>NC_080689.1:9422322-10776279 GCF_030445035.2 Dasypus novemcinctus | reverse complement strand
TGCTGAAAGGCGAGAAATGGACTGAGAATTGTGAGCTGGATGGAATCCAAAGCTACCGTGCAATCTTCCTGGCTCTTTTTGGCCAGCTCCTCTAAGCGTGAGAGCGCATTGCATGGAGGGCCTACAGGGGGAAGACCTGCCCGTTTCCTCCCTGCCGAAGGATAGAACAATTTAAGTTTATGCCCAATTGGAAAAGCAAACAAACAAAAAACCTGTCAGTGAGCAGCTTCTATGGCCCAAAGCTAATCCAAGGTCTTAACTCGGTTCACAAAGCCCAATGTCAAGGCCGCGCCAGGCCTGCGGAGAGGGGCTGCTGCTCCTGCACCAGGCTGCGCTGCTGGTGAACTACCCACCTGGGGACCTCCCCCCGCTAATGGCCCTGGGCTCTTGAGGTGGGCCTCTCACTGAACTGTGGTCAGAAAATGCAGGCTCATTTTCTGCAGACTTCCCTTAATCCTTTTAGGGGTAATCCCTGCAATTGCACAGGAAAGACCTGCTTTTCACAAAGAAGCCAAGTGGGCGAGTCCCCTGCCTCTGCTATGTGTTTGCCTTGCAAACTGACATGGAGTTGGTTTATCCCTAGGACCTACCTAGGACATAATTACATTTAACTGGCAATGATTTTCTGATACTCAATAGTCTTCTTACTTCCTATTACCTGTCATTTTCACCTGTTGTTCTGGTATTCAATTCTTACCCCAATACACCTTGGAAAGCTTTTGCTTTATTCTGTGATATTTCTTCTTGATTCTTTCCTAGAGGGAGAAAGTTAAATTAAAAGGAGAAAGGAAAAGAATCATGTAAGAAGATGTGCATAACTCTCAAAGCACCTAAAATATAAGTTTTGTCTGCACTCGGATTTCAAGTGTTTTAGTCACACAATGTCAGATACCAGATGAATCTGGTGACGATCATGGGATTACTCAGACATAAATGTTTGGACAACATTTTAGTTCCACATATTTGCTGGGTATTTAGCTCAAGCTAAAGGAAAAAAGGGATAAGTAAAGACACCCAAGTTTCCTTTTCAGTCAGAACGATTGCACTTGTTAAATCAGACCAATAACCAAAAATTAAAACTTAGGTTTTGGGAAGCGGACTTGGCCCAATGGATAAGGCATCCGCCTACCACATGGGAGGTCCAAGGTTCAAACCCCGGGCCTCCTTGACCCATGTGGAGCTTGCCCATGCACAGTGCTGATGCATGCAAGGAGTGCCCTGCCACGCAGGGGTGTCCGTGTAGGGGAGCCCCATGCACAAGGAGTGTGCCCTGTAAGGAGAGCTGCCCAGTGCAAAAGAAAGTGCAGCCTGCCCAGGAATGGTGCTGCACACATGAAGAGCACGCAGCGAATGGACACAGAGAGCAGACAACTGGGGGGAGGAGGGGAAAAGGGGAGAGATATAAATAAAAAATAAATCCTTAAAAATAAACCAAAAAAAACCTTAGGGTTTGGGAGTGGATATGGCTCAAGTGGTTGAGGACCTGCTTCCCATATAGGAGGCCCCAGGTTTGGTTCCCGGTGCCTCCTTTGAAAAGAACAACAACAAAGAGACAAGTGAAAAAACCAACATAGGGGAGCCAATGTGGCTCGGTGGTTGAGTGCTGGCTTCCCACACATAAGGTCCAGGGTTCAATCCCCAACCTCTACCTCAAAAACAAAAAAATTCAGGCTTTAAGATTGGAAAAACAAACAAACAACATTTCACTTTGAAATATTCTTTATATGTTTTAGAAACCCATTCCTTAACAGATTTTATCTTTTCTACTAATCTTTTGGTGAGTAGATAACTTTACCTACTAAACAATACGTGAAGCATCAACCTGCTTCATTATTTTCCTTAAAAGTGTGGGATTCATTTCTTCTTCCTCCCCATTTGCAAAAGGGAAGTAAAGAAGAGCAACCATGAGATTGGGGGGCAGGGGTGGAGGAAGTGGTGATAATTATCTCTCAGTGGTTATCCAGGTGAAAGGGTTCCTGCCCCAGGCCACAGGCTCAGGCTGGGGGCTCATTCTCGTTTCCTTAGCGTGTCCACACAGCACCAGTCTAGGGGGCTGGAAAGCAAACAACTCTGATGAGTGGCCCGGAGCCTCCCCCTGGACCCACCGCCCCCAACAAACAGCCATAGCTCAAAACTTTAATCAAGACAGGAACTTTGGCAAATGTATTAGTGTATATGGACACACCTAAGGCTATGTCTGAAGAAGGTCAAGGCAACTGGTTGAAAGGCCAGTTATATATGTGTGTGTGTGCTCATTTGGCATGTTCAACCTCTAGGTAACCAACAAATATGGACGAAAAAGATGGTTATATGCAAATAAAAGAAAGTTATATGTGAAAAACCTAGATGTCCATCTCGTTAAGAGTCCAAAATCTATGACAAATAACATTTTCGCCCTATTAAGGCAATAGGTTGCTTTGGAGACACTTTCTTTGCCTCGTTAACTTTTTAGAGCCTGTAAGCAGTAAACTGAGCCTAACTCCACGGTCTTGTCCTCGGGGTAAAGGACGGCCTTCTGTTGGTTTATGTAATGGCATAGCACCCAGCTCACCCATGCCCCGAGCAGGTATAAACTGTCCCACACTTTTCCCCCACCCCCCAAGAAGAAGCAGGCACTGAGCTCACGGCCAGGGTGCTGGGACCACAGCAATGGGCATGAAGCTCACTACGGGCTGTGCCAGCAAAAGGCACCCTGAGCTTGGGGAGAACAGGGGAAAGTGTGGAGAGGTTGTCTCTTTTTACTGTGCTCTGGTATCCACTCCTCAGTATGGAGAGGACGGAGCAGAATGGGTCTGACCACACAACCCGAAGAAACAAAAGTGGACTTACATAATAAACAGAGAAGCCAAGAGTACGAGCAACGATGTTGACAAAAGTGAAAGCATGTCCCCCGTGAAAGCTCGGCTGGGCCCAGGGCACCCACAGGGCCAGGCAGGCAATGCCATTGGGCCGGGGCCCGCACCCGCTCCCCTTAGAACAACAGGTTTCTCGTGGGCATCCTTCACCTCCTCTCCGGTCAGCCCCAGCTGAGTTAATCTTTGTACAGATTGCACTCTGTTCAAGCAGAGAATCTGGAAGTGGGGCCAAGCAAGGGCCTACTCCTCCCGTGGCATTGTTGTAGATGACGCAGAATGAAGGAGGGAATCTGGCAGAAGGAGCCGTTTCCATCCTCCTGGCTGTGGAGTGAACAGGTGGCCCCAAATCTGTCTGTGCGGTGGGGATTGGGGGCGGGTGGGGACAGGATGAATCAGAAGATGCAGTGTCCTGAAACTTAAATCTGAGCCCCATAAAGGAGACGGAATAAGCCGAAAGGTAGTAGTCTTAAAAATTTCCACCAAACTATCATTAAGATCACAAGAAATTGCCAGTGCCTGGATGAGGAGCAGGGGCAGGTATTGCTGGACAGGCACCATCTAGTCAGAAAATGCGTTTGAAGTCTTGGTGTTTGTATTTAAATCACACAATGATTTTCTATGCTATTGGAAAATATTATCTGTGCTTGTGTTCACATACACGTACTGTTTTAAATTATGTATCCGTCGTGTTACTTACCTTGTTCCCAAAGAATCATCTGGCGAATTGATGCTCCAGGGAGAAGCATCTCCCTCGTTCTGGCCTGGACACAGCCCCTGCACCCTCAGTAGGTGTGAGTTTAACAAGTGTGGCTCTGGAGCAGGATTTCAGTCATTAAAACACAGCAGAGGTGCCCCAGCAACAGAAGGAGGCCTATAGTGGAGAAAGGAGACTGCCGGCTCCAGCTCCTCCCTTCCGCAGCCTTCTCTCTCTCTCTATTCCTGCGGCCCCACTCTGCCTACCTCAGGACTGAGCGGCCATCTTTAAAACTTTGGGCCCCAGTAAGGAAAAAAGCTAACTTCTGGTGATTTATCTTTAGCCTAGCTGAGTCAGGTCATTTTTTTTCCTTCAAAAAGACTGGGGGGAGAAATCATAAAGAATAGGAAAATAGAGTATAAGAAACAGAGTAAGCTAGCTTTCTCGCCCCTTCCACATTCTCTCACCTGAGCTAACCACACTTGATGTCAGAGGACTGGTCACCATTTTACCCCAGGGCCAGCTCAAGACCCTTCTAGAATCTGTCTATTGGGCATCCAGAAGAGAACAGACTGCCGGTGGAGCCCAATATGACCTAGCACACAGGTTTCTTTCCAGTCTGCCTTTCTCTGCCCCTCTCTCCCCATATATACATTTATATGTCTGTGTGTGTGTATATATAGACACACACACACACGTTTATATATCTGTGTATGTATATATGCTTATATATATTATAGATATATATATATATACTTATTCTGCAATGAGTATCTAAAACAGAGAGACGGAGATTAAGTCTATCTTTGGCACCACCTCAGAACCATCCCACTCAGTAATTCGGTATGAGAGGTTTCTTTTTCATCACGGCATGGTGAACATGGGGTGAATGGCAAATGAAATAACCCCAATCCTTAGGCGAGATGCCAGTTCCTACATCCAGGTTCTGCCTCGGCCCCGTATTGTACCAAGTGTACGATAATACTAGATTCATACAATAAATATGATCTATACATCCGTACAATAATTTGACCCATAAAATAATGAGTGCAGCCTGATCACAAATGCCTAATTCAGAATAAAAGCACCGAGCTGCCAGTGAAAACTTGCAGGAGGCTGAAAGATCGTTCAATTTAATTATTTCATTACAGCCTATACCACGGTATAAGCAGGTAGACAATATTTATATAACAGTATCAAATGAGTTACCTTAGGCACTCCCTATATCATAGCAAAATAAATCGATAGAAAAGAAAAAGAATCCACTTAGGTGGCAGTAAATCTTCCTCATTTTCTGACCAAACCCTACAATTGAATTCAGCCTCTGAAATTTGGGTAAATTGCATGATTTTCGTCTCCACTCTGACCTTTGGAATCCGACTTATTAAGGCTGGCTCTGCTAGCACAGCCGGTCTGTCCTGATACTGAACTGACCTGCTGGAACCAAGCCAATTTAGCCAGGCAACCAGCTACTAATCACCCAGTATCTGGTTAATCTTTACTGCCGACAAGTTCCCAGTTTTGTAGGCTGCCAGCCCCCAGGTGGGTGAAGGAGACTTCCTTTTGCCTTTGTCCCCTCGGAGCAGCCCCCAGGAGGCAGGAAGGGTGGCCTTTCATGGGAAGGATCATTGCACAAGGTAGAAAAGACTCCTGACCACACCTGGGCCCCAGGCCCCGGTGGCCTCCCAGCCAAGACACACCACCGCGGCGGGACACCCGCTCGCCTCTTTCCGCCAGGTTCCAGCCCTCTCTCGTCACTGCGAGCAGGATGGACCAGTGTACATAAAGGTGACGTCGTGCACCACCTTCGCCGTCAGCGCAGACTTGAAAACGGAGACACCAGAATTCACCAGAGTCCTGGCTGTGCTCTCTGGGGCGACAGGAAGGACACTTTGCTAGGGTGACTGTGTGTTAAGGACGCACTTTGGCTATCTCCCCTGGCAGGGTCAGTTGGAGAGAGAGCTAATCACTCAGTAAACAGCGAGAAGAGAGACGCTCATACTTAATAAGCCATTGCAAATGGAAAAAGCGAGCGCCTACCCAATGTGATTGTCTCTAGAAGCAAATGGCTGGGATCCAAGCACTACAAAGCCCTTTCAGAAGGCTGAGAGATCCCCCGGTCCCAGTGTCCCCGGGACGTAATCCCTTCTGCACTCTTCTCTTTCACGTGGAAGTAGTTTTTAACAAGGAGAGAGGACGTAATTTTGTGTGTGTGTGAGTGTGTGTCACACTGGTGATTTTTTCCCCTTTTGTCTGAAGTTAGGGAGCTCCTGATGTGTGGCACAGTACTCTCTCCCGGGAGCAGACACAGCAATTAAAGGGGAGGGCCAGACGAACGCTGGTTGCTCTCGGGGCTGGGAACTGCCTCCACCACCCCTCCCACCGAGCCCCCTGAACCCCGAAGAGCTAAAACACCACTGAGCTTCAGCAGCTCAGCCAGTGGCAAAGTTGGCCCAGTGGCGGAAGGGAGGTCCAGGGCTCTGCCAAGGCTGGCTGCTCTGGCTTCTCTCATCTCTGCCTCGTGCCAACCCGCCTGCCAGATGAAAGAAACTGTGGCTCAGTGGGCCACGTAAAAGCTCAGACTGGGAGCCTCGGCCACGACCCTGTCACCACAGTCCTTTCCATTTATTATTTTGTGCCCGCTCTGGGTACTTTCACTTAAAATGTGGGAGTAAAAACACGAACCTGTCTCCCCAGGCTGTAAAAAGGAACAACCAATATAAAAGGGGGGGGGGGGGGAATGGATACTAGAGCCCTTTGTAAATACACTGCACATAAATACTAAGGCCAGTGTGACGCTACCACAAGCAGGACCATGTAAAGAAGCTGAAGGGTGATGTGTACTTGGGGATAGCTCCAAATTCAAAGCATCCCAAACAGGGAGTTCTGGGAGTAGAATCACAGCTCTCCTGGTTGCACAGTTGCTATTTCTAAGCTGTTTTCTAGAAAAAAAGGACTTCACAATTTCTTTCCCACCAGTTGCCCCCATTGCCAAGGTTTGGGGTTCTAGCATCTCTTCATTTCAGTTTAAGAGAGGGGGCATCTCTAGTCTCCATCTAGAAACCAAGAAAGGAAGAGGGCTCACTCATAAGACACAGCCCCTCAATTTTCCAGCTTCTCGTTATGAGGGACCAAACCATGATCCTCAGGGTGAGTTTCGTGCACTCCCCCATCTTGGTCATTTTATGGGCGTGGACTGTAAAAGTCTCTCCGCTCTCCTCTTCCCCTGAAACCACTCGTGGCATGGGGCTCTCCTGCCACCTCTCCACTCTGTTTGAAGACGCTCACCATCTGACTCACAGGGCTGAGGGGAGGGGAGATTTGAAAAGTGCAGCACACCTGCCCAAATCATTCCCCACCCCTCTTAGAATCCATGACTTTGCAGTTTATTCCCTCCCTCTTATTGTTTATTCCTTTTGGGAATTAGGTGAGAATGTTAGGGTTTTCAGGCAGCTTTCTTAAGGAAGGGTCACAAGTCACAGAATCCTTAAGTGCTGTGGCTTGTTTTAACCCAAATCCTGTTTAGATAGTCAATTGGTGACATTATTCCATTTTTTCTATGTTAAATGATTTGCACTTTTTATATATATACACAAACAAAAGGGGGTGAGGAATGGAAGTGAAAGCAGAGTAGCAAAACCCTAAGGAAAAACAACTTAGAAATAAAAAGGTTTTGATAGACAATTCTCTACTCAGAGAAGAAAGGAAATGAGGCTGTTCACTGATCATGAATCAAGGTCAAACCAGTTCCAAGGTGGGACTCTGATTTAGCAAAAAATTGCCTGGTGTCAGGACAGAACGCCTGGAATGTGGCATTAAATACTGTGATTGGGGTGGGGGACAAGAGGGTCTTACCCATCCACCACAGTCCTTAGCATCAATCCTCTCACTACAGAGGCTACCACTTGGTGTATATACCCCACCTGTCAGACCTAGAGACTTGGAAGAAAAGTGAATCCATGTTTTCCTTTAATAATCTGGAGGCATACCCTTCTATCTTCAGTTGACACCTTCTGGGGAAATAAAGTGGAGGAAAGAGAGAAAAAGTTGTTCTTGGGATTTTGAAGCTAATAAATATAGGTTGTCAGTCAGGTAAGGACATTTACACATTAACATGTAAACAATCTTGCATCCCAGTCTTGTTAATCACATCAGATTCTGGCTGAAGTTTCAGGGCTCTGCATCCTGATGCTCCAAATAACATAGCTTTAAGTCACAGCCTGCTTGGACCCTGATGCCCTCATCTGTAAATGGAGACAACTGCAGGGCTCGCCTTGTGATCCTCTGAAGGATCTGGGCATGTTGAAATGCACTGTACGAATGCCAGCTTTTCTTCAGCTCTTCCCAGGCAGACACCTCCTGGGTCACCTGCACCCACCTCTCTGCCATCTGTACCCATCTGTGACTTTTCCTCCATCCCAGGGCAGACAGCACTCGCCCAGCTGGAACAGGTACAAGGAGCAAATTCGGAAAAACCACCTTGGTTCAAGAAGGACACTGCATAGCACTGACCTGGCCAGTAGCAGGAAATCACGGCCTTTCCTCTTTCCCTCTTAACAAGCAGCTTTAGGCCAGGGACAGAATGAGCTGAGGGCAGAGTGCTCCCTGATCCCGGATGCTCCCCGAACAAGAGAGCTCCCCGAGCAAAGGAGAGACAAAGTTCGTGGAATTGCCCTGCTCTTTGTTCCACCAGTTGCCAGGGACTCCAGGGCAAGTTCAGACCAAAGAAGGAGGCTGCTGGGCATCTGATGCCCAATCCTGCCTGAAAAGGCAGGAGAGACAGCTCGACACTGCTTCTCTCCTCTCCTCTTCCCTCGGTTCATGTTTAATTCCTTCTTTGAGAAAGTTCCTCCCAGAAGACTGCTTGCCTTTACCACCATGGGAGGAAAGTGAAAGAGTGGACTTCTCTGTAGTTGGAGTGGCTGGGTTATAGAGAGAGCCAGAGAAAATATTCTCGGGTCTGAACGTCTTGGGAAAAGTGTAGGGTGTCTGGACTCCATGTCAGTTTGCAGACACACCCACTCATACACAGAGAAAGCATCTTCCTGAGGCATGGATTTATAAAATGTAACCATGTAACTTGAGGAGAAAACAGATTTTAAAAATATACACAAGCCAACTTTACACACCACTGGATTTCCATATGCATTCTCAAGATACAAAACCAAGAGTGGTCTCATTTATTTACCAGAGTCTTCCATTTTTTATTTTCCCTAATATTGTTACAATGTCGATTGTTCACTAAATCATAAAACGTGCTAAAGGAAAAGGGGAGGGGATCCTTTTTCTAGCACCAGAACTCAGAAGTGAAAGATCAGACACTAGAAATAATTATCAGGATATTTTCATTTAGTTACAACCTTTGGCTAATTCTCCTTCTAAGTATTACTGCATTTTATCTGTGTATTCATACTTTTTCACACACAAAAAAAAGTTTGACATCATGTTCGAGCTTCACAATAAGTACGGAGTCCAGAGAAGAAGCAGGTGCTCTAGTCTTCATTTAGTAAACTCAGAGAGTGAGGCCTGGAGGGGAGCAGGGCCGGAAAGTTGCTCAGTCCTGGAGCAAATCTGTCTAGACTCGCGAGATGCACGGTTTTCCTGGGGAATCCAGACTTGGACCAGCCGCCTCTGGTTGCATGGTCAGACCCAACTTCCTCGGTGTCTCTGACCGGCCCTGAGCCTGTCCCCTCCCTCTGGCCCTCTGCTTGGAGACATGGAGATAGCTCCCTCACACTGTTTAAAAAAAAAAAACCACCAGGTCAGATGGCAATCGGGGCGCCTGTGGACAGTGGTTTGGGCCTGGCCGGCATGTGGCCTAAGTCCTTCTCCACATTTTCCAGCGGGACCAGGTACCTCCCTGTCTGCTCCCTTCCCAGATTCGGAGAAAGTCCCTCTGACCTGACAGTGATGCGGAGTCCAGACTTCTAATCTCCCTCCGCGAGCTCTCACCCCAGCTTCTGCGTGGACGAGTCCCCTCCACTCCCTCTGGCGTCCAGCTTTGCCCTCTCCAGAGACCCGGCCTCAGCTTCCCCACTTGGCAAACTTCTCCAAAGAGCGGCCCCCAATTTCCAGGACAGGTCCTCGGCACCAGTCCCACCCACCCTGAGGAGACATGACATTTCCGCTCTCCTGGGGCCCCTGCAAGGCCCAAGAGCCATGGGCTGCCCACTCCTTGGGGACTGTGCCGCCGCCGTCCTCTTTCGCCTCTCTCCAGTCGGTCTCTTTCCTCTCTCGCTGGGACTTCTCCACCAAGTGCCTGCTCTTTTGGAAAACAGGTGCGCCGGCCAGGCTCCATGGGACCTTCGGTCACAGGCAAGATGGAAAAAGTGACAGAGTTTGAACGACACCAGGGTCCTATTCAAGCAGGTGCAGGACGGTCCTTCCTCTCCTGTCCTCTGGGGAGAAGACCCGCAGGAGCCAGGGCGGGCGCGGAAGCCGCTCCCCGGTGGGTGGGCGCTGTGGGACCGCCCCGACCCCAGGGAAGTTTCCGAGATCGTGTGTGCGTGCGCGCGTTTGGGGGTTGGGGAGGTGAAGGTCCGGGAAAGCAGGGGTGCCCTCCCCGCGCGCCACTTCAGTGCTAACCTCCACCCAGAGCCGCCTTTTTGCGGCTCCCGTTAGATGGCGCTCAAGACTTTCTAACTACCGGGGAAAGTGCGCCTGGCCGGAACAAAAAGAACCGCGAGGTGTGAGTGTGAGTGTGCGTGAACGTGAGTGTGAGTGCGAACGTGCGCGCACGCGCGCCGGGCCGCGCGCCTCGTCGTGGCGCCGCGCGTGGCTTCTTGCGCGGGGAAGCCCCGCGGGCGGGGGCCGCGGTGCCGGCGGGAGCCCCTGACCTCCGGCCCCGACGCACGGCCGCCGAGAACTTTCGCCCGGCCCCTCTCTCGTTCCCACTTCGGGTGGCTCCTGCGACCCCGGGAACGCTCCCCCCGGGGAGCCGGGCGGCGCGAGCGGCGGCCTCCGGAGGCCCGCGCCTGGCTGAGCCTCCACGCGGGACCTCGGGGTCGAGCAGGAAAGCGAACCGTGACCTTCCGAGTGGAGAAGCGCGGCGCACAGGCCGCCGCGGCCACGCACCCCCTCTCTCCGAGCCGACCTCCCGACAAACCTCCTTTTTAAGAGGAAGGTGCGGGGGCAGGCGTTGCGGTGGCCCGCGGTGGTTTCTTCCTCGTTCAGAGGGAACTGGTTCCGTGTAAGGTTGAATAAACAGTGCGTGCGTGTGTTTCCAGCCGCACAGAGGCCAACTTGATCGCTCGCCGCCAACCCCGGTGGAGCCCGGGTGAAGTCCAGCGGCCTCTGTTTTGGTTGTTTTTTGTTTTCTAAAGCCGCTGGGGATCACAGGGCGTAGGCTGCAGCAGCTGATTTAGAAATCGCTGTTTAACTAGTGATCAGGGAGCGCCCTTGCTCTCCCGCGCCAAGTTCACCGAGTCTCCCCCATCCTCCGAGCGGAGTGATGCACGAGGAAGCGGCTCCAGCCCCTACTTCCCTCCTCCACGGCCGGGGAGCGTGCGCCGCCTTGGACAGGGGCTGCGTTTGCCCGCAACTCGAGAAAAAGCCGGAGCGGGGAAGGTCCTTTGTGCCTTCCCTCGGCCGTGAACCTCCCCGCCTGGTAGGCTCTCCTCGAGAGAAGCAGAGCTCCCCGAGGCATAGTTCAGATTGGTCGTCGGCTCCGGCCGACGCGAACCGGAGCCCCCCGCGCGCGCGGGCCGCACTCCCCGCGCGGGGGCCGCGAACTCGGGCGCGCGGGTGCGGTGGCTGTAAACACGGGTGTTCCCACGGAGAGAGCGAGCGAGGCTGGGGGGTGGGGGAGGATTAGCGGGAGGACCCGGTCGGCGGAGAGGGGGCTGGGGCCGCGGAGTCGGGCCGGGAGGGAGCGGGCCGCTGAGTTCATTTCCATAAGAAAGCTGGACTCGGGGTCGGGGGAAGGCGGCCTCGCCCTGCCCCCCTTCCTCCAGACCCGGTTTTCGGCCAGAAGCGGGCTCCCGGGCTCCCAGCGCCAAGTGGGCACGCCTGGCTTTGATGGCGTTGATAAAAAGTGGTTTCAGATTTTGCCCAGAATAAGGCCGGTTTCCTGTCTGTGGATCGAGTGGAAGAACTGCGCAGGGTGAGTCCGGGGCGCGGGGCGAAGGCGCAGCCGGAGCGGGGCGGGCGAGGCGAGGAGGCGCCCCGGCCGAGAGAGTTCCCTGGTAGGTTTCTGAGCCGGCAGCCAGGTTGAAAGGAAGTCCCCGGACGCCGAGGTGGGCGGCCGGGGGCGGGGTCCATCGAGGGAGCGAGGCCGGGACCCCCAGAGCCAGGCGCGCAGCGCGTGGGAAAGCGCGGCCCGCGGGGCCGCAGGGCCCTGCAAAGACCCCGGAAGCTTTCTCTCCGCCGCCGACCCTCTTCCTGCGAAGGAATAAAGTGAACTTGCTCTGTTCTTGGATTCCACTTACGGTTCAGTTCTTTCTGCTCTCTCATTAGGCTTCTTAAAGGCTTTCAGTGTGAACGGCGGCCACGTGTCCTCCAGCCTACTATATATATATATACCACTAGGTACTTGATGATCCCATCTGGAGAAATTAAAACCCAGGTCTGTAATCTGCAGTGTTTATTCTTAGTTTACAAAAAGAAAAAGAAAGTGTGAGACACATGTCTGCAAATTGAACAAAAGTACTTTCCCTTCTGCTTGACAAAGTTGCCTGCAAATGGCTTCCCTTTATCAATTCTGGACCACCTGTGCCTTTCTGTGCAACTAAATCAGGTCACCAATCAGACCTAGTAATTAAATACCAATTATGACTATTAATGAGTTTATTATTAATGATTGGAGTTGAGGGCTCCAGATCCACTCAGGGTAATCCAAGCTGTTTCAAAATTCTGCTACCTAAGATTTTCACAGCACTCCACCCCAGAAAAGGAGGTGAAAATATTGGAATTATGTTTGCCAAGAGTTTGCCAGCAGGTATCCATGGTCAACAGTGAATTTCTTACTCTAGGTAAAGTTTATTGCTCCTTCTGGGAAACAATGGAGTCTTCCTTTCTGGCCATGTCCAGTTATAGGAGCTGTAATCGATGATGTTGGTTACAGCATACTTGATTTGGATGCAGAATGGGGGCGGGGGGTTGCAGTTCTCTCTCCAAGTTCTCTCCTAATGCTGAAAACCCGGAAGATTTTAAGAAATGAGTGTTTTAAATCTTCCTGTGAAGAAGTGGAAGGATGGTGGTCATGAATTTAGAAAGCAGAGGAGAAATAAGAAACTAGGTCTAAGTTTTTGAATAATTTCCTTTTGCTCATGGGTTGCAAAAGATTTGGCCAGTCATAAGCTGAGTAACTTTTTGAAAAGAAAAGGTTACTGAGAATAGTCTGTTGGCTTAAAGGCAGTTCTGGCTGGGTTTGTTATTGAAGGTGGTTTGCCACCCATCCTTGCCTCTTTGTTGACTCTCTTGTTACCCCAAATGGAAGTCCATACTTCTGGAATGAAAAGAGGAGGCATGCGGAGGGGAAGGGAATAAATTTCTGTTGGAGTCTACAGCAAGCCAAGAGGAGGGGGCAGCTTGCAGGGGTTCGGGCCAGTCAACAGGCAGCAGGCAGGGTAGGAAACTGGGCACTTGAGAAGCCAGCGAGTCCTTCTGTGTAGGTCTCCTCTGTCTTCATCCGGGCCTTGCAGGACACTGGATGTGGCGGGGCAGTGAATTTATAATCCGTCCTGTCCACCTGGGGACACCTCCCCAGCCCCTCAGCTCCAGGTGGATGCCCACCACAGCAGCCCACATCTGGTTCTGATGTGTTTACCAGGCTGGGATGGAAATGCCCAGGCTGCATGGCAGAAAGCTGTGCTGCTTGTGACCCGCGGGCTGCTCTTCTAAGCAGCGTAGAAGTTTTGATAGTTTCAGAGCTCTGGGTGGCCCCTTGTCTTGATGGGAAGCACATGACACCCCCCCTCCTCCTATTTTGTCAGGATTAATTGCCCTGCAGTGGGGCATCTCACACCTCAGGCCAGCCGAGAAATGCAGCAGGGAAGGAGTCCTCCACAGGTTCAAAGGATGGCGTGGGATTGTTTTAGGCACCAGAAGGGGCCTAAAACCTCATTTGGATGAAATGGGCCGGGTAGTCTTCAGGGGCTCCCTGGGTATAAGCCTCTTTGCCTGGCCCAGGCTGTTGGCAACTTACGTGAGAACCTGCGTCCTGAGAGTAAACCTACGGTGGCTTCTTTAAAATCTGTCACCCCAGAGACAGATCTTAAGAGGGGAGCTTCATACTTCAACAACAAATCCCTGGGGACTGCACAGGCCCAGAGGCTTCCCACGAAAGAGGGAAAGAGCTCGGGACACGGCTCCCTGGAAGCTCCCAGCAGCGTGCGCCTGCTGGCCATGAAATGGGGATAGAGGCGGTGCAGAAAGGGAAGAGAGCTATCAAAAGCCCTCAGTTTCCCTTCTTTAGGTCAGCAGCAGGGCCGGCAGGGAACAATACCTGAGAAGAGAGGGTAGGATTGCCAGAGATGGCCCTGAGCTTCTCTGGCCCTGTGGTCCTGCCAGGAGCTCCAGGGCCCTGCCCTTGACCGGCCAGAACCTTCCCCGAGCGCCCCGCGGGAGCCGGGCAGGCTGGCTGAGGGGAACACCAGAGGCACTTGCTCCCTCAGACCTGCTATCCCGTCCTCCTATCTCACAGGAGGCGAGGTCACCCCTGTCTAAGAGAACTTACTTAGGAATGGGGTGCGGAGTCTAGTGAGAGTTGAGGCAAATTCTCTCAATTTACAACGTGTTTGGAAATGAACATAGGAAGAAAGAGAGCATACACACTCTTCAGCCCAGAGGGGGCCTCCATCCTATCAGAAAATCTTCCCTCTTTTCCTCTCCTGGTGAACCCCTGAAACCCCACCGGTGGCCCCTGCCCATCATTGGGGAGGTCAGGGCAGCTGGGAGAAGGGGTTGGTCTGTTCTCTGCCCTCCAGTAAATACACACGAGTTTTGTTTCTTAGAAAGAAACGTTACAGCTTCCAACTTCTCCCTGCTGGAATCAACCTAATTTTTTCAAGGTCTCTTGTCAGCAACCCTAATCCCACCGCACCCCTTTCGTGTTGCTTTGTGACTTCAGGTTGCATTTCAGGAGCGTTTATAAAATGCTCCTGTCAGCAGCCTCCTCTCCCCACCCTCAGCCCATCCCCAACTGCGGAATTATTGGAAACCACACGCACACAAAATTGTTTTTTGAAATTTTCTGCTATTCACAACTAGAATAGTTGACAAGACATACACACATTAAGTTGCATAAAATACAGTGGACTGATCAGCCAAAATGCATCTCATTTGCACTTGTATATAGCCAGGAGCAAGGGCTCCTGTCACTCACTGCCTCCCGGCCAGGGCCAGCTGTGGCCGCCATGCGGGCTGACTGGCTGGAATTTCCCAGCAAGCCCCACGCCAGCGGCCAGTTGATAGGTGGGAGCCCAATCCCCAAACCAGACCGGCGGGGCTGGAGGGAGGCAGGGCCCCTCGATCTGGCCCTGAGCGTTTGGGCCAGCCTTAGCCGGCCTGCTCCGTGCGCGGCTCAGAGAGCCCGAGGCGTGGCGGGTGGGGGCCTGCAACTGGAAGCCGAGGTCTGCAGCGACTCCTCGGGCTTCCCTGGGGCCCCCCACGTAAAGGAGCCCCTGACACATTTGTGTCCAGGTCCACCTCGGTCCCAAAGTTGCTTCCTTACAACCCCATTTTCCCACTGCAGGGTGGACCCCTGTGCCCTGATCTCTTCCTCCACCAGCTTCTAGTCCTGAATCTCAGCTCGGACCCCAAGCTTCTTGCTTCCCGTCTTTTGCGGGGGCCAGTCCGACTCCTGGGCCCTGAGTTCCTGGAGCAGTGCCTCTCCCGCTAAAGGCACTCAGGAGTCACACCTGGGACCTTCGGAACCGGGGCGGTGGGGAGAGGGGGCAGATTTAGAGTGCAGTGGGGGATCCTCAGGGTTTGTTTCCTCTCCCATTCTTTTCGGGGTGTTGATTTCAACTCTCCCCTTCCTCGGATGCGCTGAGCGCCGAGGAAATGCCCACCGAGACCCCTTCTATCCACCAGCTCGAGGTGGGGGCTGCGCGCAGGTGCCTGACCGGGCCAGGGTGCGGGTGGCGGCAGCCAGGGGCATGGGATAGAGGAACCGGAGGGGCTGGGACCCCCTCGGGAGCCCCCGCAGGGGCCCAGTGGCCAGGTTTGACGGTTGGGAATGATCCCTCGTCCCCCCGGAGCGCGCGGGAGCCCCCACAGCGCGTCCTGGGGCTGTCCCTTCCCAAGCCTCCTGCATTCTGTTCCTGCAAAGACCTCTGCTGCCAACCACCCCCACCCCCAGCCCTGGCCCCGGCCTCTCCCTTCTCCAGGGCTCTTCCCCTCGCCCAGCAGGGAGGCTTGGGGCGGCCCGCATCTCCAGGCCTGCTCACAGCCCGCGACCTTCCCAGGACCAGCCAAGGCCAAGGGCTAGGCCTGTTGGCCCACAAGGCCACCGCTGCTCGGGCTGGGTCTGCCGGGGCAGCAGCAGCCACCCACAAGGTCCTGAGGCCCCGGCGTGGGCCACCCACCCCTGCGGGCCGCGGCCTGCGGCGGGCCAAGGGGCCGGGGCTGTGAGGTCAGGCCCCGCACACTGCCAGGCCCCGCACACTGCCAGCCCCCGCCCGCCTGCGGAGCCCGGGGAACCATCGCCGGGTTCCTCCATCCTGGAAGCCGGGTCCACGCCTGGAAGGTGTGTGAGCCTTTCAGGAGCCTGGGTGCTAGTTCCGCAGAAAGCCTTTGTTCGGGCTTCCGCGGTGTGCGCGCACCCCCGCGGCTCCCCCTTCCCGGCCCTGCACTCGCCGCCCGCCCGCCCCCGCACGGGGCCCGCGCCGGGGAGCCGAGGCCGCGGCCCGGGGTCCCCTGCCCTGCCGCAGGCCACCCCTGGCAAGTGCCCTCTTGTCCCTTGGCTCCCCGCCACCCTCTCCCCTCGTGCTGGGGGCACATCAGCCCGGTTTTCCCCGCCTGCGCGCTGGGGACGAGGCCCTCCTGGGAGCAGCGGCTCTCTGAACGTGACCCCCGGCGGCCGCGGCGGGGCAGCCCTGCTGCGGGCCATGACGAGCTCTCCCGCCCCAGGCAGGGGTGACCTGGGGTGACTGCGGTGGGCCTGGCACAGCGCACGGTCTAGCACTCGGGAAGCAGAATGAGGATGGCACAGCTCGGGAGGAAGCGGGGCTCCTGCTGACCGCAGGGCAGCCAAGTGCCAGGGCCCCAGGGGAGATTTGTCCCACCCACCCCTCCGCCGGGTGGGACTCCTCCTTAGCCAAAGCGCAGCTCCAGGCAGGATGTCTGAAAGATGCTCTGGCGCCTGGAAGGCAGAAGCGTGGCCACTGGCGGGCACAGGGGCACTCCTACCCTGGATCATATGCTCCTCGTGGTCACACATTTCCCCACTTCTCCACAGGCCTCCTATTTCATTTGTCTTCCTTCCTCCATTCCAGGCTTTTCTGCCCTGAGAAATCGAGTCTGTACGCCTCTCCTCACAGAGGTTGTGTGTGTTAGGTAACACTCAAGTGGGGGCGTCCTCAAGTTACCACCTCACCCGAAGTCAGCCAGAAAGTGGTTTTCTGGAGGGGGTGTCAGAGTGATGCAAATAGGGGTGAACCTTTCGTTCCCCAGGGGCTTTTATTCTCCTCTTTGAAGCCTCAGCTCAAGGCTGAGGAACAAAGGGGAAAGGTAACTGAGCTCTTTTTTGGTCTCAACCCTCATGTCCACCCCTCAGCTGCAGGCCCTCCTCTCTGATAAATACAGGAAGGCGTGGGAGCGGGTCCGTGGGTAAATAATGTCCACCTGGGCCCACCTCTCCGCAGTTAAAGATTCGAAAAGCCTCTATCAGGTGGGAACTGCCTGGCGCCTTTCCGTACCCACCACCTTCACGCCGTTTGCCGGGCATCCCTGCTTGTTAGAAACATCCAGGACAACTATTCAATAGTTGTTGGAAGACTTAAAGGCGTTCCTCTCAGGATCGAAACATTTAACAAGCCCCGTTTGGAAGAAATCTTGGAGGAGTGCAAAATAGAATCAGTCGAATTGCCTGAGCAATTTTGAAAGATTTCTCCAAAAGAGATTGATTTAAAAGTTAGTCGTTGTTACTTTGTTCGCTGATTGGTTTTTCGCTACTGTCACTTAAGGATTCTCAAGATCAAGTAACTAAGACATTTATTTTCATTTTGTGAGTTTCCGGCTGATGCTTATGCTTTAGGATTAGACCTATTTATTTATTTATTTTTTATTTTTTAAACTCTGCAGGAGAATTTTCAACCTTGGAAACGTAGATGACAGATTCCCTCCTTTTGAGGCCTGGCTGGAGCAAACCTGCTGGGCCTCGGCTCACAGCTCCCCTCTCCGAACCTGGTTTGAGTGAGGGTGGCAGGTTTTGGCACCTTTTCTTTCAGCGCTGGTGCAGGAGAACTCTTTGAAATGAATATCTATGCTATTTCACCATGCCTTCTGCCCTGAGTCAGTCCTGGAAGACAAAACTAACGTGTGCTCTCCCAGAAAACTCTTCATCAGAATACCTCGTCTTTTTTTTTTTTAATATATTAAAAGGATATTTCCGCTTCCCTTTCCATTTCCATCCAGTCGGTTGTAACTATAACAATGAAACGTCGACAGCAGTTACTCTTTTTGTCCTTTGTAAACATGTCTGGTATCAAAACTTAGGAAGGCCCAGACACACGTCAAATGTGTCCTGCACTTTTGATGCTCACTCACCACTCACTGGGTCACACGGAGAAGTCACACTTGATTCCTCCTTTCCCTGGACAGCTCTCCCCCAAACAATGCCCCTGTCCCAACTGGCAGAGGAAGTCAAGCCAAGAGGTCGATCGGCAGGCGAAAACTCCCTGAATTAAAAAAGACCAAGTTGAGGTTGTCAAGGTAAGTTAGTTACTCTGGTTGTCCTTCCCATTCTACTTAGGTATAACTTCTCTGCCAGGGGTAAGGCTGGCAGGCACATTTCCACAGACGTTTCTAAACCTATGGCAACTAGGAAAGTTTTACGAACAAAACTGTGGTCAATTCCCCATCAGCTCTATATATTTAAATTTTAGTTTTGTTTGCCACATGTACACACGCACTATACCCACAGGAGTTATATCATCAGCACATTTCCACTGGGCAACTCTGGTGACAGAGTTACTTTTACTCTCCTGAAGAGTAAAAAAGAAGGGGAAAAAAACTCCATATATTTTAAATGATTGTTTTTGTTTTTTCACTGTTTAAAATCCCCACAGATGGGAATTAGCCAAGCATCTCTGCTCCCTTTCCGCGGATCAGGTACACTAACCTCTCTCTTCCCCATCCCCCACTGCCCAAGCACCCAGCTACTTTAAAATAAAATTTCTCTTTCTAAAGGGAAGAAAAAGAACACATTCCATTAATGAATTACATACATGGAATGTTGGCTTGTCTAGGGCAATAGTATTTGTAAATAAATGACTTCCTGTTTATTATGTATGGTTTACTGAAAAAAAAAACCAACTGTAATGACCGAGCATGCAAATAATATAGCAAATATTTCAACTTATCGTTTGATTTACAGTTTGGTTTTTTTCTTAATCGCCAGGGGGAAAAATGGAGTTAAACCGAGTCATTTGTGAACACTGTTCTCCTTAAGCGTCCAGGACCATCTGTGGAAGCTCCTCTCTAAGTTCTCAAGTTTGCCAAAGTGCGTGGGGGTGGGGACAGGGGAAAGGGAAGGACTTTTGGCTCCCTGGGAATGTTATCGGAATCAGTCTCCAGTATTTCACTTTTGCTTCTGCCTCTTTCTACAGCTAATCACACACTCCCCTTTGCAGCTTCAAAGAGCCCAGCCGGGGTGCGGTTCTGTTGGGCCGGCAGATGGGGCAAGACGCGCCCTGTGGGCATCGCGGCCTTCCCCTGTGGCCCCCACGCCCACACTGCCATCTCATTGTCGCCGCATGGGGCCGGAGCCGGCAGATCCCTGGGCGGGAAAGAGGGTTCAGGGGAAGGGGGGTGATCATAATGGGGACAGACATAGGCAACCCACCTCGGGGTTTGCAGGGCGCTCGGCAAGGGCCAAGCAGAGGCGCTGCTGCCTCCGCCAGGCACGCAGGGCTACCCCAGAAGTCCAGTCCCCCGGGCCCCCACCCCCCTGCCCCGCCGCTCCGCAGTTCCAGCTTTCCAAACCTCAGGACAGTCCCAGACAGTGCGACCTGTCTGCTCACGAGGCCGTTATAGACGCACCCCCTGTCCCCCCACCTTCGGCCTATAGCCAAAGGTGGTAGGTTGGAAGTGGGTTCCGGGACAGCTCCCCCCCCCATCTCCGCCTCTCCCCCACCCCCACCCCACCGCCCCCGCAGGGCGCTGGAGAGACAAAGTGCCCAGCCCCGCGTGTCAGTTACAGGTTCTGGGCTCTGGCTAGGCCACAGTCTTTGAAGAACCAGGGGGCCACGAGTCCAGCTCCGTCTCGACTTTGTAGTCGGGCTCCAGGGCTCAGGGCGGCGGCGGAAGCGATGGTAGAGAGAGCCCGGGTCAGGCCAGGCCCGGCACCCCAGCCCCGCGGAACCCCACCGCCCGCAGCGCAGGGCGCGCAGCCCCGCTTCCCGGGGGAGCAGGCCGCTCCCGGCGCGGAGAACCCGCCGACGTCCCGCAGAGGCCCACAGGCACTTCCACCTCCGCTTCCCAGAAGCCTTCCAAAAAGTTACCACCAGAATCTCTCCCACCCCAGCAGCCCACGTGAGCTCTCAGCAACTCCCCCAGCTTCCCAGGAAACTTTCAGAAGTTTCCTTCTCTTTCCTTCCTCTCTTCCGTAGGCTTTCTCCAGCGACGCGGGCTTGCTCGCTACTCTGCCAGTGAAATGCTCTTCACTCTCTAGAGCTCCCCAGACCTGAATATTTCGAGGATAATAGTACCAATGATTGTTATTATTTGTCTGGGGAAGGAGAGCAGGATTAGACGGTATGAGACAGAGGAGGAGGGTAGAAATGTTGACGCAAAACGGTATTTCCACCTGTATCTCCACAGGTTTCAGCTGGCAATTATCAGTAACCCCAATAGACAACTCTATTTAAAAAAAGAAAAAAGAAGAATTTACTACAGCTCTTGAAAAGCCGTTATTTTTTTCCATCGCTTTTAGGAAGATAGATGAACAAAACATCGCGTTTCAAGCCATTTTGATCTGTAATTAAATGGCAGGATCGGTTTGTATTCTCCTACGGCTTTTACAGAAGTTGCAATGATCCAAAGTCGGGTTGCTGTGTCAGAGTGGCATTTTTATTAATGAGAATACAAAAAGCTTGCATATTCTTAGCCCTGCTTGAATTTAGTTGCTAAGCAACCGGTGTATGGTAATTCATCCGCGAAATTTAAATCTTTGAGAAAGGATCGTGCGTTTTGCTGAATGGTCGCCACGAGGAAAACAACTGTGGGACCCGCAGCAGCTGCCACTCCTGGGCCGCACAGCCCGGCCCGGCCGAGCAGAGCGGGCAGCAGCGCCCCGGCCACCCCACCGCCACCTCCCCGCCTCGCACCCGGCCCTCCCTCCTGGGGAGAAGCTGGGTTTCTGACACCCCACTTCCCGGGGTCCCCACGCCCCCCTTCCTCTGTCCCTTAGAAGCTTCTGTTTTCACTTGAGGCAGGGGCCCTACACCTGATGGGGCTGCCTGCACCCCTCGAGCGGCCGGCACCCCCGGGGTTTCTGAGGCAAGACTCTGAATTTCCGCATCCCCACCCCCTTCCGCCCCCCAGGCACGCTGCCCGGCCAAACACACCAGCACACACATCTTGTCGCACGAGAGTGCCTGCTGCCCTATTCCCAGACCCCTCTGAGGTCACTTCCAGAGCCGACTCGTCTTGGAGGAAAACCGGACTCATCAAGGACTGCAGAGCCCACCGCCTGCCAGAAGCCCAGGCGGCCGCGGCTGGCAGCAGTGACATCATAGGCTCCTGCTCGCCACGCTCGCGCCCGCACTTTAGGATACAGGAACAAACACGGATGTGAAATCAAGAATGCAAGAGAGAGTAATCTAATTAATAGGCCATGAGCCAGGCTAACAAAATCAAAGAATCTGATTAGCCAAGGACCCCTCTTGCTCTCTCTGCTCCCCCACCCCCCGTTTTTCCAGCCTCCGCACTATTTCCTTCCCCAGACGGAAAAGTTCAGGAGGCAGACCCAGAGGCCAGTGATTTCCTTACTGAAATCAAGATCCAGCCCAAGGCACCAGCAGCAGGGAGATCACGTGGGTGACCTTTAGGCACTGGGAGCCATCGCCCAAGGAACTGAGATGACCAAGTGACCTACAGAACTTGGAGAGCCAGAGAGGTGACCACACACTCCTTACGAAAACTCGTAACAACAACAACACAACACACCTGTGCTGATTCCTTATGAGGTCAGTAACAGGACTAGGAGGAAGGGGTCCTTCCCTCACAGCCATTTTAAGAGACTCTAATTCTTCTTCTTTTTAACCTACCACAGCTCTCTGTTCTACATCACCTTGCTTCTGGGTCGCTGATAACCTCAAATTTTTAATCCCTTAAACATTCTTTGCCAGCAAAGTTGTCTAAGCACAACCAGGTATTAGGTTTTATCACTCGTTTATAGCATCTCTTCTAATCTTTCCATCCAGCCACGTGCATTTCATGAAATAAGAGAATTCTTTCAGGTCTACCTTCCTGCCTTTAAAAAAAACAAAACAAAACAAAGAACCCAAACAGGTCCACCTCCTAAAATAATTAATTTCAAGTCTGTGTCCAGTGCCAATACTTGTTGCATCCATTTTAGAGTTTGATTAATTACCCTGGAACTTAGGCAAACTAAACTCCATGTGGACAGTGTTTCTTCCTTCAATTTAGTTCTGAAAGCTACAAGTTATTGATGGAGCTGACTCTATTTACATACAAATTGGTACAAATATGCCTATGTCTTAAAATGCATTTTGTATAAATATATAAAAGTGTCATTTTTGATTTAGCTTGAAGAGGTTGATCATTTATTACAAAAATAAATGAATAAATACAACAATATATTGTTGCTTCCAACAGGATAAATACTTTACAAATATATAATTTAAAAAACAAATTTAATTGTTAAAATTATTTAAAATATTACACTTATCGATAAAACTATTAATAGTATATACTGCATTTAATATTAGAACCGATTATTCTCTGAATGTTGAAAACCATTCATACAAAACAGATTATGAGCATGGTAATGAGGAAACACTGGAGGCTACAGGGAAGCAGAGGGAATCTCTAAGATCAATAATGAACAGTTCTATTTTGGAACAAAGAAGTTGTTCTTGGCTAAGTATTAAAAAGAAAAAAGAAAGAAAGAAAGAAAGAAAGAAAGAAAAAAGGCAGCAGCACAACAGCGAAGTGACTATTTTAAATACACCTTGAATGATTTATCACGCAAGCTTGCCAGGAGAGGATGGTTGGGTGAATGAGGAGACTGAGGCTTGGGCAACTGGGTTAGAGTTTCAGGAGACTGTAAACTATAAATGGGCCTAGCTTGAGATTAGCCAGACCGATGGGACAGAACTTTGTCACTTTCCTTTGGGTTGGAAGGGGAGGGGAGGTGGTAGATTGAAATGGAGGAAACAAATGGACACTTTACGAAGCACAAGACACTTGGTGCTGCAAAGGAACACAATGACCAAATTCATTAAAAAAGATCTGGTGATATATAACAATATTTTCATTATTTACATGTGTAACAATATAAGCCTTAGCACAAAACCTCTCAGTCATATCTGCCCTCTTTTGTTTTCCAACCACGAATTTCATGTTGTAAATACATTCAGAGGGTTGATTTTTTTTCCAAATCTGAGTGCAAGTATTAGCTCACTTTATAAAACGCAAAATAATGAAACAAAATGGGCATGCTTTCCCAACATCTCCAATTAAAAGTTACTCTGCTATCCTTAAATCAGGATTTCTTCCCAAGTGATCAGCAAAGGTTACTTTTTAATAGAAAACACGGCGAAATCTAATGGTAGCTCTTTTGTTTTCAGCCAAATCAAATAAGCAAATACCTCCCAAATTTTTAAATAGATTTCTTCCCTGTCTAATCAACCACCACCATGCCAGCAGGAAATCCAGGATTCCATCTCACATGCCAGTAGTATCCACCACATGGAAACAACCCCACCCAATGCTCAGCTTTCAAATGAGGCCTTCTTGGCTTGCCCTTGGAGACCCTCAAAAAACCATGCCCTTCGCTCCGCCATCCCCTCCAGGTTGTAAATTCGCTGGGAGAGCGATTACAATAGCTAGAGAAATAGGAAACAAGAAGGCAACAAAAAGTAAATTGTGGTTTGATTTTTTTTTCTTTCTATTTCATAAATATGGCCTTTTTCAGATTTCACAAATCAAAATGATTGTGATTTTTAGTACGACTTGGTGTTTAAAATAATGCAACCCAATACACGGCCATCTGGCTGGGCTTGATTTATGAAAGTGACACAGAGCCTGTCTGGAAGAAATAACTGTTCCTTGTTTCTCTCACAGTTTTCCGGGTTTTTTAACCCCTGCACAGGGAGAGGGAGTGATGATGAGGGGAGAAGGCAAAAAGTGAGTGACAGCTGAGTGAGAGTAGGGGGAAATTAGTCTATAGAAATCATTGCTTTCTCATCCTTAAATACTTTTTTTAAAAAATACGAAAAGCCTCAACTAATTAAAGCGTTTCTGCATCTTTAGTACTGACAACCCAAGGCATTACACTTTCGTTTTCCCATTTGGATATATTGCTATATTAACTTGAGAAATGTGAGCACTCTGCAGGTGTATTTAGAAAGTGATCTAAAAAGCTAAAACCCCCAGCACCAGTTAAGAAGATACAGAATCATTACTGGGGAAAGAAGGAGACACAGAAATGTAGAACCTAAACTCTGAGTGGTAATCACACAGTGTGGCCCATAAATCAGGATTTAAGTAGTATATTCTTTCATTACAGGGTGAAAAAAACTCAATCATTTAAGTTTCATTACATTTGAGTTATTAATGGAAAATGATAACCCACATAAAAATATTCTATGAACCTGAAAGCTATCCTTCACAATTGAAAAGGAAAGAGACAGTAATATGGTGGAGACAAGAGAGGCTAAACTTTGAGGGGAGGGGGGCAGGGGAGGAGAGAGGGCTCAATCTGAACCCATAATAACCAGTTGGCACAGTTTTACTGGTGATGCTCAGTCTTCTGGTAAAGAACACAGGTGTCTCCAAGAGAAGGGATGGCATTTAGACAACCTCACCTACCCACTAAAATCACCCCCTAAAATTAGGGGAGAGGAAAATATTGTGAAACTTACAGATTAACAAGGAGTGACAACTATATTAAAATACTAGCTGTTTCTGTAGTGTCTGTCCTTTACTCCAGATTTCCAAAGATACCCTAAGAGGGGAAAGTTCTACCTCCTCAATGTTATCATTAAGGATTTGCATCAGTAAAAAAATATTTTCTAAAGAACTCTTCTTCCCACACAGTGTTTACGCATCAGACACAGACTATTTCATTCTAACAAATTTATTTTCTCGATCAGCTCTTACGGAATCACTACTCAAATTAAATTACAATCAAATTATCACATCAAAAGATACCCTTATTACCTAACAACTGTCCATATTTTCATTTCATTTTGATTTGTGCTCGTCTGAAAAAAACACGTAATACAAGATCTGGGGAAAAATAAATTACCGTTTTGCAGCAGTTCATAAGTATTCTGAATAAAATATTAAAAGAAGTCATTTAATGAAAATATAAAGCAAATATTTTTAGATCAACAACGGATCTAACAATTCTATATTGCCGTCTTTTGAAAAGTCTGTTTATTAAAACCTACCAAAAACACTGCTTGGAAAGGGCAGCATTATATAATCACCTCCACAGCACCCATTCAATCAAAGTTGGCAATGGATTGAGAAGTGAAGTCCGGAGAAGTGCAGCGGCAGGTGCTCAGTCTTTCTAAATCCCTTGATCTGAGTCAGTCCGGAAATAAAAAATAAAAAATATTAATAAAAAAAATATTAGCGGTGGAAATTTGAGGCATCGTCCGTGCATCCCGAGCGGCGGCCGTCAGCGCCAGGGTCGGCCGGCCGGGCCTCCCTCGGCGGCCTCGCTGGCTGTGCCCTCGCTGCGAGCCCAGTCTGCCCGCCGGGGCCTGCGACACGGCCCGGGAAGCTCTCGCCACTCCTCGACCGACGCCCCCTTTTCCCTTCCCCATCCCTCGGCTCGTTAGAGATGCTTTGATTTCCAAGGGTACTTGGAGGATACTTCTTCCTTTTCCTTTTGGCTTGCCTTTCCAGTCTGTTCATCTCATAAACGGTGAGTATTTCCTTCTCCTGGAGACAGATCCTCCCCCCTCCCATTTCATGGTCGATTTCTGCTTGTCCCCAGATGACTTTCATATGGCCAAGAAAAAGAGGGTCCCGGGGCACAGAGGGTCATCCCCTGCTCAAACCCAATACTTCTATTTTCTTTCCAGGCCGCTCCCAGAAAAGCAATCTTCCGCGAATCACTTCAGACAGCCCTTTGCAGGGAGGGGGTGGAAAGAGGGCGGCTTTTAAATATTTTTTTTTTTTAGGAGGAGAGGCTGAGGCAGGTGTTGTCCACGGCTGCCACACAGGTCGCCTCGGGGTGGGGACAAATCTCAGGAGTGCAGTTTTGGTGCATCAGGCATCTTCACCCTTCTTTAAAAAAACAATAACGAAACACCACCACAGCATAAACGAGATATCGTGATCGCCCCCTTTTTCTCTTGCGGTTTTCGTTCGTTGTTATGTATATATACGGATATATAAAAGAGTCTGGGTATTTAGTATGCTTTTTTTTTTTTTGGCCCCCTCCCCTTTCTTGAGCTTCAAAAAAAAAAAAAAAAACAAAAAACAACTCTCCGGGGTCCGTCTCTCTCTCCTTTCTCCTCCAAGGGTGGGCATGCCTGTCTTTGGGCGGAGGGGAACGCGGCGGCCGACCCGGGCCGGGTGACAGCTGGGTCCGCGGTCGGTGCGGCGGTGGCGGCGGCGGTGCTGACGGCAGCTGCGGAGGAGGTGGCGGCGGCGGCGGCCCTCTTGCGCTCGGCGCCCCTGGCCCTCACTGCACGCTCGTCTGCAGCCCGTGGTGCGGCGGCGGCGTGTCGGCGCTCACGGCGCCCACCTGCGAGTAGACGTCCTCGGGCGTCTGCTGCTGGATGCCGGGCGGCGTCATGCGCTTCTCCTTCTGGCGCCGGTTGCAGAACCAGACCCGCACCACCTCCTTCTCGAGCTGCAGGCTGTCGGCCAGGTTGGTGATCTCCTGCGCCGAGGGCTTGGGGCACTTGAGGAAGTGGCTCTCGAGCGCGCCCTTGACGCTCACCTCGATGGAGGTCCGCTTCTTGCGCTTGCGGCCCTGCGCCGCGATCTTGTCGATGCTGGTGGGGCTGCCGGTGCTCGAGTCCGCCTCCTCCAGCCACTTGTTCAGCAGCGGCTTGAGCTTGCACATGTTCTTGAAGCTCAGCTGCAGGGCCTCGAAGCGGCAGATGGTGGTCTGCGAGAACACGTTGCCGTAGAGCGTGCCCAGCGCCAGCCCCACGTCGGCCTGCGTGAAGCCCAGCTTGATGCGGCGCTGCTTGAACTGCTTGGCGAACTGCTCCAGGTCGTCCGAGGTCGGCGTGTCCTCGTCCGAGTGCGGGTCGTGGCTGTTGAGTCCGGGCCCCGCGCCGCCGCCGCCGCCGCCGTGGTGCGGGGGCCCCTGCGCGTGGTGCGGGTGCGGCGGGTGCGGGTGCGCGTGGTGGTGGTGGTGGTGGTGGTGCTCGGCCAGCTCGGGCGTGTCCCCGCGCACCAGCCCCGGGTGCACCAGGCTCTGGCCGCCGCCGCCCGCGCCGCCGCCGCCGCCGCCGCCGCCGGGCCCGGGGGGCGCGCTCAGCATGCCGTTCACCGTGAAGCCCCCGGGCTGCGAGTAGAGCAGGCTCTGCGGCGGCGGCTGCTGGCCCCCGGCCATGGACGGGAGGTGCGCGGCGGCGGCGGCGGCGGCAGCGGCGGCGGCGGCGGCGGCGGCGGCGCCCCAGCCGCCCGGGTGGCCCTGGTGCGGGGGAGGCGGCGGGGGCCCGAGGTGCGGCGGCCCGCGGTGGTGCAGCGCGGTGCCCGCGTGCAGGTCGTCGCGCCCGGCGCCGCCCTTCACGTCGGGGCCCTGCGGGGGCGGCGGCGGCGGCTGCGGCGGCTGCTGGGGGCTGCCGGCCAGGCCCACGGCGCTGCCGGACCACGGCGAGCTCGCTTCCACGGCGGCGGCGGCGGCGGCGGCGGCGGCGGCGGCGGCGTGGGGCAGGGCGGTGACCCACTGGTGCGCGTGGCTCAGCATATGGCCGCCGTTGCTGGCGGCCATGGCCCCCTGCATGAAGTCGCTCTGGACCATCTTGACGGAGGACGGGTCCCCCCGGTAGGCGCCCGAGGTCACGGCGGCGCTGCCCGGCTGCATGCCGCCGCCGCCGCCCCCCGCGCCGCCGCCGCCGCCGCCCCCCCCGCCGCCGCCGCCGCCGCCGGCCCCCGCCGCGTCCGAGTGCACGATGGAGCCGGCCGCCAGCAGGCTGTTCCCCGGCAGGTAGGGGTTAGAAGCCGCCGTGGCCATGCCGCTCCGCTCCCGCCACCCCACCGCCGCCACCACCGCCGCCGCCGCCGCAGCCGCAGCCGCGGCCGCTGCCGCCGCCGCCGCCGCGCCCCCCGGCCTGGCCGCTCGGCCTCCCCCCCGGCCGCCCCCTCCCCCGCGCCGGGCCCCCGCCGGCCCCGCCGCCTGCGCCGCCGCCTCCGCCTCCGCCTCCGCCTCCGCCTCCGCCCCCGCCGCCGCCGCCGCCGCGGCCCCCGGCTGCAGCTGCAACGGCACCGCCGCTCGGCAGGGTGCGGGGGTCGCCGCCTGGCCTCGGTCAGCGGCCGCCGCCGAGGCAGCAGCAGCAGCAGCAGCGCTCTGGGGCGGGGGGCTCGCTTCTCCTCGGGGCGCCCTCCGTGGCCGCCCCCTTCAGGGAGGGTCGTGGCGCCCCCCCGGCCCCGGCGCGCCTGGCTGGCTCCAGCGGGCCTCGCCGGGCGGGGAGGGGACCCGCGCTAGGTCCACTCTTCCTGGGCGCGCGCTGGCTCCCGCGCCGCCTCCCGGGCGCAGGGCGCGCGTGGACTCTGCCCCGGCGCGGGGGGCTCAGTTCACCTGTTAAGTGCGGGGCTCGCCGGAGACAACAAAGAAAGCCGCGGGGCTCGCCTTCCTCGCCTGCGGACGTGCGCTCGGTCCCCGGCCCCGCTCCTCGCCGGCCGGCGCGCGGTCCGCCTCAGGAACGCATGGCACTGGCCTCCTCCCTTGGCGCAGGAAAACTTTTTCCCTCCTGGACGGCGCGGGGCTGCCGGCGGCTCGCGTGCGCGGAGAGGGGAGGCTGGCTCCTGCCCTGCCCCTCGGGTCCTCCCGTGGCAAGTTTTGTGCGGTCCTAGGAAAACTTCTGGCGGGGCTGCATGTCTCCGAAGTTGCTATTGCCGGAGCTCTCGGTCGCCTCTGAAACAAGAGTCCTTTCTCATTCTCCTCGCAACAGTCACAGTCTGATGCGACATCTTTCCTTGGGGGCAGAAAGGAGGCAATGGCAGAAAAAAAAAAACACAAAAAACCACCACGGCCCCGGAGAAGGAAAGCGAGGTCTGATCGCTCGGTTACCTGGCCGCCGACGGTTGGGGTGGGTGTTTTATTTTGGTCCCGGCCGTTGGCTGCAGGAGGAGGAAGCCGAGTGCATGGGTGGAGGTGGTGTGTGTGTGCATATAGGGGGTCCGGGGGGGACAGGCAACTCCGGCGGGCACGCTGCGCGGCGGGGAGGGTGCCCTGGCGGCGGCGGCGGTGCAGGCGCGGGCCGTGCGGGGAGCCGTTGCAGCCGCAGCCCAGCTCGGCGCCCTCTTTCGCGCTCTCGCTCCCTCGCTCCCGTGCCCGCGCCCTCCCTCCTGCTCGCTCGCCCGCTCTGCCTCCGATCTGACAGTTCGCTCTCTGTCCCTCCCTCTCCGAGCGGGGACTGTCGAATGTTTACCCTCCGCCGAGAGCGCGCACCCACCACCACACTTTCCCAAATACAAGGAAGTCGAGCGCCAGGGCCCCCGCTGATTGGCTACCCGCTGCGTGATTGGCAGCCGCCGAATGACTGGCTCCGGGCGCGCGGCCCCCCTTCCGGCCGTTCCGATTGGTTGCTTTTTAATTTAGGCAAAGCGTCGTCGGAGCTGGAGAGCCGGCGCCCCCCACACACACACCCCGCGCGCCCTCCCCCTCGTCCCTGTCCCCTCCCCGCGCGGCGCCCGCAGGCCCCCTCCGCCACATCTTAACTCTTAGTGTCCGGCCGAGACGTGGGCGCTCCCTCGGCGGCTCTGGGCGGTCGCCATGGGCCCGAGAGCCGGGAAGAAAGGAGAGGAAGAGGGTCAGGGCGGGGGCGAGGGGAGAGGAGGGGAGAGGACCCGGCGGAGGGCGACCGATCGGGGACCCAGAGCCACCTACCCGCCCCACCCAACACAGCGTCCCGCTGGCCCTGCGCTGCCAGAGACTGGCGGGGCGCGCGGCGCATCGGCTGCACCTTCTCGCGGATCCCCAGGGACAGAGGTGTCCCCGGGGACTTCCAAGGGTCCTCTTCCCTTCGCCCGCCGGCCCCGGCTCCGTCGCGGTGGGGGTGCGCAGAGGGGGCTGGCCGGGCCCGAGGCGCGGATCGCGGCGGGGCTCCCGGCGGGTCGGCCACCGCAACTTTCCGCCGGCGCGGGGCGCGGGCGGCGGCGCCCTTTGTTTAAGTTCGCGGATGCCAGCAGCTGGGAAGCCTGCGGCGCGGGAGCTGCGCGGGGCCCGCGCGGGCCGGCCGGCCGGCTCCCCGCGGCTGCTCGCGCTCTCCCCCTACCCCCGCTCACCCCCTCTCCCCCCTCCCCGCCTCCCCCCGCCTCTGGGATCCCGACGAGTGGCGCGCGTGCCCTTGCGAGTTTGGAGGGTGCTGGTCAGCGGAGCCGCACGGTGGATGTGAACACCCACCAGCCCGACCTGGCCCCGTGGGTACATCCTGTAAGTGTCTTCGCGCCCAGTGGTTGGAGGGACCCCCGCGGCCGCCGGCCCCCGGGGCCGGGGGCGCCGGGGCCTGGCCCTCCGCCGCGCCGCCGCTGACAGTGTGTGTGCAGTGGGATTGGTCAGGGTTATTTTCGGCGCGATCTTGGTCTGTGGCGGGGTCGGGCTCGCTCGCCGGGGTCCGGAGGGTGGCGCTTCCAGGCTTTTCCGTTTCGCCCGGGGCCCGCCGGCGGGCTGGGGCCGGCGGCGCCCGGCGCTACGCTGGCCTGGCCCCAGCCGGCCTGAAAGGGTTAAGGGGGCCGGGAGGGGGAGCGCGCCGGGGAGGCAGGCGAAGAGGGGGTGGCGGGCGGGCGGGCGGGGGGTGGGCAGACGCGGCCAAGCGGAAACGCGGCACCGAGGAGCCTCAGCGAACCAAGAAAAAAGAGAAAGTGGCAACGAAAACAAGGGCAAATTGAGCCCTCCTCGGGGATTTCCAATGAACCAACCCAGCTCGGACATTCAATAAATGCTTCGTTCTTAAGGAGGGGGCGTGTGCGTGCACCGCACGCCCCCCCCTTGCTGCGGGGGCGCCCTCCCCGCGCCCGCCGCCGCCCCCCCCCCCCCCGCCGGCCCCGGCTGCGGGCAGTCCCGAGCCCCGGCGGCGCGGGCGGCCGACGCGGTGGCCCGGGACGGAGCTGCGGAGCGGCGGCCGTGTTCCGAGGCACACGAGAACCGGCCGGGCCTGCCTTCCCGAGGTATAGTTCCTCGGCCGAGCACCGGCAGGGGAGCTCAGTGAAAAGTCGAGCCCTCCAGCCCCGCCGCAGCCCCGCAACCGTGGCGTGGGCTCGAGCTTAGCCGTGGGCGCGTAGGATTTGGGTAGGATTTCGTCCAACTCCAGTTTGCCGGGGGAGATGTCTTCGTACGTAGGTTGGAGCCAAGCCATTCTTGCCCAAGGTGTAGATCTGGAAAGACAGCGGCCGCCCGACCCCAAACAGAACTGATTTGTCCTCCCCCTGCGTCCCCCCAAGGTCTCTTTTTGGATTTATGGATGCGTGTATGTATATATAAAAGATGGAACACAGATTTCATTGAATAAATCTGAGATCTCCAGGTGCAGACGTTTGAATAGTCGGTGCCAGCACCCCGTGTTTTCCTTTCCTGCCGATTTTGCTTGGATCCGGCTCAAAAACCCGGAGAGTCTCGTGGTTTTGTTTACACTGAATGGGGAGGATAGGAACAGAGCCATGGGGCCGCCTTTCATTAATATACAGTGAGGATTTTGTCTAAATTACTGCTATGAATTTCACAGTACACGCTTTCAAAAGCAGTCTCAGGTGGCCTGATGAAACGTGATAGTGCCTCTGCAAACAGATCCACTTTCTTTCTTTTCAAGGAGGGTGTGTGCGCCGATGGGAAGCCCCCCAAACCACCGTGCTCCTCGGTAACAGAAATAGACTTCTGTTGCGTGGTCTGTCCCCTTCTTCGGCCCCGCTCTCCTCGTACTGGGTTCCGGAGGCGCTCCCCAGCCTCCCTTCTCCCGCAACACCCCCCCCCCCCCGCCCCACCCCATCCGCCCCCTCCCTTTGCCGAGTGTGATTGTTTTGTCTGGGGAAAAAAAAATCCAAAGTATATAACAAGGGGAGAACAGTTAGTGCTGATTTTCATTTGCATACATTTTCATATATTTTGGTGAAAATAATAGACTAGTGGAGAGCTGGGCTTAGAGGACTCGGTGTTAAGGGAAGGCTAAGGATGCATCGGTTCTGAGGAGTTGAGAATATGTCTCCCCCCACCCCTCAGTCAACTTACTTAAGGCCAAAAATAAGCCATCTTTCCTTTAAAACTCTAACCCGGGAAGTTTGCTCGGTAAGTGTTTTCCATTTTCTTTCCCTGCTTTCTTTTTCTTCCCCTCCTTTCCCGTGTATGTATGTATATATGTATGTATTTGTAGGTTTGGGAGATTATTTTCATTGCTTGGGACAAGAGAGGGTTCATAGAGCACTGTTTGAAGGAAGGGAAACTGTGTGTGTGTGTGTGTGTGTGTGTGTGTGTGTGTGTGTGTAGGGTAAAATAAAAACAAAACTAACCCGGCTAAAAGATGACATAAAAAGACGGACTCATTCCAAAGCCCTCCATAGCAAAGCAATTCTTTGGTGGTGGTACTTTACTCTTGGGGGTGGTAATATTAATTTTAATTGCTGATTGTGAGAATAAAAGAGCCCTTTAAAAAGTATGCAGGATTATAAACATTTCTCGTTTTGGAATGTTTTTATTTCTTTCCCAGATAATTGGAACTAGAGGGAAAGAAACCTCTTTCTGTAGCCAGTGGTGATGTGGCGAACTGTACGTGCTTGCCCGGAATTAGGGTAGGGGGACTCCTGCTGAGAGCAGAGGGCTGGAGTGGGGGGGGGGGGTCTTGGCAAAGGGAAAGCAGAGAGCTGGAGGAGAAGGAAGCCGGGGAGGAAGAAGAGGCAGGAAGTGGGTGCACCCTGGTTAATGCTGCGTCTGGGGAGCAGGCGGTTAGCCGCAGTCTCCCAGTTGGGTCGTGAAAGCCCATCAGAATGAGTGTGATCAATCAAAACTAACCAGGACATCTCCACATTTTATTCCCAAAGAGGCTGGAGCTTTAGCATCACAACCTAGATTTTACTTTGTTTTCCAGTTTTGACAGCCTGCCTTGGCCTCACTGTCCCCCCTCCCCCCTGCCCCTGGGATTTGTAAAAATTGAGGGTGCAGTTACTTGCTAGGTGCCATTAAATAAATATGGCTGGATGAAACAGGCCAAGTCCAGGCCCCCTTGAGTGCCTTACCTCAGTTAAAAAGGCTGGAGAAGCTTTTTAAAAGCTTCTGGGTTCTATTCTTTTAAAGGAAGCCGCATCTGGGGTGTTGGGGGGCGGGGGATCAAATGGCTAGAATTTTATTACACTTTTGCACACAGAACACCTTGCAATTTAGAATTGGTAATTTCTTTGGTAACAGTTGATGCCAAATCAAGGAAATGGTTTGTAACGAAGAGGAAGAGGCTTCAGATGGGGAGGGGGGCAAGAATCGCCGTTTTCCCCTCCTTGTTTACGTGCTCGGCAGCGTCGCTTTTGACTGGGGTTAACTCTGTGTGCTCCATTGGATCAGATGCCATATAGCGCTGCTCCCTGAAGATCATTTGTTTCCTTGATGGGGAACATTTCTGAGCAGAGCATATTGGTTGCCATAGAGAAAGAAATAAAAGGAAGAACACTAGTCACATTAAGCTATATGTTTGTGCACTGGGCTTTAGATAAAAGGACCTTGGTTCAGCCAAAGAGAAGAAGCCAAGCTAGAGATTTCTAGCACCACTAAAACTAGCTTTATTTTGTTTTGGACTTTTACAGTTGAAACATATAAGCTAATTTTATTGGTTGTTGTTAATTTTATATGACACGGTTTACTGAACAAAATAAACTTTGGAAGTGCTCGGGCGTAGCACTATTGACATGTCAGCAGGGGGCGCACTGACTCGCCTTTGCCGGTACTGTGTAAAATGTAGCCGTTTCAAAAGCAAATCTGCTCCTGCAAACTTGCCAAAGGAACAAACCACCCCTACCTTTCTATGCATATTCACAGTGCAGAGTGAATACACTGCATAATACAGGGTTTTTAAATATGAGGACAATGACCTCCCCACCCCCCAGTGTCTGTGAAATGGCCCTGAAAGAAAAACAGTTCAAAAAGTATTCACCCGGGTTCTCTCAGTGGAGTATATATAGATAGGACTGGAAATCAGACTTGGGCTGTGAAAACAGGAACACTTGAAAAAATTATTTTTAGGGATATTTAGTAGGCTGCTTACGTAGCTACCTTTCAGGCTGTATTTTTTTTTTTTTTTGGGACACGGTTAAGAAAACAAAATGTTAAGGAAGACCTGTTAAATAATGAACGTTCTACAACGTGATGCATACACTGACTTCTAAATAAAACTCAAGTCCCTGGAGATTTAGCCAAGGCCTCCAGGAACTCCTTTACTCCCTTTGATATTTAATGTCTAGGTTAATTCTTGGTCGTGCCTATGATTTGGGAAATGTTTGGAATTTATCCTTCAGAAGGAATGTAAAATACAAAATAGCTGTCTGGTAGAAGTAACTGTGGGCTTGAAACTTTCTAGTACACTATCACGTAACCCAGTTGGAGAAAAGTTTTAACAGAGCACAAGGTTTCTGCCCCAGAGATTTTTAGATAAACTACCAATAAGGACTGAACTTTATTGTGGCGAAGCATGAGAAGAGATGTGTGGAAAAGTTCCTAGAACAGTGAAGGGCAAATCCTGACCAGTTCTGAGGAATTAGTCAGTTTGTCACTAACACTTTCCCCAAGGAGATTTGGAGAGCGTGACTAAGAAAGGGAAGCCATGAGTGACTAGAAGAAGCTGGCTTCCACGGTTCAGTAGTTGAACGCACCTGTGAATGTGTCACGGCGCCTGTGAGGACGGGGCACACGGCGTGAAAGCTCTAAGGTTGCTTGGCAAGAGAGGGGAACGCCACCCCATTCTTCCTAACTGAACTCGAAGTCAGCCAGGTTCCAGGCATGAGAATTTTTTCTTTGAAACTAACTTTTAAAAGTCAGGCGTTGAATTTACATGATATTTCATCTAGGCGGGTTGAGGGATTATGGAAATAAATATAAGCAAAGGAAAGCATTTTAATTCCATGATTTTCATCCAGAAGCTCTCACATTTAGAGTCAGGAAATGTACAGTCAGGTTTGTGCTAATAAAACAAAATGGAGAACTGAGGAAACTGTGTAACCTGAGCCCAAACATTGCTTTTTCTTCAGCTCTCTGGATATTTCAGACAAAAGATTTTCAGGGAGATCCATATGAACTGGACAAAAGTCTGAAAGCTTTAGCGTACTTTGCATGCCTCGGGCGGCTAAATGCATTTAAACAGTACTGGGGGAAGGGAGGAGGGAACTTTTATACTTCATCAGGCATTTTGCAAAAACACTGGTTAAGCAATAATTATACATATTTAGAACTTCACTTCTTATGGGATCTGAGATTGTTGCTATCACTGTCTCACTTTTCTTTTTTTGCAAATGTACTTAAAAAAAAAAACGAAAGAAAAAATGCTTGCCCATCATGATGTCTGGGATCCAGGTTCTCTAAGGTAAAAGTTAACAGAAAATAAGAATTCTGAGTAAAGCAACAAGTTAATTTTAGAAGGACTGACATTTTAGAGACTACTTTAGCATTCTGTAATGATTTGGGGGTGGAAACAATCAAGCTGTGTATGAATTAAGATCCAAAGTGCTGGGCAAAGCAACAGACTTTTAATTGTTGGGGATGGTGCAATTGCTTTGCCAAATGAGAGAATGAAGCACATTACCTGGGTCAAATGTGCAATACACAAAATGGGTATTTACTCATGTGCTTCCATTTGAGAGGAAGGTGTTCTGATACTGCTGCAGTGCTGAAGCGCACTTGCCTGGATTCATAGTTACAAATTAAAATGTTAAAACATACAATCCACACTGCGCTATAGGCAAGAGAGAGGGCTCTTCAACAGTAGCATTTGGGTGGAAATAAGTATTTGTCATCTTAGCAGTGGATGAATTGGCTCTCATTTTGCTAAGTTTTTTTAAGCTAACTGATGGATTCCCTTCAGTTATTTGGACCACGTTGATAACTGGTTTATCCGATCTGTAGGAAAGGAGCACACATTTGGTTTGGTCTTATTTTTTTAGATGGCTTTCGAGGAGTAATTATAAATTTAAAGACACTGTGATTTCTCAGCCTAAGTAAGAACCTTTCATTCTGATTCTTTTAGGGGCAGCTTTAAACTACAAGGCATTTCAGCCCGTGGTATCTAAATCGAGAAGGCACAATCAGTTGGTCATTGACGGGATGCTTTTCAAGCAACCCATTTCCAACAGTTTGCTCACTCTAACTGCAGGCGTGCACCTGATGAGTCTGGTAATGAGAGCTTCCACTGACTAGGGAAGCAGTAGCTGACACACGGTAATGGACTCTTCTTGCCTGCTCCCCCCCCCCAATTGTCTTCTTCAAATTAAAATTCACAGGGCTAGATAACATAGAGCCTAGCTGATTGACCAGAGAGTTGATGATGGTGATGATGATGATGATGATGATGATTTATTACCAACAACATGTGGGTATGTCCTAGCTGGAAAAATATTGCAAGGTCACACTGGTGGGTTGCTTTGTGTTGTGTGTGTGTGTTTTCTCTCTCCCATGTATATGTGTGTGTTTGTGTTTAAACAGAACCCAGAAATATTAACTGAGCTCTAACAGAGGGATGGTTGGGTTTTTGGAGCTTGTGGTTCTAACAGAATAGAGCTCTTTTCTCCTTCGGGGACACTCCCTACCCTAAACATTCCCTCTACATTATACAGCATCTCCTTTCTGGGCTGGAGCCAAGTAATCTTGTGATGGATAAGAGACTAACTGTGGCACACCAGAAAACAATTCTTGCAGCTCTGATTTTTATTATGATTTTTTTTTGACATTTGAACTTAGCTATTGTCTGAGGAGCTGGGTGGAGATTGCAGTGTGCCAGGCTGTTCTTTTTGGCATTTCCCCCAAACAGTGCTCATGCCCTGTGTTCTGGGAGGTGATTGCAGAAGCTCCCACTTCACTGCCCTTCCCTCCTTGGACTCGGCCCCATGCCATTGTCCACCCTGGATCAGTCAAGCTCAGTGAGGTTTTCAGGACAGTGTGGCTGTTGTTCACTTTTAAAATATGTACCAAGTGTATTCCTCGGTACTGGTTACTTCAAATACACCATGGTTGGCAGCAGTATAATTAAAAAATATTTGTAAAGTTACTTAGGGGGTTAGAATTCAGTGACTCTGTTCACTGTAACTTCATTGCAACTCGGATTTGTTTGTCCCAAGTTAAAAGTTATGGGTCAGTTATTTCTATGAATGCTCACCCCCCCCACCCTCCCCCCACCCCCCACCCCCGCCAGTTGTTGTTTTTTAAATCCCGACTACTCAGTAAAGCCCAAGAGGAGGATCCCCGGCTTACAGTGGTTTATTTGATAGACCTAAAATCTTATTTAAATGGTATATCAGGGTGCAAACAGTCGCTGATGTCAATGCATATATTGTCCAAATGGCGTAGGCTGGATTCCCTTTATTTTAAATTCACATCACAAAACCCAACAAATAAAGTTTCACTTAGAAAAGCACTATTAAAGTATCCTAAATTCGAAAACACTACAATTCTTATTGCAGAAGTCTGGCCAGAGGTTGCTGTTCAGGATTAGAACTTTCCACAGAAAGGTTTGCCTTGGGGACACCAGCGCTCCGAGGCCCCCATTCCACGGTGGCGGGGCGCTTCCTTTCGCCGTCCATCGCCTCCCCTCGCATTCCAGTGATTTGTGGGCATCAGGAAGGCTTCTTCCGAGTCCGCGGCGATTTGTGGGGCCCCAGGGCTGAGCTCCGCTACCTTCCATTGCCTTCTAAAGGCATTCTATTTTACTTAAAGCACAGTTTGCATAATAAAATTAAAAGGAGCCCATTCCCTCCCCCCAATATTGTCCCGTAAGGTCTTTTAGCCTGTTAATTCAGCCCCCAGAGCAGCCTTCAGAAGGCCAATTAGCATTGTTTTTCTATGGAAAAGAGGTAAGAAGGATTTAGGGCGAAGGGCAGAAGGTAAATGAAATGAGATGGAGGAAAAAGGAGGGAGAGTTGGAGAAAACTGGGGAAAGAAAAGGGACGAGAGAGAGAGAGCGAGCTGGGGGTGGGGTGGGGCTGGAGCGCGAGCGCGATAAACGCTGAGTCACCGTAACAGGTCATTGGGTAAACAGCAGCGAGAGGCTGCATCCTCGGGAAAATCGGGTGCAACTTGCACCCCATCTTCCAGGCCCTCCTTCCCACCCGCCTACAGCAGCGAGGACGCGGTGCTTGGCGCGGCCGGTCGCCTTTGTCACCGGCTCCCTGCGCGGCCGCGAGCTCCCGCGGCGGGCTTTGTTCCCGCGGAGGAGGGCAGGACCCCCTCTCCGCCTCCGCTGCGTCTCCGCCCTCCCCGAGCCAGGACGGTGGGGGTGGGGACAGGGGCGACGGGGACGAGGGGGAGCGTCGCGGTCGCCGCCGACTTGCGATTTCGTTCCTTCCCTCCTTTCCCTAATCGAGCTCTTCTCCCTCCGAGGCGGGTGAGCGGGCAGGGGACGCGCCTCTCCGACCCCTACTGTACGTGTGTGCGGTGCCTGTGTGTGGAGAGGCGTTGCGTTGGGTCCCACGCTCGAGGATTGCGGGAGCGGTTTGGGAAGCTGCGGGGCTCCTCAGGTCGGCGCCTGCTTGAAGCCCCAGATCCGTTCTCGAGGTGCTGCGGGGGCCGCGGGTGGGCGCTGCGGCCGAGCTCCGCTGCGCCGGGGCCGGGGTCCGGGGCTGAGCGCGGGCCGCGCGAGGATCCTCGCCGCCGAGGCCTGTGGCGGGGGACAAAGAGGCAGACACCCTGAGCAAGCGGACAGCCGGCGCGCACACACGCACGCGCACCCTGCGGGGTCCCTTCCCCGGGGAGCGGCCCTGAGGGCGCCCAGCCTGCCCGGTCAGCACCCGCTGCGCGGAGCCCAGGGCTCTGCGTTCTGGAAAGTTCGCTCCCCGTAGGGCCCGCGGCTCTCCTGTCGCCACTGCATTTAACAAGCAACGTGGGAACGAGGGTCACCCTCTCCCCAGGCCTCCCCCCCCCCAGGTGTGGGCAGATTGCAAGAGTTGCTGCTCTGTTATTGTTTGTCAAACAGGCCCCTTCTCTTGGGAGAGGGGCGAGGGGCATGTGGCGGATCCCGAGCCAGGATTACATTAATCAAAGCATTATTTCCCCAGAGAAGTCGAGCACAAATGAGAGTAAATCCTAATAAAATTGGATCGCGGAGAAATAGAACGCTTTAAGTCATCTGTGCCGCCTGATAAAATCTCGCATTTATAAGATGGGGGTTAAAAAAACAACAACCCGCACACCTCTGGCCTCGGCGGGCGGGCTGGGTCCTGACCGGTCCCCACCCAAACCTCACCTGCACCTCAGGAGTAAGAAATCGATGTGGACCAGCCGGGGTCGGGGTTTCGCACCATTAGGTGTCCTCGAGGGCGCTTCGGGCCCCGGGCGCGCGCCTGGGGTCTGTGCCCAGCCCAGCTCACAGTTCTGGGGGCTCTGGGCCGGGTTCCCCCCGCTCCCCCGACGGGTGTTGAGCGAGGACGTGAACTTGGTGCCTCCGGGAGCGAGGCCCGCGCTCGGCTCCCTCTCCCGCACTCCCCCACCTCTCGGGCAGGCGGCGTGGGGGGCGCGCGGAGCTCCGGCGCCGCGAGGCGGCCGCGGCCCGGGGCGGCGTCGCGGGCGGATCCCCCAGCTGGCGCCGCTCCCCCCCGCAGCCCGGGGTTCGCGGGGCCGGGCCCTCCACCCCTCTGGGCCAGGGGAGTGGGGTGCGTCTGGGGCGAGCGCTCCGGCAGCCGCGGGCAGAGCCCGCTGTCAAGCCTTCTGGCACTTTCGGGCCCTTCCCTGCCGAGTGGCGAGGGTGGCATTTCCTCCGCCGTAGCCGCAACCGCAAGGGTTAGGGAACTTCCCAACGCCCGGCGCGGGGCTGTGAGCGGAGGAAAAGAAGCCTCGCCGCCTCCAATCCCACAGTCACGGTCAGGTCAAGCCCACCGACCGAGAGGCCCCCTTCCCCGCGCACCCCGCGCTGCGCCCGCCGGGGACGCGGGGGTCGCGGGCTGCGGCGGGCCCTCGGAAGCGCCAAGTGTGAGGGCGCCCCCATCCGCTCCCGGGGAGGGGCCCCGGCCCCGGGCAGCCCCGTCGCTACCCCGGCTCGGCCCGGCCCAGTCTGAAGGGCCGCGAGGGAACGAGCTCCTGCGCCGTCCGCGCCACTCCTTCCCGCGCTCCGTGGCGGGCCCCACGCGGGGCGCGGACTCGCGCGCGCCCCCTGCAGGCGCGGCCCGGAGGCCTGCGCCGCGAGGTGGCCCGCGCACCTCTCCGGGTGACGCAGTCCCTCGCGCGGTCGTGGGCGGGCCCGCGTGGCTCTCCAGCGCCTCCGCGTCCGCACGTCCACGCCCGCCCGCGCGCTCCCGCACACGCGGCCCCGCCAGAGCCGTGTCTCCACGTGCGTTTTCCAAACGGGGGAGCTCCCAGTGGCGGTGAGAGAGGCGGACCGGGAGGGGAACCTGGAGAGAGGGATGGAGACGGGGCAAGGGGGGAGGGCAGCCGGCGTCCTGCGTCCTCGACCCCCCTCTTCCCACGGCGGCTCTAGGGCTCCGCTCCGGCCGCCTCTTGGGTCCGCGCCGAGCGTGGGATCCGCCCGGCTGTGCGGCCCGCCGGGCTCTCGCGCTGCCCCGCAGCCCCGGCCGCCCGCCGCGCCCGCCCGCCGTGCCCGCCGGCTCCCGAGCCCCGGCCGCCTCTGCGCCCCCGGGGGGCCGCCACCCTCCGCACGCGGGGGCTCCGCCGGGCGCCCGGGGCCGCCTCACCTCCCCGCGAGCGCGCCTCGGAGGGGGGCTGCGGGCCCTGCGGTCTGGCGAGCGGAGCGGCTTGGAGGAGGGTGCGTGCGCGTGTGTGCGTGTGAGTGCGGTGCGCGCGCAGGGCCGGGCAGGAGGCGTTGCGTGATGCGTTGGTGCAAACGTAACCTTGTCAGCCTTGAAATCTAAATCTGCCCCCGCAGAGTGTGTTTTGTATCTTGTTTCTCTACACACGCGTCTCCCTCTTTCGCCTTCTTCCCATCTGATTGCAGAGAGATCCCCCTTGTGGTCCGGGAATATTCAGGGACACCCTGACGCACGTGGGCGAGGGTAGGGCTGGAAGGGACCGTGGTCGCTGAGAAGTGTCACCCAGAGCGTTTTCATCATCCAGCCTGGGGTTCATCCCCAGGGAAGCCCCGCTTTAGGGAGTCGTGTATCTACTTCCTCTCTGCCTTTGCCTTAAAATATGGGTACACGGAGGTCGTTTGGCGTTTTGGACGCATAAAGAAGATGTAGGAACCAATCGCAAGTCAGTTTTGGGGGGGTCTGCCTGGCCGACGAGTTCTGGCCCTATTGTGTGCCGTTTTCCTCGGCCTCTCCGCGAATTCCTGGCTCCTTTCCAGTCATGGGGTATATTCCGAGGAAAGCAAAAGAAGCCCATACCTTTTCTTTCAGTTCTGAAACGACTCCCCTTTCCTCCATCCTGTGATTTCCATAATTTCATATAAAGCAGGGGCTGTCAATTATCTCTTGGGAGGAGGGAGAAAAACAGACTAGCAGAAGGAAACTTGGGCCAAATTAAATTCTTACTTTTTCAAAACATTACCCGGGGACTTCTTCCCTCTCCCAATCCCATCAAGTTTGTTCAACTCTCAAAGGGGAAAGGGGAAAGAGGGCCGAGAGAAGGGGGCTCACCATTTCTTGCCTTCCCTGAAGAGTTGAGCCCAATTGCCAAACCCTATTTCTGTTACCCTTGGTTTCACTGGATTCTAAAAAGAAACTTTACAAAAACTCGAAGCTCTTCCCTTTTTACCCTAGAATAGGCATTTGAACATTTTCAATGGATTTGGGAATACCTGTGGTAAATATTTTTTTGCTTCTTGGATCTACTTCATTTTAGATGGTTTTACTTTTGGCCATCGTGCTTTTTAGGTTCTCTTAGTCCGGATATAGGCTCTAAGCAGCATTTACGCAGGCTCACAGGTGACCTCCAGGGCTCTCATTACACAGGGTCTTGATACAGTTTCAAGTGCTCCTTTTTATAAGATAATTTATAGACAGCTACATTTTATTGAAGAATGGTAAAGTTAAAATATTAGTGTTTAGACTGATGACCTTTTGTTTTTAGAAGCACAGTTTAGCTCTTCTTTGAATCATCGATCGAACTGTTTACCCATAAGCCTTCCTCAGAGGAGGGGAAGGGCAGGGCATCACTTTCAATTTTTTAAGGCATAGTTTGACATAAAATTATATAACTAACTTTTTGGAAAACAGCAAATAACTAAACTATGTCTATAAATACCCCACCTTTGGGATTGTGGGGGGAAAAAAAGTCCACTAATTACTTTCATGCACAGCAGCACAGCAGCGCTCAGTTAACATTTAACTAAAATATTGTATGAGAATCCTCAGAAGCTCATCCTCACCCTTAAGTATAGTACAGTTTGGTAATATACTACACATATTTATACATGATGTAAATATACATATGCACAAGGGTAGATGTTTATGTACATAATGTAACAAAATATATACATGCCACAAATGAATACATTTGCATCTAACATGCCCATGTGCAATATAGCAAACTTCTATGATTAACAAACAATACATTTAATAACAGATTGTCTTAAAATAAGAGGAAGACTGAGAAAATCTTTATACATTTTTTAACTCATCGACATCTAGACTTAAGAACTTGGTCAGTATTATAGAGAGGATTCATTTGGGAAAAATTTTTCATAATTTCTTTGAAATCTGAATTGTTCTAAATGTAGATAACACCACAGAAATCAGTAAATAATACACCCATAGCATTAATATTTTAAGCATTCTATTGAAAAGTACTATTAACTTGTTTTTCAAAAAATAAAAGCAGCAGCATATTATATTTAAAATATAAACAATCTACCTAGTAAAATTAAAGTCAGGTACATATTTTTGTCTTTTCTTTTTATTCCAAATTTTTTTTCCTAAAATCTTAGAACAAAAATGAAATTCTGAATGCTTTAAAAAATAGAGCATTATTTTCCATTCTACTGTGAAGAAAACATTTTTAAGTAGTTAGTTTTATGGGCCCCTCTATATGCATTAAAAACTTTCACTAGGCTAGAGATAATTCAAAATGTAAAGGCAAAGTTGAAGCATATATTTATCCTTGAAATAATTTGTATAACATGGGATGGCATGTTACTTATTTGCTTCTTGTTAAATGGTGTTTTGGATGTTTGGATATTCAAAGGCCTTTTTTTTTTGGCTAAATTGAGAATTACAGTTAACATGAATACATTGGCATTCATTGGCAATGGTCCAAATGCTCATTTGCGGTGAGCAAATGTAAAGAAATGTTATACCTGAATTTTATACTTTAAAAGCTATGTGTCCTAGTTGATAAATGAAACAAATGATGAAGTTTTGAGTTGCTCTTGAAGACCACGATAGAAGGAGCTCTCTCATGTAATAAGAGTTATTTTTACTATTACAAAATATTTTGCTTTTTCATGTTCATCTAAATGTTTATTTCTTTGCTGTGAAACATATGCAATCCTTATGATGACATTTATTCCCACATGTAATTTATTGCTTATTTATTTCATAGAGAGTATTTAAAAGTCTGATGACTCATCTGTGGTGTCTAATATTAGTGATGATGTTTTAAAATAAAAATCAGTTTAGCTGAACTAGTTTTTGAGGTTTGTTTTTTAATCTCTTAAAAAGTTTGAAGTTAAAATGATGCAAATACCCCAAGTGTCAATTAAGAGAGAAAAAAAGAGACCATTTCTTGGAAAAAAGCAAAAACATTTTACTGGAGTTGAGGTTTAAAATCAAGTGCAAAAAGAACTTTGTCTTTTATTTAGAAAGTTTTCTATCTAAAGGTGTCATGTGATAGAAGGAGACACAGGCTCATGATTTAAAAAGAGCACAATGTCCATTCAAAAAAATTGGATGAAGAGTCATTCACTCTAAAAATGTAAAATAATCTTTTCTATAGATTTAATTAATGAAGTGGGAAAAGGACTATTTCAACGGGCTCAAGTTACACATGTAGAAAGATTTGTAAGAATAACAACTTAGGCATTTTGTATCTCAAGAAGAGGCAGAACTACAATCTAGCACAGCAAACTCCCCAGAATGTAGGCATCCAAGATTCCATTTAATTAAAAAATTTGGCAGTTAAAGAAAAGAAGGAGAAATGCTTATTAAATCAGGGCAACTATAAAATGTTGACAGATCTCAAATTTTGTATCCAACTAGGCTCTTAGGAAACTGCTAAAATGTTGGAGGGGTACAAGTTACTCTGTCAAGCCATTTTTCATAATGAATTACCTTTTCCATACTCTAAAATGTAAACTCCAACCAAATAGAGTAACCTTGGTTTTTCTTTTTACTCTCTTTCTTTCTGTGTTTTTTTTTTATAAGTCTGTAGGCAGTTGGGTGAAGCACTTGAGGAAGGTTCAGATAGACACCGAGGAGGATCTCAGATCTCCAACCCCTTTAGCAAACACACATCAAGGATACTGAGAACATCTGCGCTCCCTCAAAACATTTATTTTCTTTCCTCGTCCAACTACCAGCATCTTTTTAAAGAGAGAACCAGGCGATGTGTACCAAAGGCAACATAAATTGGAGTATTGAATTCATTATCTGGACAATTCAGCCATTGCTGCCCATGCTTATTCTTTGGCTACTAAAAACAAACAAACAAAAAACAACAACTTCTGAACCATAGAGATAGGCTGTTTATATTGATTACAGTCGTATGATATTGAGTAATTCTATTAAGATCTTGTTTAATTCCTCACTCTACCAGTGTTAACAGAGATGAATGGATACATACGCATCTACGTGTATAAAGTGAGGTGGAATTTTGAGGTCATGACATGGGTTAAAATATTTTGCTCAGATTTGAATAAAGGGAGTTGAGCCTAAGTTGCCAGGTTTTGCTGAGTACATTGGTTGAAGATGTCAGATAATTGTTCACCTTTCTATTTTGCCCCTTGAGAGGAGACACACGCACATATCATAAAATACTTTATTATTAAATAGTCCAGCTGGGAACACTGAAATTATTTACATTTAGCAATGGATTAGAAATGTTAACGTTATACATTTAAAGAATTAAGGTCTTAATCTCCTTGAAAGCTCTGACTTGGTAACGTTTGCCGAGTAAATCTTCAAGGGTGTATTAGGAAGGACAATTTTATCAGTGTTATTTGGGGAATTGAAAGGTACAGTCCTTTTACTTTCTGTGGGGATCAGTAAATGAGAGAATAAGAGAGGACAAGGTTGTGTATTTTAGGTGGTGATTAAGAACACAGAATATTTTAAAGTATTTGATAGAGTAGGCTAAGACTGAGGATGATTTGGATTTTGTCTACAGAATACTAGTAAACATTTATTACAGACAATTAAAAACACTTAGTTGCAAATACTATTGTAAGATGCCACTTAGAGGCTATATTAATAAACTTTCTCACAATTTTCTGGAAAATCATGTGACTGCATTTTGCATTCATGTAATTAAATAAGCTGAAGTATTATTCTAAGAAGTAAAGTATAAATACTCCTAGAACAAATAAAAATTATGCTAGATAAAATATTGCTAATTTCATTTTGCTATAATTTCAGGAGATAGTGGCCAAGTGCAAACTATGGACTAGCAATGCTTTATATTTATTTACAAGGTTGTTTCATTACATGAACAGAAACTATATTTCTAGAAGAATTGTAGAAAAAGTGTGATAATCTTTTGAAAGTTTAAATGATTCATAGTTCTAGGTACACATAAAAAGAGAAATAATAGCTTTAGTGTTTGCTGGCAGAGAAATTAAATGTATAGAAAGGTAGTCATGAAAAAATGAAAACAGGGTGTTTAACAACTGGGCACTTAGCCCTAAGATTGTTCTTTTGTTGGTTACAACTGTTATTCGTCCTTATGGTATTTTTTCCCTGAAAACATATTATAACATGTGACATGGTTACAGAATCCTTAATTATTCCTCACTCTAGACCTTTTTCAATAAAGTGATCGCCTCCATTGAAGATTTAAGGCAAAACAAAACAATAGACTTATCGTTAAGAAGTTTTCCCGCCATAAGAATTCAGATTTTTTCCTTGACTAGTACCTATGGGAATCTTGCTTTTGCTTTCTCGCTTGAGAGTTAGCGCCTGGTTCTCCATGCTGGCCGCTGAGCACGGTGGAGGCTGTCGCGAGGTAGTCATGTAATTTCTTTATCTTTCACCTGCAAATTACACGCATTATTTTGCAGCTCAAAATAAGCATTCCCAATGAGTTGCATTCAGTAAATGTCTTTCACAGCATTAGTACAGAACAGAGGTACAAAAGAATATTAATCTAATACATTCCAAAATTCAAATACTTGTGATTAATAAGCATTATTGTCTATAAATAAGGCCCTAATGATACTTTGGCAGTGTTGTAAACAGAAGAATCAGAGGCAATTATTGTCATTATTGTTCGGCAAGTGCTTCCCATGAATACCAAATGGGTACTGCTGTCCAGCTACTTGGCAAGTAAGGTTCCTATAAAGAAACAGATGTTGACCAATCAGGGCCGTCTACTATTAACTGCCCTGAGCCCAAGACACAGAATCCTTACAGAAAAAACAACACACACACAAAATGAAAACCCCGGAAGACATTAAGTACAGTTTAGATGAGTTTTTTTTTTTTGAAGAGGTCTTTGTTGTAAATATGAAATTACCTTGAACAGAATGCTGTTTCTGAATGGTGATTTTGGTGAACTGGATACATAAACAACCACTCTGGTAGCTGCAGCATGGCCACACTTGTGAGCTCCTAGGCCCAGTGTGACGAGCTGCCCTTGGAGTAAAATCAGTGGACAGCAAAAACTAACTTGCGTCAACGTGGATAACCCTTCCGAGACGAAAGAGCGTGGATCTGGCCACATTTTTATCTTTGCTCTCTTCTCCAGGCCACACAGAGCTCACTATTTCCTTTTAGGCCCTGTTCCAGCCCTGTGGTGGGGGGGGCAGCTGCAGTACAAGTTAAAGAAAATACCTCACGCTCACAGAAGCCTTGACACAGGCCCCTGGGCACACATTTCCTCTACTCTGTGGGTCTTAGAAGTCAGTGCAGGACCAGCTTTGGGTGTGTCCGTCAGCTGATTTTAGCTTGCGGGCAGTGCTGGTGGCAAGTTCAGTGGCCTTGGGTAACAGCTGAGTTGGTTTTGGGGAGAGGAAAAATAAAGCACGTTTCTAATACGCTTTCCTAAGAGTTAAGCACTGACTATGTTTGTTTTTTTATTTTTATATTTCTTCATGCCCAGCTTTACCCTTTAAAGATGGCATAGTTCTGCACAGTGGGGTTTGCTACAGCGTTGAATTGGTTTTATAGGGCATTGGGGAAACTGAGGAAGGAGGGCGGGTCGTGGAATGGGGGTGGGGTAGGGAGATGCTCTGAAGAAACACCGTCCTGGCCAGCGTGCTCTCAGGTTGCGCACGGCCAGTGTTCTTCATGGAGCCTGCGGAGAGCTGTCCCGCCAGAGGTGAGCGAGCCTCTGCAGTGTGGACGACCCTGCCAGAAACCTCTTTATTGTCATATTAAGTTTGCTGGGGTTTTCCCTTTTTACCCTCGTGGGATTGAAACCCAAGTTATTATGTTGTCCTCATGATAAACCGAGAGGGGCCCAGGGAGGTACCAACCTCTCAGGTTATAGTCCAGCTTCTTCTGAAAATGTCTCTGCCACACTCTACCTCTGCTTTGTCAAGGGTCAAGGTGGCCTCGCCCGGGGGTGCCGGTAGCTGGACTCCAAAGCCCTTGCTGACAAGAAGCAGTTTTGGGTGGAAGGCTGGGTCGTGGCACTCGCTTTTCTCTCTGCCGTTTTAAACTCCTCTGGATGGGATGGAGGGAGAATTGTCCACCTGAATTTCTCCACCTGTACCAATCTCTAAGTGTGGGGAGAGGGGGCAAGGTGAGCCCTTTCAAGCAAATCTTTTCTCATTTCCCAGTGTGATGACTGGACGGAGAATCTCCATAGCAACAGCAACCGAGATGACAACAGCCATAATAATAGCAATGATATAAATTGACTGAGGATGTATCACATACCAGGTAGCAAATCATGCACCTCACAGGCATCTTTGCATGTGAGCCTCGAAAAGCCCTCTGGAGTTCAGTTCTCCTCCAGGTGAGCAAACGAGGCCTCCAGAGGTAAAATTGCCTGCCCGTGATCACGTGGTGGTGGCATCAGGTTTTGAACTCAGGCCATGGTTTTTCAAGACCATGTCATTTTAATGACAGGGCTTTATTGATTTCCAGATTCTGGAGGAACCTGCCATTTTCCCCCCTTCTTGTAGTTCCCTAGAAATCACCCTTTGAGGGGCACCTGTGTGCCAGCTTGCAAAGCAGTCCTGTGAACTGAGACCACCATCCCATCTCAGATCAGAAATGGTTGGTGGAGGCTCCTACAGGCCCTTTGCATGTCCTTTATACAGTCATTTCTGCATCTTCCAACCCCACAGGGTGATGAGAATAGTTAGGGCTCAGCATCTTAACCCAAAATTATTACTACAATTTGGTTTGGATGGTTCATTAGCACTTAGACTTATTAGATAGTTATGATTAGGGTGTCAGAAAATGTGTGTGTACGTACAAACTCTCTTGAACTAAATAAAGGTATGATATTATGTCCATTTCTCTGTATGTGGACACTTGGGCAAGAATATAACCTATGGATGGGAGGCAGGGCTGCTAAACAAGCCTCTTATGGACTCAGGAGCTTATTCATGCCCAGGAACGCTGAGGAACACCCAGCCAGAGAGCCCTGGGGCCGTCTTGGCTAGTTCTGTCCCTCCCTGTGTTCGTTTTGCTCACAACTGAGCAAGGACTCTGTGGATGCCTCCCAGTGCCCAGGGGGATAGCCATGTCCTAAACTTGCTTGATGTCCTCAGCGTCCTTTGGGAAACGAGAACGCTGCTTCAGGTACGCCCAGTATACAGGGACGAGGCTGGACTCTGAGGCAGGCCACGCCCCTCCGGGGAAGGGTGTGAACCTGGCCATGGCTTTTCTGTGCTCTTCTCGGGTAGCAGGGTGTGGCTGTGCGCCTTTGTGCCCACGCTGGTTCCTGGCTGTAGCAAAAACACTAGATTTCATTCGGGTCCAGGAGGCAAAATAGCGATGGAGCTCTTGGAAACACTGGTACTCCACCAGCAGCAAAGTGCCCAAGTTTGAAAAATGTCGGTAATGATTTAATGAAATACCCATTGCTACCACCGGCCCCCAAAGGACAAAATGGTACTTGTAAAGGGCAGAGTGAAAATGTTAACTTGGTTTTCAGAAAATGACTTTCTCCTATTAATTCATTAATCTGTAGTCTGCCTCCTTCCAAGAAAGAATTCGAGGCAGTTTACCAAAATACGTGGTGGAAAGAAACCTATGTGGGAAAAATCAGCCAGGACACTGTTAGCGTAAACTAATGCATACCCTGAGGTGTATGGTATTCAGTTTGGAGATGTTAGGAAGTCCGATAAAATGGCAGGAGATTAGGTGTTTCCTTTTCCCTAGCAACAACAACAAAAAGTTGGAAAACGAGCTATCAAATCTATCTTACCTTTTATTTTAAAAGACATCATTCTTAAGAGGAACATGTGATTTGAAAATATTTCCAAAACATCTTTGATATATTTAATGCAGAAAAACATTCTGAGGGGGAATTTACAATATCATTCGTATTCACAATAAAAAGCTAATCTTGAGTCCTTTAGAAATTATATATTGGAGAAAGGGCATTATGATATTCTTTGACAATTTTTACTGCTAGCAATTGGCATTTTACTTCCCATAAGACAATTTGACTGTTTGCAAAATTATAGATCATCTTCTGCTTCTTCCCAGTAAATCCCAGGAAATCAATAAATGATGTATGTTTTACTGTTTCTTCGTCCTTTTTGTTTAGGTAGTCAAGAGGCAGATGATACATAGAACTCAGTAAAGGTCCTTAAATTTAGGAGTTTATAAATTATGCATTCTCAGTATAAGTAGCCGAGTGACTTGGTTGCCTCATTTACCCTCTTGTTTTTAGTTTTTCTCATCCATAAAATCAGGGTGTAGGATTAGTTGATCTTTAAGTTGGCTTCCAGCCATAAAATTTTGTGTTTTGAATTTTCTGTCATACATCCATTGATGTAAGCATGATTTTTATATCTAGTTATATTTCAATTGATAGAGAACTTGCATGTAAAAAAGAATACAGGGCATTGTATTATGCAGTGTAAATCAATAAAATGAAAATGCGTCCATTGACAACATTTGTATTTTCACCTATTACAGAGCTGTGCCATCTCTTTGAATACAGTACACTTTTATGCCCCATTAAAGCATGCTTGACATAGCTTTCAACTACTTGCAAATGCTGAGAAGTTGAAAAACATAACATTTACAAAAGATACATCTGGTGCATATTTATAAGACTTGGAATAAGGAATCATTTAAATACTGCTGAGCCATCTCCATATTAGGAGAAAAGTTATTCTATGTCCATATGTGAAATCAGTAGTAAAATACATGTAGGTTTAAATTTCTCTTGCACATTTTTTTTCAACTCTACATGTGTTAAAAATATGGTAATATTGATTAGGGATTAAATCATCCATTTGAGTAGTTGGAACTGTTTTCCCCCTGAATTTTATAGATTGCATCAAGTCTAGTTTGTTTTCAAAGGTGGTACATTTTAAAAGGGGTTGAAGTAGCATTTTATACTTACTTTTAGAAAATCTGCATTCTTGAGGTGCAGGCGTTCTTAACCCGGAGATCACAGACCTGTTAAATTTCCAGAGATGAGTTTTGGGGGCCCATGAGTCTCCTGAATTTACATGCTAACATTTCTGTGAGTAAACGTATATATATATTTTTTTCCTGGAAAGGCTTAACTCCTTTCGGTATCTCAAAGAGGTTTATGACCCCTTTTCAGTGTAAAGACTTGGAATCATTCGAAAGGCCTGGGGTTACCCCTTACTAGTTGTTTAGCCTTGACTACCCATGCTACTTACCTTATTCTTGGCTTCACCTGTAAAATAAAAGGGTCGCGGTAGGTAATCCCACTTGCCCCTTCTAGCTCCATCAGTCTGTGGTTCTGAGTCCGAAATTGACCTCCCCCTATTTTAAGGCACTTCAGCTCCCTGTGCCCTCGAACACATTCATTTTTAGGTTGTGATCATGGAAGTCTTCTGTGGAGTATAGGTGAGATGCTGCTGGATAGTTGCAAACATTTCAAATTAGTGGAAAAAAAGCACACCTAAAAATTGTACAGCTCTTCTAGAGTGCCATGTGGTGCAGCATATGAAATATAACTTCTCCCCTTCAGCTCACACACACTTTAATTAATGTTATGGGCTGTGCTTTAAACTGAGAGAAGTGAGAAAATCCAGGCTAAGGACGCTCTGTTCTTCACTATGTGGAAGCAAAAAAGAGACAGCTATGCAAATTAAGGATTTAGTATCTCCTTGTCAATTTCTTATCTGTTGTCAGTTTGAGTGATACCTAAATCAGAAGAATGCTGAAGATCTGTTTCCCCATCAGTTTTGAGCCTCAGGAATGTGGAGCTGGAGATCTTAGCCAGGAAACAATCCTGTTTTGAATTCAGAGAACTCCAGATACTGGGGCTTATGATAAATTCCAAAAGGTTTGGCCTGATATTTCAACCTCAGAGGTCAGAGAGAATTCCTCAGAGCAGGCAAATGAAGAAGAGAATATGTGGCCAGGGAATCTACTATAGTTGTACCACGGGGATGGTAACCTCTCAATGGTTGGGTGCCCTGGTCAGCTGGGAGAGACCTACCTTGACCTTGACCTAGTACAGTATGAATCTTGTGAGTACCGCTGGCCTCAGGCTGGGACGTATTTCTAAGTTTCTATGTATTTGACATGGTGTAGTTCCAACACCTAGAAGGCACTCTAAATCTTGCCCTTTATGGTCAGTTACTATGGGTGCCGTAGACCCAACCTCCAAAGTGGATATATCTCTTGTGCAGAAATTCTTAATTTGAGAGGTATTAATTGGACAGATTCTCTTAGATTCCCCCTCCCCATAGTCCTGGTCATGTCAGCATGGCAGTTGTACATGTGAAGAAGGCCATGTGTGTGTGCTACGAACCAGATTCCAAGCTCATGAGCAGCCCCTTACCTTTTGTTCCTTCTATGTTTCCCCAGATATCTATTCATATCGCAGACCAATTAAAACCTTTTCATCATAACAAGAAAGGATAACTTTTTTCCTGATTTCAGCCTCCCAGGGGGACTGTTTTTCAGGGAGAATGGTTTGAAAGGGTCCTAGAGAGCCAGGATGACTGTGGATGTGAAGTTCAGATGGAGCCTGACCTAAGGGACATGCAGAAACCTGACAACATTGGGAGTTATTATTTGCTTATTTCTTGCCAATTCATGTTTCTAATGGTTGGCAGAACTTTTCACGACCTATTGAAATGATAAAAAAAAAGGACAAAGCACAAAATACGATTAAAATTGAAATATCACAAACAAAATTTCAGTGAGGAAGGCAACAGCGTATAGAGATATTTTTTTCCTAAAGGACTTTGTCTCTAATGCTCCCAAGTTTTGTCAAAACTGCAAGTGAATCCTGCAACTGAATTTTTTCTTCAGCAGTTATGTTACTGACCTGCTTTTTGCTGTTGTTTACCTTGATGGAACGATATGTTGATTCAACCGGAGGTTGGGTACCATGCTCCACCTGGGAGGCGGAAGCTGGGAGTAAATTTGACTAATAATGTTGTGTTTTCATCTTTGGAAGGAAGGGGGATAAAACGTTGCTTCTGGTGCTCCTTTGTCTCCACTGGAAGAGATCTGAAATGGCCGAAACTGTCCTGTGAGCGCCTTCGTGTGTTGTCTCCCTTTGATTCTCTCGGCTCCCCCTCCAGTGACGGTTCTCCCTGCCGGCACTCCACTCCGTGTGCAGTTTGTCTATGGTTTGGTCAACCACACTTCAGCTTTCTCCCTAGGAATGTTCTCGTGGAAAACTCTTTGAGCCTATTGTCGACAAAGTGCCTGCAGTACAGTGGAATAGCATGTTCTGGATAAAATTTAGCTGCTTTAGGTTTAATTATAATCTCCCCAATCAACAATGAATTTTTCCATTCACATGCATATATACAGGGCTAATGGTCTTTGACTTCAGTATCTTAAAGACTTGGGGAGAAGAAATGAAATCAAGGGTGTTGAAAGCTCCCTAGAAAAAACTGCTTTACAAGTCAAAAGCAGTATTACACTCAGAGGGACTCAAGGTTGCTGTGTTGCAGAGACCAAAAGACATCCTATGAAATGGAAGGGGAGAGAGAAATAAGAAAACACCCCTGCCACCTCTCCTGCCAAGCACCTTATTCAGACTTTTTCTCAAGTCCTTTCCCTCAGGCCATGGAACATATATCCTTTTGATTTGGAAACACCATTTGTTTATCAGGACTTTTTGGATTGCGTGTTGTCATACAGAGCTGGGGGCTGAGCTCCACCTCGGAGAGGTTATGCATTCGCATAGGTGAGAATTGAAACCATGCAGCTCTTGGATTTCTAATCTGGGGTCCATGTAAAGAATATTTTCTTATGTCTCTTGAATGTTTATATTTATTTCCTTAATTATGTTAATTCCAGAGCAGTTTTGCTAGGTATATGTGAAACAGGCACGTAAGGAGGAAAAAAAAATCTAAATGTCATGCCTCCTTGCTTCTCTCCAGGGGAAACCCTGAGACCAGAAATGTAATTGATTCTTTCATGGAGGTTGTTTAGAAAATATGATCTTGATATTGCAAGAATGGCCCAGGACAGTTCCAGTAAACTGAATTTTTATGTTCTGGACTGGAAAACATTATGTTTTAAATATTTATTTGTTCTTCTGAGAATACTATGCAAGGTCTTCCATTTCCGCTTTTCTTCATGTTTTCAACCAGGAAGACATTTCTGCTAGAAAAGATTACTAAAGGAGATCAAGACATGTTCCTTTTAAAAGTATAGTTCTCCATAAGAAAAGGCTTGGGCTACTGAATTGTCCCTCCAACTTGGTGGGTGTATGGGTCTGGGAGAGCAATAGCGAATGTTCATACTGTAGATCCAGATCTTAGAAAAAAAACCTTTTGCCTGTAATCTTCTATGAGGCAGCAGTGCAAATTAATTAATATTGAGGAAAGCACATCAGTGTCTATATGCTTAAATGGCTGGACCATTTTTACTGAAATGAGAGATACATTTAGCTCTAAATTCCAGTTAAATTGGTGAACCAGTTAATTCAGTAAACGAATTAAGTCAGGCTAAATTTTAAAAAATGAATTGGCTGGTTCAACTAGCTAAATCAAAGAGAATGCTATAAAGGAATATGTACATAGCCCCCAAAACAAGGAATTTCTTGTGGTGTAATTTGCACAGGAGTGAAGAAATAGATCGCAAATATCTTTTGTAATTGTTTGAGATGAATATAACTTTTTGTTTATATAAAGTAGAAAATAAATGGAACGAAGAAGACTTCAATAATCATTTTGAGGTTTACAACAGAGATTTTTTTTTTAGAAGCCTGCATATGTTTTGAATATTAAATGACCTCCCTTTCTCATATTAATTGGCTAATGTCTTTTTCAGAATTCTATATCTAGGTTAGATGATTTAGCCCTTCGTGATTTTTCTGGCACCTCTGGGTGCTTGTTTCAGTTCATTTTCTAAGGAGATGTACTACGTGTTAGTATTTTGTGGACATAATTTTGGCCATTTCAAACCCCTCCATTTTTATTTTTCTTTCTTTTTGCCCCTTGGATATCTCCTTTTTTCTTTTTTTTTTCCCTTTTAATGTTTAATATCTATCTCCCATGCCCACATTATTATTTGCTTTATTCTGATTCTACTTTATTCCTCGTGACATTGCTGGCATTTCCTCTCTAGCCCATCAATATTCCTTAAGCATCTGTCAATTATCCTTTATCCATGGCATCTTGAGCTCTTCCTGTTCTCTTTGTTTTTATGGATATAGTCTGTTTTGTTTTTCCTGTAGGGATTTCCCAAGCATTGGAAATTTCAAACCAACGTATGTTGATGTACAACTAATTTTTCAATTGGTTTCCATTAGATTTCTAATTAGACATGCCTTCTGAATTTCTTTTCCACAGTTGCTCGGTCTTGCCTCCTTTTCCTGAGGGGCCAGGCCCTGTCTTTGCTTGCTCACATCTTTCTTTGTCAGGTAGGCTTTGGGTCGTAGGTCACAGAGGTTGAGATTTTGGCCTTACTAACTTCACCTGGGCCTTTAGTACATTCTTCTAGATAGCAGTTCAAAAACCCATTCTTTTTGGTGAAGACCTGCTGGTCGCAGGGAAGGCACTTAGGTGGGAAGGAGTGCTGTGTGCCTGTGGTGCCGATGGACAGACAGGGATTCTAGCCCGGCTGGGCCACTCTGGGTAAATCACTGAATCCTCTGTGCCTCTCTTTCCTGTAGGATGGAAATAATGGCATTAAACCCCTAGGGTTGTGTGAGGATTTTGCACTCACAGCATTTTCAGTACGTGTTCATTCTCTCTACATTTATGTAGGTAGAGACCTCACAAAACTTAAAACAGCACAAGTTAGACACACTGGACATAGTAGACTTGGTAGAAGCTAGACATGGTAGAAATAATGCCATTAATATGGCGCATTTAATATTTCAGAGCATATTTATATCCTGCATTTCATTTTACCTTCACAGTGACCCTGAGGACAGAGCCCAGGCCCCTCAGCAGGGAGCTTGAGCATCTCTGTGGGGCTACTTCTGCCACGTGATTAGTTTAGGGGAAAAGGAAGCCCACTGGAAAGCTATTTGGATATTATGAATGTAATGGCTAGTAAGAGAACATCCTGAGTGTGGAAAATTGGAGCTGTTCAGCCTTGCAGAAAAGAGTTTTATTTTTCATTCCCAAGTTCAGAGAAAAGCAAACCTTTCCTTTTCTTTCCTCTTTGTTGTTGTTGGCAAGACTCTGTAATACTGCAACTCACATGTAAGGCATGCTGGGCCAGATTTTCAAAGAGCCTCTATACTCTGCACGTGTTAGATTTTTCATGCACAGCTCCAGCTCTGGGTGGTGGTAGAGTTTTTGGGGTGGAGGGAGGATGGGTGCAGATGGGCTCTTCACATTTGCCGCCTCGCTTTGAAGGTGGAAATGTACTCACTTTTGGGAGATTTGGTTTACTTAAAAATAGAGTTTCCAATGGAGGCTTATGCCTTGAACAGTGCAGGCTTTATATATATGAACAGTTCTGAAAACGATAAGGAATCTGTGCAAGGCTGCCGGGAGAGTGGCAAGAAGGTGGCTCATTGTATGAGAAAGAGCTCGGCCAAAAGGGAGGTCCGAGTTGTGCTGCCGTTCTGGTGGGCAGGAGAGACTGTGAAGTGCTTGCAGCCATGGCATACCTTTCTCCTGGGCACCTTTGCTCTACAAAAGGCCTTCACTGGGGAATGATTAAGTGTCTCAGCGTTAGTGATCTGAAAACCCAAAGCCTTGAGGGTTTGCTTGATTCTGGGAGAAATCCTCCTCACTGTGACTGCCGATGATTTAAACTCTCTAAATTTTGGCTGTCATCTATATCTGTTAGGAAAGGGTAGGTAATACTACGGTAAAAATAACCACCAAACTCTTGGTGGCTTAAAACAAGAATCTATTTCTTGCTCCCACTTTATGCTCATTGTGGGCCAAGGAGTCTGCCAATAAGACACTTAGGGGGCACGTGCTGGCCGCTCCGTCTCCGTGCAGTCTTCCACCTTCCTCACAGCAGGGGAAGGGCACGTGGGGAATCTCACACTGGCTCTTAAGGCTCCAGCCCAGAAGTGACACAGGTCCCTTCTGCTCCCGTATCATTTCTCAACTGAGTTATGTGACCATGCCTAACTTCAGAGCGGTAGGGGTCATTCAGTCCTACCCTGGGCCTAGGAGGAAGAGAAGAGAAGAGAAATATTTATGAATTGCCCTAAGACTGCCCCATCATCCATTAACATAACCACACAGGGAAGGGATTTCTGTATATCCATGGTGACTGGTGATGCCGCAGTGAATTTCTCTGCTTCAGACATTTTGGTGCATTGGTAGAAAAGTGTTGTCACATATCTCTACAATAGTCCCCATGAATTAAAATTCGTGCATCCTTGGAATCTTATGATATATGGGTTTCAAGGGCTATTGATTCTTTAAATGCTTTCAGTAATGATTATGATGAAAATAATAGTGAAGAATAAAAACAGGCATGGAGAAAAATACATTCCTTAAGTGGTTGCTTTAATGCCACTATTATTTCTTTCTTTTAAAGTGACTTTCAAGTCTTAATAAAAAAACATCTTTGTGATCAGATTAAGCAGTATTTGCTGTATAAGGAGGGCTAAGACTCAGAAAATAGGTAGAATAGATTTCTCAAGACCCTACAAGTAAGACTTAAACTTATTTTTGGGGAGATTTGACTATAATCACCAATACCAATACTACCACCACCACCACGATTACCACGGCCATCACCACCACCATCACCAGGACCACCACCACCACCATCACCACCACCATCACCCCCCCCACCACGCTTATCACCACCACCACCATCACCCCCCCACCACGCTTATCACCACCACCACCATCACCCCCCCACCACGCTTATCACCACCACCACCATCACCCCCCCACCACGCTTATCACCATCACCACCATCACCCCCCCACCACGCTTATCACCACCACCACCATCACCCCCCCACCACGCTTATCACCACCACCACCATCACCCCCCCACCATGATTATCACCACCACCACCATCACCCCCCCACCACGCTTATCACCACCACCACCATCACCACCATCACCCCCCCACCACGCTTATCACCATCACCACCATCACCCCCCCACCACGCTTATCACCACCACCACCATCACCCCCCCACCATGATTATCACCACCACCACCATCACCACCATCACCCCCCCACCACGCTTATCACCATCACCACCATCACCCCCCCACCACGCTTATCACCACCACCACCATCACCCCCCCACCATGATTATCACCACCACCACCATCACCACCATCACCCCCCCACCACGCTTATCACCATCACCACCATCACCCCCCCACCACGCTTATCACCACCACCACCATCACCCCCCCACCACCCTTATCACCACCACCACCATCACCCCCCCCACCATGATTATCACCACCACCACCATCACCACCATCACCCCCCCACCATGATTATCACCACCACCACCACCATCACCCCCCCACCACCGCCATCACCCCCCCACCATGATTATCACCACCACCACCACCATCACCCCCCCACCATGATTATCACCACCACCACCACCATCACCAGGACCACCACCACCACCACCATCACCCCCCCACCACGCTTATCACCACCACCACCACCATCACCCCCCCACCATGATTATCACCATCACCACCATCACCCCCCCACCACCACCATCACCCCCCCACCACCCTTATCACCACCACCACCATCACCCCCCCACCACCACCATCACCCCCCCACCACGCTTATCACCACCACCGCCATCACCCCCCCACCATGATTATCACCCCCCCCCACCGTCATCACTGTCATCACCATCATCACTACAACCATCAACACCATCACTATTACCAGTACTACCAGTACTGCCATTATTGATACCACTATTACTACCATTTATTGTTACAAACACAAACTTGCGTGAACCATGTAATGTTCAGACCACCTTAGAGGCCATAAAATCAGGTAAGGTTTTCAGCAATGAAGTGTTTTTTATGTACATTGCCTAATTCAGGGATTTAAAAATTCTGTGGGGAGTAGATGTAACTCAAGTGGCTGAGCACCTGTCTCCCACACGGGAGGTCCCAGGTTTGGTTCCCAGTGCCTACTGAAAAAATGAGAACAAAACAAATGAAAAAAAAAAACAACACAGGGAAGCCAATATGGCTCAGTGGTTGAGCACTGGCTTCCTATATACAAGTTCCCAGGGTTCAATCCCCGGCCCCTGATACCTCAAAAAAAAAAATTCTATGGGAGGAAAGTGGCAGCTTATAAATTGTCTTTAGGGGTTGGGTTTGGACTAGAACTGTCTTTCTCCTTTTTGAATTTGTCCTTTTTTTTTCTTTCCATTTTCTTACTGCAGCACTTTTCTTCTCTCTTTAAACTTGAAGGAGAGCTCAGACCTCAAAAAAAGGGACAGGTCCCAGGAAGGGGCTGTGTTATCACTGCAGCACTAAATTCTAATGCCTTTAACCACATATAATACTCAGATGTACCCCTTGAAGTGCACAGGTTTGGCCAAGATTTCCAAAGGTGGGTCTGTTTTTCCTGCAGAACTCAGCTCAGCAACCAGCAGGAGGAAGCCAGAAGGACCGGTCCAAAGTGAAGCGGACATTTACCAACAGGAGAGCAGAAAGGTTGGGCACAGTCATCTCGATTGGTGGATCTCAATTCACCGGTCTGCCCGTCTGCTCTGATTTGGGGGTGATGCTCCCGGTTTCTGGGAGCTGTCTTCAGAGACGGGCTTGGGAAGTGATTGCCATTGCCCACTGAGCTGCGGAGAGCAAGCCTTCGGCTTGTGTGGGGAGAGATGGTGTCCAGGGGGCCTCTGCCCTTGGCTTGTGTAATTTTAACAGCCTTTTGCAAGGTTCTCAGGTGTTTGTATCTTTAAACACCCTTGATGCCTGGGGGAGTGGTGGAGTGTAGAAAGGTTATGGCCCAAGAGTAGCTTTACCCCCTTTCCCCCAATTATTAATAAAACCAGGTTGTTATTAAATTACTAATCCTGGCTCCAACTGATTGTTTGCCAAGAATTCCATGCTTTTACCTCACATGTTTTGTTGCTGTTTTTTTTCCTTTTGGGATTTGTTTTCTGAATCAGTTTACTTCTTCGTGGTCCAATAATCACCAAATGGAATTCTCTTCATCTTTCTTCCTTCATCATTAGGGGGAAAAAACTACAGTATCATTTTCTGTCAAGAAATAAATATCCCCAAATGAAAGACAATATTTAGTGACCGACAAAAAAAGAAAGCAAGAACCCTCAAGAGTACTACTTTTTTGATGAATCAGAACTGGAAGTGATTAAGGGCTCAGGGCATTAAAACAATGAGTACTCTGGTCTATTCCTCCATCTTCATAAGAAAATCAAAGATCCTCTTTTAAGTAAGCAGGGGGCTGCTTGACAAACTCTTTAAGTGAGCCATAGAAAAGGGCTTTGGCATGGTTTGAATAAATGCATAGAGGAAATTAAAAATATTTATTTTATTGAACTAATATTCCCTGCTGGATGTTAAAGTAGCACTTGAGTTCATAACCGGAAGATAGATACGATTCAGCAGTTCAGTTTTTATTTATTTAGTTCCTAACTGTCAACTAGAACTTGAGTAAAAGTTTGAAATTGTAACTTACTAAATGTTTATAAGAGTGTTCCTTGAATATTTAATGGGGTTTTCTCAGATTGTATTTTCAGATAAAAATGTACTTAGTCTGATTTTATTTGAATTAGTGGATATTATACATTCAGAATTCGGAATTTTTAAAAACCCTTGACTAGAAATTTGGTGTGTTGTAGAGAATGATGATTTTAAGATTATGTATTTTGATCATGCTATTTTGAAAAGTTCCTGATGTCATTATATAATGCATTTTCATAAGAAAATATTTTAAAAGGTGTTATTTAGAAATCAGGGCTATTTTCATTTTAGGCGGCTGCCTCTTAGCTATTTGAGTCAGAGCATACTACATAGGATGGATGTACAACTCCAGCATCTATTTAATTTTTATTTTAGATTTATCAAGGAAGGGATATATTGTGTTAAGACAACCGTCTTTTGCTCAGGAGACAGATAGTAGCTATAATGATAGTTAAGATTTAATGAGTGCTGAGTACTACATACCAGGCAATGTGCTAAATAATTTTTATGTCCATTGTCTCATGTGGAGACTGCAAGCCTATTTTGTTAGTAACTATAATTACAATTATTTTGCCGGTGAGGAAATTGACAATTCAAAGAGGATATCTAACTTCCCCTAAACTCCCTGGTGGGCAAGTGGTAGAACTGGGGCGCTACTGAGAAGCCAGGCTGGTCATTCTTAAGCAGACAGCCTGCTGCCTCTCCCACAACATGCAGATGCCTGGGGATTTAAGGAAGCCTCAGGGACTGTAGGTTGGGGGATCTGGTCTGAAAGCTCCTGGGGCAAAAGGTGATGAGGGCAAAATGCGAGGTTAGGTTCCCATCCTCTTCCACTTCATAGAAAGTCTCCTGCAAAACAACCATGCATGTTTAAGTAGAAAGGCTAGCGTGGGCACACATTCAACTCAATTCCCAGGGTGCTTTCCCACAGAGGTTCTTCCATAAAATTACAAAGACTGGGAATCCAGCCCATTATTATTAATATTTTTAAAAAGTTATTCTGGCTTCTTTCAGGGCCATATCAATTTCAAAGATTGCTGTCAGGCGGGAGCAACTGAAGTTGAAATGGTCTGAATGTTAAATGTAGCCTCGGAGTGGAAACTTTTCTTAGGACTTGAAAAGCTGGTGGAATATTCATAGAAACTTAATATGAGTACAGGATACCAAGTTAGTGTCAAAGCTTTGTTCCAAACCATATTTGCTCTTTTAAACAACTGGCTCCTAAGGGACTGGCTGGGGCATAAGGTAAGAAGGCAGAATGGAGTTGATTACTGCCTGCCTTGATGCCGGATTGCAGGTCTGGGGGCGCCCCTTCCACCCAGAGGGGAAAGCTCTTCTCGCCACAGGAATTAGGGGCCTGGGCGGGTTGGTAATGGGATTAGTCTTTTCTGTTTCCGGGAGAACTGCTTCTGCCTCAGATATAGAACATGTCCCTTAATCTGACCTACGTTTTGTGCCTAAGAAATAGAAACTCTGAGGAAATCTAGATGAAAAGCCTTGCAGTGTTTTGCCAGTGTGGAAGTGACACCCTTTGTTTTCTCCCTGGGGGCTCTTGATCAGGACAGTGAAAAAAAAAATTATGGAGGCATAAACCCTGATGGGTATCATCTTAAGATTTCAGAATTGTACCTTAAAACTAACCAAAAGGGATCATCTACTGGTGACCCAAATTTTCTTTCAAGAATTAACAAATCTCTCTCAATTTTTTTCCCTAGGAACTCTACTCATCTGTAGTTAATCTAAGAATTAACATTTAGCAAATTACTGCCTCAGTGCCTTAAATGAGGTGTGTGCCTGGTGGCTCAGTTGATTAGAACCCTGTGCTAATGAGGTCGTGGGTTGAGTTCCCAGGAGAGCTGGTTCATTTCTCCAGGTCCCTCACCGCCCACCTCCCTCTTAACCCCAGACAGGCCTTCAGATGATCATCGGTCACCAGTGGCCTTCCGGGGGAGAATCAACGGAATTCTTCACCATTTGTGGGAAAAACAACTCATAGCAGATGCCTTGAGTTAACTTGGAATATGCCAATAATCCCAGGGGCTAAGAAAATGGTACCCTGGAGGCTGTAAAGACTCCTTGCAGATGTGCAAGTGCCACATTTCCTGAGGGCAGCCGATGTGCTGGCAAAATCTGCTTCATGTGTGTGGGAGTTTCCAATCTTACCAGTTAAAGGGGAGTGCTGTATAATAACAGTAGGAGGCGGAATACTTTGCAGAATCAGAGGGATGCTTTAGGAGGTTTCTGCTGAATTTTCATTAATCACTTATTCAAAACCTGGACCATTTCGGCTCTTCCAATTAATATCTATAGTCGTATAACCTATAGGACTGTGTTCTTCCCACAGCCAGGCCACTCCAGTCATTTGTCTCAAGCTGTCAGGAATCCCAGTTGCTAAAAGCACTGAGCAAGTCTGATTCTTGCTCCTGTTCTTTCTGTTTTCTACTCCCAAAGCCTTTTTCAGGTCCAATACTAGGTCAAATCTCACCCAACCACGACTGGATGCATTGATACCCTCCGAGGCCCTTTTTTTCCCCAATTTAGGTAAGAATAATGCCTTAGCTGTAGCTGTGCCTGCTGGCATTTGCTGTTGAATACAGAAATCTCCCGTCTCCCATTTGTCACATGCATCTTCTTAAGGGCAGAGGGCAAATCCATCCTTCCTTTCCTTCCTTCCTTCCCTCCGTCCTTCCTTCCTTCCCTTTCTTTCTTTCTTTTTTCTTTTCTCTTTCTTTTTTTCATTTACATTTTAATTACTATATCCTTACCACCTAGCTGAGTGCTTTGTACATGATGGAGGTTCAATAAATATTGTTGAATAAATGAATGAGTGAATAAGTGAATGGATGAAAAGATCGAATAAACCAGGGCAATTTAAAAAATATATTAATATTTCCTTGTTTCACACTTTACCAAAGAAGACATGGTTATTGAAAATAATTTAGAAAATAGAGATCAGCAGAAATTAAGAAAATAAAAATTATCCATTCTCCCATTACTTGGAGATAACCTTTTGTGACATTTTAGGGTACATAATGTCTGTAGCTATATGTGTACCAATTTATTATATATTTGGAGCGCAGAATGTACACATTATTTTATAATCTGCCCTTTTTACATAACATATCAAAAAAGCTTTGCATATTACATATTCTTCCAATTTATCATTTTTAATTTTTCAGATCATTTTATTGTTTGACTGTACTTCAGCATAATTGACTGCATATTAAAATATCCTTATAGCTAAAATTTTGGACATAGCTTTGCTCATTTCCTCAGGATGAATTCATATGAGAGGGATCCCGCGGTTCCACGGTTTTCTCATTCACTGTGTTGGCACGTTACCCATCAGAGAGGTGCCACCAGTTTACAGTTGCACCCAGAATGATTCCGTGTATCTCTACTCTCTTCCCTTGCTGAACAGTGAGATCTACCTTCTTACAAATATTTGCTAATTTCGTAGGCAAAAAGTATAGGAATATTCTCTTTTTTAAAAGATTTCTTTCTATTTATCTATTTCTCTCCCCCTTGTTGGTGCTTGCTTTCTGCTTGTCTTCACCAGGAACTGAACCTGGGGCTGCCCATGTAGAACGGGGGCAACGAATCACTTGAGCCACCTCCGCTCCTATGAATATTCTTATACTTTGTATTTCTTTTTATTAATAGTGAAATTGAGGATTTTGTTTGTTTGTTTCACGTGGCCATTTTAATGTCTTTTTTGCAGGTTGCCTGTTGGGTCCATCTACTTAGCCCCATTTCCTAGGGCTACTATTAGAACTATTTGAAATAATCTATTTGAATATGTTTGAAACCTACAGAGTGATATGCAGATGTGCTGATCAAATGCACGTCTCGGTAGAGCAAGGATCAGAAGGAATGTGTGCCAAGGGCTGGTCAGTCGCCGAGAAGGCTCCGGTAATTCTTGCTGGAGAAGGAAAGGGGGAGGCCTCTGTGGAGAGATGGAAGGAGGCCATTGGCCTGGACGTTTATTACTTTGAGAAGGTCACTGGAAACGGAACAAATCAGAGACAACGCCAGGGCGAGCACTAGAAAGGAGAGCAGTCAGGAACAGAAGGGAAGGAGGCGGACTGGTGGCCACCCGGAAGGGAGGAACAAAAAGGCTGACGTGGGGGTGGAGCAGGGGCAGCCTCAGATGCTCGGAAATCACCGACCAAGTAAAGAAAAAAAACAGCAGTGCAGCTTCTCTGAAGACTCACCTGAGTTCCCGTGTGACCGAGGCAGGTGTTTGATTCCGAGAGGGGAAAGGGGAACACGCGCCACTGCGCAGGCACGACCGGGGCACGGTCCCGCCGCCAGGGCCCACCGGTGCTTTCCACAGAGTCACGGAGTGACTGTACTTAGCCAAGGCACACGACGGTAAGTAGGTGGCTAATTAAATAAAAGTAAGAAATTCCCCCAGCAGGTCTGCGACCCCACTGAGGTCGAATTTTACGTTAGACCCGTGGGTGCCGGCCTACGCATACGTGTCCTTGTTAAGCTCAAGAAAGGCGTCGTGAAGTGGGGTAGGACAGGGAGAAATAATTACTTCGGCCTTTATTCAGCCTTTGAAGTACTGATTCACTTCTTCCAATAAGTATGCCTTACTTCCGTGATTTGAAATCACCCGGAAGAAGAAAACAAAGCACAGAAAAGACCCGGATGTTGGGAACGTTTCCTGTCGTCCTCCGCCCGCCCTGGCTCGTTGGGGATTTCCTAAGGCCCCGGAAAGGTCAGGTTCTGGATTTCCCGTTCAGTCTCGTTCAGTCCACCACCAGGGCCCGCTGCAAGGCCTGGGCCGCCGGCACCCCCTCCCCTGCCAGCCCTGAGGTACCCAGCTCCGCGTTCCTCACCTCTTACTCCTGACCGCCCTGGGTGGGCAGGACTCCTGCCCTCAGGTAGGACATTGTTGCTCCGCCAGCAGCAGACCCTTGGCTCCTTCCAGGCCAGGGGTGAGTTGCCTCCTGGAAGCAAGGGGGTCCTGATTAATTGGAGTTGGAGCAGGGAAAAGAGCTTGAGCTTGGTGGAGGAGGAAAAACGAGAACTTTCTTCTCCTTCAATTCACAGACTGTCATTACAGTGGATGAAAGAAAATATCCGATTGGGGTTTTACTTGATTTTACGTCAGGCAACTGCTTTAAGGCAAAACTGTTTCCTCGGTCTGTCACGTGCTCGGTGATAGGGGCTGGGGACAAAGTGGGGAACAAAACCGAGACCACTTCTGCCTGCCTGGAGGTGACAGTCAAATTTGGGGCTGGGGAAGTAGATGTGATATGAGCCACTAAAGCCACAGAGGGTCACACGTGGTAATGATTGCTCTGAAGGAAACAAAGGTTCCATGAGCCTATCAGCACACGGAGGTGGGGTGGGGAGGGTTGTTTTGGATCAGGAGGTGATGGAGGATTTTCAGAGAAGAGGATATATAAAGCCAGCCAGGACCTTAGAGAAGGACCTAGCAGGTGGCAAAGAGCCTGCTCTCTTCCCAGAATGCCCTGTGTGTCTGGAGAGCAGCAGGTGTGGCTGAGGTCCATTTCAGAGTGAGGTGAGAACCAGGCAGGGACCAGATGATGCCTGGCCACGTAGTCACAGCTCGAAGTTTAATTTTATTCTAAGCATAAAGGCAAGGTGAAGTGTGCTTAGAACTGCAACATAGTGATGTTGTGCCTGAGCCACCATCTCAGAGAGTGATGAAGGTTTGTTGAATGAGTGCAAAATAAATACAGTGGATCCATATTCCATGCTTGGAAAACATCCTATTTTATTTTTAAATTCCAATTTTGACTTCTATTACATGAAAAATCTCTTCCATTAAAATTTATTTTCACGTAAAGACCAAGTTACAATGGTGAGATAAAAAGTGTGATGTTTAGAAATATGCCTGAAATTAAAGAAAATGTTAATGAGAAGCAATTTCCCGGCTGCACGCATTATGAGAAGGGCTCTCACAAACATGATCTCCTTCCATCTTCAAGATAACCTAGCATGTGGCCAAGCAGCTCTTTGGGTTACCTCCATGGTACAATTTAGGATACTGAGCCTCAGAGATGTTAACAAAGACTTGTCAAGGTCTCAGAGTTGTGAGCGGAGCCCAGGGCAAATCACATTTGAGGTACCCAGACTCAGTTGCATGGGCTTCTTTCCTGTGACCCCAGAGGCGTTCTGGGAGCAGGTAGGAGCTTATAGGTAGCTGTACCCAGCAACAGATAACCCTGACTCGTGTCTGCTTGCCAGGGAGACAGGAGAGTTTGCCTCCCTAGTCTCACTCTACGACCACTGAATTTCCACTTCCTAGCTTAACCAGGGCTCTGAAATCCTCCGCCCTTTTCAATACTTTAAAAATTATGAGGCTCTGATGGTTTTAGATGTGTTACCTCTCCACAGATGAGCATTTGGGACTTCAGTCGCCATCCTGGTCCTCTTGCCCTTTCTGCTCCTTGAGCCTCTAGGATCCAAGAGAGGCTACTTATTTTCACGATAAGGATCACTCCTTCCTGTCTGGGGCTCATCAAGTAGGTGAAAGCATTTTGGGATGCCTGATACTAAGACTAGCCAGGGATGATCTCCAGCCTCTTTGGATTCTATGTTTCCTTGCAGGAGCCCACTGGGAATCCTTTGGGGGCAAAACAATTCCTTTACAACTTAATTATCAGTTTGCTGAATAAAGTGTCATGTGTCCAAAGTTGAATTGAAGGAGCAGGCCATCTATGAGTTCTAGCTTCAATTTGGCACAAGACTTGAACTTGATTTTTCTTTGTTTTGCTTTGAGGTACCGCGAGCCAGGGATTGAACCTGGGAACTCATGTGGGAAACCAGCACTCAACCACTGAGCCACATTGGCTTCCCTGAGTTGGCTTTCTCATTTGTGTTGTTGTTGTTGTTTTTGCCTCAGGAGGCACTGGGAACTGAACCCATGACCTCCCATGTGGGAGGTGGGCACTCAACACTTGAACCATGTCTGCTTCCTGAACTTGACTTTTGAAATCAGCAGACACCTGGGAGTTAGTGTGAGGTTCCTCCTCTAGACTCGTCCTCGCTGCAGACCACTCACCTATTGTCCTGTGATTTTGGAGTAGATAATTTGTATAATCTCCCAAAGGCCCATTTTACCATTTTTAAAATAGGGGTATTACCATCTACCTCATGGCGGTGCAGATTAACTGAGATGAAATAAAGTTATTGGCACACAAGAGACACTCAAGAAATATTAGTTTTCCCTTAACACCTCCAATAACTTAATGAATCCCTCCTAAAAGGGGAACATCCCTTCACAATAGAATCTTCCCCATTTTTTCCCCCTGCCTGGACATCCAAAAGGATGTGAACTTCCTTTGTTTGGCTTGTGGTAAGTTGACTTTGCACTTTAAAAGGGAAAAGAAGAAACCTTTTAAGTGCCTCAAACAATGAGCCTTTTTAATGTCTGCATTGGACATCAAGTCCAAAGAATATTCTTATTAACATACTTTCTTATCAATGGAGCTCTACTCATCATATATTTATAAGTAGTAGCCAGAGAAACCAACACTGCTTGGTGGTCCTGGGGACGTTTCCTCCGTGCACTGTGGGGTGGTGTGGGCAGGGGAGACCCTTTAATTTTGTGATATGGTTTGGGGACTCTGGCGTGAGCTGCTCTTGGCATGGTTTCTCCAAGGCTGTGGCTGTTCTGGAGCGTGTCAGAACTCCCACCTCTCCCGTCCTTGCATGCAACTCCTTTGAAGTCCACAGGAGCTCTTTGAATGGAAAACATACACAACGGGGATGTTGATGCAAATAAGAATCAGGCGTGGTGTCCGCAGGGAGTAAGGGTGCTTCTCACCCCAAGTATTAGCTCTTTAGTACAGAAACGATGGTTTGATCATTAAATAAAAGAGCCCTGCCCCTTCAAAAACAAAACAAAAAAAACCCCACAACCTGCCACTAAAGTCCCTCTGTCCCTTTGCTCAGGAATTGACAAACGTGCTAATTACTGTAGAGTTTTAATTAAGCAACAAATAGAGACAGTGCAAGGCTCTGTTTTTATTTCAGACTTAGAATAAGCATCCTCAATTTCAGTGCAACTTGCTAAATGAAAAAATAAATATTACCATCTTTTGAAATATCACTCATTGAGTGTGATGATTTGGAAAACTATCTCTATTAGGGATAGTTAGAGATTTATTTTTTGGTTGGAAATGCAATCACTGATGGGGTACAAAGCTGCAATTTGTAGACAGGTTAAGTAAATTAAATCACTCACTGTCTTTTTTTTTGCAGTGCCTTTAAAAGTTAAAGGTAATTTGCAAAGAAAATGCTCAGTTTGAATTGGTTTGTAATATCTGTTAATGATCTTTAAAAAAATCCACTTATTCACAGTCCTGTCCCTGAGGGAATTGCAGTGTGCTATCAGAAAAATTTCCAAAGTCTGAAATGTCATTAGCTAGTGATTTCTTTGAAGTAAAAAGCTCCGAAGAAATAAATTATATAAGGTATACAAGTGCACAGGACAATCACTTTGATGAATAATATCTGTGTTTCTCATAATGTTTCATACCTAAAAATGCAACAATTGAAAATCCAAGCTGCTAAATTACAGAGCTGTCTTTGAATTACTTCAGTGTAGGCATGCCTGCTCTGTTTATTTCACACTTATATTGAATTCTTCCATATATTTATAGGTTGTTGTTGTAAAAACAGTAGTGTTGGGAACAATTTTGATCACATTCATTGTGTTTACCTTTTGGAAACACAAGGTGTTGCCTAAATACAGGCCTACAGGTGTTGCCGCCCCAGATTAAAACAATAGCCTGTTTAATCCAGCATCCCAGAGCTGAGTGTCCATGGCAGGTGCCTGGAAGGAAGGCGCAAAGGCTGCGCAGCCCAGCGAATTGTTCGGTATCAGATAACAGAGCTGTGAAATAATACACCAAAGAGAAAATGTTCTTCCTGACCCCAGCTGGCGATCAGTCTGTGCCTGGAAGCAGGGGAGTCTTTGTAATACAATACTAGCAGTGTAACTGTAGATGCTGCTTCGGCTGCTATAAATAGATATTCCTTTTTTCTTTTTTTTTAAAAGGAGGCGTTGGATTTTTGGATTTTTACTATTTTACTAAACAGTTGGCTACTGGTTAATTATACATTTCATAAGAAAGCATTACCTTGAAGCCAGCCTAAATTTATCTTTGAATCCCACTTTATGTAATAAGGTTAGGAACATCATGATTGTCATTTTATACAACGGGACTAGAGCCTTCTTTCCCTCTTCACATATTCCTCACCTCTTTGCTAAACTGCACAGGGTTCCTATTTTACTCCTTTTTCCCTGGCAAGGGGAGGGCATGTCTTCCTGCTAGTCCAGCAGACCTATAATATACATGGTCCGTCCTGTTTTCTGCTCTTAAATTGAGATCAAGGGGCACACGACTGAACACAGGAAGAACAAACCATTGAATGATTTAAACAAAGATATAGTATTTTCGGTATGAGTCCATTTGCTTCATTTAAGAAAACGGAAATGCATATTTTTTAAAAATGTTTTTGAGGTTTTATTGACATTCCACGTTTGGGACAGTGCAAGGCAGAAATGTGTAACTCCATGCCATATTGCAAAGTGAAAGTAAAGACTACACAAAGTCTAGAAAGAGGAAATGTTCTAGCTTGCCCCTGTCAGGTATTCTTCCTTTCTCTGCAATGGGAATGTTGTAGAGAAATCGGGTGTGCGCGGTATCGAAGGCCAGGACACAAGAGTACCGAGAAGGAAGTTGGTTTATTTCGACCGGCCGGACTCGGCGGACTCTAGTCCTAATAAAAACCAAGCCCCGAATAGCCTTTTTCAGACCCTTTTATACAGAGGATATAGGATTAGGGAGACTAATGGTGATGGTATGCAAACAGACCTTTGGTTAGGTTCTTCAGTGTTTGATCTTAGTATCAGATAGGTTATTTCCTCCAGGTGAGTTACATATTCTCCACATCCAAGCCAGCTTGGATTATCATATCTTCCACATTCCGTCTGGAGGCAACCCTGAATACACATTCAGTCTCACATCCTATCTGAACATTCAAAGACTATAGGGCCTATATTACTTATTTGGCCATTTTGGGGACTAGGTACATTTGGAAACAATTTTGAATTTATTCATAGGCTATATCATAACCACTATTCTGACTACTAACACATTGGATTTGTCTTCCTTTCTTTGAACTTCATATACATGGGATCAAACAGTAGGTGTTCCACGGTGTCTGGCTTCATGCCTTCAGCAGTATATTTGTAGGCAATATCTATGTTGTTGGGTGTAATTATAGTATATTTTTCATGCTGTACCTCCTCCCATCATACCCAATAATATAACATACTTTATTCGGAGTGTTTTGGGCTATTCAGAGTCAAGCTGCCATTACCTTTCTTGTATACATCTTTGGTGCGTGCGTGTTTGCATTTCTGTTGGGCATATATACGAAAGGAGAAATGGCTAAGTTGTTTGGCATGAATATGTTCAACTTTAAAAGATAATGCCAAACTGTTCTCCAAAGAGGATGTTTTCCAAAGGGGATATATCAGTTTCCACTCCCACCAGCAATGGGTAAGAGTGATAACTACTCTACATTCTTGTTAGCACTTGGTCTTCTCAGTCTTTTTGACTTCGGTCATTCTGATGGGAAGACAGTAGTGTCTCTGTGGTTTTAATTAGATTTTGACTTTTCTGATTATTAGTAATGTGAGCAATTTTTTTTAGGTATATTGCCAAGTTGGATATTCTCTTTTGGAAAGGGTCTTTTCAAGTTCCCTGCTCTTTTATTGATTGCCTTGTTCATATTTTTGTATTTATTTGAAGGCAATATGTATATATTCTGGATATGAACCTTTCTGGTTATATGCGTTACAAAAATCATGTTACCACTGCTGATTTTTCATTCTTTTTATGATGTCTTTGGATAAGCAGAAGATTTTAGTTTTAATGTTGGTTGAATTTACCAGTGTTTTCCTTTATGGTTATTGCTTTCTTTCTTTTTTTTTTTTAAGATTGATTGATTGATTGATTTCTCTCTCTCCCCTTTTCCCCCCACCCCCCACCCCAGTTGTCTGTTCTCTGTGTCTATTTGCTATAGTCTTCTTCTTTGTTCACTTCTGTTGTTGTAAGCGGCACAGGAATCTGTGTTTTTTTTTTGTTGCATCATCTTGTTGTGTCAGCTCTCCGTGTGGGCGGTGCTATTCTTAGGCATGCTGCACTTTTTTTTGCGCTGGGTGGCTCTCCTTAGGGGGCGCACTCCTTGCACATGGGGCGCACTCCTTGCACATGGGGCTCCCCTACATGGGGATACTCCTGCATGGCAGGATACTCCTTGCGTGCATCAGCACTGCACATGGGCCAGCTCCACACGGGTCAAGGAGGCCCGGGGTTTGAACTGCGGACCTCCCATGTGGTAGGCGGACGCCCTAACCACTGGGCCAATTCTGCTTCCCAGTTATTGCTTTCTTTTTTTTTTTTTTTAATTGTACATCTTAAAATTGCCCCCCCCTTTTTAAAAAAAGATTTATTTATTTATTTATTCCACCCCACCCCAGTTGTGTGTTCTCTGTGGCTATTTGCTGCGTCTTCTTTGTCTGCTTCTGTTGTTGTCAGTGGCCCAGGAATCTGCGTTTCTTTTTGTTGCGTCATCTTGTTGTGTTAGCTCTCTGTGTGTGCGGCGCCATTCCTGGGCAGGCTGCACTTTCTTTCGCGCTGGGCGGCTCTCCTTATGGGGCGCACTCCTTGTGCGTGGGACTCCCCTACGTGGGGGAACCCCCTGCATGGCAGGGCACTCCTTGCGCTCATCACCACTGCGCATGGGCCAGCTCCACACGGGTCAAGGAGGCCCAGGGTTTGAACCGCGGACCTCCCATGTGGTAGACGGACGCCCTAACCACTGGGCCAAGTCCGCCGCCCAGTTATTGCTTTCTATGTCCTATTTAAGAGAGCTTTGCTCGCCCCAAGGTCATGAAAGTATTATCTTATAGTATCTTCTCGGAGCTTCATTGGTTTGCATTTCACCTTTAGATCCACAACCATCATAGCAGTGATTTTTGTATATGGTGTGAGGTTGGGATTATGTTTTCTTTTTTCCCTTCCTTGATATCCACTTATCCTACACCATTAGTGGAAAATACTTCCTTGCACCAATGCTCTGCAGTGCCTTTGTCATAAATAGGGTGCCCACATATTTACAGAATGATCATTTGAATTTTTCTCCTTTATTCTGTTAATGCAGTGATTGTTCAATGGGTTTTTAAACATTCTTTTTATTTATTTAAATTGTCTTTTTTTAAAAAGATACATAGTTCACAAAAAATGTTACATTAAAAAATATAAGAGGTTCCTATACACGCCCCCCCCCCCCCACATCAACCCAACCTCTTTCATCATTGTGGAACATTCATTGCATGAGGTGAATACATTTTGGAGCAGTGCTGCACTGCATGGATTATAGTTTACATTGTAGTTTACACTCTCCCCCAGTCTACGGCAGGATATTTAATGTCCAGCATCTGTCCCTGCAATATCATTTAGGACAATACTAAGTCCTGAAAATACCCTCATATCTCATCTCTTCTTTCCTCTCCCTGCCCTCAGCAACTATCCTGACTATTGTCTCCACATCAATGACAATTTCTTTCTTTGCTAGAGTCACAGTAGTTCTTTAGTAGAATACCAGTAAGTCCACTCTAATCCATATTTTATTCCTCCACTCTGTGGTCCCTGGGATGGTGATGTCCACTCCACCTTCAAATCAAGAGGGGGCTTAGATTCCACATGGCTGATGGATGCGATTCTCCTACTTGCAGTTGTAGGTACTCTCGGTTCCCTGGTGTGGTGGTCAACCATCTTCACCTCTCTGTTAGCTGACCTGGGTAAGTCAAGGAACTGGAGAGTAGGTGTTACAACTTTGCTGAGGCTCAGGGCCCAGATGGCACATGGCTAATCCAGAGATTCAAGTCTCCTGAATATACACCAACCCCAGCACCAACCACAGGTTCAGTAAAAGTGACAGAAGAGGCATGTGTAGAAAGGTCACATCTGAGTCCAACTCCATCACATTCAGGAGCACAAATTCCAAAGTAGGGCCCACTGGCAAGGCACCGAACTCCTGAGCCAACTGCCCTGATTGTAGAACCTGCGTGTCTCCAAGCCCTCAGGAACAACCTCAGGGTTGTATCTACTTCGGCTGTATCTGGGATACTGCTGAGACGTGCATAAGTGCGATCCCTCTAATGACCTCCCGACTCATTTTGAAGTCTCTTAGCCTTGTGTATATGTACACCAATGTTCATAGCAGAACTATTCACTATTGCCAAAAGTTAGAATCAAACCCAAATGCCCATCAGCAGATGAACAGATAAACAAAATGTGGTATATACATACAATGGAATACTACTCAGCTGTAAGATGGAATACAGCACAAACACATGGGATAATATGGATAAATCTTGAGGACTTTATGTTGAGTGAAGCAAGCCAGGCATTGAAGGACAAATACTACATGACCTCTCTGATATGAAACAAGCAAACCAAGCTGTCTCTGAGAGCTAGAGACTGGAAGATAGGCTTAAAGGAATTTGGGGGGGAGAGAAAGGTTTTGAGCTGATGGCCTATATAGGTGAAATCTGTGATAAAGTGGAGGCAAGTAGTTGTGCAGGGAAGGGATAAGATGGGGGCATAGGGATAATATTGGGTGGGGCTTTGCAGGCTTGAGCGGGGCTAGGGTTGGGAGGATGGGTCAAATGGGATCTTTAATGTCAAACCAATCTTGCATTTCTGGACTAAACCCAACTTCGTTTTGATGTATTAATTTATTTCATATACCGCTGTGTATGTTTTGCTCGTTTTAAAAAAATTTTTTTACAATAATGTTTCTGGGTGAAATTTATCTGTCATTTTCCTTTATTATAATGTCCTTATCAGGTATTTTATCATAGTTCTGCTGGCTCATCAAGTAAGTTGAGAAGTGTCCTCTCTACAGTCTTTTTAAAATTAAAGCATAAATGAGTCTAATTTAATACAGTAATGAAAAATATATGTAGTTTATCCTAAGAAACTATTCACCATAATTTTCTTTCTTTCCAGGCATTTTAACTTCAATTTAAGTTAGTTGTACATTTTAACTTCAATTTAAGGCATGAAACTAGTTTTGTGTGAATTTTGTATTTTGTGTGGAATAGTAAATAGAAGTTAAAATGCCTGCTAGGAGTTTCCAGATGGCACCCAGGAGTATATACTACTCATGGGTCTAAGACTGACAGTTGTTACTGCATCTCAATTCCAGAAACCATGACCAAGGTCCCTTCGGGTTTAAAGGAGAACCTGTAAGATGAACAGTCTTTTGACCATAGGACAGGCACTCTGGTAAAAACAACTGATCCCCATGGAGAATCTTCAAAGCCAAGTTTCTCTCCTACTTTTGACCTCTTCAGTCACTGTTCCACAGAGAAACTTTTTTCAAAACCTCCTTACATACCGTCTAGCTCATATCTCACGCCTCCTTGCCATTCCTCCTAGTTCAAGGCATTGGTCACTTCTTGCTTGGGCTATGACATTTGTTGGACACCTAGTCTTCATAGTCTTGTAGACCTCTGAGCATTCTCTCTAAAATGGAAAAGTGACCACGATAGTTGCTTGCTGAATACTGTTTGGGCGCTCTCCTTTTGTTTACAAGGCTCGTCACCATTATATAGAAGATCCCCCACAATTGGCTCTTGATTCTTGCTACCTCTCCTTCATGCCCCCTTGCCACGCACTAGTCTTTGGCTTCACATTCCAGCAGCGCTAGCTGAGTACAGTTCCCCAGTTTACCCCTGGGGTTCTTTTCACCCAAGCTTTTGCCTCGGCCGAGCTGTCTTCCTGGAATCAACAATGCCTGCCTTTCACCTACCCAAACCATCCTTCATCAGTCAGCTCAGGTCAGGTACCTCTGGGTCCCACCCATTGGGGGCTTCCTGGGCCTCTTCTCTGCCACATCTCTGTCCCTCTGACTGGACTATGAACCCTTTGTGGGCATGGTCCGGGTCCTGGGCATCCATGGACACCCATCAACTTGCCGTGGACGTGGCAGCTGACAGGACTCAATAGACATTTGCAGATCTGAAGGGAAGGTACACCAGCTAGCAGTCTGAGTTTCACTTCATCTCTTTGTGGGACCCTGGGATGAAATAAAATGCCCCAAACACTATCACCAGAAGGGTGGACAGGAAAGAAAAGCTGCAGCTATACTCTCTTCCTTTATAACTGAGTTCAGCCCATACTGATTAAAGCCCTCTTATGGCTTTCTATAGAATGGGCTAGCAACATGGATTTTCCATGAAGATAAATTTTCAGAGAAACCAACTTCAGCAATTTACTCTAAGAATTTAAATGAAAAAGAAAACCCCACTTAAAAAATAAATTGACCAATACCTTTCCCCTTTTCTCTTATTAATAAGAGAGTTTACAAGGAAAATTTTAAAGAAATTGCTGAGAAATTCACAAGAATCTGTAAGCTTTCACTGGACATTCACTTACTCTGCAAAACTGGCCATACCTTCAAAATGGTGTCACATGAAAAACAGACTTTCTGGGGTTCTTATATATGAATGGGTTCTAGTACAGTGGTGCCATTCATTTTATTTTGGCTCATTGATTGCAAACACATTTTAAATTTGGCCTTAACTATTTTTTCTTTCACAAAAATATTTTGTGGGATTTTTTGAACCCTGGCTACTTCCTACTTGCCCCTTCAAACAGAAGTCAGGAGTGTTGTCTTTTTTTCTCTCTTCTAATTAAAATAATTGCTTGGTTACTTTTAACTAGATTTGTCCGGCTATTAGCCTAACACATGGATGGGTGCCATAGGGTGCTTGAGAAACAAAATGAAAAGTGATCATGTAGCTTCTCATGAAAACGATTCTATGGTGCCAAGGAGCACTACTTCCTTTTAAGCAGCATTTTGTAAGAGTCTTTATAAAAAACCTGTCCCCCTGCCCCATATCCTTACTAAAACTCCTTTAAGAGAAAGAAGAGTTCTCTTTCCTTTATTAGGATATGCAGCTAACCCAGTACAATTTGGAGAGGGATACTTGAGATGCTAAGTATATCACAGAGACCTCTGTTCCGGTTTTAATCTCTATCCCTGCTTTGTCTTTCAGAATAAATGTAATTCAAGTATAGCTGCTTGATGCCTTCCTCTGCCATTTGTTGTTTATCAGAGGATAAGGGGCAAAGTGCCTGCATAGATGTGTTAGTCAAGAGTTTTCAGGACCCTGTCTCCCAAAGAAAGTGTTAAAACAATATTTTTGACATTAAGACTTTTCTCAAAGTTGATGTAGTCCAAGGGTTGGCAAACAGTGGCCTACAGGCTAAATCTGTCTGGCTGCTTGCATTTGTAAATAAAGTTTTACTAGAACGCAGCCACGCCCATCAGTTTATGTGTTGTCTACCACTGTTTTTGTGCTACAACGTCAAGTATTTGTCACAGGGACCATATAGCCTGCAAAGGCTAAAATCTTAACTGTTTGGATCTTAACAGGAAAAATTTCCTGAACCCTGATATAATCCATCCAAATCATCGAGTGCCTACTAAATACCTACTACATGCAGAGAAGAATATTCCTAGAAATTGTTAGAGTGGCGCTCATTTGAGGAAATGCCGGGGGTCCTGGGTGATGTCCTGGAGTTTTAGGTGTTTAGTACAGGTAGTATGAATGGCAGGGAGTGAGAAGAATTTGGGGCAAGAAATTATGGTTTGTGAACAGCTTCTGCCATTATTGTCTCAGTGACAAGTCATTCATCATGGTCGGGCTCTGCTGCCTGGAGAAGGTGGCGGCAACTTCTGGCTTAGGATGCATTTTATTAACTATTTCAAGATCCATGGGCAGCACTGTGTACTTCTGCTTCCAGGCCAAAAGATGGATATCCTTTGCCACCAATTGGTGGTTGGAAGGATCAAGTGAGAGAATGTGAGTCCATATGTTTTCTAAACCATAAAGTCCTATATACATGGAGTAGATAGTATAATCTATAAAAAAATATCAGAATAAATAATATTATCCCTATTTGTCATGTGGGGAAATAAGACTTAGATAGAATACCCAGGATCAAACTATAAGTCAGTAGATAAGCTGGAAGCTAAGTGCCCTGGCTCTAAGCCTTTGTTTTTTCTAGTAGATGATAATGCCTCTTTCCCTGGTTTCAGAAATGTTCAGTTCCTGAGTTCATTAGTTTATTTGTTTGTTTGTTCATTCATTCATTCACCATTCACCATTGAGAATCTTCTGTGATCTGTAAAAAATGCTAAATTTTGCAGGATGAGTGATGACTACACAAAAAAGAGTTGGAAAACTCTCAAAATCATTTGTTCTTGGATACCTGTGACTGGAAATTTCCAAAATTATATAGAGTCTCCTCCTCATTTTCTCTGTGCTGCTCAAGGAGTTGTGATATGGAGAATAAGGGAGAAGAAGGGATGGAAAAAGAACAAGCCTGTCATTCTCCAGAATGTTGCCTTATTCATTGAGTGACATGTTTTGTAATTTTTGAGATAATAATTACCAAATGTGCCTGGAGGAAGCAGGTTCCACCAAAAGGTCAAATTTGCCTGATCATGATGGGAAAAGTTAAGTTCTTGAAAGTTTCTGACTTTTTGATACTTGATTTTTTTCAGAGGGGAAATTTGCCAATATTTTCCTCATATTCAATGTTGCTGGCCACTTGTTCTCTGCAGGTTTATTCGTGAACCCGAAAGTCATATAACTTCATTGGCATGGAGTTGCCTGATGAAAAAAAAATCTTTCCAGAATCTTCCACGGAACAGTTGTCACCTGTAGAGACCTCTGAGAGGTTCAGTAGAAAGTGCTGGCTCTTCCCACTACCCCCACAAGGCAGTCACAGCCCTCCTGACTGAATTTGGAGGCAGTGATATCTGATTTGGTGCTTCATCCATGAAGCTGTGTTCTCTCTTACATTTCCCTGGGAGCAGGACACAGCTGTTTTAAGAAGCATAATTTGTTTCAGCATACTAAAAGCACATTCATAATAGGTCTTAGCACCGATATGTGTGTGTGTGTGTATGTGTGTGTGTATAAAACTTTTCACCTATAAGGAATTTGTAAACATTAATTTATTTAACTTTTCTGAACAGAGTCCATTTTCTTCTGTTTACTCTGGAATACACTGGAAGTTTCTTTCTCTAATTCTTTTCTTTTAGCAGGTGTTCTACTGAAAATTGTCACCATGCTGGAAATGTTTTGTAAAGGGGAAATAAATCTTTCAACACAGCGTAAAACTCCACTGAGGTAGATGACCTCTATTTCTACAGTGTATAAGCCTATTTTTTTCAGTGATTAAGCAATCCTTTAGAAGAAAGTTAAATCTATTTGGAAGCTGTAGTAACTCTTACTGCTCTTACTGCTTCTACTATTGGTAGCATTACCACATGTAGTTTTCTTAACGGTTTATTTATATTGCTTTGGGTTTCCCAGAAAGTAGAGCTTGAGGAAACTGTCATGTGCTGCTACTTTAGTAGAAAGTTTCATCCCAGGGCAGTAGGAGAAGAGGTAGAAGAGAGGACATAGTGACTGTGGAGGCAGAGGTTGAAGTCATATGAGTGACATGGCCACAACCTAAAAAATTTTGGCAGCCACCAGAACCTGGATGAGTCTAAGAATGGCTTATTCCCTAGAGCCTCTGGAAGGAGCGTGGCCCTGCTGACTCCTTGATTTCAGCACAGTTATACTAGTTTCAGACTTCTGGCCTCCAGAACTGTGATAGAATGAATTTCTGTTGTTTTAAGTCACCACCTCTAAGGTGGTTTGTTACAGTTGCAATGGTAAAGTAATGCTGAGACATTCCTCTTAAGCATGTCTCAGGCCAGAATGAATGGAGGGACTGGGAGAAAGGGAAAAGAATTTGTCAGTTACAAACTCCAGTGGGTCAGTGGTCCTTATGGGGTATGAATATTCTCTCTGTTCCCCCTCTTACCTCCAGGTTAAGCATAGTTAGGCACTTACTTCTTCTGGGGTGTCTCATGCTTCAGGGGAAACAGGGAAGCCTCAGGGTGGGAAGTGAAAGGTGGGTCAAGTACATGCAGGAGAGACTCCATCGTGTTGACCCCATTGTCTCATGGCTGTTGGGGTGAAACAAGTGGCCAAGGGGCTCAAAAGCAGTATGGCCAAATCATTCTCAGGTGCCATTTAAGATGGGTCCAAAGCAGTATCTCATTAGTCCACACACCAACTCCATGAAGCAGGTATGGTGTGACATCCTCAACAACCGCTCATTCTCCAGTCTTGAATACCATTAGCTTTTGCTGCTCAGTGCCTCTCAGGGATGTACGTTCCATCTTCAAAGGAGATAACCGAAAACCCTTCCTTGAGTCAAAACCCATCTTTTTGTAGCTCTTCACTCTTGGCTCCAGTTTCACTTTTTGATGCATATAAAATAAGGCGAATTCGTCTTATACATGAAAGCTCTCTCCAAGTATTTGAAGACAGTTTTTATCCTTTTTTTCCTACCAGGCAAAGCACTCCCTGTTTCTTCACTTCTTTATGGAGGCGATGACATGTGGCTGCACAGTCCTCTCCTCTGAACAAGCTGCAGTTCGTCTCCCACCCTCCTGACAGGGCAACCCACAGAACTTCACTAGAACTCCAGGCTTGGTCTGGTCAAGCATGCAGGACTCTCTAGCTGTCCTACAACTAGTCTTACAACTAAAGAATCCTTGTTCTAGATGTCTTATATCGCTAATATAGTCTAAGATGGATTTTCTTTATTTTTGGCAAGCACATCGCTTCTGAGTTGAACTAAACTTAGTGCTGATTAAAATGCTTGCTCCTTAGGCTTGGGTACAGACGACTAAATGGAAGCATTTGCTAGTACTAAAGGCACTGAAAGAACCAAAAATAATTAGGTTATTTGCTAGTGAGAGTGTTATAGGTTAGTGAGCAAAATACCAGCCCATTTCAGGACACATAAATTTCGTTTTAGGCTGAATTGAGGTCTGTAGGTTATTTCCACAGGTAAGTACCAATCAACCTTGCCAGGTTGTGGTGTGTTCTCAGTCAACTACCTGCCTACCAACAAAACAAAACAAACATCAATTCTGGAGCACCTTCTGGCCTAGAGGAAGCTTACCAAGATGAAAATATTTCTCCTTCACTTGACTAGAAGGCAGCACCAATTTGGGTTGTCTTCCTAGCTGAAGCCAAGTGTCTGGACTCTTCCAAAGGAAGAAGAGCCATTGCCATGCACTAAAATGCCCATCTGGGCTGGCAGTTCATTATCTCTAATATTCATAGCAAATTTACAAGGTAGATATTATTATCTTCATTTTACAGACAAGAAAATGAAAGCTCAGTGCAAAGTTATTCTTCCAATATAATGAATGCAGTAGGAGACCTAAGATTCATACTCAGGTTGTCAGACTTTTTGCTACACCATGTCTTAGCTAAAGTGATTTAGAAGCGGTAGACGAGGTAAAGGGGAGGGATCCTTGGACATGAGGGATGCACTGAGCTGGGAGCTGGCCCTTCTGGGTTTCCTGAAGGAACTGCGGTCTCCTGGTGTTAGATGCATGAGGAAAGCAAGGTTCTGCTGCGATCTGGCCCAGCCTCCTCAGTCACAAATGCGGAAGTGCCATTAGTCCAACACGTATGCACCAAGTGCCTTCTGGGTGCCTTAGGCCAAGCCAGGATATAGATGAAAAAGCAGGGGCCCTTGGTATAAGGTCATGCAGCAGGCTAGTGGCAGGAATTAGCGTCAGCACTTTCTAGTTCATTGAGCGTGCCGCAATGGAGTGAAGAGGTTTTGGCCCATATATCCAGACCAAGGTGTTCTTGAATTCATGAGTCAGGATAATACTTTATGAGGCATTATCCAACTTTTTAAACTCTCAATTTTTCTTTTCACCTTACCTCATTCAAACAACTAGACCAGTACCTACTCCTTGCTTCATGAGAGAAGACTCTTCCCCCACCTGCTTGTGGTAGATTTCTTTATGTCAGCATTCTCAATACAATGTTCAGTCTCCTTCTAACTGGCATTTTGCTTTTTTGGAGGCTAGAAAGCTGAAAACTCACCTTCCCAGACTTCCCTTCAAACTGGAGTGGTCAAGTGACTCCAGTGCTGGCTCATGAATCAGGCCACTCCTTTTACTTGCAGCTTCTTCCTGCTTAGAAGGCATGTGATGCTCTGGACAGCTGTGCTGCTGAATGGCAGAAGGATTGGAAGATGGAAAGAACCTGGTTCCTTGAGAGCAGCATTGAGCACCGTACCAGATTTTTTGGTGATGTTCCCTAATAAATGTATATTTGCTGTTGGGTTTCAGTGACATTCATTGAAACATAAGCCTCACTCAACACTTGTGTCCTTGCACAACTGGTCCAGTCCTTAGGGCAACAGAATGGCCTCAAGGCCAGGCTAGAGATTTGAGAGCAAACTAAACACCAGAACTGGCAGGAAAGTCTGGGGAAGGAGTAAGATGGTGGTGGGTCTAGAGAGAAGGGGACCAGCTCCTTGCCCTTCTGCCACCAGGGAAAAAAACCACTTCTTAAATGGCCATAGGCAGAATAAGACTGTGTCCATGGTGGCTCTTGTACGCTGATGCCTGGGGACCGTGGGGAGGGATTGATGGACTTCTCAGAGGCTACCTGAATAGACACAAGACTTCAAGGGTCGATGGCCCTCCCCTCCTAAGACTCAGAACTAAAGAATCCCCCAAACTAGTCCTGTCTTAGGGGGAGGGAGAAACCTCAAGCATGAGTTCTTGCCACCTTAAATTAAAAATGTTTTAAATTTAGAAAATAGCTATTTTTTTTGTATTCTGGAGTTGTGGCTTGGGAATCACACCAACTCCTGGTTGGATGTGTAGGGCAATGGAGGTACCCTGCCCAAGGTTAGAAGGGATGCTGCTGCTGGGGCCCGAGCGCCTGCCTGTCTTGCACTCCTGCATGGGCCCCGCTGCAGGGTGAGGCCCTTGGGGCTGGGTGAGGGCTGTGGGGCCGACTTCTGCTACTGACCCCTTGTTTTTCCTAGCAGTCTTCAAAGTGGTTCTCAATTCCTGGACTGGTGTCTGGAAGGAGAGATATTTTGTGTCTCTGCAGCGCACATGGAAATTTGGCTGAAGATTGCTGAGGGGCAAGGAAAGCCTTGGGCATTTCATTTTTAACCTTTTATTTCTAACTATGTTCAAAAGCACAGGTCAATTTACAAAAATAATAGCCCTGTACAAAGACCTCCAACATACCCCTCCCCCTCTTCCCAGATACCCAGATCCAATAGTTTAACTTTTTGCCACATCATTCTATCATCTGTCTGTCTGTCTGGTCTTTCTATTTCTCAATCCATTTTGTGACTGCTCAAGTATAGTTAGATACATTATGCTCCTCGAACAGTTAATACTGCCTTGTACATTTCCTAAGAACAAGAATATTCACCTGTGTACCCTCTTAAGTGCAGTTACCAAATCCAAGCAATTTGACATAAAGCTATAGTCTCTATTCCAGTTTTTCCATATATCCCAATAATGTCCCTTTAAGCCTTTTCTCCTCCTCTGCTAAATCCCTTCAAAGATTATGTATTGCATTTACTTGTCATTGTTACTTTCTTGAGTAGCTCTTCTTTTTTTTTTTTCACTGTGGGTCTATATATATACAATGTAAACTTTTCCATCTTAATTACTCCCAAGCATATTGCACACAATAGACTATGGTATAGTGAAACTTTTATATGCATTGCCAAGTCAAAAAATGTGTGTGATTTGCTTTATTGTGATATTCACTTTATTGTGGTGGTCTGGAAATGCACTTGGAATATCTCTGAGGTAGGCCTGTACACAAACTATGTTCCTATACCTCATGTGTACTCACCTTTATGTAGTTCTTTTTTTTTTTTTTTTTTTAAAGATTTATTTATTTATTTAACTCCCCCCCCTCCCCTGGTTGTCTGTTCTTGGTGTCTATTTGCTGCGTCTTGTTTCTTTGTCCGCTTCTGTTGTCGTCAGCGGCACGGGAAGTGTGGGCGGCGCCATTCCTCGGCAGGCTGCTCTTTCTTTTCACGCTGGGCGGCTTTCCTCACGGGCGCACTCCTTGCGTGTGGGGCTCCCCCACGCGGGGGACACCCTGCGTGGCACGGCACTCCTTGCGCGCATCAGCGCTGCGCATGGCCAGCTCCACACGGGTCAAGGAGGCCCGGGGTTTGAACCGCGGACCTCCCATATGGTAGATGGACGCCCTAACCACTGGGCCAAAGTCCGTTTCCCACCTTTATGTAGTTCTTGTCACAAATGACATGTTTATACATTATGAGATTTATCATTACATTTTATGCAGCTGCCTTTTAGATCCTGTAGGAAGTAAAGTTGAGTTAAAACCAAAAATACAACAGTACTGGTATTTATGTTTATGTATGTCATTACCCTCACTGGAGAGTTTTCTTTCTTCATACGGCTTCATTCTATGATCCTTTTTCCCTTCCTATCAACCTGAAGAACTTTCTTCAGCATCTACTGTAGCAGTGACAAACTCTCTTAGCTTTTGCTATTTTTTTTTAAAGATTTATTTTATTTATTTATTCCCCACCCTTGTTGTTTGCACTCGCTCTCTGCTCTCTGTGTCCATTTGTTGTGTGCTCTCTGTGTCTGCTCATCTTCTCTTTAGAAGGTACTGGGAACTGAACCTGGGACTTCTCATGTGTGAAAGAGGCGCTCAATCTCTTGATCCCTGTCAGCGTCCTGCTTTGTTTTGTCTCACATTGTCTTTCCTCTTTGTGTCTCCTTGTTGTGTCAGCTCACCATTCCTGCCCATCACACCAGCTCACTGTCTTGCTCATTTTCTCCAGTAGGCACTGGGAACTGAACCTAGGACCTCCCATGTGGTTGATGGGAGCTCTATTGCTTGAGCCACATCCACTTCCCTTAGTTTCCTTTTGTTTATCTGGGAATATTTTAATTTTTCCTTCATTTTTGAAAGACAGTTTTGTTAAATATAGAATTTTTGGGTGGCAATTTTTTGCTTTCAGTACATTATGTCATCCCACTGGCTCCATGGTTTCTGAAAAGAAATTGACACATAACTCTTATTGAGGTTCCCTTGTACATGACATGCTGCTTCTCCCTTGTAACTTTCAGAATTCTCTTTTTTTGTTGTCGGCATTTGAAAGTCTGATGATCATATCCCACAGTGTGGGTCTGCTTGGGTTCTTACTGTTTGGAGTTGTTGAGCATATTCAATGTGTGTATTTATGACTTTCATTAAATTTGGGACATTTTCAGTCATTATTTAGATGAATATTCTCTCTGTCTCTTTCTCTCTGTCCTCCTTTGGGGACTCCCACAATAGATCTGTTGGTATGCTTGATGGTTTTCCATGGGTTTCTCAAGCTCTGTTTACTTTTCTTCATTCTTTCCTCTTTCTGCCCCTCAGACTGGCTGATTTCAGTAGTCTTACCTTCAAGTTCACTGATTCTTTCCTCTGCTATCTACAATCTGCTGTCAAACCCTTGTAGGGAATTTTAAATTTTTAAACTGTTTCATTCCTTTTCATAATTTCCAGCTCTCTTTTGATATTCTCTTTGTGTTTATCTGTCATTTTTCTGATTTCCTTTAGTTCTTTGTCTATGTCCTCCTTTATGTCTTGGAGCATATTTATGACCATTTTTTAAAAAGTTGTCGTCTGGTATGTTTGCAGGTTTGCTTTTCCTCATTGATGCTCTTTGATGCTTTAATCTTCCCTTCAGTCTGAGCCATCACTTCCTGTTTCTCTGCATATTTTGTAGCCTTTTATTGAAACCTGGACATTTTGATATTTTAATATGTTTCACTGAAATTTAAACTCTGTGTTGTTTGTTCTTTAATGTTATGATTTGAGTTTTCTTGAATGCCAGGGGCTAACAACAAAAAGGCAAAAAAGAAAAACCTTTCCCAGTCTTTGCAGATTCACCTGTGCCAGAGCAAGTACTCTCCTCAGGGCTCATCCTTAACAATAGGTTATTTGAATATAGCTCCAAAGAAAGAGTAGGGGCTCCTCTGATTTTTTCTGGCCAGTGATGTCACAGGACTGTGTTCGGAGTTTAAATATTGTTGGGATAGATTTTTTAAGGTAAAATTCCTAGTTACATCATTTATATTTACATCTTATTTCCTTTGCACAATGCTAATGATAAGCTATTGATGATAGCAATAATAATGATCATTGCAGCACATCCCATCCCAGCCCCCACCCCAGGAAGAGTTCTTGATGACAGTCGGTTTCACTATGTTGCTTAGAGGAGATGCATTCCGATGAGTTCCTTCCCTTCATTCATTATGCTGCAATCATATTTCGAGGGGACAGAGATGAATGCTGTGTACTTATCTGATAAAACTGCCAGTTGTTTTAAATCCATTATTACAGAGACTTTTTTCCCTCCAATAGCCATCCAATGAAACAACACACTGAAAATTTTATCTGTGTCAGTGGTTTCCTCTATGGTATTTCTGTGGCATTTCTTTGTGTGTGAGCATGGGTGTATGCAAGTGGATGGGTAGGTAAGTGTGTGGGAGAGCATGTCCCTGGGTGGGTATGTGAGTGAGGGTGTGTGGGGTATGTGTGGGTATGTATGTAGGTGTGTCTGTGTACATGTGCTAACCCAGTAGTCCCTTGTTATGGTCGATGTGTATTCAACAATTATGAAACAGTCGCAGCTTATCAGAAGTTAAGTTTGGATATATATTTTATAGCCCAATTAAAGAAAAAACTGCACAGTTATGGAAAATGCCAGATACATAAGCTACGTTAAAATGACAAAGTAAGAGGAAACACTTTATTCACAAAGGCTTTCCACCTGCATGAAAGACTCCACTGTTGTGGGTAATTTGGCAGGCCTCACTTCCCGGCCATCTCTGTCATAGTTTTGCTTTTAACCGGGTCCCAGGGAACCTGATGGCCAACGTCTCAGACCTTACTCGTTGCCATCATTAGAACCTTCATTAATCTTTGAGTTCTTTGCCCCCACTTTACTAAAGGAATAATAACTCCCCCAGAATTACACAAAAATCAATGGCAAAGTTAATTGAAATCTGGATCTCTTAATGTTTTTCTCTTTCTTAAGCAATTGCTTGGTTTCTGAAAAGTGAGATTTAACTCAAAGGACGGCTTTAATTGAGGGTGAGTGAATTGGTAAGAGGTAGGAAAGTAGAGGTAGATAATTTTCCAAGTGACTGAAAAATAGTGTTTACATTTAGGATTTCATTTCCTTTCAAGTTTTACACTGGGACTTAAGGAATGTTACTAGATGAGAAGAATGATCAGCACATTTCCAAAGGCCCAGCTCCCTCCTCCATTGTCTCCTGGAAGGGCTGGAAATGCTTTGAATGAGATTGGCCCCAGCCCCTTCCTCCCAGGGGGCCCTGAGGGCCAGAGGGAAGAGGGAAGGGACTAGACATTGACCCACTAGAAGGTGATTGGCTTCTTTATTGTAATAACGCTCCACCTTTATGGTGATTCATAGCTTGGACTATGTGTAGTTTGGTTTGATAACAGCAATCCTTTTTATATGTATAGTGGTTTTTAGCCCATCAAGTCAACTCTATTTCATTGGCTTCTCACATCCATTGGCCGAAGCAAAGGGGACAGGACCTTTTATGGCTATGTTGTAGAGGAATAAACTGAGGTCCCAATAGGTTATACTTTGTCCAAGTATCCCCAACCAGTATGGAGGAAGGAGATGGGCAGCAGGGATACACTGGACCCAGACTCAAACCTCCAAGCTTTTAAGGGAAGGGAGAGGGGATCGAGGGCCAAGAACTTCTTTCGAGCTCAGGGTGGGGTTAGCCAGGCTTTTCAGCTCAGTCTGAACTCAGGCGGAGTCCCTGTGGTTTCCCTATTTGGGGCCATTTGGGCCCCTGGGTGCTGCGATTCAGAACGTTGGTATCTGCAGCTTCCAAAATATTCAGACAAAGGACCCTAAAAAGCATCTGGTCAAGCTTTGTGAGGGGAGAAAACTTATCCTCTGATTCCTGAGGCCCTGAAGTCAAGGATTTGATTACGCTTATCGTGATGTTGGCTTCCACAGCTACAAATGTGATTAGTTTTGTAATTAGTTAATGTCATTACTTGTCATCAAATCCAGACAATGTTGGTCTCTAAAACCTCCCATGGCAGAAAATTCCATAACCTGACATCTTTCCACTGTTCAACACAGAGTTTTTAAAATAATCCTGGCAACTGTCCCTCATTCTTAGACCAGAGGTCTGAAAAGTTAGGAGAAAGATGTATTTCTTGTATTTTTTAAAGGCAATTGAAAATACTTCAGCCAACTTCCTGAAACTTTTCTTCACGTTAAGCATACATTCGATCATTTCAGCAAATCTGGTACCACACTATACTTTCCTTATATGTCTTGGCTATATTTTTCTTTGGGCAGAATGGCCAAAATGGGAACCAGTTTACCATAGAGAAATTCCCCATTAAGGAACATTTTTACCTTTTAAAAAGGCTGCTTGTCTTGTATTACTTCTTTGCTGTTAAATATGAACAAACAATTTTCTTCTCTGTGCCTCTTCACTCTTCAACAAATATTTTTTGAGTGTCTTTTGTGTGATTGGACTTGGATCGTGGTATCTTGGAATACGTATTTGGAATATGACAAGTAAAATTACTGCCCTCCTGGAGTGTACATTCTAGTGGCAGGAAGGTGGATATCAGAAACGAGCATTTCAGAGTTCCTGGATGTTTCCCATTTGCCCCTCCATCCCCCTCCTTGCCGTATTCCACCTTGCTCTTTGGGGAAACCTGGTGGAGGAGACTCTTCGAGAGACTACAGATGTCTTCCTTGCCTTCAGGTTCCGGTAGCATCAGCTCAAAGGGGGCAAGAGCTGGAGACAGATGAGCAGGCAAGTGAGACCAGGGGACTTTCTTGCCCAGCCCCTCCCGCTGGACTGAGATGGCACAGCTCCTCTATGGCAGGCCACAGTTTATGTCAGGTGGGTGACTCATGGCCTTAACCCCGCCCCACCATGCTGCTTCAGGCTCCTTCCAGAGTAGGAGTTCTTAAACCTAACTCCATTTCTGTAAACGGATCCTTCATTAGCCTCCCCCCAAAAGCAGTCATCTGTTTCCCATGGGGACCCAACTTACTGAAGGTCAGAAGGCCATCAGTGCTATGGAAAACATGTCATTTCTTCCATACTCCCTTTTCATCAATAATCTTATTCATTGTCACCTGTACATTTTTGGACTGTCAGCTGGCATTGGGCTGCCTTGTCCCTTGTGACTCAGGTCCTCATTGATAAGCCACAGAATTCCTCATCATTGCAATAAAATAAGGGGACCTCCATTGCATGCCCTCTGAAGGCAGCAGCCGTCCTCCGTAAGGCTTGGCTTGTCCTCAGGACCTCGCGCAGTAAGCATCATAGACAAACATCTCATTCATAGACTGGTTCAGCAAGCTCCCGATAACCTACGGGATGACGTCCAAACCCCTTAATATGGTCTCTGAACCCCTACCTCCCTTGGCACATGCATCCCTGCTCTCTCTGCCCCCACGCCCCCCCCACCCCAGCTCTCTGCTCACGGAGCCACTTCCCTAAATCAGCTGTGCACTTTTAGTCCTCTGTGATTTAAAGATCCGGTTCAAGTGTCCCTCCTCTCTGAAGCCTCCATGGATTTAATAATTTCAAGGAGGGGTGCTTTACCTTTAGCTTCAGGGAAGCACATTTTGGTATCCTTGTGCCATCTCTGTCAGCTAGTGTCTTTTTGTTTTCCTAAGAACTTTTATATAGGGTCTTGGATTCCTTTTGCCTGCACAGTTCTCGCTGACCGAAGCTGTCTGCTTAAGTCAAACCCAGTGTTTTCCTTGCCTGCATTTCAGTTCATTGCTTAGCTTTGGGGAGTGAACCTGGGCCTGGTGTTCGGCAGTTCCTGGCATTCCTCTTCTTGGAAATAGGGACCAAGGTTTCAGGTGGTCTGGAATGTGCTCCGCGTTTGTGGGTAGTATATAAACTTATCAGTCCCTTAGTTTCCCACACTTTGTTTCCTTCCGGAAGCCCCTGATAAATGCCATTTGTTCAAGGAGATTTTCCCAACTGTTCAAGTTTTCAGGTTCCGCCATCATTCCTTAGAGACTGCAGTCTGTTCTAAGGCCATACGAGGACTTCCTATGCAAAATGCCCTTGAAAGATGTGTTTCCCCATTTCTCTGGAGAAGAGTGATGCAGAAAGAAAAAAAACCCAGCTTTTGTTACCTGATGGTCCTTATTAATTAGCTCCCCTCAGGAACAGTACTGAGACTTCCTGTGGATTTGAATTATACTCCTGGGGAATTTGTCTCATAAACCAATGAGTAAATGCCATTCATGTGTGCCTTGTTTTCATCTGTATAGGTGAAATACGGACAATAGTCTTCATTTAATAATATGGTCAAGAATCATTCAATATAAGTTTAAGTTTAAAACTCTCAATTTATAGCAGGCTATTTGGGAAAAAAAAAAAAACAAACTGTCTGGCTAAAAAATATCCTCAGGAAACCAGGCTGGGAGAACAGAGGGTGAAACATGAATGAGCTCTTTAGCTTTTCTTGGAAAATGGCATAATTCTCAGAGAAATGAAAGGCCAAGCATTCCCCAGATTTTTGTCAGACACATGTGCCAGTCCACAAAGTGCTGGAACCCCAAACACAGAATCTGGATTGATTTCAATTTCAGTAATTCAGGTGTTTGTGGCATAGAATAAACACCACCCAGAAGGCAGTGTCGTGAGTTACCAGAAGTTCCAGTGTGTAATATAGTTTTAGGCAACGTTTTCAGCTTCTTCTGAAAGAAGGGATAGTAAGCCAGTCATTTGGTTCACATAAGCAGAACATTTTACTACTTAAAAAAGAAATCCAGAATCAACCAACATTTGGGATTAATCTGCTGAATTAATTTGTTTTTCCCGGGTTATGTCAACCTAACTTTAGTCTGCTGACATCTCCACTTCAATAACTCAACCCAGGGTTTGTTGTGTGGACATTATGCAGCCCCCATTGTTAGACCATAGTAGCTGCAGGAACCCAAGATGGTACTTAACAGTTTTCTGAGAGCTTGCATCTAGCCAATGAGACCAGATAGCTAGCTACTTACGAAACAGTCAGGACAGGGCAAGGGGTTTTCTAAAAATGTGAACTAGTATGGGACAGGAGTTGACAAGGACCACTGGACAGTTTCAGGAAGACTTTAGGCAATGAGGGAGCTTAATAAAGTCTGGAAGAATTCGATTAGGTACAGAAGTGAGATGACTTACTAGACTGGGAATTAGCAAGAGAAAAGCCATGCACTGAAAGAAAAAGAAATGAAATGCCCATGTGCCAAGCATTGCACCAAGATCTTTGCACATGTTAGCTAATATAATTTAACAATAACAATCTGTGCTTCCATTTTGGAGGTGAGCAAGCCGAGTCTTAAGGGTATTAAGCAATTTGTAGAAGATCACATGAGAAGGAAGCTGCTAAGGTGGGTTGTGTTGGGGACCCACAGTGTGTTTCCCTCCCTGCAAGTTAGAATAGCTGGCACTCAGGTGCATTGCTTTTTGTGTGTTCTTTTTCCATGGTGAGTGAAGAATTGAATGAGAGAATTTGGGTGCTAAAACAAAAATGCCCTTGGATCTTTTCTGAGCTTCAGAACTAAGGAGGAAAAATCCATTTGTCCTTTCTTCTTGGATATGAAGCCATCTAGCTAGACACTGTATTTTCCAACCTGCCTTGTAGGCCATTAGGCTAAGTTAGGCCCATGATATGTGAGCAGAAGCAATATATACAACTTCTGGTTCGCATTCTAAAAGGAAATTGCTCCTCCTGGACATCTTCCCTTTCTCCCTGCAGTGGGCTGGAAACTGGATGTGCTGGCAATCCCATTCAACTGAGCAGATGAGCAGTGCCCTCCAGGATAGTCAGGATCTGGATCTCTTAATTTCTGGGTGAAACAGAACATCCTGCCAGCCTGGACGGCCCAACTCCAGGAGGTTGTGCAACAGAGAAATCAATTGGCTTGAACCACTGCATTTGGGATCTGTTTCCTCCAAGAGCATGGACTTTACCCTAAATAATATAGAACATTTCTGGTCTGGGTAGCAGAGCATTCATTCCAAGTCAATGTTTTGTGTTCCTTCCTTCCACAAACATTTACTAAGCACCAGCTGTATACCAGGCAGTGTGCTGGGTATGGGCCTGCCCCTCCTCTCTTGGAGCCTGCATCCTAGTAGGAGAGACAGACAAAAACTAGTAAACAGGCATAAAAATAAAGCACCTACGGATTGCAGAATGTGTTGTGAAGGATGTGATCTTGGGTCTGGGACAGAGATGAATGGGTGGGAGAAAGCAACTTTAAATAAGATGGTTGGGGGTTGGAGGTTTGGTGAGAAGGTGGTATTTAATCTGAAGCCTAAAGGAAGAGAAGAAGTCAGGCAAGCAGAGAGTGGGGACATGGCTATTCAAGTTGAGAGGAGCATGTGCAAAGGTCCTGGGACAAGGAAGACCTTATTGAGTACAGGTAGCTAAATATGAGAACAAACAGGAGAGAGAGGCACAGTAGGACTTGGAAGTGTGTGTGTGGGGGCAAGTCTTTGTCTTACTTTCAATGCGTCAGAAAGCCATTGAAAAGTCTTAAGTGTGTGTGTGGGATAATTCACTTAATTTATATTTTGAGATCACTTTTTACTGCTCTGTAGAGAAAAGATTGTGAAAAGATAAGAATTTCTGCATTTACCATAGGCCATAGTGGTCATGGCAGTGGAGCTTGGCAAAGGTTATAACACAATCACAGGAGATTTTCTGCAATCACATAATTAATATCTGAACTCAGTTGAATTAAAAAATGTATATGAGCCAGTAGTTTTAAGAGTAAATTTGGGAAGAAGGGTTTTTTAAACCACATGCTGCCCCAATTTCAAGCAGACTGGGAATTGCTGGTTGAGCGTTTAGTGGTGCTGTCATCTTGTCAACATTTGTAGTACTTGGTTGTGGGTGAGGCTGTTGAAAAGGCGGTTTCCCCCAGAGGTGTGAATCATGGCCATTTCTGAAATTTGTGAGAGTGTTGTGGTGGGGCCTCGCAAGCCTTCTACAGGGCCTGGATGTCGGCATTTCTACCCTTGGTTTAGAGATAATAAAGAAGGAAATGGAAATATTTTAATTTATAAAATGATAAAAAGATCAGTTAAAACAACCTCTTTATCTCATGCAAGTTAGGCCCATATTTAAAAGCTGTCATTTCCTTCAAATAATCATAAATAAAACTGAGATGCTGCCTCTTAAAAAGCCACATCATGACTCTTGACATAACCATTAATGTGCAAGCCTCTTCAGCAAGGAAACCAAAGACATGCAGATTTTAACGCAGTTATTATTATGGTTTTCTTGCTGAGGTTTTTTTTTTTTAACACTGTCCTCAGAAATAATAAATTGTTTCATTTCTTCTTCATATATATATATATTTAAATGGGGAATGACATTAGGGTTTGAAATATTCCAAGTTAAGTTTCTTGTGAGACTTGCTTTTGTTGGGTTAGTTTTTTTGTATATCAAAGAAATCTAACAAGAAAAGAAGTCCAAATTTCAGTTTTCGCACATCAGGAAATGGTTAGTGTGTCCCAGTCTCTCCTTACAGACCTGCCTCAGAAGGAAAACCCAGCTTTCCGCCCCCCCCCACCATCCCCCATCCCCCGTCCCCCACTCTCCCTCTGCCTCCCGTCGCTCCTTTCCATCTCTCACCCCCGAAGGATTCTCCAAGGGAATCAGGGGCATGCTTGACTGCCCTGGGAGAATGGCCGGCCGGCAGCCCAGCTGCTCCCCGCGCTCCTCCGTGCCTGGGCAAAGGCTTCCCGAGGCGGGGGGAGCCTGCCCCGGGAGACGGGCTCTCCCGGGGGGAGGACGGGGGAGAGGGAAGTGTGGGGTCACACATGGCTGTCTTTGCTGTGGCAGAGTTCCCTTGTTTGTGCTCTCTTCCTCTGCTCCAAAAAAGCCCCTGGAAGAGGCCTGGGGAGTAGGAGCAAATGTGCTGGCCAAGAGCCAGAGCTTGACTTCTCTGGGCTTGCGTCTCAGGCAAGGATCTCCACGTTTTCAAACCTTGTTTTCTGTCCTGTTGAAACGGATAGGGAAGGTTAATGAGATTAAGGTGGCAAAACATTGTGAGCTTCAGGGAAGGACGGAGAGGATAAACGCCATCCTCTGCGGAAAGTGGGGGCCCGTCCATTCCAGTTGGAGGCTTTTTCGCGAGCTGTATTCTAGTGAAGCTTGATGGTTTTTACTGGACAGTTTTAAAGTAGCATGCATGCAGGGCTCGTGCAAAGAATCCATACCAGTAGGCAGTCAATAGGGCCCCTTGAATAAATGAATGAATGTGTGTCCTCTTTCATTTTGCTTCTGACCATTTCACCAGCTTGGTCCGACACTTGCTACCTTTTCAAATATACAACTGATTACTCTTTTCCAGTGTGGGCCTTTTTGTTCAAAAAGGAAGTTGGCCATATGATGAGATGTGGTGAAATGAAGCAATTGTTAAGGACTATAACCAAACGCTATGTCCAACAGAAAGATGAAATAGCTTTTCAACTGGAGATTTTCTGAGTAAAAGACTCCTGGGAAAAGTGGAGAAGATGGACATGTTGGTGTGTGGGTTTATGAGCATTTTTTTCTTTTTATGAAATAAACGTGCAAGGGGAGAAAGGAGGCAGAGATTTTGGTAAATCTATCAAATAGCCAAAATTTATGAGAGTTTAAACAGCAGTTTCTTTTTAAGGGGCCAATTCCTAATTTCCCACATAAAAGTAGGGGAATTGAATGGTAAATCCTTCTCTGCCGACAGAACCCCTGAAAAGAGGTATGAAAAAGAGTTACTGTTCAGTTTCCATTCATGTCTCTTGAAAGCCCGTGGATGTGAAACTGCCCTGGGACACACAGCCCAGGGTTTCAAAGCTGCTCGGATGACTTTTCAGAAATGATCTATTGTGGCGCTTTGTTTTGCCTGGGTCACCCTCGTTTTGTTCTGCTCGGGCTGTATCACTCTTCTGCCGCTGCCATTAATCCACCCTGTCTCCTCCTCCGCATTCAGAGGCACATTTTACCCCCTGCCCTGCTCGGAGAGCCCTGGGATGAGATCACTGCAGTGCGTAGGACTGCTGTGGGGAGCGACGGAGGAAGCTGGACAAGGAGGGGAAGGAGAGAGGGGTCGGTGGGTGCTGGCAGCCTGGGCTCACCTGGGTGGCTTGCATGCTTAAGAAGAAAAAAGAAGGAAAAGGAGAGAGAGAGAGAGAAGGGAGGGAGAGGGAGGGAGGCGGTATATTTAGATGGGGTGAGACTTGTGAATAGGCTTTATCAATCTGCTGGAAGCCTTGATCAAATGCAAAAAAAAAACAAAACGCTTTTTCTCACACTATAGCTCTATGGCCGAGCTGCGGGGCGAGACACTGGAACACGAGCTTGTGTAGCCTGCAAATGAGGTTGCCCTTATTTTTCAGCTCTGATTTGATTCACTCATTCATAGTTAGGTAAATGGGCTAAAGGTGGCTAATGGTTTGTCAGGCTGGGGGAAAAAATGGCGAAAGGTATGTATATTAGTGAAAAAGAACATTAAATCCAAACTATTATTTGATTGATAACTCAAATTTAGTTCATTTTTTTTCTCTTAGAAATCTTCTTCTATTCGACTCTTAATGCTTTTTATTTTTAAACTTCCTTTTTTTCTGCCCATCAAAACACCCACTACTGCAAGGGGACTGTCTGGAAGTTCCAAAGGGTCCTGTGATATGCCGAGTTAAAAAGTGGCATCCATGTTCTCTAAACCTCAGTAGCGTGATCACAAAGTCCATCCTTCTTGTTACCCGGTCCCTGAGGGTCAGCAGGGGCTCTGCCTGTGGCAGCCATTCAGGGAGCCAGGGCAATGGGAGGCCGTTCTCTACACGTGCCACCAACTCCTTGGGTGGAAGAAGGACCCTCTCAAGGCTCTGGCACTAGCAGTTAAATCTCCTGCTTGCGAGACTCTTGCAGTTCCCACTTTTCTAAGGGCTGCAGCCAGCCACTGAGGCCCGGGGGCCCAGGACAAAGAGGAGGGCGGCCACAGGCCAGTGCAGACCCTGGGCGGACCCTCAGCACTAAGCAGTGCTGAGCAAGACGGTTGGGCAGCATTTTCAACACTACAACGAATCTTCAAAGGCAGTCTTATCATTTAATTAGCGGGTTTTCATCAAAATACGATCTGAGATTAAGACTTGAGAGAAACATTGCACCAAATTTCATGAATTAAAGGTTTTGAACACAATATTATCAGTCCCAAGCCCTGCTCTAATTTGGGCTGAACTACCATGAGCAAATTACCTACCCTTTTAGGCTTCCGTGTCATCATCTAGAAAGTGAATCCGTGGGTCTGGATCAGTGGTTCTCAAACTTGGGCGAGCTTCAGAATCGTGACTTGTTAAAGCATACCTTTGGGACTTCATCCGCAGAGTTTTTGATTCAGCAGGATGGGGGTGGGGGTTATGACCTTGGATTTCTAACAAGTTCCCATGGGAGGCTGCTGGTCCAGGGAGCACACATTCTCAAGGTGAACTCTAGAGAATGGGCCAGCAAGAACATTCCACCTTTCCTGTAGGGGATGAGATAAAATTAGTTGATTAACAGACTAATCACTACAGTAAAGTTTTCATGTTGAAATTTGACTGGAAAAGGCTCAACCGGGACATCACTAACCCTTAACCTTTTTTGTGAGTGCATTTGCATTTTGGGTTGACACATACAGTTTAAAGACACATCTCAATTACAAGATGTAGTCCAGACAGCTTTCCCTGTGGTGACAGAGGCTGCCACTAAACTCTGAGCAATTACTTAAAATTAGACTTGTCAAATTTGTTTAGGGTGACCAGGCAAGTACATACATTGACCTACTGTCACTGTTCCTGGGGAGATGTTGTAATGATTTTATATATCAGTCAAACTATTTAAGTACTAATGCTGCCTTCATGCTGTAATCACCATTCTAGTCAGATGTCATTTTTAGAAGCCCTTGGGGATTTGCATCCCTTAATTATTCTTCAATACCCAAACCGAGCATTCTTTAATTGGTGTAAATTGAACAGTGTTCCAATGCAAACAAGGAGAGGGCACACCAATCAATGATTCCGTGCATGTCTATTGGAAAGCCATTGCCATTAGATCAAGTAACAAATCCTTAACAGCATCAGCCTCACTGGAAATACTGGCTGGTGGTGCTGACAACTACTACTTCTACTTAAGCCATCAAGACTAGGGAGTACAGAGTGAAGAGAGGGCTGCGATTCCACAATCTCAGGTTTGGGGCAAAGGGTAAAAAACAAACAGACAAAAAATCCCAAAACAACTGTCATAAAAATGTCCTCTGTTCTCATGTCAGAATCCACGTTCAATGAGCTTTTTCTGGGGATTCAATTAGAAACAAATGTTTCTATCCTATAGCCAGTGATTTGACTGTGGTGTCTTTCTCTCCGTTTCTAAACTGGAAACAATATACATTTTTAAACTTGCCAAGCCGTTCTTTCCCTTGATTTTTTCCTTCCCGCTAGTACGTGATCCCCCCAATCATACAGACGAGCCGTGACTGGGGAACGCGAAGCAGGTATCTTCCTACCTTGAAGGTGATTGGCAAAGGAAAGGCCCTCGACTTAAGCAGCTCGGGGAAACCCCTTCTCATCAGTGTGTCATGCCCCCTTCTCACTCTTGGCTCTTTCTATCCTCTCCCCCAAATGACTGACTTCCAGTGGGGGCGGGAAGAAGGGGGAGCAGCAGGCGGGCCGCGCGCCTCTGGCAGGACCTGCCAGGCTACCCCGCGGCAAACCGCGCCCCCTTTTCCATCTGTCTGGTTTTTGACAAAACGTGCTGGTTCTTGGGGAGGAGTCTTTCAGGTTGATTTAGGTCTGCATTTACAAGCCGTCTGTGCGGGAAACCTAAAACCGAGGGGAGAGGAAGGATCAGGGCCGTGGGCGCCCTGGGCCATCTTTGCTCGGCAGTTGAGATTTGCGGGCCGGCGCGGGGCCGAGCTTGCTTGGGCAGCCGGTGTCAGCACACCGTGCTGTGGCTCCCACACACCCCTACACCCCGTGAGTCCAGCCACCCCGCCCGGGGCTTTAGGGGCCTTGGAGTAAACCTCGGAGGAGCGTGTTGGGCTCGCCGAGGTCACGCATCGTGCCCCAGCGGAGGGCGGCGCAGGGGCCCGCGCAGTCACCTCCGGGGTCACCGTCCCCGCCTCGGGCCGCAGCGCCCTCGTCACAGCCAGCGCACATCCCCGCGGGGAAGTCAAGGAGGGTCGGTGTCTCTTCACCTGCGTCAACTTTCAGAGTCGGATGAAGCAGGCTTGGAAACGGGCCGCAGCAGCGAGCAGCCCCCCACGTTCCCCGCGCCCTGGGCGCCTGCTGCGTGCGGGGCCAGCGCGGGCTCTTCTCCCTCCTCTGCCTGTTTCATCCCCCTCACCTTTTCCCTGAGGTTTAGAGACGACAGACACCACTGCTGGCTTTCCTCAGCCTTCTCCTCGGTGTCGGTGGTTCGCGTGAGCATTTGCGGTGCAAGAGGCACACTAAGCTTGAGAGTGAACTCCTTAGTTCCAGTGCTGGCCTTTTCACGCACAAATCCCTTCACCTCTCGGCTGAAGTTGGATGGACTCCAAGGTCCCTTGGAGATCTCACGTTGAAGAGTTATTTTCTCTACTACAAACTCTTACAAATGGCCAAGGGAAGGAAACCCATATTACATTTCTTTGGAATTCTTGGTCTCCTTTTCATTCATGGAAATGAGTGTCCAAGCCAGGGCTGGCCAAACTCTAGTGTGCATTTGAATCAGATGGGAATCTTCTTAAAATGTGGATTCCGATCCAGTAGGTCTGACATGGGGTGGAGGTTTTTCCATTCCGACAGCTTTCAGGGGAGGTCACCAGCCTGTTCCTAGGTCAGGCCCAGCAGTTGCTCCGTTTTGCTCACCAGTGGGTCTCTAGCACAGACCTGGCTCAGGGTGCACAGTTTGAATAATTGCACAGGCAGTTTGAATAAATGAATCAAGTTGGGTGTTCAGATCCAAGGGTCAGTGACAGACTGCTAGTCCTTTGCCTGGAGCTCACTCTTGCCATCTCCCATGGACTGCACAGGAAGCCTCTGGCGGCACAGCTGACCCCTTGCCTCATGGGTCCTGTGCTGTGGTGGGGAGCAGGAGGCAGGTCAGGGACCCAGGAGAGCCTCCGGTGGGGACAGGGCATCTCCCTATGGCCGCTGCTTTCGGTCCTGGCTCCAACCCATGATCAAGGGGTCACTTCTCTCAAGTTGCCCACAGTACATTCTCTTTCCACTTTAATTTTCGCCTACATACCCATTTCGACCATTAGCAATGACTGTTTTTTTTGGTGGTGGGGTGTGGAGGGTTTCACGCAGGAGGAGTGCGGTTCCAAAATCACACTTTCGTGGAAGGAGCACTCGTGTGAGAGTCAAAATAGATGGGTCCAGTTCCGGCTGGGCCACGAACTAAGGGAGTGAATGCAGGTCAGTTAAATCCTCTGAGCTTGTAAAGTTGGAAACTGGTTACAGGAAGTAACGTTTTGAGAGTCTCCTGGAAGCTGCAACGGGAGGGTGAACGTGCGTTTGCATTTATTCGGGGTGCTCGGCTATCTGAGGACCTGCCCCCTCTGGAGGCCAGATGTCAGGCTTCTGCTTCTTCCTTAGTCCCCAGACCCCGCACGCTCACTCCTCACTCTATCAGGTTTGCTTTCCCCACGTGAACTGTTTTTAGTCCAGGGTTTCCCCAAATTTACTGCTCAGAACAACACCCTTGGGCCTTTGTTTAGCACACTGGTGGTCAGCCCTCTTCCCTGGGTCCCCCCACCCTGCCTTTTCCCTCTCTTTGGAAAGAGTTCCACCTGAGTCCTAATTCCAGGGAAGGTGGAAATCAGTGTTCGGTGCGAGGGCCGTGGCTTGGCTACACTTTGGATCATTTGGGAGGCTTTTAAAAATCCCTGTGTCCAGATTAAACCCCAGATCAGAATCTCTGGGGAGGGTTTAAAAAAAAATACAGTTTTTTAACTTAAAAAACAAGCAAAATCGTTTCCCAGGCGATTCGTGTGGATTATCAGGGCTAAGAATCACTGGTATGTTTTGGACATACTTTAGAACCCAATGACAAGTCAGGTGAAACCCATCATCTTGTTTATAGGCCAGCAAATCCCAAACGTGGCAGCACATTAGAATCACCCAGGCAGCTTCCAAAGCTTGCAATGCCCAGGTAATGCCTCACACCAATTAAATTGCTTTTTTTTTTTTTAAAGAACCCCGGTGATTCCAAAGTGCAGCAGAGTTTGGCCACTCTAGCCCCTCTCCTAGCACCCCGAATAAACGCAAACGCACGTTCACCCTCCCATTGCAGCTTCTGACTGGAAGTCCACAGCTTCCTCAGACGTGTTGGACTTGGATTTCTTGATCCATAACTGTATAAAAACTTACTTTTTATTGCTATGGGTGGATGGTCTTGAAAGGACTCACCCAAGGTCTCTCAGAGTTTTTCACCTTTTGAAAGGCACAGACGGCAAGGACGTGGTGGCAGATACCACACAGAACACATCTGCACACTAGAACTGTGTGACACACCACAGCCGAACTGATGGATGCTTCAACAGTGCAAGGCCCATGGGGGCAGCAACTTTGCCCATTCACTCCTTGATTTCTAGCGTCTAGAGCAGTGAATGCAGGTATTTGGTGCCTAGTAAAGATTTGTTGAGTGAGTGAAGGATAAAACTGTTACCTTGGATTGATACTCATCTTCCATTGATTGCTTTGGTTTAGGTTCTGAAAAAAATCCTTAATTCATATTCAAGTTATTTTTTCCAAACTGGGATAATTTACGCAGGGAAGCCAAGGCCCAGCTTTTGTATGTAATTTCATTGACTCATTTAAATTGAAACCTGGTACTCTTGGGCAAGAAAATGTCTTCATGTCCTTTCTAGCAGTTCTTCCACCCAGGGCCCTTGAGCCTCGCTAGTTCCCTGTGCAGCACTGCCTTCCTGGGACTTGAGTTCATTATTGTGCCTTTTCACTGCTGGACACTTTTTTTTTCCCCCCCAGACTCCTTGTTTTCTTTTGCCTCAAAAATCTTAATTATTTCCCCTCTCCCACACTACCCCACAAATGAACTTTCACTTGCAGTGGGGTTTTATTTTTCCACTTTTTTTAAAAAAGGAAAATTTTTAATTTTTAAAAATTCTGTCCTTTGCATAGTTCCTGGGGCCTGTTGAGTCTTTCTTCATGGTCTGCTTTATGACAGTACTCTCATTCTCCAATAAACCTGGGAGTAAGGATTTTATCACTATGCTATACATTGTGAAATATTTATTTTTTAAAAACGCAGTTGATGCTTTCAGCATCTTTCATTCTAAGCCTTGTCTCACAGAACATTTCTGTTCTTCTATTTATTTACAAAATTGTGAGTTCTTCTTTGTCTCTTCTCTCTTTTCAATCACTTAAAATCCGTAACTAACCTTCAAAAACTCACTCTGAAAACTTCTTTTGTGTGTATGTGTGTGAGACTTCTCAGTATGATAGCTCACCAGTGAGACAATATAAAAACAATAGTCAATTGCAGCGATGTACAGCAGGGGAAGCATAGAGAGATTGAGAGGTAAAGAATTTTCTTAATAATGAAAATGCTCTAAGAATGATTGAAGTAATGAATGCACAACCCAGTATCATTGGTTGTACATTTTGGATGAATTGTATGCTTTATTAATATGTATGAATAAAATTGAACTTATTTTTAAAAGAAGAACGCAGGAGAGAAAAACAGTAATCACTGGATTTCGACATTTCTGTGAATGCCAATACCATACTACCATCTTGGGTATTTTCTCAGTCGATCAACTTATATGAAGGTCTTAAGTTTCCTGCTTATTATTGCAGAAAAAAAAATAGAGAGAGAAAGAAGGGGAGGAAGGACGGAGGTAGGGAAGAAGGGAGGAAATAGGAAAGGAGGGAGGGAGGACTGAAGGAAGGAAAGGAGAAAGAAAAAAGCAAACAGGAAAACATACGAAACAATGACTGAACCTACTAGACATTTTGGTAAACTAAGTTCTTTATTTTTAACGTTACACCACTCTTTAAAACTTATAGCCATTTAATCACTGCTTTATAGATGTGATCACTTCCATTCTGAGAGAAAAGGCTAAAGAATTAGATCATAAATGAAGAAAAAATAATGTGGAACAAAAATGAAAAATCATAATGCATGAGAAATGCTTTTTCCTTTCCAATACCTGTGATGCCCCAAATCTACTTTCTGGAGAGGCTGTGAATGGACAGAGATGAAGGGAAAAGCCCAAAGGGCACAAGCCAACTGCTAACTGTGGCCTCACCACAATTATTTTCTAAATACTGTCATAATTACACTTACCTGTTACTAGTTTTATAGCACAGTGGTATTAATGAAAATGACATGTCTAAAAGGGAAATTTACATAAAGCTTTCTATTGGAGGATCATGAAAGCTAGTTGAAAAAATTCAAAACTGCATTTTAGACATTCTAATTAGGTGAGCTAGCAATTGGATCTTATTGTACCTTTTTCATTTGAGAAGGTAACTTTTTTTAAAGATCAAAACCCTTTGCCCTCATTAATGTCAAAGAACATAAATAAATGCCTACTTAAAACTCTTCTTTTATGGGTGAAATAGTTCACTCTTTGTACTGGTATTATAACATTCTTGTTTAATAATTAAAAGTTATGGGACCAATACAGAATTTCGTAAGAGAAAAACAGGCAGAAATCCAGTATCTTAAAAAATGATTTATATTTCATTCATGTTTTCATTCTATTTTTAGTAAACTTGATCATTAGCAGACACAAATGGTACGGAAGCCTTGGTCAGTATGTAATGAATGATTTATCATTACCTACAGCCCCAGAAACTCCTGATCCCTTGAAAATTGGGCTGGAAAAAGAAAATGTGCAGTTCAACCCAACTTAATATCTTTTCTGAGATTGCCAAGCAAATACGAAATGTGCAAATCCTCTGACGCCTCATGTTTGGCACATTCTAATCTCCCATGTAAACTCAAGTTTTCTGCCATTAAGTCCTTGGCTATGGCCTTCAGAGACTGCTGAGGAGGGGCAAGCATGACAAGGGGTATTCTTTGTCACCAACATATGTGCTCTTTATCTGGTAGAGCCAGGTTGCAGGAGTGTCAGATTTACCTTCGAAATTTTGATTTTGTGGTTTTGGAGTTACCAAAAGTAATTCTTCTGGAACAGATCTTTAGGAATTTTAGCTTGGCTGGTCTGGCTCCTAAGGGCTATTTTGTGGCAGAAAAGTCTCTCATAAGGGTGTTAGGCTCTGCCTTGTTTCACGTTAGGTCTAATCTCTGTGGTACAACCACTAGGACAAGGACTGGAGGAAGGAAAAACTGAACATACAGGTGTGATCCAAAGGGAGAAAGAAAGAATGCCAGAATCAGAAGCGCTGTAATAAGTAACATGAATTTTAAAAGTTACACAAGATGAAAAGCAAAATACTCCCACATAGTCTCATCATTACTGAAAGCCACGGGGCTAATGGAGAGAGAAAGGAGAGTGTCTCGGCACACCCAAAGGACCCCAGAAGGCCTCATCATACTCTTGTGCAATATCATCCTGAAAAGGATGTCTCCTGATGTAGGAAGTGAAGGCGATCAGCTCCCTGTGGCCTCAGGAACTCCCAATCCATATATTCCCTGACCATCACAGGTTGGAGCCAAGTTTAAGCCAGACTAGAACAAGGCTGGGTCAATCATCGGTCAATTAATCCAACTCGGAAACTGGTCAAGTGGCCTGGCAGAGGGTGGTGAGTGAAACCCTGCTCTCTTCCACAGTGGTTTCGACTCTCTCTCTCTCCCTTGGCAGCTGCCATGGTGGAGATGCTGGGCCACCACCCTGCCATACAACGGTAAGCTTGGCTGAAAGGGAGAACACCTGGGGAGGCTTTCAGTAGTAAGCTCCGGAAGCTGAGGGAGAGAATCAGACTTCATAAACTGGGTTGACTAGACAATGAAATATTTATTGTGATTCCTCCTCTTTTTTTTTGAAGTTCAAAAATCCTTGTCATCCCCTGGCTGAAGTCTGTATACACATGAGAGGAATTCACAATTAGATTAGAAGTAACTTGCTACTGGTTATTGATCACCTTAACCCACGTCAGGCAGAAGGCAATGATTATATCTATATACATGATCCTTTTAACTGTCTTTTTTCCCCCTATAAAATGCCGAAGCCCGTGAAACAAAAGAAAACAATAAATCAGTCTGGCAAGTGATCATTTATTAGTTTTCGGTAAATGAAATGTTTCCTTAATGAGTGGAAACAGAGACAAATACCTTTGATGTTGTTTTAAGATAGACTTTTTAAAAATAATTTTTTCTTTATTTTTAAAGAGCTTTAGATTACATAAATGTTACATTGAAAATAAAGGGGATTCCCATAAATCCCACCTCCTCCCTCTCCCACTTTCCCCCATTAACAACATCTTTCATTAGTGTGCACATATTGAAGCAGTGCTACTAACCATGGTCATAGTTTGCATTATGTTTTACACTTTGCATGGCACAATTTTATAAGTTTTGATGAAATGTATAATGGCTGGTGTCCATCATTGCAATATCATGTAGAACGATTCCAAAGTCTGAAAAATGTCCTACGTTACAACTATTCTTCCCTCTCTCTCCCCTCAGAACCTCTGGTGACTACAGTCTTTACATCAGTATTACAAGTTCTTCCATCACTAGAATAATAATGTCTACTTTAGTCCATAGTTGCATTCCCCCTTGCATTTGTTCATTCCTCTGTCTTAAGGATTTTGGGATAGTGATGCCCACTCTGCTTCCAACCGAGAGGGGGCTTGGATCCCATGGGGCAGATGGATAGAACCGTCTTGCTTGCAGTTGAAGATACTCTTTACTTCTTGCTTTGGGTGTTGTCCATCATCATCCTTTTGTTAGTTGTCCTGGCAAGTCTGATGAACTTTAGAGTGGGTGTTGGCTGCAACTTTGCTGAGATTTAGGACTCACCCGGCCTCTGAGCAGCCAGAAGATTTAAGTCTCTGGGACATTTATATGAATAAAATTCAGTCTTAAAATATTAATTTTTCCTTACCTTGGGAAATGGAGAAATGTGGAATTATTCAGATAATTCTGACCAAAATCCTGCTTTCCCTTTAGATATTTTGATAATGGGGCAAAAAAAGTAGCTATCTCTGATGTGTCTGGTTTGTGACCAAGTACTTCCTTTGGGTTAGTAGGTTAGGATTCTGGCTGTGCTCTCAAACCAAGGTGACTACCAGTGGAACAGCGTTAAAAAGAACAAGGGCTCCAGCTTTCTGACAAAAGCAGACAACCTTTTATTTTAAATGTTCACACTAATTCCATTAGTAATTCAATGTTGAAATATTTCAATCAATAAGCAATACTGATTCTATTTTTTTAAAGATTTATTTATTTCTCTCCCCTTCCCTCCCTCCCCAGTTGTCTGTTCTCTGTGTCTATTTGCTGCGTCTTCTTTGTCTGCTTCTGTTGTTGTCAGTGGCACGGGAATCTGTGTTTCTTTTTGTTGCATCATCTTATTGTGTCACCTCTCCGTGTGGGTGGTGCCATTCTTAGGCAGGCTGCACTTTCTTTTGTGCTGGGCAGCTCTCCTTACGGGGTGCACTCCTTGTGCGTGGGGCTCCCTACGCGGGGACACCCCTGCGTGGCAGGGCACTCCTTGTGCGCATCAGCACTGCGCATGGGCCAGCTGCGCACGGGTCAGGGAGGCCCTGGATTTGAACCACGGACCTCCCATGTGGTAGACGGACGCCCTAACCACTGGGCCAAGTCTGCTTCCTAATACTGATTCTAGAGTAAAGACCAGGGTTCCCTCATCTGGCTATAAGATGACTCTTCCTTCCGGTCTGGTCCCAGATGCTGCCCTTCGCCAAGAGATCCTCTGCTCCAGGGAAACATGCCTCCTTGGTATCCCCAAATGCACCTGGACCCTCCTACCTCCATGACCCGTCACCCGCTATGCCCTTCCTAACACGGTTCAGCCCAGGTTCCCTTGTCACCTCCTCCTTGAAAAGCTTTCCAGTCAATCCACTTCTACCACATCCTGGACTGAGAAAGACATTCCTCCTTTGGGCTTTTCACTTCCTCCTGTCCACATCTGTAGACTATCACTCTGGTTCTTTCCACCGCTACAGATATTTAGTGAGTGCCTGGCATGTGGGAGGCACCGTCGAGATGGAGAGAATACAGACATGGCCCCTCCCTGCGAGGAGCTCACATTCTAATTGGAGAAATGTAACAAACAGACCCATAAATGATGCCAGGAAGTGCTATGATAAAAATATAACAGAGGTTTTCCTTGCCTGACTTTCCCAGTAGACTATGAATCCTCTGAGAGCCAGGACTGGTATATCAAGCATCAAGTGGCACTTTAGCACAACTCAGTGTCAATGAATGTTGAATGAATGAGCAAATGAAATGAATATTTGAGAGATATATAACTACATTCCCAATCTTTCTAGCACTGGAGAATGGAAAGGAAATAAAAGTTAATTTTATTTGACTTTAGAGTTAGAGAACGTTCTCTTTGCAAAGCATATCTATGTGATATTTTCAGAGATAATAAATATTTCCTCTAACTAAAAAAACAATTGGTCATATAAACAGGTGCATTGTTATAAAACTTTTTTGATTTCACAGATTAATCATTCAGAGAGATCTTTAACAAAACATCTAAATTAGGATGGCTCTGTACCACAGGTTTTTATTTCTATTAAATTCTATTGTGTATGATTTTGAACAAATATTTGTAGTCAATATTTGATTAAAAGGCCGATTCAATCGAGTAAATAAAGCTTTTGAAAAAATAATTTCCTTCCTTTGCTAGACTAAATCCATTAAGACTCTAACACAAGTAGAGCTGGGGACAAAGGATATTTAAAACAAAACAAAACAGTGAGACCCTTTGTACATTTGAATTTTAAAATTAATTGCTATCCTAATTGTTCATCAGTAGAAGCATAAATTAAGCAAATATAACTTAGAGCAAGCTTTTAGATACCCACAGGACTCTCCCATCAAGAGTAAAATGTCATAATGGTTTAGTGTGACAATCCATTTTTGCTGTCTTCTTTTTATGATTAAGAAAAGAGAGAATATTGGAAGTAGAGCCATATGAAAATGAAACAGACCCAAGAAAGGGAGATAGGCACAGTTGGGTTCTTTTAGTTATACCCTATAAAGGTGTGAGAAAGTTACAGCCAATAAAGAATGTTGTAACAAAGTAGTTACCTTGGAAACCTTATGCATTAAGCACAACTCAGTGACCCCCAAATAGAACCGAATGGAAAAGTGTAGTTAAACATGGAATTGTTATTAGTTTTGCCTTGTATAAATAGGGTTGATTGACTTGAGGCTTTGCTCCCTCTGCTTTCCCTGACACCATGTAGACAGAGCTGCAGGAATAGGTAGAACTACCTGTTGCATCTAGCATGGGCAGAATATTTTCTGTCACATAACCAGGCACACACTGTTGGTGGTCTGTTTCAAAATCTTATGAAACCACATAAACCCCAAATCTCAGTGACGTAAATTAACAATCATTTATTCTCATGCTTACTGGGCTGCAAGTCAGCTGTGACTAGGCCGATCTAGGCTGGGCTCAGGCAACTCTCTTTTAAATATATTCTGCAAGTGTATGGGCCAGTTGAGACAACTCTGCTTCAAGCTGTGGGTTGAGTTCAGGTCTGTTCTACTCTTCTCATTCTGTTACAATCACTGAAGGCATAGAGCTGCCTGGCTCATGTGGTTTTCAAGGTGAAAGTGGAAACTCTAAGAAAGGCGAGCAAAAATATGCAATGCCTTAAGGCCCCAGGTTGGCACATGGCCGTAGCTGCCTATATTCCACTAACTAAAGGAAACCCCACGGCCAAGTTCAGCATCAGTGGGGTAGGAAAGTAAACTCTTTGAAGGGCAATGTGTGTATGATGGGGGTGGGAGTGGGGGGCCAGGGAGACAAGGAAGGGTATATTTGTTGAACAGTAATTAACAATGAACCATGACTGTTTATCTTTAACTAAAGACCTTTATTTTCTGATTTACACATGATTATTTAAAGTTTTCCATTTTTGCTTTCTTATGAGTTTGTTGATTGTAAATAGGTTAGATTACCCAGAAAGAGCTTCTCTAAGTAAGACAGATTCCTGGAAAATTTAGAGAAACTTGACTTTGGATGAGTCTGCCCGCAGCAATAGCCTGTTGTGTCTTTACTCTGCTGTGTGAAGGAGGAGGCCATGGGCCATGGACTATGGAGCTGCAGGTCTTATTTGGCTTTGAGGCAATGCATTGAGCAGCCTGGCATAGACCAGGAAGGCAAGAGTACCGCCTCAGCAGATGTGCGAATGACTTCACTGCTCCGATTACAGCATCACCTCTCCCCTGTCATCAACTGGCAACCCACAGCAAAGGATGTTTTTCTGATCATTTTACACTCATTAAATACAGCTGTCACAACAGTGGGATGCGAGGATGCATGCAAAACTTTTCTGCCACGTCAAAATAAAGCTGAAATGCTTTTTTAAAAAAAGAGCTGAAACCTTTGAAGCCTATTCTCAAGAAGTATTGAAACATTGCCTTTTGTCGTTGACAATTGAAAGTGTTCATTGCAACACAAATTAAATCTTGGCCCAGGCTAAGAAAGCATCATCCATCAAAATTTTGCAGTAGAAAGCAGCAGAAAGCATTTGGCCAACCAGTTGGGGGTCAATCATGCGATTTCTTGTATGAATGACCTGGAATGTCCACTTTCACTGGACTGGCTGATCCCTGCTAATGGTTTTTAATGGGGTGAAGTTGGTCCTTGACTCTCACAGAAATGTCTGGAGAATGAAATACTCAGACACTTACTACCTACCCCATTTGAGAATTAAAAAATTAAAAATAACAAATTTTGGAGCTACAACACAGAACTACAGAATTGAAATCTTTGGGAGGGGGTGTTGGCCATCTTCATTTCCCCCATCCATAGCCCTGCACGAGAACCAACAATAAGCCTAGAAATTCCAGAAATGCCTTACTGACAAAGCATCTCTTCTCTGTCCTATTGTTTACTCAGGGTCAGTCTTGCTTCTTGATCAAGCTCAAAAGTTGGCCCTGGCCTTCCTGCTCCTCCAAAAACCCTTCCACCTGCTGCCCCTGGCCTGCCAGTGAGACCCTCTCCTGTGTTCCCTACACACCCTTTGCTCACCACCATCCCAGGAACTGTCTCTCCGTCCCCTTGTCATGGAAGCGTCTGTTCTTGATGTGTCTCCACTAGGTGGGGAGTTTGAGCGTACGGACTGGACCTGATCAGTGAGCCCCTAGCATGTGGCCCTCACCATGTAACCCCACAGGGCTCAGCACAGAGAGGGGCTTGGTTGGTGAAGTACAGTAGGGAGGAAGGAAGGGAGATGGGAGAGCAAGGGCATCTGATGATTTTAGGGGGTGGGTAGGCCGATCAGGTATTACTGTTAGAGATGCTTCGTTTTTGACCTATCTCTCCTCTTCCAGCCCTAGGTCCCAAGCAGAGAAAGGCATTTCTTGCTTCACAAGGCTCCTGAGCACATGGGCGGTCGCTGTTGATTAATTAAGAAGAGAAGCACTTATCCCCCCGGGGTGGGCGTGTCAATCAGGAACCAGCCAGGATAACCAATGTCACTGGGATTTCAACACTGGACATTTCTTCCTCACAGTCTTCACCTAAGTTCCCATACGGAGAGCCTGGCGGGGAGCCCAGAGAATGGTGTGGTTTGCAAAGCGCCAGCCCCACTCTCACCAAGCAGATGCGGAAGGCCGGTCCGCTGAGGGGGCAATGGCTTGATGCAGGTACAGTGAGAGCAGAGTGCTGAAAAGTCTGCAGTTGTTCCGCGTCCTCTTCCCTCTCAAGATGTGACCAAACTTTAAATGATCCAATGCTGCCACACACATAATGGGATCTGATGACTATGTCTCCTCGCTCTGTATTTTTGTTTTGTGGGATGACATAGTGGACTATTTCCAGGAGAAAAACATAAGAAATTATGCTGTCTCCACCATGATACCCATAGGTGAGAAAAAGCCCCAAATGAGAAATAACAGATTAATTAAAGGATTTGTGGACAGAAACCTTGAATTTTCTAGAGTGCTATAAATATATGTGTGGCGCTGACCAGAGAGCTGAAAAAAGAGAAGGCTCATGGGTGAGTGAGCGCTGGGGCTGCGGAGTGTTCACCCGGCTTAGGTGGATCCACCAGGGCAAAGATGCTCATATCCACATTAGGCTCTAAAGTCTCCTGGAACGTGAGAAATTCACTTCTGGGTTGCGTGGTCTACATGCAAACATATTTTGACTAGATCTTCTTCTAATTTGAATTTATGAGACTTACTTGCATAATCTTTCATCCATAGAGCAAAAGCATTGATTGTGTCTGGTGTGTGGAGCCTACCTCCACCAGGAGAGCTTGCCTCCCACTCTGCACAGCCAGCTCCCTGAATGTCCCCTCTGCAGTGTGGCTGTCCTTAAGCCTCTATCTAACTAGGTCTTCTCCTCGGCGCTATTTCTTATTTTAGCCCCTTGTTGTTTTTTCTACACAACATGAATTACAATATATAATTGTTTTATCAGTTGACTTCCTATTTGTTTGCCTCATCCAGGAGGAGCTGGCTGGTGTCTGGATCCCAATGCTTAGCATGGGGCCTGGCACAAAATAGAAATGAAATAAAATTTTGGAGCATGACCGAATAAATAGGCAGAATGCATAGCACAAAGTTCAGTAAGATCAGATCCTTTTACTTAAAGACTTGGGCAATTCTGGGGAAGCCAAGCACATAGATAAATAACTGAGTAAGGCGTGGCATGATATTTTCTCTCAACGAGGACATGACAATAAACAGAACAGAAAGGGTTATGAGTGGTCTTGGCAATCTTGTAGATAGGTTCCTTTGCTTTTTGGAAGAGGAAAAGGGAAAGCAGAGAAGCAAAGCATCTTCATGGTAGAAAGAGCATGAGTACCCACCTATTCCTGAGCAATATTCTTTCGACTTACTGGGCTTTTTGACCCCCTCCCCCCACGCCAGGGGTGCCTGTGCGCCCGTGCATATGTGTAGCCACAGCCGGAATCAGCAGGCCGCTTTGGTGTCATGTTCGTGGCTATTTTCTGGTCTCTCTGTCACTTTGTTTCCTTGGCCATCTCTCTTGCTTTCTAGAGTCAAGCTGATCACTTGCTCTTCCTTGCTGCTGGGCATGCTCCATTTCTCCTCGCTAGTGGTCCATGTGAACCTGTAATCCTTGGGTAGAGCAGTAGCTTGGACTGCTATACCAGAGATGGCATAGACAGCTATTTAATTTTATTACTCGTGGCTCACTTAAAAGTGCTCTCTGTATACATTTTAGGCTAATACAAAGTAATTCACAGTTAGGTCTAATCAGAAAAAATTGAGGATTTCCTGAAAACACTTAAGGATAATTGAGGGTGCCCTTGGGTGTGGCAAAACCACAACTGGCTCTCAGAGGGTTAAAGATGCTTGCACGCTCGAGGACCCGAATACTGTAGCATGTTTGAAAGAACTGGCCCCACTGCGAGAATTTGGGCAGGCCACCACCTGGAATGGCGAGGACCACCCTAACTTCCGGAGGCTTTAGAATTTACTTTTCCGTTAATGAACGCTTCAGAAGGTGCACCGTCCCTAATTCCCATCTTTGAAAGATGGAAACTTTAATGTGCAGTTAATTAAATGTTATGTCGATTTGCAAGCCCTGAGCTCTCAGAGAGGCCTCGGGGATGTGGAGGCAGGTTTAGAAATCAAACAACTGGAGGCCTAGCTGTCCCCACTTTGACCACTGAGCAAGCGAACTGTTTGCTCCAGACACCTGGGGAGGCGTTCGAGGCGCCCCTGCGCCGGGACAGATCTTCTGGGCCTCGGTGATTCCCACGCAGTTCTGTTTGCCATTGAGAAGAGCCAAGCAAAGTCAACAGGTCCCGAGGCCTGCGAGAATGCAGCCTGGCCCCAGGCGCCCTTCTCTCCTCCCGCTGCCTCTCTTTCAGAGGCGTTCTCTTTTTTTCCCCCTAGCACTTCAGCACTTTGTGCTGAGAGTGGAATTCTTTTCACAAACTCAAGAACCCAGCTGTGGTGCTGGGTGCAAGCAGTGAACCTGCAGGCTCCTCACACACGGTCGTTTCCCTGGGGGAGCACGGGCGCTGTGGAGGTGGGCTCTCTTGGGGGCCATCCACATGGGGCAAGGAGATTGACCTCTCTGAGGATCCTGAGGGAGAAGAGGGGCCAATGGAAAGGAAAGGCACTTGGGCTCTGAGCCTGGGTGGAAAAGGGCCACAGAGCTTATCTTCCCTAATTCTCCTTTTATACGTGAGGAAATGTATTCAAGAAATTCAGTAGCTCGATATTGGAAGAGAAAGCCTGGCTTGCTCCAAATCACCAGTGCCTGTTAACAGTGACAAACTTATCCATTTGGCCCTGGCTAAAGGCACGACTTAAATAGTTACCAAATGACACCTTCCAAGGCGTCTGCTTTTCTCACCCCCCTGCATGGCGAGAACAAAGCTTCACACCTGATGGAACACAACTGGCTTGTCATTGGGGCATCGGAATTCCTTACATTTAACTGTTTCCCGTGGTCATTTTATTTTCCGGTGCCCTGAGTAGCTGGCAAAGATTAACTCACTGACTTTGGAGAGCCTTGGTGGTGTTACCATCTTCTTATTATGAATAAAAATTTTAAACCCAAGCTGATAAACATATTTTTTTCACGCTGAATTGATCAGGAATACATTAACATTTTCTAAAAGGTAAAGACAGAAAAAATGAAAGAATTGAGAGGAGAACATTAGGATGTGTTTGGCCATTAGGATCTTGGTTTCCATGGGCTTCTGTTCACGAGCCAGAATGTCACCTCATATAACTACCTCAGAAGGAATTAGCCTATGGAATAATTATCATTCTTGATGAAGAGATTAGGGGCTTTTTCCCAAGTGTGTTCAGAGCCATTCATTCTAAGAGAGAAATCTGGAGTGAAAGCTCACAGCATATTTTGCATAGGTCCTGTAAAAGGATCCCGCTACATTAGTTATGATCTTATATGGAAAACAGTTACTTTCTGTGGGGACATATGGCTGAATTGGTACAATGCCCAGGAATCTCAGTGTCCTCCCTAGAAGGGTGAGCCCTGGTGTCACGGTTTGCCCACGTCATCAGCAGGACAAGTGGCACAGGTTGCTGGTGCAGAGATCATTGGTAAAGCAAAGCAGCATCCACGTGTGCCAAGGCCACAGCCTGCTGCTGGGCTCTGGCAGTTGGCAAGCGATATTGTCCCCTTCTGTGATAATGACTTTTCCTAAATCAGGGAAATTGTGAATGGGACCCGAACCCATCTGCTTAAAAGTCAAGCGTGGTGACATTCCATAGTAAACAACAACGGCAACAGGGATGGCAAAAACAAGAGCATTTTTATTATCAGGACATTTCGACCCTTGGAGGATGAGGATTTACCCTTGTTCTGATAATAGTCTTCAACCGGTAAAATCATCTGCAAAATTTCTCATATAGCCAAGCAAATCAGTTGAGCTTTATAATGGAAGAGGCAGAGGAGAGGGACCACTTGAGCACATTGATTCATTCGTTCCTTCATTTATCCGACCATTATTTCATTCAGTTAATGCTTCTTGAGAGCCAGGACTGTGCTGACCACTGGGGATGTAAAATGATCCTCATCTCCAAGGACTTTAGTCTTGTGGGGAGGATAGAGACTTGCAGCTAAGCTACAGAAAGGGGATGCTCCAAGGGCGTGAGAAGCCACTTGCCATTGGCTCTGGTGGTTGGGAAGGGCCTAGAACTTGTAAGTGACACTGGGAACAGATGGAGGTGCGAGAGGAGGGCAGTGTCTTTCTGCAGAGGCTCAGGGCCCTGCGGGTTCCTACCAGCCACAAATGACGTCTCCCTTCAAGCCTCACCATCCTCATCTGTAAAGTGGGGACGGCACTGCCCACCTGCCAGTGCTGCTAAGAGGATGAGATGGGGTTAGATGTGAGGAGGTTGGCAGGGTCCCGAGCAGTAGCCATTGACCCAAGCATGGTAGTTTGGTGTTGCTGGGGCTCACGGTGCAGGGAGCCCGGTGTGAGGAAGGTAGCCCCCTGGGGGCTTGTGGGGAGTCACTGATGGTCTGTCACAGGCGGAAGACCCTTAGATTTATGTTTCATAAAGAACACTTTGGAGATATTTTGATAGGCGGGTTAGGAGCGTGGAGTGCTGCAGGTTGCCAGACCAGTGAGGGGGGCACTGAACCCTCTAGGTAAGGGGGTGGGGGGCCTGTCTTGGGCTGTGCAGAGGGAGGAGTGGATTGGAGACACATTTAGAAAGTACAGTAGACAGGACTCAGAGAGAAGGGGAGAGAGAGAAAGAGGGAGGGAGAGGAGACTTAGATGATGAGGTTGATGGTGATGACATTAACTGAGGTTCAGAAGAAAGCAAGTAGACTGGGGGGAAAGAGAATGACTTCAGTTCCGGAGAGGAGCCATCTCCCTAATGGTGTGGAAATGTGTTTAAGAAAATGTTCTTACTCCGCTTCCAGAAAGGTATTGCTGAGATGATTCATCATTTCCTTGCTTGAGCATTTCCAGTTCCTGGATACCAGCATGCTACCAAGCATTCATTCAGGGGTACTTATTCTTTTGCTACATGACCAGATCTGAGCTAGGCTGGGGTGGATACAAACAACCTGTGGAGTCTGCCCCTGGGATGGGAAAGTAATAATGCATGATTTGGGGCTCAAGTATGTCAAATGAAAGACATTAGCAGTAGGAGCTATAAATGGACATTTTTCAGACTGTACATTTCACCTGGGCCTGTCTGTTCTCTAACATGGCTGTGGAAATGGGGTGACAGATTCTGCTGCAAGGCTGCCCTCAGGCAATGTCCACCAAGCTGACAGAGCATACCTTTGATGCTAAGCCTCTTTGGCTGCTCCTCTCCCCCTTGAGGCCCATCTCCCTCAGCCTCCCTTCAGTCTGGGAGCATAGTCCATCTTTACATAGCTCCACTGTTGGACTTGCTTCTTCCATCAGTGCCCTGGAGCTTGCAGGGGCCATGCAGTCCTCCAAGGGGGTATTTTACAAGGGTTCACGCAGTTGTGCATTCATCGCTGCTTCATGAGTGCCTCCTTTGTGTCAACTGTGGTCCCAGGCATTGGAAAACAGTGGTGACTCAAAAGATGCCATCCCTGACCCCACCAAGCTTTTATTTGTTTGTTTGTTTATTTCTCTCCCCCACCCGGGTTGTCTGTTCTCTGTGTCTGTTTGCTGCGTTTTCTTCTTTGTCTGCTTCTGTTGTTGTCAGCAGCACGGGAATCTGTGTTTCTTTTTGTTGTGTCATCTTGTTGTATCAGCTCTCCATGTGTGCGGCACCATTCCTGGGCAGGCTGCACTTCCTTTCGCACGGGGCAGCTCTCCTTACGGGACGCACTCCTTGCACGTGGGGCTCCCCTACATGGGGGACACCCCTACGTGTCACGGCACTCCTTGCATGTATCAGCACTGCGCATAGGCCAGCTCCACACGGGTCAAGGAGGCTCGGGATTTGAACCATGGACCTCCCATGTGGTAGACGGACGCCCTAACCACTGGGCCAAGTCCGCCGCCTCCCCCGCCGAGCTTAGGGTCTGCAGCCAAACTTCTGAGCTTCCAGGTCAAGTTCTTTTCTCCAGCCGTGACTGGAGGCATTGACTCTCTTGCTGAAGGCATTCCCAGGCAAGCAACAGCTAGTGATCTAAGAAGAGAAAGCTCCTCCTCTGCTTTTTTTTTTTTTAAGTATATTTTTTATTTATTTTAAAAAGATACTTCGATTACATAAAATGTTACATAAAAAAATATAAGGGATTCCCATATGCCCCACCCCCCACACCTCCCACTTTTACCCACATTAACAACATCTTTCATTAGCGTGGTACATTTGTTACGATTGATGAACACATTTTGGAGCATTGCCACCCAGCATGGATTATAGTTTACATTGCAGTTTACACTCTCTCCCACTCAATTCTGCAGATTATGAGAGGATAGGTAATGGCCTGTATCTGTCATTGCAATGTCATTCAGGGACAAGTCCAACTCCTGAAAATGCCCCTGTATCACACCTCTTTCTCCTTGTCCCGGACTTTAGCATCTCCAGTGGCCACTGTCTCCATTTCAATAACATAATTTCTTCCATTGCTAGAATTGCAATAAGTCTATAGGGGAATGCCAGTAAGTCCAGTGAAGTCCATATTTTATTCCCCAATCCTGAGGGATGGTGATGCCCACTTCCCCTCTAATTGAGAGGGGGCTTCAATCGCCTATGGCTGATGGATGGGTCTTTCTTTCTTGCAGTTGTTAACCTCCACTGCTTTTGAAGCCACACTGCTCTGCCCTCTGGCACTGCTCTTCTGGACCCTGGTTTAAAAGACCACAAGAAGTTGTTTGCAGAAAACAAGCGCCAGGATCTCCTGCAGAAAACATGTTCCTGGGGAAATGTGAAGAGTGTGGCCTAAAAGAAGACATGATGATATTGCAATCTCTTTTACAACTTGGTTGAGATATATTAGTAGTAGTATAAATTCTGATTTCTGCAATTGTGGGATTTTGTAGAAGCTGTCTTGGTACTTTACAATTTACGTTCACTGAGCAGTCTTGCAGGGCAGGACCTGGGCTAAGGGCTGTCAAATGCTTTACCTCTTCCAAGCCTCTCCACAGGTAATATTTTGGTGTCCCTGTGTTATGGACGTGGGAAACTGGAGCCCTAAAACAATGATGAACAAGGCGCAGACCTCAAGCTTTAGGAATACAAGCTTCGTTCTGGTAATTTCAGTAACAGAAGACTGAGTTCAGGTTGTTGGGCACTTTGAACATACACTCACTCATTCAAGTTCAAGCAATAGCTAGTCCTGCAGCTGTGGCTGACCTCCTTGCCACACCGAGGCCGAGGAACCTGCTACCAGCCCAGAATGGGTTCTGGACCGATGTGGAGCTAGTGCCACAGTAGAGTGACAGAGGCACAGACCCCTCTGTCTCCCACACGCATCCTCAAAGAAGCAGTGTGGCAAGAAATTCCCTTTCCACTATTTTAGGAGTAGTCAGTGGAGGAAGCATTTTGCAACTCCTCCTTCCCAGTGCTGTCATACTCCTTGGAACCCTCTTAAACACCATTTTAAATAGTAGCCCCTTTTTTCCCTTCCACTTTCTGAGCACCTGGAAACCTCCAACAGGAGCTATTTTTTGTGCTCCTGCTCTGTGGTTGGACGCTGGTGCTTTATTAGGTTGGTGCAAAAGGCATTGCAATTTCAGACTATGACTTTTAAATCATTATAACTAGGCTCAAACACATCTTTCTTAATCAATAGGAACCATTACAGTCAACACAATGTTGCCAATGAGAAATAAGTTTGTTGATTCCTGTAACATAAAAATCTATGCTTTGGGATTCGACGAACTCTTGGAAAGCATTTTCTGCATCCTGCTGCTTGTGGAAGTGTTTTCCCTGCCAAAAGCTGTGGAGATGATTGAGGAAGTGGTAGTCAGTTGGCGAGAAGCTAGGTGAATATGGCGGATGAGGCAAAACTTCGTAGCCCAATTCGTTCAACTTTTGAAGCGTCGGTTGTGGACATGCGGTCTGGCATTGCTGTGGAGAAGAATTGGGCACTTTCTGTTGACCAATGCTCCCTGCAGGCATTGCAGTTTTCAGTGCATCTCATTGATTTGCTGAGCATACTTCTCAGATGTACTGCTTTTGCCGGGAATCTGAAAGCTGTAGTGCATCAGACTGGCAGCCGACCACCAAACAGTGACCATGACCTTTTTTTTCACAAGTTTGGCTTTGGAAAGTGCTTTGGAACTTCTTCTCAGTCCATCCACTGAGCTGGTTGTTACCAATTATTGTATAAAATCCACTTTTTGTTGCACATCACAATCTGATAGAGGAATCATTCATTGTTGTGGAGAATAAGAGAAGATGACACTTCAAAACTACAATTTTTGTAGAATGGGAGACATTGAGTTCTTCGGCAACTTCTTGTGTAGTTTAAGAGGATCAGCTTTGATGATGGCTCTCAGTTGTTTGTTGTCAACTTCCGATGGCCAGCCACTACGGTCCTCATCTTCAAGGCTCTCGTCTCCTTTGCAAAACTTCTTGAACTGCCACTGCACTGTACGTTCATTAGCAGTTCCTGGTCAAATGCGTTGTTGATGTTGCGAGTTGTCTCTGTTGCTTTATGACCCATTTTGAACTCAAGTAAGAAAATCGCTCAAATTTGCTTTTTGTCTAATATCATTTCTATAATCTAAATAAATGTAAAATAAAAAGCAAGTAATAAGTCATTAGCAAAAAACATAAAGCAAGAAAGGCACATTAAAATGATGTATAACATAACCACATTTATTTAAGAATGTATGCCAATATCAAATGGCAAATTTCAACAATGTAAAACTGCAATTACATTTGCACCAACCTAATATATACCACATTTTGTTTATCCATTCGTCTGTGATGAATATTTGGGTTGCTTCTGTCTTTTTTAAATTTAAATTTAAATTTTTAAGGAGGTTCCAGGGATTGAACCCAGGGCCTTGTGCATGGGAAGCAGGCACTCAACCATTGAGCTATACCTGCTCCCTGCTTCTGCTTTTTGGCTATTGTGAATAATGTTGCTATGAACATTGGTGTGCAAATACCTGTCCTCATGGTTGTGTTAAATTCTTTTGGGTACATACCTAAAAGTGGGATTACCGGGTCATATGGTAGTTATATGTTTAACTTTTTGAGGGACGGCCAAACCATTTTCCATAGTGGTTGCACAGCATTTTACATTCCTAACAACAATGTATTAAAATTTCTATTTCTCCACATTCTTGCCAGTACTTTTTACTTTCCATTTTTTAAAAAAAGTATAGTCACTCTTGTGGGTGTGAGGTGATATTGCACTGTGGTTTTTTTTTTTTTTAAAGATTTATTTATTTATTTAATTCCCCCCCCCCCCTCCCCTGGTTGTCTGTTCTTGGTGTCTGTTTGCTGCGTCTTGTTTCTTTGTCCGCTTCTGTTGTCGTCAGCGGCATGGGAAGTGTGGGTGGCGCCATTCCTGGGCAGGCTGCTCTTTCTTTTCACGCTGGGCGGCTTTCCTCACGGGCGCACTCCTTGCGCGTGGGGCTCCCCCACGCGGGGGACACCCTTGCATGGCACGGCACTCCTTGCGCGCATCAGCGCTGCGCATGGCCAGCTCCACACGGGTCAAGGAGGCCCGGGGTTTGAACCGCGGACCTCCCATATGGTAGACGGACGCCCTAACCACTGGGCCAAAGTCCGTTTCCCCTGCACTGTGGTTTTAATCTGAATTTCCCTAATGGCTAATGATCTTGAAAAACTTTTCCAGTGTTTTTTGGCCATACGTATATTTTTGGAGAAAAGTCTTTTCAAGTCCTTTGCCCATGTTTTTTTTATGGTTTGTTTGTCTTTTTGTTACTGAGCTGTAGATGTTCTTTATATATTTTGGATGTTAAACCTTATCAGCTATATAGCTTCCAAATATTTTCTCCTATTCTTTTGGTTATCTTTTCACTTTTTAAAAATTAAAAAACATTTTTTAGGAGGTACTAGTGATTGAACCCAGGACCTTGTACATGGGAAGCAGCTGCTCAATCACTGAGCTACATCTGCAAACTTGGTAATATACTTTGATGCACAAAAGTTTTTAATTTTGTTGACATCCCATTTATCTATTTTTTCTGTTGTTGCTCATGCTTTTGGTGTAAAGTTTAAGAATCCATTGTCTAACACAAGGTGCTGAAGATATTTCCATATCTTTTCTTCTAAGAGTTTTCAAGTGTTAGCTCATTTGTTTAGGTCATCTCCATTTTGATTTTGAATTAACTTCTGTATATGGTGTTAAATAAGGATCCACTTTCATTCCTTTGCATGTGAATTTCTAGTTTTCACCATTTGTTGAGGTGATTATTCTTTCCTGTTCGAGTGGACATGGTACCCTTGTCAATTGTCAGTTGGCCTTAGATGTATGGGTTCATTTCTGATGTCTCAATTTCATTCTGTTGGTCTCTGTACCTGTCATTGTGCCAGTACCATCCATTTTGATGAGACTAGTTTTGTAATGAGTTTTTAAATCAGGATATGTGAGATCTCCAACTTTGTTCCTCTTTTTCAAGATGGTTTTGATGATTTGAGACCCTTGCCCTTCCAGATGGATTAAATGATTGGCTGGTGGAATTTTGACTGGGATTGCATCACATATCTAAATAGCTTTGACCTCTTAACGATATCTAGTTAGATTTCGAGGGACTTGCACATCAGAGTTTGCCTGGGGAGCCAGGAGCTCATAGGTGCACCACCCATGATGGCACATGATGACCATGATGTGTCTGTGAGGCTTTCTATCTGCAGAACTATTACAGGGAGACTCGACTCACAGAGTCAGCCAGTGAAGTTCATCTATGTGGTTAGACTGAACAATACTCTGGGGTCTTTGACCCTCTGTGTGGACAGACACTGAACCGATGGTTCAACTCATGGGAGTCCTTGTTCAAACAGACATTTGGGCCTTTCTTAGTAAGTATACGGACTGAAGGGAATGGTGTGAACTCATCAGTGACTTGGACATTGGCTATGCATTGATTTGGGCTTTGAATTGCCTATTTGTACAAGTTAACACATTTCTTACATGTGTAAAAACCCTGCAATATAGACCCAAGGGCCTGGAAACTCTTATTAGCACCTCTGCAGGTTTCTAATACCCTTGGTGCAGGGATCATGACCTACCAATCTGTGTATTTCATGCAACACCTAATAAGGCCCAACACTTGTAGGAGGCTTCACCCTAATAAGCACTTTCACACCTATTTTTACTCTCACTATAAGCTTAGGAGTGATGTATGGCTATCATACATGGTTCTTATCATGTTTATTGTGTAGCTGAAAAATTGAGGCAGAGTGCGATGAAGTAACTTGCCCAAGATGCCACGGCTGGTGAGTGGCTGAGCAGCTCTTTGACCTTGGAATGGACTCTTTTTACCATCCTGCCCATGGGAAAGTCACTGTGGTCCTAGAGATATGAGCAACTGATGAACTTGGGGGAAATTGCCTCCTTGCCTGCCTTTTAAGCTGACAACCTAAGCCCATCCCAGAGAGATGAGAATCTATTGAAATGCTAATGCCCTCCAGAACGCTGCTGCTGTCTGCTTTGGCAACCTCCACCAATGACTTAGCAGTCCTCATTGCCCAGAACTCTTTTTTTCCTGTTGAACCTTAAATCCTTCTCATTCTACTTTAAGCCTCTATCTTCCTACTCTATACTAGATAGGAATGAAGAACAGCTGGTTACAATATCCTGCGCGTATATCCACAATTCTTCAAAAAATGAAAACACACACACACCCCTTAACAACCCAATTCTTCTACTCTCACTGCCATTGCAAAGAACTGAGAGTTTTGTCTTTAGGTTTAATTTTTTCGTCTGGAAATGGTCTCCAGATTAAATGCAAAGTAATTTTCAATCTCTTAAAAAATATTTCCTAGTTGACACATTGAACTCCAATCTCAAAATGTATATTTTATAGTGAAATGGTGGATGTCCTTGAGATTATGGAGTTTCAGGAGTTCTGCCAATAAACTTTTCATTGTATGAACAGACCATCTTCCTATAGAAATACATTCCTATAGAATACATAAATAAGAAATTCTTAGAAAGTGTCCATGAATGTAAGAGTTATGTAATATTGTTTCCTGAATTTCAAAATATCAAGAAGTAGATTTTACGTTCGGAAAAATAACATTTTGTTCTACATAGGAGGATAAATTGCAGTGCTTGTCTTGGTGCTAGTTTTATTTCCATTATGGATTACTTTTGTATATATGTATTTTAATTTATGAGATTCCTTTCAGAAAGTAGCCAGAACTTTCCAAGTATATAGTTGATTCCCAGCTGGACAATACCTGACTGTACTGGGCAAAGATCAGAGATGGGGGGGTGGTGAGAGAGGGAGTGGGCAAGGGCACAGGAATCACTTTCAACCACACAAAAATCTTCTTGCTTCGGCTCAGCTGTCCTGACTCTGACTCCTGGCACTGACGTTCACCATCACAACCACCAGCAAAAGTGGAATGTCAGGAACATGAGAAGGTACATGGAGGTGCAGACTTTGGTGAGGAAGAAAGCACTTCTCCTGTTGTTCTAAAGGAGAGAAGGGAAGAATGATAAAGGGAAGGAAAGTAGAGAGGAAGCTAGGGCAAAGGCAGGGAAACAGCTGTCAGCTGCGAAAAGAACCAGAAAATAACCATCTTGAGGCAGGAGGGTCCCCAGGTTGAACTAGCAGCTTAGCATCTGTCCCCCTCCTCCCGCTTGGCCTCTGCTGAGCCCCAAGGGTGGGGTTAGGGTAACACAAAGCTGTCCCTGCACAGTTCCCACTCTCTCTGCATTCTCATGGTCCCTGGCCTAGTTCAGAGCCTCCTGAGCCTTCTCTCTCGTTTGGCTCCATTCCACTTCATCCCCCTTCCTCGGAGCTGCAGCAAGCTTCCCGTCACACACGGTGGATGACGTGGCTCCAAGCTCACCCCCGTCCTTCCAGGCCTGGCTTCTAGTCTATGCCCACCACGCCAGCTGCCTCTCCTGTCCCTCCCTGCCTTGAACCCTGTGCATGTGCTGCCCAGGAGTACTGGCAGGGTCCCCAAGCAGGCCAGGCTCCCTCACTGGGTGGCACCACTATTCCCCTAGTTGTCCTAAGTGCCAGGTAAGATGGCATCAGCCCTGTGAGGTGGGTGCCGGGCTTATCTCCAGTGTACAGAGAAGTAAAGTGAAGCCTCCACAGGTAAACGCTCTGCAGGGGAGTGTGGCCCATATGGGGAGGTGCATTCCATGAGGAAAGGGAGAAAAGCAGAAGGAATGCACATTAGCACCTGCTATGCACCTACTATGCACCAGGCAGGGTGTGTGTGCGAGGCGTGAATATGCCTTCCAGATCTAAGACTCTGGGAGTGAACGCCAGCTCTTGGAGTCTACCAGAACAGAGGTTTTTGATCACTGTTTAGTTAAAGGAGTGACATTTTGTCTTCCACAGCCTTCATTTCTTTGTGTGGTTGGTTGTTTGTTTTTAAAGCCACAGCATTTCCTGGTTTGATAAGGTAAAGGCGTTTGTCTCACCTGCCGCCTTCCCCATTGTCAGTCTTCTTTTTTGTTCCTTTGCTTGCAGCTGTCGTCTGCTTTTGAGTCACACACAACCACTTGCAGGAAGAGCTCTAGAGAATTTGGGAAGAAAGGGGAGGAAGGAGAGACAAAAGGTGCATTTTTTTTCAAGAAGCAGGAAAACATCAGGAAAATAAAGGTGCTCTCTCGTGCCTCGCCTGCAGCCTTGTCAGGTAACATTTCTTTAGATGGCGCCGCTTCCCCTCCCTCACGCCTAGCTGGCTCTTCATCATTTTTTAACATCTCTTTGGGGACAGAGACATGAAAGTGAACTGCAGGTCAAAGGCAGGAATTAGGGGTTCTGGGGCCCCTCGGGCGATGTGGTGTCTTTGCTGGGGGCAGGTGCGGTCAATCAGCTCGCTATTCCAGTCACATCACCCTTTCCTGGATGACAGCAGCACACCTTCATCCTTCCCATTTACATTTCAAACTGCCACCTGCTTGCTCCGGATTAATTATTTAGGAACCTTGGCCACTTGCAAGCTTTTCTGAGCTCACATTTCACGTAAAGGGCCCAATCCTTTTTCATCCAAATTTCTTTCCCTGAATCCATGTGTCATTTTCTAAATGAACTACCGAGGTGTTCCTTTTGCAGCCCCTGAAAGCTGATGCACCGGCCTCCCTTCTCTAACGCAGGACCCTGACATGCCCCCGTGGGCGTGGTGGGACGGCCAAGACCCAGAACCCACCCACCTGGCGCCTTCTCTGCCTGCCTCTGTGAGCTGGGCCAGCTCCTTCTCCTCTTGAGCCCTGGGTTGTTTTCTCTGTGTATAATAAAGGGTTTGGAATGCTCAGCCTCCAGGTCTCTTCTATTTTTATTTATTGATAGAGACTCATATGATATGTAGAACGGACATGAGCTTTAGAATTCAAAGAGGCTTTTGGGTGTCTCTCCTGGCTCTGGCACTTCCTTGCTTTGTGAGACATTGGGTAAGTGCGTTCTTCTTGCAGAGCCTTATTTTCTTTACCTGTAGAATGGGTATGAAACTATATATGTGGCAGGTGTGTTGAGAGGCTTGCATGGAGCAGAAACTACAGCTGCAAACATGGAGTGCTGACAGGTAGATGGTAGGCTAAGGACTTCACCTTGACTGTCTCAAACAATCCAAGGAAAACAACTGTGCAGAATCCAGCCTCGAGAAAAGTTAGGCCTTTTATTGCAGCTATAATTCACCCTCTGTAAATTTCTTACCCATACTGAGTAGTTGGTGAATTCCAAGTGAAACACCCTCAGTACTCTGAGATGTTTACTGGAATTTTGTGCCCTTCAAACTTTTGAGTTCCAGTACTAACACTTATTTGTTGTGTGACTTCGGTAAAAGTCTTTACATTTCCTAAGCCTCAAGTTTCATCATCTGTAAAATGGTCCCAATAAAACCTTCCTCAGGGGACTGTTGTAAAAAAATAGAAGAGATAAGGTAGGTAAGCCCTGGCACGTAGTAGGCATTCAACAAATGGTTTTGTTCTCATCACAACATGACCAATTTATGTCTGTTCATAAATAAGCTCTCATCAATTCTCAGAAGAAAAAAAAGACCAGGAAGGTCCAGATTTTTCTATTTTGCGATGAAATGTATTATTAGATTTTTAAGAAAACAGAGCCTTCACCACATAAGAAAACAGAACCTACTCTTTTTTGGCAAGCCAAAAAAAAGGCATAAACACAACTGACATCAATTCCCTGTGCATATTGCATTTTGTCTCCCTGTTTTACAGTTTTCAAAAACCAAAAGTCCATCTGTCTCTAAAGACCTACTCGAGTTTCTAGAAAAAAATATTGTCTAGATATAGTAGTGCTCTTCATTTGGCTGAGATAAAACCCCGCTTTCTAATTTCTTTCTGATGTCATCTGCATGAAGCCTGGATGCTGATTTATGGCCTCCTCTGCCCTCTTGGGTTAACCCTCGTCGCAGGTCACTCTGCTCTGTTAATTGCATCACAACCTTTCCTCGGTCCTTCAGTGTTGAACTCATAACAGGATAACACGCAGCTTGATGCACATTGCTCATTTGTGCCCATGTGCAAAGAGCAGCCAGGGATGTCCCGGACACCAGTGCGCTCCTTTTGGGGTGTTTATACACTCTCAGATCAGTCTGAGTGCTAGCGATCTCCTAAGCCCATTGACTGCCCGGAAGACTATATTACTTGACAGAGAAGCCTGTGCCAGAGAACATTAAAATTTGATTTATTTTTCCAGCCCATGTTTTTTAAAATTTTTATTTTGTTGTCCCCTTTTAATCATTTTAAACTCAACACTTCCTTTTTTAGGTCAAATGTCCCCTTACTCTGTAAGAGGCTAAAAGAGAAGCCTCTTGCTCTCTTTGGCAAAGTGTGGCATTTACTACTTGGGCTGTAGCAAAAAACCAAGAGAAGAAATTGCATGTATTTCCCCTCTCTAATGAAAAAGCCATCAGCTTGCAGAAGCGCGGCAGACCCAATGCGGTTCTTGTCCCCAGAGGGGCGGGGAAGGTGGCGTGCTGCGGCTCTGCGCCTCGCTTGCAGGCCGGTGGCTACCTGCCACGGGCTTGGCGCCTGCGCTGCTGGGGGCGTGTCTCCATTTTCCGTGGGTGAGATACCACACACTGGTTGCCTTACACAACTGGGCTTTACTATCTTGAGGCTTCGGAGGCTGAAGTCCCATATCAGGGTGGCGCTGGCTTTCCGAGTCTGGGCGGCCGCAGTGACGCGTCTCCTTGGTGTCCGGTGGCTTCTCTGATGGTGGCAAAGCTCCTCGGCCTTAGGAGGACTCCAAGCCTGCAGGCCAAGGCCCCGACTCAGCCTCTAATCAGGAACTTCAAGAGGCTGTCCACAAACGACTGGACGCTTTAACCGTCAACCTGCTCCAGTGGGTCTGCACCCACGGGACCAGGGCCCTTCTGTGCCACCAGGTCCAGGCCCCAGCAGGGTGGGCCTCCAGCCCTTGGGGAGGCCGAGCAGGGGTTGAAGCAGGGGGACCGGCGGGGCTATAGCCGGGGGGCGCCTTCTGTGTGCTCCACCGGGGAATGGCTGTGGCGCAGTCCCAGCCTCAGGTGCGGCCCACAGCCCCCCGCGGGGCCAAACGGTGGACAACCTCAGTGCCCTGCTCTCCTCACTTCTAAATACCAAGGACATTATCTTCGGTGCCTGCTTCCTAAAGGTCGTTAATGAGGATTAAATGGGGGTCACACTTTTTTAAGGTCTGCAAAAGAATAACGCAGCATAATCATCCAAGGTGTTAAAAAAAATCCCTGCCAAGTACATAATGGATTAGTTCCATCCCCAGGCCAAACTCTGCATGCCTGGAGGACAGTAAAGAGCCTTGACCCTGGTATCGTGACCTCCCATCAGTCATGGAAGATAATGGCGTTTGGAGCGGCTGGGGTGCCGAGTGCCACCTGGCTGCATCTGCGTCCCCTCCCCTGGCTTTCTTCTTCGCCAGCCCGGTCGGCAGCACAGGTCCCGGTGCCAGCAGCTGGTATCTCCAGGACCCGGCTTCTGGGGAGGAGACGCTGTGTGAATGGGCAGGCTGGTGCTGCCAGCCCGGCCATTCTCAGGAGTTGCCCCTGCGTTCAGCGAGCTTTGTCAATCGGCGCTCACCCATGATGAACACTGATTTACGCTGGGTGAGTACTAGAGGATGCGGGTTCATGTGGGAGGGTGACTCTTCTGGTTGAAGGGAGGCCAGAAGTCTTTTTCAAAGAATTTTTTGTATGCGTTATCATGGCTAAATTAGCTGTTCCTTGGGCCAGCTCTAGGTAACATTGTGAAGCTTTGTCTTGGCCCCCCCTTTAAAAAATTTTTTTTTATTAAATGTATGAAAGCCACTACAGTATCCAGGCAAGATGGACAATATTAGGACTGACATTCAATCTTCATTTTGAATGGGAGTGAGGTTATAACATTGTTAAAAGAAGATTAATGTTATAATAAATGCTAGCATTCTAGAACAATTGAATAGAAATATAATGAAGAGCCAAGGCTGGTCGAACAAGTGGAAATGTCACACCAGCCACATAGGAGAATAAGTTACTACCACAGAAGCTGTAGTCTAACTGTATGTAAAATGAGATCCAGAGTAACTGTAGCTTAAACAAGATAAAGGTTTGTTTCCCTTTTAAATAAAAATTTAGACATAGATGGTCAAAGTTCTGCTAGTCCCACCCTCCCCTCTTTTCTCTCTCTCCTCTGGAGTAAATGGGACTTCATTTATCTACTGCTCTAGGCTCCAGGGATGTCTGTCTTCCATTTCTTATTGCCTTTTCTTCTTTGTGGTTGCACATGGGTATCTATTCCTAAGAACACCTCTTGGTCCAAGATGACTGTTCCAGCTCTGACAATTGCACCTGCAACCTTCCCAGCATGAAAGAGGGATGAAGGAGAAGGGGTAAAAGCATATGCCTGCTGTCTCTTAAGGAAGGGTCTGCGAAGCTGCTCCTTACACTGGCCAGGCATTAGTCACTTGGCTACATCTAGCTGTCTTCATTCTGGCGACCAGTGCCCTGCTCAGACCAAGTACTGTGGTACTGGGGACCACTAACAGGCTGTCCCACTGTATAACTTCTGGGCTTCTGGGACATGCATTCTACCTTCCCTTATTTGTCCACAACTTCCAGGCCACTTAGCTGATACCTAAAATTTCACAAACTGCATCTCATCTTTCCTAAAAACAAAATGGACTTTCTCATGCTGTGATCCTTTCTGGGTGACCTGTAGGTTTCCTGGTGCCAGTTCTTCTTCTCTGCAATATTCCCCAGGCCAGCTGAGTTGGCATCACGGTGAGTCCACCTCCAAGACACCATTTCTTTCTGTTGTCCATATTCATCGAGGGCAGTAATTATTATAGCAGTCAACATAGCGTACTACATGACAGCTCTTGTGCTCGTAGTTCTACTTTAGTTTTCTCATTTAATCATCAGCACAACCCTGTGAGATGAAGGCTCTTAACAGAGGTGAGGAACTGCAGCTGGGATGCATGCTGGCACTGTCGTTCTCCTTCTCCCTGTTGCTAACCATTATACCTTGATCCTGTATGGCCTTGTAACCGTACCCACCCAATAGGGCAGGTGATTGGGTGATCAAGTGTCTGCTAGAGGCCAGGCATGGTGCTGATTCCTGTAGAGGAAGCAACTTTCTCTAGATTCTAGTTCCTCAACGTGTGTGTGTGTAAGGAGTAGTGGTGGAAGAAGTTAAAATGACTTCCCAAATGACTACAAAGCCGTGCAAGTTCTATAAGAGGTGAAAGTAGACATATTTTCAGTGTAGGCATTCAAAAGAGGTCATGTTCAGGAACCAGAGGGGTGAGAAGACAGGTTCTTCCTTACACCAGCTACATCTCAGTTCCTGTGGCTTAGCTGGGGCCTTCAGAGAGTCTACATCCAGTGGTTTAAATCTGAGCCTGCTTCAGTAAGGCCTTTCTGAATTGTCCTGCCTATAAGATCTGCTGAGTCAGTACTTGACCCAGGAGGCCCAAAGAGCCTGAATTCCTAATGACCTGACTAAAGCCATTGTCCTGGGTAAGCCAGGCATCAGCAGAGCTCCTGCCCTTGAAGAGCTGGTCCAACTTGACTGGAATTCTAATTCCACGGCCTTGGGAGAAGCCAGAGGCCTTCCTGCAATTTCTTATTCTTAGTGCTCATTTCCTTCATGTTTGTTTTTTTTTTTTAACCTCAGTTTACCTTCTTAGAACCATGCCATTGCTTTTTGCAAAGGTCACCCTTACCCGTGTGCATTTTGAGTTTAGTAGCTCTATCAAAGACTAGGGGAATTCCTAGTGAGGGTGCATATCTCAGGCATTGAGGACTTCTTTTGGCCCCACCCTCCTGGTCTTTTCCTTCCTGCCCTGGAGTAACTTCTACTCTACTTGTCTAACACATGATTTCTCAGCATTTTTGAATTTATACCTAAATATTGATCAAAGTATTTTTCTAACCCCAAACTGATATCCCATGTTATACAAAATTCTAGAGACTGAGAGTTTTCTTATCTTGGAACTCTTGATATTTTGGTGGTAGATTGGTAGAACAAAAAGTAACTACAGCTCTACATAAGAAAGGGATGTCATGATGTTCCTGGAAGCTCCAGGTAAAAAGACCTTGGCCCTTGCATGGGCCTGTAGGACAGGACCTTGGGATCATCATCAGTTCCCTGTCTCTGAAGTAACAGGACTTGGTATCCTCTTCGGACATGGCAGCTGGTAACAATCGTGAAGATGGTTAGCTGAAAATGTCGGCTACAGAGTGTGTGAGTTTGGCCACTGCTGGAAGTGGTCGAGATGCCTAGTAGCTCCCTTAGCTGGAGCGCCTCTCGTTCCTGTGCACGCCCCGGCCATGTTTGGGCCCTGTGGCTAGTCCTGTTCAGTGGACTCGGGGTGAAAGCCAAGTGTGCCATTTTCAGTTAGAGGCAGTTAAGAGGGTATGGTTTTCCATACCTGCTCTTCCTTTTATGCCACAATCTGGAATGAGAGCAGAGCCAGGTGATGAAAGGAGCCTGGATTCCTGAGACACCACCTGGAGGAGAGCCCTGCCGACCCGCACGGGGCTCTGTGGGAGTGAGATAGAAACTTTCTTTAGGTTAAGCCCCTGCTCTTTTGGCTTTTGTCTGCTATTATAGCATAGCAGAGAGTGTCCCAACAAATGCAGAGAATATGCAATTTATATATGTTTTGCCCAGCTCCATCGTGGAGATACTCTGCAATGTCTAATAGATTGCAAAGGTTTGACAGTCAGGGGATGTTTGGAATTAGAAGGAAGGAAGAATTCTTTGTAGCCTTCACTTATTTGTGTTATTTTTCTTAAGTGGCCATCATTTTAAAGAGATGAAGTGATAAAGTGGCAAGTACAGAAGAAAAACACTGACAGACAGCGCTGGAGAGACGCGTTTGGGAGGAGGGACCCTGAAAAGCCCTCGAGCCTCTGCTTGCTTAATTGGCATGCTGTTCTGCCACGAGTCAGCCTGACACAGGTGCTCCGGCAGGTTAGTAAAAAGGGGAGCGTGGTGCGGAATCTCTATGCTACCATCCTGCCTTTTGAGAAAGCCAAGAACGGGAAGCTTCAGCTTCCATTAGTAATCACCAAACATAACAAACACTTATCACGCCAGGCTAGAAAATCCCTGGAGGATACTGTGTCCATTCTATACGTGCCTGAAATATTGGCAAATTGGGACTGTGGTTAGAGAAGTAGGAGACAGAAAGGAAACCCCAAAGATGCTTAGGATAGCAGAGAATCCATATGTTGTGCTCTTGGAAGCTAGAAGAGTGCCTAACCCAGTGTCAGTTACCCTGAAAGCCCTAAGTGAATATTTATTGCTCAAATGGTGACTATGAGTCAAGAGTAAAAATGTCAATTAGTAGTAGAGATCATGATTTAAAAACTCATTCTGACTAGGAGGAAAGAGTACATAAATCCTAGTTCTAATCTTCTCCCATACAGCTTACTAACTAATAGAGAGACTCAGAAAGTTGGGATAGCTAAACCTGCATTAGCTGGCTGGGACTTGCCATTGGAATCCCAGTGGAATTCTCTGCCCTGCATTCGCCCTTCTATTTTCATGGGTATACGCGTTCCAGCCACAGAATAGTAGCTGGCTGCATCTAGGGGAGTCTTGTCGAAGCCAAACTGCTGCCGGAGTGCACTTGAAAAATACTACTCTTGTGTGTTATCTCTGCTGCTTCCAGAGAAACCCTCGATACAGAAAGAAACACAAAAACTAACACTAGGATATAAGAGAATGTATTGCATTAAAAGGAAAACCACTTTCTAATACAACCAAAGACCCTAGGGTTTTGTCTGACTACATGCTGCCTTTCTAATCCGACTTTTGGACTTTCGGACTTTCATCTTGAAAGAGAGAGAGGAGACTCTTTAGTCTGATGCTTCTAAGAAAGGTGGAAGGAAAAGGTTTGTTTTGACTTGCAACCTCAAGGAGGAGCTTCAAGAATTGCCACATGTGTTCAGTAACCCTGTCTCTAGCAGGTGAATGCTCGCCCGAGTGTTGTCCTGAAGGCTAGTATATCTGTTCTCCAGGTGGGTGTGTTGCCAACGTTTTCTTGTCTTTCTGAGAAAGGAGAGAATGAGCAAATGAGATTTTTCTCTTTCTCCTTTCCAGGACCCTCTCCAGGAATACCCCTTTTATCCTGACTCAGAAGAGCAGCAGCTTGTGCATGAGCTTGAAATCCTTGAGGATTTCCTCTTCCTTCAGTAATAGCTTGTGATTGTCACATTTTCCACTTCTGTAACTTCTTATCAGCTTTTCAAATGTTTGACTAGAAACTAAAGTTATTCTAGAATTGGCAATGTGGTTTCAGGATTCCCACAACCAGTTTTCCTCAAGATGAGTATCAGGACGAGTTTGGCAGCGAGCTACCTGACAAGGAGTGGGAGTCCAAAGGCGTTGTAAACTTGGACAAATTACTTCACCTCCTTAAGCCTCATTCTTATCATCTATAAAATTAAGAGGTTGGATTAAAGATGAATCTGTTAATACCTATTGAACCCTATAATTCACATGAAAGTCTGCTCTATAGAAGAAAATGCACTGTAGCAACTGTGTATTTATAAACTCTCTTATCAAAACAGTATAGACTAGTTTTAAGAGAGTTCAGAATTCACCTAGTACCTGCCCTATTTTAATTTAACACTGAAGACACAGTTTCGATACCTTCACCATGAGGTTTGTAAACTGGCTGACTTCCAGCCTTTACCTAACAAAGTAGATTAATTAATCCAGACACTTGCTTTCAAGCCTTCAGATCACAAAGCAAAGGAGCAGGTTGGAACTTTTCTGAGAAATTTGATTTTTGTACATCCAGCCTGGTTTGAGATACCTCAAAGGGAATTTTTTTCATGAAGGTTCTAAGTAACTATTGTATTTAGATAGTGTTGGCTGCGTAAAAATCTATTAAAATGACAAGAGTTTGGTCAGTTGACCATGATGTGAAGACTAGGTATCAGTCCAGCTATTTTTGACTAGCACCAGGGCAACTAGAGGATTAGATAGGATGTGAGTCCATTTCAGCTCAAAAGTAGTTGTAAAACAAACCTCACATACACATCTACATGGACACCTATTGAGAAACAATTTGTTACTGTATTTATCTTAAATATAGGCAGGAGGCAAAATGCCCATGTGAAAAAAACTCTCCACTTGGATTTTTTTTGGTGGGTTTCCATTACTTTGATAAAATTGAGAATTGAACAGGGGATCATTGAGGCATTAGGGACAATTAGGTCCTTAAAGAACAGCCTCATCACTCCTTTTGCTCCCTCTTGGATTTATAATTTTAGATTTTTTTTTTCTTTTCATGTTTATGGTCCTTAGAGGAAGCAGGGTACTGTATTTTGACAATGGAAACTGAAAAAGCTACAATTCTAGATTCTGCAAATTCTTCTTCACCATAGAAATATCTTAGTTTGAACTTATATCACTAGGTCATTGGTCAAGCTCAGTGAATGGGATGTATGTTTTATTAAGGTGTCCCCAAAATACATATTGTTGAGATACTTTTCACATGTTAAAATTTTGGGTAGATGGCTTAGTTTATACACTTTACCCCAAATGAAAACTCTGGCATTCTCATTAGGCTTCTCACAAGGCAAGCCTTTAAAACCTCCCCCAAACATAGGAGAACCAAATTATATGAGGATTCAAAATCAGCCAGGAAACTTTAACAAAGACTAAATTTCAGAACAGCAAATTTTTAGTTGTACAAATGGTATTGCTGAAACTTCTGGGTTGGAAGGCATCTTGATCTACCTAATTCTATTTATGAAACTGCATATGTGCTTTGAAACTCCGTTTAGATCCAGCTCTTTCAGCTAGAGATGGAAACCATATGTGTGTCTAAGGCCCTTATGTTTTGGCTTGGAGAGTCTGAGATTTTGTTTTGATTTCCAACTCGGCATCATTTTCAGATTTGGAGGCATCCTGGGTACTTCCTTGACCTTCTGTGTCATGTGGAAATATTTTTGCTCTTCCTAGATGGGTCCCTTGTCCATATGCTTAGAAAGGTATTGCGGCTTTTTATTCTTAAAGAGTTACTCTAAGTAAAATGGAGATCCAAAGTAACTATGTGGAAAATTCAGGCTGACAATGTTATACGCAGGTAAAATAGTATTTCATTTATGGTTGATTTGAATTCATCAGATCTTCTTTTTTCGATTCATTGCTTCGTTTTTGTACTGGGGACGTAGGCGTCTGCTTTATCATGTGCCTAAGAATTGTGGACATACACCAATGTAAAGAAGGCTGGCTGTCCACCAGAATTATTTTCCCATATCTTTCAAGGTAATAACACAGTTGTAGCTGGGGACCACATGTCAAGCCTCCCTTGCAGGCATGTGTCTTAAGTTCTTGGCAATGGAATGTGAGCAGAAGTGAGAGGAGGCATGTCTAGGCCTAGGATCTATCTAACACATAGCCTTTCCCTTTGGTGGGTGCTGAAATACAGAATAACCTAAACCAGCTTTGAACTTAGAGATGAGGGCACTACCCTGGGGCATGGTGGAGAAAGTGGTTGGAAGGAACCCAAGTCCCGGAATGATTGCATGAAACAGAGCAGCCTGTCTACCTTCCCTCCAGTAATAAGAGAGAGAAAAAAACCTGAAATTATTATTTTTTTTACCATAAAATCAAATGTAGAACCTCAGGGTTCATTCTTTGTGATTAAAGGAAAAGAAATCCTTCCTGCAGAGAACCAAGAAAAGATTCCTAGTCTCTGCTTACCTGGCTCCAAGCAGCAAACCACTTCCTGTACAAATAAATGTAATAATCCATTCAGGAAAAAGCTGGTCAGTCTTGTTATTTGGCCTAGTATTTTAGAGTCAGAAGGAACATTAGAATTTATCCAACAAAGAAATACCTTATTCCACTTATTTGATGAGTGGTCATTTAATCAGTATTCATCAAGTTAAAAAAAAATCAGTTTACCGACTGGTGAAAAGTGTTTAAAAGTGTTCTTTCCATGAAATTGTGAATAGATAAAACCAGGAGTGAAGTGGATCAGGATTATCCAGAGGGAAGATGGTCAGTGTGCTACCGATTATTAACTCACCTGTCGGGTAGGTGGGCTTTGGTGAGTAGCCCCTGGGCTTTGGCACGTGAAATCTAGTGGGGTCTCAGGTCTGTGATTTAACTTCCTTGGCCTCAGTTCCCTCAAGCATTTAATGGTCTTGATGATACCTATGTCATCTGCTTTTGTCTTTTGGTAGAATACATGAAATAACGCCTGCCACATAGCTTGTGCTCAATAAGCACCAACCCAGGTCTGAGGTTGGTGACAACTTCACTGCTGGTTGTAGTTCCCTAGTGTTGGCTGTGGTGCAATGAGAGTGAAAGGGGCACTGCTAGACCTTCAGATTTGCTTCACTCAGATTTATCCAAGATATGGAAGAACCAAGAAGTGCCGAGGTCTTTTAAGGTCTTGAAATTTAAGATGTTTTGAAATGTAAAAATATTTGATGTACTTTTGCAGTTTTTTTTGCATTATTTTAGGATTTTCCCTTAACACTAAGCTTCATATTTGCTTGACATAGTGCAGTCAGAGAAATGTTCAAATGAACAAATGCATTGTTCAGGGGGCCATATCAATATTGTCCTCTGATATTTAATAGTATTGGGTTTTCTTTTTCCTTTTTTTTCTTTTCTATTTTTTGGAATATTTTTTTAAAGCATCATTTGGGTGTTTTGTAGATAATTCTCCCAATTCTTTTTTCATGTTGTGGCCATGGAGTAAGAAACAACAGTGCAAGTTATGATGATGAGGATGATGATGGTGATGATGAAGCCTCTACTTAATCTTCCATGTCCTTTTGACTTCAAAGGCAAATTCATCATGACCAGGCTTAAGCCTACCTTTAAACCTTCTTCCAAAGTTATTTTTCAATTATAGTCTCTAGGCCATCCAAGAATCTGAGAATCTCATATCTGGCTTGGGATGATGTCAAGTGTGGTTTTAAGAAATCATCTGATCGGCAATAATTGAAATGAGCATCCTCAGAACACAGTGGGTTCAATAACTGAATTTGGCATTTAATGGTTGTATCACTCAGACACAGAGGTGTTGATGCCAATTATCAGAAATCGGTTGGCTTTTATTAAAGGTATTTATGTGGGGTAGAACCTTACAAGGCCCTAACGAAATCAACTCAAGTTTACTTCCTTACCAAACTCTGTTGCCATGTGTTGAAACAAGATGGAGGGTGATATCTGTGAGGGTTCAGTCTTCCTTCTTCCTCTTAAGGCTCCGTGGTCCCAGCTTCTTCTGATCTCAGCTGTAAGCTGGCATGAGGCTCCTCTCTCTCTCCAGTGCTCATTTCTTTCTGGGCTCTAATGATGTGGTTGAATCAAAGCCCTAATAGTAACATAATTTAATCAAAGCATCTCAGCTGAATCTAATATAATCAAAGGGTATCATGCCTAGAGGAACAGACCAGTTTACAAACATAATCAATATCTCCTTTTTGGAATTCATAAATAATATCAAACTGCCAAAATATTCAAGGTAGAAAAGCTTCTAATTGATTTCTGCAGTAATGGGCATCAATTAAAAAGCTAATAAAAATGAATAGGACACCTGGAAGACAGGGCTCATTTTGTCTGCTGTATGCAGCCAATTTTATTTCTTTGGCTTGTTGCTTTCATGAGTTCATACTCATGAAGTAATTGTGATTATATAAATAAAATAAAATAGACAGTTGAAGCAATTATACACAGAATTCAAATTCCTATTCTCCAGCAATAACCTGAGTACTTATATGTAATATTTAGAATCTTAGATAAAATGTGTTATCTGGTACATAAATCTCATTTACATTTGGATTTCTGCATCTATGAATATGCCTAGCACTGTCAGGACCTGATTCATTCATTTGATAAAAATAAGGAAAACAATGTAGGCATCATCATCCTATGGGGCAATTGATTTCTTTGGCCCTGTGACTACCAATGTTACCCAACCTTGGCCAACCATCTTGTATGTCTGTCATTTGGCAGTAAGGATGAACAGGAGTGAGAGAGAGGGGTGGATTGAGGTATAACTATTATTGTTCTAGGTATGAGAGCTCTAGTTACATGCCCTTTTGATGTGAATCAACAATATTACATTTCTATTTGAAGAATACATTTCTCCGTTTTCCTCCTACAACTTAGTCTGTTCCTTCTGAGTCTCCTTTATGGAAGATTATTTTTGTCTTAGACTCTTAAATACTGGGTTTGCTAATGATATCATATGGCTAGTTGTCTTTTTTTTACTCCACTCCCTTCCTAGGAAATCTCATGCTCTTCTGCAGTTTCTGCCATCATTTATACCCCATTTGTGCACCCTTCAGTGGGGAGCTTTCTCCTAAAAATCCAGGGAATCCTGTTGTATCTTCAGATTCATTTATTTATTCATATCTCTATTTGACTGTCCCATGGCATCTCAAACTCAAAAAGTGAGGAGCAATGGGAGAGGAAAGTAGTAGGAGGATGACCCTGAACAAGGATGGCTCACTGCAGTGGCCATGATGCCATTGTGGGGTTCCCTGGGAGCTTATGAACTGGGCCTCAGAACTGTATACCTTTTCACCCTAAGGCTGTCCAGTGGAGTGCTAATACCCTGGCACTTCTAGGGGGGTGCACATGCGTCAGGGCTGAGCAGGTGTCTGGGGCCCACCCTGCGCCGTGAGAGGAACGCTGGGAGTAAGCAGGTGTGTGGAGCAGACCTGAAGCAAAGCACCATCATGTGGCACCTGTGAAAACCGCTTGTGGCCGGCGTCAAGCGGATGGCTGCAGCTGCGGTTGGAATCAGGGGCGAGGCTGGGAGGATGGGGGCAGGGAGGCACACAGATTGTTGTTGCACAGTTGAAAGGAATATAGGTAAAACACTCAGACATTGTTGGCGTGTGATAATCTTTAAAAAAAGTCAGCTGTGATGGTGATGATAGTCGTAATCTTTAGAGAATAAAGAACCAAGCAACAATGTACAGATGGAGCATGCCTGTCTCCCTCCCAGGATGCCGTTACATACTGTAGACACATCCTCGGTGTTGCTCCCTGGTGTGGGCCAGCGTTTGGCAGCCTGTCAGTTGAATCTGGTCCCCTAGTTTAAAAATATGTGACTCGCAATGCCCTGAGTAAGGAACTGCCCTGACCCATTTAGCTATAGCTCCACCACATTCTCTGACCTTATTAGCTATTTCACGAGTTTTTTCTGAAAGGTACCATCTCCCAGGTGGTCCTGACATCTGGAGAAGTGGCTGGTAGGGTGGAAGAGTTACAGCGCAGCTGCCATTTTGTTCTGAGTATGTTTAGGTTGAACTGGGAAGGGCCAACACAAACCTCTTCACTGGCTTGTATTTAGACCAGAGCCTTGTGGAGCTGAACCTGAAGAGAGAAGAGAAGAGGGCCGTGGTACACGTCCAGGAGGCACCAGTCACAAATATGAAAATCTGTCCTTGGCTTGTGCTCTAGGGGGTGCCATTCCTGCCATGCTCTGTGGGAACAGCACCATTGGAGGTGTGCCATGGTTCCCCAGCTCTGGTAGCTCTGGTGGCATATTTCTCAGCAGCATGTTTCTTTCAGCTGTTTTCATTCTTTTCAGCTCTTCACTTGGATGGCCAAGCAGTTTCTTCCATCCCCCAACTATAGACAGACTTTTGTTCCTCTTGAGTGTACTCATTTTGGTGTACTCTGCCACAGCGTGCTGACTTCCATCAAACAGAGACTGTGTTTAGAAAATGACACTGTCACAAATAAGGAGCAGATTCTTCATTGAGTCTTTTAACCCTGGCTTAATGACATGTGAAAGAGAACTTCTCATTAAAGGAATATTTTTAAGGGTATTTTTGAATGTTTTGACTATTTCATATATTTTCCGATGTTTCAAATGTTTTCCAGTATTCCTATTATTAATGTATACTGGTTGATAACAGCTTTTCCTTAAGTTTGCTGAGAACTAAAAACACATCATGGTTAACCACCAAATAAATTATCACTAGATTGAGTACAAATTATAGGGATTTAAAGATTGAGTACAAATTACAGGGATTTAAAATGTATGTGCTAACAATATGTTTTTGAATATAAGACAGTTTGGTTCAGGATCATATCTAGCCTAGGTTAGTACAACAGAAATTCTCTCTGCAATAAGCAAATATTTCAACAGTTGCCAGAATAATTGGCATCTTCGGCCTATTTCACCAAAATATTTTTTGTTTTGTTAAAGAAAATAAAGAAATACATTTGTTAGCCGTAATGAGTTTTAAAGAGGTTCTATAAATGCGGGTGTGCCTCGAATTAAGAAAGCCAGACATTTAAATAGTTGACCTTACAGAGCACGTAAATTAGAGGGTAATTACTTAAATGTTCTTCAGTTTGTGAAAGGATTTACAACAGGGTTCCTCTAAATAGCTAACTCTCTGGTGAATTTAAATTACTGGTGTGTGTGTTTTAAAATTAATTCCTGTTCTTTTTTTAAAATTTTATTTTAAAGAAACACACCTGTTGCATAAAACAAGTATGTCAATTAAAGAAAAGCTGAATGATTTTTTCTTTTCCTAAGCAATTTTTTTTAGGTTACATCATAACTCATATTTACTGTTTCAGTTTACTCATTGCTTAAACAATCACCACGCAATGGGGTTGGCTTAAACAAGAGGAATTTATTGGCTCACGGTTCTAAGCCTAGGAGAAGCTCAAAATCAAGGCCGTGCTTTCTCCCAGAAGACTGTGGTGCTCTGGGGCTGGCTGCTGGTCGTCCTTGATCCTTGGCTTTTCCATCACATGGTAGTGCCCGTGGCAGCTGCTCCTGGCTTCTTTCTCTTCCAGGTTCTTTTGGCTCCCAGCTTCTGGCTGCTCCCTTTGGCTTTTTCCTTCTCTATGGCCTTCTCTATATGGTCTTTGGCAATAGGATTAAGGCCAAACCTGATTCAGCTGGGCCACACTGTAACTGAAGAAAATGCACCAAAATGTCCTGTTTACAATGGGTTTACACCCACAGGAAAGGATGAAGTTTAAGAAAGTTTTTCTGGGGTTTGGAGCTCCAAGCGACCACTTCTACCAAGACTCCTTTAGAGAGGAAGAAGCACACCGCTGTAGACACAAAGGCACTGCTGCCACTTGCACTGAATGCCTTACCACACTTGGAGGAGTGTGGGCGGTCCCCAGGCTTCCTTGGGTTTCCAGTGGGGAGATGGTGGAGGTGGGCTGAACCTTTCTGTTTTGCGGTTGGGCTGGGGAAGGGGATGATCCCTGGTCCTGAAGGCCAGTGAAGAACAAGGGGGAGAAGCCATTGGCTTTACTGTAATCAGGCTCTATGACCTTGAGGAAGGCTTCACACCTCTCTCGGGCTTAGCTTTACCCCTGTAAAAAGGACATGGAAATTCAGCTAATGCAGAGAAATTGTTCTAAGACCACTGTTCTCAGTATCTACATTTATAATTGATCTAAGTTTCCTTTACAGGCCAAATATTAGGAACGTTATTCCTGGTGAGGTTATCTTCTTAAGTCACAGGAAAATCCCTCACGTGGTTTCTCAGTCTGCCTGTGCTGCAGCTTGTCGCTCTAACTTCAGTGCTCTGTGACATCACTGTCTTATCCCTTAGTGTTCCGCATTCAACAGAAAGAATAACTTCAGGATTGGGGCCCAAGAGCATTGCTCCCATGCTTTGGTCCGCTATTTATTACCAATCCAAGTTAAAGTTTTCATCACTCATTTAGTCAACAAATATTTCTGTGTCTCCTTTATGTCAGCTATTCTGCTAGATGTTGGGCATATAGCAGTCAATAAGACAGACAAAATCATTTGTCCTATTTGGGAGAGAGAGACAATAGAAAATAAACAAATTGATTTATAATTGTTCTTGGTGAAATAAGGAGAATGTAGTATGTTTTCATACAACTGTATGAAAAGATTGCCCTTTGTGTCCAAACCATATTGTTCTTAGTGCTTTGAAATTAAAGCTTCATTTATATTTATGAAATAGTTGTGATATTAGATAGTGATAAAAAAAATTTAGCAAAATTAAAAATCAGTGTAGTAGCTGGTCTCCAAGGTTTTCCCCAATGATCTCCACCCTATGGTGTTGACAAGATTGTGTAGGTTCTGCTACAAAAGTGGGTCTGTGTGAACAATAGAACACAGAAGAAGTGATGGTGATTTCAGTTATACAAGAAATTGCAGTTTTCTGCTTGGTCATATTCTCTCTCTCTTGGATCCATCAATCTGGAGGAAATTGGCTTCCATGTTGTGATGGGTGCATTTGAAGAGACCTTGGGGTAAAGAACTGTGGCCTCTGCCAACAGCCATGTGTGTGAGCACAGACACTGATCTTCCAGCCCCAGTCGAGCCTTCAGATGATGGCAGCCCCAGCTGACATCATAAGAGAAGACCCTGAGCCAGAACCACATACTAAACCACTCCTGGAGTCTTCACCCTTAGTGGCATGAGCAATGTTGGCTGTGTTAAGCCACTGCATTGGGAGGCAGTTTGTTATACAGTAATAGCTAACCAATGCAATTGGCAACTAATGAAAACTCAAAAATATAGCAATCACTATTCAATATGAAAATGGCCTTTCTTTGTAAAGGAATGTGGGCAAAATTATACACCTTTGTATTGTGCTGTTTATCACTCTATGATATCCTATCCAATTAGATATGAACTATAACATCTGTGAGGTTGCTTCCCTGAAATATCCTGAAATATTCTCCTGTCTCCCTTGGCTTTCTTCAAATCCTATCCCCTCCTTTGAGTCACAAATGATGTATCTAATAGCAGTTGCTAGGTAGACAAATAATACAATTTTTAAAATGTAATTTCTCCCAGAGAGCCTGAGAAGTAGGTGACTGCTTTATACCTGTTGTTTCAGTGTGTTTATTAATGGCATCCCTTTCACTATTTAAAGTGTCCAAGTCTCGGTGATAAATCACATGATCTCCCTAAATAAAAGGGAAAAAACCTTCCCAGTTCACCTTAGGTTCTTCCATTTTGCAGATGTCTATGGTGGGTATTGGAGCTCATATTTAAGGATGCATTGTAGGAGCACCACACTGGCAAGTATCTCCTTTATGCAATGGTATTTTCCCTCCTATTTGGTTTGAGTCTTTTGTGTGGACCCCAGAAAATTATGTTCATAAATTGGACCTATTATGAACCTTTGATTAGATTAGATCACTTAAGGGTCATCTGATTAGATTGCTCCAGTAGGGTTAGGCTCAGGGTAAGTCTTAATCTTCTTCCCGCAGGCCTTTATAAATGGAGGAATAAAGAGCTGTAGACACAAGAAAAAAAGCTGCAGAGACAGAAAGAAGCCAGGAGAGATTAGCTGCCACCACCGTTATGCCCTGCCTTGTGACCGATTGCCTATAGCTGAGCTCAGGGAGAAAGTGAGCCTGGAGGAGAAGACAGAGACCTGCAGGGCCACCATTGTGCCTTGCCACATGGTGGGAGTCCAGGATGACCAGCCCCTGACCTTTGATGAGGCACATCCATCTCTGCTTATGCCTTGATTCAGACATTTTCACAACCTCAGAACTGTATGATTTTTTTCCCCAGAAATGTTTTTTATATATATATATTTTAAAGATTTATTTATTTATTTATTTTCCCCCCTTCCCTTCCTCCCACTCTGCTGGTTTTGCTGTCTATGTTGTCTTCTCATTTTCTCTCCTCTAGGATTCACCGGGATTCAATCCTGGAGACTTCTGATGGGGAGGGGTTCTCTGTCAATTGTGCCACCTCAGTTCCTGGTTTCTGCTGTGCTTCACCTTGACTCCCCTTGTCTCTCTTTTGATGTGCCATCATCTCACTGTGTGACTCACTTGTGTGGGACACTGGCTCACCAAGTGGGCACTCGTGCAGGAACTGGCTTGCCATGCAGGCACGCTTTCTCTTCTTCTTTTTCACCAGGAGGCCCCAGGGATTGAACCCAGGTCCTCCCATGTGGTAGGTGGAAGCTCTATCACTTGAGCCACATCCACTTCCCAGAACAGTATGATTTTAACCTAATAAATTCCCTTTGTAAAAACAAACCAATTCCTGGTATATTGCACTGGTAGCCTTTAGCAAACTAAAACACCTCCTGATGCTCATGTGGAGAGAGATAATTCCCCCGCCCCAACCCATGGAATTGCTAAGCAAATGGCAGCATTAGAGCCCAATGTGGCGGCCCAGTGCCTAACTAACATTGTCACAATAGCAGTAACGGTTACTAATACGTTCCTTTGCTTCCCTAAGTGCCCAGGGAGATGCAGTGGGAGTGATCCTTCCCTTGTATCTTAGCGGGCTGAGGGAAGGCCTCCCTAAGGGCAGAGGCAGGGCTCTTGTTCCCCAGCCACCCCAGTGATTTCCAAGGAGACAGGCCCACCCCTAGAAAAGCAATCAGCCCAGCAACTGGTGCATGTCTGGCAAGGTGTGCCCTTTGAAAACCAGGGGTGTGGGCATGCGGCACCCCAGTTCATATGGGGGCTATGTGGAGGGTTGTGCCAGGGACTTCCCTTACATATCCTCACTGTTGTGTGTTGGTTTTTAAAAATATTTGATTCACCTTTTTTATTAACATTTTTTTTGTTAGAGAAATTGTAGGTTTACAGACATATCATGTATAAAATACATAAAATACAGAGCTCTTGTTTAACACCCTATTATTAACACCTTGCATTAGTGTGGTACATTTGTTATAATCTGTGAAAGAACATTTTCATAATTGTACTATTAACTGTAGCCTGTAGTTTACAATAGGGTCCAGTGTGTTGTACAGTCCTGTTTTTTTTCTTTTTAAAATTTATTCTAGTAACATATATATGACCTAAAATTTTCCTTTTAAACCATATTCACATGTATAATTCAGTTAAATTCACAATGTTCTGCTACCATCACCACTCTCCATTACAAAAACTTTGCAATCAACCCAAATAGAAACTCTGTACAGTTTAAGGATGAACTCCTTGTCCTTTACCAACAACTAGCCTCTGGTAACCTATATTCTAGATTTTGACTCTATGAGTTTGCTTATTCTAAATATTTCCCTATATTCTAGATTCTGACTCTATGAGTTTGTTTATTCTAAATATTTCACATCACTGAGATCATACAACATTTGTCCTTTTGTGTTAGGCTTGTTTCATTCAACATGGTATCTTCAAGTTTCATCCATACCCTTTTATACCTACCTGCCTGTTGTTGTCCCTTAGAATTGATATAATATCTTCTTTGCTATTGCTGCAAAAATACTAAAATATTACTGTTGACTATCATCCATAAGATACATTTTAGTTGTAATTTTCCCATTTCACTATATTTGTAACACTTCGTAAAAGCAGATTATATTTGTATAATTTATATTATATATATACAATTAACCACAATCTTCATTCACCACCAAAATCTCTGTTACACAGTCCCTAGATTATTCTCTAGCCTCCTTTTAATTGACATTTATGTCCACAGACTACCCCTTTCAGCCACAATCACATTTATAGATCAGTAGTGCTATTTATATTCATTATAATGTGTTACCATCAACTCTATTCATTTCTACACTTTAAAAATAATCCATGTTAAAAATTCTACATACATTAAGCACCAGTTCACATTCTCAACCCACATTTTATCTCCTAGGAACCTATACTCTAGAGTTTGCCTCTGCAAGTTTACCCATCATATTTAGTTCATATTAGTGAGATTGTGTAATTATTTGTCCTTTCTTAGCTGGCTTTTTTACTCAGCATAATCTCCTCAAGTTTTATCCATGTTGTTATGTGCATCCTGATTTCATTTCTTCTTATCGCTGAATAGTATTCCATTGTATGTATATACCACATTTTGCTTTTCCATTCATAGGTTGATGGATACTCAGGCTGTTTCCATATTTTAGCAATGGTGAATAATGCTCCTGTGAACATAGGAGCAGATGTCAGTTCATGTCCTTGCTTTCAGTTCTACTGAGTATATTCCTAGTGATGGGATTGTGGGATCATATGGCAAGAACTTCATTCTTTTTAATGTGGAATAATATTCCATTGTATCTCTATACCACATTTTGTTTACCCATTCTTTGGTTGATGGCCACTTTGCAATGATGAATAATGTTGCTATGATTATCAATGTACAAATATCTGTTTGAATCCCTGCTTTCAATTCTTTGGGGACTATTACTAGTAGTGTGATTGCCAGGTGTACGGTAATGCTATACTTAGCTTTCTGAGGAATTTCCAACTGTTTTCCATAGTGGGTCCACCATTTTACATTCCTACCAGTAATGGATGAACATTTCAATTTTTCTACATGCTTTCCAACACTTGTAATTTTCTGTTTTTTTTTTTTTTTTAAATATTATAATAGTCATTCTAGGGGGAGGGAATGGTATCTCACTGTGGTTTTGATTTTCATTTCCCTAGTAGCTAATGAAGTTGGGCATGTTTTCATGTTCTTTTTTTTTTTTTTTTTTTAAATTTATTACCCCCCCCCCCATTGTTTTTGTGTTTGCTGTCTGCTCTCTGTGTCCATTTGCTGTGTGTTCTTCTGTGTCTGCTTATCTTCTCTTTAGGCAACACTGGGAACTGATTCTGAGACCTTCAGGATTGGATGAGAGGCACTCAATCTCTTGTGCCATCTCAGCTTCTTGGTCTGCTGAATCTCTTATTGTCTCTCCTCTGTGTGCCTTTTTGTTGCATCATCTTGCTCTGCCAGCTCTCTCCATGGGCCAGCACTCCGTGTGGGCCAGCACTCCTGCACGGGTCAGCACTCCATGTGGGCCAGCTCTCTGCTCAGGCCAGCTTGCCTTCACCAGGAGGCCCCCAGGATTTGAATCCTGGACCTCCCATATGGTCCAATTGCTTGAGTCACATCTGCTTCTCTTCATGTTTTTTTTCCCCTTCCCCTCCCCACCCCCCACCCCCCACCCTGCTGTTTTTGCTGTCTGTGTCCATTCACTGTGTGATCTCCTGTGTCTATTTCTCTTTTTTGTCTTCTCTTCTTGTTTTCTCCTCTTGGATTCACCAGGATTTGATCCTGGGGACCTCCAATGTGGAGAGAGGTTCCCTGTCACTTGTGCCAGTCCCTTGGTTTCTGTTGCATCTCTCCTTGACTCTCCCCTTCATCTCTCTTTTTGTTTCATCATCATCTTGCTTGGCTCGCCATGGGACACTGGCATGCAGGCACTGTCTCACTGCACGGGTCGCCGTGCAGGCACTGGCTCGCCATATGGGCACACCTTTACCAGGAGGCCCTGGGGATTGAACCCAGGTCCTCCCGTATAGTGGTTGGAAGCCCAATCACTTGAGCCACATCGGCTTCACACCTTCATGCTCTTTTAAGCCATTTGTATATCTTCTTTGGAGAAATGTCTATGCGCATTTTTTTTTCGATTGGACCATTTGTCTTTTATTGTTGAGTTGTAGGATTTCTTTATATATTCTGGATATTAAACCCTTATTGGATATGTGGTTTACAAATATTTTCTCCTGTCAAATAGGTTGTCTTTTCACTTTCATGATAAAGTCCAGTGTAAAAGTTTTTAATTTTGATAAGGTCCCATTTATCTATTTTTTCTTTTGTTACTTGTACTTTGGGTGTAAAGTCTAAGAAACAATTGCCTAACAGAAGATCCTGAAGATCCTTCCCTAAATTTTCTTCCAGGAGTTTTATAGTCCTGGTTCTTATATTTAGGTCTTTGATCCATTTTGAGTTAATTTTTGTTTATGGTATGAAATAAGAGTCCTACTTCATTCTTTTGCATATGAATATCCCATTCTCCCAGTACTATTTGTTGAAGAGACTGTCTTTCCCAATTGAGTGGACTTGACAGCCTTGTCAAAATCAACTGGCCATAGATATAAGGGCCTATTTCTGTACTTAGTTTGATTCATTGGCCTATATCATTATATGCTCTTTTGACATTATTGATTTATAAGAAATTTCAAATTCCAGAAGTGTAAGTCCTCCAACTTTATTCTTTTTCAAAATGATTTTCACTGTTTGGGGGCTCCTTATCCTTCTAAATAAATGTGATGGTTGGCTTTTCCATTTCTGAGTTTTGATTTTTAAAAAAAATCCAAATACACAGTCAGTGACCCCAAGCTTTTTGTCAAATTAGGGTGGCTCTAGTTTCAGCTATGATAGCCAAGAAGGATTCACCCTGAACTTAGAATTTATGGCATGGAAATGAGGAAATGAGGAGAGGGAAAAAAAGCACAGAGGGAATAAAAGTACAGTTTAGAGCCAGATAGATGTGGGCTTCAGCTCTGATTTTAACACTTATTGGTTGCTGACTTTGGCCAAAGTTCTTCATGTCTCTGAGCCTTAGCTTCTTCCTTTTATAATAATGCTGACTTCAGAGTGTTGTTATTAGGATTAATTAGGAAAAGTGTAAAGCACAGAACACAGGGACTGGCATCATGATGGCACATTGGTTCCTTTTATGTAATGAAGTTGGATGGTCGAAGTTTTTAAGGACCTTTTCAAAGTTGTTTTCCTGCTCCCTACATCACTCTTGGCTCAGGGTCCTTTCTGAGGTCACTATCCTTTTCTAGCTGGGATATCTTTTATCTTCCCATTTAATCTTATCTACCTTGCTGGGCAATCCCTATTGATTTCTAGATCTATCTTCCCATCTCTCATCTCTATCTTTGTGTCATGTCTAGATTGAGCTTCCCTAGCACAGAATTTAATAATTATATACAATGCTTAAATCTTTGATACTGATTCATCTGCCTTCTTCCTCTCCATCCTGCCCATGTGTCTTTGGGCATAGGGACCATGTCTTGGTTGGGGCAGGGCTCAGGGTATGAAACATAAATACTAAGTGAGTGAACTGATTGGTCGTTGGTTTTTAAAAAAGAGCTATAAGTGTAGTGGAAACACTTTGTTTCCTGCAGCCCCAAAACACACATGGTGGGTAGCTTGAGAGGTGCACCAGGGGCTCTTCTGATACATTCCAACACTTGAATATTGATTGTTTAATTCAAATGCACAGTTGGTGGTATTGTCCTTTTCTTCATCTCATAAAAATTTGGTTGTAAAACAGGACTTACTTATAGAGGTCCTTTTACTCCATCAAATGCACAGTGGATTTCGGTGCCTCTGTCAATTCAACTTGAAGCATGAGAAGAAATCTCGAAAGTGTGTCATATAGTATAACACTGGGAACTTCATTCAACTGAAACTAACTTGCTCAGGCCAAGAAAAGAACAACTTGGGGCTGTGCCACAAATTGCATAACCAGCACTCCCTCTGGGTCAAGGCAGCCAACTTTTGTAGTCAATAACAATGTTAGATAAGCTGGGGACCGAAGGGCAGGACTATATTAATAAAATCCCGAGCTCTGCAAAGAAAGAACACACGTCAGAAAAGATTTAAAGTTCTTATGTGACAAACTCCCTGAATCTAAAAAGTAGGAGAAGGAAAATACTTAAGATTCTTGTCATACATTACAGTAGAACTGTGATAATATTCTGGTACAATTGGCAGCGCCATCCTAACACGACCAGTGGGCAGAAAGAGAGCGCCGGAGGAGAGAACAGCAGTGTGATTAGGACCAACCCTGGAAATGTAACCAATAAGTTCAGTCCCCCTCCTGTTCCAAAAGCTTCCCGAGGGCAGGCCTATGTCCTTTACGTCTTTGTCTTCTTAGCATTTGTGTCATGTGGTGGGCATTCAATAAATGGTTTTGAAATAAATAATGATTCAAGTGTGCACTATGACATGAGTTCCTATAATTTAAATAGGAAAAAAAAACCCCACATTTTATTTTTTGATTGGAAATCTGGCAAGTTAAATAGAAAGTGTTTCAGAGTCTTGTCTGCTATTCTTCACTGCTTCTCCTTTTCTCCAAATTCAAGATGAAAGAACAACCATTTATGGAAATTTAAGTACTAAGTCACTTGTCTTCCTGCATTGAGTTTTCTTTGGGAAGCTCATTAACTCTAAATTCCACAAGAGACTTCTTCTATATTGAAAAGTAAAATATTCTGAATATTCTGGGCTAATTTTGATTCTATAGCATGCTCTTGTTCATTTAACAATCTTTTGTTTGTGATCGAAGTTAACTTCAATTTTTCTGAATTAGCAAAAGATACATTTGTGCACATGCATTTTTGTGCACTTGTTCATTTATTTTCTTTGGGTAAATTCCTAGAAGAGAATTCTGTGTTAAAGAGTGCACATAATTTAAAAGTTTTTTGATCCATGTTACCAAAATGTGCTTCCACCATTTGATTGGTTATTGACTTGTTGCAAACAACCAAAATCACTCTAGATAGAAAGGAATTTATTACCAGTTATTTGGTACTTAAATTTTTTTTGGCAGATTGGAGGATCTGTCTCCAGGCTAAATTTATAGGGAACAATGAATCCCCGGAATTTTATTACCCTTTCCATGACGAAGAAAGTCACTGTTGCTGTAGGAATATGCTGAATCAAGAAGCTGCTGGTAATAAACCCTACCTGCCACCACTAAAACCTACCGATGATTTATGAGGGCCACAGAGGATCCTGATAGGTGGCCTCAGAGTGTGGAGAGGTAGCAGTTTCAAGCTACACATCACTGTACTGTTGCAGCATTCCCCTCTGAAAGCATTCCTCTCTGGGAGCTAAATCCTTTGAAGAAGGAATGCCCTAAGTTTCAGGGACAAGCAGCAGATAAATTTTATGGGTGCTTTAGTATGTGGAAAACTAGGAAATAAGCTCACTTCCATCCCTTGGATACTGGACCCCACGTTTTCCAGCAAGAAAAAAGCAACACCATATATGGGTTCCTGGTTCAGAGCATATAATGCAACCTTAAGAGCACCTTGAGTTTGCAAGGTGTTGCTTTCTAGTTAGTGCGCAAACTGAGACGTCAGTAGGGCCGTGGCATTATTCTTTAAGGCCAGCTGCTTCTGAGGATGTACTGCATGGTGAATTTGGTGAATCCTTTGAGTATCATCCCATCACTTACTTGGTTATAAAATCATTTCCTTGAACAGAAACAATGCAGAGGATACTGTGTTAGTGAATGTTGCAGTCAGTAAGTCCTGGAGCATTGTCGGCAGAAACAAGGCAGGCAGCTGAGGAAACATCCAGATCCATAGACTTCCCTACCAGGAATGATATTGTTGTCCCTGCCATTTTGGAATTATAACTGATAATAATTTTTAATAAAAATAATTATAATTATAACTGATCTGCTACCAGGTGGCTGGCTGGCCCCTTTGAGTTGAGATGCCTGCTAGGTCAGCCTTGGAGAAGGGAAATCCATGTACTGTCTCCATTTATGCCACCATAGCCTCTTTGTTCATGAGCCCATTGAGAAAGCATTGGGGTATTTGGGGAAAAGGACTGACTGACAGCTAGTCAATTAGTCATCTTGTCCCCGTGATTATTGAGAATCTCCTCTGCAAGGAGGAGACGATTTGGTGAGCATTCATATCCCACACTCTGGGCCCAATCTAACATATGCATTCATATACCTATTACCTAAACCTCCTGTCATTAACTCTTTACTCTTGGCTTTTCCAAAACCTTGACTGTCTGGCCAAACCATTAACCATGTCCCATGAATCAATATAGATCAGTACTTCTGGCTAGCTCTACTTCTAAGCCTAGTAAAAAACCAGAAGTGCCACTTGAATTTCTGTTAAATAAGAGGATTTCTTTATACCATTTTCTTCAGAGTGTAGTTGTAATGGTGCAAAATACACCTGTGATTGTTACCAGCATTATCATCAGAACTGTCTGTAAACAGGTTGCATTGTTTTCTCTTTTTAACCAACTGTCCGTAGAGAACTCCTCATGTGGCTTGGGCCTGACATGCTTGAGTGCAGGGGACATCTGACTTTATGGATTGGTGACTCAGATAACACCCAGTTCTGGATGGTCAACTCAGGACTCACGGTTACTTGTTGTCCCATAGTCAGGTATTTAGTCTGCCAGGAACCAAAGTAAGCCAGGAACTATTTCTTAAAAGGAGAACAATTATTTTCTTGGGAACATGACTTGGCTTCAAAGTCCTATGAGCCTTGACTATTATTTCCCATTAGGGTTTGCTGCAGGCACCATATACTCTGCTCAGACACTTTGAGCACAATTGGATCTGCTCACAAGGCCCAAAGGTTGACAGCAACCTGGACCATATAGAAAGTCTTCCCTTGTCCTGGACCTCCTTAAAAGGTGGTGCTCCCATGGGTTACTTGGTAAATGGATAGAAGCAGCACAATTTAATGTATAGTATATATATATCCCCTAAGTTCAGAGGCCTTATATTACCTGTTTTTTAGTTGTAGGGGTTCATGACAGAATATATTTTCTTGTACTTCAGAGGTACTATGCAGACATCATATCCAGATAGGGCCTAAACAACTGAAACTACTGAACTTTCAATGTGATGGCAAGTTTTTGAATTTTTATGGCCCTACTCTCTGGTACTCTTGTGTTTCCCCAAGAAATCTAGGGTGCCTGCATTCAAGGTTATGGCTTATGCAATGGTGAAGTGATCAGGAACTCTGTGGACTAAATTATGACACAGCCAGAGAACTGACATAGCCCTGAGTGAGATGGAAATGGTGTACTTCTTCAAGGTGAAAGCAAATTGCTTCTAATAAGTTATGGTTCCAAGAGCTTCCACTTGACCCTTGCTCACTGCATGGCCCAATTTCTAAGCATGGCTATTTCAGCTCTACGCTTAGGCACTGAGATGATAACTACAGAGTGAGTTCACAGACCTGTCACTTCATCATCACAGCTCTTCAATTTGACTGGTCGACCACAATGGCATTCTGAGTTTCCAGAAATTGGTGTTAACTCAGAGTCAGTATGTAATAATCCTTGAATAATCTGGGCATTTTCCTTTCCCATAGCATAGCTAACTAAGTAAAGAGCCATAGACCTTCTGGAAAAATGCAAGAGGAATGCATATAGTCTATACTTGTGGTATTAGCACAGGATCCTTTCTCAGGTGTACCCAGAATTCCTGTCAAACATGGAATTCTTAGTCTGTGAGTTGATTTAAGTCTGGAAACTCGATAAGCTGATGTGAATCTCCATTCATGCTGCTCAAGTCAGAACTCATTAACCAAACTTAGAAGGTCTTCTTGGGTGAAGGGTGGGTGTGGGGGGGAGTAATATACAGTTCAAGTAGGATCTTAGCGGACTGCCCATTCATTTCACACCAGGAGATCCCACTCTCAATTAGCCATTGCCAAAGATCCTTTTGGACCAGACCACTTTGATGGCCATTTTGGTTGTGTTGCTTTTATGGTAGCCATGCCCCTTGCCTCACTGGGTAAGAGCTGCCACTTGGCCTCAGTAAATCTGGGGTCCCATTATCCCTGATGAAATCAGGGAGCCCATTTCATTGGCAGTATCTCTTACCTTCCTTTCTGTCCTATAGAATACAGATTGTGTTTTTTAAGGCTGTGGAGATGTCCCCCTGCAGTGTAGGTCTGAATACCTTGGGGAATGGGATTCTGCTGGACCTTCTTGAGAAACGTAGTGAAGGGGTAAATGAGTGAGTCTCACGTGATGAATCCACTCCAGCACTACTGTCTTTTTTCATTGTTGGATTTCTTTTACCATGTTATACTAAGAACTTCCTTTCTTTAGCATAGCTACCATGCAAGCAACCAGACAAGCAAAGACCTGCTCTCAGCCTCCTGAACAGCACAGCAAATCTTTGGTAAGTGCCTTTGTATTAATAAACCTGGCCCAATCTAAAGTTATGCCTCTCCTTCCCTAGTCTAGCCCTTTCTCAGTCTATTTCCACACATTTCCTAGGCTTCTGATGATCTGAATGAGAAAAATCTCGCAACTCTTTTGGTGAGTAAACCTTCACCTCCTTGGTGGAACTGTGTTCTCCCTGCACCTGCTCCCCTCCGCTAGGATCTAGTTATAGGCCTGGAAGGTATGTAAATAGTAGGCAGGGACATGAGGGGAATGGGTGTCTTCTTGCAAAGTAACTACCGCAGGAGAGGTTATTGCAGGGTCTTCAATCAAGTCAGGAACAGCTTCATCCCATAGTGGGGCTCTCTTAGCAAAGGGAGGCTCAGAGAACTTTGAGGATTGAGGGGACTCAGTCATTCAAGTGCCCCCAGAGGTCCCCATTCCAACTCTTAGGACTCCTCAATTTGTAGTCAGTTCGCTAACACTTACATGAGACCTTGTAAGGCTACCAGTTACTGTCATTTACCAATCCACAAGATCAGAACCAGTTTGCTCCAGTTTGGTTTATTCTAGGCCTGCTACAAGAAAAGAGAGACTCTCTTAGGGAAGCCAAGAAGCCATCCTGGTCCTCTGCCCACCACACCCTGAGCTTGTCCTTTCTTTCTTTAAGTTCTCTAGCACAATTAGAGTTCTCTAGTTGATCAACCCACAGCCCTTGCATTCCTAATTTGTGACATAATGGCTGGTCCAAGCAGCTCCTCAGTTGGCCAAAGCTTTGCCTTCAATAGGTCCTTCATTCTCAGGGGCCTCAGGTGGCCATTTGGGCAAAAGTTTTCACATTGTATGCTGTGAACTACCAGTGTCGGTCCTTTTATGTTAACAGGATCCAATTCCAGCTCCCCATTTTCCCAAGAGTCTGTTACGCAGTGACTGGCTGGTATTAATTACTCTAAAGGCTAGGATTTAGTTGCAGCCAAAACAAATTGTCTTATGTAGATTAGGCAGAAAGGTATTAAGTAATTAGGTAACTTTCAAAATCATTATAATGGTGGAGAGTGAGGCTCTAGCTAAGTCCTCAGGAAAAAAGTACCATCTAGAATCACCTTCACTACAACTGAGAGAGATGCTACAGGTATTACAGGAAGAGTCTATTTCAACTGCCAGGTGGGTGTCCCACAGGCTAATCTCTTTCCCTCGTTATTTGTGAGTGTACGTGATTGGTGGATCCTAAATCACACCCAAACCTTAGCTCCAAGGAAGTCTGGGTAACATGAACTTCAGCTTTCCAGCTTTTGCAGTACTGGAAGACACAATAAAAGCAAGATGAGATGGATGCTGGACGAGACCGTCAATAGTATCCACCAGGCCAATTCTGGATGGAAATGTTGGTTTCCTTAACTTTCAAGTCATTGGGTATTAGCACCCTTTTAAGTTTCAGTTTGGTAAATGATGTATCTCCTTGTTATTTTAACTTGCATTTCATTGGCTGAACATTTCTCTCAGTTCTGCTGGCTAATTTGTGTTTCTTTTTTTAAAAAATCTCTGTTAATTATGTTTTTATATAGGTGTACCTAGTTTTGTCTTATTGATTTGTAGGAGCTCATTATATATTTTCTCTTTATTTCATTTTTTGGAAAGATGTTCATACAAAGTTAAAATATTTTCACATTCAACAAAAAATCTTTAGTTTTTCTGTTATGGCTGCTCTTTTGGGGCTAAAATTTAAAAGTTTCTTTTATACTTCATGGTTATATAAATTTTCCTCTGTACCTTTTGGTTTTATTTTTACATTTTAGTATTTAACCCATCTGTGATGTGTATTGGTGTATAATATATACTAGGAGTCTAACTTTGTGTTTTCAATTGTTTATCCAATTGTCCTCACACTATTTAGAACATCCATTCTCTTATCATTGATTTTAGATGTTACTGTACTATATACCAAATTCCTGCATGCACTTGGGTCTGAATTTCCTATCCTATTCCATCGATCTTTCTGTCTGATTCTGTATCATCACACTTTGGTAATCTTGTTTTAAAAATAACAAGTTAACTCATGCCGATCAAATTCAGACACTTTTTGTAAAGGTTTCGGAAAACAAACCCAACTGGATTAATCCAGCTAGAGTTGACGTCTTGAACATATTGCTTCCCCACCCAGAACTACGGAAGGCAGCACTGCCTGGTCAGCAAGGAAGTGGCCTGCGCAGGAGTCGCCTCGATTCAGTGCTCTTTTATCTTGTGAGGCCTCCAGCAATTGCTGCACCTTTCTGGGTCTCAGTTTCTTTATCTTTAACATAGGGATGGATATTGCGGCTATCAAGAGATTTTTTTTTTTAAAGATTTATTTATTTATTTTAATTCCCCTCCCCCCTCCCCCGGTTGTCTGTTCTCTGTGTCTATTTTGCTGTGTCTTGTTTCTTTGTCCGCTTCTGTTGTCGTCAGCGGCACGGGAAGTGTGGGCGGCGCCATTCCTGGGCAGGCTGCACTTTCTTTCGCGCTGGGTGGCTCTCACAGGGTGCACTCCTTGCGCGTGGGGCTCCTCTATGTCGGGGTCACCCCTGCGTGGCAGGGCACTCCTTGCGCGCATCAGCACTGCGCATGGGCCAGCTCCACACTGGTCAAGGAGGCCCGGGGTTTGAACCGCGGACCTCCCATGTGGTAGACAGACGCCCTAACCACTGGGCCAAGTCCATTTCTCTCAAAAGATTTTTGGTGAGGACTAATGAGAAGGCCCATGTAAAATTCTCACCAGAGTACCTGGCACGAAGTTTAGGCTGAACACAAAGTGCTAGCATGTGTTGCTAGAATTTCTGAGGATGCTGATCCCGTTTTCACACCCCTTAGTAGACTTTTAAATCTTTATTCATTTAGGCACTGCCCAATTCTTCATTACATTTATTTCTTGGTGTTTTTTTGTTTCCATTGTTGCTCTTTTGAGTGAAGAGGCAAAGAAAACTCCATACTTTGGAAGATGTGTACTATTAAAGATTTGACAAATTGGATGATGGTTTTTAAAAAAATTCTAGGTTCCATTTTTCTTATACTATAATGCTTTAAAGTAACAAGGCACAATAATATGTAGCTCAGAACGCCACACTCTGGGCCAGTGGTTAATTGTTTCTTAATATCTGACTTCTCCACTGGACTACAAGTTCCACGAGGGCTGGTGTCCTGTCTGCTTGCTCACTGCTGTAGCTCCAATTCATACTAACTTCTGATCTAGTATGCATTCAATAAATATTTGTTGAATGAATGAATAAATCAGTTTACCTGCCTATTTCTTCAAAAGCATCTGATTTACTTCTTTTTTCCCCACTCTTACAACCTTACAACTCCATCAAACTTCTTGTTCTTCCCTGAATACTCTAGGATATTTGTGCCTTTTCACATGCTGTTTTTTCTTGGTGTCATATTTTTCCACCTTTATGTCAATTGGAAAACTGAGACATAAAAGGCTTCCCGAACACTGGAATTGTTCTGCACGACATTGCAATGACTAATATAGGCCATTATACATTTTGGCAAAACCTATAAAACCGTGCAGCGCAAAGTGTAAACTATAATGTAAACTATTGTCCGTGGTTAGTAGCAGTGCCTCAATATGTGTTCATCAGACGTACCAAATGTACCTCAATAATGAAAGATGTTAATATGGGAAAGTGTGGGAGGAGGAGGGGGTTGGGTACATGGGAATCCCTCTATTTTTTTTTCTAAGATTTATTTTGTTTGTTTTTCTTTATCCCCCTCCAGATGGTTCTCTTGTTTGTCTGCTCACCTTCTCCAGGATGCACCAGAAAGCGAACCTGGAATCTTCTATGTGGGAGGCGAGTGCCCAACCACCTGAGCCACATCTCTTCCCTGTGGGCTGTGGCATCTGCTTGTTGCAGCAGGGGTGGAGTATAGCTTGTTATGGTGGGAGGTGGGATCTGCTCGTCTTCTTTTAGGAAGCACCAGGACCTGAACCTGGGACCTCCCATGTGGTAGGTGGGTGCCCAAGGGGTTAAGCCACATCTGCTCCCCCCCATATTTTGGGTGTATCATTTATGTAATCTAAAAGTTGCTTTAAAAATAAAAATAAAAAATAAAAAAGGCTTTCCAAAATATACCTTCCAGAGGCCCCACCAAGCAGAATGAGCCGTTCTCACATCTATGCTCTAATCACATTTTGCCTTTGCTAATACTATGATTTTTATTATTTTGAATACTCATGTGTGTTCATGTCTGCCTTTCCATGTAGACTTTGCCTGGCATGGTTCCTGGCAAACATGCAGTAAATGACAAACAAATGCATAAGGCTCAGCTCTGCTCTCAAATAGAGGGACAACACTGGAACTGCATTTTCCTGCTTTTGAGAGGAGCACATGTTCCCCAGACCACTTTGAAAATCTCCCCTAGTCACTTGTCAGTCAGAAGAGAACTCTTCGTACAAAGTGAAAACTCCCTAACAATTGTTCCTAGCTGGTAGCAATGAGAAGAAATGAGGGCTCCCAGTTTCCAGTTGTTGAAAAGTCTAAATTGCAAACAGAATGTTTTCAGACATGACCTACCTGAAGGAAGCAAATTTTATATCGGAAGAATGTGGACTAACTATACAAAGGATGAAATTCTTTAAAAGGAAAGGGTGGGTGGCAGAACAAAAAAATCACATGCAGCATGGAAGAGTTTATTTGGTCATCTGCCTTGTCACTTTCAAATAATGGACTCAGATAAGCATCTTGAGGCATCATATACAGTCTCCTTTCAAATAACGTTATGGGACTGGGGGGAGCGTTTCATTTCCTGAAATGCATCAGGGCAGGTTAGATAACTCATTAAATATAACTTCAGTTTTCAGGACAAGGTTTTAAAGAGCAAGAAAATTTAACATATAATTTTTATTAATTTTAAAAGCTTTTTTCCATTAGCAATGAATAAATGGTTTATGGCAGTCAATAGAAAAAAGTCTCAACTACAAATTATAGGATATTTTAGAGACATAGGACAGAGAGTATAGCAGTACTTTTCCAAGTGGGAGTTGTGGACATCGGGGTAAGTTGGAATGGAGAAAACGTTTGGGGGCAGCAGGTATTTGAGGGGGGCAGTGGTTGGTGGTAGTGTTAGAAGAGAAGAAGTTTACTTAGAGGTATCTAAGAGGCTTGGGCAGAATAGTCAAGATAACACAGGGGAGGGATAGGGGGATTTAGAAGGGGTAGATGAGGTATTTGGACAAGCTAGCATTCTTCACTTCTACTACCCAAACTGGAGTAATAAGCCTACAGACACACACAGGTGTGTGTGTAACAGTTGATTTTCTTTATTTACTTTTTCATATCATAGATGCACTTTTTATATTCAGTCAGCTTTCACTCAAAAAGTATTTACTGGGAAGCAGATGTGGCTCAAGTGATAAGGCCTCTGCCTACCATGTGGGAGGACCTGGGTTCGATCCCTGGGACCTTCTAGTGAAAAAGAAGAAAAAGCATGGCTGCGTGGCGAGCCAGTGCTGGTGTGGTGAGCTGAGTGCTCGCCTGGTGAGCTGAAGGCCCATGTGGCGAGCCAAGTGCCCACGTGGTGAACCAGTGCCCACATGGTGAGCTGAGTGCCCACACAGCAAACGAAGCGCCTGTGCCATGAGCCAGTGCCTGCACAAGTGAGTCACGCAGCAAGATGATGATGCAACAAAAAAGAGAGACAAAGGGGAGTCAAGGTGAAGCGCAGCAGAGACCAGGAACTGAGGTGGCGCAGCTGACAGGGAACCTCTCTCCACATTAGAGTTCCCTGGGATCAAGTCCTGGTGAATCCTAGAGGAGAAAGACAAGAAAAGAAGACAAAAAGAGAAATAGATACAGAAGCTCACTCAGCAAATGGACACACACAACAAAAACAGCAGGGGAGGGGAGGGGAGGGGAGGGGGAGGGGGAAGGGAAGGTGGGAGGGGAGGAAAAATGTAAAAAAAAAAAAAAAAGAAAAGCAGGATTTGCTGAGTGCAGACTATATTCCAGACACAGTCTGAGAGGCTGGGGAGACAAAGATTCCTTTCCTCCTAAAAATTTCTGAAAACCAAACAAAAATTTGGTCCTTTATACTATTTTTTTTTTTTGCTTTCATCTGAAGGAACAGCCAATGCAATAAATGAAACCGAACAATCAAAAATACGAGAGAGGTAAAATTTATGACACATAAGAATGAACTCTTTTATTTTATTTTTTTTTAAAGATTTATTTATTTATTTATTTATTTAATTCCCCTCCCCTCCCCGGCTGTCTGTTTTCTGTGTCTTTTTGCTGCTTCTTGTTTCTTTGTCCGCTTCTGTTGTTGTCAGCGGCACGGGAAGTGCGGGCGGCGCCATTCCTCGGCAGGCTGCTCCCTCCTTCGTGCTGGGCGGCTCTCCTTACGGGGTGCACTCCTTGCGTGTGGGGCTCCCCTATGCGGGGGACACCCCTGCGTGGCGCGGCACTCCTTGCGCGCATCAGCACTGCGCATGGGCCAGCTCCACACGGGTCAAGGAGGCCCGGGGCTTGAACCACGGGCCTCCCATGTGGTAGACGGACGCCCTAACCACTGGGCCAAAGTCCGTTTCCCAAGAATGAACTCTTTTAATGGAGGTCAGGGTCTCTGACTTTTCAATATGAAAATCAAGGATTACATTTCACCAAAAATCAGGAGCAGGGAACAGTATTAAACGGTAGGTAGTACTTACAGTGTTCTAAGTACTGGACATATTTATCTTATTTAATCTTCATAGCTGACCTGAAGGAGGATTTTATTTTCTTCAATTAAGAGGAAAGAACAGAGAATTTGAGAGGTTACGTGATGTTCCCTGGGTCATGCAGCTGGAATGTGGCAGAGAGAGAACTTATATTTGGTTTATTTGGTTTCAAAGCCTAATGATACTTTTCCCAAACGACACTGATCCCCATGGGGCCATGCACAAATTATATCTGGCTCTTAAAAATGATTCCATCTCAATTCATCGTGGTTTCATCTTGATGCAGGGCTCCTGCAAAATGAAAATGTCCGACTCTGCTCAGGTCGGGACTCCCCTAGCCACTGAGCGAGAATGCTTTGCATGCAGCCATGCAAGGGGTCCTCAGAGTCCACCCCAGGGTCAGGCACTCTTCTAGGCACTGGGGAGACAGAGATGAGTAGATAGAATCTCTGTCTTCCAAGGCCTCACCGAATGGGCAGGAGACAGTTACTTCAGCAAATAATTATGATATAGTAGAATATGGCAATGTGATTATTATTAAACTTTTTCATTCTTCTTCTCTAGATTAAATTCAGAGAATACTTATTAAGAGCTGACTACATGCAAAGGAACTGGAGTTTTAGCAATAGTGCTGCTTTGGAAAAGCAGGATGCATCTTAGAATATGGCAGAACGAGGAGGAACAGACGGATGCGGGCACACTTGGCATATTATAAGGACAAAACCGGGTTAGCCTGACTTGATGTTTTAGGAAAACTTAACCTAAAGAATTTATCTGTGTTGTTTTTAGCCTGAGAACAAAATTTTCATGTGAGATTTCCAAGGCCCAAGTTCCCACACTTACATGTGCTCAGGTTTAGAGATCAGTGGAGCTATTTTCTATTAAAACAGAAGCATAATTTGTTTGGCTCAACCCAAAATTGTTAGCATATTATCAGAAAGTGAACTCCAACTTAAAGAAACCTTTATCCAGCCATTAATTCAGCATATCAGTATGTAAAATTATTTCAGTGAACGCAGTTCTTATGATAAGGGTTGTCTAAGGGTATTGAAACAATATTTTGCTGTGAATTGATATAACTCTAATCAGGAGACCATGTAATATCCAGAACTATTAAATCAAATAAATGCACCTATGAGGTTAAGCGTAGCTGCTGTTAGATTATTGCTGTAATGTTACATATATTTTTTTCCTGGAGGATTAGTCCTTTGCATCTACAGTTCTCTTTTTAATTTACTTGTGAATTGTATTGACTTGTATTTTAGGCATTTAATATCATCCACAGCTTTACAAGTGACATGTCCTCAGAGGCTAATCAAAATAATACCATAGAATGTACTACATCAGTGTAAAATAGATTTATAAATACCCAGGTGTTCTAAGTAAATCTATAGGCTATGAGCACCTTCTAGAGCAGGGGTTCTTAACCTTCTTTGTTCCACAGACCCCTTTGCCAGTCAGGTGAAAATCGTGGACCCCTTAGTAAGTCCACACTCTATAGTATTTAATAAATATATCACACCCGCACCAGCATGTCCCCACAAGAATAATGTTTTCTTTGAATTTCAATTCAAGCTCATTGACCCCTTGTTAAGAACCCCTGTTCTAGAGGGTTTCAAGACTTTATTAAAAGAAGTGCTTGAAGTGCAGAAAACTCAGGTGCATCTTCCTTTCAGAGGCCTTACATTCTGTTGAAATCAAGTTTGACGCAATTCATGCAGCTCAGATTTGTTATCGACACCACTGTGCTCTCTCCCTTGTCCAGTTAAGGGCTTCCTTTTAGTTGCCCAGCATCCACTAAGCCAAATTCAAATTGGTGGAGGAAAAGCAATTAGATATTTTAAGCAGTGATAAGAGCATCACAAACAATCAATTTCTATGGCATTGCCAGCTACCTGGTCAAGGAAATGTCAATAAATGCAAGAATTTATTGCAGACTACCGGTCAGCCTACTGGGCATTGATTCTTCACAGTATGCAAAGATTGCTGGGTTTAAAGAGAAACCCCTAATGATGTTCACCTTTAATTTTTTTCCCTCAGGGGGAAAAAAAAGCCTAGTTGCCCATAAAGGCCTCGGCATAAGCAAATGAGTGTCTTTATGGTTGTAAAGATGTATTGTTAGACTTTTCACAAAAATAGGAAACTAGTAAACTGGCTGGGAGTAATTAGACGTAAGCTGCTGCCTGCAGCCTCATAAAGGAGGAAGAGCTAATTACAATTACAATACACCGTGCCTAGAAACATATTTATTGTGCTTATTTTTAAGATGTTTACTTCACCTGAAAGAAACGGACTGCACAAGAATTTCGATGTAATCAAAACAAAGATCATCTTCTTTTACAGACATTTCCATTTCTAAAGTTCGTGGCGGGCAGCATTTTAATCCACATTAACCTCTGGGTCTCTTAAATGTTTAAAACGAACATTGTTTACGAAAAAACACACCTATCTCCGCTACCCCCCTTCCTCCCCCCAGACACCCACGGAGGCAGGACGAAATATAATCATCCCACACAATAATTTAACCATAGCTTCCTTGAGAAAGGAAGTCAACGGCCTCGAATATTTATTTAAACATTAAACACGCGCTTCGTCCTTAACACCGAAACAAAGGCCCACTAGAACTTTCCCAGCACACTTTCTCATCGGGAAACGCACACTATCCAACCCCGTGATTCAAATAACACCGACTGGAACCAAAATCCAAGACGTGACTTTCAGTAGAAAAACGGTCCTGGCTGAAGCGCGTTGCCACTCCTCGGGCGTGACTTGGAATGACCGAGTGGCAAGATGAGGCGGAGGGCCGCCCCCCAAGACCCCCGAGGAATGTTTCTGCTACTTCTCCAGCGCGTGGCCTCTTTGGTCTACAGAAGAGACCTGACAGGACCGTCTACCGAGAAGAACGGGAAAGGGGGCTGGGGCGCCCGCGGCCACTCGCTAAGAAGCCCGCGGTGAGGACCCTCCCCTCGGGCGCGCGCTCCCGCCTCGGGCCCCCGACAGCCCCGCACATGCGCAGAGGCGGCCGGGCGGGGCGGCCGCTCCCCACGGCGAGCCCGCGGGGCCCGGGCGCCCTTCGCACTGCGGGAGCCGCGCCGCCAGCGCCGTGGGAAGCGCGCCGACCCGGGCGAATTCAAACCTGCTCCCTGGAGAGCGCCCATCCCTTGAGCACGTGTTTCGTCCAAAACTGGTGCTTTGGAAACCCGGCGTTTTGGAATATGCTGAGCTATTCCCCACCCTAGAACCTTCCCTTTTGGTCCCCCCCCCCCCCCCCCCAAGATGTGTCAAGGGGCCTTGAGCGCGTAAACGCCGTTAGGCGCGTTGGTGGCAGAGTGGAATGGTTTCAGGATGTCCTTGTGCATTCTGGAGACAACGCTGGTGCCATGGAGAGGAGAAGCCTTACGAGAGCCGTGAGCGCGTGACCCGGCTCGGTGTCCTCTCCTAGAAGATTTAGACTTAGGATTCAGGGAACGATGGGCATTTCAAGACATGGGAAAGAAAGGCAGTGATTTCTCTCAAGTTTAGCCATCACTGAACAAAAGGAACCAAATTCAGATTCCTAAAGGTTTACGTTGAGCTGGCCTCTTTTCAGAGAGTTACAGTTTAAAACATGGAGGGTCACAGCATTGTCAACCTATAGAACAAAGACACTTCAAAACTATCACGAGCCTTATTTAAAAGACCCAGCCGTACTTTTATTATTATTTCAGGTAGCTTAGTTGGTCTTCTCACAATGGAGCGGTCAGAAGCCACTTAGAGGGCATCATGGAGTCATGGGGAAAATGGTGTTCTCCCTACCTCATCGGCACCGCCTAAATCTGCTTTAGGTCAAAACCGAAGACAGCCACAAATCCGAATTCAAACAGCCTGTCCACACTGCTGCCGCCTGGGCTTACAGCCAAGGGCAGGTTCCCCACCTGGTATACCGAAAGTCTACAGAGAACACATCAAATGGAGCCTCAGACACGACTGCTGACACTAGAATCTGGTTTTCTCACCCAAAGCCACCTAAATGGGAGGTAATATTATGACACACACATGCTCTCTGCCTCTCTCTCTCTCTGCATGTTCTCGCAGTGAAAATAGCACACGTACAATACGACAACCTTGAGAGAGCACAGACTGCTGGGAAACATTACCTTCTGCGCTGCAGAGGATTCATGAGTTTTCACCAGCTGCCTGAATCTGTCCAGACATGTTCCAGTGCTCATCCCGTTAAGACTGGCAATTAAACAGTGTTGCAGCTAAGAGATCCCAAATTTGATTCCATCCTCCGCTCTTCTTTGCAAAGCCCAATTCGAGTTTTGCACTAAATAAATGCGTGTGTACATATATTTGTATACACGCATGTGTGTGTGGATTCTTGATTCAGCTCAACAACCCCTTTGATAATAAAAAAGGGATTCCCTCCCATGAAAGGAAATGGTTATTACACAAACACAAATTCTCCATGGTTCTTTTAAACAACTGTGCGTTTAAAAATACTGCCCGACCTCAGTGTTGTCTTTGAACTTTGATCTTATCCACAAGAAGTTACTTGTCGTCGACCCTTGAATGTCTAGAGAAATGGAACGTGGACTTTAAAAGACTCAAATGGGTAGCAGTCTGGAGAGAGGACCAACTCAAATCAATAAATCTGAACGTTTCATCAAGTCCATGATATGTTACACACAGGAAATGTTTGAAACCGGCAAGATGTTATTAAAATACGAAAAGAACCTTAAAAAAGAGAAAGGAGCATCTTGCGTATTTAAGATAATTCTGTGTTCGCCGAAATGAAAAGATGTATCTCAACCAGGGACTGATGGTACATAGAGATCATCAGGGGAGCTGAAAACTGAGCAAGAATGACCAAAGTTAAGAGACCTAATGATTCGTGACGTCTTCCCTTAAAAACAAATCCCCAAATGGGAAAGGAGTAATAAATTTAAAAATCCCTCCCTGATTGGCAACCCGGGTTTTTTTCTTTATTAGTGCGGACAAGTAAATTTTATGTGATAGTTTGTTGTATTTAAAGACAGTGTAAAACTCTCACTGCAAACAGTTGTTTACAGTGCGTTTTTCAGCACCGAGCTGTTTTAAAGCTCAATTGTGCATTTTGCAGATAAAGTGGGAAAACTAACTGAAGGCTGTATTGTAAGCAGTGGTTGCCGTGGAAACCCCAGTTTCAAGAGCTGGTTCTCCATTACCACTTAATTTAGGCTTCCTAATTGCATTCCACTAAATCGGTAGCGACAATATCTGCAGAGCAAAACTGCATGCCCAGTCTAGCGCAAACCTCTTTGAAACAGGCTTTTTGAAAGCCAGGAGCTATAAAAACTCAGCATGACGTGGAGCATATGAGAAACCTGTAGTTCAAATGTACTGCTGCCTGCTTTCTCATCCTTAGTAACTTCAGTACGCTCCACACCAATCTATTAGTTCAGTCTACCTTAAAGATCATAAAGCTCTGCCATGTGGAAACTCATCTGTCCACCAACACATTGGTGCAAAATAGATTTAATTGTACTCCCAACCCGGTATCATGTCCATCTTATTTTACTACACACCAGCAGGTAGCCAGTGCACAGTCTCACTTTCCTTGAATTGCCCTTGCTCCACAATACGAGGAGAACAATACTTTCTCAGTTTAAATTATTTGCCACTGTTGGGCTGAGCGGAGAGCTAGACCGCCCATATGTGACCTGAAGAGAGGCTCGTCAGAACCACTAGACATAAAAGCATTCCAATTATCGACCACACTGCTTTAATAGAGGAGGCAACTAATATGATAGTGTAAGGGACTCTGCCAGTCAGAAGCTCTTCGTCACTGTCAGATTAACACTTGAGTTAAACTCTTGTAAATCAGTCACATTATGCTGCTGGTTGAGAAATAAACACAGACCTATTATGCTTAGAATTCCGGAGGGCTCTCGCTGCAAAAGGAGTTACACTGGATGCCCTATTAATCTGAATTTTGTCATGTTTATTATTTTGCAATTACTAATGTGGGTGATGTTGGAAAGATTGAAGTTGCCTATGATTAGATTCTGAAATGGGAGCACATGCCTTCGGTGGCAACCAAGAAGGCGGGCCTGGTTGGGTCGCGGGGCCTGAGAGTATACTGTGGGCATTTTGTGCAACTTCCAGTGGCAGAGGAAGCCAGCTGACCCCTGCTTGACAACAAAAGCCCACGATCCTCATTTTCTCTCGAAACAACAAACGCTTTCAAGCAGAGGGCCTCGCTATCCCGGAGAACATGACTTCATGCCGATCCCCGGCGCAGTGCCTCGTTCCATCGCTCAGGTCTCGAGGAGTTGGCATCTATACTGTTGGCGAGGAGAGTCCTTTGCCTTGGAAAGACAAGGAAACAACTGCAGCGTTTCATCTCCTCCCTGGCGTTGGTGCGTGTTGCTAAAGCAGCCTCGAAGCTGCTGCCAAGCATCCCGCTATTGTCTTCTATCTCCCAAGGTTTTGAATGCCCGTGCCCTCCCAACTGTGGGTTTCTGCAGGAATGAATGAGGCATTTTCCAGGACAAGACTTTATGAATGAGACAGACTGTGTAGTACAAGGCAAGAGGCTCTGTGTGTTTCCCAGATTAAGAAAGCAAGTGTTAAGGGAGGCTTCCTTCTAGGTTTTGGGAGAAATGTGCAGGTAGAGCGAAGTCAACCGCACTGACGAGATTTGGCCAGAAAGTCTTGCCACGGAGAGGCAATAAGAGGAAATGATGCATTCAATAAGGCAGGCATATAAGAGCCGTGGATGGAGAGAGATTCTAACACAGGAATAGGTGCCATTCCAAAGCAGTGGGGAAGGGTAGAAGCTGTTGTCCAATTTGCAGCATCATATAAATTGCAATGCAATGGTTTGAAGCGATGGTGCGCTAGAGTTTTCCTTGGGCAAGGTGGCGGTAGCTTGTTTTCTACATTCCAATCTGCGGGAAAAAGAGGCCAGGGCTCTAGATGTGGCAGGTTGCTGTGCAGCGGAAGAACCTTTGCACAAACATAGAGCCTCGTGATTCTGTGATGAGAACATGAGATCACGGAGACCAAGTTTGAGCAAACTTGTGAGTGAAAGGTTCTGGAATTTTAGTTACCCTGCTTTGTGTAGATCTGATCAAAGTATTCTTTTCCAATTTCTTCGAGCTTTCCAAAGAAGGCCTCGGCATCCGCTTCAGGTCTTGGACCTACTTCTGCTGCATCTGCACTCCGAGTGCTTCAATATCAATCTGCTTCTGTTAGTTTCTTCCTGGCGAAGGATGGAGAAAAGTGAAGGACGCGTCTTCTGTAATCGCCTTCATGCTCCCCTCCACCCTTCGACTCAGCAGTGAAAGCACCCCCTTCTCCCTCCACCTTGCCCTCAGCCGGCCTCGGGTTCTGGCCTGTCAAGCCCTCGAAGCAGCTCCCAGAGGGTGGCAGCCGGCACAGACAGAGATCAAGGAAAACTGGAGGCAACGTTGTTCAAGCATCAGGTTCCTGCTAATTTCCTCTCACTCTAGCCTTATGAAAATGCCTCTGATTTTATCTATGTCCTTCCACTTTGCCACTGCTTATCTCTTATCCACTCCATGAAACTAATAAAATAAAAAGACCAACGTTTCCTTCGCATCCTTAACAATTAATTCTAATTCGAAAATGTCTTTGATCTGCTCGCCATTATTCTAAAACGAAACCCCAAATCTTTTGGCTTAAAATCAAGTCTTGCTTCAGTATATAGTCTAGGTACCCTGTGGAAAGAAAATTGCAGCAGCCACAGAAAATGATTACTACTGAATTACAAATCGCGAAGAGTTGCATAAATAGTTATGAGGGAAAATTGCAGGATAATGCTGCTGATAGAATCAATAGTGTCCTTGATAGTGATATACCCAGGGGTTCTATATATTATCTATCCACTGAAATGTCAATACAAGAAAACCTACTGAGGAATTCATATCAGGGTCCATTCGCTGTTCATTCCCAAGTGAATAATAAATCAAATTGGGTACCTGAGAGATCTCCTCTAATCGACTTGTTTAAGAAACTGCTTAAACTTTCGGCCATTACGTTATTCCCACTAATGGATGTTTGGAAGCATTTCTCTTTCCTTTAAAATGTATGCGACGTTTCTTGGACTATGTATTTTAGCCTCTGACCCATGACAGCAAAGAAAGCAATGGATACTTTACATGTTCCTTAAGTAATTAGGACCCCTGTAATTATATTTACTAGAAAGCTTTTTATATTTATGTTGTTTCTCTTTGAATCCCAATGCTTAGTAAGGGGCTCTGGATATAAAGGTCTCCCTCTAAAGTACTTTCCGAATAAACAAATATCCGTTGACCAGACTTTCTTTATCTATAGCCATCACTGGTCATTTTCTCTCCTCTCTTGTCCTCCGACATCCTTAAAATTAATTACTCTGTGATTTTTAAAACATTAAATAGCAACCTGGATACATTTTTTATAGAAAAATCCAAGATGTCTTTTAAATGAAAGACTTTTGTGACCCTAGAATGACACCACGAGTGAGACTCTCTGGGTCTTATTGTGGAATCAAGTACCTGGGGGATTACTGATTACAGCTTATTAACACAAACAGGGTTTTAATACATAGCACTTGACAAAAAATAGATTTTAGAGTTCCACGTGATGGTCCGTGTATTGGATATATCAGTATGATGCATAATAAAATTCCAGGAAAACAAGCAATTTTTAAAAAATTCCTTTTACTATGTTTGCTTTTTGTTGTTTTTTGGGGGTGGGGGTGGGCTGGCCTTATTTAAATAACAAAGCTGCTATTCACTATGCATTTTAAGCACCAAAGATGCTGAGAAAAATGGTTGTGCGGTCCTGACCTGCACTTGGCCAAGTCCAGGGAACCAGCCAGAGCTTTGCTTTTTAGGCGCTAAGATTTTCAATAATTTGGGCATCATCTTTAAACAAAACCTAAATATCAATTCTATTTGAAACAAAAGCTGTTCAAGAAATCTTGTTTTTTAATAAGTTTTTTTGCAGAGAAACCATGGAGTCTGGACAGGCTCAGCTGCCTAGTTCACGGGACCCAGTGCAAAGTGAAAACGCAGGGCCCGTGCTCCAACATTGCCGAGAACTTCAAGGTGGCGATGGCCGACCATGGAACGCAGCGGGAGGCCCTTCTGGGCACCGGGCTCTGTGCAACTGCTCTGGTCACGCACCTTGAGGCCGGCCTGGGGTCTGGATTCAAGTCCTGACTCCACTGTTCCCTGACTGTGTGATCTTGAGCAACTTAACCTCGTGCAGTTCTGGTTTTCTGGTCTGTAAAGCCTCATTCAGCCACTTTACCGTACACTCAAATGGCTGTTGTGAGCATCAAGTGTGGACAGGCTCTGTACATTTTAAAGCGTGATATAAAATCAGGTATTATTATTTTTTACGTTTTAAATTATTGGCTTGTGATCAGGGCTGGGAATAGACAAGCTTAGGATGTAACTTTCTCTTCTCTGGCCTTAAAGTGAAATGACTTGATATCCTTCTAGGCTTCCCCGAGCTCCAAATCACTGGAACACACCACCTCGCTTTCCTCTGTAACGCAAACCACCGCCAACTTCTGCCCGTGGTCTTAGGTCCCTCCTCCCCAAGTCATCAGAGCCTCAGAATGAGTCTGTCACCAAGAATTTATGGTGTGCCCGGGCTTCTAAAATAGGGAAGCCCCTGAGTCAGCCGCTTTTTCGGAATCTGAATGATGTGGAGCCCTCATTAAGTCGGGAGGACACGGTTCTCCCTCAGCCCAGGTGGGAAGGCCCAGCCACCCGCAGGGAACTGTGGCCTCTTGGAAGCCGCAGCTGCTGACCCCGTTCGAGATGAGGAGCGCTGGCTGGGGGCGGGGGGCGCCTCAGCAGGCCTCAGCTGCTTCTGATCCTTGCCGCGGCTCTCCTCCCCAAGGGCTCCCTGAGATCAGACGTTTCCACTCCCTCCAGGGCAAAGGGACCAAGCTGAACCCTCCTGTCTGCCAAGAAACGTCTGAGTGGACTGGCTTTTGAAGTGCAGGATCCAGAAAGTTCAGAGCTGATTTTAATGACCAATTTCAGTAGCTTCACTTCATCTAACTGGCAGCTTCTCAAACTTTTTCCTGGGATAGTGGAAAAGAGAGAGCTGATAACTGGAACGTCTTTAAAATATCAGGTGTCACCTCAAGAACCCAAGTAGGCAAAGAAATATACCATAAACAAAGTAAAGAGATGAATCCTGGCAAAACTGTATCATAAAGGGCTAATGTCATTATTAATAAATTTTAATAATATGAACAACCTGAGACAAGAATGGGTAAAAGATATCAATAGGCAGGTCACAGAAAAAGGAAAATGGCCCTAAAACACATGGAAAGATGCTCAATTTCCTTTAGAGTGAAAGAAATGTAAATTAAGTGTACACTTGGACACCATTTTTATGTTTCAGACTGGCAAAATCTCTAATGTCGTTCAGCAAAATTTGTGGGTAAGGCCGTGAGGAAACAGGCCCTAGCCTATATTGTCGGTGAAAATATAAAATAGTACAACCTTTTAAGGGGGATAGGAGGCAATAGCTAGAAAAATTACATATGATTTTACTCTTTACTCTATAAATTTTACTGCTAGAAATCCATCCCATAGATACACTGCCAAAAATTTAAAAAGGCATATGCACAAAATTATTCATTGCAGCAAATTTGCATTAGCAAAAAACTGGAAACAGAACAGGTGTCTCCATCAGTAGGCAACTGTGGGAATAAACAATAGAGTGTCCACATGACAAAATTCTAAATGCCTGCCCCTGCCTCAAATGAGAAAGATCTCCATGCATGGATATGGTATGATCTCTAGTGTATATTACAGGTGAAAACGGCAAAGTATAAAACACAAATCTTTTGTGTAAGAAAGGGAGGCAATATGAATTTATTTACCTATTTGCTTATATTATCAAAAGATAATACTAATGTGGTAAGCCAAAAATGATACTGATTACTTCTTACAGGAGAGGACAGAGGGGACGAGATGGAAATGAGATTGCTCTGATTCATGTCATTGCTTTGATGATTCCAAAAAATATAAAATTTAAAAATCCCTAAAATTTGAGAACTAACTGAAATGGATGAATCTACTCTATATCAATTTTGCATCATAATTGCCCAGGGACAAGAAAGACTTCAAGCGCTGGAGAAGACATTGACACGTGCACACATGGTAGTAGGTGTTTCATAAGGACAAAAAGGGCTGCATCGTGGTATTAAACTTCATTTGGTAATTTTATTGTTATTAGTAATACTGTTATTATTACTTGGAAATTATTTTGCATTTTTCTTTATAATAAAGCAAATATGTAATTTGGAGCCAGTAGGTTTGGCATGAGAGAAAAGAAATACTAGCATAAAATCAAAGAGGGTAAGCAAAATCCCTACAATGTTAAATGTGAATTAGAAATAGCATTGACTCATGATGTTTTTTTAAAAAGTATTTTCTAGCCCTGTCTAGAAACAAAGATAACTCTGTGGCAGTGACCATCCCTAGTGCCTAGAAATACTTCCCCAACGAAAGGATCCAGTTTCTGGGACAGGAAATATTCAAATAAGCCTAGACATCTGGGTGTGTCAGAAAGCAAGGAGGCTATCAAAGACCAAGGGATCATGTCGAAAGGACACACTTGAGACAACACGAAGGCGAATGCTGTCCAAAGATTGAGCAATCCGAGCATCAAAAATATGATGACTGTAATTCGTTGAAATACACTAAATAGTTAAAAACCTGACTTCTGAGTGATGCTGTAAAGGAGGGGGGATAAAAACAGCAGCTGCAACAGCAGCAGTAACAACAACGACACACAAACACTCTCACACACAACCCCAAACAAAATAATTCATTGGTCATCCTTGAAGGTCATTGGGACTTCAAATTATTTGTGGGAACACTGGCAATTAAAGGGAAAGAATCAAGCATATATATGTGACAATGACTTGGTGGTTATGTAAGAGAATGTCTCTTTTTAGAGACATATGCTAAATAAGGAGAGATGAATGATATGGATGTTGGAACTTATTCTAAAATATTGTACTAAACAACAACAACAAAAGAAAGTAAGGGAAGCCAATAGAGAAAAGTGTAAAAGGAATAAATGATGCAAAAGTTTTGATAAGAGTTGAGTCTCGGTGAGGCTAGCCAGGGCCTTGTTAGGTTAAAAGACTACTTTTGCTTATGTTTGAATTTTTTCATTAAAACAGTTTACGAAAATGTAGATATAAAAATTCACGTGACTTTTTTTTTTAAAGATAAATTTTTTTTTTTTAAAGATTTATTTATTTATTTAATTTCCCCCCCTCCCCTGGTTGTCTGTTCTTGGTGTCTATTTGCTGCGTCTTGTTGCTTTGTCCGCTTCTGTTGTCTCAGCGGCACGGGAAGTGTGGGCGGCGCCATTCCTGGGCAGGCTGCACTTTCTTTTCACGCTGGGCGGCTTTCCTCACGGGGTGCACTCCTTGCGCGTGGGGCTCCCCCACGCGGGGGACACCCCTGCGTGGCAGGGCACTCCTTGCGCGCATCAGCACTGCGCATGGCCAGCTCCACACGGGCCAAGGAGGCCCGGGGTTTGAACCGCGGACCTCCCATATGGTACACGGACGCCCTAACCACTGGGCCAAAGTCCGTTTCCCTCATGTGACTTTTGTATTTTAGTTTAAATTGTATCAAAATTTGTTCTAGTCCAAGAATATGCTTTAAAAATACCAGTGAATTAACTTAATGCTCCCCACCCCCTCAATATATGAGTAAAATAGATGTTCCAGAAAGACTTGCCACCATTTACATTCAGGTAAGAAGATGGGGCTTCTTATATCCTTATTGCTTCATCACACATTTGTCTGTTACTTGATTCTTGCTCATTTTCTTTTTAATGGTTTGTAATGTTATGATATTTATCCAGTAAATTGTAAGTGCTTGTTGGACGTTGGTAGAGTATAGTAAAGAGACAAGAGATGTAAACATGACAAAGCTGGATAGCCTGAGTCTGCCTACTTTTAGTAACTGGGTGAGATCAGATCCAATTTTTTCCTGCTCTGCCCCTTCTAGATACAATATAATGCCTGGTTCTAGAGTCTAGCTCTCTGTGTTCAAGTTCTGGCTTTGGCAAAGCCAGCTGAGAGACCTGGGGCAAGGGACTTAAGTCTCTCTTTCCTTATTTGTAAAATGAAGATGAAACTAGCAGCTTCTGTGCTGGGTTGTAATAAGAATCATTTGAGACAAAGGGTACTGTATTAGTCTGCCAAAGGGGTGCCAATGCAAAGTACCAGAAATTTGTTGGTTTTCACAAAGGGTATTTATTTGGGATAAAATCTTACAGATACAGGCTGTAAAGAGTCCAACTCAAGATTGCTTTCTCACCGAAGTCAGCTGCCATGTGTTGAAGTAAGATGGCCAGTGATCTCTGCGGGATTTCTGCTGTCCCCTCTGGGCTTCCTGTATCAGTGTCAGCTCTTTTCCCAAGGTCAGCTGTAAGCTATCAGGCAAATGGTCCATCTTTCTCAGGGGCTTTAGCTGTTTGAACCTTCTTTCTGTCACATGGCAGGATCAAAACCACAAAGTTCTCTCCTCTGTGTGTCTTCCTGAGTGAGTGGTGGGCCAGTCACCAAGAGGGCGGGGAACAGCCGACTCAACCTGAGTCTCGCCTTACTGATGGGGTAAATCAAAGCCCTGATCTTAACAGGTAATTTAATCAAGGGCCCCTCAACGGAATCTGGTATAATCAAAGGGTATCACACCCCGAAGAATAGCTTGGTTTACAAACATAATCTTTTCCCTTTTGGGGGATCAAAAAATAATTTCAAAGTCACAGGGAGAAATGATCTGATGAGTGCATTGCACATAAGATGTACTCCATAAATGACAGCTACAACAATTCTGGTATTTGTTGCTATTCCTCTCTCCCCCCAAAAGACAAGGCATTATTAACACGGTAAACTAATGTCCTGTAAGGTTGGGACTTTTTGGGGCAGGAGGGGGAGCTCAGACTCATTGGAGAAGCCAATGAAAATGATCTCCCCAACCCCATCCTTTTGTGTTTTCTCTTTCTCCCTCCCCGCCCCAGGTCCCGATTATGCATACAGTTTACAGATGCCCCTCCTCCCCACCCATGGACCCCAGGCTAAGAACCTCCGCTTTGGAATGTTAGTGACTTGTGGCCACCGTGGGAAACCATTTGCATTTCGATGGAGCTCTCCATTAAACTAAACAATGACCTGGAAGGTGGAATCTCGACTTGCTGCCAGGCTGAGGGGTGGGATAGAGACGGTGGGGATTAGGAGCTCCTTGGGGGAAAGGATCCTTTCTGGGGCTTTCTGGGAGGGGTTCAAATCACATTGTGGCGCGAGTTGCCTCTTTTGCTGCTCTCTGAAGCCGTCCAGGCTTTGTCTTCTGAAAAAAGTGTTTGTAGAAATTATGGGTCATGTAAATGGGAAACATTTACACGAGGTTTTTGAAAGTAACGTAGGTTTCGAACCACCCTATCAGGAGTTTGCTTCGTTTATTTAATACTGCTCTGAGGGCTGCACAGAGGGAGCGCCGCCCCCTGGTGCTGCATCCGGCTTCCAATATCACAGCTCTTAACTGTAGGCAGTGCTTTCTGACATTCAATCTGCTCCCTTATATGTCAAGATAATTTTTGGTCATGAGAGCAAATATGTACCGGGTTATTAGCCAAATGAAAGAAAAACAAAACATAACCTTCCCGGGCTAAGCCTATTCTCCTGGATGTGAGTCTGAGGAGCAGAAACCCTTCCACAAGGAAATCTGAAGCTGTCTGGTAGAGGCCTGAACGTCTAAATCCTGTGGGGGATTTTCCAGTCCCTCCCTACATTGCTAATATTCAAGAAAAACAAGGCGTGTGGAACCCAATGAGATTAGACTAAAACCCAGAATAAACAGGGATTTTGATATCATCCTTCCCTGACTTATGTCTTTCATGTTTTAAATTCTCTTGGCCCCGTAAACACATTACATCTAATTATGGCTGAAGTTCAAAAGGCTGGGGGGTTGAGTACGTAGCGGATTCCAAGGCATGGGCGCCGAGCTCGGTTCTGCCACGTTGGAAACGGGCCTTTTCCTATCGAGGGCCAAAAATACTGGGGAGGTAGTTAAGTTGTTTGTGGCCAAAATCAGGGGAGGAGGAAAGAGAAATCAATCATCAGTCATCGTGTTGTTAAAACCACTTGGGGTTTTGGTTTCCCTTTATTTTGTCCGTTTATTATAACAGCTGGAAGGGTGAGCTCAGCTGACTTAATGATATTTTGTTGTACTAACATATTTGGTGGCAGTTCAGCTCTTGGAAGCTTAACAGAAGCAGAGATTAAAATCATAGCTAGAGGTTTGCAGATTCTCTGACATCCTAAATGACAGAGAAGAAATAAAAGATATTTTCTTTCTCTTTGATCTTATATATGACATGGGTGTGATGCATCATCATTTTAGAAACCTGAAACACTCAGCAAAGAACAACAGGGAAAGCTGATAGCGCGTGTGGCTTGCAAGGGCCAGAGCTTTGAGGCCAGCGCCAGCTTTCCCAGCAAACACGGGAGGCTAGCACCAAGGGCCCACACTCTTTCAGGGGCTCGCAAAAATGTTTTAATTTCTTTTAAAATCAGAGGGCAAGAGAGAATTTTTAGGTCAAACAAAATGTGTTAATACATAATAGTAATATACTCATCTCTATACCGGTAATATATTCATAATAGTAATATATTCATCTCTATACCAGTGCTGCTGTAGACTATAACTGTTAATACTTTTGATGGAGAAAGGGGTTCGTGAAAGTGAAAGCACTGAGGAGGTTCCGCCCCAAGCTCTTGGCACACGGTGACATTCACTGCTCCCAGCAACTCTGGATCTTGGAAGCAGCCCCGGGGAGTGGGGCAGTCTCCCATGCCATGTATCTTTTTGCACTCATGGATTCCATATGGGAGATTGACACAGAACAAGAGGGATTGACACTTTGGCCATTTCCCATTGAGGTTCAAAATGATTGCAAATCTATTTGAGTTTCTTTCCCTTTTGAGGAAAGTATCATTCGATTATTTTATAGTGGTCGTGGAGAACTTTCTTTCCTCGTATTGGGTATCCTTTCCACTTTGCTCTCTGGTCTTCAGAACTTATTTCCTGTGAGAGGAATAAAGGGATTCCCAGTCTCCAGTGACCTCCAGCCGGCGCCCCCAGCGGTTGGGAGCAACTGACTCCTCCGCTGGGGCTCTCTTTGGCCTCATTTGATTGTGTGAAGCAGAGTGGTGAGGGCAGAAGTGAACTGACCTAGAAATCCAAAGACTTGGGCTCTACTCCTAAATCTAACACTTACCACCTATGAATTCCATTTCCGTTCTGTAAAATGGGAGCAATAATATCTGTCTAGGTAGTTGTTGTGGAAACCAAATGAGATAATAGATGTGGACATGTTTTGTAAATTTGGGAAGTTTTCTACAATATAAGGATCTATGAGTCCTTTTGTTTCACATTTTCTGCCTCAGTTTCTTTATGGTTAAAATGGGGAGCTTGGCATTGGCTTCCAGCTTAGCTCAGAGGAGGGTTATGTGGCTAGAAATGACTAGCAAGAGAAAGTGTCCTGAAGACAATAAATGTACTCCACAGTAGCAAATATTGCTAAGCGGATTAACTTGACCTGCATATCATTATCCAGAACATGGACTATAGGTAGGTCTTTCCAGAAATGGCATATGTTGGAGCTAAAAAAAAGCCAACACTACTCAATAGCAGAATACCTGCATTTAGTGCATCAGAAGCAGGGTTTAAACTCTCCCTGGTGGGGATGATGAGGTGGCTCGGCGACAGTTGAACGCTTTTGTCGACACTACTCTGGTGCACATCTGCTTCAAAACACTAAAGCCCTGCTTATTAACCTTTAGCCCCTGGGCCTGCACTTGGGACCTTATTCATTAAACAGTTACCTCCCTCACCAGCTGGCCCGGTATGATTTTGGAAAGGGCCTGAACTTAGTCATGGCAATTACCTTCTCGTCTGGGCCAGGCTTTGACTTGCTGCCTTATAAACACTGGAAAGAAAGGCAATTCCTGTCTATTAGAAGGGCTCAGCCACCCCAGGAGAAGACAAATTGTTTCATAACCATCTCTACCCTCAGGGAAGTTATGACTGCAAACCAAGACAGGGAGTGATCAAAAGGGAGTTCTACCTATATCTAGTAGGGGATAAGAAGACGGAAGTAGTTGCGTGGGGGAGGCAAGAGTCTGCTCAGGATGGAGACCTTACTTCACAAATGTACAACCTAAGGCCACTCACATTTGCACCATTTCACAAGGGTGCAAAGTTTTTTCTTATTATCTGATCCCGGGCATGCTAATTATGTCAAACGCACATTTTTCTAGGAGTCATAGCCTAAATATAAATAACAGTTACGTTAGACCATCATACCTGACTCTCTCCTCCCCTCCCTCCCTCCTCCCCTTCCTTCTTTCTTTTCCTTCTTTCCAACAACTCTTCATTGCGTTCTACCAAAAGCCAGACCCTGCAGTAGGCATTGAGGTCAAAGCTTTGAAAAAGATGATATGTTCTGCTTCTCATGGACTACACATCCTCATCAGGGAGAGAAACAAAATGCAAATGAACAGGTCAATATACAAAGCAAACATTGTGATGAGTGGTGTCTTCGTTTGACAAAGGGCTGCCGATGCAAAGTACCAGAAATGTGCTGGCTTTTATCAAGGGGATTTATCTGGGGGTAATTCCTGCAGTTCAGTTGAGGCTATAAAATATCCACATCAAGACACCATCAGAGATGTTTTCCCATGAAAAGTCAGCTCCTGGTGATCTTTGTGTCTTGCCATGTGGCAATCAGGCATATGGAAGGGCTTGTCTTCTCAGCCTTGAGCTGCTCCCTGGGCCCAGCCCCTCAGGGGCCTCATTCCGTGCCTCTGTGCTCTGCTGGTTCCAGACTCTGGGTGCTCTCTCAGTCTCTTGGAACTTCTCTGTTTTCCTGAATTCCTCTCTCACACATGGCAGGATCAAGATGGCAGCTTCCCTTTTCTCTGTGTTTTTCTCTCTCTGTGACTCTGTTTATATAAGACTCAGTAAGTGGACAGAAACTCAACTGAGTCATGCCTCTCCAATGTAGTCCGATCAAAAGCAGTCTAATCAAATGATTTGAAGTGAATCTAATGCAATCAAAGTGTACCACACCCACAGGGATAGATTAGTTTAAGAACTTAGTCTTTTTTTTTTGATTCACCAAATCCAAACTGTCATAAGTGGCATGGAGAAAATCATTAATTATGCTGTATCTTCTATTTCTCTTGCTCTCTCATTTCTCTGACTTGCATCTCTTCTTGAACTTCTTACATCCTCCACTTTTGTGCTCAGCTGATGACCATCTCTTACATTTTACTGAGTAAGCAGAAGCCAGTAGACTTTCCACCTCATCCTTCTACCACCAAACTTACACATGTAGTACAGTTTCATCCTCTGTCTTCTTTCTTATTTTGAGAGAAGCGGTTCAATTATTCACCTGGTTCTAGCTCTTGACCCTCTTGATTTCCAAAACCCTCACCTGCTATCCTCCTCCCACCATACTTCTTACACTTTTTGCTCCATCATTCTTTCCCTTTGTACTCTATTACTTCCAACAGCATGCACACAATCTTAATACTTGCCGTACTGAAAAAAATAACAAAATTTGTTGAACCTTACATCTCTGGCCACTTTTTGCTTCATTTTTTTCTCTTCCTTTTCAAAGGTAAACTTTAAAAAGTTATTGCCTTTACCAGAGTTGGCTACATTATTTTCAGGGAGGGTCCAAGGCAAAATGAAAATATAGAGCCTGGCTGGGGCAGGGAAGTCAATCTATCCCATGGTGGATAGATGCCTCTCAAGAGATAGCAACCTCTGTGTCTGGGTGGGCTCTGTAATTGGATGTACCTGGGGTAGATCAGAAGACACCACTGAGTTGCAGCTGACGGGTCCATGGCATTGCAGCCTGGGCTGACAATGGCCATCAGCTTCCCCTGCCCTGAGATGCTATGGGATATGAGACTGACATCAATCTTCCCCATGCCCTCATCCATGTTCCCCCCAGGGGTTGAGGGCCACAGCATAATGTGGGCCTCCTCTTGCCAATATGACTGGGTCCATTTGCCATCATAGGTGGTTGTAGAGGAGGGCTAAGGAGGGGGAAGCCCGAGGTGCCAGGGGGCGGGAAGTTGGTGAATGGGAACCAATCCTGGGGAGCAGAGGAGGAGGCAGGGCAGTGCTTAGGTTCAGAGACCCCAAGCAGGCTCTATTGTCCCATCATCTCATCAGACTTCACTTGCAAGACAGAAAGTCAAGGATAAATTTGATAAGAATTTCATGTTGTTGGTCACAGAGCCTTAATTCCACCCATGGCACCCTTCTGAGCACCAGCTCTGTGTGGCTGCCCTGGCCATTGCCTTTGCTTTGCCACTAGTCATCTACTCTTCAGCAGGTCATGGTCATGCTTCAGCTGTCCCCATTGCACTCAATCTGTCCCTCTCAAGGTTGCCAAATGCAGGAGCTGCTCCATTCTCTGACTCTGCCACCTTCAGCAGTGTTCAGCAATTGACTGCTCTCTCCTACTAATCACACGCCTCTTGGCTTTCCCCGTGCTTATCCCTGACTAAACTCAGGCACCTTGGGCCGCCGTCATTGGCCTTCACCAATTCTCATTTGGCATTCTCTCCCTGAAGCTGTTGTTCATTCTCGTGGATCAGATACCATTTCACACATATGATCCCTACATTAAACTAGATTAAACTTCTCACCTGAGGTCACCTCCACATCCCACTTTTCATAATTGATTGTAGAGTGTTTTGGTCTGCATTTGTCATCCTCGTGCTTATAATATAGAATAAAATTAATTCTCCACCCCCCCTCCCCTTTTTTTAGAGAAGTTATAGGTTTGGAGAAAAATCATGCAGAAAATGCAGAGTTCCCATATACACTCCCTGTGTTAGTCTGCTAGGGTGCTGAAAGCAACATAACCGGAATGGATTGGTTTTACAATGAGATTTAATAGCATACAAATTCTGAGGCCCTGAAAATGTCCAAATCAAGGCATCATCGAGATAATACCTTCTTCTTGAAGACCAGCTGCCTGTGATCCTGGACTCCTCTGTCACATGGCAAGACACATGTGGCATCTGGTGGTCTCCCCTTTCTCTTCCAGTTTTCATTGCTTCCAGCTTCATGCTTCTGTGGCATTCTCTCCTCTTTGCCTAATTTCATTTTCTTCCAAAGGACTTCAGTAAGAGGATTAAGACCCACCCAGGGCCATGACTTAATTGAAATAACCTAATCAAAAGGACTTACCTAAAATAGGTTTACAGCCACAGAAATGGATTAGCTTTCTGAACATACTTTTCTGGGGTCCATACAGCTTCAAGCTCTCACATTCCCCAGTACAGTTTTAGCTATTAGTAACATGTTGCATTAGTGTGATCTTTGTTACAATTGAGGAAACAAGAGAAACAAGACTATTAGAATTGCATTAGGGTAACCCTCTGTGTTGTACAATTCTACAGTTTTAAAAGTTTTTATTCTGTAAGTTATACACAACCTAAAGTTTTCCATCCTAACTACTTTCAAATATACAATTTCATGTGGTATTAATTACATTGAAAATGTTGTGCTACCATCACAACCTTCCATTACCAAAATTTTTCTGTCACCCCAAACAGAAGCTTTATATCAATTAAGCATTAACTCCCCATTTCCTACAACTCCTTCACCCTAGAAACCTGTATTCTAGTTTCTGGCTCTATGAATTTGCATACTTAATTGTTTCACATAAGTGAGACCATACAACATTTGTCCTTTTGCATCTGCCGTATTTTACGCAACACGATGTCTTCAAGTTTCGTTCATGTTGTTTCAGGTATCAGAACTTCATTCCTTTTCATGTCCAATAATAGTCTATTGTATGTATGTACCACATTTCGTTTATCCATTCATCTGTTGATGGACACTTGGGTTGCTTCCATCTTTTGGCCATTGTGAATAACAGTGTTAAAATATCTGAGTTGCTGCTTTCTTTTGAGTATAAATCTAAAAGTGTGATTACCTGGTATCATGATTTGGAACTATCTACCCCAGAAAACCATTTCCTTAAACTTAATCCATTCCTGTGGGCATGAACCCATTGTAAGTAGGTTCTTTGGATGAGGTTACTTCAGTTAAGTTGTGGCCCCACTCAATCAGGATGAGTCTTAATGCTATTATGGGGTCCTTTATAAACAGAATCAAATTTAGATAGAAAACTTTGGGAAGCAAGAAGCTGGAGGTTAATGGAAGAGAAGGGAAAAGCCAGGAGAAGCCACCATTTGCATTGCCATGTGATAGAGAAGCCCAGGACCAAGCATCACTGGCTGTCAGCCCCAGAACATCAGTCATCCAGAAGAGAGCATCACCTTGCCTTGATGAAGCTTTGATTTGGAATATTCCTTGCTTCAAAACTGTGAGTCAATCAATTCCCATTGTTTGGTCTTTGAGTTAGCAGTCAGAAAACGGAAACACCTGGTCATACAGTAATTCTATATTTAACTTTTTGAAGGATCACCAAATTCTTTCCACACCTACTACCCCATTTTACATTCCCACCAACAATGAATAAGAGTTCCTGTTTCTCCATATCCTCTCAACACTTATTTTGCTTTTTTTTACTTTCTTCATAGTAGCCATGATAGTGGGTGTGAGATACAATGAAATCTCACTGTGGTTGCTTGATGGCTAATGATGTTGAACATCTTTTCAGGTGCACATTGGCCATTTATATATCTTCTTTGGAGAAATGTCTATTCAAGTCCTTTGCCCTATTTTAAAATGGGTTGTTTGTCTTTTTGTTACTTGTAGGATGTCTTTATATATTCTGGATATTAAATGCTTATTGTTTATGTGGTGATAGTGGGCATCCTTGTCTTATTCCTGATACTAGGGAGAAGGTTTTCAGTCTTTCACCACTGAATGTGATAGAAACTGTGGATTTTTCATGTATGTCCTTTATTATGTTGAGGATATTTCTACTATTCCTAGTTTTATGAAGTGCTGGATTTTGTTGAATTCATTTTCTGCATCAGTTGAGATAATCATGGGCTTTTCCCCCTTCATTTTGTTATGTGCTGTTTTCTTATGTTGAACCACCCTTGCATATATGGGATAAATGCCACTTTATCATGGTATATAATTCTTTCGTAGTGTTGTTGGATTTGGTTTGCTAGTATTGTGTTGAGGATTTTTGCATCTATATTCATGAGGGATATTAGTCTATAATTTTTTTTTTCCAGTATCTTTATCTGGCTCTGGTGTAAAGATGACGCTGACCTCATAGAATAAGTTAGGGAATGTTTCCTCCTCTTCAATATTTTGGAGGAATTTAATCAGGATTGGTGTTAATTCTCTTGGAATGTTTGGTAAACTTCACCAATGAAGTGTCTGGTCCTGGTCTTTTCTTTGTTGGGAGGATTTTGAATACCAATTCAATCTCTTTATTTGTTTTGATCTGTTAAGATCTTCTATTACTTCCTGAGTGAGTGTAGGTAGTTTGTGTGATTCTAGGAATTTGTCCATTTCATTTAGGTTATCTACTTTTTTGGCATATGATTGCACTTTGAATCCTTTTATAGCCCCTTTTTTATTTCTGTGGGGACAATCTAAAGGTTGCCTCTTGGATTTCTGATTTTATTTATTTGAATTCTATCGCTTTATCAATCTAGCTAAAGGTTTGTCTATTTTGTTGATCTTTTCAAAGAACCAATTTTTGTTTTTATTCATTCTATTTTTTTCTCTATTCCATTTATTTCTGCCCTATTCTTTATTATTTGCTTCCTTCTGCTCACTTTGGGTTTAGCTTGTTTTTCTATTTTAGTTCCTCCGGGTGTGAAATTAGGTCTCTGAAAAGATATCTTTTTTTATTTTTTAATATAAGCAGTTGGTACTGTTATTTCCCCTCTCAGTACTGCCTTTGCTGTATCCTATAAGTGTTGGTATGTTGTGTTTCCTTGTTCATTTTTCTCAAGATATTTCCTAATTTCCCATATGATTTCTCCTCTGATCCATTGGTTGTTTAAGAGTGACTCATTTCACCTCCACATGTTTGTGCACATTCTAGTTCTCCCTCTGTTATTGATTTCTAGCTTCATTCTATTGCGATAAGAGAAGATATATTGTATGATTTCAATATTTTAAGTTATTGAGACTTGTTTTAGACCTAACATATGGTCTATCCTGGAGAATGACCTCCATGTGCACCAGAGAAGAATATGCATTCTGGGGGAAACGGACTTGGCCCAGTGGTTAGGGCCTCCGTCTACCACATGGGAGGTTCACGGTTCAAACCCCGGGCCTCCTTGACCCGTGTGGAGCTGGCCCATGCGCAGTGTTGATGCGCGCAAGGAGTGCCCTGCCACGCAGGGGTGTCCCCCGCGTAGGGGAGCCCCACGCACAAGGAGTGCGTCCGTAAGGAGAGCCGCCCAGCGCGGAAGAAAGTGCAGCCTGCCCAGGAATGGCGCCGCCCACACTTCCCGTGCTGCTGACGACAACAGAAGGGGACAAAGAAACAAGACGCAGCAAATGGACACAGAGAACAGACAACCGGGGGAGGGGAGGGAATTAAATAAATAAATAAATCTTTAAAAAAAAAAAGGAATATGCATTCTGTTGTTGGATGAATTCTTCTGTATATCTATTAATTCTACTTGGTTTATAGTATCATTCAAGTATTTTATTTCCTTATTGGTATACTGTTTAGATGTTCTGTCCATTACTGAAAGTGGTATATTGAAGTCTTCTATTATTAAGGGAGAACCACCTATTTCTTCAGATTTGTCAATAATTGCTTCCTATATTTTTGGGCTCTACAGTTAGGCACATATGTATTTATAAATGTTGTATCTTCTTGCTGAAATGATCACTTTATCAGTATGCAGTGACCTTCATTGTCTCTTGTAACAGTTTTTGACTTGTAATCTATTTTTTCTGCTATTAGTATAGCTACCCCAGCTCTCTTTTGACTACTGTTTGTATGGAATATACATTTTTTCTATTCTTTCACTTTCAGCCTACTTGTATCTTTCAATTTAAGGTGAGTGTCTTGTAAGTAACATATAGTTGGGTGATGTTTTTTTATCCATTCTGCCAACCTAAGCCTTTTGACTGGTAAGTTTAATCCATTTACATTTAAAATAACTACTGATAATGCAGGACTTTCTTCTGCCATTATGCTTTTTGGTCTTTACAATTCTTATATGTCCCTCTGTTTGTCCTTAAAGCTTACTTTCTTATTTTATTTATTTTTTGTTTTACCATTTTGATTCCCTTCTCATTTCCTTCTGTATATTTTTTTCAGATATTTTTTTTCTAGTGACCACGAGGTTCAATTTAACATTCAAAATCTACAACAGTCATGAGTTATTTGGTATCATCTTAACTTTAATAGCTTCACAGACAGTGGCACTAAACTCCTCTATCCCTCCCCCCAGCACCTTTTTGTTGTGTTTGGTACAAATTATATTTTTATATGTTGTAGGTCCAAAACCATAGATTTATCATTACTTTTTATGCATTTGTAATTTGGACCTGTAAGAACTAGAGAGTGGAGTTACAGACTAATAATATAATATAGTAGTGTTGATGTTTATAATTACTTTTATGTTTACCTTTACCAGACATCCCTGTTTCTTTATGCTGCTTTGCTGTCAGTGTCCTTTCCTTTTATTCTGAAGAACTCCCTTTAATTTTGCTTATAGAGCATGTCTAGTGGTAATGAACTCCCTTAACTTTTTTTTTTTTTTTTATATAGGAATGTCTTAATTTCTGCCTCACTTTTGAACAATACTCTTCCTGGTTATAAAATTCTTGGTTGGCAATTATTTTATTTCAGCACTGTAAATATTTCATCCCTTGCTCCCTTGCTGCATCCCTTGCTCTGTTCTTGCTGCCATGGTTTCTGATGAGAAATTAGAAATATGTCTTATTGGGGTTCCCTTATACATGACTTTTTGCTTTTTTTATGCAGCTTTAAGGATTCTCTCTTTCTTTGCTATTTACAGTTTGATTATAATGTGTATTAGTGTGGTTCTATTTGATTTATTCTGTTTGGGGTTCGTTGAGCTTCTTGAATGTGTATAGTTATGTCTTTTGTTAGATTTGAGAAGTTTTCTGACATTATTTCTTTGAATATTTCTTCTGTCCCTTTCGTTCTTTCTTTTCCTTCTGGTACTCTGATAATGCATATATTAGTAAGCTTGATAGTTTTCCACAGGTCCTTTAGGCTCTGTTCACATTTTTTTTTTCATTCTTTTTTCTTTCACCTCCTCAGCCTGAACCATTTCAATGATCTGGTTTTTTAAGTTCACTGATTCTTCTGCCAGCTGTAAGCTGCTGTTGAAACCCTCTATAGATTTTATATATTTTTAAAAATTTTAAGTTATTGTGGTCTTTAACTCTAGTATTTCTGTTTGGTTCCTTTAAAAAATTTCTCTTTATTTAGTTTCTTATATAGATAATTCATTATTTTCCTGATATCCTTTTATTCTTTCTTTTTCTGTATTTTCCTTTAGCCCTTTGAGCATAATGAAGTTCTCCCTCTTTGTGTGTGTGTGTGTATTCGGTATGTCCAAAGTCTGATCTTTTTTGATGGTTTCTGAATTTTTATCATGTTCCTTTGGATGGAACATGATTTCCTGTTTCTTGGTTTGTCTTGTAATCTTTTGTTGCACACTGTACATTTTAATATTTTAATATGTTAACTCCAGGATTTATTTCCTAATTTGTTTGCTCCTTAAATTTGTATCGAGCTAGTGATATGAGAGAGATTTCCTTGAGTGCCAAGCAAAAACAAACAAACCAATGGAAAGAAAAAAATATCTTTCACAGTCTTTGCTAATTGGGTCTTAGTTGGCTGGTCTTCTCCCACAGAATTTACCCCTTGTAACAAGAAGATCAGTGTGAGAAATGTGGGGTCCTCTCCATCTTTTTTGAGCCTGTGCCTTGTTCTGGGCATTCCCTTGTTATAGCAATCCAAATGCCCCCTCAACTCCCTATGAAACAGACTCCTCACTTCCCCCAGGTGTTCTATAAAGCTGTAATACTTTGCCCAGGTGACTTTGATATACATTGCTTTAGCTATGAATAAGCTATTTCTGTCTGTTAGGCAAGTCCTGGCAGGGGAAGCCAGAGGTAAGTGTCCAGGTTCAGTCCTTTAGGTAACCACCCAATAGATTGGAACTGACTTACAGGCACTCCGCTATGCACATAGGGACTGCTCTGCTCCCTCTGGAATAGGGCCAGGGACTCACAGTGAGTGCAGAGGGTGATGCCACCCCACAATGGGGAGGAGGTAAGGGAGTGGTTAGTGAAAGTACCATGAGGCATTCCTATGGTTTTCAACTGCATTTTCTTGATTCAACACTCACCTAGTTACTGTAACCTTCTGGCTGTTTTCTGGAGTTCTGAGGAAGATGGCTCTGCCAGTTTTTTTGCTAGTTGTTCAAAGATTCTGTGTGGGAACAGAACTCAGGATCATTTTATGCTGCCATCTTGGTTGACCTCATATCTTAATCTATCCTTTTTATCTGGAGCTAAATCAGACTTTTTAAAGGTTTTTGTAACTGGCAGTTACAGGATTGAAGAAAGCATTTGAGAAGTTATGTTTCTTGGTATCCTATACAGTCATGGTGATGACTCAAAGATTCTGATTTTGTAAACTGGTTACTTTATGAATTCTAAAAAACTACTTTAATTGAAAATACAATTCAAGGTATTATTATTATATGGCTTAGGGCTGGAAGGTGTCTGAGTGTCTGTCAGGATCCTAGGGTTTCACTGAGGGGCCTGGGGTCTGTGACTTGCAGGGCAGACAAAGGTTGACTGGGGATGATCTGAGTCCAATTCCATCATTTCCACTTGTATTTGTTCTCTAAGTTTTCATTTTATATACAATTTCATTAGAAGAAAGAACATTCTAATCTAGGGAGCACAAGTGACTGCTAAAGTAATATACTGGTGAGTGGTGGGGCTGGTAGTAAAGCTCTGGTTTCAACTCTAGGTTGTCACCAGGGGCCTTCAGAATGATTCCTATATAAATACAATTCTGTTATGGTGAAACTCCTCTTGAGCTTTGGAAATTTAGTCTCCATTTCACTCTTCAGTATTTCCAACTTTGAGGAACACGTATTTTTGTCCTTGTTGTTTTTAAACATTTTATAATGGCCTGTGGGCAAAAACTGAAAGACTTGGAGAGACTAGAGCTGTACCAGGACTCCTGCTAATTAGAATGGCATCTGGGGACACTGGAATTGGCACAACGGATCTGAGGCATTCCAGAATTCCTCTGCCAACAGTTGAACTGTCCTGCCTGAGGCTTTGTAGGTAAATCCTAGATGCTTTAAAAGGGACACATAGCTATCACTTACATTTTCCCAAATCACTTCAAATATCCTTGTTCATTGTCATGACCATGTTCCCAGGAGATGAGTTTCCTGTTTGTTATGTATTGAAATCAAGTTTTGCTTTTACATTCCCTAAAATGAATAAAGATGAGGCAGACAAGTTCAATGGAAAAACTCTGAAGTCAGACAGACCCAGACAGGAATCCTGACTCTGGGATATTGTAGCTGTATCATTTGTCCATGTTACTTTACTTCTTCTGTAATATGAAGAGTGTACTTCCCATCATATGCTTTTGGTAAGAATTAATTTACTGAAAAGTATCTGCTGTGAGATATAAAACAGTAGGTATACAGTAAATGGGAAGTATATAAATATGACTCTGTCAAGCATAATATCAGGCCATATGTATATGAAGTTCTTCTAGATGTATATATCCATATATATGATTTTTTGTATTTTAGTTCATTTAGTAGTTTGGGATTCTCTCATTATTTTGTGTATACCCTTTGAGAAAAATGGTTTTTAATCATGGTACGAATTCCATGTATGTATTTATTGATTCAATAAATATTTATGGAGCAAATATCCTGAGTAAAGACCCTGTACCAAGATACAAAGATAAGAGCAGAGCCATAGTCTTCACACCAAGCAAGTTTACAGTATAGTAAAAGCACACAATGTCGCCAAATGACTTTTTAATTTATCTTGAAAATTTCAAATGTCTGTAGCAAATTTCTTTGCAAACTGAAAGACAGTTTCTGATGAGTGTTCAAGCATTTTGTCTTGAATTCATATTATCAGCTTGATGTCTCTGCTGTGTTAGGAGATACTCATGAGAAAGCTGAAAAAGGAATAATATTAAAATAGATTAGGTGATTGTATTCAGTGTCTATAAAAAGCTATACTCTAAAGGACTGGAAAATTTATTTCTATAACTACTAAAATGTAAATGGACATTCAAATGTAGCATTCATATTTTTAGCCAAACATGGCTTTTATCACATATAAACAAACAAGTAATCCAAGATTGTCAAAGAAGTTGTTAGAAGTATAAAAATGACTAATTAAAATAAGAAATACCGGTCTTATTACCCTGCAATGGTCTGGAACTGAATTGAATGCTGTTTGATTTAGGAATTACAGCAATTCATATCTTAAGGGCTTTGGAGTCTTCATCAAACCATGGAAAATATGGTACATTAACTCTGGAGACCATACATAGAGATGCTAAGCTAAGGAACATTCTAACCAATGGCAATTCTGAGATAGGGAGCAATGCACTTCTTTCTTCATTCCATTTTTGATCTGATAACTTTTGGGTAATCTTTGATTGACACCCCACATTGAAGTCAAATCATTTTCTGAATCGGTAGTAAATTCTCTTATTTTAGAAAATCATCTATTCAAGAGATGTTTTTCTCTCCCTTCCTCACTCCCACCCCTTTTTCCCTTCTTTTATTTTGATCTTAATGGGAATTTTTTTTTTCATTTCAAAAATGAAATGCCTCTCCTTTCTGAAAGAAAGCAGAATTTTTATTTTTTGTTAAACTGATCTCTTTAAAAATACCTCCTTACCCATTAGAAGTTCTCTCATGGGTTAAAAACCTGGGCTCCATTTATTGAGCGCCTGCTCTGTGATATACAATGAAAAGAAAAACAATGGGTCCAAAAGAAATGCTCTGGCACACCATTCCAGGAAAAGACACATGCTGTAATATTGACATAAACCTAGTGGTATTTAAAAACATTCAACACTGGGTATATAGAAATGGTTCTTTACAGACGTGGGGTAGCCATGGGCACATCACGGTATCTCACGTGGGGCTCCAGGGGTGCGTGTGTGGAGGCACCAAGGTACCACGAGGTCCAAGGTCACAGCCCAGTCTCTCACCCTTCATCTTTATACCTAGCAATAGCACACAACTTGCTCTCCAGACATACTGTCCATATATTGCTGAATAAAATCCAGAGGCACAGAATCAATATATCTCCAGTAAAGAAATACCTGATCTTGTTTAGTAAATGACACTATCTGAATTATATCCCTGGGTAGGATTCTTGGAAATTTTATCTTTAATTTTCAAATTTAGCAAGTTTTAAAAACAATTTCACTTCCTCCTCTTGCTGCTATCCCATCATGTTTTTTTCTTAACAGATTCACAGATGACGTTTTATTTTTTTAATTCTTAAGTTCTTTAAGACTACTTGCATATGCCCAAATTTCCCTTACCTCCCAGGATTCAGTTAGGAATTAAATATGAGTATATATGTCTGACAAAAATGCAGCTGCAAAAAAGGTCAAGTTATATTAAAGTTGAGGTTCAATTGCTTGTGTTTGTATCTTAGTTCCACCACTCATGAGCTGGACAACGTGTGACAAATTACTGGCCCTCTCTGTGCTTCTGTAAGGTGAGGTTTAGAATAGAGCTCACTCATAAAGCTGTTGTGAGGATTAATACATGTAAAACATTTAAAACAGTTTCTGGGAGGTAATAAGTGCTCACTAAATTATTATATTAATGATATTATTAATTTATAAAGGTCTAGCTACATTTCAGTCTTAATGAATGTAGTTAAGTTTAGTCTCTTTTAGATACTTTCACTTGAGTAAAAGCATTTGCCTATGCGGAAAATTTTGTAAAAGGAATTAATCATTATCAGCAAAAAATGATATTTAAATACAGACATTTAGCAGATAACAGATTGAAGGCAATAGTTCTGTCAAGGCCTCTTAAGATCATATTTTGTTGGTTATTTTTCTCTCTGTGCAGTTACTTCATGACACTCCAAGGTTGACTCCTTTTTCTACTTATTTTCAGCATCTTTAATCTTCTTTCAACTGTGTATTTCCTTTGGGGTTTAGGGTGGTCTTCTCTTCATCTCCTTCTAATTCCATTAGGTTCAACTCCTCCCCTTGAAAACCTTTTAAAAATACACCTAACATGTGCTCCAGTGCTCCTCAAATGTTCTGCCTCTAGGTCTCGATGAGCGTAAGACTTAATTTTAAACAGATCGCGGAGATCCTCAAGCTTTAGGTGCTCATTTACAGCCAGGAAAACTGAGGCCTACAGGGGTTCTGACTTGCTCACAATTACTATCCATGATCAAGCACTAATTCTTCAGTCTACATTTACACGAAAGTGTTGAGAGTAGGGAGTTGTATTAATCACATGGAAAACTGGGGCTGAACAAGCCCCCCATTCTCAGCTTTCTGAATTCAAACTCGGAGAATTTTACTCTTCCACGTTAGTTGCCACATGCCTTTGGACAGAGAGTTCCTTGAGGCAAGGATTTTAGTTTTTGCCTTGTCACAATATTATTTATAAACAAATACAGGTACCTGATGGCATCCAGAAATATCAAGGAATCCTGAGGATGATGTACTGCCACAGCCCTAACTGAAGCTTTGTTTTTGCCCCTAGAATCTCCCAATTAAATTACAGCCCTAACATTAGCTATGTCTCTATTTGCCTTGATAGGATTAGTACCTTAATTAGCAAGGGCAAAACTTTTTTTTGGCCTTTATTTGACAAATTTCATAAATTACTGGATTTTATCTCTTTTTAACAATGTTTATATTCCACGTACAAGCCACTTTATGAATATTAGTGATTCTCAATTACGTAGTTAATACAATATTAAAATTATGTTTTAAGGGGCTCTGCCAACTTACAGAGATGTCCTGTCATTGAGGACCATTTATGAGGACACTGAAGTGTCGATGGTGTCAAGGTTTACAGATTTTACTGCCCCTTCCCCAAGGTTTAGAGAAACATGTTCAAAACCAGACTTATGCTCAGTGTTAGTTAAGGCAATGACAGGGCCGACATACTGACAATGATTCAGATTGTTCCTGAAATGAATTTGGAAAGAGAGCTGGGCCATACAGACTTACCAAAGCTGATACACAGTGTTGAACAGTTAAGGCTGTGCTCCTCTCTGTCAGCTGCAGGCTGAAGTCTACAAATCTCCAAGTGGCAAAAAACGTGTTCAATATTTTTCACATGTACTTCCTGGAAAAACAAAGCATGGTGAAAACTTTGGTGCGCAGCACCAATAAAGACCCTTCAACTATGTAGATTTTGTGTTAAAAAACCCCTAGGTGTTAGGGTATAAATACTGGGCCTAAAATGCTGAGTAAGGTGATAGTAACAGAACTCTATAGTTTTCAAAATATCTGTACTCTATAAACTCATAAGTTTGAGTGGGTGTGCAGGGGAAATGGGCTCAATAACAATTTTCTAAAGGTAGGAAAGGAAGAATCCAATTTTATAGTAACTGTCTAGTAATTAGTAAACTAGAACCTAAATTAGAACATGCAGACACAGAAATATATTTAAAAGGTTTTTAGCTTTTGAGAAAGGAAATCCATTGTAATAAAAAGTCAAACAGTCTCTTCAACTGACAGGAAGAATTCCTTCCCTTTTTCTCTGTGCAAAGGCAATCAAGTCATATCAAATTACCCAACTAATTAATTTAAAAAATTCTGCTTAATCATATATTATTTAAGCAATACAAATTAACGCCAGTCACCTCAATCTAAGTTTGGTGATTCCCGACAGCTAGGGGGCTGTATGGTGTTTGAGCTGGTCCAGGGAAGGCAATTATTTCAGCAACTTGGTTTAATGAACTTGGCCTGGACCTTCCTCTTCCACAATTAAAATGCTTTTCACAAGGTCACCGTTTAGACATCCCCCAGTGGTTGGTTAGATCTTCTTTGAATCCCCCCATTTCTGAACCACAAGCCCAGAGGAAGCCAAGTTCAAATACCACACAGAGGTAAAGGGTTCTTGTTGTTTCACAAACTAATGTGTAATTAGCTTCAACCCAGCCTTTGCGTCTACAACTTTGGCCTCAAAACACAGAGGTGGAAAAGGCAGCTTTCTGGACCTCGCTGTGGAGACCCACTTACTTTCCTTCTTCCTTTGTCCTGTATATGGAAGCTGCCAAAAATACATTTTTTGTTTAATGGTAAGGGGTCTTGCTGGAATCAAGTTACTTATGGAGATGTCTATTGCAATTAAAAGAGGCATAATGTTTACATTAACATTTTAAAGTTTGGTTACCCAGGGAGCATCGGTTTACATGAGTGTAAATAGGCGTTAATGAATATGATGAAATAGTCTATATTAAAACCGAGTAAATTTCTAAGAAAATGATAATGTGGTTAAATAGACACGCCAGGACCAGTTTCAATACAATGTAACCATAATATGTTAGGATCGAGGTCCTATAAGTCTTAAACAGCGGGTAAGAAAACTGTGCCTTGCAATATTCCCACTTGAAATCTTACCAAATGGACTGACTACAGGTTGCTTAAGATTTCATTGTGAAGGAACCAGATGAGGAAATGGTTGCGGGAAAATAAAACTACGTATTTGGATTTACATACTTGGCCAGAAATTTTGGTTTATAATCATACTAGTTAGGAAAGGGGGTTCGGGGTCGAATGACACGTTCTGTTCCACAGCTGGGGTCCCCTTGCGATGGATTGTTCTATGTGCATGTTGACTTAAGGACCAGAGTCTACAGTATATACTCGTCTCTCTTCTCCGTGGTTTGGTTATTCCCTGAAACACCACAAAGACCTCTCCCCTTCTGCCTCTGACGCATTTTCACTCCTCCCTGCATGTCAGGCCGTGGAGAAGTATCCTGGGCACACGTTTCTTACTCCGGGCCGCCTCAGGTCAGCTTTTGCACTCTTGCTCTGGTCTCCCTCTCCAACACTTACGCTGCCCTGTGGAATCTCTCTGCTCCATGGTGGGCAAAGCCTTCAGATGGAAACACATTTTTCATCTCTTCCTTCAAATTCTTAACATTACTGGGCTCTGTCTTTTCCCCAAAGACACAGTATCTCCCATTCACTGTCCTGTGGAAGTCACACTTTCCACAATCATGAACCCAATGGCCAAGCCGAAGGAATGGAATTAAACTTCTCATTGCTCTCCAGGGGATATTTGCAGGTCAATTCAATAAATAGATGTTGCATGCTCATTATAAGCCAGATACCGAGCTAGGTGCTATAGGGGATAGAGATAAATAAAAAGAGAGCCCGCCTGCCATCAAGGAAGCTACGGATGGGTGGGGGGAAGCGGTCTGCACACAAATCACTGCATAAGACAGACTGTGGGAATGGAAAAGCCACCCGGAGTGCTGCAGAGGTAGGGGACACACAGCTTAGCATTCCCGATAGAAAGATGGAAGAAGATTTGAGGGAGGAGTTTGTACTTTCAATGGGCCGTGAAATGTGACTCATTAGAGATCAGAGGTTGGGGTCAGGGCAGAGAAGTTTACCAGGGGCAGAAGGTGGGGAATCAGAAATGAGGAGGATGAGAAAGTGCTAAACAGGAAGTGGTGACTGAGGCACTAATTACAAGTGCGTGTGCACGTGTGTTGGTGCAAGGAGAGGGAAAAGAGGGGCGATAAGAAGTGGGACTGGTGTGGTAGGTGCGCTCATCAGGGCGGACCTAGAATGGAGTTTATGATCTTAATCAGAGCCATCAAATGAGTTTCCAAATATTCTATTTTCTAATTACGGACAGAATAAATACCTGCTGTTTGCAGCAAATTTAGAAACCACACAGAGGTAAGAAGAAGAAAAAACTCACTCATAACCCTCCTACCTAGAGGGAAATCACTATTGATATTGGGAGGTGTTTCCTGCTGGTTTCTTCTCTACGAATTTAAGAGAAAACAATGAACACAATTTGATATAAATGTTATGAATTCCTTTTTATGAAACTTTTAATTAAAAGCCCTTCTATTTGTTCTTAAAACGCAACCAGTGTAATTTTAATGGTGCTCTACTATCCCAACATTTACATAAGTCTTCCCATTTCCTCGGTGGCCTGATGGTGTAGTACTGCCCTTGGCATTGAACGTTTCAAAAGAGGGTTTTCGCACCGCTTAGCCCTTGTGTAAATAGGACACCACAATTAAACTACTGATAACGCCACTCCTTCGCTCTTTCTCCTTTCCATTATGTGAAATCCATGCGATTTGATTAAAACTCACGCAGTTCACACCCTCCGACGCCCGCGGAGCCCCGCCGGCCGCTCGGAGGACCGAGGAGCCCGGCTCGGTGCCTTGGCGCTCCCCTTCCTGCCCTTCCTTCCTCGGGTCCTTCCTCTCCGGGCCACAGCGCCGGCCCGTCTAAGAGTCAGGCTTCTCCGGCGGTGTCCCAGGCCGGCTCTCTCGGGCGCCGAGGCCATCTCCCCGCTGCCCACTCCCTGTGCCCCGTGGTCACCCGCGGGTCGCCCCCGCCGCGCCTGTGCCGCCCCCGGGCAAGCCCCGCTCCCCCCACCTGCGCCGGCTTCGTGGTCACAAACACGCTGGGAGGAAGGCCTGTCCAGGCAGGTGGGCCGCCTCCACCCGACAGGTGGGCCGCCTCCACCCGACAGGTGGGCCGCCTCCACCCGACAGGTGGGCGCCCCTCCTCCTCGCTCTCCTGGAGGGCGCCGCCCGGGTTCCCGGGGCCTGCGGTCCCCACAGCCCTCTCTGTCCATTCGTCCTTTACCGGCATGGTTCGGAACGGCAACACTGCAGCCTTTATTTACCTCCAGCTGGCTTACACTGCGGCCTTTAGTTCAGATCCTTTATCTGGAATTCTTCATTTAGCACCCCTGCCTGCCTCACTCTGAAGAGCCTACCTTATCTTCTATTAAGAAGAATGACGGCATCTAGAATGGGCTCTTTTTGTATTTTTACTTTCCTTTTAATAACCCCTCTGCATCAACGCTTCTTTCCTCCTTCAGAAAATGGCATATTAAATTTAAAAGTGCCAAAAATACGTAAAAAGACAAAACAAAGGCACATTTTAAAAAAATCTAAATAATAAGTTAAAAAAAATCGGTTCCTTCATTAACAAATTAAAATATCCAATTTACTTCAATAAGAATATAACATTTTAAATTCAATCATTATACCAATTACTCTCATTTTGCCCACCGTTAAAAATCTTTTAAAAGCTGGTTGCCAAGGTAAAATGTTCATTGAGAAAATCTGGAAAAATAATTTGAGGAAAAAAATAACCCAGAGAATATGGATACTCAATTTATTAGCAGAGTAACCTTGGATGATTTAACCTCTCTGTGCTCTGACTTCCTCATTGCTAAATTAGGGATCAGAATAGTATCTACTATATATCTACTATAATTCAGGTAAAGGTTTTTTAAAATCACATTCCCTGGCACCTAATAAGCCTTTGTCAATTTAGTTTTTATCCCCTCTTTTCCAATTTTTGTAGATGCTTATTTTTATATCATGTGCATATGTACATATTTACAAAACTGGGGTCATATTGCATTTAACGGGCTATGGCTCTTTTTCTAACTCAGCATCATCTTGTCAGCATTTCCCTGAGCCATTTTGCATTCTTTGAACACATGGCTTTTAATGGCTGCACAGCATTCTGTTCTATGGATTTGCTATAATTTCCTTAACTAAATCCCTATTGTTGGCTAATTAGGCAGTGGCAGTTTTTGCTATTATAAATAGCATTGCAATGAACATCCTTGTTCATAATTCTTTGTTTGCTTCTCTGATAATTTCCTTGGGCTAAATTCCAAGAAGTGTAATTATTAGGTCAAAGAAGAAGAACATTTGAAAGAATCTTGATCTGCGTGTCCAGTCAGCCCTTCAGGAAGTTTGCCCTCATTTATATTCTCCCCAGCAGTGTGTAAGAGTTTTTATTGCATCCCACCTTGGCCAATGTGGGATAATGCACAGTATCTAATTTTGGAGACTGCCACTCTCCTGGGAACAAGAGGCCCCAGAGTAACTTTCATTTGTCGGTCTGGTTATCTGAGTGACATTAGGAGAATCGGCCCTCAATGCAGCTTCCCTTTAGGCAATTATTCCCAGAATACTGAAATGAATTTCAAAATTTTGAAATATAAACAGGAAAAATTAAATGCAGCTCTCCACAATTATTTTATAGACAAATGTTATACTTATGTTGAAATACTGTTATTTTATTTTTTTAAAAAATTTAATGCTCCTTATTTGGTAATTAATCTGCAGGGTTTGACCACCCAACAGTGGCCCAGTGATCTCCCCTTCCCTGTAACTTGCATGGTGACTGTGTGTCCCCAGGAAATGGAAGTGAGCCACGGCCTCTACCCCAGGTGGAACCCTTATTCAATGTTCATGTTTAGGCAATGTGGCAGTTCGAGATTATTTATTTATTAAATTTGTAAACTGGTCTGTTCCTTTGGGTGTGACATCCTTTGATTGTATTAGATTCAGCTGAGATGTCTTTGATTAAATTATGTTAAGATTAGGGCTTTGATTTGATCACATCAGTAGTGTATAACTGTTTGAGTCCCTGCCCCCTTTGTGGACTATATAATGGACTATATAATGGACACGCAATCAAGGAGACACACAGAAGTAGAAACACAGAGAAGATCCACAGAGGAAGAGGAAGAGACAGCTCCGTAGACACTTTGCACGGCAGAAGCCCGGGGAAGAGAGATGAGCCATTCACCTGATAGTTTATAACTTGCGAAGAGAGCAGAGCAGCTGAGCCTGAAAAGAAATGAACTGCTGGAAGAGAGATGAGCCTTATGCCAGCTTACAGGCAAGATCAGAAGAAGCTGGACCCATGGAGCCTTAAGAGGAAAGAGGAAGGCTGAACCCTGGCAGATATAACCCACCATCTTGGGTCAACAGATGGCATCAGATTTTGGGTGAGAAAATACCTCTTACCATACCTTGAGTTGGATCCTTAAGGGCCTTGTTACTGTAATATTTTACCCCAAAGAAATACCCTTTATAAAAGCCAACAGAGTTCTGGTACTTTGCATTAGCACCCCCTTGGCAGACAAACACAGGCACCAACTCTGGGTACATGTTCTTGGGTAAGTTTAAGGGTTTACTCTCAATATTTGAAGGGGGATCAGAGGGAAATATTTTTTATTTTTAATGTCCTGCTTCCTAGGGATCCCTGGTGGAGAAAGAAGTTGATAACGGAATTAAAAGGACTAACTGAGCTCAGGGAAGCTGGCCCTGTCAGTTGCTTCACAACTGGACTCACCATCTCCTGTGTCTTAATATTTTTGAGTTCCTTTTACTTTTTACTCTTTATATCAAAAGTAATATAATAGATTAGTATAATAACTTCCACCCACCCAACGTATGCATTCTGTATTAATATGTGTGTGAAGTTGTTGGTGTGTGTGTGTTTATGTCTGTATGCTTTAGTCATGGGTTTTTATGCTTGTTCGAAAGAGTCTACAGTGTTTACCAAAGAGGAGACTTGGACCTGTTTCTGTGTGATGGTGGTTGGTTTAAGTTTGTGATGAAACTAAGTGGGTCTACTGAGTAGGGTAAAAAAGAAAGTCCTTCGTTTTGCTTGTGAGTGTGATGGCAATTAACACGTTTGTCTGAAAAACATGAGAAGCAGTTTCTCTGTGCTATGGAGAACTGATTAGAGCAATGCATGCTCAGAGTAAAAAGTGGATGGGAGGGAGCAGGCGGTCGCTATGAGTGAGTACTGCTAGCACTTTTGCTGGGCCAGACAGCTGAGGACAGACTGGAATAGAAAGCAAATTGTTCAGGATGATGAAAATCCATGAAACAATCCATCACTGAGATATTGAGAAGAAAAAAAACAATACAACATAGCTTATGTAAATGAACTCAGTAATAGTTTGGTATAACAAAATGCTATTTAAATCCTATTTAAATGTTTTTCTTCCTATCTTGCTTAACTTGGAGCTTTTTCTTTAGGTCAGTGGTTTGAGTTTGTTCAGTATACATATTTTTATTCATATATATGAAAAGGACTCCGATGGATATTATCTGTTGTATTAACAGGGATTAATTCTAACTTAGATCCTTTGGTGATAGACATGCTGCACTTGCAAAGCATAATACTTGGTGTTTTCATATCACACTGTCATCGTTTAGGTATAAGGAGTGACTAGATTAACACTGCAATTTTTAAAAGTTCTTGGTAGCTTTATTCAGGGAAGCCTCTAGAAGTATGTTTTGCCAAATGCACTCTTTGATTTGGGCATAGACTGTGCTTTGCTTCGATGGCTGCTTGGAATAATCGTCTCCGTTAGCACATAGTGTGTCACTGAGTCAGATGACAAGGTTCTGTAACTGGAATCATCTGGTGAGTCAATCCAAGTTGGGATTTAGGATTCTGATTTCCTCTCTCAGCCTTGAATTTATGCTTTTGGCACATGAATCCTTCTTGATTCTTATCTTAGTCTGTAAATAGCACAGAAATTGCACATGGAAAAATGGAACAAATCATACTTTCTTTCAAAGGGCAAATTAAACATTCCATAGAATAAGGGAAGAGTTGTTTGAGGGAAAAAATGCAACCTTGCTAGCTCCAGTGTGAAAAAAGACCGGAGTAAATTGGACTCAAACTCAACCTTAAAGAAAGTTTTGAGCATTTGCACTTTTTTCTTTAACCACCCTCTTAGCCCTCCTGCCAAATATCAAATCCCAAGTTTTCCGAAGGTTTGAAAATATTCCCATTAATTTTTTTTCCCTCTCTCATAGACCTGTATTTACCAGGGCTTAAAATGGAAACACTGAAAACTAGTAATAAAGGGCACCATGGTATTCCGGTCTGTCTGAGGCCAAGTACTCCTGGCAGATCTCTCAGGAAGTCCCATTCCTACCAGGCTACAGTAGAGTTTCAGTTAAACTTTTTTTGAAAATTCAGGTAAATTTAGAAAAAGCAGTTTACTTGAAGAAACGTACTGGGCCATTTCTTTGACTAAAAAACAAATACATCTGTGGATGAAACTGAGAAACGCTCTTCCAGAAAAGGGAGAGGAGATGGACCTTCTGTGAGAATGACTTGGAATGACAGGCTTGAATGTCCTTTCACAGGGGACACTGGGTATGTTAAATAAGATCGGTTATTTGGCCGTCAACATACACCAATTGTCGCTCACCTGTGCGATTCTGACAAGCCAGAATTTCCTACTCAACGCCTCCAAGACGCAGCTGCCCCGTGAGCACCTCAGGGGCAGGGTGAGTGTGATTCTTTTCGCCTCAGGGGCAGGGTGAGTCTGATTCTTTTCGTACTCCCTGCATCCAGCTTGGTGCTTATTCCAGAGCAATCCTCGCATTACAATTGTTGACGGGGTGACTGGACAGCACTTGAGGACGGAAAGGAAAATGGACCTGGCTCTGGCCCTGAGGAAACTATAATTCAGAGAAGTTGAGTTTTGATGAAGTTTCCACAGCTGGTTAGTGGCCGAGTTAGTTCTAGAATCCAACCTCCCACCACCAAGCCTGCATCCTTTCACCAAAAGGTACACAGCTAGGGTGTTTCCCAAAGGTGCAACTGACTCCATTGCACACTGTTAATCTCATTTCGGCCCTTAATTTTAATCTCTTGGTCCGCTTGGTCATTGACTACATCCAGACTACTCAAGTTTTCACCCCACCCTCTCTCTGTCTTAGTTCAGGGCATATATTTCCTTACCTTCTTCTCTGTGTCTAAAACCTGCAGTATCTTGCCTGTTCTTTCTCTCTCGGAAGCATACCCTATTCCTTTCTAGAGGTCCTGATGCCATGGTCTTCTACCCTTCTGGAACATGAGCCCCTCCAGTTCAGCCGTTCTCTGGAGACCCCCGCTGGGCTATTCAGCCTCCACTCCTCTGCCTGGTGTACTGCCTTGGGCTTTTAAAATTTTTTGTTCGTGAACATTTGCTCTTAATACTTTAATATTTACTTTTGGGTCCATTTCAAGAGAAATAAAAGCTTGTTTCAGAAAATATGTGAAAACAAATCATGCAATAAAGCAAGAGTCACCATGGTTCTTGATGTCATTTTGGCTTGTTTTTGCTTTTGTTTTTTTTCCTGGACATTTTAAAAACAAAAGTAAAATCCCGTGGAATGAAAAAATTCCCTTGTATAACTATTTGATTTTTTTAAAAAGTGTGCTCTTTGTAGAATATATGAAAAATGTAGGGAAGTCCATAGGAAAAACATTTCTTGGAATTTCACCATGCATTTTAGTGTACTACTTTATAATCTTTTTTTCCATGTATATATAAAGAGTATACTATATGCACTAATCTTTTAGAATAACTGGCACAGAAATATTCACATGTTCTGCATGGAAGAGAGTATGTCAAGGAGAGTTTAATGACAGGTAACATCTACACCTGGGTGTCTTGGTTGTCTTTACCAATTAAAAAAAAAATCCCAAATGGTTTAAGTCATTCTTTGAAGATGTGGGAAATAATAATTCAAGTTTTTGGCAATAAAAATGATCTCTGTATTATTTTACTTACAGGTTCCATGGAAGAAAAAATGCTCCCTTTTTTAGTGGTTCACCTAGTGTCTCACCTGAGGAAAGCGTCACTGGAACAGAACACTACCATTTATTGGATTAATAGGCAGTTTAGGTTACTGAATAAAAACAGGATGCCCCTTGGTTTACCAGTCTGACAACTTATTAGTTGCAACTTATGTGTTGCTGATTGTATGAATTCTTTCTTCTTTGTCTGTACAGATATTTTAGCAAGAAGCTGAGTGTATCCGTGGTAGCAGCCACTCAGGTCTACCCGATCTTTATCAACCTCAGTAAAATTAATGCCTTCCTTTTCTGTGCTCTCAAAGAATATGCACTCAAATCTTTCATGGTATTTATTTCAATGTGTATCCTACTTATTTTTTTTTAATGTCTGCTTCCCTCCTCCCATTGCTAATAGGGTGAATCTGTAAGCTTATTAAACAAGAGAACTTGTGTGTGTTTTTTTTTCAATCAGAGCCCTGCTTGGCCCTGGTGGGTGCTTAATAAAAATGCCCATCAATTGTATAAATCCTCTATTTCTGGAATTGATCTTCAGACTTAAATGCACAGCCTCATATTTATTCCTAATGCATTTTAACTTTCAAGCCTCAGCTTCCCAGTGGTATTTATTATTACTTTGTTGGGAGCTACAACAAGATAAAAATCAAAACAAAAGAAACCTGTGCATCAATAGAATTATTCATATAGCTCGTGTGTCTGAATAGTCAATGTGCATTTATTATGTGTATATGCAAAAATTATGTGTATATCAGTGATCAGTGAATAAGGTGCAATGGAATTTGCAAAAGCAATAATAGTGAAATAATATTAATACATTATTGTTATAATTTGTTCGTATTTTACAAGTGAGCAAACTAAGGCTCAGAGAGGTTGCGTGACTAGGGCAACACAGGAACTTAATGTTACACAGTAGAAATTACTGAGGCCCTTGAACTAAAATGTATAAGTATGGGGAGATGTTAGATGAAGAAGCCTTGATAGAAAAAGCATCTTTTTTTTTTTTTTTAAAGATTTATTTTTATTTATTTAATTCCCCTCCCCTCCCCCCGTTGTCTGTTCTCTGTGTCTCCTTGCTGCGTCTTGTTTCTTTGTCTGCTTCTGCTGTCGTCAGCGGCCCGGGAAGTGTGGGCGGCGCCAAGGCCCGGGGCTTGAACCGGGGACCTCCCATGTGGTAGACGGACGCCCTAACCACTGGGCCAAAGTCCGTTTCCCAGAAAAAGCATCTTGAGTTGAACTTTGCAGGGAACAGACTGGAAAGAGATCAGAGCGATTTCCAGCACAGAGACCCCTAGTAACAGCGGAGGGCATGATGCAAGCATTGAAAGTGAGGAAGTCACTAGAGTGTGACTAGATAAACTGTCAGAGAAGACATGGGGACAGTTTTCTTAGGTGACTTCTAATTTCTTGTTTTCCAAAAGGCAGCAATTGGTTAATGTATTGGAGTGGCTACCATTCTCCTGACTGTCCCTAGACTATCTATTGCCTTCCTTGTCTACCTGCAGAGTCAGAGGGACCAGGACACAGCTGAAGGCAATAAAGTCTGCCAGCGGGGACACTGGGCTGTCTGTGGGTACTATGGTCTGAGTTTTAAGAATTCATAATTACATGAACATTGTCTGGTGCAGAAATAAAAAAGTTATTGAACTATTTTTAAAAGATCTGAGAACAATGGTATACAAACGCAATCATGTTAAGTCGTTTCTTTGAGAGTAATTAGCTAGCTGTGATAGAAATTTTGACTTTTTCAAAGGGAAGTAATATGGGGGAATAAAGGTTTTATTAAGATTGCAAAAATACACACAATCAGAAAAATTTCAAAGTTAGGATAAAAAGTGGATTTTAGAGAAATGGTATAAGTGTAAATAAAAAAGCCCTTAGGGCATGTGTCTGAACATTTTGCAGATTTGGGCAGCCTTTAAATCCATAAGGCTTTTGCATCTCTAATTATAGTTTCTAAATGTAATCAATTAATGACATACATGCCATAGCAAACATTTAGGAAATATGTACCACAATTATAGAATCGTACTTACCTCAAAATATTTTTCCCTCCCATTTCCGTAAAAGCATGATATGTATGGCAGCGGATACTCAAGTGTGGATTTTGGATGTTTGCAGCTTGTAAATGCATGAAAGTTTGATCTTGAATGGACGTTGAACATTACAGCTGTGCTAGGTTGAATTACCAACCCCGAGAAATACATGTTCTTAATCCAAATCCACCTCCTAGGGGTGTGAGCCCCTTGTAAATAGGGCCTTTTGAAGATGTTCTTTTCAGTTAAGGTGTGGTTTAAACTGAACCAGGGAAGGCTGTCATCCACATTTCTGGATGCCTGGAGATCAGAGTAAAGAGAAAGCCACTGGGAGGAGCTAGAAACAGGAAGTCAGGGGAAACCGGAAGAGCAGGAAGAGAGGCGAGAACGTCCCCTTGTGGGAGGCAGAGGTGTGAGCCAAGGAACCCCAAGGATTGTGGTGAGCCAGCCCCAGAAGGCTCGTATTGAGAAGAATGGATGGTCATGCCAGTGTCTTGAGTTTGGACTTCTGGCCTCAAAAGTCCACGACCTAGGAAATTCTTGTCGTTTCAGCCACCCCCTTTTGTGGTATTTGTCTTAGCAGGTTGGCAAACCAAGCCAACAACCTTACGTGGTTGGAAAGAATCTGCAATAGCAACAGTTACAGATTTGCATAAAAAGCTTTATTGTAATTGGAGTAATATATAGAAAGAACACAGATTACTCTGACCAGAGTTAACCTACAGAGCAAGCACATTTGAACGATTTTACTTAAAATCATCATCAACTTTAAAATGTTTTTATCTTTCACAAGAGATAAATTTAGTCTGTTATGAAAAAAATCCCTTAATAGTTGCATTTTTTGGTTGGCATATGTGTATTAGCACATTGGAACCTTAAAATAAGACCACGCAAAGGGAAAAAAATGGGGGCAAAGAACTAATTGAGCTGACCAGAACATTCCATTTTTTTTTTTACCCTGAATAGTAAAACAATTCAGTCTAAAGTATTTAATTGAATTTTAAACCTATAATCTCTTTCTATTCTTGATTTCACTTTAAGGGTGCAGAGAATACAGAAACAACAAGAATCTTTTGAGATTTACCCTTCTCTTCCCTTCTGTTGGTGTTGGCACCACTTCTCTTAGCTCAGTGGAGGTACAGTTTTGGTTGTGCAATTTTACCGTTTTTTTTTTTTAATACTCAGGTAGTTAGGTAGCTACATTCCAAATTTTAAAAAAAATTACAAGACGTTCTTGATTAATCAAAATACTTTATGATGTACTTTTTTAAAGCCTAAGGTTGAAACAATTTGTATATCCTCATCAAAGGTGTGATATTCAAGTGAAGAATTATGCAAGTTAGTTCAGCATTTTGGATAAATGTTGGAAAAATTATTTGGCTCCTAGGAGATTTCATTCAGGCATGTCTTAGTTGCCTACAGTTTGAAAATAAAAAGCAATTGAACTGAGAAATACAAATATAGTCTTGCATGATATTGCTATTTTATTATAACTCTAAGTTTTATATAGCAAAACTCCGAGCTTCAATTGAGGCAACCTTTACAGTTTTTAATATGTTTTAACTCAACTGGTTATTAGCTCCATCTCTTAAAAATATTAATTTGTAAATGTGAAGGGATTGAAACAAAATAGTCTAATCATTTGAAAGCTGGTAAAAAACCATTTAAAATGAAAGCACTCATCGACAGAATTTCATTTCTCTAGTCTCATTCAAATGGATGTTAACTTGTCAAAGCCATTCTCATTTTTATATATTTTATTCACTCTTTTTTTTTTTTTTTTTTTTAAAGATTTATTTATTTATTTAATTCCCGCCTTCCCCCGGTTGTCTGTTCTCTGTGTCCACCCGCTACGCCTTGTTTCCTCGTCCGCCTCTGTTGTCGTCAGCGGCACAGAACTGTGGGCAGCGCCATTCCTGGGCAGGCTGCACCCTCCTTTGCGCTGGGCGGCTCTCCTTGCGCGTGAGGCTCCCCCACGCGGGGGACACCCCCGCGTGGCAGGGCACCCCCTGCTTGCATCAGCACTGCGCATGGGCCAGCTCCACACGGGTCAAGGAGGCCCAGGGCTTGAACCATGCACCTCCCATGTGGTAGACGGACGCCCCAACCACTGGGCCAAGTCCGCTTCCCTTTATTCACTCTTAAAACACTGGCTGGTATTTTACGTCCTTAAATTCAGAAGTGGAGTGTTAATTCAGGAGACAGAGTTGCAAAACTGTGCAGGTCTTTGTATTTTTCTCCTGACGTAGCAATGACTTGTGTAGATATGAGGAAAACATGCATTTCCAAGTTAGAGTTCTTTAAAGGGAAGGGATTAGCAAAGATGAAGGGAATACTCCAAATGCTTCTCCAAATATCAGCTGGAGATTTAACTATGTCTCAGCTTGATTTTAGTCTTTATTTTAAATTTGAGAACTGAAAGAGTGGTAGAATTTAATAATAGATAACACTTATGGAAAGGTTTCACTGGATTCTCATTTCTTTATACATATAATCTCATTAGATTTTTACACAGAACCCTATGAGGTATATATGCATTAACTATTCCCATTTTACAGATGGTTTAACCAAGGCAGAGAGAGCTTAAGCAACCTGTCAAAGGTCATACTGGTAGCAATTTGAACCCAGGAGGTCTGCCTTAGTCTAGCCACTATGTTATTTTGCCTTCCTATAGCTGAAATCGATATGACCACATATTGTTTGAACCCTGAGCAAATAGCATGATAGAAAATTTTTTTTTTTGGAGGTACTGGGCATTGAACCCAGGACCTCATACATGGGAAGCAGGTGCTCAGCCCCTGAGCTACATCTGCTCCCCAATGACAGTTGGTTTTTTGGTTTGTTTGTTTTGTTTTTAGGAAGTATGGGGGATCAAACCCGGGACCTTGTATATGGGAACCAGGCGCTCAACCATTTGATCAACATCTACTCCCTATGATAGGCAAATTTGAATGTCATTTGTTCTTGTAGAGGATTTGAGAATAAAGATAAGCAAAAAGAAAGAATTTAAAATCGCATGGAATCTCATTACCAAGTGAAAATGATAGTTAAATATGTATGTATGTGTTTTGGAGGGTGTAACCATGCAGTTTTCTTGAGAACATAATCCATTAATCAATAAATAAATCCCTGCTGCTTCTCACGGGGGAAGGATACATAGAGTTGCCCATGTAAGAAGCAGCTCAATGGCAAATCAACATGTGCTCTCTGCAAATGTCTACCCTTGTGTGTGTTTTTGTTTTGTTTCCTCTCAAAATTGCTCCCAGTCCTTTTCACTGCCCAGAGTATCTTTATATACTGGCTTTTCTCTCTCTGTCAGCAGTTACAAAGTCCTCCTACAACTCCTACAGCTGCTCTAGAGTTTGACTGCTTATATTTTGGAGGTATTCTGAAAAGATTCCCAAGTCAATTTTGTGATATCAGGTATTTAGTTCAGACCATCTCAAATATATTCTCCACGCCTTGTACATGCTTCCTCTTTATCTCTTTTTCCTCTCTCTCTCGCTGTTCTCTCTCTCTCTCTCATTTTTGTGGCAATTTTAGGATGGCTCACCAAATACTTCCAGTTCTGTGTGCATTGGTGGATTGCATTTTCTGGCCTTGTAGCTGGGTAGGGTCACATGACTAATTCTAGCCAATGTGAGGTGGCCTGTCATTGCTGGTGTGAGACCCTCTTGAACAGCACCGTCACATAGAAAGATCACTTGAGCCATCTGTATAGTTTTAAATTGCCTAGTAGCACATTAACAAAGTAAAATGACACAAGAGAAATTAATTTTCATATGTTCTCTTTAACCTAAGGTGTTCAAAATAGTATCGTTTCAACATGTAATCAATATACAATTGGAGATATTTTACATTCTTTTATTATTATTATCTGTGCGCAAAATTTTTGAAATACAGTGTGTATTTTATACTTACAACACATTTCAATTCACCATAGCTCCATTTGAGCACTCAGTAGGTCTATATGGCTAGAAGGGTATCCTGTGGGAAAGAAGAGCTCCAGAGCTCTCTTTCCTCCTGCCTTGCTGACCAGCAGTGCTTGAGGTGGTGACTGCCATTTCTCTAGGTCACAGAAAGAGCAGATGTGAGCAGAGCTCTGCCTGCCCTGAGAAGAACCTGTTCTAGAAATGAGAACTAAACTTTTGTTTTATAAGCCACTAAGACTAAGATTTTGGACTTTTTGGTCTTTTCAGTGTAAACTAGCCTGCCCTGCTTGAAACTTCTTCCTTTTGTCTTCAAAATGCAACCATACTCTTTATATTGGTTCTAACTTTTTGCATCGATCACATTTTAAATATCCTTTTATTCATTATGCACTCTTCTACACCACAACTTCTTTCTATCAGCTGTTGCAATGTTGCATTTTATGTATATACCATAGTTTATTTAACCAGTTGTCCCACTGCTGCACATGTTGTTATTTCCATTTAAGCAATACAATCAAAGAATGCTGTAATTAATCATCCCTATAGTCAAATCTTAGGCTACAGAGATGATTTTTTAAACACAAATTCTCAGAAGTGAAATAACTGAGATAAAGGCACAGCACTTTTAAAAAATCACATATGGTAGTTACTTCTGCTTGTTTCTATAGAAAGTATCAATTCATCCATCTGTGACCTGATGCATGGCACAGAGATTTAAATTTTAACTCATTACTGAGGTTAAATACTTTTCCGTATGCAAACTGGACAGCCATGTTTATAATTTTTCTGATTTCTTTTTGATGCCAATTGCCCTTTTTTTCCCACTGAGTTGTTCATCATGTTTTATCAATGTGTAATAATTCTTTCTGTATGAAGGCTACAACTTTGTGTTATCACAGGTATTTTAAATGTGCCATTTTCTTCAATTTTAAGTTTTTATAAAAAACTTTTAATTGCTTTTAAATATAATGTGTTTAAATCTGAAAATTTCGATTTTTTAGAAATAAACCTGGATGCGAAAACATAGTATATTGTGTGTCAAATATACCAAAACTTCATTTAAAAAAACCAGTAAAAATAGACTTTGATCAGCTTAAGTACAAACTAAAGCGTTATAGAACTTTTAAAAATAGTTAGCCATTACATTCTCTATTCTCTGAAAAACTACATGTAAAAGTCTCCTTGACTACAGAACAGACACAGATTATAAATACTGAACAAGACATTCTACATTTTTTAAATAAAATACCTTCTCTAAGTTGTGTACCTATCTTCTGCATATAAACTATGTAACAGCCAATCCAATACTTCTACAGTTTTAGATGAACTCATACCAAAATTTTTTTATAGTTTATTACATCAAACCCACTTTTGACATTGGTTTAAAGGAAAACATTAGAGTTAATTCTCCTTTTCCACTTCTTCATTTTGGTTCCTTGACTCATCATAAATTCTTTCTTAAGGATACTCTTGGTTCTAATTCACTTGGTGGCCCTAATTTCATTCAATTCTTGCAACATCTGCCTGTTGTTTCTGAAAAAATTATATTGTGAACTACAAGCTTATGCTATTTCTTAGCACTTGTATGTCATTCTTAACACACACAAGATGATTTGCATTCATTTGTAATCATTGTTCTTTGCAAAATACTGGTAAGAGGGTTATTATAATAACCGCCATTTTGCCCACGGGAAACTGAGATTCAGAAAGGTTAAGTGACTTACCCAAAGGCATATAGTGAATTGATGGCAGAGCCAGGATTGCAGGCGAGAATCCTCAGAGGTTGCCTATTGTTTAGCACACTGAGCAACAGGGCCTCTTGGATGTATTTTCTTTCTTCTACACACCACTTTTTATTATTCCTTCCCTACATGAACCATTCTTTAAGAACATGTGACATGCTGATAATACGAGGTTGGAATAATAATATCCTTTTATTCCTTCTTTCTTTAAATGTATTATTCCAACAACTTGAAAGTAGATGAGAAATGGAGAAATCATTCAGGCTTTTTACATGGAACAAGTGAATGGAATCACTGAAGACTCTAGAAGTGTATCTAGTCTTTTCCCTTAGGGGATGGAAAATGCACTCAAGTGAAAAGTATAACCATACTTGCCTACATATCACATATGTTTAAGTAATCAGAGGCAAAGAATAGATATTAATAGTATCATATATAACTGCTGTATTTCAACGGTCTTTTAAAATTGTTTGTTTACAGTGATTAAACAATGTGCATGGGAAGACTGTAGGGTTATCCTTCAAGTTTATTTTGCATGGCAAGGTTTTTTTATTTTAAACAATCCCAGGTAACAGCAGTGCTTTTACACTGTTGAAATAACAGGTTGTTAGCAGCTGAAGGTTTTCTAGCTAGTCAGAGAAGAGAAAGGAATTACCTTTGGCAATGTCCTCTTAAAGTGTAGGTTAGTATTGTTACCAACATAGTATTTGGGAAATGGTTAGGGAATTCGGCATGTGTGTATGTTTCTGAAAATCAGTACTGTATTCATAAAGAATAGTAATAGTTACTATCTTTTGCTCTCCCACCTCCCCCACCCCCCTTTCTATTTTAAAGAAAAATTGTGTTTTTCCTACTTGGAATACTCATAGTGAATAGTTTTGCCACAGTTTGAAAGATATGCTTTTCGCTTCTCTTTCCATACAAATGATGAGAAAATGTGATTTCAACAGGAATTGTTGAAAAGAACCTGAATGATATGAACAAAATTGTTGTTCAACTTAATTGAGGGCCCTAATTTAGAATATATACCTTGTTCTTTTTGCCTCTCAATGATTTTTCAGTAACCCTCGGCCTTAAGTTATCAATTATTATCCATCCCCAGGAAGCAAGTCATGTACTTCAAGGTAATCAGATTAAGAGGGAGCTCAATCTGACTTACCTTAGAAGTAAGCTTTCATTTTTCCTTCCAGGAATAACACTTAAACACGTATCTATCTACTTTTGTGGTTCTGCATGAAGATAATTAGGTTAAATTGCTTCCTGGAGAGGCTATTCCTGCCCACATTTTCCTCTCTCTTTATTCCCCAGTGCTTCGCCGACACCCAGAAAATTGGAGAAAACTCAAACTCACCCTCTTTTAGGTAACCTCCTGCTTTGAGGTGTTCAGGGAATAAAAATAGAAAACAAACAAGGCAAGGGACAAACCAAAGGTCCTCCAGATTTTAAGAAAGCCTAGCCTCCTTCTCTCTTCTCAACCCATTTCCTCTCTGCTTTTCTACAAGCCCCTTTGGGCTGGTTATCTTGCCACCTTCCCTCTCCAACCCATGGCCTCTAGATTTTGTGGTCATACCTCCTTTCTACCCAACGAAGGAGGGAGGCTGAGGAGATGGTATCACCACTGGGCCTCCCCCTCTCAGTTCCCCAGTCTCAGTTCTCCTGGGTGGGTGGGCGGGGTGCTGCTGGCTCACCGCTCCTCCTCGGGTTGCCAAGTCGGACCTCCAGGGCTGCGGGAAGGGTGCAGTGCAGCACCGCACCTCCGAGCCAGGAGGCTCTGGGCGGTGGAAACCTCCACCGTGTCATTAGGGAGGGGGGGTCTTTGCAAATCCTGGCTTTCCTCTAAAAGGGGGGGGGGGGTCTTTGCAAATTCTGGCCTTCCCACTCATTGATAACAGCGGTGCTTAGGCCTTGCGCAATTCTTTGAGCAATGTGAGTTAGAAACCTAAAGAGAAAGGTTTCAGTGCTGGGGGAACTGAATTCCTTCTCAAAGCAGTAAATATCCCATACCTTAATCACTGGCCCTGTGCCCAACTGACCCTTTGGCCTCTAAATGGTCATATTTGCTTTCCAAAATAATTGTGAAAAAGAAGGAATCTCCTCCCACCAAAGCATTTGCAAACACAATTTCAGAGGCGAATGTTACCATTTCTAGTAATCAACTCTTAGGGCTCCCTTAACTGAAATTCATGCGTTTGGGGGAACGTGATTGGCTGGGAAATTTGGCAGCCCCAACCCTGGAAGAGGCTCAAACTCCTGAACCATCCTATTAAAACCAGATATCTGGCTACATTTATGGATGCTATTTTGGCAAACATTTTTCAAATACAAAATTTAAAGTTAAAAGCTCACTTAAATCCTTTTCATATAAGCTCCCCCCTTCCCTCCACTTCTAATTTCCCCTCTCCTCTCTCTGGTCCCGGGAGAGGTAAAACACCATATTGACGCTAAATAAAAGCAGAAAGAGGAACCTCATGCCATTTATTTCTCTGAAATTGAAACAAAATCTTTTTTTTTTTTGTTCCCCTCAGAAAACGTTTTTGGTTTAAAATAAAAACGCTTCAAGAGGAACTCTGCATTATATGCAAGTCTTTCTTGAGGAAAAAAACCCACTCCAGCTAGTGATTTTCTCATCTTGTTGCCTGACAAAATCTGTACTAAAATATATTTCAAAAAAAAAAAAAATTAAGGAAAACAAATATATATACACACTGGCCTGGAACCCCAAAGCTAAAACTGGGAGCCACAGAAAACCTCTCCCTCCTCCTCCTCGGTCAGGTGCCCCAGCCCGGGTTTCCCGGGCGCGAACCGCTCCCGGCAGGCTCCGCCCCGCGGCCCCGGGCGCCCCCCGACCCCAAGCCCCCCACCCCATTCATTCAGCAGGACCTGGGAGCCCCGGGTTAAGCTTCCCTCCTGGAATTCAACCTTGGACCCTGTCATTGTCCCGCCGGGCTGACCTCTGCCACGCTAAGTTCCCGCAAGGTGATGTGGAAAAAAACGCCACTCGCTCTCGGCGAGGCGCGCCGACTCGTCTTTTCGCGCCCTCGCCGCGGTTCTTTTCTCCGGGGGGGACCACCAAGCGCTCGGCTTTGCAAGGCCAATTTATAGCGCTGTCAGGGGCGCCGGCGCTGCGCCCATTGTGCCGAGCGCCGCGCCTGACCCCGCCGCCAACTCCGTGTAGCCCGATTGTTCCCTCATTAGGGCGGCGAGGAGCGGCTGAAAGGCCGCCGGCCCTTTCCCACAATTGCTGACAATGTGCGGCCGCGGATTTGTAACAATCCCAGGCGGCGAGAAATGGAGAGGATGTGGCTCGCAGCGCGCCCGGGAGGCTGGCGTTCCCACGCGAGGAGGGGAAGAAACCCCGGCTCGCCACAAGCGCCCCAAACGCCATCCTTCCCCGCCTGCCGTGGTGACTTGAACCTGGGTTTCGGGGGTCCTTACCCACAGGAAATATGCCCGGGGGGAGGGGGAGGGCGACAGTCACCAAGAACTAAGGGCAGGCAGTCGGTGAACCTGGGCACAGGCGGGTCCTGGGGCGCAGTGGCCCGAACTGCCAAGCTGTAAACACGAGGCTGAACCCTGCCCTGCGGGGAGCTGGCCCTTGTCACCAGAGGACAGGACACCAGGACTGCACTGCAGGCCGAGCTGCACTTGCAACTGCTTCTTTGACAATTCGGAGGCCGCAGTGCAGCCATCCCGCCTTCTAGCCTTGCTGCTTAGAGCCAGTGGCTTTTTTTCTGTCTTTAATGTTGTTTGCCCAGAATGTTGTGTTGCTGCTGCTCTTTGCCAGGGAAAATGCCTCCTAGAGAGGTGAGAGTGCGTTCACTCCAGACTTTCACACTCTCGCTTTTCCTCCTGGGCAGGCAAGTGAGGAAACTGAGCCCAAACACCCATTCTCTGTCCCCCTCCTCTTTGGGCCTATGCCATTGAAAGGGCCTCCTCTAACACTGCAAATAAAGAGCACAGCTTCAGAGAAACCGGGCAAAGGCTCAAGGGGAAAGGGACAAAAAAGGACTATCTCTGTCCTCAGCTCTTAGATGTATACAAAAGGCTATGTTCAGATTCTTAGGTCTGTGAAATGCTATTTGAGCCGAAACACAATACCCGCCTCACAGGGCGGACATGGCAAGTGATTTTAGGCAGCGAGATCCTAGGGTAATTCTCTTTATTTTATAAACATCATTAACTCATCTTATGAGATGGTGCAAGAGCATTTAAAAGTTTTCTTTTGCAATTTCCAAAAAGTGAGTTCTTTAGAGCTAAGTCGAGGTCTCGGCCTCAGGAAGCCACATTTATTAGCAGGGGATTCAAAGTTGTGCCCCAAAGGAAGACTTACTTCAAGAAGTTTAAGGGCTCATAGGCACAGAGTTTTCCTTTTAAAAGTCTTCCCCCAAACGGTGTTTTTGATTTGCCATAATGTGTTTATTCTTTTGTAGAACTTTAGTTAGAACTGAAAAGAAAAGAAAGGTTATTCCCTTAGATAACTATCTGTATAAAATGTACATTCAAAGATATCAATTGTCTGTTTCAATTAAATAATTCTGAGATGGTGCAAAAGCATTTACAAGTTTTCTAAGCACTTCAGAATTTTAAATTCTTCTTAAAGCAGAATAAAGATTTTTTATGATCGCCTCCATTTTGGATGAAGCTTCTTAAAAAAGATCAAGTCTTACCTCTGGGGTGCATCTTATTTTATGGTTTTTGTTTAAGCTCCTAGAGCTTTCTTGACAAGATATAAAGGACTGTAGGTTCTTGTTTTTAATATTATAACAAGAAGTGGGGGCATGATAATAAGGCGACTTTTGCTAACCTATGAAAACCATTGCACAGATGAAATTAGTTGTGATTTTTCTGTCTTGTTTTTAGCAGATGGCATTCTATTAAATGTTAAGCTTAAATTCAAATGTGCAAAGTTTTTCTTTAAAAAAATAGTTTTAATTTGTGGCACATTGTGTAAATTCTTGAAGTTTCTGACGGTTCCTGCTTTTGGGTGGTGGGAGTGCTTCTTTCTAATTTTTAGTTTTCTCTGAGTCTGCTAAATTTCACCGTTCTTCTAGTTCTGTGCTAGTAAATCTGCACTTGATCTGGACCCAAACATATTTTGATTGTAAATAAAAAGTCTTCTTTTATGAGGATGTTCAATTCGCAGCTTGAGCAGCGTAATTTTTATACAGGTCTCAGCAATCAATAAAAAAGCCACGGGAGGAATGATTTATCTTGTTGGTTACAGAGAGTGTCACCGAGAGAAATTGTAAAAGATCAATTTACACAACCTGGTGTGAGAATGTTATTGATATAACACGGTTGACCAGTTTCTGGTCGTCTCTGCGCAGCCACTGGGAGGGGGCACCAGCCTGCTCCTACCGGCCAAGGTCTTAATAGACTCCGGGCTCCGTGAAAGGGACCCAGAGCCAATGGGAGCCCGGATGGCCTGGGCGGGAACTCCCTGGCGGAGAGGAGCAAGAATTGGCTGGCTGCACTCCAATTGCATCGTTAAGCAGTGTCATACTTTCTCTCTCTCTTTCTCTCTCTCTTTTTTTAAAATTTCCCCTCCTACTGTGAGAACTGTTCACTTGAAGACTCCCTGTCTTAATTACAAAGAGCCCTTTTAACCATAGGTCACAAGAGTTGGCTCACTTGACAGGAAATAAGGAAACAAGCTACCTTCCTGAAAAAAAATTTCAAACTTCCACTTCTCAAATTAGTTAAATGAAGCTTATCAATGGTAGGGAGTTGAGCCTTTGACAGTTGGCTAATTGCAGTTGGTACATTAACTATGTTTTAACCAGAGCTGCTTGGGATGTAAGAAAATAAAGAATAAATAAATAAAGTCCAGGTATTTCCAATGGAAGGCACTGCAGCAATGAAAAAAAAAATCAACCCTTTTTCTTTTGGGTTAATCTTGATCTTATTGGCTGTAGATATTAAAATACAAAATGGAGTCCTACATTTTGTTAACAGTTTAATTAAATAGATTTACAAGCATCAAATTAAAAAAAATATGACACAGAAACTACTTCAAATCTGAGGATGTTCTCTGTGTGTGTTTTTTTTGCTTCTACCTTCAAAATGCCCTCTGTCTGTATTATTATATTAAATATACATTGAGAAGTATATCTAGTAAACATCAAGTTCCAAGCCTGTGTACACAATCTTTAAACATAGTACTTTTCCAAACGAAGATAAACCTTCAGTTAAATTGGATTATTTTCTGATTTGTAATTCTTTAATGTTATTACAGAAGATGGAATATTAGTTACAGTAATATTCAAACAAAAACAAAAACACAAACCCACTCCAGTGATTTCCTCATTGAAAGGCTATTTATAATAAGGCATGCAGAAGTAAAGCTACAAAGATTTAGGAAAGTAAGTAGTGTTTTTGTGCTATTATTGACACTAACCTATAATGTCAGAATGGTAATTATAATCTGGACTGAGTTACAGGAATATAAAAGAATGAAAAGTCTAAGAAGACAAAGTACTATATTTTTCCAGCTCTAGATTTTTAGCAGAAATTTTAGTAATATGCTCCCATGCTGTTTTGCTTTCTAACAGATTCCACATTTCCTTATTTACTAGCATTTTATGCCAAGCGATTCATATTTGAAGTCTGTCTGCCTTTTTCATTTCTTTGGAACACACACACACATCCACACACACACACATCTTTTACTTGGAAAGATGGGTCTCCTGCTTCTGAACACCCACCTACAAGGTAAGGATTAACTAGTTCTGTGCATGGAGTTGGATCAAACGTTCAATTGCTAAATGTCCAATTAGTATTTATTTGTTTACAGAAGAGTGACTGAAGGTGATTTTGCGCTCATATTCCTGTATATTAACATTCCCTAATAGCTCTCATTGCCCTTCATTAGCAAAAATTCATCCTCACATCTCTTACCACATTCATTATAAACTGAGCACAAACAAAAGATTGCTTGCAAAATGCGTTTTCCCTTCATGCCCCCCGCACTCCACAAGCCCTTTCATGGCGTGTAGCTGTTCCTATCTCAATGTCAAGAATGTCTACAGCACGCAGTAGACAACTCTGCCGCTCATTTCCTCTTCAGGGTTTTCATGAACTCAGCACTGTTCTTATGTAGCTGGGGAGAATGCTTAAGTTCTATCGTGGAAGCCTCTCCCTTCAGGGGAGAAAACTAACTTCTCAATCCTGTCACACCTGGAGAAAACAAACTCGCTCACATCTTCAACTCACGTACCACACGCTGTCTTTCTTCTAATGCCCTTTCTATTCCTGCCAAGCTCCTGATGGCCACAGGCCGGTCAACAGTCTAGTACTGACTGTTCTTTTCCCCACTCCTCCTCCCACCTCCACCCTCATAACCAGATCAGCCCCTCCCCGGCATCCTACAGATCCAAGTTAAAATGCAATTTCCTGCTTTTGATAAGTAGACACTATCCAGCCAGAACAAAACAGAACACTCTGATACAATTGTCTCATGGCCAAGGGTGAAGGCAACTCCCGCCCTGCATGTCTCCCCTCATTTGAGCCAAACAGGAAATGCAGTTTCTGATCTTTATTCCTGTATTTTCCATCATACTCTCCAGAAACATCTTGGAGAGAGTCAGCACATGCAATGCACCCAGGGAGCCAAGACTGAGATCCCACCCACCCTGTTATTGGAAAATTTATGGACACTTCTAACCTTGAATGGGCAATCAGAAGAACCCTAGTTCAACAGCTCCAAAGTTGTATTTTCATATTAGACATAATTGTCTACCAGAGTATTCCCTATCTTTGGGAGGTTTCACACTATCTAGAAATACATCAGACTTTTGCCAAATGACTCTCTGTAGGAGCTATCCAGCTGCATTCTCTCTCATAAAGAGAATCAGTTCTGTTCAATAATCATTAACATTGTCTGCTCCTTTCTGCTTTCACTGGAGTAGCTGAAGTGGGTAGAGTTGTGGATAAGATTCTCTAAGTAATTCTGTCATACATACAATAAGAAGGATGGAAGAGAGCTAAGTAATTCATCACCCAATATGTCCCCCCTACATGCAAAGCACTCTGGTGGTCCCCAGAGGAATTACAGAAAGTATGAAAAACACAGGATCCTCCTGAATGAGCTTATACCTGGTTGGCCAGAAACTGGGTTCAATGGCAAAGAGTCAGTATGAAATTGGATTGAATTGAGGGTAGGTGTTTTCCAGGGGAGGGTGACATCAGTAAAGTTCGGGAGTCTCAGGAAAATTTTCAGAGCTAGAACTGATTTGGTCTGAAGGAATGGAGAGGATCGTAAGTGATGAAAGAGCTTAAGATGGAATGGAGACAGGAGGAGTCTAGCATAGTTGTTAGAGGGAGCCCATATTATGCATTGGGGAGTGATGGGAAGCAAGGTTGGAAGGACAGAAGGAGGCTAGATCATGAAGATTCTTTGTATTTACATTACAGATGTTAAATGAACATCTAGTGATGAAGTAAGGGACTTTGGATCTGAGGCAGTGGAATGGGCACCCACGAATGCTTCTGGGTAGTAGCCCGTCTTATAGAAGAGAACTTTCAAGTCATCGGGTTCGACAGCAATGGACCTGATGGCTGCTGGTGTGTGTGGTGGTGGAGGGGAGGGGGGGAGGGGGGGCAGAAGAGGCCTACCAGTTGCAGTTACTCAGGGGAGAGATGATGAGAACTTGAGCTAGAATGACAGTGGGAATGAAGAGACAGGGGTGGGCTTTAGAAATTTCAGGCCAAGAAAGCCTCTCTCAGGTTTGATGATAGATTATGTTGGGTACTGGAGGTAAGGAATGGATCAAAGATGCCCCCCAGTTTGTAGACTGGGGTCATGATTGTACCTCTGGCAGGGACAGCCTTTCTGATTTATTTGGGGAAGATGTACGGTTTGGGGACAAGTGTGGAGAAGAAACTGCAAACAGTTCAAGGAAAATATCAATAGGAACTTAGAGATGGACTAGACCTTTGATGAAAGGGTGGGGCAGTAGATACTATGTGGAGATCATGAAGAGTTTGTATTAATCAATAAACCTAACAAACCGTAAATATCACTGACATCTATGAACATTTTAACTGGGTATGAAGAGGCATTGGATACATGGAGTTAGCTAATTTTTTACTCTTAATTATAGAAGTAGTAATATATGCATATTAAAATAGGCACAGAAATAGCATATCAATATAATGTGTATAATGTAAAATACAGTATTTAATTTACAATAATTTGTATGTACATACATAAAATAAATTAGAAAGTAAAGGACTCATATTTTCTAGTTATTTTTTTTTTGATAAATCATAAAGATGTGTGAATAACAAAACATGAAAAATGCAGGGTCTTTTCCTAGTAAGCCAAGTGTCATATAATGAAAGTGCTCCATACCAAACTCATGTTTCACAACCAGGAGTTTGTGAACATAGAAAAAAGTTTTTTGAGGAAAAAAGGAGTTGTTGAGTGAGTGATTGATGTAATAAAAGCAGGATTCAGGGTCAAATGATCAGGCAACAAATCTCAAGCATGTAACTAGGCACCAGCATCTCCTCAAAGGCCAGCTTGTTTAGCAGAGCTATGAAGATTTTCTCGAATAGTACCCTTATTCAGATCCATGCCCAAATTAGCTATAGAAAGTAAATACGGAAACTGTTTATGCAACACACATTCTAATGACAATGAATTTAGCCATTGATAGTATTGTCAGCTTGACTATGGAATTACTTACTGATGTCAAGAAAGTTTTAATTTTAATTCTAGTAGGCACCACTCAAGATAGTTGTTGGTTGAGCAAACCTGAGAAATAAGGACAAAACTGTTTTAATACTTCACTGTGAAAACTTTAAAAAATAAATGCGCAGGGTCTGTTTATTCCTTCCCAGAAAGTTTAATCTGGACTTGGGTGTTAGAATTTAAATTATTTGTGAACTAATGCCAAGAAAACTAAGGTTTCAAGAGGCATGGCCTATTGGATTTAGGCACAAAAATAAGGAAAAGAAAGAAAGAAAAATGCATTTGTGACAAATGGCTTCCGGCTCATTTAAAATTCTGTGACAAAGTAAATGAGGATATTTAATCTGCTGAGATTACTGGAAAGCACTGTCCTAATACTAAACCTAGAACTTAAGTCCAAGAAAATTAGGTCACATGAATGTCCTAAAAATCCTTGTAATCAGGAAACAAAATGATATGAACCTGAGGAATACTTATCTTCTCAAAGAGAAACAAAGAAATTAGGTTCTTTGATTTCGTAGAAGAAGCTATCAACAATTATAAGAATTCTTACCAAACTGGGACTAGAAGAAAATGTTCCAAACACAAGGAGGACCTATTAGAAAGCAATCCTTACGAACTTCTAGAGACATCTTCTTTAGGGTCAAGGACAAGACCAGAAGGGCTCTTACATGCTAGGTCTAGATAAGACAATAGGAGAGATGTGATAGAAAAGGGAACATAAAACGACAAGCAAGCAGGAAAAACATTAATCAAGGCTTATTATTTTGGGCATAGTTTCACTGACTTGCACTGAAAGGTCTACTGGCGTTGGATTTACTGATTTATTTATTTATTTATTTAAATCCCCCCCCTCCTCCAGTTGTCTGTTCTCTGTGTTTACCCGCTGCGTCCTGTTTCCTCGTCTGCCTCTGCCACCGTCAGCGGCATGGGAAGTGTCGCTGGCACCATTCCTGGGCAGGCTGCACTTTCCTTTGCGCTGGGCGGCTCTTCTCACGGGCGCACTCCCTGCGCGTGGGGCTCCCCTACGCGGGGGACGTTGCACGGCACTCCCTGCGTGCATCAGCACTGCACATGGGCCAGCTCCACACGGGTCAAGGAGGCCCAGGGTTTGAACCACGGACCTCCCATGTGGTAGACCGACACCCTAACCACTGGGCCAAGTCCGTTTCCCGGATTTACTGATTTTTATCATGTGATCCCAGTGAATAGAGACACTGGTCGTTTTGAGTCCTCTTTTCCTTGTGAATTGGGGCACGTATTTAGTCTAAGCCAATTGATTCCTAAAGATAAAAATCTAAATGTATGTTGAGGATGCAGAAAACCCAGATGGCAAAGACAAACCATGATTCTTTTTTTGTGTGTGTGAGTGAGATGTAAAGGAAGGAGTCATGTCATCATGTAATTGTGCATGAAGATAAAAAGTCAATGGGCGGGAGGATTGCTTATTGTCCTGGAGGCACAAATGCACTGGAGTCTCCCAGCTCTGTCTAGCTTCAGAGCTTCCTTGAGCAGCCCTTTTACATCCAGAGAAATGGGGTTATTTATTTTAGGGTGGACTGTCACGTTGCCTATTAGTGAAGTCTTTTAAATTCAGATACTGAGCTCTGTACTCACCTGAATTCCTTCAGCTATTTCTCCTCCCCATTTTGGACCCACCAGTTTCTTCTTCATACTCAGTTGAGAAACAAGAAAGTTGTTTCTCTTATTTATGCGTATTTTTTTCTTTACGTCATTCCTGATACTCACGTCAGGTCCCTTTAAAATCAAGTCGAATGACGAGGTCATTGCCAACTGCCACCTGTATTTGACCATATCATGATAAGAAAACATTTTCTATATTTGGGAAAACTCCCATCTGTATCTCTCCAGAAGTTCTGAGAATCCAGATGCTCAGTACATGTTGAAATAAAGAAGATTACCTGGGGGAGGATGCACTGGCCCATGCTGTGTTTGACAGGAGGCAGAGGAGGGGCAAGAAGTCTGGTGAGGTTGGAGCTTGAGATAAAAGAGCAAACTGGGCTCTGGGGTCCCTTGTGGGAGAGTTTTGAAAAACAGAATCAAAACATGACCGGGGAGGACTTGTACAGGTACCACTACTTAACTTCTGAGGTTTATGAGTCAGAAGTAAGGTTTTTTCAAGAACGAATACTTTTTTTCTCCCTTAACATCCATTGGGTGTAGAGAGCAAACTGGGTTCATAAGGAATATAATCAAGATCAAATATGTATAATCTTTTGCTAAGTCCACAGTGTAATAAAGGAATGTCCAAATATAAGTGAGGCTGTGTAGGTGTCCACGGGTAGAAGAAAGATAATTTCAATGTGTGTTTTTAAGACACAGCATTTATATAGTGCTCGTGAAAATCAGCTGTGTAAGTTGATCGCATATCTTAGGTAAATACAACAATAGAGATACTTCAGCTTCATTATAAAAATGTGTTTAGAGGGTTGCATTTTGAAATGTTTTAATGATTTTGATAACAATGTTATAAAATGTAATTCCTCTGTATTGCTTGCTCATGTTTTCACTGAATCATCTTCACCATGGAAAACCATGCTGGGTAGCATTTGCTAAGCCACATTTTCATCACAATAGAGAAAAAAAGAAAAATTATGTATTTAGTAACTGCATGTTAAGAAATATTTAAATAAGAAAACACTTTAAATAGTATCTTATTTTCTCTCTCAAACTGCAGAGGAATTGGGCTAAATACAGCAGATAAGAGTTATGGGCCTTATCTAAAAAGAAATGTCTGATAGTAACAGGAAATGCTGATTCTCTGTCCTTTATTTTAGCAGCACTTGCATTTAAACCTTCCTTGGAAAGCAAAGAGGCAGAGACAGGGACAGATGCGGGGTGGGGAGTCAGGAGAAGTCCAAACTTTTACTTCCAATAGGTTTTAATGTTTAAAATCTATGTGTTAAGAAAAGCTACACATTTATACAACTCTGTTTTTTACCATTTTTCCGAAGAAGGTTGACCCAAATCCAACAGCAGCGACTGAAAAATATTTTTCCAAGCTTTATCAAATGGCCTCTACAGAGTCCGGCTTAAAATTAAAAGCTCCCACTTCCAGAGGGAATATATGTGACTTTAATAACCGAAATGTGTTTTTACTTTCTATTACAGAGGTCAAAGGGTCTCTAAACAAACCAAATTTATCAATTATTTAGAGCTGATTTCTTCTGAAGTGGTATTTCTGAGATATTATTTGGTGGATAAATTCAATGTTCTAGGGCCAACAGCAGCATTTTATTCATAACAAATTTCCACTAAACTGGATTTGCTGGGGCAACTTAATTTCCACTATCGTGTTTGCACTGTAGAAATATCAACTGAAGAGTTATAGTGCCTAACTAGTAGGCTTTTTAAAGAAATATTCCACATAGACATGCTTATTCAGCACCCCTGCCCCTGCTTTCTGTTTATTGCTTAAGAAATGAACTGGCTCCATTGTCTGCTGGGATTTAAAAAAAAAAAAATTATCTCCTGAACCATTCTTCAAAACCACAGAGACACCTTTAAAGTAAGGAAACAATATCTTAAACTATAATGACATCCTAGAGGCCGAAGGAAATGAGATTGTTGGCACCATTTTGATGAAAGAGAATTTTTTTTTAAATGAAGAAGACGGAGGTTTGCATGCACACATGTGTGCCAACAAACACAGCCGTGTGCCTGCACTTGAGGTTAGGGTCTCCTCTCAAGAATTCTTCTGGAATCTTGATGGACCACTTGGTTTAGGGCGCTATGTTAGAAAATTCAATAACAGTTTACAGAGCAACTGCTTTTGAATCTTAACACAGAACATAGCCCATGTAAATATTATGTTTATTATATACTTACTAAACATATATTGGGTTTCTGCCTAAAGCCTGCCATTTGGTGTATGCAGAAAACATTATAGAACAGTTCATAAATTCATTTGAAGCTGTGTTAAATGAAAGCAGCCATCCAGAAGCTGAATTTTTTTCATCTTCAAAATAGCAGCCTTTCCAGCTATAAAGCTGTAGGTTTATTTATGCCGGTGAGTGCAACATACCAAAGTAACCAAAAAACTAAGCTGCATAGTCTCTTTTGATGAGAGCAGATTTTGTTAAGGCAAAAGACTAAGTTATATTTCATTTATCAGTATGGACTTTTATTTTATTGTAAATTTCTTCCCCTCCCTGTTTTCCCCCTCCTCTCTGTTCTCCCTCTCCTCCTTCTTCATAAATTCAGAGGAAAAAAAAAAAGCTTTTCCCTTTCTGATACCTATTAGCCTGTTCAAGATGGAAATAACAGCAATTAGGTTTTCCAGACATCCGCTGATAGAGACAAATGAAAAATGAAGGAGGAAAGGAGGACTGTGGCAAGCACAGCACACATTTTATCTTGTGGGCTAAGACTGGCCATAGGCTAGAGAACCTTTCACCTCTGAATGGCTGGAAGGCATCCAAAGGGGACCTGCAGAGACCCCAAAATATGCTTTCAATGCCTGTGTAGGTGTGGTCTATGGGTCTAAGGAGCTGGGTTGGTGGTCTTAGCTCGCTTTCTGAAAGGGACAGAGGTCCCCATAAGAACTGCCATCTATGAGAAGCCAACTGAAGGGTTTTGAACTCTCACCTGTACACCTTATTCCTGGAATTGGTCCATTTCGTAGGTTTGACTAAATTCAACTCCAAGCATAACATTCTGGATTTTCACTTGTTCACTGAACCAACCATTCCAGCTTTGCAGAAACAGAAGTCTTTAGTGTTCCATGTCACTGCTGCCATTTTTATCACTGTATTGAAATCTTATGAAAGTGTCTTTGAATGTAAGCAGAGCTTGGAAACCAACACTGCACAGAAGAAACTGGCTTGTCCAAATAACCGTCTGGGAATTTTGAGGATAGAGCTTGTTTCTATCAAAGCAAATAGCCAAACATTTTTGCCATGAGGGCGGTCTCTTTTGGTCACTGATCCATCATATATTTCTGAAACAGTGCCTGGCATATAGTATGTGCTCAACTAAAAAGGGACCAATCACTTGTCTCAATGATTTTAAACCTCAGAATACTGAATAAGCTATGATTCTTGCTTTTCCCAAACATTCATCATTACACTGGAAATTTAAGGCTCCTAGTTTAATCCTTTGGAGTAATTGATCCTTCATTCCTTGCCCATAAAAGAGAACTTGACCCTTATGGAGACAGATCTGATTTTTCCTCTGTTCATGTGACTTAATTTCTTGAGAGGGGTGAGAGGGACAGGCTCCATCAGTTCAGTGTCTGGTAAATTCACCCTAGTGGAGAAACCAGCGGTGACATTGGGAAGACTTCTGTGCTTCCTGGTTGCTGGCTTTTTAGTAATTGTATAGTTCCATGGGGGCGCTTCCTTATGAGGTTACAGAAACAGAGTCCATAAAAATATTAACTATGACTCGGTGATCCCAGAATTTTAACTGTTTGCACTGATGTTCTTACCACACATCATTTGAATGGCTTGGGTAGAATAAAATCCATCCTGAGGAGCACAGACGTCAGTTTCCCAATCTGATAATGAGTGGATAAAGAATGCATCCTCTCTGCAGCAGTTTGATATTACTGATGAATTCCAAAAAGAAATATTGGATTATGTTTGTAAACTGGTCTTTTCCTCTGGGCATATGAGATTATATTGGATAATATAAATAAGTACTATATTACTTAATCAAGTAATCACATAAACCTCTTATGTCAGTAGGGCATTGAGTACCCGCCCCTTGGTGGGTGGGGACTTGCAGATAAAAGGCATGACAAAGGACAGAGTTGAGGGTTTTTGATGTTGGAGTTTGATGCAGAAACCTTAGGCTGGAGCCTCAGGAAGTGAGCAAACAGAGGAAAGAGCAGCAAGCCCTGGGAAGGGAGGAACCCAGAAGCCTGAACCCTTGCAGACGTTGGCAACCATCTTGCTCCAACACCGGAGAATAGACTTTGGTGAGGGAGGTAACTTACGCTTTATGGCCTGGTATCTGTAAGCTCCTACCCCAAATAAATACCCTTTACAAAAATCAACCAATTTCTGGGATTTTGCATCAGCACCCCTTTGGCTGACTAATACACTCTCAAATCCAGAAGGATGTCCAGAGGCTGGATCCCGATGCTTTTAAAATAGCATCTGTCCCTCTGTCTCTTCTTTAGCCAGATATTTGATTCTTGGGATATGAATAGACCTGAATATAATGAATTTTTTTTTCATCCTAAGCTGCTCTTCACCCTGTGGTTGATAATCATGTGCTGAGTGTGGGTCCCACCTGGGTTTCTGAATCCGTGACTAAGACTCCCCTGATGAGCATGTGATTGGAAGAAGAAGCCAAAGGGGAGAGGCAGCTGCCACCTGTGGCACAGCACAGCCCCTCTCCCACTCGCCCCATGGGTGCGTCCCACGGGAGAGTCTGAGAAACAGTTTTGCACATTGTTATTGACTTGGATGAGATGGTTAGGTGCTTCATGGGAGCACTGGCATGACTTTTAAATACCCGTGTCTTCCTGCACTTCTCCTTTAGGATTTCATCCCTCCTCTGGTAGAAAGCACAGACAAAAGTTGAACCTGAAGACAGAAAGTTTCCCTATGTTCTTGTCTGTTTCATTTTTTTTCTTCTTCTTTTTGCTGGTGATGGTGGAGTCATTCAATTAATTCTTATTTTTCATTTTGATACCAGGTAGGGAGAGAATGGAACCCATAAGGCTTTGGCTAAGTCTTCCCATTTGCCATGTTGGGAAAAAAAGCTACACATGGATCAATTATTAAGAAATTTGTATGCAATAGGACATGGCACTATGGGAAGACAAAATTGAGATATCAGCATTTTGTAATGATACTAATTCTTTTTATTATTACTGTTAATATGATTTTCCACTTAAAGAACAGTCTTCCTAAGTACAGAAATGAAAAGTCAATAACTTGTGGCCAATTGGGCTTTAAAAATCATCTTTAGTTGTTCAATCAATAAATAATTAGCCAATTAGCATACTTGTGTCCTGCATGAATAACACATGCTCCCTCATACAGTCTCAGCCTCTCTTGCTCTCTTTTTCTCTCTCCCTCTCTCTCTCTCACACACACACACATATACATACACAGACACGTCTTCCAACAGGACAAATATATTGTCACACCTATATATATAAAGAGGCTCACAAAAATATGTGGAACCCGTGAATGTATGGAGACTTGACAGGGTTACCTTTATTAATGTGAATTCTTACTCCATTTTTGTTCTCAAATCAAGTTTTCCAAGCCCGTCTCCATTATATATAACATAGAAGGAAAATACCTTTGGTGTAGGTCTTTGCCTAATGCCTACTGGTTCATAAAAGTTTCTTAGTGAGTATTTTAGTGTATTTGGATTCAAATTTTTATTGATAAATATTTTACCCAGTTGTCATGATTATCTTAACATTGAGACAAGTAGATACTAGATTAATCCAAGTGTTTTCAGAGACAAGCTGATAACTTAAAGAGAGAAGTGATGATTTTATTTGCAACACAGAATCAGCAAGCCGTTCCATTTTCTAAGACTTAGATGGGAGAAACCAAGAGTACTCGTCTTTACACACAAATGCCAGCCAAGAATCCCTGCACCATTCTTCTTTTTTGCAGATCCTTTACAAAAATTGTAGATGCTCTGAGATGGTGTAATTTTTATCTTTCACTATTGCCAACCCTTTCAGACCACACAAGATTTATTAAAACAAAACAAAAAACCCATGTTGAGCCATCCTGGAGTGGGAGTAGGACATTCTTTCCAGAGGATCGCAGCTTACACACCCACAAGTGCCAGTCTTCTAAGGACATTTTATCTGGAACACTTTCCATTATGAGATGATCATGATTCCATGCACCGTCACGTGCTGAGCACCCAGCGAGCATCAGCTACTGTAGACCTCTGTGTGGATGGTACAGTGCTGGGTACCCACCTCTGCCCCAGCTCACCTCCACGGAGGAGATGCTGCTCATTGGTTCTATTGCAGAACACTGCTTTTCTCATGGATAAAACTGCTATATGTCTACATTCAGACCCATGGATTTGCTTCTTTCTGGTGCTCTGTTCTTTTTCCTTTCCTCCTGGCTGCAGAAGGGGCAATCAGGCTGCTGGTCTACCTCTCCCTCTCTCGCTTCCATCAATTCCTTCTCTCACTCTATCACACACACACACACACACACACACACACACACACACACACACACAGGCTCAGCCTTCTCACTTCTGCCTCCATGTGACCGGTGCGAGGGCAGGCAGGGAAGTTCTGGTTTCTCTTGCATAGGCTGTGCCCAGACACACTCATCTCTTTCATCTGCTGCTCTATTGGGGGGCAGGTTACACCCTCACAGACCCTCAGCATGGTTTTAGGACCTGGCCACCGCTCCAGGCTGGCTCATGGGAGAGCCACACTAGGATTCAGGCACCAGCCTGGCTGCTGGGAAAAGGTTAATTTGACTTTGCATTTTCCATTGTTACTGGCATATATCTGCCCCCAAGGGACTCTGCAGAAGTGTTGCTATGTTTTGGGCATGGTTTGGGGGCTCTTTGGGCCCTTGCCTTAATACTGTTAAAAGCTCATTGGAGCGACCTCAGATTCTATACCTTAATTATCTCCTACTGGTCCTGTAGGGTGTTAGCAGCTTCATTAGACAGATGAGGAAACTGAGGCTCAGGTCTTGCTCAAGATCCCTTAAGTGGAGAAATAGAAAATAAAAAAGCAACCCAAACCAAAAATATAATATCTGTATTTATCAGGGTCTAATGACAACATGCTCGGCAGGGGCAGCGTCAGTGAAAGGAGTGGAGGTATTTCATTTGGATTGTTAGGGAAGGCTTAGGAATACGTAAAAGATTATTCTGGCTTTCTTGCATTGAACTGATTTACCTCTTAGCAGGATGATTCAATCAAGGGATATTTCTGAAGAATTTGATCCACCCATTGAAAAAGCTATGCTTGCATTTACACTTTTTCACCCATGTACATTTATGTTCTTGTGAATTGACAATTGAGGCTATGTTTACATGAGCTAAGTAAAATATCGCATCATGTAGTCAAGGCGTAGTTTTCCAAGATATTATAGCTTGGTGTCAAAGGTCAATTAGAACATAACAGATGCAAGTAAAGTCTCAAGCGTTTATAGTTTATTTAAATGCTCAGTGATGGAATGGTTCCAAGGCCTGTTTAGACATACTTTGCACATTAGTACACACTCTTGCTGGCCCATTTGGTGCCTTTATACAAATTAGAAAAATCTGCCCCTTTATCCAGGAGTGGCCCAGTCCTATGCCAACACACAAGGCTGGGAAGGTCAAACATGGGCTGCATCTCAGCTTCTCTTTCTCCCCTCAACCCAGTGCCCTTGGCACCATGTGTACAAGATCCCGGAAAAGTCCTGGACCTTTCGGGCAGTCATGATAGTTCCTTTCATTCTTATGGCAGAGCAAAATGATTGTGCAAATGCCATCTCACTAGTTTCTAGAAGAACTTTGAGTGATGAATGAGGCAATGGACACTGACCTCATTTGATAGTGATGGGACCAAGGCACAGAGCAGTTATGGGGCTTTCCCAAAACCACACAGGTCATAGGTGGCTCTGACTACAACTGGGGGCTTTCTGACTCTTAGCCTTATTCTTCTTAATTCATTGAGCATGTTCCAGTTCAGAGACATCCATCCATCCATCCATCCATCCATCCATCCATCCATCCATCCATCCATCTTGTCATCAGTTATTCAAGTTTGCAAGGTCCTTGAGGGAAAGGGCTATGCCTCATTCATTGATGTGTTCCACAAGCCGATCACAGTATTTGACATGTGGTAAGTAAGCAAGTACGTACGAATGACAGAAAGCATCGGTCGTTCTGGGTGTGTCATTATGGCTGTAGTCTGCTAAGACGTTTGACCGTCAATGATCACCACAATGGTTCTCCGTTTATTTCATTGTCAAAAGTGTAGGCGTGGCCGACAGCACACAGGCCCATCTGTTTCAGTGCAGAAGCCAGTGCAGACGTGCACCAAAAAAGGGCAGAAGGCACGAGAACGCCTACCTTGCTGAATAAACAGATGCAGGCCCGAGAGGCTGAATCTACACCCTCTGCCGCCGCCAGAAAACTAAGGTTATTCAAGAAATGAAACGACAGACCCAGGTCCCTGAGAAGCTGGGCCCCTTTTTCAGAAGATGTATGATGGCCCAGGTCTTCCGCGGCACCTTCCTCTACTTATTGCCTGATGGTTTACCGATCATATCTGTCAGGTCCTCCGGAAGAAGGAAAAATCACCTTGGAGGGCTCCGAGTAAACCAGCAAAGGCTGCCTCCCCCTGCCTTTTGTTGGGTCATTAATAACGTTGCATTCGTCTGTTTCGAGTCTCAGAGAGGAGGAGACGTGGCTTCTCCAAGTGTCCCCAGCAACGTGGCCTTTCCTCCTGCTCACAAGGCAAGGGGTGAAGCGTGAGAATTCATTAGCCAAATGGGTGCAGTAAATCGTCCTCAGAACGAAGGACCTTTGGGGACGAACTCGCTGTCAAAATAATGGAAATCTCACCCAAGTCTATTTTCCATAGGTCTGAAATATGGGGAACCGGGGAGCTGCTCTTATGCAGATCATAATAATGTCATAATTGAACGATCTATAAACGGCATTATGCAAAGGAACATTGAACAAATGCAGCTGAATGCTCTTCGATTGGAATCTTTTCTTTCTCACAATTAAATGTCATTATGAAGGATTCCACTCTATTTTATATGTAATCAGGACTTGTAAAGTCTCAATATAAACAACATTTTTATTTGATCAGAGTTCATTATGAGAAGCAACTACTGTATAGAAAAATGTCTGAAATTACACCCTGGACTGGGAGTTGGAATTGACTGAACGGAAGGGGAAAAATGGCTGCCTTGCCAGCCAAGCATACCTTTGCAATCTGGCGCATTTCCTTATGTGGCCTTGCTCGGGCTTATAAACCACTGGAATCAATTTCTTTTAAAAACACGTTTTTCAGAAACTTATTACGCACTTTAGAGATATATTATATACCTTCAGCAGCAAAAGAAGAAAAATTACAGGTGCGAAAGCAGCCCATTTTTCTAGCAGCTGAAAATGATGCGGTGTACTAGTCACAGGGGAACAGTAAAAATTACACTCCGACAGCAACAGGGCAGAAGCCCACAAAGCCACAGCCGAGCGAGTGGCACGGCCGGGGAGTGCGCTAATAAATCAAGATAATTCTCTGCCTGCCTTGAACTTAGACCCGGCTACAATTCACTGGTACTGCCGGGGAAAAAAAAAAGTCTGTTAGTGGAATTCAGCTTTACTGGGGGGACGTGATTAGTCACTGGGCAGATTGAGCCTCGATTGCATCTAAATGGTCCACTTTATGAACCATTTATCTTCTGCTCAGACCATTTTCATTACACCAAAAACTGATGCTGAGCCACCAGCTGTAAGATACAGCCTGGTGAAAATTAATAACCTTTTTTTTTCCCCTTCTGCAGGACTCCTGCATATGTGAGCAGGAGCATTTATCCCTGTTTTGTTGCTATTTGCATCCCAGCATCCCTGGCAGTCTTTCAATTTTCTCAAGTCTCTTAGCCTTTGCCCCCTGTTTCGCTTTTGCAACACAAACAATCCATCCTGTGCATTTAAAATTCTCTTAGCGCCCTGACATCACGATATAGCCTTAGAGCAGGGAGCAGTTTACACAGAAAGGGCTCTTATTAATTCCTCTGTCCTGCTTTCCTGCTAAAATATAGGGATCTTGAGATTACTGCTGGGTCCCTTAAAGACCATTTAGAGCTGTGCAATTTAAAAAAGGAGACCTTTATTAATACCTGCTTAGGCTACTGACTGCGGGGAGGGCAAGGGAGGTCTGGCTGTGATGGAAGATAGTCTCTTAGTGAAGCAGCGTCATGTGACCGATAATTCACGAGCAGCCTATTGAGCCCTGCGTAGCCGCTGAGATATATGCTGATATGATTACAATAACATACAATGAAATTAGGGAGTATTAATGGTGCTTAACCACTGTCAGGCATTAAGCAGAATTAACACGAGTCTTTTTCTGAGCAGACATAGTTTTGATAGGGCTGATTAAGGCTTTGGCTATCGAAGGAAGCTCATTACGGTATTAATTAGAATACAATGAGCCCAAACTGTGTTGTTTTGGCATATTTCTGCATGGAGCCACATGTTTGGTGAGAAGCTTAAAGCTCATCGCGTCAGCCTGAAGTTGTTGGAAGCCATACAACTTTGGTTTCCTCTAGCAGATTTTGTGGAGTCTTTTTTTTTTTTTTTTTTACTTTTGAAACACATTGAAACTATTTGGATTATCATTTTTCTTTATCCGTAACAAATGATAGCCTGTCATTAAAACTGTTAATAAGATGATAGAGAAATATTTTATGTCTGTAGGGGGATTTTGTGACAGTGTTTGAATTTCTTCAAAAGAGAGTTAAATAAAAATATCGTAAAGAGATAGCACGGTCAGTTCAGTTACCTTTGGCATTTGTGACTGTATTCTGCTTTGTCATTTTCTTTTCTTCAATATATGTCATTTGATGGAAATTGGGGGAAACTTCACTCTTCCTCATTTTTTTTTTTTTTTTAATTTTCCTTTTCCACCATAGCCTGGGTTTGATAAGGAAAGAGATTAGCTACCTTGGAGCATTGAATTCGGTTCCTCTGCTGGAAAGGATGCTCCGCAAGGTGATTTCAGGAAATGCTTCTTGATATGGACCCGTTTGGTGGTGAGGACTTCAAAATAAGCCACTGGCTATAATGAAGATGGACAACAAAGGTTTTCCAGTACGTCTTCCCCTTTCTCAGAGCAGGTGAGTGGAGCCCGCCCAGGGCAGACAAGAGCCTGGTGTGGCCATGGCTCCGCTGGGATGAGCCCATGGGCCTCCCCTGCAGGGGCAGAGGGCCTGGGCTGGCCTTCAGGGATTGCTGTGGTGGCCCTGTGGAACTGAGGGGCCGTGTCCCTTCATCTGGTCTCGCCATGGTCTCTGCTGGCCAGCTGTGTGCACGGCCTGCCTGCATGACAGCTGCTAGCTGCCTTAGCTGGGCCATATGTAGCCATGGAACATTGCAGACTTTGGACTAGGCAAGGGAGTGAACTAAGTCCTTTGGAAGGGGACTGTTTTGACTAGGATGGCTGGAGGCTCTTCTCCTCCCACTAGACTCCCTTTTTTTCCCAACTTCTGACCACAAAGGCAATGGACTATCTATAACCAATTAAAAACCTTGACCATTCTATGGCTGCCAAAGATATGTCAAACGGGGATTACTGAAAGGCCTTGGTGTCACTTGCCTCAGGTGCCTCTCCTCAACAGATTTGGATCTGTCATGACGTTTACAAGCTGAAAGAGAGAAAGACAACTTCTTGGCTTCTTAAGGTAAGAGGCCTGCTTTGGGTATCTCCAGGGAGAGAATGCAAATGATAGTATTAAAAAAAACATCAATAGAGCATTACATTTAGGGACATCAAGTAGGGATTGATGTTGCTCTGACTTTTTGTGTTAACACTTTTCTTTCACAAAAGTTGGCAAGACATGAGTGGGCACTCCTAAAGGAATGTTTTCTCTGTTTCATGAAACATGGCAATGGAGGAATTGCCCTTCAGGGACAACTTTTACTAAAATTGTGTACCTTTATTAAAATAGTGCACCATCTTCATGATTTATAAACTTACATAGAAGCAAAGTGGTGCTTGGGCTGGTAATCACCCTCTGTGCTACCATGGCTAGCGGAAGGATTTTTTTGCCATGCCAGGTACAAAGCTATTAACAGTTTTTGGTAGCCTGAACTTCAAGGAGCTCAGTTTGACAAAGAGAAGAGAAGGAACAAGGCAGATATGGTGTAAGGAAAAAAAAATAGGATAAGACTTAGGCTGAATGGAATACAACAATAACAAAGGCCAAAAAGAGTGTGGGTGGGTGTGGAAGCCACATCTTCCTCCTTCCAGGTATTTGTACCCAGTATCTGTCTCCCGTCTCTTATCCACAGCAGAGTCTAAGGGCCATAAAATACAAGGACTGGAGTGGTGACCTCACACAAGGTGACAGACACACCCTCTGAGGTGTGGTTAGCACAAGGTAGAAGCTGGAAAAAGCAAAGTGCTTTGTGGAGGGTGGCAAATGCCCCTTAAAGGGAGGGGGGCTGGTAGGAGGAAATTATTTCTTTTGCTTCTGAAAAGGTGTAATTTTATCTCCTACTTACAACTGTCAGAATGAGGGGCCCTAAAACCTGTTGCTCATGTATGTTCATGTATGTCAATTACATATGTCATTACAATCGTTTTTACAATGTTCTTAGATGCTAGTGTGAGTTTGTGGTGACTGTGAGATCAGGAATGAACTATGATATGAGTCACTTCAGTCAACATTTGAGGAGTTCTTGTTACATTTCAGGCACAGTGTTATGTGCAGAAGGTTCAGAGAAGAGATAAAACTCGTTCTAGAAGGGATGAGTCTGGTAAGGAAAGAGACCCTTATATCATTAATTGCGATGTAGAATTTCCATAGAACAGTTAAGAAGAGAATTGCTAGAACAGCATATTAGACAATGGATCAGGACACAGGGTCAGGAGGTAATGAGAGGGAGTCTGCCAGAACAACGAAGAAAAGATGGTCACAGGGGCAAAAGGATCAGTGTGTACAAAGGCACCATGGTCAGAAAGCAGCGTGTACTCCGGGAGCACCAAAGAGTCGCCATGATCACAGCTGAGAGTTCTGGGTTGGGAGAGGAGATGAAGTTGGGGTCAGTCTCGATGACCTCATAGACGGTGTTTATTCTGAGGGTGGTAGGAATCATTGATGATTTAAAAAAAATAGGAGGTATATCAACAGATTTGTGTTTAAGATCCCTGCCCTGGCAATTGCAGTGTGGATGATGCACTCTGGATGAGAAAATGGAAGCTGGCATTTTCCAACTCTCTGTTGCTACCTGTGCCTTGCTTTTAGACTCATGTGAAGGCAAACACAAAACAACAAACATCCTTGTCCTTCAAGAACTTTGCCATCAGCTCAGTCCATTCTGTCCCTTCTCTTCTGTGTCCTCTTCCCCTGGTTCATTGAGAACTTCGGCCCCTGGCTCACCATCTTTCTTTTCATCTCTATTCTCCCATGATCCTGGGACTATAATATTCAAGCTATTTGATGTCCCTCCCATCAGCTCAAGCTCAAAATTATTTGACCTTCAACCTTCCTGAATTCATCAGCTCACTCCACCAGCCATTTGGAACCAGCTTTCCCTCTGAAATCTTAAACTTCTATGTCTCACTTCGGAACCACTTCCACCACTCTCTCTCCTATGCTAGCATTACACCTGCTCTTTGAACTCAATGAGACCTTAACCTGCCCTTTTTATCTCCACCCATCACTGTTCAAGGGTTTCATTTCCTTTTCAATTTAGTCTGGACTCCATGGTTCATGACTTCAGCCTCTCTTTGCCCGGCCCCTCAACTCTCTCACTCTCTTGTCCTTGCTACTGCATCTTTAGGCAATAATTTCCCAACCCTGTTCCAGTTAACATTTTATTGTGCCTACTTCTGAGATGATGAGAACTTTTGCAGAAAATGATACAATCCTGTCTTTTTCCTGGTGTCTCTAATGCATACTTCCCCATTTCTCTCAAGGAATACTGTAAACTGTTTCACTTTCAGGAAGTTCCTTTGCTCATATGTCACAGGGAAGATTGAGGCTCTCCTTCCTTATCCTTTCTTTTCTTGTTTCTTGTCTCCTCCTTGTAGTGGAAATGAATCCCCCACCGGAAGTGCTCCAGAGTTTTGGTTACCAAGTTCCTCAGAAACTTAGGCCACCAGGTCTCTTCCTCAGTTCGGTCTTGAGCTTCCCTGCCTTCATTTCCGTATTGCACTTTCATATCCTTCTTGACCCATTCCCTGGCCAACTTTCACCGCTTTCTTTTTGGTCTCCTTGGTCATTTCATTTTACTTTGATTCTATTTATAATGCTGGGATGTTTTAGATGTTCTATCTTTTGTCCTCTTTTTTTCTTCATCTCCTCACCCCCCTCTGGATAATCTCATTCACATCCAGGACTTCAGCTACCACCTGAGTAGTAATGAATCTCAAATCTCAATTTAAAAATATAAATTTTCAGCTCAGACAGGTATATTAAATTACCTCAGTAATTTTCAGCCCTGTGAGTGGAATCCCACAAAGAGCCCCTGGGCCCAAGCCCAGACAATCTGATTTATTAGGCTCAGGGTGGATGTGGGGGGAGAGACTTGGATCTGTGCATTGAAAAAATCTGCTTAGCTGACTTACTTTGCAAAGGCTTGAGAAATATTGCGCTACCAACTGGATGATACCACTTAGCATTGTCCCCGGGTGAACGCATTATCTCTATTCCAGATATGATCTTTGTTGGGTGATTCCTAACTTGGTTAATACCATCACAATCCACTAGATCTCCTCCAGGGAAAAAGCTGGGAGTCTTCTTAAATTCCTTCTTACCCTCTAAAACTGTTGATTATAATTCCTAACTGTCTTAATTTTTTTTTCTCTTTTCTTCATCTCTGGTATCAACCACTAAGCACCCACCTCCTTGACTGGATAGTTACAGTAGACTCCTTATTGGTGACACCACCTCCTGATTATCTCTGTCTCCCAATCCCCCACACCTTGCCTTCCATCCTCCACGCATCTAACAATTCCTGTCGGGTAGTAGTATTCTCGCCCTCGAACTGTCAGTGGATCCTCACAGTTTAAAGAATGGCATTTAGACTTCTTGGCAAGATACATAGTCATCCATGATTTCACCCTGCCAGCCTCTGACCGTACCTTCTGCTTCACCAATACAACCACGTCAAGATGCTCAAACCCTTGGTCAGGTAGAAGCAAGGCTCACCAGTGCAGGAGGCCTTCTGCTGTAGACATGATTTGTATACATTATAGGAACACATATCAGTTTGTAGTTAATTTTTTAGACAGAGCCAAAGTGTTCCTGAACTCAAATGTCCTTTATAAAAATGTTAGGTACTCATGTCTAGCACACAGAGGGTCAACAGATACTACCACCCCCTTTTTTAAAGAAGCTTTGATAAATGAGGGCAATGTTGCAATTGAAAAATATAAATTATGAATGAAGAATGAGTGAGTGATGCAGCGATGATAGAGAGGTGTTTGGTTTGGGTCTATTTTAATAGTCATATAGAGAAAGAATGAGGACTGAAATTTAGTTTGTGTTGATAATGTGACATTCAAGTGGGTATTAATTAGGACTGAGACATGACTTCCTAACTTGTGGATCAATCTGGGAATGGATCTACTGCTTTGAATTTTTACTGACCCAGCCGTAATGCTGTCGCACTTGAGGGGCCCTGCTGTGGACTTTGTGTGACCACTTCCCACATGGCTAGGGGAGAAATGGTGAGATGTGTGCCTTGTGAAGAACACGTTGTATGGTCCAGAAAGGCTCTCACTGGCCCATGGAAAACCCAGTCAGTCACGTGCAGAGGTGAAAACTAAGTCTGTTTCAGGCCCATGGTGTAGTGATGCTGAAGTACGGAAGGGCCTACCTTTTCATTTTATTTTTTACATTTAAGCACTATGTCTGTGAGAACATAGATTATACATCAGAGTATAGTTCTAAAGACAAAACTGTGCCTATTAGGAGGTCATTTTGGCTCCCACATTTGTGGTGGGCAAAGGAATGATGCCTGGGGAGTGTGAGGACACCTGGGAGACTCTCAAGGGTAGGGACCATTCTCCCTTATCCTTGTGCGTTCAGTGAGTACTGGGTGCCTGGCATCTAGTAGGTGCTCTGTAAATGTTTGTTTAAAACCCGCAAGAGGGAACTGGATGTGGCTCAAGTACTAAGGCCTCTGCCTGCCATGTGGGAGGACCCGGGTTTGATCCCTGGGGCCTCCCAGTGAAGGGGAGGAGGAGGCGGCGTGCTTGTGTGGAGGGCCAGTGCCCGCGTCGTGAGCTGAGTACCCACGTGGTGAGCTGAGTGCCTGCTGAGTGCCTGCATGGCCAGCTGAATGCTTGCGTGGTGAGTTGAGTGCCCACGAGGTAAGCCAGTGCCCGCGCGGCAAGCCTAGTGCACATGTGGGTGCCCTCGTGGTGAGCTGAGTGCCCATGTGGTGAGTCACACACGGTGAGCCAGTTCCCTGCACAAGTGAGTCACGCAGCAAAATGATAATGCAATAACAACCCAAAAAGAGTTGAAGGGGAGAGTCGAGGTGAGATGCAGTGGAGACCAGGAATTGAGGTGGTGCGATTGACGGGGAACCTCTCTCCACACCGGAGGTCCCCAGGATTGAATCCCGGTGAATCCTAGAGGAGAAAGATGAGAAAAGAAGAGGAAAAGAGAAATAGACACAGAGGATCACACAGGGACTGCTCATAGACAACAAAAACAGCAGGGTGGGGGTGGGGAAGGCGAAAGGAGGAAAAAAACCCGGTGAGAAATGAAGATACCAAAAAGGTTCAGAGAATCATACATTATTTAACCTGGAGGTAATATTAGGTTTACTCTGACACAAAGTGTGCCTCATTCCCATCATTTAAACTGGATAGTTTTAAAATTTAAGTTTGTTCATTAATGTAATGAAAGATAAATATTTGTAGTAATTCACTTATTGAACATTCAAGTGCCAACTAGGGTGCTGGATGGAAAGCAAGCAAATAAAACTATCAGGAAGGCCCAAGGTTCACCCCTTTGACATTTCTCTAAGAGGTGAGGGTGTGGAAGGTAAATCACCTCATTGAGACCAAAGCACAGGTAGTGGAAAGTAGTTTAATAAAGGACCACAACACGTATTTTGCCTCTACTGTGTGCTTCTCCTGCAGACTTACAACTGAAACATTCTTTCCTTAGAGATCATACCAGCATTTATTTCAAATCAATGTTGAAAATTAAATGGTAATCCTCACAGGGAGGGAGACTCTTCCATAACCACCACTTCCTATTGGAAATCTTTCTTTCTTGTTTCTATTTAGTGCTCAATCCAGGGTTTGAAATTAATTAAAAGATATCCTTTCTCTAATCTTTAGATAATTAGCTTCAAAGATTTTCTTCAAAATGTTGTAATAACTTTATCTTTTATGTGTAAATTCAGAACTGTTCCTATCTGGGCAACAGTAATTCAGCAATAGCTGGCAATTGGAGGAAAGGAGTATTTTGTCAGTGATTGGCGAGGTTGGGGTTCAGTCAGGGAAAACAAGTATTTACCATGAAGCAATTTTTAGATTTTTTGCACAAGTCTAAAGGATGAGTAAGGAGTTCCAAATAGACTCCTAAACATGTTGGCATTGGAAACTACCATAGATTTAGTTCTAGCTACTCATTTTATGCATATGAAAAAATCTAATCTGAGATAAGATATAAATATTTTTAATTATATTTTTGTAGTGATTTCAAATGAAAGTGCTCCAGTCATTTCTTATCTATCTTCAAGAAGACAAAATAAGGAAAACAGCTTTAAATTACAGCAAAAAAGTAAGCTTAGGTGTAAGCTTAGCCTTTACAAGGCATTAAAAAAATTTTTTTTTTTAAATTTTAGAGAAGATGTGCAGGATTAAAGATGGCCGAAAATTCTTCGACCTTCCTCCCACGGAGAGGTGGCGTCTCATTCCTTTCCCCTTGAATCTGTACTATCTTGATTGACAAACAGAAGTTAGGACTTCCCAGGCAAATTCTCCTTGGGCCTCTGAAAGCAACCAATTTTGTTTTATTTTGTGGCAAGGCAGCTTTCCTAAAATCTGTCAGATCACACCTCCTCCTAAGAGTGACGCTGTGAAAAGACTGCCTACAGTTCTGAACATTACTTCTCAACCTGGGATGCTGTGTTTTTGTTTCTTAACCCACTTCTACAAACCCTAAGGCAACCGTGGCTGAAAGGGCTTTGATTCATTCACCTCATCCAGTGTACCTTTCTCCTTGAATGTCAAGGAGTCTAGAATTGCCACTGATTCATCAAAGTCTATTTTACAGCTCCTGTGGAACAGGTGCCAGGCTGTATCCAGAAAACATTTTAAAAGTTCATAACTTTATAGAAGAAAGCGAGAAGAATAAGCAAATGATGACAATACAGAGAGATAAATGCTATGGTAAAATCAGATAGAAATGCAAAAGGTAGCAGATCTTATGTAACAACTCTTGGGTGGGAGATTATGCAGCCATTAGAGTGATATTTACTTGTAAGGATCTGAGAGTTGATAAATGTTGCACTCCAAATCCATGGGAAAGAGGAAGGTTAAAAAAAGATGTTGGACAATTAGATATATTTTAGGGAAAAATCCCTTTAGAGTCTCAATTCAAGTCATTTCTCCAAAGGAATTCCAAGGGAATTAAAGAAAGAAAAAATTTAAAAAACAAGCCATAAAAATTTTGGAAATCATGGTGAAGCTCTTTGAATGAGGAAGGGCTTAAGCATGTGAAAAGAACCAGAAGGAAAATTTTTATAAATTTAGTTACATAAAAATGGAAAATATTGTATGGCAAAAAAGAGCTTAGGACAACATACTGGAAAATATTTGCAACAAATATAAAGAATAAAGGTATAATACCTCTAATACATAACTAGTCAATTCAAATCATAAGAAAAACAAATTTTAGTAGGTAATTGGCAAAGGAAATGAAAAGATAACTGACAAATGAAAAATATAAATAGGGAATAACAGGTAAAAAAAGTTCAGTTTCACTGTCCACCATGAGATTATAGTTTTAACCATGTAAAATTAGCAAAGATCACATAATTTTATGATGCTTAGTTCTATCATGATTTCTCTTTGGTGCAGATATGTTGCTGGTGACTGTGTAAATTGGCATCCTCTTTCTGGGAGGCAAATTGCCTGCATTATGTAAAGAATCTTAAAAATGTCCATGCCATTTGTCCTAGGTCCTTCTCCTTTATGAATTAGTCCTAAGGAAATATCAGATTTGTGTATGTGGACAAGGAGTTCTGCATAAAGATATTTATTGCAGTGCCAAATAATAGGAAATGCTTGGAAATGGTCTAACAATTAAGCAAAGTATAGTAACTTGTATGATGGGATATTATGCATTTATTTTAAAACAATGTTTTTGACTCATTCTTATGTCATAGAAAATGACTTTGATGTACTATTTAGCAAAAACAGCAATATACCTAATAGTTCCTACAATATGATCTAATTTTTAAGTGTTATTAAAATATACTAAAAAATTAACCTTTTTCACAGTCTGGTGGACATAGTAAATATGTCTATATCTTTTTACATCAGTGATGCATTTTCAAAAATTTCCAAATGGGTTTGTATTACTTTAATGATCAGAAAAATGAAAAATAAAAACATGATATTAACAAATAATTTTTACAGATGGTAAAATGCTTAATGAATTCATTTATTCATCAAACATTTATTGAACATCTACTATATGTCAGGCATTGTTCCCAGTATTTACAGTATCTAAGTGAATGAAACCAGATCCCTGCCTCTGTGAGCTTTATATTATAGCAATGGGAGACAGAAAATTTATAGTAAACATATCAAATAAGTAAGTGAGGGGATGCTAATATCTATGGTGAAAAGAAAATGCAAAAAAAAAAAAAGGAAAATGCAAAGTAGGATAAGGGGGGTTGAAAATGTTGGAAGGGGGACATGGAGAAGGGAGGCAGGGAGGCAGGGAGGCAGTTTGAGGGATTAAATGGGTTACAGTAGACCTTGTTGGGAAGGTGACTGATGAGCTAAGATTTGGAGATGAGGAAGTAAACCATATGAATATCAGGGTAAGGGCAGGTCCAGGCAGAGTGGACTGCTGAAACAAAAGCTGAAGTATAAGGGATTTCCTTGGAAGAAGAACTGGAGACTTGGGTGGCTGCAACAGAATGAGTGATGATGACAGCAGTAGATGAGGTCAGAAATGAAGGAGGCTGGTGGTCTTTGGGAGCCAGTGTGAGAGAAAAACGGAGTCATTAAAGGGTTTTGAGTGGATGGCTAGCTTCTGCTTTTAAAGGTTTCCTCTGGCAGTCGCGGGGCATTTAGACTGTAGTGAGAAGAGTACAAGCGGTGGTGCTGACTCAAGTGGTGGTCATGGAGGTGATGAAGAGTTGGGTTCTGAAATATATGTTAAAAGCAAATCAGAATTCCTAATGGATTGGATTTGGTGGGAGAGGAAGAGAAGAGTCCAGGGTGACTTTAAGACATGAGTAACTGGCAGTGTTGAGTTGACACCAACTGAGATGGGGAAGGCTGCTGGTGGGTAAGTACTGATAAAATCTCCAAGGATGAATGTAGATAGAGAAAAGTGTCCCAGGTAAGTTCAACCTTACAACATTAAGACATCTGGGAGAAGAGGAGGAAGACTACGGAGAGTGAAAGAGCCACAAGGAAGGTCAGGAGAACCCCAAAGAGGTGTGGCCTCCAAGGCCAGTGAAGCATGGGTGAAGGAAAGAGTGATCAACTCTGCCAAGAGCTGCTATGTCAAGGAAGAGGGGAATGGTTAATTGGTCGATTGGATTTACCAAACCAGAGAGTAGATGTGCCGCTGGGAATTTGTGGAAGTTGTTTTCTGATTGCTTGAATTTTCTCAGGGAAGTTGGAAGTGATGCCATCAGCTGAGAGTGGCAAGGGAAATGGAGGGTAGGGGAGGAAATGCCAGCCACAGAGACTTTCATCTTGAGTGTTCCAGTTAGTGAGGACAGTGAGAAAATTTGCTCAGCAGCTTTTTGCATCATATTTCAACGGAGGTAATACTTCTTAGGGGTTGTCCTGGGGCTTCATAGCCAGGTTCCAGAAGGTGAGAAGGACTGATCATTTAGTTGGCAGCTCTGATGAGGCCGGGAAGAAGATAAAATTGACCATTGAACCACGCTGTATCTAAGTTTAAGCCTGTAGTTTTCATGTAAGGGGCCGACTATCATCCCTTTGTGTCTTCATCTCAACTTACTCTACTGAGTGATAAGATTCATGTCTTCCTTACTAAGAAACAGGGAATACCAGTCATCAAAGTTCTCCTTTATCATAAATCTGACATAAAGGATGAATAAGATCAACTGTTCAATAGAAGTGAAACCACAATTTTCTCATACTTAATAAAGTTGATAAGATTTTTATAGCATGTTAGATTAAACCAAATTTGCTAATACAATTTGATAGAAAGGAACTGTGTAAAAGATTAATATAATGGGCTAGTGCCTCTAATATAATTGAAGATTCTTGGATTTCCACATCATATTAGTGACTTTCTTGCTCTTTATGCAGTTTTCTGATGGAATTATTACCATCTGCAATGCACAAACAATATCCGTGTATCATTTTATCTGAGGGATTTTTGTCCTGCATAGGCAGTTTCCCATCTTTAAAATTATTTTCAATATATTGTTGAGTGTTTTGTTTTCTTAAGTTGAAGACAAAATCATTCCACAGAAGACAGCAATGTTTTCTTCACCTACAAAGATGATGCCCAACCCAGTAGTACCACACTGTCTTCTATCCATCAGAAATGGTGCTAGCTGTATTGCCATTCTCACATAGCAGACCTCTGATAATCAGATCTGGGAGCTTGGAAGCTTGATAGCCAGGGCTGTTCTGCAGTTTGTGGTCTCTAAAAACACTTTAAAACACATTTATCCAAATAGAGATTGAAACTGTATTTGTGGAAATCTGTGGATTTTAAATTGTCCAATGGGTAGCCTCCTGTTGTCGTTTGGATTAGGTCTGAACTCCCAAGCATGGTCCACATGGAATCTCATGTGTGTGGTGTGGCCTGCCACTCCAGTCTCAGAGCTTGCCATTTCTCTTCTACTCTTCCCCTTCCAGTTATATCCTACTGAACAATCTGCAGTTGCCCTAAGGAAAACAGGGTGTTTCATAGCACTGGGACTTGCACCTGCCATTCTATCAGCCTGGAAGAGCCTCCACTAAAGCCTCACCTTCCTCTGTCTAATGGTCTTCCTTCTCCTCTGTCCCATCCCATACCCTCTTTTCTATGTTAAGTCCCTCTCTCCGGAGCTCCCACATTACTGTGACCTTATTATAACTCTCATTTTATTGCATACTAATTGTTGGGGTTTCAGTTGTGACTCCTATGAAAGGCCTGTTTGGGTTCCAAGCCCTGACCCCATGGGTGTGAACCCATTTGTAAACAGGACCTTTGAAGATGTGATCAGTTAAGGTGTGCCCAAAGTGATCAAAGGTGGGCCTTCATTCACTAGGGCCGAAGTCCTTAAAAACAAAGGCAATTGGACATAGAAGTCAAAGGGAGCAGCCACAAACTAGAAGTCAATGGAACCCAGAAGAGAAAGGAGAGGACATCACTCTGTGATGAAAAAAACCTAGGAACCCCAAGGATCGCCAGCAGTCAGCTCCAGAATCACCCATCTTTAAGCGAGCCTTGCTGACACCTTGAGTCTGGACTTCTCCTAGCTTTGAAATCAAGAGCCAATAAATTCTGGTTGTTTAAGCCAACCTATTCTTACAGTATTTGTTTTAGCATCTGGGAAACGAAAACGTTAATTATATGCTTGTAAGTCTTTCTCCACTCTAAAAAGTGAGCTACTTGTAGACAAAGACTATGCCTTTTATCCCTGGATTACTTCTTTAGTTTCTGATCCAATACACGTTTGGTGAATTAAAAAATGTATAGGTGAATGGCAGGGTTATTAGGACAAAGCTCTATCAATGGGAAGTTCCTTTTTCATTGATAATAAGTGAATCTCTCTCTCTCTATATATATATATCCATTTAAGGCTCTCTATATCTATCATCATCTATCAGTTATCTATCTATCGAGACATTAATTGCAGGTCAATAAGGCAGTTGTCTTGGCTTTTCTGCTGGTTGGAGACAAAGAAAAACTTAAAAAAAATAGAACTGATTTGGCAGGACTACTTCCCTGTTCTCTTTTCTCTCTGCATTGTAGAAAGGCCAATATAATTGACGCTTATATTTGCCTCTATAGAGGGCACAGGTAGGAATTCCTAGTAAATAGAGAGTGAGAGTTTCTCCCTCTACAGAGATCTTTTGATAACTAGGTAGCCTGTGTGAGAATAAAGAAGTGGTGTAGCCCATATTCAGACCAAAGAAGCCTCCATGTGTGGGGCTCAGCTTTTACTGTTGACCATCTGGAGCAATGGTGCAGGTGCTGTGGACCCTTACCGCGTAAGACCGGTGGAAACTTTAAGACCTCTACACAAGTGGACATTCACTGAGTGGTACCTTTTAATAAATTTTTCATTTAGGGGGTGTGTCAAGATCTCATGGACTGATTATTCAGTTGACAAGCTATTCTAGTTGAGGCAGAGGGAGGGGATTACATGCACATCAAATATGTGTCAATGAATGCACGACATTCCTTGGAATAGATGGCATGATTCCAAATGGTGCTCTGTATTGCATTTTAGATCATTTCCCCATGAGTATTCAAATATGAAATTATAGGGAAAATCAAGGTGAAAATGTATTTCTTTCTGTATTTTGTTTAACATACAACTTCTTTACTACTGTGACATATTCAGGTGTGTGCATATAAGAATGATTAACTCACTTTTGTCTCTGGAATAGATTCTGTTTCCATCCTGAGCAGCTTCATAAATCTTCTAATAGATAAAACTAAAAAAGGTATTCCATAACTAAATAAAGCTGTCTTCTAGCTTCTCCTGAACTGGTTAAGGAGGGAATGAGAAGAAGTCAGAAACGAGGTCTTGATTTTGTATTTTCTCCCCCCAGGCAGACCACTCTTTTCAGCTTAAGGTTCGAGCCTGAATGAATGATGGACTTGACTGTAATAATTTATGGTGCTCTGTGTGACAGCCTATTTAAGAATGCTTGGGGGTTTTACAGTTTGGGGTCTAGTACTTGCTGCTGAAACAGGAGATCACTCTCAGGCAGACTGTCATTTAATAGGACAACTTTGGAACTGGCCACGTCCTCCCGTATTTCAGCATGCACTCTCGTCATCCTGTGATAAATAGATAGGCTCAATGGCACCTGCAACGCGGGGCTCTGTAGCTCCTGCTTGTGGTATGAAGAGATACATCAAGGCTGGGAAAGAAAGAGGCTCTGTGCAACATAACCAATCCCATGCTTACATTCATTTTTTTAACTATATTTGGAGGCTCTGAGTAGAACAGAATTTTTCATTTTATAAAACAAAAGTTAGAATCTTAAAAATATGCATGTCAAGAGAAGCATTTGGTCTGTATAAAGCTATGACTTTAACACAATTTTCACTAGATTTTCAGAATGTTTTCACATCATCTTAAGCACACCTCACTGTCTACCTCTGTGTGGGGTAATATTATTTCTGTTTTAAATATGGGGAAAAAGGCTCTGAAAAGACAAGTGTCTGGCTTGAAATTATAGGCATTAAGTATAAAAAATCAGGATTCAAACGTGGGGCTTCTGATTCCAGAGCAACAGTTTTCTCTCCTGGGTGGGTAACGAGGAACATGCAAATATAAATAGGTGTGCATACACACTTCTCCACTCTGCAATCTAAAGGTTCAGAGGAATTGTTAAAGTGGCAGGGTTAAAAGTGAATCTCCCCCAAGGAGCCCCACATTCCTAGTGGCCCCACACTCTTGTGGGGTTCTCTCGGGTGAAGAATCTGGTCTGGCCCAAACAACCAGAGGTGGAGGCGCAGCTGCGTGACTGTCAAGGTCGAGTTAGAGGACTTGCAGCATGGAGCATTCTCTGGGGGTGTAGGTCGGCCACACTCTGGGGAGGTGGACCCCTGTGGGATGACCCTGCTGGGAGGAAGCCCAAACCAATCAGATCAAGAGGCCGTTTAGAAAGAGTGAGTCCTGATCAGGCCCAGCTGTTCCAGCCTTGTCAGCCTAGCGTCAGAGACGTGAATGAGGACGCCTTCAGAGAGCTCAGACCCTGCCACCGTCTGACCAGAACCACACGAGGGACCCCAAGCAACGACAGCCTCACTGAGCCAAGGAAACCCACAGAACCATACGATGGAATAGCAGAGTGCTGTTTTAAATCACTCAGTTTGGGCTGTTTGATATGCAGCAATAGATAACTGGGAATAGTGATGTCTGAAACATTCAGAAACTTTCATCTGTGAAAATGCAGTTAAATTTAAATTTCTATTTTTTATAGTCACAAAACCAAAATAAACAAATCCAAATCCAAACTTATGTGATAGTTTTTCTGGGCTTTGCTCTGGAGAGTTTACCTCACTTGCAAGCGAACAAGCTAGTTTGCCAGAGTTCCATGGGTGCTGGTAGTACAGTGAAGATGGTTTTTTCTTTTTTTTCTTTTCCAGAACAAAAAGAACAGGAAGGCTCAATGCCCTTTATAATAGATTCTTGTTCCCTAGGCTCTGGGTTCCTCTCTGGTAATGAAGTCCAGGTTGTATAAAGGTGTCACCTTGCTCTCTGTGTCACCTTGTGGGAATTTGGCCTCTGGGCATCAGTGCAATGCTGGTACTTTTCTGGTTGCTGCTGCTGTGAATGATATACTTACTGTCTTTTGACTCTGACTGAGGAGTCTCAATATTATACCAGCACCCGTGAAACTAAGACGAACTAACTTCTTAGCCTGGACGGGTAAAAGCTCAGACTCTTCATAGCCCTTGAAAACCAGCTGAGTGCTTGTGCTAAATCTGTTGGTTAGAAAGCCAACCAATTTTAGGACTTTAAACGGTGATCACCTGGTTCAACTCAAGCTCTCCCAGATCTTGTTCCATTTAACTCAGTGGGAGAAGAATGAAGGTTTGAATATTGGGAAAGCTGATGGTAAAAATGATTCTTACCATTCGCACCCCAGATGATGATTTTTCATTTTAAAGGACTCAGACTAGACTCCTACCAAGCTGAGTAGATCCATGCAGCTTAGGAGGGAGTGGAAAGGCAGTGGACAATAAGGAAAGGAGTTTGAAATCAGGACTTTTAGTGAAGAATTTCATTTTTTGCCTTTTATATTGCCAAGCAGTAGACTTGTTTTCAGATGCTTATCAAGTAGTTGGGCCCCATCAGTATATATTTTTAATTAAGATTTAATTTTGAGGTAATTGTAGATTAATATGCAGTTGTAAGAAAGAATACATAGAGGTATCAGAGATACCATTTGTCCACATTCCTCACTTTGGTAACATCTTGAATAATGATAGTACAAAGCACAGGAGGAACCAGGATATTGGCCTTGATACATCACCATACAGAAGAATATTTTCCTTGCCGTAAAGACTCCTCGTGCTCCCTTGTAGAGCCACACCCACTTCCTTTTACTCTCCAACCTGTCCTAAACCCTGGAAACCACTTATTTCTATTTCTATACTATTGTGATGAAAAAAGGCTATATAAAGGAATTATGCAGTCATTTGGGATTGAAATTTTTTTCACTCAGGATAATTCTAAGATTCAGAATTCATCTTCGTTTTTGCATATATATATATATTTCATTCTTTTTATTGCTGAGTATTATTCTGTGGTATGAATGTACCACAGTTTGTTTAACCATTCACTTGTTGATGGACATTTGGGTTGTTTGCAGTTTTTAGCTATTATGAGTATAGTTAACACAAAATTCTTGCCCTTACTTCTGCATGAACAAAGTTTCATTTCTCTGGTATTAATTCCCAAGAGTACAATAGCTGTGTTGTATGGAAATTAGTTTTAGTTTTTAAAGAAAGTGTCAAACTGTTTCTAGAGTGACTGGAATCACATTTTAGAAGCAGTGATTTAGTGATCCAGTTTCCTTGCATCTTTTTGGTGTTGTCACCATTTTAATTTGCATTTCTCTAAAGACTAATGGTGTTCAAGACATTATTAGTGTTTTAATGTGTTTATTTGCCATCTATATATCATCCTTGGTGAAATGTCTCCATGTCATTTGTTCATGTTTTAATCAGATTGTTTCTTTAGTGTTGAATTTTAAGAGTGGAGTGTGTATATATGTATATATACACTAGTTCTTTTTTAGATATGTGGTTTGAAAATATTTCTCCCACTCTCAAAAAGTCTTTGACAGAACAAACATTTTTAACTTTGATGTTCAATTTATCAGTTTTTCCTTTTATTTGACTGTGCTTTTGTTGTCAATTCTAAAAACATTTGCCTACCCTTAGAAGCTGAAGCTTTTTCTCCTATATATGTATTTAAAATTTTATAGCGTTATATTTTACATATAAGATCCACTTTGAGTTAATTTTTCTATAAGGTGATTTTATAAGACTTAAAAAAAATCTTATCAATGTTGAGTTGCTCCAGCAACCTTTTTGAAAAGGTTATATTTTCTCCATTGAATAGTTTTTGCACCTTTGTCAAAAGTGAGTTAAGCATATTCGTGTGGGTCTATTTCTCAGCAATATGTTTTGTTCTGTTGATCCTATGTGTCTATCCCTCTACCTATACCTCACAGTCTGGATTCTGGTAGCTATATAATAGATCTTGAAATCAGGTAAATGGATTCCTTCCACTTTATTCTTTTTAAAACTATCTTAGCTATTCTAGTCCCTTTGCCCTATTGTATAAATTTTATAATAATCTTGTTTTTATGTACAAAGAATCCTGCTGAGTTTTTGATAGGAAATGTGATTTAAAAATCTATATCAAATCAGGGAAAATTGGCAATTTTACCATGTTGAGTTTTTAAATCTATGAACATGGTATGTCTTTCCATTTATTTAGAACTTCTTTTATTTCTTTCACCAGTGTTGTAGTTTTAACCATACAAGACCTGTACATGTTTTGGTAAATTTGCACCTATTTCACTTTTTGAGCAATCATAAGTGGTTTCATATTTTAAATTTCAGTTTCAGTTTATTGTTTGTAGATAGGAAATGAGATTGATTGTTGTGTACTTATCTTGTATCTTGCAACCTTGTTAAATTCACTTATTAAATTAGTTCTGGGAGTTTTGGCATATCCCTTGGGTAATTATGTTATCTGCATATAGGTACTGATTTAATTTTTCCTCCTGATCTGTATGCTTATAACTGCCTTTTCATACCTTATTGCACTGGCTAGATCTTATAGCATTTGTTGAATAGCTTGCCTTGTTCCTAATCTTAGGGAAAAGCATCCAGTCTTTCTTAATTAAGTATCATGGTAACTGGAGTGCTTTTTTTGGTAGATGCGCTTTTTCAAGTTAAGGAAATTTCCATCTATTCTTATATTTTATGAGGTTTTTAAAAATCATGAATAGATGTTGAAATTTGTCAAATGCTTTTTTCTGAATCAGTCAATGAGAACATCTGATTTTTCTTCTTCATCTTGCTAATATGTTAGATTACATTGATTGGTTTTCAAATACTGAATCAACTTTGTATCCCTGGAATAAACCCCACTTGGTTATGCTGTTTAATTCCTTTTACATATTGCTGAATGCTATTTGTTAACAGTGTGTTAAGGATTATTGCATTTATATTCATTAGGGATATTGGTCTCTAGTTTTCTTTTTTTGGTACCGGTTTTGTCTGACTTTGGTATCAGAATAATATTAACTTCATAAATGAATTGGGAAGTGTTTTCCACAATTCTATTTTCTGGAAGAGATTGTGGGTAATTAGTGTTAATTCTTCTTATATGTTAGGTAGAATTATCCAGTGAAACCATCTGGGCCTGGAGATTTCTTTTTTGGATTTAAAAATTACAAATTCCATTTTCTTAATAGTTATATGACTATGCAGATTATCTTTTTCATATGGGTAAGTTGTGGTAATTTATGTTTTTTGAGGAATTGGTCCATTTCATGTAAATCCTCAAATTTATTATTATTAATAATGTTTAATTCAAATAAAATAAATGTATAATTATATTACCCTTTTGATATCTGCAGTTCTGTGGTGATATTCCCTATTGATATTCCTAATATTGGTAATGTGTGTCTTTTTTTTTTTCTTTGTCAGGTTTTCTAGAGGGTTGCCAATTTTAGGCTCTTTTCAATGAACCAGACTTGCTTAATTGATTCTCACGTATTGTTTTTCTATTTTCAATGTCATTGCATTTTGCTCTTTATTGTTTCTTCCTCCTTGACTTGGGTTTGTTTTGCTCTTGTTTTATAGCTTCTTGAAGTGGGAGATTAGATAGTTCCTCTTTTCTAATGTATGGAATTAATGCTGTAAATTTCTCTTTCAGAATTGTTTTAGTGACATCCCCAAATTTTGCTACATTTTATTTTCATTTTCATTTAATTCAATGTATTTTTATTTCCCTTGTCACTTCCTCTTTGAACCATGAATTATTTAGAAGTATATTGTTTAGTTTCCTGATGTCAGAAGACTTTCCTGCTTTCTTATATTGACATGTGGTTGAACATTGAACATACAACTGTTTGATTTCAACCATTTTAAATTTGTTGAGGGTTTTTCAATGGCCCAGGATATGTTCTATCTTGGTATATTTTCTATTCCATGGGTACTGGAAAATGTGTGTAGTCTGCTGTTGTTGGGTGGAGTATTCTATAAGTGCTAATTGCATTTTGTTGTTTGATGGTTTGGATGAGTTCTTCTGTACCCTTGCTAATTTTCTCCTGGTTGTTCTATCAGTTGTTGAGACAAGGGTGTTGAAGTCTCTGATGATAATTGTGAATTTGTCTATCTCTCTTTGCAGGTCTATCAGTTTTTGCTTTACCTATATTTGTAGCTGTTTTGTTTGGTACATATGTATTTAGGAGTTCTATGTCTTCAAGGTAGAATGACCTTTTGTCATTATGTAATGTCCCTATCTATCTCTTGTAATTTTCCTTTCTCTGAAGTCTTCTTTATCTGTTATTAATATATCTATCTCTGTTTTCCTTTGATTAATATTTCATGTACCCTTTTCCATCATTTTACTTTTAACCTGGCCTATATTTGAAGTGAGATTATTTTAGACAGCATCTAGTTGAGTGTAGAAGGATGAATAACACCTCTCAAGAAATCTACATCCTAATCTCTGGAACCTGTGAAGTTTACCTTATATAGAAAATGGGACGTTGCAGAAGTAATTAAATTGAGGACATTGAGATGTGGAGATTAGCCTGGATTATCTGGGTGGGACCCAAATGTGAGAAGCTGGGAGAGGGAAGGACATGGATTTTCCTCAAGTCTCCAGAAAGAGAGAGCTGCTCAGATAACATCTTCACTGTAGATGTGTAAAACTGATTTAAGACTCTTGGCCTCCAGAACGATAGATAATAAATCTCTGTGGATTTGAGTCACTAAATTTGCATTACCTGAGTATTTTTAGTATTTTAACATTTGATTTATTTATAGTATTTTTTGTTTGTTTTTGTCTTTATTTTTTAGTGTATCTCTTTCTATCTATAGATTTTTAAGTGGTTACTCTGGGTATTGCATTATACATACATAACTTATCACACACTACTGATGTTATCAATTTGCCAGTTCAAGTGAAGCATAGAAATCTTATTTCCTATTAAGTTCCTTTATTTCCCCCCATTTATAATATAATTGTCTTAAATATTTCTTCTACATGTATTTAGAACCACAATAGATGGTATTATAATTTTTACCTCAACTATCAGACATTATTTAGAAAATTCATGAGGAGAAGGAAAACCTACTTTTAGATAACCTTATTTTGGCTTACCATATGTATTTTTTCTTCCTGATGTTTTAAGGTTCCTTATCTTTTCCTTTTCTGTTTAGGGATCTTCTTATAGCCATTATATTATAAGGGGTCAAGTTGATGACAAATTCTCTTTGTTTTCCTTCATTTGTGATATTTTGATTTCCCCTTCATTCCTGAAGGATATATTTGCTAGGTATAGGATTCTGGATTGACAATTCTGTTCTCTCAGCACTTGAAAATATTGTACCACTTCCTTCTGGCTTCCGTGGTATCCCATGAGAAGTCCGCTTTTATTTTAATTGCTTTTTTCCTACACTTAAAGGACCATTTTCCCTTGACTGTTTGCAATCTTTCTTTTTTTTTTTTTATCCTTAGTTTTCAGAAATTTAATTATAATTTGTCTTGCTGTGGATTTATTAGATTGACCCTGTTTGAAATTCACTAAGCTTCTAGAATTAACAGGCTTATGTGTCTTGACAAATGTAGGAAGTTTTCTGCCATTATTTCTTCAAGGACCTTTCAGGCCTGAACTCTTTCTCTTCTCCTTCTAGGACTTTGATTACACAAATGCTAGGTATTTTGTTTTACTTCCACAGGTTCCTGAGTGTCTTTCTTTTTTTCTTTCAGTCTCTTTTTTCCCCCTTGCTCAGATTAGGTAATTTCTACTGTTTTATCTTCCAGTTAACTGATTCTTTCCCATATTTTCCATTCTGCTGTTGAGCCTCATTATTGAGCTTTGTATTTTGGCAATTGTGTTTTTCAGTTCTAAAATTTCCAGTAGGTTCTTCTCCACATCTTTCATTTTTTGCTGAGGTTTCCTATTTTTTCATTTTCCTCAAATGTGTCTGTAATTGTTTATCAAAGCACTCTTACATGGCTGCTTTAAAATCCTTGTCAGGTGATTCTACCATCTCTGTCATCTCAGTGTTGACATCTACTGATTGTCTTTTTCATTCACTTAAAATAGCTCTCGTTCTTGATATTTTTAAGTTAAACTTGGACAGTTTTGTGTCATGTTATGGGACTCTGACTCTTACATAAATCTTCTGTTTTAGGTAGCTTCGCCTGACACCAATCTGGTAAGGGAAAGAGAGGTGTTGCCTTGCTACTGTGGGGTGAAGGTTGAAATCCAACTTCCCCTCTTGGCCTCTGTTAACACTTCAGGGTGGGAATTAGGCTCTCCAAGTGGTCTCCATTGACACTGTTATTATGGGATTGACCTCATCTCCACTGGGCAATGGTGCAAGTCCTCACTTCCATTTGGTCTTTCCTGATTTAACTCCAGCAAAGTAGGGGTGGGTGCCTCATTACCACTAGATGGGGGTAAAAGTCCATTCTCCCCATGTGGTCTCTACTGACACTGCAATTAAAGGTTCTTTACCTACTGGTCTTCTCTGATTCTCCCCTGGCAGGGGATTGGGGACTTTTTTTTAAACAAAGATGGAATATTTGGCTCCCCACTGGGATTTGATGTAATGTTTGGGATGGGGGTTAGAGAATTTTCTCTTATATTTGGCTGGAGTAGTGTAGTTATTGTCTAAAAGTTTTCTGTCTTGTTAGTCTTCTTTCCTATTCCTTTGTTTAGGGAGAGTGTACTTTTGCTCAGGTTTTGTCTGTACACTCTGACTTTTCGAGATTGCCAGATTCTTTAGCTCCAGTTATGGTATATATGAGGCAAAATAAATCTAGGGAACTTGTCACCATGTCTTTCCTCTGGTCCCATGGCCCTTTGCTCTCCTGTGTTCTTCTCTACACCTTTCAGAGTATTCTTATGTTTGTTTTATACGTAATCGCCAGAGTTTCAGTTGTCCTTAGTGGGAGAAATAGAGAAAATATTCCATCTTCTCAGAAACAGAAGTCTCATAAGTATTATTATTTTTTAAACCTTTCTAGGTGCAGTCAAGATTGAGAAACTCTCACTGCTTTTTTGTAGAGTGAGATTCAGAATCAACAGACCTTAATGGCCTCCCTTATTTTTGTTACTTCAGCCATCACATTTGGTAAGTTACTGTCTGTAGTACACACTGTCAGTGACCCACTCATATCCCTCTTGCAGGCTTTATGACTTTGTAGTGTTACTACTGTCTTCTATCTGCCAGTCTTTGAATCTCCTTCCCTGGGTGCTTTATCCATGCTTCTCTATCCAGAAGTCCAGTGAATTAAAATCTACTGGATCATCCCTCATCCAAAACCTGACTGGAATGGATGTATAAATATCCCAGCTCCTTCACTGCTCTGTTGGAGTAACTTTGATGCCATCCATTTTCGTTTTCCTACTGGATTAAGTCTCATTTGCCTATAGTGGTGGCTGGGTTGCTATTGCACAATTTATTGCCTGCCTTCACTTCTCTGTGTCCTTTCTCAATTTCCAAACCCATGATTTTTGCACCTCCCAAATTAACTGCTTACCTTGAAATCCTTGCCCCAGGATCTGTTTTCCGACCTTCCACTCTACTCCACTTCCCTCCAATATGGCTCCTGTGGTACTCTGAACAGTTCACATCTTGAGATAGGCTTCTGTTTTTCATTCAATATGTAAAACTTTCTCTTTCAAATACAGGAATATAACAGTTCCAAGATAAGATTAAAATTGTTTGAATCTTGACTTCTTTGCTAATTTGCTGTGTGACTAGGAACTATCTCCTAGCTTTTTTGGGACCTTTACTTCTTCGTTTGCAAAATAGGGATAATAATACATTACTAACTCTTTGGGTGAGAGGTTTAAAAAAGATAATGAATTTAAAAGCACTGAACACAGTGCCCAGCACAAAGTAATTGCTTCACAAATATTAGCTGATAATATGAGTGCCCATGCCCACTTCTATTTCTCCATATACCTGTATGCCCATCTTTGTCAGACTCCACAATAGTTCTGCTTTTCCAGGATCCAAGCTTTGATCATCTCACATGTGATGGTTAACTTCATATGTCACCTTGGATAGTCTATGGTGTCCAGTTGTTTGTTAAAGCAATGGCCTGCTTCATCCTTTGATGTTATTTTGTAGATGAAATTTGTATCTAAAATCAGTTTATTGCATCCACATACAACACAGGAGACTGCCGTCAGCAATGTGGGAATTCTCTTTATCCAGTCAGCTGAAATTCTTAAAAGACATAACTAAAGGCTTCAGAGGTCAGAAGAAAATTTCTGCCTCAGTGTCCACATAGACTCTTGCCAGGGTTTCCAGCCAGCCAGCTTCCCCTGGGAAGTTTGGACTAAGGACTTCAGTACTGGAGTTTCCAGCTTACAGCCTGTCTAGAGAGTTTAAATTTGCCAATTTCTTACAATAAATCTCTTCATATCATAAGAGATCCTGTTGGTTCTGCTTCTATGGAGAACCCTGACAAATACAAGAATGATAAATTGGATTTCAGTGTCCTGGAAGTTAGATTGTAAGACATTAAGATGAGATTTGTGGTGAGAAAGAGGAAAATGTATATATAGATCACAAATTAAAGAATCATTTTATTATAGCATTAGAAGATGAAAAGGTAGAACAATCAGATAGTTTATCATTTTGTGAGTAAAAGGATGTACCATAAATAATTAGACTGTCACATCAGACATAAAGCAGGACATATGGCCACTATAGTTAAAGGTTCTATACTGTAGATTATTCTCTACTTAGGAAATGGTATGCCAAGTTTAATAATGCTTATTGAGTTATTTTTCTGTGTTCTTATAATAATCACTGTTATAATTTTCGTTGTCCTAAACTGGAAACTATCTTTGATATCTATTAGAGTGTTTTATTTGTAAGACTTTTATTAAAATTAAAAAGAAAGTTTATGTTATATAAACCAGATAATTGATAATGAAGAGGGAAATAGAAATCTTAAAATTGGATGTTTTTGCTTTGGTATCTTCTATCAAATACAGTCCTCCCTACTTCAGCATCAGTAGACAACTCTGGATGACTCTGATCGTTTTTATTGATTTATTTATTCATATTTATTTTTTTATTAGAGAAGTTGTGAGCTCATAAAACAATCATGCATAATGTGCATAGTTCCCATACATCACCCATCCACCTTACACTGTTGTGGAACATTTTTTATAGATTATGTAAAAACATTATTAGACTATTACCATGAACTAAAGCCCACGGTGTACACTGGGTATATTTTTTCCATACACCCCCTAGTATTAACACTATGTATTAGTGTTGTGCGTTTGTTGTAGTTCATTAGAGAACACTCTCATATTTGCACTGATAACCACAGTCCATCTTCCACCACATGGTTCACTGTGTTCTACAGTCCCATGCCTTGTGCATTTTATCCAAAGTGTACACTCAGTAGTTCTCACTTACATTGCCTTGTAATAGTGACATACATTTGTTCCAGTTCATAGAAGAGCATTCTTGTATTTGATCTATTAACCACAATCCTCATCCACCTCTGCGATCATTATGTTATTCAGTCCCTAGGTTATTCTCTAGCTTTCTTTCAATTGACACTTATATCCCTAGACTACCCCTTTCAGCCACAATCCCATTCACAAAGCAGCCATATTAGTTATACTTACTTAATGTGTTACCATCAACTCTATCCATTTCCACACTTTTGAAGTCAAGCTAATTGAAAATTCTATGTACATTAAGCATCAGCACCCCTTCCCAGCTGTCATCCTATCTCCTAGTAACCTATAGTCTAAGATTTAACTCTATGTGTTTATTCTTCATGTTTAGTTCATATTAGTGATACCATACAATATTTGTCCTTTTGTGTCTGGCTTATTTCAGCATAATGTTCTCAAGTTTCATCCATGTTATCGTATGTGTCCACATTTCATTTCTTCTTATGGTAGCACAGTATCCATCATCTGAATATGCCACATTGTCATTGGTTGAGGGACACCTGGGTTGTTTGCACCTTTTGTCAATTGTGAATATCACTGCTTTGAACATCAGTGTGCAAGTGCCTGTTTGCATCACTTTTTTCATTCCTTCTGGATATCCTAGTAGAGGGATTGCTGGATAATATGGCAGTTCTATATTTAGCTTCATGAGGAACTGCCAAACTGTCTTCCACAGAGGCTGCACTGTTCTACATTCCCACCACAGAGAAGAAATGTTCCTGTTTCTCCACATCCTCTCCAGCACTTGTTGTTGTTTTTTTTTTAAATAATAGACATTCTATTAGGTGTGATATATCTGTCATTTTGACTTGCATTTCCCTAGTAGCTAGTGATATTGAACACCTTTTCATGTATTTTTTGCTATTTGTATTTCTTTTTTGGGCAGAATGTCTATTTAACTTTTTTGCCCATTTGTTATTTGGATTACTTGCTCTTTTATTGTTGAGTTGTATGAGCTCTTTCTATAGCATGGAAATCAAACCCTTATTGGATATATGGTTTCCAAATATTTTCTCCCATTGAGTGGGTTGCCTTTTCACTTCCTTGATAAAGTCCTTTGACTCACAAAAGTGTTTAAGTTTCAGGAGGTCCCATTTATCCAGTTCTTCTTTTGTTGTTTGTGCTTTTGGTGTAAGGTTTAAGAAACCACCACCTACTGCCAGATCTTGAAAATGTTTCCCTATATTTTCTTCTAGGAGCTTCATGATTCTAGCTGTTATATTTAGGTTTTTGATCCATTTTGAGTTAGTTTTTGTATGAAGTGTGAGATAGGGGTCCTCTTTCTTTCATTTGGATGTGGATATCCAGTTCTTCCAGTGCCATTTGTTGAAGAGACTGCCCAGCTGGGTGGGTTGACAGCCTTGTCAAAAATCACTTGACCATAGATATGTGGGTCTGTTTCTAAACCATCAATCAGTTCAGTTCCATTGGTCTATCTGTCTATTTTTAAGCTAACACCATGCTCCTTTTACCATTGTAGCTAGATAATATGATTTAAAGTCTGGAAATGAGAGTCTTCCAACTTTGTTCTTCCTTTTTAAGGTGTTTTTGGTTATTTAGGTGCCCATTCCCTTCCAAATAAATTTTATAATTGGGGTTTCTATTTCTTTAAAAAAGGCCACTGGAATTTTTATTGCGATTGCATTGAATCTCTATATCAAATTCAGTAGAATTGACAAATTACTGATATTTAGTCTTCCAGACCATGAATATGTAATGTTCTTCCATTTATTTAAGTCTTCTTTGATTTCTTTTATCATTGCATTGTAGTTTTCTGAATATAAGTATTTTATATCCTTGGTTAAGTTTATTTCTATATATTTGATTCTTTTTTTTTTTTCTGTTGTAAATGTAATTTCCTCATTACTAGTGTATAGAAACACTACTATGATTTTTTTCATGTTAATCTTGTATCCTGCCACTCTGCTGAATTCATTTATTAGCTCTAGTAGCTTTGTTGTAGATTTTTTGGGATTTTGTTGGTATAGGATTATATAATCTACAAATAGCAAAAGTTTTACTTCTTCCTTTCCAATTAGACACTTTTTTATTTCTTTATCTTGCTTGATTGTTCTAGCTAAACTTCTGGTACTATATCAAACAACAGTGGTGGCTGTCAACATCTTTGTCTTGTTCCTGATCTCAACAGGAAAGATCTGAGTCTTCCATTGTGTAAGTTGCCAAAAGGGTGCTGAGACCAAATACCAGAAATTGGTTGTTTTTTATAAAGGGTATTTATTTGGGGTAGAAGCTTACAGTTACTAGGCCATTAGCATAAGTTACTTCTCTCACCAAGTCTATTGCTACGTGTTGGAGCAAGATGGCTGCTGACGTCTGCAAAGGTTCAGGCTTCCTTTATTCCTCTCTTCCTGGGGCTAGTTTCTCTACAGGCTCAGGTGCTGTGCTCTCTCCACAAGGCCAGCTGTAGACTATCAGGCAAATGGCTTTGTCTCTCTCCCCAGGGCTTCTGCTGTATCTAAGGAGCCATCTCTATTCCTCCGTGTTCACTTCCTGGGCTCCAATATCAAAACTCCAACTAACTCCTCTGCTCTGTGTAGGACATCAGTATGTCCTACTGATGTGGCCCAATCAAAGTCTTAATCATTATTTAATCAAGTAAAAGTGCAACCTCTGAATCCAATATAATCTAATATGTCTGGGGGGACAGACCAGTTTACAAACATAACCCAATATCTATTTTTGGAATATCAAACTACTACATTTACCATTGAGTACAACATTAGCTGTGGGTTTTTCATATACGCCCTTTATCATGTTGACAGTTTCCTTCGATTCCTAAATTTTGGAGTGTTTTTGTCAAGAGAGTATGCTGGATTTTGTCAAATGCCTTTTCTACATCCATCAAGGTGATCATGTAATTTTTCTTCTTTGATTTATTATGTGGTGTATTATGCTCATTGATTTTCTTGTGTCGATGCCTGGGATAAAACCCACTTGATCATGATGAATAATTATTTTAACGTGTTGTTGGATTTGATTAAGGGGTTCTTAACCTTTTTTGTTCCATGGACCCCTTTGACAGTCAGGGGAAAACCATGGACCCCTGACTAAGTTCACACTATATTGTGTATTATTTAATAAATATATCATATCTGCAACATGTTCCCATAAGAATAATATTTTTTAAAAAATTTCAGTTCAAGCTCACAGACCCCTTGCTAAGAACCCCTGGGTTAAAGAGTATTTTATTGATGATTTTTGCATTCATATTCATTTTCTTTTTTTGGTAATATCTTTTTCTGGCTTTGGTATTAGGGTGATACTGGCTTCATATAAAGAGTTTGATGGCCTTCCTTCCTGTTCAATTTCTGAAGAGTGAATGATTGGTATTAAAACTTCTTCAAATGCTTGGTAGAATTTACCTGTGAAGCCAGCTGGTGCTGGGTTTTTTGTTTTGGCAAATTGTTTGACTGTTTCAATCTCTTTGCTTCTAATTGGTTTGTTGAGGTGTTCTATTTCTTTTAGGGTCAGTGTAGGTTGTTTGTCTGTCCCTAGGAATTTTTCCATTTCATCTACATTGTCTAGTTTGTTGGCGTGCAGATGTCCATAGCATCCTCTTATGATCTTTTTTATTTCTTTGGGGTCACTATTAATGCCACCATTTTCATTTTTCATTTTATTTATTTTCACATTCTCTTTTTTTCTTTGTCAGTCTAGCTAGGGGTTTGTCATTTTTGTTGATCTTCTTGAAAAAACAACTTTTGGTTTTGTTAATTCTATTGTTTTTTTGCTCTCAATTTCATTTATTTCTGCTTTGATTTTTGTTATTTCTTTCTTTCAGCTTGCTTTGGGCATAGTTTGCTGTTCTTTTTCTAGTTCCTACAGCTATGCAGTTAGGTCATTGATTTTAGCTCTTTTTTCTTCTTCTTTTTTTTTAAGATTTTATTTATTTATTTATTTCTCTTCCCCCCCCCCCCACCCCGGTTGTCTGTTCTCTGTGTCTGTTTTGCTGTGTTTTCTTTCTTTGTTCGCTTCTGTTGTCGTCAGCAGCACGGGAATCTGTGTTTCTGTTTGTTGCATCATCTTGTGTCAGCTCTCTGTGTGGGTGGCGCCATTCCTGAGCAGTCTGAACTTTCTTTCGCGCTGGGCAGCTCTCCTTAGGGAAATACTCCTTGCACGTGGGGCGCCCCTACGTGGGGATACCCTTGTGTGGCAGGGCACACCTTGCGCGCATCAGCACTGTGCATGGGCCAGCTCCACATGGGTCAAGGAGGCCCCGGGTTTGAACCGCAGACCTCCCATGTGGTAGATGAACACCCTAACCACTGGGCCAAGTCTGCCACCCTCTTCTTTTTTAATGTAAGCATTGAAGGCTATACATTTCCCTCTCAGCACTTTCACCGAATTCCATGTGTTCTGATAGTTGTGTTCTTGATTTCATTTGTCTCAATATATTTACTAATTTCACTTACAATTTCTTCTTTGACCCACTGATTATTTAGGAGTATGTTGTTTAATCTCCGTATATTTGTGAATTTTCCTTTTTTCTGCCTGTTGTTGATTTTTAGCTTTCTTCCATCATGATCAGAGAAAGTGCTCTGTATAATTTCAATCTTTTAAAATTTATTGAGATTAGCTTTGTGACCCAACATATGGCCTATCCTGGACAAAGATCCATGAGCACTTGAAAAGAATGTATATCTTGCTGTTTTGGGGTATTATGTTCTGTATATGTCTATCATATTATTCAAGCTCTCTGTTTTCTTTATTGATCCTCTGTCCAGATGATCTATCCAATGATGAAAGAGGTATATTGAAGTCCCCAACTATTATTGTACACACATCTATTTCTCCCTTCAGTTTGCCAGTGTTTGCCTCATATAATTTGGAGTATCCTGGTTAGGTGCATGTACGTTTATAATTCTTATTTCCTTCTGAAGAATTGCCCCTTTTATTAGTATACAATGACTGTCTTTGCCTCTAGTAACAGCTTTCCTTTTATTTTTTCTTTCCTTCTCCTCCCTCTCCCCTGTTCTGCTGTTTTTACTGTCTGTGTCCATTCTCTGTGTGATCCTCTGTATCTATTTCTCTTTATTTTTTCTTCTCTTCTCCTCTTTCTCCTCTAGTAGTCACGGGGATTTTGATTCCAGAGACTTCTGATGTGGAGAGAGATTCCCTGTTAGCTGTGCCACCTCAGTTTCTGGTCTCTGCTGCAGTTCATCTTGACTCTCCTCTTCATCTCTCCCCTGTTGCATCATCATCTTGCTGTGAGACTCACTTGTGTGGGCACTGGCTCACCTTGCAGGCACTCGGCTTGCCACGTGGGCACTCGTCTCACCCACAGGCACTGGCTCACTGCACAGGCACTGACTTGCCATGCAGGTCCTTGGCTCACCACATGGGCATTTGGCTCACCACATGGGCATCCATGTGGGCACTCAGGTTGCCACGCGGGCAGTGGCTTGTTGCGCAGGCATGTTTTCTCTTCTTTTCACCAGGAGGCCATAGGGTTGAACCTGGGTCCTCACATATGTTAGGTGGACACCTCATCACTTGAGCCACATCCACCTCCCAACACCTTTGCTTTTAAAGTCTATTTCATATATTAAGTATCACTACTCCAGCTTTTATTTGTTTGTTTTATTTTGTTATTACATGTGTGGAATATTTTTTTCTGTCCTTTCACTTTCAGTCTTTTATGTATCCTTGGGTCTAATATGAGTTTCTTGCAGACAGGATATAGATGGCTTATAATTTCTTATCTATTCCTCTAGTCTGTGTCTTTTGATTGGGGAGTTTACTCCATTAACATTCAATGTTATTAATGTAAAGGCAGTTCCTCCTTCATCCATTTTAATCTTTGGGTTTTGTCTTATGTATTTTGTTTTTACAGTCTTTTTATACTTTTAGTGATATAATCCTCGTTTCTAGACCCTCTTCCAAGCCTCTCTCTCCTGTCTTTTCTTTTCAGGCTGTAGCACTCCCTTTAGTATTCCCTGCAAAGCTGGTCTCTTCTTTACATACTTTTTCAGTTCCTATTTATCTGGAATATCCTAAACTTATCCTCATTTTTGAAAGACAATTTTGCTGGCTATAAGATTCCTGGCTTGTTGTTTTTTTCTTTAAGTATCTTAAAGATTATCATACCACTGTCTTCTTGCCACTATTTTCCTGTTTCTCTGTGTTTTCTGATGAGAAATCATCACTTAATTTTATTGGGCATCCCTTGTATGTGATGAATCACTTTTCTCTTGCTGCTTTCTGGATTCTCTCTTTATCTTTGGCATTTGACATTCTCATTAATGTGTGTCTTGGAGCATGTCTTATTCAGAGGAAGTACACTGTGCTTCTTGGACATGGATATCTAAGTCTTTCAATAGGAATCAGACATTTTCTACCATTATTTCCTCAAATATTCCTTCTGCCCCTTTTCCCTTCTTCTTCTGGGACACTTATGACACATATGTTTACACATCTCTTGCTGTCATTTAGTTCCCTGTTCAATTTTTTCCATTCTCTTTATCTATTCTTTCGTAGGTTCACTTTCCGAGGCCCTGTCTTGAAGCTCACTGATCCTTTCTTCTGTCTCTTCAAATCTGCTCTTATATGCCTCCTAATGGATTATTAATTTCATTTATTGTGCCTTTCATTCCCGAAGATCAGCTATTTTTTTATGTATACTTTCAAATTCTTCTTTGTTCTCACTGAGTGTCTTCTTGATGTGCTTAATCTCTTTAGGCATCTCATTAAATTTATTAAGGAGATTTGTTTAAACATCTGTGATTAGTTGTCTCAAGTTCTTTATATCATCTGGAGGCATAGTTTGTTTCTTTGAATGGACGATATTTTCCTGTTTCTTGGTATAGGCTGTAATTTTTTGTTGGTTTCCTGGCATTTGATTTATTAGATGACTGGTCTTGGCCCCTTTTCTCTTGTGAGTCTAGTGCTTTCTATTTGATTGGCTTTGTGTTACAGCCCCTCTTTTATACATGTTTCGACTTAATTTGAAACTTTATGGTGGCTCATGTATAGTCAATCTGAAATTTTTCATATCTTTTTCATCTCTTTCTTGCCCTTTCTCTCTTACTGGTTGTGGAATACAAGCTGAGGATGCAGTTGGTACTGTAAACCATGGAGACTGAAGTTGCCAGCTTTGTCCAGGAACTGATGAAACTTTTCCCACCTTTCTCTCCTGCCAAGGGTAGGGATGGAGCCATAACCATGTGCAGTAATCCAACCCATGCAGGCCAAGACCATCTGTAGTTGCCCAGAGAGACTAATGAAGAGCCATGCCCCTTCCTGCCCTGCCTTTGGTGAGGGAGGAGTTGCAGGTGTGGGCAGAAAACTAGGTGATGCCAATCAAAACTGACTGAAGTTGCCCAGGTAGACTGATGAAACACCAGCCTCCCTCCTCCCTTGCAGGGGTGGGAATGGAGCCTCCATGGTTTACAGTACCAACTGCATCCTCAGCTTGTATTCCACAACCAGTAAGAGAGAAAGGGCAAGAAAGAGATGAAAAAGATATGAAAAATTTCAGATTGACTATACATGAGCCACCATAAAGTTTCAAATTAAGTCGAACCATGTATAAAAGAGGGGCTGTAACACAAAGCCAATCAAATAGAAAGCACTAGACTCACAAGAGAAAAGGGGCCAAGACCAGTCATCTAATAAATCAAATGCCAGGAAACCAACAAAAAATTACAGCCTATACCAAGAAACAGGAAAATGTGCCCAGCAATCTAGTCCATACAGGCCAAACATGTCTTCAGTTGCCTGGAGAAGGTGAGGAAGCACTGTCCCTCCTCCTGCTCCGTCAGAGGAGGGTTGGAGCCACAGATGTGTCCAATAATCTAGTTCACATGGGACCAAAGAGGCTGCAGTTGACCTGAGAGGGTGAGGGAGCACTGTTCTTCTTCCTGCTCTGTCAGGGGTGGGGATGGAGCCACAGATGTGTGCAGCAATCTAGTTCATGCAGGCCAAAAGTGGCTTCAGTTGCCTGGAGAGGCAGAAGTTTCACTATCCCTCCTCCTGCACTGTCAGGTGTGGGGATGGAGTCAGAGATGTGTCCAACAGCCTAGTCCATGCAGGCTGAGAACAGCTGCAGTTGCCTGGAGAGACTAAAGGGGCACTGTCCCTTCTGCCCTGCCAGGGGCAGGGATGAAACCACAGGAGTGCCCAACACTCTAGTTTGTTTGGGCCGAGAGCACTTGCCCAGAGAGTCTGAGAAACATTGCCTCCTTCCTATCCTATTGGGAGTGGAGATATATCCACAGATTTGCCCACCAATCTAGCAGTCAGTGCAGGCCAACAGTGCCTGCAGTTGCTGGGAGAGACTGAGGGATCATTGTTCCTTCTGCCTTGTCAGGGGCAGGGATGGAACCACAGGAGAATCCAACACTGTAGTGTGCATGGGGCAAAAGTGTCTGCAGTTGCCCAGAGAGGCTGGTGTAGGAATTCTGAGCTTCCTCCCTGCTGGAGATGGAGTTGGAGCCTAGGCTAAGTCTGTGGGAGGAAGGGCGCCCGGCTTGCCACAGTAGCAAACGGTGCGGCAAGAAGTGATACCGCCTCTGCCCACTGGGCCTAGATAAGGTGACCACGCCTGACTAGGCCTTTGCTGCTAACGGCTGGCCGGCGCTGCCCTCCCCCTTTTTATCTCCCGCCTAGCCCAACATCCGGCCAGCTCTCACTCCCCCTTTCCCCTCCCCTATTCCAAACCTCTCAGCCAGCCCTCTGCCTAACAACCGCTTACAATCACCTATCAGGAAGCAGTACCCACCCGCACCTATCAAATCCCTCCATGCAGTCCCTAACCCTATAAAGCTGTGTCCCCTTCCGCAATAAACCGGACTTGCATACAGACCTGGTCTCCGCAGCATTCTTCCTCCCCTCGCCGTGCGTCCTCCACACCTGAGAGCCCCTCTGATGCTGTCTGCCGTAGCATCAGACGCCACTGCGGTCTAGTCTGACCCCTCCAAACCCCCCCGTCAGCATCGGGGTGCAAGCCACCCCAGCCGCAACTGGCGCCTGAACAGGGACCGGGGCCGGTCCGACGTGACCGCTGCCTCACCCCTGTGGGACCTCGCTCCCACCCCTTCGCCGCGCTCTCAAGGTAAGGACCCCTGTTATCAGCCCCCGGCAGAAAAGTGGACGGGCGTCTATCTTCCCGCCAAGCGCCGCAAGTCAGAGCACTTGCTGGCCTACTAGCCTGCCACCAATGTAAAGTTTCGGGCAGGCAACTCCAGGCTTGCTGGGATCTACTGGTCCCCTTCAACCCCTAGCTTTCTAATGCCAATCTCTCGGACCCTGATACCTATCTGAAATTGGCCCCGCCTATCAACAAGGCCAGCCACAGCCCATCCAGGTCCGGTACCAGCGAATCCGCACCACCGATGAAGACGCACCAGGAGTCTCCATTAATTGCCGTCCTCCCCAAATGGCCAGCCGCCTCTCAACGCACCCAAGCCCCAGCTCTCCTGCCCCTACCCCTTCTCACCGCCCATCCTAATCCCTTACCCTTACCCTTTCCCCTCCCCCACCCTGTTTATCTAAGGTCGCCAACATTCCATCGAGGCGCTGGACTGGTTAGCCAATGACGGGCAACGGGATCGGCCCGCCAGTCAACCTAAGGCAGGGACACGGCCTTTTGCTGCCGCGCTTCCCCATGATGGGTAAGACTGGCCACCTGTGTGGCACGGGCATTGCCCGGCTGGGCGCAATCCCGACCTAAGACAGGCACAGTCCCCCTCCCTCCTCAAATCAAGCTTTTCGGAGGAGCTTAATAAAAACAAAGGGGGAAATGTGGGAGGAAGGGCGCCCGGCTTGCCACAGTAGCAAACAGTGCGGCAAGAAGTGATACCGCCTCTGCCCACTGGGCCTAGATAAGGTGACCACGCCTGACTAGGCCTTTGCTGCTAACGGCTGGCCGGCGCTGCCCTCCCCCTTTTTATCTCCCGCCTAGCCCAACATCCGGCCAGCTCTCACTCCCCCTTTCCCCTCCCCTATTCCAAACCTCTCAGCCAGCCCTCTGCCTAACAACCGCTTACAATCACCTATCAGGAAGCAGTACCCGCCCGCACCTATCAAATCCCTCCATGCAGTCCCTAACCCTATAAAGCTGTGTCCCCTTCCGCAATAAACCGGACTTGCATACAGACCTGGTCTCCGCGGCATTCTTCCTCCCCTCGCCGTGCGTCCTCCACGCCTGAGAGCCCCTCTGATGCTGTCTGCCGTAGCATCAGACGCCACTGCGGTCTAGTCTGACCCCTCCAAACCCCCCCGTCAGCATCGGGGTGCAAGCCACCCCAGCCGCATAAGTCTGCAGTCAACATGGGATGAAAGAAGTTGGTTCTTACCTTCACTGTGATTTTTAATCAGCCTCAATTCCCTCCATGCTGGGTGCAGAGTTAAAATGGAGGCTACTGGCCTTTTTCCCACTTAGACAGGTTCAAACTTTAGCTGTTCTTAGGATTAGACTTTCACCAGCTGAATATACTAATCAGTAGCTGAAATCGGTGCCTGACTGACTTTTCCTCCCCATTTTTTGGAAAATGAATTTTCCCACTTCAGGTAGGGAATAGCTCCTGAGGCAGTTTGAGCTGCCAGTGGGGTATGCACTCTGACCTCCATGGCATGGAGGGCCCTACTCACGAATCCTCCCTGAAAACAGGCAGTCTCTTCCTTCCGTTCTTCCAAGGATTTTGCAGGTCACCTGGGCCCCTCAAACGGGTGATTTGGATAGCTCTGGGTGATTACTAACAGCACTGTAGGACAAGTTGTCCCTTGGAGCTCCTTACTCTGCTGCCATCTTGCCCTTTCCTTCCCTGATTGTGTGTTTTTAAAAAAAGATTTATTTTATTTATTTAATTCTCACCTCCCTCTCCCCATATGTTTGTGCTCACTGTCTGCTCTTTGTGTCTGTTCATTGTGAGCGTGTCTTCTTTTTTTTAGGGGGCACCGGGAACCAAACTCAGGTCATCCCATGTGGGACAGAGACACCCAATGGTTTGAGCCACCTCAGCTCCCACTTGTTGTATCTTTCATTGTGTTTCCTCATGGTTCTTCTTCAGTGCATCATCTCTTTGCATCATCTTGTTGTGTCAGCTCACCACGCCAGCCCATCACATCAGCTCACTGTCTCGTTTATCTTCTTTAGGAGGCACTGAACCCAGGATCTCCCATGTGGTAGATAGTGCCCAATTGCTCAAGCCACATCCACTTCCCTGTTTTTTAATATATGTTTTCTTTTCCTGTGTATATTGCTGTGGTTATTTTGCTGGTATGGTAAAGTTAATGTTTATCCTGAATCTTCTTTACTTTTCTTTGGTGACATCCAATTTGTTTGAGGTATAGCTTGAATAGGCATCATTGCTAAGTAAATTAGAACAGGAAGAGCCCAAAATGGGTTAGGATGATTCAGAAGGAGTCAGAAGGTTATATGTTTGAGATAGAGATTGACTTATGCCAGCAAGTCACCTCCAGAATGCTAGAGACATCAGAGAAAGTGTGATCCTGCCAACACGTTGATTTTAGACTTCTAGCCTCCAAAATTGTGAGATAATAAAATTCCTGTTGTTTAAGTCAACTTGTGTGTGTTATTTGTTATAGCAGCCCTGGCAAACTAAAGCATCACCTTAAATGCTCTCACAGCATCAGACTTCATCTGATCCCACCTCTTCATTTCTATTGCACTAAGGTCTCCAACTTGTGTTCCTTCAGCCTTCCTTCCCTCTCCTGTCTCTAACACCCTATTTACAACCCTTGATGTAACCTCAGACCCAATGTGTATGAATTAACTTTGCTACACCAACAAAACAAGATGTATCTTTTTCTAGATAATAAAGGCTTAATCAAAGGCATCATCTCTCACCCAGATGCCCAAGATAGACATCCTGGAGCTAACTTTTCTTTCTTTTTATTTCTCATATCCAGTCAGTTACTAAATTCTGTGACTTCTATTGTCTAAGTCAGTATTTTCAAACTGTAAGTTACAACCTATTAGGGGCATCACTTTGGTACAGGTAAGTCACCCTGTGGTTGGCAAGCTCTTTTTGGATCCAGTTAGATGAAACAGAGTCAAAGCTCCCTTTCCATAGCAGTTGATAAATGCCTGAATTGTTAATAGAAATGAATATTTTATTAGTCCTTAAATCTAAATTGTGTAGAAGGGAAATTCTATTAATTCTGTACCATGAGGAGAACCCAAGGAAAATTTACCCATACTGAATTATAGAAACTAGAAGCATAATAATAAACATTCCTGATTTAAGAATAAGTAATTTGTTTAAAAAAGTATTCTGTAACATAATAAAGAAAACCAGATCATCTAAGAAATAGCTGAAGGTAATATTTTAGGAAAAAAAGAAAGATTACTTCAAGAAACAGAAGTAAGATTTTGAGAGTAATAGTAACTTTAAAATGAGACTCTATGAAATAGGAGGTGAAAGGTGAGATGATAAGGAAACATTGAAACAAAAACTGTTATCATTGATATAAAGAATACATTTTGAGCAAAAATAATTTAAGAAAAACATCTGCCATAGCAGAATACATGAGTTTAGAAGAAAATTGGCATTGCAGAAAATTGGCCAGTCTACGGAAGATAAATTGAAGAAAATTTAGAATATAGAGGTAAGGGGCTAACATGCAAAAGCAGTAAAAAAAAAAAAAAAAATTAAAAAACAAAAGATATATATGAAGGCAAGGCAATGAAGAGGCAACCTGTATTAAAAGGGTGCACCCAAAAGAAAGCAGAATGGATAGAATTGGAAGAGAAACACTCTTCAAAGTATAATAGGAAAATGAATGTAAATTATTGTTTTCATAGCAGACTTTCTTTTCCCAAAGAAACAATAAATAGAACCCTAAGAAGAGAGCAATGATAAAAGTGGAACTGTGAGTACTTAAATGGGCATTGGAGTTTCCAAGGGCATACTTAGAATCTTCCTTGTTCTCTCATCCTGTCATTCTAGCCTTAAAATTTCTTTCTACACCCTGCAGTTCCCAAAACACAGTTGAAAACTCAGTGTTAAAAGGAATTCTTTGTTAGCTGGAGAAGTTTTTGAAACACCCTGATTTAAAAGCTCATTGAGTTTTAAGCAAACACAAGTATCTCCAAATATCTGGCTGAAACATTTGAATTTTAATGCTATAGAAATCACTCAGGCAGGGAAAAATATAAAATATGATAATAAAAGGTTGAAAAAATATTAACAAAACTCAGGTTTGCTATAGTGTTCTATATAAACTAGATGTTAGAAAACAATGGGACTTTGTCTGCAGAGTTGGGGAAAAAGCGATATGACCCCCAAATTCTATATCCACCAGACTGTTTTTGAGTGAAAGCCACTGAGAGACATTATCAGATGTACAAGTAACCTAGGAGGAAGTATATTAATAATGATTCATTTCTGGAAATAACATTTAAAGATATAATAAGCCAACTGAGACCTAAACAAATAATACATTTTCTAACTCCCAAGTGTGGAAGCCACGGTGTAAATGAGCCAGCAGTGCGCACAATCCCATTTTTAAACAAAACATTAAGGAATAATTGCTGTAACTGCTGTGATAGGACGAATACTAATTCTTGAAAGAAGAAAGATGTGATAATAGAATCATAATAAGTCAGGATAAAAATCCAAGAGCAAAAGAATATGTGGAGGAATCTTGGGAGAGATGGGAAGTTCCTCGGTGAGCTCACTAGTTTTCATTTTATTTTTGTATGGATAACCTTAGAAACAGAGATAGTTAAAAAAAATTTTTTTTAATGTCCATGACTAAAAATAAATGCCTAGATCCAATATTATGACAGAAAGGAAATAAAGAAAACAGTAACCAAATAGAAAAAGGCAAAAAAGCCCAAAACAGCAAGAAAGCATTGAAAACCTAAAAAAATTAAAATATGATATAAAAAGCATATATTGCCAAACATATCTGTCATGGTATTAATCCTAATGGAAATAATTCACATTTTAATAAAAATAAAATTTTAATTATGTGTTAAAAAATTCAACTATTTGTTCCTTTATAAGATTTATACCTAAAATGAAGGAATAACATATGAGATTGCAGTTAAAGATGGACAAAAGTATGTAAAATATATTCATTTTATATGAGGCAAAGTGAAATGTTAGCTATTATGAATCTTTGCATGTCATATAACATGACACTGAAAAATATGAAGAAAAGCAATTAACAATAACAGAAGAAATGGAAAAAATACAATACTAAAGGGGAATTTCAATATACTTATTTCTCTAACATTTCAACCCATAGAGCTTATAAAATAAATATAAGAAAAATAAGTACAAATAAACATTATACTTAAAGTTTAATAATCTCTGACAGTGCAATGAAATTTGTAATTAAAAATGAAATAAAAAAATCTACTTCTTGAAGTTTCAAAACTTCCAGAAGAATAAAATAATTATGATAAAATTATTATTTAGCAATATAGGACATAGTAAAAAATGTCCTGTGTTAATCTTTGGAAATGAATAGAAAAGGTAAAAGCCCAACATAATGTTATTAATTAACAGTACTATTATCTGGGTATGAAAGTGGTTTAAAGGGAAAGTCTAAGGCCATGTATATTACTAAAAGGAAAGCTAAAAAATGTGACATGAGACTGTATAGCATAGTAAAACTGCATGTGAAATATGAGTATGGGTAAAATTGCATATTTTTACCCATATAAGACCGTCTTTCTTTGAAACTGATCAAAAGCATGTTAATACTACAAGGTGTTAATATCGGACAAAAAATGTACTTTGATGAAATTTCGTGGTTTACAAAAATGTAAATGTATAAATAAATGAAAAGAATTCAATAAAGAAGTTAGAAAAAGAGCACGGTGGATGAAAAATAGCATTGAAAAATAAATTCAGTAATTGGTTTATTTGGAATAAACAATATACAACAAGAATTACAGGAGGTTAAAAAGTTAAAATGGAATGCTTTCTGCAACTGCATATTATTATAATTTAAATTCTGTCCTGAGGATATAAATTACAACAATTATTCAATGAGAAATAGGAAAAGTGAATAGATCAATAACCATGGGAAAAAATAGAAAAGTTGGTTTTAGGCCCAGATGGGTCTGTTCAAAACCTGAAGAAAAAGTTAATTCCCAAGTTACACAAATGGTTGTATAGATTTTAAAAATGAGGGAAATTTTATTACTTCTTTTTATCAAGATAGAAAAGTCTGATATCAAATCTTTGCATAAAATGCCTTGAAATGTCTTAGCATAATTCGCTACATCTATAGAAAAAGAAGAAGCAGTATCTCGTAGGAGCCATTGAATCATCATGTAAAATCCAACATCTGTTCTTGATTAAAACAACTTGTAGCAAAATGGACATAGAATATATCAAATCAAAAGACAGCACCCTGTTCTATCTTGATTCAAGGGTCTAGTCCTTTGAATGTAGAACATAAGGATACTCAGTGTTACCATTGATATTTAATTTATTTTTCAGAAAATGTCAGCCAATGCAATTAGATGAGAAATCAAAATATGGCATATTATATTGGGACAGAAGAGATGAAATTATTATTTGTATATGTTCTGACATTGACCTGTAAAATAAAAAGGAATCAACATAACAGCTATCAGGAATAGTAAGAAAAATTGGCTGGTAAGAAAATAAATGTAAAAAGTGACAACTTTCTCCTTAAATGATAAGTATTAAAATGGTATGAAGATCTAATAAGTATTTAAATGTTATAAAGATCCTATTTATGGGAGCAACTGCAAACATGTATATCCAGGAATATGCTTGGAAAGAAAAGTAGTAGACTGACATAAGAAACTAAAATCCCACTGAATAACATGATTTAAGGGCTTGCATATATAAGAAGAATGCTCCATTCTTGTATGGGAAGATACAGTAATAAAAACATATTAACTTTCTCCAAAGTGAAAAATACATTTAATAAAATCTCGATAAAAACCTCAATCTGAATTTGGAATCTAACAAAAAAGTCTTCTAAATAAACCACTCATGAGTCTGTACACTCAAGAATAGGAGGGAAATTCTCAAAATAGAAGAGAAATGAGGAAAGATTTGCTTTAACAGATATTAAAATATAAAATAAAACTGAAAACAGTATGACACAGGCACAAAAATATAGTCAGATTATTGGAACAAAAATATTGGAAGGAAATGGAGGTGAATATATAATATTAGGGTGGGTGGGAAAGGGTTCCTCAGCACTGCATTGGAGGCAGAAACTGTGAAGGAAAAATTCATATACTGATCCCATTAAAATAAAAAATAAGCAACTCCCTACCTTCTTTTTCTATCTTATAAGAGCAAGCAAACTAACAAGGCAAAATAATTTAAAAAAATTAGTTAAGAGACAGATGACCTGGGAGAAGTTTCATGTAACAAAAATGACGAAGGCTAAGAGTTTTTCTATATCAATAAGAAAAAAAAAAGATGAACATCCCGATAGACAAATGGGATAAGGTCATGAAAAACATACCAGAGAAAAATTACATGGGATAATTTTCTGATGGCAGGAATCAGCTCATTACAAATTAAAACAAGATTCAATTTATCACAGATTAAAACAAAAAAGAAAATAATCAGCATTTTCCATGGTTAGGGTTATGGATAGACTTTCCTAAATGAGTGCAAATGATATTAGTCAGTACAACCTTTTAGAGTGGCACTAGGTGTATATATATGTCTGTGCGTGTGTGCACATAGTAAACACTCTAAAAAAGTATTTTCTTTTTGATACAACAATTTCATCTATAAGATTAATCTAGTTTCTTTATAAGTACCAATGACATTTATTTCTATATCCTCTTTTTTTAACATTTTAGGTAAATCTATTTATAGTGACAGCATAATACAACTCTGAATATTTTCTCCCTTCACCATTGTTTCAGGACCTGTACATTCTAAACCACGCAGCTCCAAAGCCATGGTTTATAACTGCCGAATATTTTCAATGATTTTCACTGAACAAAGAAAACAAATGTAAAGATAACAGAAAAATACACTAGGAAGAATCTAAAAACTATTCTAAAATGGTCTGTTAAAAAAATACACCAGGATGTGACTTGAGTTTCAATTTCAATTAAAAAACTAAACTAAACTAAACTAAACTAAATTAACTAAACTAAACTAAGTTAAACTAATCAACAAACTATTTGTCGCAGCTGACATTTGGCCAAAGATGGGAGTACTAGCAGTTGTGTGGTTGGGAAAGGGCTGTGTCTCTCTTCTCACGCACACGCTGATGTCTGGTAAAGGAACCTAGCACAGGGGGAAGGCAGGAAACAAAAAGTGGCGCCAGGGGATGCAACTTTTTGCATGATACTTCCAATCGCACTTGTTAGCAGAGAATTGTGGAGATTTACATGGTGGCCTGTTGAAAGCAAAAATGTTGTAATATGCAGGGATGCTATGTCCCTGGCAGTATAATATTAATTTATTGCAAGTAAACAGCCATTACCAGGATTCAGAAAAGGGATAATTACTAGTATTGTTAGCTTTTCTTAAAAATTAGAAAATAAATGGCCATTTACTAGTTGTTTTGAAATGCTAATGAATTGTCATGGGATCATTTCCAGTCAGTCAAGTTTACCTCTCCAATAGCTCATTTTTCAAGTACAGCCCAGAACAGTATTTGCTCACCTGTAGGTCTTTTTGACATGAATTAAACCAAAATGAAAGGGTGGTAACTGAAGGGACTGCCCTTGCTCCCTCTTGAGGTTGGACTCTGGTATTTGCCAGCATGGAGCAAGGTCCCTGGGGAACATAATTTCCCCGTGGTTTTTTTAAGGACCACACTCCATATTGGAAAAAGGATTTGCAGAATGCTCTCTAAGTTGAAGGTGGCAGGAAAATAAAGAATAAAAACTAAATGGTGATGTGATAAGGGGAAATTAGCCTTTGGGAAATACATTAAAATTTGGGGACATTATGCTCCTCTCAGCTAAAGCCTTTTCTGTCTGGAGAACCTTGTCTGTTTGGGAAAGAAATAGCCACGAGGAGGCTTTCAGGGAGTTTGAAGTTGTGGGTCATTAAAACCTTCCTTGTCCCCGTGTAACCTCCAAATCTTTGTCCAAATCATCGCTCTCTTCTCTGATATCTTCACATATGCGCACATATGTGCCTTAAAAAGAAAATAATCCAAGCATAAAGAGTAAGTCTCTCTCCCTCTCTCCCCATCACTGTCTCTTTCTTTCTTTTCCCTCCCCCAACCCAGTCTGCTCACCCTGCTCCCCTCCCCTTGATGCAAACAAAGGGAACAGTCCAGCTCCTCCAGGAGCAGCTGATGGCAAGGAAGCGGGGAGAGCCGGTGGAGCTGCTGTAGCAGGCACATCTGTCATCAGGAAAATGTCGCCCTGCCTTGGCCAATCCGTTGCACAATTGGAATGGGGAAAGCTTTCGCTTAAAAAGGTGTAGTGATGGGCGGCTGTTTGAATGAGCGTCCTCTGGGCCAGTCTGGGAAGGGGGTGCAGGCCTGTCCAGCTAATCTTCTTTAAAGAGAGTTTTGATTTCTACTACGAGAGCTTCCATTTCAAATGCGTGGAAGCACATACACAGCCCTCACTCACTCACACGCACATATACACACACATTCTCACCCCACCCCACTCAATCCCGTCTCTCACCTGTTATGGAATATTTTCCCCCATTCATGCATTTTAAGAATCATCGCTTTTGTGCAAACCGCTCTGTAAGTGCCAAGGTCTCACTGTTCACCATTGAAGAAATTTGAAATAAACAGCCTTGTCCCCAGGCCCCTCTGGCTCAGTAAAACCAACTGCCAATTGAGCACAAAAGTGCCCAGTGAAAAACAAATAAACAAACGAAAAAAACCTCAAATCGTGGAGCAGTCACATTTTGGGGGAGGCGATGAAGGCTTTTATTTGCAAAGGCCCAGAGCTTGAGAGACTTTTTAAATTAGCAGAGCCACACTGCTCTTTGGGAACACAGCGGCTACTAGGAGCCCCTGGGACACTGGACCACTTGCTCACTTCCATGGTGAAAGGAAAAATCCACTTTAATTGCTGAAGTTTATTTTTTTTCACAGCAGTCTTTAGAGGAAGACCCTTGGCAATGCACACTTTGAAGATTTATACATGGCAGTTACCAACTCTACTTTTATATATTTGAAATAAAAATAGCTCAGCAGCAATTTGCTTCTTTTTTACTCTTGTTTTAAAACTCATTCCTCTTCTACTTTGAAGTGCAGAGAGCTCTCTTCGTCACCAGCCTTTTTGGATGGCAAAATGTTAATCATAAGAATTTATTTTCTGTGCTAACAAATGTTTTCCTTGGAGACCTTTTTTTTTTTTTATTTTTTTTTTATCATTTTAGACAGAACTTTTAAAAAAGATATAAATTAAATCAGATTGTTGAGAAATTTCCCTGGGGAACAATGCCTTCATTTATAAAATTCTCCAGATCTCTGTAATGTTCAAAGAGCTGATAGTTCCTACAGTGAAAGGAAAATACTCACCACTAAGACATTAAGTCAAAGAGCATTTTCTTCTAAGGAGATTTTATTCCAAATATATAAAAGAAAAAAATACATATACAAAGAAACCAAAACATTCCATATACTTTCAGGAAAGTCTCCTTTTCATCCAAAGTTTCTGCAATTGCATACTAAAGATTATGAGGCATTTTTCCAGAGCTCTGATCAGCAGATTTGATATATGGATTTAGATCAATTTTTTCTTATGGCAAATCTATATGTTATTCTCCGTCTTCATTTGGCACTCTTTGCTGAGTGGCTGTTACTCTGGGGCAAAGGTCCCTATCTGGCGGTTGAAGCAGCCGAGTAATCTTTTACTCCTCATAAGGAGGAGTGTGAGATATTAAATCACACTTGACGTACCTGAGGCAGAGCAACTTCATCCATATTTTATCTGCTGTAAATTTAATACCACAGCACTTTTTAGGGTGATGTATTTATTAACTGGCTGGGGATGAGCCGTACAGAAATTCAGTTTGTTCGGGAAAATAAAATGAAGACAACCTGACAAGTTTATGAAGTAAGCACAATAGCTATTTATTACTTTTTAAACACACAGTTTGCTGAAATGTCTTTAGCAGTGTTTGTTCCATAAACACATAATGCTTCCTAAATCATCGGTGCTTATTTTTTGAATTTTAATCAAGTCTTTTTCTCTAAAAACAAGCTGGTGCTCCCCACTTGGTGCAGTTTTAGGTGGACTATCTGGAGTTGATATGACAAACCACACCTTTGCTCTGGAGGAGCTGCCCCGTGGAATTATGGGAACGGAATCCCTTTTAGATCGGCCAGAGCCGGCCTCGTTCGTACCCAGTCAGTCGGATGCTAAACTATTTCAGAGCGACAGTTACCAAGAGCACTGCTTCTCTCAGTTATTTTGCTTAACCTTTATTTTTTTTTTTTGGTTTTTAAACCTTCCTTGTGCTGCCCAGCATCTGGGCTCCAAAATCCTTCTCCCTCCTGTGAAATCATAGTCGGTTTTTGTGGTCACCCGTCAGCCCGGCTCGCGCTTTTTCGGTCTGTTATGAGATGCCGGCTATTTATGGACAGGGAGGATGAGGTCTGGTCCCTTCACTTCATAGTCATTGTCTGAGTCTGAGAAAACGTTCTTTTCCTTTCTTGAAAGGAAAAACCTCGAGAACGTCAGCGGCCGTTTAAAATTCTCGCCGTTTCCGCTGAGTGGGGCCGGCGCGCCGGCGTTCACAGGGGCCTTCCGGTATCATCTGCGGATCATCTTCACGGGCGCGCTGGGGCTTCCAGTCGATTCGAGCCACAGCTTGCCACCGATCTCTCAAAAGAAATCGGGGAGACACTCCACCTTCATCTTGGGATTCAGTTCAGGTAGCCTCAAGTCCACAGAAAGGGCCACAAAGTGGGGTGCAGAGCAGCGCCAGGGCCTGGCACTTGTCGGCGAATCCTCCGGCTCCACCCCAGACCTACTGAGTCAGAAACTGTGGACTGGGCCCCGCCAACCGTTTTCACAATCCCTTCAGGAGGTTCTTATGCACGTGACGTTTGAGAATCAGGGAACTCACTCAGAGTCTTGGTGAAGTACAGGCAGGTGGTCTATTTGCAGTGTTAGCTTCCTGGTCGGCCCCTCCCTGCCCTGCGCCAGGGCCTGGACCCTTCTCGGGAGCCTCAGGGAGACAGCATCCATTCGACTGGGTTTTAGAAACTCTTCTCATAAAGGGGGTTCCAAGGCCAGAGGCACATGGTGATTTGCATTATTATTTCGAAATAGCTCTTGGTATGACTTATTGAAAGATGATTCTATTTTGCTTTAGAAAGATGGAGGAAAAGGGCTATAACATCTTCTGAGGAAAAGAAAACCAGTATCAAGGAGGGTCCTGTGAAAAGTTAACTTCTATTAATATGACTTTTTAATAACAGGGTGATATCCTTATTTGTGTCCTTTTGGTTTTCATAGATCATTCACTCCTATAAATAAGATCTATTTTCAGGAAACGACTTTTCAGCTCAATTCAGTATGAACTGTGTTCTTATGGCATGGTTTAAAAATAGAATATATTATATATATGGAGTGCTTCAAAACTATGTTTTTTTAAATCATCCTTTTTAATATATTAGCTCTGAGCTCACCTTTCCAAAATGCATTTTAATTCAACTCCTTGATGTTATTTTTCTCGCACTACAGCATTGGAAGATGCAAATCTCCAGGCCACACTGTTGCCTCTGACAGAATATACGACACCAAATGATCACAGCCTCAGCTTTGGATCTTACACTCTGAGGAAGCTCATTACATAATAGATGATGTGTCAAGAAAACAGGGTGTCTGCAGTGCTGGAAATTCACAAGAAGAACCTGAATTCACTTGGAAAATCTTGGGATGCGTTTGGGTTTCACAAGTTAAAACTTAAAGGAACCTTGGTATGATGTGTGATCTGAGTTGTTTCTGTTAGCAATGAAACCTGTTCCTCTTCAGAAAGTCACACCCAATGAAAGGAAATATACTGTAATATGACTGGGGAAAAAGTAAATGCGTTTCAAGAGCCTCAACCTCTGAAATCTGTAAGTCCCTCTTACTTCAGGCTAACAACAAAGCATTGCTTTTTTTTTTTTAATATTCTAAACGCTTTTAAATGTGTATGTATTACAATATCTTGATAATGCTGAACTTCAGCAGCTGAAGGCAGAAGAAAAATTTACTTATTAGTTAAGTCTTTTATATAAAGCAGTTTTGCTTTTTAAACAACTGATTGCGACACCCATTAGTGGCTCATGAAATCAATTTTGTGGGTCATGATCAGTATTAAAACATTAAGTTAGATAGAATAGACTAACACCATATTAGAGTATATTATAACAGAATGTAGTAGAATAGAAAATAACAATACATGGCAGTATGTAGTGAAGCTAAGTATTATTTTGGGGAGTCTTACTTTAGTTTGTGTGTGCATGGAGTCTTAATATAAAAGCAATACTATAGATTGTTCAATATTATTTATTAGTAGTGTGATTTACCCACCACTGTTTTATCTTGAGCAACAGCAGCAATAACAAAAACTAAAAAATAAACAGATTCAGATTAGAGTTTCTTAGGAGGAAAGGAGTGGGGCTAGGGAATATATATATTATACCCCCATGCATATATAAATAGGGTGTATGTATTTCCTTCTTTTATAAACTTTTTTGGGAAATAATTTCAAACTTACAGGACAGTTGCAGAAATGATACAAGGCCCATATAGAGAACTCCAACATACCTCCCCCACCCAAGATACCCAGATCCACCAACTTTTATCATATAACCTCTCTCTTAAATTGTGGTAACATATCTACAACCTGAATTATCCCATCTCAAGTACTCTGCAGCATACAATTCAGTGGGATTAACCACATTCACAGTGTTGTGTTACCCCTATCACCATTCATCACCCATTATGCATCAACTCCCCAATCTCCCTTCTCCAAACACCTAGTAACCTATGGCAGGTTAAGCATATAAGCTATTAAACATAAAGCTCAGAATGTTCTTCATATACTTTGATGCATTTATTCATTTCTACATTAATGAATCCTGAGTAATCAATAGACTTTTCTGTGCCTCAATTCACTGATCTGTAAAATGCTGCTGATAATGATATCATTAAATTTTTGTGAGGATTAAATGAGTTAATACACATCAAGTGCTTAGAAGAGTGTAAGCACTGACTAAAATGCTAATCGTTAATATGATCTATATTTAATATCTGCCTATTCTGTGCGAGGCACTGTGCTAGGGGCACGGGGGAACCCACGGATGGGCTATCTAGTTTTCTTTGTTTCTGCCTTGTAGAAGAAGCTGTTGGATCAAGCTCCTATTTATTGCCATTGGGCATAAGTCAAAATGAAAGAGATTCTATGTTTGTTTATTTAAGTATTTATTGACTTGTTCTGTGTTCTGAGAACACCATAGAGGGGAAATGGGAAGACTTTGGACTGGAGGTTCTAGCAATATGGAGTAGTAGCATTGAGAACACACTGCCTTTTTCAAATGGTGTGACATTTAACAAGTCTCTTCACCTCTCTGACCTTTACAGAATGATCCTCATCTGTGAAGTGTGAGAGGTGAACCAAGATTTTGAAAGTCCCTTCCAACTCTGAAGTTTTAAATATGGTGGCTAGAGCATGGAGAGTTAATAGTTTCTACTCTCTCACCTTCCCAGACTCTCCTAACACCATGACTTGAGAATTTTCTGTCTGGACATAGACCCTTCTCTCAGTGGAAATCTTTGTTTGGTGGAAATAATGGGCCTTACTCTTGAACAATATCTCATGAATATCTTTACTTGAACACCTTCCTCTGATTCACTGTTGAACTTTATTGTGTGATGTTGTTGTGCTGACTTTTTTGTGTTGATTTTGCTGGCTTTAAGGATATAAAATTTTGCTTTTCTCCACAAAAGAACTGGGAGAGGCAAATTTCAGTGTACTACATGCTTGTAGTTCTCAGGACAAGAGAGTGCCTACAAATAAAACAAACCACAAATGAAAACCATTTATATTTTGAAATAATAGGCAACATTTGATATATATCAATTGTTCCCCTAATTGCAACAATTCCCAGACAAAAGTATATAACCAAAGGCTGTAGTTGGGAAGGTCACTTATAAAATTACAAAAATGCATGGCTATTCCTTTAATAAATATGCATTGGGTACCTACCATGGGCTGAACAATACCCTTGGCACTGCCACTTTATACTACAGGGACACATTTGACCTAGAAAAATCTGAGGAGACTGTTTCTGTATTGCTTTATCTAAAGCGTGGAACAGATTCTTCTCAAATTATAGTGCTAAATTAAGGGAGTCAAGCCTGCCTTCAAAAGGATTAAATGTTCCAACAACTGGAGGAGAAGGAGATTGGGACAAAACTGTGAAAGAAGAGGCACCAAGTCTTCATTTGTATGTTAGATGTCCAAGTCTCACATAGAAATTCTCCTATGTGTTTCTCATTTTCTCTTATAAGAAATCAGAGGTCCAGTGCTTGTTTATACATCACTGAGGACCTACTGTTTTCATACTTGGGATTCAGGGATGCTGAAGACACATTTCATGCCCAAATAGTATGCCAGGCCCAGTGGGTGAAATGGGTATGAGAATTTTTTAAATAAAAGCAATAGAGGATGACGTGTGAAAAAAAAAGTTATGTAAAGTTATAGTGAAAAGAGTTAGTAATCATCCTGCATGAGGTTTTGAGGGGGGCACTGAGTATGGGCAGAAATGCATCAGGGAAGCTGGTGGAAGGGCTTTGGAAAGTGAGGAAGCAAAGCAAGCAAAGATATCAAGGATGGATAGAATGGTGTCAGCCTACATGGGGTATTTTGTGATGTTCAGTATGAATGGAACCTAGCTTTCATAGGAGGGCTAGAAGATGAGGCTGCTGAGATGAGTTGAGGCCATTTTATTAAGGAGTTAATTTCTTACGCTAAGAAGATTGGAACAAAATGAGAAATTCAAATTTTTGTCTTTTCCAAAATGACTCTTGCTGCACACTGAAGGATTAATTGGAGACATGTAATGGTGGAGGTAAAAGACTTCAAAGGTAACAATTTCCATTATCTAAAGCTCCCCAGGTCCAAGAGACTGGCATTATGTAGGAAAACTTTGATGTTAATGCAAAAGTTTAATTGAAACAACAGGGTTATTTTCTCTTAAAATCACCCTTGTCAGAAGCACCTGTTTGATTTTTTGAGATTCCAAATAGATTAATAGTAGTGAAGCTACTAACACAGAAGATGTGCAAAATGCCAGGCATTATAGTTAGCGCTCTCCACACAGTCTCTCTACTGGTCCCTAACTTAGTCGCTGAGTCTGGGAGGAAGATATGATGGGACTTCCCATTTGACCAAAGGAGATATCTAGAGTTGAGAGCTGGTGGTTCGGAGTTAGACCCGAGATCTGAAACACAAATTTGGGTTCTCTACCACCACATCATTATCCTTGGCATATATTCCTTACACCATCTGCATTATAATAACTGTTAGTGAACATTTTTTGAGCCCAATGCTGTATTTACTGAATCAGATTCCATTGGGGGAAAGCCTGAGAATCTGAATTTCTAGTAAACTATCCATGGTGGTGTTTTCAATGTTTGCAGACATTTGAGAACCACTGAGCTACCCTTTGTATGGAGAGGCATGGAGGGGAATTAGGGACAATAGCCACTTTTGTGTGCTCCCTAAAGTTTGGATTCTTGTCTTACATCATGAAATGCCAAGTGTCAGATGTATGGTAAAGAAATTTTCATTTTTATCCAGGAAGATTTGAGTAGAGGAATGAGAAGGTGAGAGGGAAAAGGGACCAAAGAAGTAAAGGAGAAAAATCCTAAGATGAGAAAGACAAATGAAGCAAAGAAATGACATGAATGAGCAATTGAAGTGGCAGGGGAGGAAATGTTACAGGGTCTCTATCAAAGAAAAGGAAAAAAAAGATCAAATATGTCAACTTCATTGGTTTTCCTTTGTTCATATATGAGCCCTCACCATTCTTCCACTTTCTACCTCCTTTACTTCATCGAAAATTGTGAGGGTGTAGAAAAATTCATATGCCGAAGTAAAAGTGAAAGACAGAACGATTGTTCATGAATGATTTGTGCTTTTTTACTTTGTAGAAAATGACAATGATAAAAATAACCTCCTTCCCCCATCCATCCAAACAGTGCTAATACAATATGGCATAAACTGGCAACCTTTTAATTCTTTTAGAATTCAACTCAAATTAGCTCACCAGAATCTCTTGTCCGTTTTGAAAAACCTCCTCGGGTGATTTTGATGTGCCTCCCCAGGTAGTAGTGCCTGGGCTAGATGGTCTCCAGGGCTCTTTTGAACTCTGCCAATTGATTTCTTCCAAGTATTCTAAGCACAAATGTCATAGGTGTATGGGGAAGGATTTCATCCCGATTTAGGATCTAAAATAGAAGGCTCCAAATGTTTATTAATATGTGGGCAAGTGTTTTCACCCAACTTTGTCTGTGACAATATTTGTTTTAAGTATGTCCTAATTTCACATAGGTGTGGGTCTCTGGAAGAGTAGTCATGCTCCCAGAGGAACGTTGCACATTTATAACACAACAGGATGGCCATATTGGTATCCGCTCTGGGAATGAAAAGAAGACTTTAATCCAGAATCCCCAGAGAGCTTGATCTCTGGTGAAACTGAGAATTACCTTTCCAGTTAAAAAATAGGCTGAAAAAAAAAAAAAAAGAGTAAAAAGAGAAAAAGTGAAAAAGAAAGTGCCAAGGGAAGCACAAGTCATTTAGCTTTTGATCAGGGGGATGAACTGATAGGCTTTTAAGCAGGAAGATGTCAGTCAGCCCTGCATGTGCTGAAAGGACCACACAGGCAAGCGACAGAAAAGTTAAGAAGAGAAAAGTGGTGGCAGGAAGGGAGGGGTCTCCCTGGGTGCCAGCTGGAAGCTGTGCTGAGAGTACTTCCCAGGCTTTGCCTTCCGAGGTGTGGGCGTCCAGGGCCACCGGAGCCAAGGAGCAGTGGGCGCCGGGGTGGCGGTGGGGGCTGCTGTTGTTGGGGGCCACAAGGAACCATTCTTCTTCACTCTTGACACAGCTATTTCTCTCTCTCTGAGAACCCTGAAGAAGACATTTTTATACTGGCCTCATGTGTAGAAGAAGGAAGTGGTTTTGGCAAGGATGGCCTCTGCTGAAACGGCTTCCCAGGCAGGTTCTGCTGGTAAGAGCTTGGGGAGGCGTGTGCACGTGTGCATGTGTGCGCTCACACGCATATACCTGTGTGTGTGTCAGGACAGTTAGTGCAGGCTGAGGGTCCTACTCAGTGTGAGATTTATCCTCATTAACTGCCCCACAATCCCAGGAGGCAGACATTAATAACCCATTTCACGGATGAGCCAGCCGAGGCTCTGAGAGTTGAGTGGAGTGGGGACAGGAACATAGCTTGGTGTTCAATGCCTGGGCATTTTCCGCTAACGCATCCAATTCCCCAGTGTGAGACCTCTGGAGGTGTCATTTAGGAAACACACATTGTAAGTCAAAATCATTTGTTCTCCACATTGTAGTCCAAGAGGAACAGCCCATTGCTTGGCATGCAGCCTCCAAACTAACGTTCCTCTCTCTCAATTCCTGTCTCGGGGTCCCGGGCAAGGGTTGATTCACTCAGTCCCTAGCTGCCTTGTCACTTGGGTCTCCTCTCCTCACTCTCTTTGCCAGATTGGGGGAGGTAAAACAGGTCTGTGGCCCTGTACCTTCCCCATGCAGCTTTTTAAAAAGCTGCCTTCTAGGTACACAGATGATTCTCAGTGATTCTCAAACTTTGCGGCACATGAGGGTCACCAGCTGATCTTTAAAACCAAAAAAAGAAACCCACTGAAAAACCAAAAAACCCTCCCAGTGTCCAGGCCAAACCCACTGTGGGTTAAACGAGAACCTCTTGGAGGTGGCAGCCGGCACGGGCAGGCCTTCAAGTTCCCCAGGTGGCTGCAATGTGCAGCCAAGTCTGAGCACCAGAGGAGGCCATGACGAACAAGTGGTCACTGCAAAATAACATTTGGCGAGCACGTGGGACTTCACTCAAAGGGGAAGAAGCTCTAAAATACAAATGATAATGTTTCTCACCTACTTGCCTTGCCAGAGCCCTTTGCATTAAAGGGTTTTAATCTTCTTAAGTGTTGAGCCAGGTCTTGCTCATCTCTGATGATGGGGAATACGGTTGCCATAAATAAATGAGCTCCACAGTTAATTTAGAGACCTCATTTTAGCCATTACTTTTGACCTCCTCCCTCATCAAACCTTCAACAAAAGCTGCTGACGTGCAGCAAAATTAACTCATTTGAGTCGTAGCTCTATTTTTCCTGCTTATCCTCTGGTGGAGGTGCTAATGAGGACTAAATTGCCCAAACGGTGGGCAGCAGCGGGGGCGCACAGAGATTTAAAGAGCCTGCACAGTATGTCCCGACATGATCAGATATTTTCTAAGTTCTATTGATTTTCAAGGAGATAATCACAATGATATACAAGGGGCTGCCCGTGTGAGCATTTGCTTTATATTACGTGGCCAGATTGCACGGTATTCTGTTATTGACGCAAGCGAAGCACTGAGCCCAAAGAAGAGCACCCAAGATTGATGGCTACCAGCCCCATTTAAGATTCAGGCCACCTATAAAAACCCTTTTATGCATATATGACCGCAGATGGCCATTCTGTTCCATGTCTGAGCTTTTCAGTAATACGCTGTCCCCGTGCTTTCCCAGATGTGCACCTGCTTCCCCCCTCCTCCAGGCGTTCTCCTTTTTTCTCGATTGGGAAAGTTTACTCTATGTCACACTAGCTCTGTGACGTTCCTTTCCCTATTTCTAAACTGGGCAGGTTCACCTAATATCCAGGAAGATGTGTGGATTCAACGAGATGACGCAGGCAAAGGCGGTAAGCACAGCATCTAAGTGCTCCGCCAGCCGTGGTCCCATCTCTCGGGAATCTGACGTTTCGAACTGAGAAAACTCGAGCCTGGATTGTGTGAAATAACCAATGCCTGCCTTGTTACACTTGGCTTCATTATGTCTCCTGAAGACATTTATAGGATAAAGCAAAAGGAGGATTTCTGAAATGAATGAGTGCTGTGAGGACCCTAACAATGAAGGAGTCCACCCAATCTGGGGACTAGGCCTTTTCAGCTGAGACTTAAATTGTCCTCGTTTGTTCAATGTTGTGAGTACCTGGGGGCTACAGTAATAAAATGACCCCTGAACGAAAACTTAAGAGTTCTGGACGGAGGATATTAAAGACGGACACACGATTCTAAGAGGATTTGAAACTGGAAGGCATGCACCTAGAGGCAGGATTCTGGGGAGGAAAGGGAGGCAGAAGTGGGAGAAGAGCAGTAGAACCTTTGCTAATGAGCCTCAAGGCTAAGGGGAAGCCCTCGTGCCAGACGAGGTCCCCGGCGCCTCGTGTGCTGGCTGCTGGTGGGGAGCCCCAGTGGGGGGCAGGGGTCGGGTCCCGTGGCCCCTAACCCAGAGGCAGGGCGTCAGAGAGGTCTCTGCTGGGTGGGGTGCCTGCGGCATCAGCAGGACGACAAGCAGGAATCTTCCTGCCAATCTTTTGATCAGCGGCCACTCTACGCAGGAGCGCCCCTTTTCACTTCCCAGGTCTACCTGAGCTGCTGCACATGTAAATAGAATGGCTATTTTTCTTAAACAGAGCTTAACTGTTTCTGAAACCGTCATTTATTTGTGAAGACTATTTTATGTTAATTTAATTATAAGAAAATTGAAAAGTGTAATACATAGCTGAGCCCTTAAGGCCGGTTAATCTATTTGGATTGTAACAAATATAATTTTTATTAGCTCAGCCTATTTGGATGGTAACGAGTATAACCTTTCCACAGACATTACAGACTCTGAGTTATGGTCTATTTTTATGTAAAATCAGCCTTGAGTAGAATAAAAAGAAAGTTCTTTTATCTGTCATTGTGTTATGGAATCATTATATTAATGAGAGTAGAATCTGAACCGTTCCTATTATCTTAGAGTGGGGCTCACGTCTTCTCTAGGTATGATTGGGAAAAGAAAACCCAGGTAGTTATTAGAAAAATGACCAGCTTTATAGAGAGGTAAGATATTCTAAAATCTCCCTTGGGTAAAATATGTTGAATTTTAGGAGGAAAACATCAACATTTTCCCTAGGCAATCAGGCTATCTCTCCAGAGCCTCAGATTTCTTAGAAGATAGTTGTAACTTGGAACGGAGCAAAAAGGGCTCTGGGAGGCCAAAATGGGGTCACAAAGTCCACGTGCCACTGTACCTCTTTCCTTGCACAGAACAATCCTCTATTTTACCTGGTTTTTCCCCAGCCCCTGACAGATGATAAATGCTGGAATTAACGGGGCAAGACTTACAATGTTAAAGTGGCTCATTTGGGTCCAGAGCACAGATTCTGGAGCCAGCTTGGCTATGTTCGAATTCCACTGTGCTGCTTACACTGTGGGTGACCTAGGTACCTCAATTTCCCCTTCCATGAAATGGGGATGACTATTAGCGAGCCTCCTACAGAAAGGTGTGTGAGGAGTTAGAAAAGTTAACCAGTGTCAGACGTGTTGAGCAGTTCCCAGCACAAAGAGAACAGGAGCTATGCATCAGTGTGATTTTTAGGACCATCCACATGAAGATGGCACTATGGCTGTTTTCCTTTTTTCCTAAATGACATTTTATTTTACAGGCTGTGATGCCCACGTGGCATGACAACTTTGTGTGTTCTTTAACTTCTCTTGAATATCAGTTTTTTGCACTGTACTGAAAATAGTTTAAAATGGATGCATTTGAAATAATTAATTCAAACTCTGGGAAAATTGCAGCCTTTTAAGTGGAGTGCCTCCTGCCTGTTGGGCTGGTGCTAAGTGTTTTATGTGTTAGAATATTTCATCCAAGCTGGGAAAGTTTGAGAGCAAAAGTAGGCTTATCAATAATTATGCCGGGACTATCCTAGACTGACCAGGAAGCAGCATGGAGTTGAACTCTCACCACCACTCGAGACAGGTGTCACTATCTCCACTTTGCAGATGAGAAAGCAAAGGCTCAGATAAGCCAAGTTTGAGCCCAGCATCACACAGCTAGAAGGGGCAGAGCTGGAATTCAAATCCAAATCTGTTCTATTTCAATGCATCCGCCCTTACCTGCTGGGCTACTCTGCCCTTTGTCTGGAACCAAGAACTTCTTTCACTTACTCATAGCTTGACTGAGGATAAAACAGCAGCCCATTTATGTGGTCTCATCTTTGAAGCAGAATAATCCAGAAAGCTTAAAAATTTCAAGTAAGAGGTGATTTTTCTTGATTCACAAAAATGTTGGGTCAGAATTTCACTAAGCATAACTTCAAGGGGACTTGATATGATTCGAGGAAATGCTGTTCAGTTGCTTGGCTCAGCTGCTTGCATCAGTAACTTTGCTCAGTCCTTTAGAAGGCATGAAGTTTCTTCAGTGCACATGTGGGGCAGGTGCTGGGTTGTCATCTTGAGCTTTCAGGGCCTCACTCTCTCTGGTAGGAATCAGGCAACCTCTCCCGAGCTAGATTCATTCATTCATTCATTCAACAAGTACTTCCTGAGTTTCTACTCTGTCCCAGGTACTGTCCTAGGCTCTGAAGGTACAGTGGTGAACAAAACCAGTCGAGGGGGTCCTCTCCCATTCTATCAGTCAGTGAACAAATGTTTTCTGAGACTCCAAAGTATAGTCTAGTAACAAGAATGACCAGCTGTCCCTGTTTGCCCATGTCTGCAGGGTTTCCCTGGGGGGATGTTAGTGCTCAAACTGGGCAAGTCCTGAGTGAACTGGCTTCCTGGGTTCACCTTGGGGTTTCCATTCTCTTAACAGGAAGCAAACCAACCTAGCCTGGTGCAGTTTTACATTTAGCTTGCATCCATTGGCTCCTTTCCCAGTGCTAAGGACCTACTGAGAATGCCTGAAGAAGAGACACTGCCAAGGGTGTTGAGTGGCCCCTGACAGGCGATGATGGAAGGGGGACTGGCTGCACGCTGCAGCTCCTGGCAGGCCTGCCAGCTCACGGTTGGGCCCGACTCCAAGGCCTGCAGTCAACGCCGTTGCATGGCTGATGGTTCTAACTGGGGAGAACTCCCAGGCAAATGGGTGTTTGCCAAACTCGCCAGAGCCTGTTGGATCATAAAGGGTTGCAGAGGCTGCAGTGGAGTCTGGGAGAAGGCTCTGGAGCCAGACTACCTGACTGCAATCCTGGCTCACCGCTTTCTAGCCTTTCAGTGTCTGTCCCTTCCTCTGTAAGATGAGAATAGTACTAGAGCAGCAACAATATCTCTTAATAGAGGATAGCACCCGAAGGCAGTGTGTGAGCCTCCTTAACATTCCATGTGGAAGCACCCGAGATGTGGCTGTGGTACAGTGGGACAAGAGCCAACCCAGGCTGGGAAAGACAAAACTCTGTTTTTTACTGGGCATCACCTTGAGCAAGAGTGGAGAATGGACTGTGGCCATACATTCTTTGTCCCCGCAGGAGGAGGAGTCTAAGTGGCCTCTGAATTGAGCCAGGGCATGGCCTGGCCTCTTTCCTTTGGCCTAGAGGGCTCAGCCAAGAGAGCCGGAGCTTGATAAACGCACGGTGAGAAACGAGTGGTCTTTCCAGCCTGGAAGGCTGTCCTGAAGCGGCCTTGCCATGGGAAAGCCCAGGATGGGAGCTGCCACGGAGAGAGAGGCTCGGCTGTGCACCTGAGCTTGGCCCTCAGCTGACCAGCAGGTCTCTGAGGATGCCTGAGGGAGCTCAGGGAGAGCAGCAGACCACCAGAAACCCAAATGGTTGTGAATATTTATGTACTTGAGGGTGGTTTGCTATGCTCCTCCTCTGTGCTGAATATGTTTTTTTTTAAAGGTTTATTTTTTATTTATTTCACCCTCCCTGCCCCAGTTGCCTGCTCTCTGTGTCCATTCGCTGTGTGCTCTTCTGGGTCTGCTTGTATTCTTGTCAGCGGCACTGGGAATCTGTGTCTCTTTCTGTTGCGTCACCTTGCTGCGTCAGTTCTCCATGTGTGCTGCGTCAGTTCTCCATGTGTGCGGCGCCACTCCTGGGCAGGCTGCACTTCTTTCACACTAGGCAGCTCTCCTTGTGGGGCGCACTCCTTGTGCGTGGGGCTCCCCTATGCAGGGGACACCCCTGCGTGGCACAGCATTCCTTGCGCGCATCAGCACTGTGTGTGGGCCAGCTCTTCACATGTCAGGAAGCCCTGGGTTTGAACCTTGGACCTCCCATATGGTAGGTGGACGCCCTATCCGTTGGGCCAAATCTGCTTCCCTGGCTATTTTAATCTTAACAAAAACAAATGATCTCAGAGAGCAGAGGCACTTTGTTTCAGGTGTCCTTCCTAGGTATGCCTGGATCTAAAACTAGGGTTTTATATTGTCTCCTAGTCTGCAGAACATTCACACCTTTTAAATAAAAAAAAATTGCCTTTAGGTAAAACCTGTTTTTATCCTGATTAAAATAATTTATTTTCCCTGAGGATATTCAACCATTTTATCTATCTATCTATCTATCTATCTATCTATCTATCTATCTATCTATCTATCTATCTATCTATCTATCTATCTATTTTTTGGAGGCACGGGGAGATTAAACCCAGGACTTCATATATGTGAAGCGGGAGCTCAACCCGCTCCACTCAATCATTTTAAGGATAATTTTCTCAATAGTCATCCTGGTTAAGATAGAGAGAAGCAAGTATTACTTCACGAAAGTTAGTAGGACTTTAACAAAATAAATTGCTGCTGAATGGATCTGGGGTGTTGTGACAAGAATCCTGTGGAAAAGGTGCCAGCACATGCTGTGATGCTGGGAACCCTTGGTGTACTGGATGTACACTAGCCAGGGAATTGGCCAACTTTTCTGTAATGGACCAGACAGTTAATATTTCAGGGTTCACAGGTCATACTGTCTCTGTCACAACTACTGGACTCTGCTATGGTAGTGTGCATGTAAACAAATGGGCATGGCTGTGTTCCAATAAAACTTTATTTATAAAAACAGGCAGTGGACTAGATTTGGCCTCCAGTCTTAGTCTGTTCCAGATCATTTGGGAATGGTAGATATGCCCATGGCCTTGAAAATTTTATCCTCTGCCTCATATTGAATCCACTATTTTTTTTCCCTCTTAAGTATTCTGTCATCCACAACACTTTCTTTTCTCCCAATAATGTAACATTTGGGGAAAACTTTGTAGACTGAAACCACTTCAATCAGTTCTGGCTTTGTTTGCTTATGGAGGTGAATGAAAACCAAGACTTTCCGGGACCTCATAGGTTTAAGAACTTTCAAATAATACTTCCTAAAATCTAAGGTAATTGTACTTCTGTAGGATGGATGAAATATACTACTGTCCTAATGTCTTTTGGCTTGTGGTAATTAAGATTTTATACCTCAAACAAATTAGATGGAAATAGAGAAGATATACACTGCTAGCGAGTTAGATTATTCAAAAAATGGCTCGTCTAATGATTGATGGTGAAGACTTTGGTAAAGAAGAATTTGAATAAATGTTTTTCCATAAAGTGTGGGGGTTGCAAAACAATACTTCTAATTTAATACATTGTTTTTTGTTACATTCTGATAAGAATTCTAATAACAATACCTATCTCGTAAGGTTGTTATAGGAACTAAGTGCCAGGTGAACTTGTGAAGGTTGAACCCCTGGCTCTAGGAGGTGACTAATAAATATTAACACCCATTCCGTTTCCTTTAATAATAAAAGCAAATAGCTGGGAGAGAAATCACTTAATCCAGTACTTGCGCCAAAGGACTAGGGTTCCATAGTACACAGTTTGGAAATGCTTACCCTTTAGAGCAGGGGTTCTTAACCAGGGGTCCATGAGCTTGAATTGAAATTCAAAAAAACATTATTCTTGTGGGGATGTGTTGGTGTGGGTGTGATATATCTTATTAAATAATACATAGGATAGTGTGGACTTAGTAAGGGGTCCGTGGTTTTCACCTGATTGGCAAAGGGGTCCCTGCTCTAGATAACATCTTCAGAAACAGATTAGGCTAAAGAAAATTAAGAAGCTCTAATGGAAAGAGAGAAAGAAATAAAACTTTGGATAAGAAAATGATTTCTCTCTGTCAAACAGTGGTTAAAATAGCCTTAAGTCCTTTTAAAAATAACTTAATTATATTTGGCTACTACCAATTGGATGCATATCTTCTCCATGCTGATGGCAAATTGTTATATGTGATGATCAGACCAATATAATTAAAAGTTGTCACACTCTCATCCTGAGGTAGGAGGCCTGGGAATGATGAATAGGAGCTCATCTCAGTCAGGTATTACATTTGTGTCTGTGCGATTATTTTAATAAACACAAAAGGGAAATAGAGGAGGGAAGCGAAGGAAAGTTTTAAGTTTCATATTTCCAACTGAAAAAACCATCATGGGAAGTATCCATGTCCTTCAAAAGGAAAAGAACACAAACTTGAAAGAGGGCAGGATATGAAAACGAGAGGGTGTAATGGGCTGTTGAGTGGAGAAGGAAGTGCACCATATGCAGCGCCCTGAGGGGAGAGTGGATAAACAAAGTGAGGCTGAAGGCTGTGGGCTTCCTGAAGTGCAAGGAAGGCGGAGGTCCTGAGGGGGGTGACACTTGGGGAAGAGGAATGAAGAAAGCTTTCCCTTCTGAGGGACCGAGAGATAGAAGGAGTTTTCTCCTAGACGCCCCACACACGTGGAAAGAAAGATGAGCTCTGAAAGCACTTTCTAGGTGAAACCACAAAGGTCGCAAGTTTTGACGGTGGCTTGGGGGAGAAATGTGAATACCGACATTAGGGCTTCGCATTCCTAGCAAAAGGCACATGGCCTTCTGAAAATCAACAGGAAACGCTAGGGGACAGTGGGATCAACAGCAACGTGGTTAGCTGCTAGAATGGAACATTTAGGAATAAGACTAACTCTTCAAAAATACGTTTCTTGAGGGCCATGTTACGTACTTTTAGCTGGAAGCAAAAAAGAAAATAATAGTTAAACCAGAGGTGGAAGACAGTGAGGATGGGGCTGATAGAAGGATTTTAAGTCAGCTGGGCTTATATTGAGAACTAATCTATATGCTCATATTAACAGGTAAGGTAAAGGAGATGGGGGCAATTGATAAATGTGGGAGTTCTATTATGAAAGAAAGGAATAATGGGTTTGTGTACATTTCAAAGAATGTTGATATGTTTCAATGAATTTATACATCAACCTGGAAGAAATAAGTGTAAGTACAATAGAAAATGAGCGGATGGCAGTCTTTCCAAACCCGCTGTCATCTTAACTCTATAGATGCAGTGTAATCTTATTGATTTTAAAATCTTGGTATTACTGTGGACAAGAAAGGCAGAACAATTGGGGAGCAGGCATGACTATCAAGAGGCTAAAACCTGTCACAAGGATGAGTTAACATTGCAAGAGGAAAATCCAGCTTTTTCTGTGCTTACTGATATTTGAATTTTTTAAATCTCAAAGTTGCACTGACATTTTATTTTTGAAGCAGCAAAGGTGAATGAAGCCTAACACTGCTGAGTTTAATGTGGCTTCTCCTCATTTGTGTAACTTTCCAAGAAAAATAAAAAAGGAAGAAAGGAAGGACAGAGAAAGAAAAGAAAAGAAAAAAAAAGGTGTACAAAAGGAGTAAGCACATATCTCTATCGGGTGCATCCTTTCATGGTAAAGCCTCTGAATGAGCATGATATGGACATAATCTACTTTTGTAGGTGAGCAGCTACAAGCACAAACAGTCCCTGGGGAATTCCTTTCCTTCTCATTAAAGGTCCTGCGCCAGGGACATCTGTACTATGTATTTGCTTCAGGGCTGGTAAGGAAAGCAGTCTCCTGCCTTGTGAGACAGTGCTAGGCTGTTACTCCTGGCATATATTGTGCTGTGATTTTAATTAAAGCATTTGAATGCTGGCAGGTCGGTATTGTTAGAAGGGATGTCTGATTAATTGCTTATTTCTTTGTCACTGCTATAAATAGAATGTTGTGAGGGGACATGCTCCAATCCAAACAATTCCCCCTAGAGTGGACAAGTAACTGGACTTGGGAGCAATCACTTTGACTTGGAATGTGAGAGAGGAGAAAAGCCCTCGTGCACTGGTCATTGGAGGGTCCCACTTAGAGATGCTGGGGGTTAAAAATGCATCCTAATCATGGAGGGTGAGCCAAGGCTATGCCTTTTGTGCCTACCCTGGCTCAGAGGTACAGGGAGGAGTCAGCAGGTAAGGAACTGTGCTTTCAGCCAGCCAAATTAATAAATGTGCAAATTAAAAAGGATGTCAGAGCACTAAAGAAACATCTGCTAACCAAAGTAAAAAAGTAATGATGATGATGATAAATAGGGAGAGACAAAAGGGATTTCTGCCTCAGGCAAATTTCCATCCAGCTGCACCTTACTGTAAGGAGCAATCAGAGTTACCCACGAGACTCCCACGGTGAAACGTTCCGAATGTCAGCTTCTAGAGTCCAGGCGGTAGACGGGCAGGCTATTGATGCCCGAGCAGTATTTGACCAGATACGTGTAACTGTCCCGGTTCACCCTGTTCAGGTTTTCCCAGACTTGGCACTCCACATTTCCAGTCAATAATTCACTCTTTGCTGTGCGGGCTGTCCTGTTCATTGTAGGACGGTTAGCAGATCCCTGACCTCTACCTACGAGATGCCCGTAGTCCACCCTCCCTCAGTCAATACAAACCAAAAGGTCCCACACATTGCTGCCTGTCCCCTGGGGGACAACGACCCTGATAGAGAACCGCTGCCCTAGTTCAAATCACTGGAAGCTAACCTTGTACTCTTGACTGAAACATGCACTGCTGGACAAACAATGAGAGGGATGAACTGCTAAGGAGTTACTTGGACTGTTTGGCTGTGATGGGCATCGGGTTGAAGTGCATCTAGCGAGCCATCAAACCCGTGTGATAGTTGCAATGGAGAACATTGTCTTAGGAAATGCAAAATACTCAGCTTGGAGAAATCCAGGCTCCTATCCACACCCACACGCGTAGTTTTCTGTTTGTAATGCTTTTTCTTTGCTCTCTTCTTCAGGAAATTTGGAACAAGAGTTATGTTTTCTTTTGCAGTGCAACGCACAGTTTTGGTTTTCATAAGGCAATCCATCAATGACTCTATTCACGACGGAAAACGTTGAAAAGAATCTTGTCGCTGAACACTTCTGGCATCCTAAGATCTTCCTCACGAACTTCCTGTTTAGAAACAACATAGTAATTACTAATTGTAATTATGTCCTGAATCTCTACAGCCAGCTGTCTTTATTTTTTGTTGTTTTCAAGAAGCAGGTGAAGTCAATACTAGTTTTTAGAATTTACAAGGGTCACCTGGGGAAATTCAGTGCCAATTATTCACCATGACATTTCACTTTATGTATGTATTCGTGTTTAAGAAAATATCTTTTCTATAGCCTATTGTTTATTATGGCACAACTTAACAGGGATAGCTAATGGTGTGATTGTTCCTTCAGTTATTTCAAATGCAGTGCAGGGCCAAAAACAGTCCAGCGATGTTTAGGAAGTTGCATTTGTTATTTTTCCCATTGCCAAAATGAGGTATTGGCCATTACCTCAGTAAATAAGGGCTAAGTTTGCAATCAAATACATCTTATAGAATAACTTTTTAAAAATACATACTAAGTAAATCTCTTTTTCATATAGTTTTCTAACCATTTCCATTTTCTTAAAATGTTCTTTATAAGGAGAAATATGATAAGCGCACGTGTGGGTACAACAGTCCAGGGCCAGCACTCCGGGGGGCTCTCCCACTCCCGTGACGTCCCGCACAGACTTGCGGTGGACGGTCTCCAGTGGGAATCACATTGCTAAAGTTTCAGATGAGACCCTCAAAACAATGCAGCAGACCCTCTTTCAAATAAAAAACCTCCTTCTTCACAACAGTCCTGACCGTCTCAAGATTCAACAGCTGGAGAAACATAATATTATATTTCCCCCATAATAAAATACGATGTTTAGCCCATCCAATATGATATGCTTAATTTGAAATCAAATGCGACCACTTTCATATCAATTCTTTCCTCCCACTTGGCTCAGACGCATTGTTTTCATGTACGTGAGTTACCTCAAAGTTTATCACATAATCTGATAGGAATAGCAGCAGATGAAAAGGCATTTCAAGGTCCATAATATTGCTAGGCTAACCCCTTTCTTTCGACCAGTTCTGCAAGCTACAGAAATTTGCATGTGACTTGAATAAGCAGCCAAACTTCAGGGTACTTATCTAAATGCAATCCTCAAATCTTTTTATTTTATTTTATTTTATTTTTTTCCTCCAGTCTTTTTAAATTCATCCAGCCTTAACAGAAACTGGACAGTTTTTCCATCTTGGATTACAGAGTGGTAAATGATGCCAACTTATTAGAAAGTTTCCGAATATTCTTTGTATAGTTTGGGAATACTAAAATTAGACCCAATTTCTTTTTCAATGCAGTGTGCTAGATACATCGAATATTCATTCATGCATATTTATGTACATTTAGTTACAAGATCACAAAAGGTGGGGAGAAACAACATGATTCAAAGGGACTATTGAGGGAATCAAAGAGTCATAGAAGTTAAAAGAACCTTGCAAGATCACCTAGAAAGTTTCCCCTCCCATTTTCAAAGGGAAAATGTTCTATCTCTTTTAGAAAGATATCTCAGAGGGGAAGACTGACTGACCTCTTGATTGTCTCTGTGACATTGGAGGATTCTCTGCTATTGTGATCTAGGAACTTTCCTTTGACACCCATCCCCTCATCAAGATGTAGAGAAATACTGGTCTCCCATGGCTACTGTTAACTGTTATTTATTGTAAAATACCTATACAATCAAAAAGAATTTGAACTGGTTGGGTGTGGGCCATTACTGGCCAACCAGAGAGCTAGGCTTTTGCAAAGGGTTGAGAAACAACTGTACAGATGTGGGTCAGTGACCGTGTAAATTTCCATTCTCCAAGTGGCCCAGAAAACCATTTTCATCTATGGTAATTAAACGATGATGTGAGGTGGAAAGAAAGGTATACTGTTTGACAAATGGATCCTAGGTCAGATAAATGTCTTAGGAGAGCTTGGGTACACACCAGCCATGAAGTCCAATTTAATCTACTGAATTCTTACGAGGGAAAAATCCACATACAATGTGAGATGAACAGGAAGTGCATAGTTCCCAGCCAAGCAAGAAAAGGGCCGATAGCAGAAGATTAACAGAGTGGGGACAAGTAAAGATATTGGGTGGCAAGACTGGAAAATGAATGGACCTGGAGGGGGTGTTCTGGATATTTCAGGACATAAGAAAAATAACCCTTTCCTGGGCTTCCATGTACACGCTTTTGACCGCAGCGGCCAGTATGATGTGTTGGAAGAGGATGTGTTGTGTTGGCATTGGAATGCCTGAGTTCTAATTGGGATCTTGACTTTGAACAAGTTTACCCCTTAACTCTTACCTCAGTGCCCAGGACGCTGTGATTCCAGCTGTGGCTCCTTGTCTTGGATGTGGCTGACTTAGAACAAATATGGCCATCACTGAAAACATGTGTGCTAGCTCTAGAAAAATCCAGCTGTGGAATAGGCTCTATATCAAAATCTTAACTGTGAAAATCAGGACTGCAATGGTGAACCACTATTCCATTTTTAAAAATTCATATGCGGAAATGTATTATAACCCCTATCTCTACACACTGTGTTTGGGTAATGTTGATTTATTAGTACAGTAGAATCCCACTAATTAGCACTAATGACAGGGGAACCCATTGTGGATTATAGAATTTTGCAAATTAGTGAGTACATGAATAAACAATAAAAATCAAGAGTCCTGCACTGCAAAATGTCCTTTTCCACTTATTTTGACAGGAAGGTGTTTAATGTTGATTATTTATGATAATTCTTCATCATACATAGCTAATGTTGGATTTTGTTAAAAGGGGCATTTGTAAGGATTAATGGGATAATGCTTATAAAGCATTTGGGTAAAAGGAGCAACACAAGTGCAACACATTAGGATGATGGAACATAATGAAGTTGTAGAGATAAGGGAAGAAAACTTTCAAGTTTTAGATGAGTAGTGTAGGTGGCAGCTGGATTTTTTTTTTTAATTGTGAGCTTGGGCTTGAGAATTAACAATATTTAAATATTAAATGACTGTAAAAACATATCTCAGTCTGTGTTTATCATCAATATGTTCAGGTGATTAACTGCTTTATTTTAGCTACTGTGAACAATCTTTTTCAGGTGGTTTTTTCTAGCAATAGTAAATGTATTGAATTATTTAATACATAAGAGGTTCCCAGATGAAATGATGTAGGAACCCTGGACTTGAATATTTAATATTGTATATTTAATTGTAATTTAAAATAAATTTTAATTTAATTAAAATTTCTATAGGAAGCAGTGTTCAGAGTTGGGTAATATGCAAATTTAGTCTTGGGACTTGATTGATCATGTATTAATAAAGAATCATGCTTTAAACACAGATCTAATATCTTTGAATCAATACTAGAGCTGAAGAAGAGTTATTCTGCTAAATAAAGAGAAAAAGGCATGGAATTAGGAGTAAAAATTCAGGGTAAACCAGTCTTGAAATAAGTTTAAAAGTATATGGTCCTGGGTTACAAAATTTTGCATCCCTCTAAGTAAATACCAGTAGATGAAGAGAACACTATGCAAATTGAAGTCTTGCCACACAAAGCAGTTCAAATTTAGCTTGACCGCAGTCGACTCTCTGTTCGTTCCCAGGCCTGTTCTTTGGCATCTTTTAAGTTGTGGTAACTTATTTGCCAGTTGATGATTTAAGTACTATTTCCTCAAGCCTGCCCAACTAAACTGGTCCAAACACATTTCCAGGCTTCTATGAGAGGTTATACTGTAGAATAGCTCTCCCTGCCTCGGTTTCCTGTTGGTCTGTACGCTGGCATTTTTCAGATTTACCAGCTAGCAGTCTTGGTCGGCCAGAGAAAACAGGCAAGAGAGTTAGACACCCTCACAGTTGGGCATTATGGAAGCTTTGGAGATCACGGTGGAGAGCTAGCACCTGAGGCACATGAAGGTCTGGTAATAATTCTTCCTCTTTTCTGTTAGTCTTCGAGCTCTGAGAGGACAAAATGATTTGGCAAAACAGGGTGCACAAGTCAGCGTACGTAAATCGACTCAGTGTGCTCTGAATTCGGGTGAAAACACGAAATCTCTTTTCGATTCCGTGCCTCACATTTTGAAGCAGTTGTCCTTACATGAAGTTCAAAGAACAAAACAAAACAAAACAAAACCGGACTGTGAAAAGGCTTAAGTTTTCCGCATTCCCAGACTTCCTGCTGCTTGGCGCGCTGGCACCTGGGAGGCGGGAGGGGCAAGGCCTTGGCCTCACTCCACAGTCTACTTGGAGACCGAAATGAAATGAAAATTTCTTTTGATGATGTGTGTAACCCTATTCTAACCCACTTTGACTGAGGGGCCTACTAGTTTGTCTAAATTTTTGCTTCCTTAGTCTAAGAAAAAAATCTCTGAACATGTAAACATACAAAAGGAATCAATAGTATACAAAAGGCTACTTACATATGTGGAAATTATACTTGGGCCTTTACTTCCTTTCTAAACAAACAAACAAACACAAATCAAAAAATAAAAAGTATTCCATGGAAATATCTTACATACACATTTTTAAAAAATGGCTTTTCTTAAAGTCACTGTTTTCAACTGGCAAAATGATATGATTTAACCATTATCGGATCCTAAAAACTGCTAATGAGGAGAAAACATAAATACCGAAAGTCTTCAATTATTTTTCCAGCTGCTTTGCCTATAAACTTTTAATACATTCCTCTTTTTTTTTTTTTGCCATGTGTAGTGATTTATAGAGAGATGTGACCCTGAGCTTCCAATCCATTTATATTTAACTCAACAAAGCATCACTGATGAATTCTACTGGGTGCTCTGTACCTGTTTAACATGCTTTCCCCCTTGGAAATTAGAAAATTAGCAAGGAAAAAGAGAAGTGAAACCCAAAGGGCGGTAGTCAGGTTTGATACCAATGCTATGTGAATCTTAGATAACATCAGAAAATGGCAGATTTCATTTTTCATCCTTAACATATGTGTTTCTCAGGTCAAGGGTGTTTTCCATGCAGACCATTGACTTTCAGCGAATCACCTATAAGCAAGCAATTGCCAAAGAGAAAACATGGCCTCATCTGCTGACATCTTCAAATAAATCATTTAATTTTACTCATGAGTGTTAATGCCATATGCCAATTAAAAGAAATGCCACATTCCATCCTTCAGGGTTTTTTTTTAAGATTTACTTTTATTTATTTATTCCCCCCAACCCCCCCCATTGTTTTGCATTTGCTGTCTGCTCTCTGTGTTCTTCTGTGTCTGCTTGTCTTCTTGTTAGGTGGTACTGGGAACTGATCCTGGGTCCTTCCAGAGGTGCTCACTTTCTTGCACCACCTCAGCTCCCTTGTCTGTTGCATTTCTTATTGTCTCTCCTCTCTGTCTCTTTTTTTGAGTCACCTTCCTGCACCAGCTATCTGCGCAGGCCAGCACTCTGCTCAGGCCAGCTTGCCTTTCGCCAGGAGGTCCCAGGAGTTTGAATCCTGCACCTGCTATATGGTAAACGGGAGGCCAATTGCTTGAACCACATTCATTTTCCCATCAGGCATTTTTGACAGAGATCACCTCAGGGCCAATGCTTCTGTTTTACTGGCAATATCATATTATTGCTACCTTGATTCAATTGGATCCACAACTTTTCACACCCCAAAAAGAGTCAAGATTGCTAAAACATGTCATAGAATCCTAAGTGGAAAACATGAAAACAACAGGCGAACTTATATAGGTAGTATATACACATACAGAGCACGCATACACACACACACATACACACCCTGAGCTTCAGATATGGGTCATATGCACACTGCTGGACACTGAGTAGAGAGCATGCCAGTAGTCCATGTAGAGTACCCAGAATTCTACCTCTTTCTGTCAGAATACCTACCTACCTAGAAACTTTGTCCTTGGCTTCCTTAGCAGTTCAAACTCATTTTCCATGTTGAGAAGCTATGTATTTCCAAGCAATATTTGAGCCTTCACATTAATTGGTTTCCTTCTTTTCATGTTTAACTCTTGGAATTATTATTAGGCAAAATTCTTGGCATTCTGAAAACTTCCACTGTGAAACTAAGTACTGATTTCATTGGGAGCCACAAGTGCTCAGTAAAAATGAGTTTTGCTTAATTCCAACTAGAATTATTTTGAATGTGGGAATGTATTGGAGAAGCAGCATACGTGAAACTCATCTATTTGGAGGCAGATAAACAGGGGTGTTGCAACCAGTATCGAGTTGATCATTTTGTTGGCACACAGAGACCATGGTGTGGAGGTAAAGAAACCTGACCTAGTATATAGTTTGCAGGAATTGAGATTGTTGGGTGATCCCCCACGCTCACCATCTCTCTTCACTTGTGGACAAAATCATAGACACATTCAGGCAGTCACTCCTGTTTTAGTTATTCTCCAGACAGCTGATGGGAGCTTTGGAAGATTGCCTTTGGAATTGCCTTTGGAAGCCAGTAGAAAGGAGGGATGACTTCTATGTGAATAATTTGCAGTTTTTTTAGCTTAAGGTGTTTCATCAAATGTTTCAGAAAAAATGAAGGAGGCAGAAGGAAGTCCAATCCATCAGCTTCTTTCCCAGCTACTTTGAGACAATCACAGTGGGAAGTAGACATTTTATTTTGCAGACCTTTTATTCTACTGCTCTCTTTCCCTCAAATACACATCCCAGAACAGCAGTACTAACAAAATATAGGATTAAATACGAGTCCCCAGGATTTAAATGTGTACTTATGGAGGCCAGGTTTATTCAGTTGCTCATTCAGTCCACACAGACTCAGCATAACAGCACAAGAAGGGAATTATTTGCCCTCCGTAGGTTTTTACATTTGTTAAAGGTAGCATATCTGCAGAAATGGTATCTGTAATTTATACCCACCAATAGATGGCATTACCTAAAGGATATGTTCTCAAATTTCTGTAAATTGGATCATATTTTAAATGTACTCAAGGGATTTTAAAGTGATTCTGTATTTCATAGTTTTTAGACGAAAATCTTACTGTTGAAAATTCACTATTTTTCCTTTTACTAAAGCCAGGACTTTTAACACAGTAGGGTTTTAAAGTGGGGCCCACCTGTCTTGAACCCTCCCAGCCTCTCAAGGCCCCCTCCCCTCCTTCAGAGCAGCCTCCTCCACCAAGCTGGGGGGACGTGGAGAAACATCAGGGCCACTCTTCTGCCTTCCTAGGAGGCTGTGCGGCCATCTCTCAACTCTCTTCTTACATATCTCCAAGGACTTCCCTACAGAGGCACTCCAAAATTCACTTCACTCCCTCCTATTTGCCGAGCACTGGGGGAGATTGCCTATGCTTTGGTCTCCTTATTTTGTTTAGTCCTGATTCCCTGATTAGATCAAATCTCCTTTTGGGACAAGGATTTTATTTCATCCATATTGCAAACAGTTTCCACCAAAATGGGTGGTTGGCAAGTTCTTAAATTATGTTATGATTGCTTATCAGTCACCTAAAAATAGCGTTGGTTGGAGTTGACTAGTTCTTTGGTGTGTAGGGGGGATTACTTGATGAAGCCTGATTATCTCATGTTTTTCATTGAATTCCATTTAAAAAATATATTTTTTCTGTTTCTGAAAATGTGGTTCTTTCCCTTGTCACCTTCCAGACTTGTAGGCAAAATGTGTTCCACTGGAGGAAACAATGTCAGAGCGCTCACTCTGACTTCCCAGGTTCCTTCTTTACAAAGATTTTACAAAGCAGGTTTCAACCTTTTTAACACCAAGGGGGTTCATCAAATCTAATCATGTGTCCAATTCCACAGGGCAGATCTCAGGGCCACAGGTAGAGTTTCAAGCCAGATCACACTGCGAAATACTCTGTGCTCTTGAGGAAATTCTTCTGGACAGAACTAATTTTTTTTTTTTCCACCCAATATTTTCATCCAGTGAAAAGTTATATAGAGCAAAGCTTTCTTTCCAATTTCTCTGGGCACAGTTCTTTTTCCCTGTTATTTTCCACCCAGGGTTACAAATCCTATGACTGGCACTCAAGGCAGACACTTTCTCCACTCGTTGCTGGGAATGAGAGTCAAACAGGAGGTGCTGAGTTCTGGAATTTTCCGGATGCCCTCGTGTGTGGTGACAACACGGCACCTCGCGGACTGACTGCTGCTCTGTTTCTCCTTCACATCTGTAAAGTCAGTCCTCACCGCCCCGCTGAAGCAGGTGCCAGGGACTGCTCTGCACCACGTCCTGGGCTCGCTGGTGCCACAGCCACGGCCACCTCCTCCCCCGGCTGTCTAAAGGCAGCATGCCCGAGGACCTCCCAAATGCAGGCCTCCCCGCTTGGGGAAAACCTTGCTTTTTGTGGTTTCCCCTCTTCTGTGTCTGTTGGTGGCAGAAGGCTGGAGTCAAAATCCTGTAGCTTCCACGAATCCTAGTTCAGAGAATAGTACTAAATCTTTTTTTTTTTTTTTTTTCGAACCCAACTGCAGACTTGAGCCCTTGATCTATCCATCTTGCATAAACATATCATGACAGGTAGTTCAGTCTGTGAAACAAAAGGTTAGCAAAATTCAGGCTTTATTGTTTCTTGCCACCCCCACATGGTTATACAGAATTTCATCTGGCCTTTTCCTGAGGATCATAAGCCCAGCAATGGTGAGTGGGTGAGCCCAAAAAGGTATGAGTGGGGCAGAGGACAATTGGTTGCTGAGAATTAGGTCTCAAGAACAAACTTTGGCCCAAGGATAGGTACTCCCGTTTCCCCTATTTTTTAGGGGAGAGAGGTGCAGAGAGAAAAATTAACTTGGCCAAGGAATCGCCAGCTTTACATGACAGGCTGGGTGGTCCCAGCTGTCTCACTGCAGTAATCTCTGCCCTCTCTCCATTGAGGAGTGATATATTCAGATTCCTCCAAAGTGTCAGCCATATCAACACTGGACAAGGGGAAACCACTGCCCCGAAGACAGTACAGTTCACTCCAGTGCCAGCTACTCACAGGCACCTGCCAGGAGACGCAGGGAACATGGTCATGAGTGAGGCAAATTTGCCTTCTAAGACCTAAAGTCAAATGAGAGGAAAAGAAACAATAAATAACTGAATCAAAAAGCAAGATTTGATAAGTGCCCAACCAGTGATGCATGCACAAGCAGTAGGGACATGTCACCACTGAAAGAATCTGGCAAGGTGGCCTATGGGGAAAACTCTGAAAGATTTGGGAGATTTTGAAAGATGCACTGGGGCATGGCATTCCAGGTAGAGGGAACGGCCTGGGGGAAATGGAGGGTCCAGAAAGCAAAGCACGTATTTGTAAATGAAACTCCAGCTTGGCAGCAGAATAGGTTTGAAGCGGAGGAGCAGGTAACAAAGCTGGAAGGGTAGATTGGGGTGTGACCCAGAAGGGCCTTAAATGCCAGACTAAGTTGACAAGGAAGACCTGACACAAGATAGGAGTGGAAAAGTTCTGGAGAAGGTTTTTAGGATGAATCTACAGGTTTGGCAATGGCTTTGATGTAGCCACTTGTGCACTGCCGGATGTTAACAACAGGAATTAAATGTGAAAGAGTGGGATTCTGGCTAAACAACATGGCCAAGAACTTCTAAAGTTGACCAGCTGTTAGAGGGCTATTCCTATGGAGATGTCCAGCCTTAGGTGGAACCTGGGCAGGGACAGCTTTCTGAAATGTTATTGCTGAGGGACAAACCTTTTGGGAATTCTCAGTTCAGAGATAGTGGCTAAAAGCATGGGGGTGACTCTGTGTTATCATCCAAGGAGAGAGAGAAGGGCTGAGGCCAGTACTTTTGAAAGTATCATAGAGTTGTCCAGAGGAGGGGAAAAGAGAAAACTTGGAATAGACTGAGATGGAGTGACCCGAGAGGGAGGCAGAGCCCCAGGAGGGTGTGGAGAATGGAGAGTTTCAGGAAGTAGCGAGACAGTGAAATACCTTGCAGAAAATTTCGAGGAGCTAACGTTCACTGTGTGTTTACTGATGGCTACACTGTACTAAGCATTTAAAATGTCATCTCATTCAATCTTGGCAGCAAGCCAGTGTTTGAAAGAAGGCCATATCCTCATTTTACAGGCTTCGAGACTGTGAGTGACTTTGCCAAGGTCATTCAGCTGTGAGGGAAGGAGCTGAGGTCAGATCCAGGGGGTCTGGCTTTTATACTCCTGCCGTTCTGCAGTATGATGAGTGTCATTTGTTTCTCCAAACCAGAACGAACCTCGGAAAACTGCATTTAGCTTCTTGCTCATCTTGTCCTAAACCAGGAGTCAGCAACTACGGCGGCTAGAATGAAATCTGGCCCACACCTGTTTTTGTAAGTAAAGTTTTATTGGAACACAGCCACATCCACTCCTTTATGTGTTGTCTATGGCTGCTTTTGCACTACAATGATAGAGCTGAGTGGTTGTGATGGAAAGCCTAATAATTGATTATTGGCCCTTTACAGAAAATATTTGCTGACCTCTGTGTTAAAACATGAGGTTGCATAAAATATATTGAAAATTAGAAACTCCAATTGAATCTAATGTAAAAATCTCATCTTAAAATGAAAATAAACCTGTGGAAAAAAATAAGGTATAACACCAAATTGATTTCCATCTATTAGGGAATAGTATCAGCTGCTATTAAACTGTACTTAATCAGATTTTCTGCAAACCTCCCCCTCCCCCCACCAGGAATTTGGAAGAAACAGAAGATGACAAATGAGCATCGGGTGACATTGATGCAGCAGCACCTACCAACTCAGAAAAGAGTTAAGTCTGGCAAAATCTTTGCATCTCACAAGAACCCTGGAAGGGCGGGTATGGAATTAAGACCTTAAAAGACCACAAACAATCCCTGAGGACTAGAACTCAACACACAATAGGGCCCCGGCCAGTTTGTCCCCTGTCCGTGAGCCAGGATCCCAGGGCCCGGTGGAAGGACATATGTCTCCTGATTCTTCGGTTGTGTCTGTCAGGACCAGCGGGCTCCTTGGAGGCAAGGTGGCATCCCTGAGGCTGGCAGCCTCTCTGGTGTTGGTGGCGCAGCAGGCTGTCTGAGGCGGCAGCCCTGCTGGGGCACATCTGTCCCTCTCAATATTCACACTGCTAATGTCTCACTCTGGTGACAAATGCAAATTGGGTTGCTTCGTCCAAACATGTCAGCCTCATTAGCAGGTGCATAGCGACTGGCACGAGGCGTCGGCCTGGCCGTTTCTTCTGTTCCTACCTCCACACACTTAGGGTTGTCTCACCCTTAAGGACTGATGATGGGCAGGTCTAGTTGTGGGGAGCAGGCAGGAAAATCCTTTTTAATGAATAAAACGGCTGTGGCTACTAGGAATTGTTTGCCATGGGTTATTCTCTGTAAAGCAAATTGACGTTCTCTTCTGGCAAAAAAAAAATTGTGCAAAACCAGAGAAGCAAACTTATAACACTTGCTGTGTCCCCAGGAAAGAGCAGTGTATAAAATTATAACTCTGGGTATAAGAAATAGGACAGGATGATTTTTAAAAATCTGTTTACATACTTGTTAAAATTTTAAAGTGTTTTTCTTCTTTTTGGTAAAAAAAAAATTTTGATCAACTGTATAATGATCATCCAAACTCCACTTTTCCTTCCATTATTTGAATCTACACCTTTAAGTAATTTTCTCTCTTAGAGCAGAAATTTGAATGCTCTGAATGATTTTTGAGTTTCTTAAAAGTTTGACAGTGACATTGTGATAACAAAAGCCTGGGATTTCAGTTAAGAATGACACTCTTGTCATTAATAAATGCCCCCATATATTTCATTTCTAGGTCCCAGGTAGGATTGAATTGTCTTTGTTATAATCAAAATCTTTTTAGAGTCTTTTTGATGCCAATAATATGTTTGTTTAATATATAGATTGAGTACTAAGGAATAAGTTAACATGGGAATTAAAATATTTCTTGACAGTGGCTGTGACTTTATAGTATTTATTTAACTTTTTATATATATATTTGACAGCCAAATAAGTAATTTTTACTGCTAATAACCCACACGTTGTTTTTAAAGCAAGCTAAAGGGTGTTATCAATTGTCCTGTTTGTTATTTTTATTTTGGCTGGAATTTTTTTAAAAAACAAAAATGTTAGATCTTTTGTATTCCAGACTGATATTTTAACTTTCAGATAGAAACTTAATATACATCTTCCTGAGTAAGGAAATTTTTGAAAATTTCCCCAGAGCTTAGTTCTTCCTGAAGATAAAACTAACCAAGGTTTCCAGAATGTCTACATTGAAACACCCTTTCTCTGCCTAAGTTTGTAAAAGAAAAATCAATGGGAAAAATTATTTGAGCAATCAAATAGGCAGTTTCCTATCATTTGCTTTATTTTCATGATATCAACTATTCAGACTAAAAATTAAGCAACTTGATCAATTATTTGGATGGCCAAACATACAGATGTTTGACATCAGAGACAACATTTGGATTTTCATGAGGCTCTCTTTTGTTTTCATACATACATTGTGTTGTATAGAGTTCAGTCCATTTTTGCTAAGGGTTTCTTTTCAAAACGTTTAAAAATTCCTCACCCTTTAACTTGCAGCACACACCCAGCATGGCTATCGTTTAAATATTTTCTTTCTCAAGGGTCACCTATCCCTTGAAATCAGGTCACCGTGCTCCCTTCTCTTTAAGGGAATCAAACTGCCCATGTGACGAGTCACAGAGCTGCTAGCTGTGTGCCTCCTTTGAAGGACAAAGCTAGACGGAGAATGAAGAGAGCTGTCTGAGGGACCCCGGAAGATGGAGTGCAGGGGGCACGTGGTAGTTCACAGCTCAAAAACCGCGCCAATAGCACGGACCAGATGGAGACCACCTCGCCACTCGGGCTCTGGATCCCCTGTCCCCATCAGCGCCGCACTCACCACCGCCTCTTTTCTCTTCTCAAAACACTTTCTCAGGGTGACAGTTGATGTGCCTGGCGTCGGTCCAGCACTCGCTCCTGGCCTGATGAGTACTTGCAGGCTGCCGGAGCTCCTCCCCTTCTCGTCTTGGCTGTGCGTGGCTCTAGCCAAGCATCCCAGCACCAGGGCTTGGTTGTTTATTTCTCTCCCACCGTTTCTCTTAGGGCCCCAAAGTTTAAGAAAAAGGTCTGCAGGACTTTGAAGTGCTGTTCCTGCAGCCAGATCAAGAACTAGCCCAAACACAAACATGAAGTGCCACCCCAAAGAGAATATTCTAGATGTGGCAGACTGGTCCCAGGGATCCAGACCGGTGGTCCGCTTCCTGCAGCCATCCCTTCCACCTCGCGTTAGTCCACTCCTGCAAGGAATCATTAGCAGGGGAGCCTCTGAGGTGGCAGTGACCTTGATGATGTAGGAACGCCTCAGACGTGGCTCCTGACCCTGACTGAACACTTTTTCTGCCCCGTGACCAAAATTTGTCTCATTTCTGGAAGATGCAGAGGAGAAAGGGGAAAGGAAATGGTGTGCTCTGAGAAGAGACCCTGTTTCTATTCGTTGACACAGTCACCCTGCCTGGAAATCCTGAAATATCTACACGGACACACGAAGTTCGAATGCCACAGACCCAGTTCACCTGACTGAAAACAACAGTATTACACGCCCCCACCCCCCACCCCCCCCAGCATTTCCTCAGTATTCACAGAAGGCTCAGCACTGTACTTGAAACCTCAGGGTGTGTACTTTTGGGCCAGTTGCACAACAAATTGAGGTCAAGTGTCCCCATTTCTTTCGGACGCTTACTTTTCTCTAACCCAATTTCTTGATGTCTGTTAGAAAAGGTAGGACAATTTACACAGACCTTAAAAAGAGTCCACGATTTGGTGGGTTAGCGCAGAGAGTTAAGTGTATGCAAAGACTGTGGATATTAAATTATTTCAGGGGCTCCATTCAGAAGAAAGTCTTTCAAGATCTGAAAGTTGCAAATGGATTCTGGGTACAAAGTTTGGAAAAAGTATGCCACTTGAAAGGAGTCAGCTGAAATGTGAAATCTGGAGGAATTCACCTGTCCACAGAGGTTGCAAACGTCTATGTCTTCCAAGGCTGGGCTGAGGGTCCTGGTGGGAAGGGGCAGGGTGTGAGATGCTAGGCGGTGGGTGTGTGGTGATGGCGCTTTACTGAGTCTTGCAGGCCCTGCCTACAGCAGGCTCATCCCATTTGTTTTAACACATCACGTGTCTGTGGGACAGGATAAAGGTCTGCAGGCTGTCCACCTGACAGTCCCAACCACCCACTTACAGGCCAAGGAACCGAGGGCCTGGGAGGTTCCAGGTCTTGCCCAGGATCGCCCAGCTCATCAACCATCGAACTTCTAGAACCTGGGGCTTCTGATTTAATCCATCTCACTATCCGCCACTGCACTGGACTCCAACAGACCATGGAAAGTTTTGTCTGTTCATTGTTCTCTGTAAACTCGAAATGATCTAGCTTTTTACTTTCTCATGTGTAAAATGAGTATGACGCTTTTTATTCAAATTGTTGGTTCAAGGATTAAGAGAGATAAAATATGTCTTTAAAAATCACAATTCTTGGAAGGCAGTAGATAGTAAAATTTCCTTCTCTCCCTCCTTCATGATTTTCCTCCTTTCTTTCCTGGCTACCCCCTACTCTCTTCCCATTGCCCCCTCTCCTCTCTTCTCTTCTCCCTTCTTGAAAGGGACTTTGCCTTAATTTTGTAGCCCTAGGGAGAGTAGCCTCGTGCCTTATATGTTGCCAGGATTCCATAAATTTAGAGGGAAAGGGTTAGTGCAAAGCAGGCCTCCAGTAAGCTATGGAGCAGACAGCTGTTATGAAGCATAGGACAACAGATGCGCTTGTCACACAGTCATTTTAGCCACTCCTTAGGGGTAGTAGTCCTGAGCCATTATCCATAAGTCTGTGCTTTGGATGGCCTTTCTGGCAATGGTAATAGGTTATCCTTAAGTCAGATTTCCTCATCCTTCCACATTTGCAAACAGGCTGGCAGGGTCTGTGAAACAGTCTGTTGTGTCTGTGCAAAGCTAACAAGCATTTGTGAACTGAAGACTCAGTCTTGGCCTTGTTAGCACCATGCTCCATCCAATTGATTTGTTTTGCAGTATGATGAGAGCTTTTGGTGATCAAAACTGGAAAGAAAACAAGCAGAAAACTGTCTGTAGCCCTCCACACAGGGAGGTGCCGGGGCTCCACTCCAGCTCTACCTCACGGATCCAGGGATGCCAGGCAGTTCCAATACGGGAGGGCCCAGAAGAATCAAAGGAGAAGGGAATTTCTGCAGCAGAGCAAATCCTGTTCTCCTTGGCAGTTCTTCTGCAACCTCGACTGGGGGTATTCATACCACATCCCACTCTTCCCATGGGTGGAACCCATCTGCAGATTGCTGGATGAGAAGCAGCCTTCCTTACATGGTTCCTGGTGGTCTCATCCCACAACTGCTCTGCTTTGTTCCTCACAAGATGTTCTTGGGAATGATAGTGGCATGTGGTTCTGGGGGGAGGAAGCTGTGTTCCACTGCTTTGTTCACCGTTTTCTCTCCTTTCTGGAAAATTCCAATTTCAATTAATTCATACTATTAATTATTTAGTTATGTAGTGTTTGTTATATGTCAGGGCTTTATAAATTAAAATCATTCAATTCTCATAACTCTTTGAGGCACTACTATCATTATCATCATTCTCCTCCCTACAAGAGGAAACTGAGGCACAAAGAGGTTAAATATTGCCCAAGATCACAGCTAGTTAATGGTGGAGTCCAGCTTCAAGAAGCCTGTAGGATTTACCTAAAGGCTCCACTGTCAACCACAACAGTCTGCTGCCTTCACAATTTGCATGCAGTGCCTGGTAGTTTACTGTGCAAGTTATAGCTCTCCTGATTTCAAAGCCTTCAGATTTGTGACATAGTATAGCCTCCCCAGGGCTCCCCCTTTCCCTCCCCTGACACTCTTTCCTGTTCTTACCTCAGAATTCTCAATGAGCAGCACTCCAAGTAGCCTCTACCAAACTGCTGAAAACCTCACTTGAGTTGAAATGTATTTGCCTTCCCTCCAGTTCTCAGAAATCACCATTGCCAAGCTCTGACCTCTTATTTGAAGAAAGTCTGAAACGTTAGTCTAGATTAGAATAACTGTACTTGAATGTATATACTGGCAATGATATTCTTCATTTACATGTGTATATGTCTCAGTATGTGTGTATTCTCCCCCAAAATCTTAAAAAGATCATACCTCTCAGAAAATGCTCATCCCCAAGTCCCATTAAGCATAAAGTTCCTCCAGTAGATTTCATTCTTTCAGCATGTACTTAAGACGTGGCATGCACCAGAGGATGTGCTAGGTACCCAAAGAGAGGCATGGCCCTTCTGCCTCTGAGAAGTTAGCATTGTGAGCATTTAGTAAACTGGATTCACAAATATATTATTATGATCACTTGAATTGAGTCAAACCATGCTCTGCGTTTAAACTGTTTTTATTGACAGGAAAGCATCCATTGTTTGGAACTTTAGGTTTGGAGGATTCTTTTTTTTTTTTTTTTTTTAAAGATTTATTTATTTATTTAATTTCCCCCCCTCCCCTGGTTGTCTGTTCTTGGTGTCTATTTGCTGCGTCTTGTTTCTTTGTCCGCTTCTGTTGTCGTCAGCGGCATGGGAAGTGTGGGCGGCGCCATTCCTGGGCAGGCTGCACTTTCTTTTCACGCTGGGCGGCTCTCCTCATGGGCGCACTCCTTGCGCGTGGGGCTCCCCCACGCGGGGGACACCCCTGCGTGGCAGGGCACTCCTTGCGCGCATCAGCACTGCGCATGGCCAGCTCCACACGGGTCAAGGAGGTCCGGGGTTTGAACCGCGGACCTCCCATATGGTAGACGGACGCCCTAACCACTGGGCCAAAGTCCGTTTCCCTGGAGGATTCTTAATACATGGAATTTTAGATCTCAGCATCAAGGGATGTTTTAATATGGCCTCACAGTCATAATGCCCAACAGAGTTCTTCATGAATCTTGGGATGATCTCGCGTCTTCTTTTTCTTCTCTTGCCGTCTACCACCCCCTCAGCCCAGAATTACTCTTATTCCCCCCACAAACTTTCCTTTTAGTTTCTTTTCTTTTCCATATAATAAAAAGGAGACTATGAACAGATGAGAAACAACTCTTTATTTAATAGTTTTGTAATAATTATAAGGTATATAAATAATTTTATATTTATCTGCAGTTACAAAAATGATGAAGCTAGAGCAAGTTTGGGAGGGTGTTTTGGTAGTGGTAGAGAGGTAGTTAAATATGATCTGTAGAATTTCTATTCAGAAAATAGATTATTTTTTAAACTTTAACAAGGAAATACATTTTCATATCCTCGAATTCTAAGCTAAATAAGAAATAGATGCAGTAATATTTGCTAGAGTCTACGTTTTTTAAAAGCCAGGATAGACAGTGATAATAGCATAACTCAATATTTATGATAGAGCAGCTTCCAAATAAATATTAAAATGAAGCAGTTATCATCAGAATTATTTCTTGTTTATATTTGCTTTCAAATTTTAATGAATACAAATGATAATACCTGAAAAAAAAACCTCACTTGTCCATTACTAAATTTGTCCTTAGAACTGTCATAGATAACTTTCATTTTTTCAACTAAATAATAATTTTAAAAGACATTTTAAAAAGAATCCCATTTCTGGGAAGATGAAATAGGCATACTTTTTCCTGTTCTTCCTACTAAGAGCAACCAAAAATGTATAACCAGACATTATATATGAAACCCAAACATAAGAGTACTCTGAAAGGCAGAGAGAAGAGGCAGACTGGCTAGTGATCTTGGGAACTAAGGAACAACATATCAGTGAATTCCCTGTATTTCTTTTTGCCTCATATATCCTAGACTGGGTACTGGAGAAACCCACAACCAGGAGATAGCAATGGGTACAGGCAAAAAAGCCCCAGTAAGAGCAGAACTAGCCTTTCCTACCTAAACAGAAAACTTTAGACAGTAAATATTCTACTTCAGATAAACACCACAGAAGAAAACTGTGGTCCCACCCCCACCCTGTTAGCAAAGGCTGGGTGGAACCTCAACTTCCTCGCAAGGCTGTAACAAGAAGCTACATCCCCTCACCCCCACTGGGGTTGTGTCAGACAAAGTCCAGAAAAACTAGGACTCTTTCCTCCCACAGAGGGGTGGGGTGGGTGGGTAATGAATCTCCCCTGTCCTTCACCCATGAGCTATCAGTGGAGACCACTTAGGCGGCCATGACTTACACCCCCAGAAGGCAGTGGGAGCACTCCCTTTCCCTCTCCCTGGGGTGCTGTCAGAGGAGACTTACTGGAAAGCCAGGATGTCACCACTGCTCAGTGGGAACAAGGTCACCTTCCCCTCACAACCTGCAGTGTCAGAGGACGTGTGAGAAGCAGTAATGAGGCACCTCTGTCTTGCCCATCCTAGACAATAGCAGCAGAGGCATTATGGAGAACTTGAACTTCCACCCTTCCAGCAGTAAAGGAGCTCCTCCCTCTCAGGTGTTAAGGGACACAGAGTGGGGAACCCATGATGAGATAGTGCCCCTTCTTCACCTACCAGAGCAGTGTCAGAGGAATCCTGTTAAAAGACAAGTTTTAAATAAGATGAAGAGTCTTACAGTATCCAGAATTTCCAGGTTTCAATTTAAGATAAGAATCAGAAAGACCACAAACTGAAAGGGAAAAGAAAGTTAACATTCACAAATGCAGAGACGATGCAGATGCTAGAAGTAACTGATAAGGGTTTTTAAGTAGTTACCATAAAAGTCTTTAACCAGGAATTATGAGCATGCTTGAAACAAATAAAAATAGAAAATCTCAGCAAGTAAATAGAAGACATAAAGAATAATTAAATGGACATGTAAAAACTGAATATATAATAACTAAAATAAAAACTCAATGGACAAAGTCAACAGCAGATGAAGAAGATAGAGGCAAGACTCTGATCTTGAAGAAAGAACAAAAGATATACTCAGGTTGAAAAATAAAGAGAAAAATAGACTGAAAAAATAGACGGACAGAATCTCAGTCATGGGTGGGACTATACTAAAAGATCTAACTCTCATTTTGTTTAAGTCCCAGAAGAGAAGAAAGATGGTGGGCTCAAAGTATTGAAGGAAATAATGGCTGACAATTTCTCAAGTTTGATTTTAAAATAATATAGATCTATAGATTCAAGAAGCTGAGCAAAGCCCAGACTGGATAAAGCCAAAGAAATCCATACCAAAGTACGTCATAGGCAAACTTCTGCAAAATAAAGTCAAAGAGAATATCTTAAAAGCAGCCTGAGAGAGAAATGACACATTATCTACAGGGAATAAAATATTTTTTTAAACAATCAATTTTATTGATGCATATTAGTCAAACATACAATTTATCCAAAGTGTACGATCAATGGTTTTTGGTATAACCACATAGCTATGTGGTCATCACTTCAATCATTATTAAAGCATTTTCATTACTTCAATAATAATAATAAACAAAAAACAGATAAACAAATGAAAAAATTCCTCACCTTTTAATCCCTGCTGTACATAGCTGCTATTTCTGGCTATTCTTGCACAATTATTTATTTGTTTTTAAGAAGTTTTATTGATATATATTCACATACCATATGATCTATCCAAAGTGTATAATCGATGGCTTTTAGTGTAAGCACAATATTGTACATTCATCATTTCAAAAATTTTAGAACAATTTCATTACTCCAAAAAAACGACTCCCCACCCCTTAGCATTCCTACATAACCACTAATCTAATTTCATCCTTATAAATTGATTTATATTTACATTTTATATGAGTGGAATCACACAATATGTAGTACTCTGTGTTTGATCTCCTTCACTTAGTATATGTTTTGTGGGTTTTTTTTTTTGTCTGATATTAGCATTTTGTAGTATTAGCCTACATCTGTTTAGCTTCAAAGAAAAACATCCTTATATAAGCAATTTTACCCATATTCGTATTTCACATAATATGTTTAGTTCCTAATAGGGCAATCATATAAAAGGGCAATGTCCTTTTGTGTCTGGCTTGCTTCACTCAACATAATTTCCTCCAGGTTCATCCATGTTGTCATATGTTTCATGACTTCATATCTTCTTACCACTGCATAATATTTGATCATGTAAATGCCACAATTTGTTTATCCATTCATCAGTTGATGGGACACCTGGGTTGTTTCCAACTTTTGGCTATTGTGAATAACGCTGCTATGAATATCGGTGTGCAGATGTCTATTCGTGTCACTGCTCTCAGTACTTGTGAGTATATACCTAGCAATGGTATTGCTGGGTCCCACAGCAAGTTTGTATTCAATTTCTGTAGGAACTGCCAAACAGTCTTCCATAGTGGTTGTACCATTCTACATCCTCACCAACAGTGAATAAGTGTTTCTATTTCTCCAAATTCTCTCCAAAACTTACAGTTTTCTGACTTTTTAGTAGTGGCCTGTCTAATATATGTGAAATTATATCTCATTATAGTTTTGATTTGCATTTCCCTAAATGCTAGTGAGGTTGAACAGTTTTTCAAGTGTTTCTTCACCATTTCTATTTCTTCTTTGGACAGTTGTCTTTGGCCCATTTTTTAATCAGAGAGTTTGTCTTTTTTATTGTTGAGTTGTTGATCTCCTTATATATCAGAGATATTAAACCCTTATCAGATATATGATTGCCAAAATTTTTCACCCATTGAGTCAGTTGCCTTTTCACCCTTTTGACAAAGTCCTTTGAGGTGCAAAAGTGTTGAATTTTGCAGAGGTCCCATTTAACTTTTATTTTGTTGCTCATGCTTTGGGTGTAAGGTTTAAGAAACTACTGCCTACCACAAGATTTTGAAGAAGTTTTTCCATGCTGTTTTTACCACATAGTTAAGTAATATGCTTTAAAGTCAGGAAGTGAGAGTCCTCCAACTTCCTTCTTTTTAAGACATTTTTGGCTATTTGGGGTCCCTTACCCTTCCAAATAAATTTGATTACTGTTGCTTCAAATTCTGCAAAAATGGCTGTTGGGGTTTTTATTGGGATTGCATTAATCTGTAAATTAGTTTGGGTAGAATTGATGTCTTAATGAAATTTAGTCTTCCAATCTATGAACATGGAATGTTCTTCCATTTATTTAAGTCTTCTTTGGTTTCTTTTAGCAATGTTTTCTAGTTTTCTGAATACAGTTCCTTTATGGCCTTGGTTAAGTTTCTTCCTGAATACTTGATTGTTTTAGTTGTTATTATAAATGGAATTCTCACCCCCCCCCCGCCCCGTTTCCTCCTCAGAATGCACAACAGTAGTATATAGAAACACTGTTGATTTTTGTGTATTAATCTTTTATCCTGCCACTTTGCTGACCTTGTCTATTAATTCTAGTAACTTTTTTGTGGATTTTTCAGGATTTTCTAGATATAGGATCATGTCATCAGTGGATGGTGAAAGTTTTACTTCTTCCTTTCCTATTCGGGTGCCTTTTATTTTTTTGTCTATCCTAATTGCTTTAGCTAGTACTTCTAGCACAATATTGAATAATAATTGTGACAGTGGGCATCCTTGTCTTGTTCCTGATCTCAGCAGGAAAGCTTTCAGTCTTTTACCCGTGAGTACTATGCTATAGGTTTTTTTTCATACATGTACTTTACCATATTGAGAAAGCTTCCTTCTATTCCTGTCTTTTGGAATGTTTTTATCAATAAAGGGAGCTGTGTTTTGTCCAATGCTTTTTCTTCTTCAATTAAGAGGGTCATGTGATTTCTCTTCTTCAATTTTTCAATGTGGTTTATTACACTAATTTTCCTTTGTACTACCACACTTGCACACCTTGGTGTAAAATTTGACCATGGTGTATAATTTTTTAAATATGTTTTTGGATTCTGTTTGCAATGATTTTTTTGAAGAGTTTTGCATCTATATTAATTAGAAATATTAGTCTGTAATTTTCTGTTTTTGTAGTATCTTTATCTGGTTTTGGTATTAGGGTGATGTTGGCTTCATAGAATGAGTTTGGTAGCATTCTTTCCTGTTCAGTTTTTTTTGGAAGAGCTTGAGCAAGATGGGTATCAGGTTATCTTTGAATGATTTGTAGAATTCACCTGTGAAGCCATCTGGCCCTGGGCTTTTCATCTTTGGGAGGTTTTTGATGACTGTTTCAGTCTCTTCATTTGTGATTTTTTTTTTTTCCTGTTTTTTTCCTGCAGGTCTTCTGTTTCTTCTAGGGTCAGTGTAGGTGTGGTTTGTGTGTTTCTAGGAATTTGTTCATCTCCTCTACATTTTCTAGTTTTTTGGCTTAAAGTTGTGCATAGTATCCTTTTATGGTCCCTCTGATTTTTGTGGGGTCAGTGGTAACTCCCCCCCTCTCATTTCTGATTTTATTTATTTCTGTCTTCATTCTTTTTTTTTTGTCGGTCCAGCTAAGGGTTTCTCAATTTTGTTGATCTTCTCAAAGAACCAACTTTTGGTTTTGTTGATTGTCTCTATTGTTTGTTGTTGTTGTTATTCTCAATTTCATTTATTTCTTCTCTGATCTTTACAATTTCTTTTCTTTGGCTTGGTTTGGGATTAGCTTTTTGTTCTTTTTCTAGTTCCTCCAGGTGCAGTCAGATCTTCAAATTAGCTCTTTCTTCTTTTTTAATGGAAGCATTGAGGGCTATAAATTTCCCTTTCAGCACTGCCTTTGCAGTGTCCCATAGGTTTTGATATGTTGTGTTCTCATTTTCATTCATTTGAAGATATTTGCTGAATTCTCTTGTAATTTCTTCTTTGATTCACTGATTATTTAAGAGTGTGTTGCTTAATCTCCATATATTTATGAATTTTCCCTTTTCCATCCGTTGATTTCTAGCTTCATTTCATTATGATCAAAGGAAGTGTTTTGTATAATTTCATTTTTTAAAAAATGTATTGAGACTTGTCTTGTGACCCAGCATATGGTCTATCTTGGAGAAGGATCCACGGGCACTTGAAAAGAATGTGTATCCTGTTATTTTGGGTGCAATGCTCTGTAGATGTCTGTTAGATCTAGTTCATCTATCATATTATTCAAGCTCTCTGTTCCTTTATTTATTCTGGTGTTCTATCCAATACTGAGAGTGGTGTATTGAAGTCTCCAACTATTATTGTAGAGACATCTATTCTCCCTTCAACTTAACAAGTGTGTGCCTCATTTATCTTGGGGACACTGAGGTTAGGTGCATAAATAATTAATATAGTTATTTCTTCTTGCTGAATTGTCCCTTTTATTAATATATAATGACCTTCTTCAACCATTATAACAGTTTTGCACTTAAAATCTATTTTATCTGATATTAGTATCCAGATATTTTTGGTTGCTATTTGCATGGAATATCTTTTTCCAACCTTTCACTTTTAACCTGGTTGTATCCTTATGTCTGAGGTGAATCTCTTGTAGACAACATATAGATGGCTCATATTTTTTTTATCCATTCTATCAGTCTGTCTTTTGATTGGGGAGTTCAGATCACTAATATTCAATGTTATTACTGTAAAGGCATTACTTCCTTATCCACTTTGACTTTGGCTTTCTGTTGTCATTCGTACTTTTGTCTATCTTTTTACCCTTTAGTTTACCCTTTCTAATAATCTTCATTTCTATACTCTTCTCCAAGTCTCTCACCCTTGTTTTTTCCTTTCAGTCTGCAGCACTTCCTATAGCATCTCTTATAATTCTTGACTTTCGGTAACATATTCTATTAGTTTTGTTTGTCTGTGAAGACTTTGAACTCCCCTTCATTTTTGAAGGACAGCTTTGCCAGATACAGAATTCTTGGCTGGCAGTTTTTCTCTTTCAGTTCCTTAAATACATCATACCACTTTCTTCTCTCCTCCATGGTTTCTGATGAGCGGTCAGCATTTAATTTCATAGAGGTTCCCTTGCATGCAATGCTTTACTTTTTTTTTTTCTTTCCTGCTTTCAGAATCTTCTCTTTATCTCTGATATTTGTCATTCTGAATAGTAGGTGTCTTTGGGGTGTGTTGTCCATCTTAGATATTGATATTTATGTCTTTCATAAGGGTAAGGAAGTTTTCAGTCCTTATTTCCTCAAACATCCTTTTTGCCCCTTTTCCATTTTCTTCTCCTTCTGGGCCATCAATAGTGCATATGTTTTGCATTTCATGTTGTCATTTAATTCCTTAGACTCTGCCCCATTTTTTCCATTCTATTCTCTTTCTGTTCTCCATCTTTTCCACTTACGTCTTCAAAATCATTAATTCTATCTTTGAAAAATTCAACTCTGCTCTTATGTGCCTCTAATGTATTTTTTTAATTTTTAAAAGAGTTTATTGAAATATGTCACTCATACATAAACAATAAGTGTATAATAGTTGTGAACTTACAAAACAAACATATAACATCAACAAACATACATCTCACCCTGCCACCAATAACTTGCATTGTTTTTAAACTTTTTCAACTAATGATTAAAGAGTATTGTCAAAATATTACTACTAAACATTTTCCCCCTAGTCAATCCAATTATTATCTTCATATCATTTATATTTGAAAATACATAAACAATTAAGTGTATAGTAAAGTTGCAAACTTACAAAGCAAACACGCGTAACATCATACAGGGGCCCCATGCCTCAACCCTCCGCCAACACCCTGCATTGTCATGAGATGTCTGTTACAAACTATGAAAGAACACTGTCAAAATCTTACTACTAATCATAGTTCTTATCTTACATTTGGTGTGTTTTTCCCCCAACCCATCCTATTATTATTTTTAAAATATATATATTTTTATGACAGACGTTGTAAACCTATAAAGCAATTATGCACATGTGCAGAATTCCCAAACAACACCCCTCCATTAACACAAACGTGGTGTGTCTTTTGCTACAGATAAAATAATATCATCTGATTATTACCATGTCCATAGTGTACATTCGACTCACATTTTCCATACTGCCTCAGTATCAACACAGTACATCTTTTGCATGGATGCAAGAATATTATATTATTACTACTAACCACAGTCCATAGGTCACTCCAGCTGTATTTTTCCCATTCTTTTCCACATTCCCCACATCCTGCAGTAGTGATATACATTTGTTTTAGCTAACAAAGGACACTCTTGCATCTGTACTATCAACCACAATTCTCACCCACCTCTTGGCTTACTGTGCTATCCAGTTCCTAGATTATTCTCAAACATTCTGTCTATTGGCATTTACATAACTAGACTACCATTTTCAGTCACATCCCCATTTATAAACTAGCTATAGTTTATAACCTATAAACACTGTGTGTTACCATCCACTCTATACATTTTACAGTAAAGCTAATTACAGTAAAAAGTACACAATTTTACAGTAAAGCTAATGAAAACTTCTACATACATTCAACATCAATAGTCCACTCAGTCCTTCTCTTATCTCTATTAAGAATCCACCACCTAACCACCAGGTCTTGAAGATATTTTCCAATAATTTCTTCTAGAAGTTTTATGGTTCTTGCTTTTATTTTTAGTTTTTTGATCCATTTTGAGTTAATTTTGGATAAGGTATGAGATAGGGGTCCTCTTTCCTTCTTTCAGCTATGGATGTTCAATTCTTTCAGCACCATTTGTTGAATTGATTGTTCTGCCTGAGCTGTGTGAGTTTGACAGGTTAGTGAAAAATCACTTGACCATACCTGTGAGGGTCTGATTCTGAACCATAAATTTGGCTCCATTGGTCTATTGTGTCTGTCTTTAGGCCAATACCATAGGGTTTTTACCACTATAGGTAGGTATTATAATTTAAAGTTTGGAGATGAGGGTTCACTTTTCCTTTTTATGATGTTTCTGGCTATTCAGGACTCCTTACCCTTCCAAATAAATTTAATGATTGTGTTTTCAATTTTTTCTTTAATGCTGGTGGAATTTTTATCAGGATTGCATTAAATCTGTATATCAATTTGAATAGAATTGACATCTTAATGATATTTAGTCTTCCAATCCAGTTATTTAGGGCTTTTTTGGTTTGTTTTAATGTTGAGTTGCAATTTTCTGAATACAAGTGTGTTTCATCATTGGTTAAGTTTATTCCTGACTATTTGAGTTTTATCTGTCATATTTCAGTTTCACCACTCTTTTGACACTTTTAGTTACTTTTATTGATATAATCTTCATTTCTAGACTCTCTTTCAGGCTCCTCACTACTGTCTTTTCTCTTCAGGCTCTAGCACACCCTTTAGTATTTCCTGAAATTCTGGTCTCTTGCTTAAAAATTCTCTCAGTTTCTGTTCATCTGTGAATATTTTAATTTCGCCCTCATTTTTGAAAGACAGTCTTACTGATGTAAGAATCTTGGCTGGAAGCTTTTCTCTTACAGTATCTTAAATATATCAGACCATGTCTTCTTGCCTCCCTGGTTTCTGGTGAGAAATCAGCACTAAATCTTACTGGATATCCCTTATATGTTACGCACTGCTGTTCTCTTGCTGCTCTCAGAAGTCTTTCTTTGTCTTTGGCCTTTGACATTCTGATGAGTATGTGTCTTGGAGCTTGTCTATTTGGATTTTTTTGGATGGGAGTATGTTGTGCTTCTTGGACAGGGATATCTATGTCCTTCAATAGGGTTGGGAATTTTTCTACCATTATTTCTTTAAATATTCCTTCTGCCCCTTTTCCCTTCTCTTCTCCTTCTGGGACACCTGTGACATGTATGTTTGCATGCCCTTTGCTGTCATTTAGTTCCCTGAGACCTTGTTCAATTTTTTCCATTCTTTTTCTTCATCTGTTCTTTTGTATGTTCACTTTCAGAGGCCATTTCTTCAAATTTACCAATCCTTTCTTCTGCCTTCTCAAATCTGTTATTATATGATTCCAATGATTTTTAAATTTCATTTATTGTACCTTTCATTATCATAAGATCTGCTATTTTTCTATGTATGCTTTCAAATTCTTCTTTGTGCTCATCCAATGTCTTCTTAATATCCTTAATCTCTTCAGCCATCTCATTGAATGTATTAAGGAGATTTGTTTGAACATCTATAATTAGTTGTCTCAACTTCTTTATGTCATCTGGAAACTTATCTTGTTCCTTTAACTGGGCCATAGCATCCTGTTACTTGGTGTGGATTGTAATTTTTTGTTGGTGTCTTTGCATCTGGCTTACTAGAGTATTTTTTCTGGGTGCAGTTTTTCTCTTTAGTTTAGGGCTTCCTATCATTTTTCCCTTGCTGGTTGTGCAGTAGGAGCCAAGCATGTAGTTGGTGCTGTACGCTGTGGAGGCTCAAGCTGCTCTCATTGCATCAGGGACCAGTGAAACTTCTTCCAACTTTCTCCTTTGCCAGGGGTAGGGACAGAGTCACAGCTATGTGGAATAATTCACGTGTAGGCCTAGACTGTAGTTGCCCAGAGAGACAGATGAAACTTCATATCCCTTTCTCTCTTGCCTGGGGCGGGTGTGGCGCTGCAGGTGTGAGCAGCAATCTACACAGTGTAGGACCAAGATGACTGCAGTTGCCCTGGTAGACTTCTGATTTTCAGTCTATGCCAGCAAAAGTTACATGCAGTTATTTATATAGACTGTTGCAGGGCTCCTCAGCCTTCTCCCTGCCAGAGGCATGGCTGAAGCCTAGGCTAAGGCTGCAGGCTGATCTTCATGAAAGAAACTAATTCCTGAGACACTGAGTTTCAGTCAGCCTGGCTTCCCCTCAGGCTGGGGTTGGAGTCAGAATGATGGTTACTGGCCTCTTTCTCACTTGGGCTGGTTCACACCCCAGCTGTTCTCAAGGTTATCTCTTAGTCAGCCAAGTCTACCAATCAGTAGCCAAAATTGGCTGCCAATAGTCTCCTCCACCCCTGTTTCTGGGTAATGGAGCTTCCAATTCCTGTCCAGAAGAGCTCCCCAGGTGGCTTGTGCTGCCAGCGTAGGACAATCACTGGCCTCCGTGGCTTGACCAGTAATTTCCCAGAGAGGCTGGTACAGGTCCCTGCAGCTTCCTCCCTGCTGGAGGTGGCACTGGGGCTTAGGCTAGATCTGCAATATGATCTGGATGGGAAGAAGCTGGTTCCCACCAGCACTGGGATTTTCTCTCCACCCCACTTACCAGGTGCAGAGTTAAGATGGTGGCTCCCAGCCTCTTTCTAACTTGGGCAGGCTCACTTTAGCTGTTCTCAGGATTATACTGTAGCCCGCTGAATTTCCTCATCAGTAGCTGAAATTGGTGCCCAACCATCTCTTCCTCCCCCATTTTGGGGAAGTGGAGCTTTCAATTCCAGCAGCAGAACAGCTCCCAAGGTGGTTTGTGCCTCCAGTGGAGGATGGGCACCAGCCTGTGGGGCATGGAGCCCTCTACTTACAAGTCTTCTCTGCAGATGGGCAGTCTCCTCCTTCCACTCCTTCAAGGACATTGCAGGATGCTCTTCTGGCCTCTTGGAGCCCCAAACAGGTGCTTCAGCTAGCTCCAGAGAGCTCTAGGTGTTTGCTAACTGCCCTGTAGCAGGAGTTGACTCTAGGAGCTCCTTTCTCATGCATCATGTCTTTCATTCCAATAAGGTCTGCTACTTTTCTTTGTAGACTTGCAAATTGTTCTTTATGCTCATCCAGTGTCTTCTTAAAACTTAATCTCTTTAGTCATATTTTCTTTCAATTCTTTAAGTTGATTTAGTATTGTCTTAAATCATTGATTGCCTTAAATCCTGTATCTCTTCAGGATATTTGCTTTTTTCCTTTGGCTGGGCCATTTATTGCTGTTTCCTGGAATGGCTTTTAAGTTTTTGCTGATGGTGAGACATCTGAATACATTGGTGAATTTACTCTGATGGTCAGTTTCTTTTGCTTGAGTACTGTTATTATTATTTTCACAGTGATTCTTTGATATTTGGTTCAACTTACCCTAATTCTTTAAAATTGCTCTGCTTAAGCTATCAAAATCATGTTAGGGACTCACTAATGGGGTTTAGATTTTCTCCCAGAAGTTAGAGAACAGAGACCCAATTGTAGGTTTTGTCCATGCAATTTCTAGACCTGCCAGTACACTGGTGCACCATTCCATGGAGGTGTTTCTCTTGGTTTTCTTTTGTTTTGGTCTGGCTGGAGCAGAGAGTCAATGAGGACTCTGTTGGCTGAATTCACTGAATAAAAGTCTCCTAACTCCCCATCCCTTTTCCCTTGTGTATTAGTCAGCCAAAGGGTTGCTGATCCAAAATACCAGAAATTGGTTGGTTTTTATAAAGGGTATTTATTTGGGGTAGGAGCTTACAGATACCAGGCCCTAAAGCATAAGTTACTTCCCTCACCAAAGTCTATTATCATGTGTTGGAGTAAGATGGCTACTGACGTCTGTGAAGGTTCAGGCTTCCTGGGTTCCTCCCTTCTTGGGGCCTGCTTCTCTTTCTTCTGTGTGCTTACTTCTTGGGGCTCCAGCTTAAGGCTTCAGCATCAAACTCCAACATCAAAACACCAATATAAAAAACCCTCAACTCTGTCTTTTGCCATGCCTTTTATCTGAGAGTCCCCACCCACCAAGGGGCAGGTACTCAATGCCCTATCAACACAAGATATGCCTGGAGATCTCATATGCCTGGAGGAAAAGACCAGTTTACAAACATAATCCAAAATTTCTTTTTGGAATTCATCAATAATATCAAACTGCTACATCTTATAATAGCTGACAGGGAGGAAGACATCTGTTCCCCTCTCAGTTCAGCAGCAATGAGTCATGGGTTTTACCCTCACTTAGTATGTTGGTGGTGGGAGAGGAGAACCCTTTGCTGTGGCTGGGAGGCTTAGTAGCTCACAGTTTGTTGTTTTGTATTCTTTGTCTCTTTGTCCCTCACCTTCCTGGGAGTTGTGAACCTTTGCCCTGGTCTGCTGATCCCCAAAGCAGGTCTCTCTGGCAGCTTTTCACTTTCTCCATTGTTTTTGTGAGAGCTGAGCCTTGTCTGCCAATATCCGATGTCATCTTCCCAAACCCCCCCACCCCCCATTTTTAATTACAGTGGATTTTCTCACCAGAAACCATGGCGGTCAGAAGAAGTGGCACAATATTTTTCACGTGCTGAAAGAAAAGATCTGTTAACCCAGAATTCTATATCCTTCAGGAATGAAGGCTGACATCAAGACATTCTCAGATGAAGGAAAACTAAGAGAATATGTTGTGAACAGACCTACCCTAAATACCTAAAGAAGATCTCTTAACAGAAAGAAAGTGATGAAAGAAGACATCTGGGAACATCAAGGAGGAAGAAAAGACATAGGAAAAGCAAAATATGGGCAAATGTAAGAGTCTTTCTACTTGTAAGTTTCCTCAATTATGTTGAGAAAATAGTTGAGGGAAAAATTATGAAAAAATTCAAGTTGACTCTCAGTGTATGTAGAGAAAATTTATATGATGTTATATTGTGTGACGTGATATGACATGCTCTATAATATAAAATATTAGAATATATTCTATATGATCATAATACAATCATCTTTTAAATGGGGAGAGCAAAGGGTGATAAGGTTTGTATATGTGAATAGGTAAAATGTTGACATTATTAGACTTTGTTAAGTTAGATGTATTTATATATTTATATATATATAAATACCTAAAACAACCACTAAAATATGTATGCAAAAGGATATACTCAAAAACTTTATAGATAAATTACAATTAAATTCTAAAAAAAGTTCTCAGGTTCACAAGAAAGCAGAAGGAACAAACAGAAAATAAACCATAAAAAGGCAGACTTAGCCTCACTATATCAATAAATACATTAAATTTAAAGACAGTGTTTGACATAATGAATGAAAAGATGGCCCAACTATTTACTGCTTACAAGAAACTCACATCAAATACAATGATATATGGAGGCTGCATTGAAAGGATGGAAAAAGATATACTAGGCAAACTTTAATCAAAGGTAGGCAGGAGAAAAGAAACTTACCAGGTTGAGAGGGGGACTTACATAATGATGAAAATTAAATCCACCAAGAAGACATAGCAATACTACATGTATATGCACCAAAAAACAGAGCTGTAAAATATATAAAGTAAAAATCGATGGCAATAATTATATTTGGGGACTTCAACATCTGCTCTCATTATCAACAGAACAATTAGAAAATCAGCAAGGATATGGAAAAACTCAACACCATCAACCAACAGGATCTAACTGGCATTTAAAGAACACTCCACACAACAATAGCAAAATATACATTCTTTTCAAATGCACACAGCACATATATAAAGTAGACCATATCCTGAGCAATAAAACATTCCTCAAAAATTAAAAGGAATTTAAAGCATACAGACTCTCCTCTGACCATAAAGAAATCAAACTAGAAATCAAGAACAGAAAGATAACGGTAAAATATCCAAATATCTGGAAACTAAACAAAATACTTCAAATAAGTCTCAAAAAACTAAAAAATCCATTGGACTCAATGAAAATTAAAATTCAACACTCAAATATAATAAATGGGACATAATTAAAGTGGTGTTGAGAAGGAAATTTATAGCATTGGAAGATTACATTAGAACGTAGGAAAAATCTTAAGTCAATAGACTAAGCTCCCATCTTAAGAACCTAGAAAAAGAGTAGAATAAGCCCAAAGCAAGCAGAAGCATAGAATAATAAAACTAAAAGTAGAAATCAATGAAATTGAAAACATAAACAATAGGAAAAAATCAATGAAACAAAGCTGGATCCTTAAAAAGATCGATATGACTGACAAACCTTTAGTAAGATTGACAGAAAATAGAAAAGACATAAATTACTAATATCAGGGATGAAACAGGTGATTCAATTACAGAAACTGCAGACATCAAAGGGAAAATAAGGGAATATGACAGACAACTTTCCACACATACATTTGACAAATTAGATGATCATTTCCTCAAAATCACAAACTACCACATCTTACCCACAGGCAAAAATGATTTGAATCATCCAATAACGATTAAGGACATTGAATTCCTAATTGAAAACGTTCCAAAAAAGAAATCTACATGCCCAGATGGTATGAAAAAGGGATACTATAGATATATTCTTAGCAAAATATTAACAAAAAAGTATTTCAGCAATATATAAAGGGAATTATATACTATGACTCTCTTAGTTTGCCATAGGGCTGCCAATGCAAAATACCAGAAATGGATTGGCATTTATAATGAGGATTTTATTTAGGGTAAAAGCTTATAGTTCTAAGGCCATGAAATGTCCAAATCAAGGCCATCAGAGATACTTTCTCATTAAAGTCAGCCATTGGTGATCCTTGTGTCCTGCTACATGGCAAAGATAGTGGCTGATCTCTACCAAGGTCCTTGCCTTCCCCTACAGAGTCTACCATCTCCTGGATCTCAGCTGTGGGCAACCAGGCACAGAGTTTGTCTCTCTCCTTCTGGGCCTCTTCTCTCAGTCTTGGCTTCTCCACTTTCTTCCTGAGTTCTGCTGTTGGCTATCAGGCATATGACTCCTTTCTTCAGCCTTGAGCTGCTCCATGTGCTCAGACTCTCTGGGGCTTTATGCTTAAGATTTGGCTGCTAGCAATCCTCAAGTCTCCTCTCACATGGCAGGATCAAAAATTGTGGCTTCCTTTCTCACGGTCTCTATCTCTCTATGTCTCCGTTTATATAAAGCTCCAGTAAGAGGGCAGAGACCAAACCTGAGTTACAACTCACTGATGTAGTCCAATCAAAAGGGCCCCACAGCCACAGGAATGGATTGGTTCAAGAAAATAATCTCCTTTTGGTATTCACCAAATTCAAACTGTCACAGTGACCAAGCAGGGTTTATTCTAGGAATGCAAAACTATTTTAATATTTGAAAGTTAGTTAGTGTTATATATCATATGAACAGGCTAAAGAAGGAAAATCACATGATCCTATCCATTGCGGCAGAAAATGCAAAGGCATTTGACAAATCCAATGCCCCTGTATGATAAAAATTGTCAGAAAGATAGGAATGGAAAGACTTCCTCATCTTGATAAAGAAAATTCTACAGCTAACATGATACTTAATGATAAAAGACTGAATGCTTTCCCCCTAAGATTGGGAACGAAGCAAGGATGTCTGCTCTCACCACTACTATTCAACATTGGACTGGAAGTTCTAAGAAGTGTTATTAGGCAATGACTAGCAATGGTCATGAAGAAACTGAAATTAAAAATACAATACCACTGATGATTACTCAAATAAAGGAGAAATACTTAGTTGTAAATCTAACAAAATGTATACATAATGCATGCTGAAAATGACAAACCCTGAAAGAAATCAAAGATGACTAAATAATTGGAGAGATATTTATCTGTGGCCATGTTCATAGATTGGGTGACTCAACTAGGTAAAGATATTAATTACCCCCAAATTGATATACAAATTTCCCACAATTCTTATCAAATTCTCAGCATGATAGGTATTGAGAAGATACAGAGATTATTCTAAAATTTATCTGAAAGGCAAATGAACTAGAATAGCCAAGGGATTCTGAGGAAGAAGAATAAAATGTGAGGAAGCAGTCTACTTGATTTTAGTATTTAAATAGTTGTAGTATTCAAGGCTGTGTGGTATTGGTAGAAGTATAGATAGTTGATCAATGAAACAGAAGAGAGAAACTAAAAATAGATCCACACAAAGATATAACAACATTTCAATTAAGGAAGGATAATATTTTCAATAAATGGTGGAGGAGCAATTGCATATCTACAGGTAAAAAAATGAACCTTCACCTAAACCTCAAACCTCAAACAAAAAATTAAGTAAAAGTCCATTATAGACTTAAATATAAAATTTAAAATTATGAAACCTTTAGGATAAAACATGGGCAGTAAACCTTTGGAACCTAGAGCTTGGTGAAGAGTCCTTAGACATGACCCCAAAGTCACAATCCATAAAAGAAAAAAATGATAAATGGAAACGTTGGATTTAACAAATTAGAAAGCTTCGCTCTGCAAAAGATCCTGCGAAGAGAGTGAAAAGATAAGCTACAGATTGTGAGAAAATATTTGTAAACTATATACCCATTTGATTACTAATATCTAGAATATATAAAGGATCCTGAAAATTCAATATTAAAAAATCCAATTAGGGGAGCAGATGTAGCTCAAGTGCTTAACCGTCTGCTTCCCATGAATGAGGCCCAGGTTTCATCCCAACTACCTCCTAAAAACAAACAAACAAATGAAAAAAACTAGTTCTCATTGGGGAGCAGATGTAGCTCAGTGGTTAAGCACCTGTTTTCCAAATATGGGGGTCTTGGGTTCAATTGCTGGAATCCTAAAAAAAATCCAATTAGAAAATGGGATAACACCACAAAGAGACATTTCACCAAAGATGGCAAATAAGCACACAGAAGATGTTCAACATTGTTAGCAGTTAGAGAAATATAAATTATGGCCATGATACAATATCACTACAAACCTATCAGAACAAATAAAATGAAAAAAAAAAAAGTGACAATACCAAATGCTGCTGAGGAAGTGGAGACACTGGATCTCTCATACACTGCTGGTAGGAATGTAAAACAATAGTCTCTCTGGACAACTGGCAGTTTTTAATAAAACTAAACATACACTTACAATACGACATAGCAATTGCACTCCTGAGCATTTATTCCAGAGAAATCAGAATTTACATACAGACAGAACCCTGAACATGATTGGTCATATCTGCTTTATCTTTAATACCTCCAAACTGGAAATTACCAAAATGTCCCTCAATAGATGAATGGTTAAACAAACTATGGTCTATCCATTCCATGAAATGCTTCTCAACAATAGAAAGGAATACTGTATTGATGTATACAGCAACTTGAATGGATCTCAAGGGCATTATGATGAGTGAACAAAGCCAAGGTCAAAAGGTCACATACTGTAGGATTCCATTATATTATATTCTTGCAATGACAAAATTATAGAGATAGAAAACAGACTAGTGGTTGTCAGGGTTTAGGAATGGTCCGGGGAGGGAAGGAGTAGCAAGGAGATTTTTGGGGTGACAGGATAGTTCTGCATGTTGACTGTAGTTATGGCTACATGGATATATTCATGCAAAAATGAAATAGAACTATACACATGCAATCTACCAATATAAAATTCTTGGTTTTAATATTGTAATATAATTATGTAAGATGTAGCCACAGTGGTGGGAACTGGATTAAGGGTACACTGGATCTCTCTGTACTAGATTTGCAACTTCCTGTGAATTTATAATTATTTCTAATTTAAAATAAAATAATGCATTTAGCTGCACCCTTCCCAAATCCTCTTAAATCTCTCCAACATCTAGTGGATAGAAGAAAAGTAGAAATTCTAAATACGAGCTTACTCTAATTTTGCATTAGGTGTTATCTCCACAGATTATAACTGAGAACCAGACTAGATCAATAAAGGATGGATGGATGAATGGATAAGAGAACTGTCCCATTAATTTTGTTAATTTTCTGTTTAAAAAAAATTTTTTTTAATTGCAGTTTCTGAACATTTGTCTTTCGTTTAAATTTCTGTCCTAGTTTTGTTTCACAGCAGCTGTAGTACCCAAAACATTCTGCAGAGACCTGCTAGAATAAAAGAAGTGGATCCTATCAGCCCCTGGCTTAGTGCTCTAAGGGTACTTCCAGAAATGAGATGAACAGAAACCGGAGAAAGCACATTTGAACCAAAAGTATATAAGAAGGAATCTGAAAACCAGGCCTATCTGATCACTCGTTTATCAATACATAAGGATTCACTAAAGAGAGTCAGATGGCGGTGGCTTCTAAAATACACCCACGTCAAAAAGTATTTTCAAAATGCCGCTCTAAGGTAAGCCTTCCTCTTCTATTTCTATTTCTTCACAGCTACTCTGAAGCCTGATATTTGCCAATCGTCTTTTCCACATATACCAACTCAGCCCTATCTGAGGCCAGCAGCTGCAGCCCAAATTTCCCACCATATGAGAGGTAGTAAACTTTCCCCTGAGCAACACCATATGCTCTTAAAATCGTGCCACCCTGGTTTTTGATACATACCCTTTTCTCATGGTGCCAGCCAGATGGCCTGTGCCTTAATCAGCACATATGTGCATCCAGCTAACTGGATGGTTGACCCTCCTGGCCCCTGAGCTACCTCCCAGTGCTACCTGGAGGGTCACCTGCTCTATATTGCAGGCTTGAAGTTTCTCCAAGCGCAGCTCAGCCTCTGTTCCTATCTATGATTTAAAAAAAAATGCAATGGATTCTCCTACCTGATCAAAGAAAATGAGCTCTCGTGGCTGCTTTCGCACATAGCAAACAGCAGGGCAAGGAGAAGCAACGAAAGGGAATTCCTATCAGCAATTACTCTGACTAACCACTGTTGTAATGATTATTATTGGCAAGATGGAACTACTGCGGTAAGAGTCCTGTAAGAGCAACGCCGACCTCCATGAAAGTTAACCCTCACCATACTAACCGGTGGAAACTTAAAAAAAAATTATTGTTATTATCAAGGACATGTCATACTTGAGAATATATCTGTGCCACTGAAAGAGATATGGCATCTTTAAATTACCGGGTAACGTAGATAAAGAGCTGGAGCTCTGCCAAGGTAAAAGTTGTAAAACTGGATTGATTTTTGCTACAGCTTGCTAAGGGCTCCCCAGAGCCAGGATGCAATGTTCAAATCTAATAATTGATAGCCTGAAAAAATATTTCTGATAAGTGAGCAGGGGTAAGGCAGAGCCCTGCCTGAGATGAAGTGAGCCTTTGTGCTGGAGCAAACCCTTCCACCAAAGTGACCCAGATCCGCTGCTGCTCCTGGCTCTGATTAGAGACGCCCCGGCTTCCTGCTCGCTCCCCTCCCCACCCCCCTCTACTGCCCCCCTCCTCACTGCAGAGCCAGAGAAAACGGTCTTGGCCTTCAAATAGGGGCATTTGTTAAATGCTGTTGTGGAAAAGTAATTATCCAACAATCAGACCTGTATGTGTGTGGGGAAATCACATTCGTTAATGCCCCGTGGTAATCCCAGGGGGCAGAGCGGTTCAGTTAATCTGACCCCTTTTCAGTCTTGCCTTGGTGAGCTGACCACCCCAAGCTGTGAGTGTGTGTGTCTAAATTGCTTCGGATTCAATTGAACACATTAAAATTTAAAAAGGATTTAACTGAAATTTTTCAATAGCTTCTGAGAGGGGGGATAATTTATTAGCTCGGAGTAAATTAAAATCTCAAGCAGGGGTAAAGACTTCCAAGATTGCTTTAATACATTTTATATGCTTTCAAAAGAAATGTTCTTTTAAATGGTCCAAAAATCAGCTAATTTTGTCCTATTTAGCAAATTACCTCCTAAGGCCACAATGTTGAAAAACTTAACAATTATATTTTTTTTAAAAGGAAAAATAGAGGAGAGATGAAAGAAATCATACACCTTCCACAGGAAACAACCAAACCCTAAATTGCTATGTCTTTTATATGCCACAGTGAGGATTTTTTCTCTTTCTTTCTTAATTCAAAAGTCAGTGAAACATTGTGTTACCTTCTGCCAGGCCACGCAGGGACCTTTTTCCACACGGTGATTGTGGTCACGGGGAGGGTCTAAGGTTAATGGAGGGGCATTTGAAGGCTAAGTCCGTGCCCTGTGCTGATAATTTATACCTTTATTTCAGACTGCATTCACCTGTGGAGCGCTGAGGCCGCGGAGGGGAGGCCAACTTGCCGCCCTGCTCAGCCCAGAGGCTGTGGGGACCCTGACAGGACAATGCACGCTCTGAATTATCTGTGTAATGAAAGACTCCTTCTCGTGCTCACTGACATTCTGAGGCTGAAGGGAGAAGAGTGGGTTCCCCCTCCCAACTTTGATTTTCCTGATGATAAACTATATATAGTATATATATATATTTGTTGGGTTTGTATTTTGGAGGATTTTCTTAATGTAATGTGCTATGGACAGTGGCTGAAGGAACCCACCAGCTTTTGCTTGAGATCCAGGGGTGGCTGTCCCTGTGAGCCACCCCTGGTGGGAGAAGCGGGTGAAATGCTTCTGTGATGGAGTTCAGGGAGGAACGGGCCAGACACCGGTGCCTTCTAGAAAGAGACCACTGTGAAGGCTGTGATCACTTGAGAGGCCATTTGGAGGCAAACCGAATCCTGTGACTCAATACGAATGTCTATCCACCTGATTCAAGACAAGCAAGAAGGTGATAAAGAGAAAAGGAAAGTAAATGAAGAGAAAATACAGGGTGTGAACTAGCTAGTGTAAGAAGCTTGTTCTTGCTAATCAAGAGTTACTTATTTAAGTGCCATGCATCTATTATGGATACATGGGTGACACAATCCTGGGAGTGGGGAATGAAATCATGTACCCTCCATGGCTTGTGATTTCCAGATTTCAGGTTCCTGCTAGAAAGAACCTGATTCTGTCCGGGGCTCCATCAAGAAGATGAAAGGGAGCCCGAACCTCAGGATTTTGGATTCATCTGAGGTCCGAAATCATCGCCCAGTGGAAACAAGTACACATGACTTTTACGGTTGGTTGACTTAAAGGATATTTGAAAATTTGCACACTTAGAGGGAAAAGTCATATGGGTTTCATGCTTAATGCACTTTTCTTAATGTTTTGGCACCCAGCAATTTGAGCAGCCTTGTTTGGGAAAATTATCCAATTCTCCCTAAACACCAGGAATTTATTTATGAAGAACAGTTTTAGAACTTTTGGTAGGGATATCATTCCAGAGGCCTAGGGTTTAGAAGAAATGGGTATAGTTTTACTTGATTATCAAACATGTGTCATTAAAATCAAGTTTACGAGGAAGTCTCTTCTAAATGATGCTTGGGAGAGAGGAATCTTGTTAAGGCTCGCAGCCTCTTACCTGGGATTCCATCTCCTGTTAGCCTCCCCCTCTGGGATTCTCCCACACCTTTGATGGGATCTGGTGAGCTTTCTGAAAGCTGCATGTGGATCTCCTATATTCTAAGCACCGTGGAGTGCTTTTTTGCCTGCTATCCAAGGGATTCTTGGAAGATTGGCATTGAATTTCTGGCACTCCTTTATTAGCTGTGATTATGGACAAACCACTTGCTTTTCTGAAGTTCATAAATAATGACAGAATCCCATTTTGTTTTATCCCCCTCTCACCCCTCCATATTTTCTCTCTTTTGAAGCAGTAGGGCATGGGCAGTGACTTTCCCCCAGAACTAGAGCATTCTTGGAATCCTGGGATACTTACAGGTTCAGGCATGTAACTGGTGAGAAGTAAGAGCTTTCCCTGGCTTTGTGGGCACCAAGTCAGCCTCCTGGGATCATGTGACTCTAGGACACAAGGAGGAAACCCCAGTGATGACAAAGATGGAATTACCTGCCAATCTGACAGATTGGGGCTCAGGAACAACACTTGAAGGATTTAAAGAAAAGTTAAAAAGTAGTATTTCTTGGACATCATAGTTTGTGGATTTGGATTTATACCTGCTGTATATATCTTGTTGAAGTCTCGGAATTCTAAAAATCAAATGATATAATGGATATGAACTGCCATTTTGGGTTTGAATATTTATGATTGTTTTATTTATCTATAAAGATGGTGCCTCTTTGAAGTGGGGTACCATCTGACCCCTATGCACATTTCCTTCTCCTCCCCCTGGCCAACTCTTAATCATCCTTCATGATTTATCAACTCAGTTTCTACCGGCTTGAAGAGGCCTTCTCTAATTACCCAGTGTATTGCAGGGCTCAGGCTCTAAGCTACACTGTCTGGATACAAATCCCAGTTCTGCCGCTCACTAGCTTGCAACCTTGGGCAAGTTACTTAATATATCTGTGCCTTAGCTTTCTCATCAGTGAACTGGGATGATTACAGTACTTACCTGTAGAATATTTGTGAGGAGTAAATGATTTAATCATGGTAGCTGCTAAGTGTTAGCTGTCATTCTGTTATTATCATCATCATCATCACTAAATTTTATATCTTTCCTGCATTTATGTCTTGTCTCTTGATGTTTGGCATCATGTTTGTTATGATTCTCATATCTCTCACAGTACCTTCTAGGGTTTAATAAAATGCAATAATAAACATTTATAGTCTGCAAAGGAAATCTTTTCTGTTATTCTTCTATTTTTTGCTGAATTCTGTTTTTTTGCATGGTGATCAGAGAACATGGCCTGCTTGATAGCTATTCTTTAGTTTTCTGTGAGTCTTTTTGTGGCTAGTCCATAGTCAATTTTTATAAATATTTTACATGAGCTTGGAAAAATATAAATATTAGAATGCGATAATAATTAAATAAAATAACATAATAACAAATAGACATCAAGATTCCACTGACTGAAAGAAAAAGAAGCTTGCCTCTTATTCACATAACTAGTCGAAGATGTTTGGGCTGGTGAGACAGCTTTCTGGCCTTTGGGGTCTTAGGCCAATGGATGCTTTGTCACCCTCAATATGTGGCTTCCAGGTTTATGCTGATTTTATCCATCTCAGTCAATTAGAAAAGGGGAAGAACATGGAAGAGTGTGTGGAAGGTTTTTGTTGACCAGGCCTAGAAGTGACACATATCACTTCTGCATCTGTTCTTTTGGGGAGAAATTAATTGTATGGCCAAATCTAACTACAACAGAGGCTGGGAAATGTAGTGTAGCTGGCCAGGCCTTTTATTAGTGGAGGAAAGGGATGGATAGCTGAATTTTTTAATTTTTTTTTTTTTTGTTGCCACCATACAACCTCTATCCTATATATGTCAAGTTCCTATATATGTCTATCAAATCATAGTGGTTAGTACTATTCTACAGATCATTTATAACACCACTTATTTTTGTTTGAGTGCTCTATGAGTTTCCAAGAGAAACAGATTAAAATTTTCTACTTTGTTTCTGGATTTGTTAATCATTCCTTGTAGTTCTGTTAATTTTTTGTTTTATGTTATATAGTTTCTTGTGGCAGGTATAACAAATCTTCACAAACACGGTGATCTCAAACAAAAGAAACTTATCCTCTTATAGTTCTGGAGGCAAGAAGGCTAAAATCAGCATCACTGGGCTGAAACCTGGGGTCTGCAGGGCTAGACTCCTTTTGGAGACTCTAGGGGAGAATCTGCTCATTGCCTCTTCCAGCTACTGGTGGCTGCTAGTAGTCCTTGCATACGATCACACAACTCCAATCTCTTCTTCTGGGATCACACCATCTTTTTCTCTCCTGTGTCAAATCTGTTTCTTGCCACTCTCTTATAAGGACACTTGTTATTGCATTTAGGGCTCTCCCTCCATCCCCAGGATAATTTGCCCATCTCAAGATCTTCATTTAATCATATCTGCAAAGACCCTTTTACCATATAAATGAACATTTACAAAAATCGAGGACCTGATATCTTTGGGAGCTATTGTTCAGGCTACTACACAGGTTTACACTCTAGGCTTAGATGCATGACAGAATGATCACAACACCCTTGTGGATTGATCCTCTTTTTTTTAATTTATTTATTTTAAAGATTTATTTATTTATTTATTCCCCCCCCCCCCCGGTTGTCTGTTCTCTGTGTTTATTTGCTGCGGTCTTGTTTCTTTGTCCGCTTCTGTTGTCGTCAGTGGCATGGGAAGTGCGGGCGGCGCCATTCTTGGGCAGGCTGCACTTTCTTTCGCACTGGGCGGCTCTCCTTATGGGCCGCACTCCTTGCGCGTGGGGCTCCCCTACGCGGGGACAACCCTGCGTGGCAGGGCACTCCCTGCGCGCATCGGCACTGCACATGGGCCAGCTCCACACGGGTCAAGGAGGCCCGGGGTTTGAACTGCGGACCTCCCATGTGGTAGACGGACGCCCTAACCACTGGCCAAGTCCGTTTCCCGATCCTCTTTTTAAATAATGAACCCATTTGTGGCAGTTTGGTATTGTTTATGAATTCCAAAAATAGATGCTAGATTGTGTTTGTAAATGGGTCCGTTCCTCCTGGGCATATTAGATTGTATTAGACTTAGAGGTTTCACTTTTACTTTATTAAATCAAAATTAGTGCTTTTATTTGACCATGTCATTAGGGGGACTCAATGAGTCCCCACCTACAACTAGCCTACAGCTGTGGGCTATATAAATAGATGCTCAGTCAGAGACAGGAGAAGAACACAGAGTTTAGTTTTGGACACTGTAGCTCTAGGCAGAGAGCTTAACCATTTGCCTGATACTTTTCAGCTGAAGAGACCAGAGCCCTGAACAGCTGAGAAAGTTGGGAAAGAAAGGAGCCCTGGGAAGAGAGAGGAACCTTATGATAACCTACAGCTGTGATAGAAAGGAGGTTGGACCGTGGAGCCTCAGGAGGAAGAGGAAGGCTGAACCCTAGCAGAGACTGGCAGCCATCTTGTTCCAACACATGGCAAAAGACTTTGGTGAGGGAAGTAACTTATGCTTTATGTCCTTGTGACTGTAAGCTCCTACCCCAAATAAATACCCTTTATAAAAGCCAACAGATTTCTGGTACTTTGCATCAGCACCTCTTTGGCTGACTAATATACCGCCTCTAACAACAACTATTTTTTTTTTTTTTGGTTACTATTTGCCTGGTTTAGATTTTGCTATACCTTTCTTTGTTTTTATTATTAGAGGCATAGTTCATTTATACAATAAATAATTGTCTTTGATTTCATTACTATTAGAATCTATTGAATAAGGTGAGTTAATCCTTTTACATTCATTGTAATTCCTGCTTTAATTGGATAATTTATGCTATGTTATGTCATGTTTTCTATTTTTAAAGATTTTCCTTCCATTTTATTACTTTGATAGAATTTTTAAATTTTTATTTTATCTTCTGACTACCTTCCTGGTTTGCAAATTGATTTCAGCATTTTATTTTGGTTATTTTAAATGTTACTGGGCAGAGTATGTAGCTCAGTGGTTGAGTGCCTGCTTCCTACTTACGAGGTCCTGGATTCATCCCCAGTACCTCCTAAAAAAAAGTCAGAAAAAAGTTACTTTATAGGTGGATTTACTTTAAAGCCAAAGAAGTGTAAAGTCACAGCCCCTCACTTGCATGGTCCTCTTTCAGACCCTGAGAATGTGTTCACATGGTCATGTTTTTGCAAAATTTGTCAAATTAAAACAGTTTTGTATTTTTCTTTAAAGAGGAAATAATATAAGCTCCACAAATTATATAAATTTTAAGCCTCAGAAAACTTGGTTCTGTAATGCCTTTATATTTTTAACAAGCATTTTTGATGTGCTGGGGTCTAAGTTTAATCAACATTTCTACCATTTTCTAAAGAAACAGAACATATTAACTCTTATATCCCTTCTCCTACCTTTCATGTTATTGTTGACTAATATTCTTCTTTACTTTTAAACTCTTCCAATTTAGATATATTTTAATTTTTAAAAGTCAATATAGATTCATTTATGTTTACTTCCATATTTACCAATTTCTTTAATCATCAATGCTTCCTCCAAGTCACTCTTTTCCCTTTACATTCAATGTCATTCTTTTAAATGTGTTTCTTAGTCTTTCTTAAATAAAAGACTGTGAAAGCTACCCTTTCTAAATATTCATTTGAAGATAGCTTTTACTTTCAGTTTTAACAATAGTTTAATTTGGCGTATGTTGACAAGTTATTCTAGTTACTTCTGGCCTCTATTATAGATGAGCCTGCTGTCAGCTCTATTGTGATTCATTTGTGGATAGTGTCTCTTCTTTCTAATTGCTTTTAAGATTTTTCTCTTTGCTTTCATGTTTCTCAGTTGCGTTCTGGATAGGCCTAGATGTGAATTTGTTTTTATTCCTTTGGCAATTGAAGCAGTTCTCCAAGTACTTTATTCTCTTGGTCTTTAATTGGGAGAATCCTTATTAAATAAATATTGGGCATTATCTCTGTTGTGTAACTCCTTTTAAATTTTACCTCTTTATTTATCTGTGCTGCATTCTGAGTTAATTTCTCAAATGTGTTTTCTAGTTCATTAATTTTTTTGTCAGCTATGTCTAATCTGCTCTTTTATCCATTGTGTTTTTAAACATATCACTGATTATAATTTTAGTTAACTAAGTTTTAAAAATCTGTTATTAAAAACATCTACCAATTGGCATATCTCTTATTCTTTATGATTTGTGTCTCTTTAAATTCTTTACTCATTTCATTTATTTTATACTGTTTTTCTTGTTGTTCAGTGATTAGGGTCCTAATATTTATGTTTTTTCTTGTATTGTTTAGTGTGGGTCTTTGTTTGCTGGCAGTCCTATGCCCCTTGCATTGTGTAATTTTCCCAATGGAGCAGTTTAACTTTTTCCTGCAGATTTCTTGGGATTTTACACTACTGATGTAGTTTTCATATTAAATTCTTGGACTGGGGTTCCAAGGCCATGCAAATAATACAGATTTGGACCTTGCATATACTCATGGCACAAACTTGGTGTTTTAACTTCTTTCAGGAGATCTCTTCTCTCCTGTGGCCTCAGGCAGACAGAAAGTTCCTTTTCTGCTTCCCCAGGTTGGTGAATAGGGGTTTGATTTCTTTTTTCTGTGGTTTGGGCAGCCCTTGGAGACTCCCAACTTTATAAAAAAGGACACATACTTGTTCTCCACCTAGTTCAGGTGAGAGGTTTTCTACCTTGACCCAGTGTGGATTTAAAGTCCCTGGCCCCAAACCTAGGGGCTAACTTTGCATAACTCCTAGATTCTAGTACTTTGAGAATTCCTTTTGTACTTTTGAATTTGTTTATGCATTAAAGCTTGTTATATATTTTTTTCAACATTTTTATGTGCATCTATCAGGAGGGGGACTACTACACATTAGCTAGGTTGTTTCATATTGCCCAAGTCTCACAGTTATTTGGAGTATTTAGAGCTGATATATGATAGTTCTTGAACTTTTTGATATTAAAAAAGATTTCTTATCTTCTAAAAAGTTGAGGCCATTTTGGATTGTTTGATGAGGAACTACTTCGTTTGAAGCAGGGGCATGGCAGAGGTGTTGGTTTTTATTAACGATATGATACAGCACTGATGCACTTGTCCACATTTGTCAAATATTTAAAATGTACTAGGCACTTTACTGCAATTATAATTTAATCCTTACCAAGTCCTGTGATGTGGATATTATAAACTCCACATGGGTAAACATATTTGCTAATGAGGAAATCTAGTTAGGGGTTAGGGAACTGCCTGATGTAACTTGATTAGGAAACCTTACAATAATTTGAACCTAAACAGCCTGTCTCCAGTGTCCATGTTGTAGGTATAGCACTGATGATAATGATTAATAACAAGAGCACTTAAGATATATCAAGTGCATACCACATTCCAGATAATTTCCTAAAAGCATGTTATAAATGAACTATTTTTCATCATCACAACAAACCCATGAGGCAGTTATTGTTATTGTCTATAATTTACAGGTAAGAAAAACTGAGGCATGAGTTAAATGCCACATTGGTTATAAATGGTAGAATTTGGTTTTGAACCCAAGCAGGCAGACCCTAGATCTCACACTCATAACTTTTCCTCAGTGTTGGAGAAGGATGAAAGACTAGTCAGGTGTGTGCTGCAGTGATCCAGGAAGGAAACAACCGGGATTTGGACTAAAGTGGTAACAGTGAGGATAGGGTAGGTGGGAGGGTGGGGGTATGCGGAAGTGAGAGAGAGCCCTGCAAGAGCTAAGACCACAGGATGTGGCTTCGTTTGGGTTCAGGTGGAGGACAGTCCATGGAACAAGGTATCATTGGGGATTGTTTCCTGTTATCTGGCTTGGGTTGGCTCCTGCTGCCTTTATCCTGAATTGGGGGACATGAGGAAGAAGAGTTTTAGAGCAAACAAATGCCTTGCTGTATAAAAGAAATATGAAACAAATTGTCCAATTCAACTGTTATTTCCATCTCTTTTAATAGAGGATCCGCTGATTAAGTAATTCAAGGACATCTGTGGTTGCTTTTGTACAATGAAGAATTTCATGCAAAGTGAATGCTCACCCTTCTATTCATTCGTAGTTTACTTAAAGTGAAGTACAGAACCTCACCTCTATTTTGTCTAATATAACCTCATTTGATTATATATTTCCTGGAGATAAAATTCAGTGCCAACTTAAAGAGTTATTCACAAAATCCACTCCACTGAGGCTCTGCATGTCTTGAATATATGCTTGCCGTCCTTTTCAGATGAAGGTGAGTTTCCTCAGCAACCATCAGGAACTCATAGATGGACTGATTTCCCAGAAATCATGGTAGATTTGTAGTGATCCATCCAAACCCTTTTATATGACTCCTCCCTCCGATCAGAGATATACATTTTCAAGACAGGTGGCTTATGCTGGGAGTAGTCTGGGGACATGAATGAGACACAAGCTAAGTGGCCCACATGGGCACTGAACCCCTAACCTTCGCCTCATTAGAACAGTGCTCCGACCATCTGAGCTTACCCGCCACAGGCTAATGATATGTGCATGGAGGCGCAGCCACATCAATCACATTTTCCAAAGCAAAACTCACTACACTGCAAGTAACTGGAAGAACCATCCATATAGATGTGATCGCCGAGGGAACACAAAGCCATTCTAATGGATGGCTGAAGTGCTTCTTTTCTGCAAACCATTCATTCATCATCTGCATGTCCTAAAAGGATTTGAAGATTCCAGGAATTCACCTTAGTTAATTCACACTTTAAAGAATGTATCTCTTCTTTCATGTTGGATTCTGTAGCCAGGATAGTTAGAACAGGTGATTCTGATAGTTTAAGATAAACAACTTTGAAATTCCCTTATAAGGGTAAGAATTCTTGATCTTTTGTTCACAGACAGCCTCTTAGTGGCTCTATGGTTGTGTCTCGGCCCTTACAGGGTCTGCAAACTCCTGAAAGTTTATGTAGAAAATGTGTGTGTGTGTGCACAAGGCACTGTTTTTTTTTCCATTGGAGAGTTCTGAGTTTTCTTTAGACTCTCAGAGGTATCTGTGACCCATAGCCTAAAAGCTGTGGCCTTAAATCAAGACAGAAACTGAAAGAAAAGCCTTATGTACCCTAAAAGCTAAGCTGGATAAGAAATTGCATACCATTTTAAACGATAGAAAAAAGAGAAGGTTGTCTTGATGCCAAACATGTAAGAATGCAGGAATGCCTGAGGTTGAAGGTGTGCCTCCACTGCAGAAGCAGCCATATTACCTGTAGAATGTATGAGCTATTGTACATCATGCCAGCCAATGAAGAATTTTAATGAGAATTCATCCCTCAATGATAAAATACACAATCCTGTCTGAGAGGCCATGAAGGGTTAGCAGGAATTGCTGGTTGTTTGTGTTCTTGTTTATTGAAAGCTCTTGCTAATTTCAGTTTTAAAATTCTACTTTGAAAGAGAGGAAAATAGAAAATGGCACAGAGGTTTCCACCTTCCTCTGATACATATTCTGGAAGGTTCTGAGACAGAAAGAAGGGTTTGGGTAGGTAAAGAACATGACATCAGGGAGGCGGACTTGGCCCAGTGGTTAGGGCGTCTGTCTACCACATGGGAGGTCCGCGGTTCAAACCCCGGGCCTCCTTGACCCGTGTGGAGCTGGCCCATACGCAGTGCTGATGCGTGCAAGGAGTGCCGTGCCACGCAGGGGTGTCCCCCGCGTAGGGGAGCCCCACGCGCAAGGAGTGTGCCCCATAAGGAGAGCTGCCCAGTGCGAAAGAAAGTGCAGCCTGCCCAGGAATGGCACCGCACACACGGAGAGCTGATACAACAAGATGATGCAACAAAAAGAAACACAGATTCCCAAGCTGCTGACAATGACAGAAGAATACGCAGCAAATGAACACAGAGAATAGATAACCTGGGCGGGGGGTGGGGGGGGAGAGAAATAAATAAATCTTTAAAAAAAAAAGAGCATGACATCAGAATATGGAGAGAGGCTATGCTGGAGGAAAATAAGAATAAGAATGAACATGAGAATAGTGCTGCCTTTGGCACATAATATCTCATTTAATTCTGAGATCAGTGCTGTGAGGTAGCATTATGTGATTTTCCAAACTTTTTCAAATGGGAGCAAGTAACATAAAGAGAAGCTTAAATAAATGACCCAGGATGACACAGCTGTAGGTCCTGAAATCAGGATCTGAATGCTAGACTGCTAGTTCCATAAGCCAGGGATCAGCAAACTATTGTCCACAGCCAAATGCAGCCTGCTGCCTGCTTTTGTAAATAAAGTTTTCTTGACACATGGTCACTTTCATGTTTGTGTAGTGTCTATGACTGTTTTTGTGCTCCAACGACAGAGGTAAGTGGTTGTGATAGAGACTGTGTGACTCCAAGACCAAGGCCTAGTAGAAAATGAAAATGGTCCATGAAGAACAACAATAGGTGAGTTTTCCTCAAATGCAAATGATCTAGATGTATCCAACAGAAATAACTGTTCTTTAGCCTGAGATTCTATCTTTTTTTAAGTTTTCTGTGTTAAAATACCCCTTTTGATGAAATTGTAGGAAGATTAGGCAGTGGACATGTGTTTGTCTTTTGCCCTTAACTGGCGAAATAAAAGCTTATTACCTTATATCAAGAATCTAATTAAAAAAGAATTACTGAGTTGCTAGAGGTATGTGTTAAATAGATTGAGGAAACAGTGTGTTGAGTAGAACACAGAGCAAGATCTAAAGTACAATATCACACACATAAGTGAATACTGTTTCTATCTTAAAGTTTTATGCATATCAAAGACATATACAAATGTGGTGTGGGGAAGGGGAGGATGGGATTGGGAACAAGGATAAAGGGAAAATCATTAAATGAAAGAGATGGGCCATGTGCCAACAGATGTTCATAATATGCCTTGGACAGAGAATCCAAGTAACTGAACTTTCAGCATCTGAGATCCAAAAAGCAGACCATCTCCTGACTGATGCGTGAAATTCCAATACATGAAGCCCTCTCGTAATCACCATTCAGCCCCCTCAATGGATGGCCCTCCTCATGGCTAACGTTTCTCAGAGCAGCACAAAGCTGACATTTCAAAAGCATTTTGTGGTTTGCAAAGCAATTTCTCATTTATTTTCTCTTTGAACTTTTCGACAGCCTAAGGGTTGTTGATATGATCCCCATTTTACAGATGAGAAACCTGAAACTCGGAAAGATTAAGAGAAGTGACCAATCAAGAACAAGGCAGAATGTAGACTCAGAGCCAACTCTTCTGAATGTCCTTGCTATGCTCTTTCCGGTCTCCCCTGAATTTCGTCTACCTGATGGGTTCATCACATGTTAGCAGAGGACAGCCACAATTTGGAAAAATTTACCTTTTATTAAAAACCAATTGGTGACATCTTTGAATGCATTTTCTATGAGGAATGGATTCCTTCTTCAGGCTATCACTACCTCCTTCTTTATTGTTGTTTCTCTCATTCTCAGACCTGGCTTTACAGGATTATTCAGCCAAAAGTGATGAGCCCATAGAGATGATCCTAATTTTGCTTCAGGATAGGACAAAAGTCAAATAATAATATAAAGGTAATGCTCTATGATTTAAGTGGTTTAATTCAGATTCTCTGAGGCTCTTTGGTACACATGCCATGTCTCTCGCCTGCAGATGGGCTCTTCTTGCCCATGGCTAACTTGAATCTCTAATCTCTCCTGGTGCATTACAATCCTTTTCCTGTCCTCAGAAAAACAGCTGCTCACATCCCAGTGCATACTTGAAGACTGTTATTAAGTTCTCTTTTAGCTGCCCTTCTTTAGGCTAATTAAACCAAGATTCTTTTTCATTTTCTCAGAGAGACTATTCACAAGACTTAAATTATTTTTGTGTTTTATTCCTTGATGTCTTTATACTCTCTTGTCTTCCACTTTGTCTTAGACATTACATGGCATCCCCAGATGCCTACCATGATAGTTCTGATCAGGGATTCTCAAAGTGTAGTTCCTGGACCAACAGCACCATCATCACCTAAGATTTTGTTAGAACTGTGCAGTTCTAAGGCCCCACACCAAACCTACTGCATAAGAAGCTCTGGGAATGGGTCCCTGTAATCCGGGTTTAACAAATACTCAGGGGATTCTGGTGCGTCTTAAGCCTTTAGAATTATTTTCCAGTATCTTCATTTTTTCCTCCCACATTGTGGGCAGACGCATTTCTCAGACCCGTTAATATAGGGCTTGGCTGCACAACTTGCATTGGCCAATGGAATGTCAGTGAACATGACACAAGAAGAAGGCTTGATGTCCTTATCTGGCTTGTTTTGGCTCTTGTGCTCCAGGGGCTGACCATAAGGAAATGCCCCAAGCCCACAGAGAGTGAGGAGTTACATAGCACAAATAAACTCTTTAGATGTCACATTAGTATGTGACATGTTAGGAAGCAGATACTTGTGCAGTGAATGCCTTGGATGAGTCCAGTCTATCATGTGTGCTACAAATAAATAAATAGGAAGACATGATCAAATGAAGAACAGTATACATTTTAGGCTGACTTTGTTCAGGCTAACTTTTAGATTCTTTGGGGGGTAAAACCCAAGTCACAGCAAATTAAGTAAGCAATGGTTTAATTTTCTCTTATGATAAGATGCCTGGAGCGAGACTAATGCCATCGTTGGTTGAGTGGGCCGATGATGCCAGGATTAACCTTTCTGTGGAGAAGAGAGGAAGAGGCTTGTGCTGCTTGAGTTTAGGTAGGCATTTCCAATAGAGGGTGCTAACTAAAAGGAATTGGCTACATAAATGTTGGAAGAGCAACCAAATGGATTGTGAGATAATCCACCTATTAGCAAGAGTAAGAAGGACTAAAGGGGCAAAATGTACAACTCTGACATGTATTCTACACAGTCTCCCAGAGGTCCCCAGCAGGATTGAACTCAGTTGCCTAGAGCAGACTTCTGTTCCTAAGAGCTCCCTGTATTTAGCCCACAATCCTTGGGGGAAGGATTCTTGGGCCACCCTTGAATAAATAAAATCTTTATAGCCAAATCTTTAACTCAGGCTCTTCTCTGGAAGAACCCAAGCTAAGACCTACCAACGGATTATTGCAGATACTCAAAATCTCCCATCACTGAAGCAGAACCCATCTATTTAATTGAAAGTATTTTCTGAAACTGTTGACTCATTGATCCAATTCTAAGGAATTGTCTTGACTCATATAATCCAATTTATTTCTTCTCTTCTTCCTCTCCTCCTCCTTGTCATTAAGTAGATATAATGAGCCCTCAAATGCAGATGCTTCTAAAATGGTCTGAAATATATATATGATAACCTGAATTCCTTGCTTCAGGCGCTGAGAAGGGGAGGGTTTGTGGTATTTCTCTGGAATGCAGCCTTGGAGAATTAGACTTGTACACATGTACCCTGTCTTGTAACTTTCATGACACCGACCATCAACAACAACACAGTCTTTTCACTGTCTCTTATTTTTAGCTTCCTCTTTGGCTTCCTCTTCGATGTATTATTCTTCCTAGATTTTGAGCCATTTCATCTCTTTTTTCCACCTCTTGTTTACCTAGTCATGTTGTCAGTTGACAATACCTCATATTTTTACATTTCATGATTTGCAAAGCATTTCATGTATAGTTTTTACATTTTTATTCTTTTCAAAATAGCTTTTGAGGTGGAAAGAGAAGATATTATTCCCCCATTTTATAGATGAAGACACTGAGGCTCAGTTAAGTATTAAATGAATCAAAAGTCAAAAGTTGTTTATCTATTCGGGACAGAGCCAGGATGGGGATCCTGGCATCCTGAATCTAATAGCAATTGAATAAATTCCACAATTCCACATTGGCTATTTTACAGTAAGCAAGTGACAGCTGAGCACAATGCGTAGAAGAGAGGGTTCTGGGGTTAGATGACTTGGGTTCCCGTCCCATCTCTATCCCCTATTTCTGTGTAGTCTTTGTTTAGTTACTTAACCTCTCTGAGCCTCAGTTTCTTATTTGTAAAATGGAATAATGATAATATCTCCCTTATAAGGTTGATCTCCGAGAATTTAATGGGAAAAGCTATAAAAGTCACTTATTAAACTATCATAGCCAGGCATAAAAATAAACCAGAAACCCTCTCTAAGGATATGTCTCTTATCCTATGAAGGTTGTGTGTGTGTGTGTATGTGTGTGCTGTGTGTATGTGTATTCACAGGGTAAGGGGAGTGATTAGAATCTTAATAAAGATGTTTTTACTCAATAAAGTTGAAACTCTTCTATTACTTTTTGTCTTAAATGTGAAGAATCTCAACCATTAAATTAATACTTTTCTTACCAACAGGCTGAATGCTTTGATAAATCTAATTGTGGTATACAAATCTTGACAAGGAAAGTTTAAAGGAATCAAACAACTCTTGCTCAAAGTAGTCTTCTTTGAGAAGAGGATAGAGAAGAGAGTTTATGTGGTAAATAGTTTAGTGTAGTTATGTTAAGTTTGAATTAATCAGTTAATTTATAGAGACACAAACAAAGATACACATTAGATGCTTTGGGAGAGGCCAGACGTGAGATTAGAGAGACAAGGCATGAACAGGGAGAAAATTTATAAAATTCCTAAAGCAAATGATCTTCCCGTAGGGTGGGATGAGGCACAATATGACAGTTTGGGGGGAAAGGAGGGTTATTGGATTTTCTAGATATACCTTTAAGGCAAATGGTAGAAATTGACGCGTAAAAGAATCTCCGTGGCAGGTGGGAACATGGGAAAGGCAAGGCAGAAAGCATATGAAGTGAAGAAAATGAGCTAATGTTTTGTGAATTATTCTACAAAAGGGCTAGACTAGTAGAATACAGAAGACCATTCACAAATAAGTTAAAATGCAGTTTCCAGTGGAGATCTTGAAAGATTGGGATAAAAATATAGTTCTTTAAGAGTTGAGGTCAGAGAAAATCTCTAGTTGGAGAGACAGAAATCATTTATGAGGCATTTCGTTCTTTCTTTACAAATAATTCTTGGGCACACTCTGTGGCAGATTATACTTTGCAAAGGTGGCTACAATCTCTAGTCCCAAATGCTCTCTCAGAAACTTGTCACACTCCCCTCAGGAAGTATGTCTAATTCCCCTTTCCTTGAATCTGCATTGGCTTGCACATCACTCCTGTGGAAGGCAATGGGAGTGGTGTGTGCACTGGGAGGCTGGGCCAGGAAAGGCTTCACGGCTTCTGCCTTCCCAGTGAATTATGTGGTCTTGGTGCCTTTAGAGGCCATGTAAATTGTTCTCCTGCCCTGAAGCTACCATGCTGTAAGGAAGCCCAATAATCAGGTAAGGAGAGGTCACAGGCAGAGGCCCTGAGACGATGCAAGGGAGAGATGCCCCAAACTCTCTGGCTCTTTCATCTCTGGTAACAGCATAAGAGACCCTGGGCTCTGAGTCTGTGGATCAGGAATTAGTTCCTCCCTAATTTCAGACCTACAGAAAGTGTAACAGACTGTTGTTGTTTTAAACGACTGCATTTTAGGGTGATTTGGTACACAACCTTGGATGGCCAGACTTTATTTTATGTACAGAATTAGAGTGACTTGAAATAGAATTGCCCTTGCCATCAGGAAATTTACAGACCACTTAGAAACAGATAGAATAAAGATTTGGATAATGAAAATAATTTGACGAGGATATTTGCCAAAGAGATTGGATGGAATGACTGACAATTATGATAAGGAAAAATACTGATGAACAGGTGTGGAAAGAACTTTCTTGGCATCTGGAGGTAATTGAGAGAAGAAAATACCTTCTCTGTAAGGTGAGGCTTGTTGCTTTACCATTGCCTTGCTGCTGGATAGGAAAGGAAGTGAGGAGGGACAGTATAAGAAGTAAGTCGGAGGGAAGGAAAGAAATGGATAAATTTTAATTCCCTCTGGGACAGGTATAACTTGAGGGATGCAAAGATGTTTTTAACTGTTCCCAAAGATTATAGAAATGCTGTTACAATCATCTTCCTTTTGGGGGCACTCGGGGGTCTTGCTACTTTGAGATACTTGCTGTGAAGCAGCGGGCAGAGCCATACCTAGCTAAGGGCACTCTGTGGTTAGAACAAAGGGCAAAATAATGTATACACACCCCCCTGCCCTCATGTGCTTTGTAGCATTTTAATCCTGTACTTGTCTCCGCTTATGAATTTCTTATGGAATTATTTAATGGTGTGAGTTCGATGGGCAATTTAAAAATCTACTTAATCTACCATTTCTTTCCTCAGTGGTGCAGTGATGCGCTGCACACCACATCGCAGAGGTAGCAGCCTGAATGTAGAGAAAAATCAACCAACACCAGACAATTAATACTTAAGCAGGTTGCAACACTCCAGCCCTGAATCCCAATAGCCACGGCAAAATGCTAGAGAGTTTCCCAGAGCAAAGAAAGAGTGAATCATGGTAACCAAACAGCATCAAACACATCTTAAGCCCTGTCGAGGAATGCCCCCATGTCCCTAGCCATCCTATAATGGGAAGGGAATGAGTTTTACAGGGCAAATGCAATAAAAAGAAAGGACCACAGAATGTAATCTTAAATTGAGTCAGTAGTCTGGAAAGGCAGACATGAAGAATATGCCCAGTAACACTGGAGAAAACTTGTTACTGTAATAAGCTCAGGAATAACATGTACAGATCTCTGACATTAGTGAATATATATTAGTAAATTAGGATGGCTCTGAATATTCAAATTCTTCCGAATGGACCAGCCACGATGACTGACAATAGGCCTACTATGAGGCAAAGGAGAGACTGGGTGGGGAGGAGAGGGTAGCAGCATGTTTTAAGAGTTCTTGCCTGGCAGGTAGGCTTGATTCACTCCTACTAGCTCTTCTCCCAGGCTGTTTCCTTATCAAAGCATTGGCAAGGCTGAGAGACAGCAAGGCAAGTCTCACCAATGGGTAAAATATTCCATTCCTCATGGCAAATCGATTTCAGAACACTTATTCTTTGCATTTGGCAAATCAGCAGGTTACAGGTTCAAATCCAAATCCAGAATACCAAAGGGGACTGCCTGAGCTGGAAGAAACTTCCGAACGCCCTCTGCATAGACATGTAGGAAATGGAGCTCTAGTCTAAGCTCAGGTCTTAGTAGAGAAATGTTTGCCTCACTCAGCTGATTCTAACAGTTCTTAGAAGGAAAAGGTTGACACACACAGTGGTCCCTGCCTCTCATCTCCATATACTAGGCATGGTGAGAAGGTGGTGGGTGTCTGGCCATAGGGATAGAAGAAAACAGACATCAAAATTGTCCACTGAGCCCTTTTACAAGCACAGCATTCAAATAAGAGAGAGAGAGAGAAGCTCAAATTAGTAACCAAATATGCCTCTGTTTCCTAATGCTCATTCAGACAGAGGTTCAATGGCTGGAAATTATTGAAATGAAGCAGATGTCAAGGGGATGCTGCAAATGCAGCTACTTCCCAGCAGCAGTAATTCTGTGCCTGCAGTTTCAGGATCCTTGTTACAATCTCTGCATTGTGACTGTTCCTAAAGTACCTGCTGGTGCAACTTTCCTCTTTGTCCTGTGTTGAACAAACGTACGTAGTTCAAAGCTCTGGGACTTCAGTGCTTGCAGTTGAATCTAAGAAACATTTCCCCAATAGGTAGAAAGCCATCTCCGCCTCCTTCCCACCACCCCTGTGAACCTAATTTCAGGGTGCAAATCCTCCCCCGTCCCCCCGCACCCGTCATTGTATTTGCCAGACTTCTACCATTTTAAACTGATCAGCCTTGATTTACATTTCCCGAGAAGAGGAACAGTCTTGAAATATTAGGCTTCCTTTTGGTTTCTCAACTGAGTACACTCAGGATTGTTTTCATTTTTCAAACCAAAGATGTAAAGCATCTAAGAGGTGCAGAAGTACTCAGGTTTTCAGTGGGATTTTTGTTGTTATTGTTGCTTTTTGGAAAAGTGGCCCAAATCAAGGCATTCTGGGTTCTGAATGAGACTCCGGGAGGGAAGTTTAAAGGCAAGCCTTCTTTCCAACTCTGTTACGGCAAAGATGCTTTGCAACGTTTTGCGGACTCTGAGAACTGCAGCATATGTGGGTAAAGAAGCTTAGCAATATATCCTGCTTCAGGAGAGGGGAGCAGGGCATCTAGAACCAGCAAACTGTGATAGGTAATGAAAAGAGGCATTTCTTGAGTAGGAATGTCTTTATATTCAGGCAGGATATATGACCAGGCACAGCTCTGTTTATGCTGCTGATAAAATCTGGCTATTTCCTACCTCAGTACTGTGTCCAGAGCAAGGGTTGATTTCGCAACCTGAGGGAGGTCAGGTGGCCTGAATCCTTCAGCCACTTCTCGCTGGCACAGAGGCACACAGTGGGGCAGCTTGGTGTAAAGACTTTCCTCCCCCAAAACGGGCGTACCTCACAAGCGCTGCTCATGACACGTATTTTGAGGCAGGGTGTGGTTTTATGGTAAATATTGAAACTATTTTAAATACTGAAAATATGAAAGAAACAGCTTTGTCCCAGTTTAACATCTGCCCTATCTTACTTAAGAGCAAGACTATAAAAGACAACTAAATGGCTATCTTAAAATTTATGTTAAGCTTAACTCCAGAGAGAATATTACTTAGGTGTCTTTTTCCTCCTGCTCTACCACCACCAAAAAGCAAAAAAAAAAAAAAAGGAAGAAAATTAACCTGTCATTATTTTATATTCACTTCAAAACTTCAAGTATTTTCCAATGTTAAACTTTTAAGTGCAATATAAAAAAAGTAGTTGAAAAATATAACTATGCTTCTGACTTCACAAAAGACACACTTCATAATTTATGCTATCCATTCTTTAGGAAAGAACCACTTCACTACTCATGAATTATTGGTTTCTTCTATATGGTTAAATAGCCCATGTTTGTCTATTTGTCTGGTCCACAGGTATTTTTTTCCAATTTATCTTTAGCCCTCTTAGACATAAAGAATACATTTGAAACTCAGTGCACAAGGAATTTTATGATAAAATGTGGTATATTAGCGAAACTCAGAATCTGCATGTTTATTTATACAGACCAGTGCAGGAAGGTGGGTTGGTAGCTCAAGTTGATGACTGAACGTTCCATGGATAATCTACCAGAATCAAGGCACTTGAATGCAACAATATCCATTTGACTCTTTTTAAGAAAATATGCTTTAAACTTTTTAATCCTATCTTTGTGTTAAGATTTCTGTATGTACATTTTTACTATCGTGAACTTAAATGACCTACATGTTCAAAATTGTATTCAATTACAATCTTCCATAGACAATGGCTCAAATGGCAGCACACGATTTCTAGACGCTTGTCTAGATATGATGTAAAAATGCCCGAATTGTGAACTTCCCAGGTAACTCAACAACTGTGTATCACAATTGGAAATTCATGGACTTCGTTAATTCTTTGGCCCACTTGTAAAAATTTCACGTATATATACATCAAAATAGGTATAAAGATGCTCAGAGAGCTTGGTTATAGAACAGATTGGCATTTGGGTTTTAGTCATCAAAGATGTGACAAACAACACTGGGCATTAATGCAGAAAACAGATTGAGCTTTTTAATGGGACATCAAATAAGACTTTATTAGCATCTATTAGGTTCAACCCAAAGCTCAGGAAATAGCATTAATGAGCATCATATATCAGTGTGTCGGTTATTAGATAACAGTATCCCTTAAAACTAGCAAGGCGTACAGTACTTTATACTTTTTTTTTTTACCTTTATCTTTAGAATTAGCTGACATTCTATCCTCTTACACTGGCCTTACTATTAGTAATAGTGAACCAATTTATAAACCCATTAGTGACACTTTTTCCTGAAGATAAAAACAGTCAAAATTATCTGGCAGCAATTAATCTTAATGGCTGTATGCAGTAAACAGCAATGGGCTAATTCCAGCTCTGTCAGCCCCATCAAACAATCCCGCATTAGGCAGCTTTTCAGTGATCCATTAAGCATATTCAGAACAACAACAAATTCAATGCTGAAGGCATATGCACTAAACATTACAACAGTGATCTTCTGAAGCCATCATTATCTCTTAAATAGTACTTCCCCCATGTATTATCATTATGCTGTACATTAGAAATACTTTGATTAAACTCCCTTAATTCATAACAGACAGCTGCAGACCATTTATGCAGTTAATCTCAACACAACAGCTATTGAGGAAATATAACAAATGAAGGCTGTAAACTGGAAGTCATTACTATGAAAGATACTGGTTTTCTAGCCCTCTCAGAGCAGAGTGCATCATAAGGATGGGCTTTGGGCCTACAATAATGGGAATGAAACCGTTAAGGACCTTCCACTTTCCCTGCAACATCTGTACTTAGTGTTGCAGTGCTGTAGGCTGGGGATGTGACCAGGTTAGACCAGGTCATACTTCCTGGGCATTGACCAATCCAAGGGTTCAACCAATGAGAACCAAAGCCGAGGTTAGCTTCTATTTTCCAGCTTTGGTATTAAGAAGGCAAGATTTGGGTTGAATAAGAATGATCTCACTAATTTCACCGAAACGTTTCTGTAAAGCACTGGAAAACTATTCTGGTTGTATGTCATCATTAGCAACACCTTTCGCTTTCCTTCCCTACAAGTAGTTCCTTTCTAAGCTTAATTCATAGTACTTTCGTTTATGTACTTAAACTAAGGATCACCACTAAATTTTCTCTCTAACTTTTCTTTCCCATGATGCATTTTCATTTAACAATTTAGAAAAGTTCTGCAAAGCAAAAGTCCCCCCTCAGCCCTCAACTTCAGGGAACCCTACTCCAAGTTCATGTGTGTTGAAGAAAATATGCACTGGCTTAAGTTGATGAACAAGAAATCTGTGTACGTTTTCTCCATAATATGCCTTCACAAAATCTTTCCTTTTCACAGGTAGAGAAACCGTAAACATGCTCGTGAATGGGCCCTATGTGTCTAGCATTTTTTTCCTCATATAGGGTTTATTTCAACGTTCTAAACCACAGACACCGTGTCTACCTTTTGATGAAATGGCCAAGTAATTAAAACATAAATTAAGAATTTCCTTGCCAATTCTGACAGTACTTTCAGCTTTTGGGGCTAGCATAAATGAATTAAATATTGATTCAAAATGTAAACCACAGTCATTGTGGAGTGATAAGGGTCCAACCTGAGCAATAAAGAGCAATCTCTATGGCAGTTTACACTAAATGTCTAAGGGAAATTCTTCAATTGTGAATACAATGACCCATACCTGAAAGATGACCAGGAGCACAAAAATGTCCCCATGTGCTTCTCAGTTTGGAGTGTAAGCTTGTACTTCTCAGGAGATTATTGGGTGGAGGTGATGTCATGTACTTGTGGGCTCTGGGTTTACCTCTGATCCTATAGAGACTCCTGTCCTGTCCTCTCCCACACTGAGGAGCAAGGAGCATTGTTTTTCTTAAATTTGCACAAAAGGCATGGGCACAATGTCTGCTGGCTCTGCCCCTTTTTCCTCAGGCAGTACATTTGTTAGAATACAGTGGCAAACCACCCTGGGAACTTTAACATCCTGGTGCCCATTTTAGGCTCCCTGTGCTGTTTGAAACTACCAGGAGTTTCACTTTTTCAGAAAAGTCTTCCAAGTCCTAATGTTAGCTTCCTACCATGTGAGCTACAAACCTTCTCTACCAATTGCTGCAGGACAATAAGTTTGCGAGATAATGCCCCTGCTTAGTAATTCGGGATACATATTAGCATCTTAATGTCTCTGAGAACTTCTACAGAAATGAAACTTGTTTACCTGTGATTAATGAAATTTGCTTAAACCTACCAGACTGCTTTTTCTTTTTAATCGAACAAGTGTTAACATTTTATGGGGTTCTAATCAGAATATATTTTGGGACATGCTTTTCTAAATTCCTGCTTGTAATATTTACGCCTCAAGATTAATCTGTGGCAAGAAAGAACATGTTTGCAAATTGATTAATTACCCTTTCTTCCAATTTTTATTTCTTTGTAAGTTTTGGTTTGGCTTAAAGATACTCCACCATTGACAAGTGGTCATCAGCAAATGACATTGTATTTGGAATTCACTCTTTTGCTTGACTTTGATGAATTTCAGCCTTCATACCAAGAATCTAAGTTCAGTAAACAATGTTTGTATAGAAGTTTTTCTGATTGAGACATAAGGTTTTCTTCCACTAATAATTAGATTTTTGCAACTGATGCTACACATATGGATAATGCACAAGTATGATAATTTTCCCTGCTGTGGAACATTATCTCTAGCTCTAACACTATCATATCTTACATCTAGAGTTCAATCTAGATATATTTACATGTATCTGTATCTGTCCTCTATTCAGGAAACCCCAAATTATAAATGGGTAGTTTCTACATGCTCATTTTAAATCCATTGCTTGGGAACTGAGGGCATATTTTCTCATAGGAATGTATTACAAATAGTGACTACATTCTAGATCTAACCTATAAAAGTCCGTCTAATCCACTGCAACTGCGTGACTGAAAATATGCATACTCTAAGAAAGTAAGTCAAAGGCAGTGCTAGTGCCATACTAGTAAACCAAGCAGAAAAATGGTAAGGTCATAAAATTGTCTAAGAAATTATTTTAAAGGTTTGATCCAAAATGCTGATGCTTCAGGAAATATAACTTCAATTTTAAAAGAAGAGGTAGTAGACCAAGATGTGTGTCTGTTCCTACAGCTTCTGATAGAGACTTCTAATTGCAATATTCCTAATGTCCCTTCCAAACTTATATCCTCCCTCATCCCCAGCCCTCCATTCTGCCAACATATTACAGTAGGTCTCTTTTCAGAAAGAGTGTAGTAAGGCTCCTGTAGAGAACAGAAGTGAACAAAGAGTGAGAAAGAATAAGAAAAAAAGATCATTTCCCGGGAAAACCAGGCAAGACTTGGAAGTGATAAAGAGAAAGTAACTTTAAGGGTATGTGTGTATGTGTGTGTGTTTGTGTGTGTGTGAGAGAGAGAGAGAGGGAGAGAGAGAAGAGAAGAAAAGAGAAGAGGAGAAGAGAAGAGAAGAGAAGAGATGAGAAGAGGGAAAGAGAAGGGATAACATTTCTTTGGTGGAATTAGGTGATAGTGAAATACAGAAAAAGCTGGGGGACCTGCACATGTGCAGTGATTTTCTGCAGGGAGACATTTTGACAAGGGAGTAGACTGGGAAGACTAGTCTTGTTGCCATATGCCTGGGGTTCAGTTTGCCTGGGTGGTGCCTCCAACCCCTGCAGAGCCACCAAGTCCCAGCTTTTTCCTAACTCCTATTTCAGAGCTCTGTACACATAACCGAGTTCTGACGTCCTTTCCTTGATTTGCAGTCAGGTTGCCCACTGAGCCTGGTGCTTGGTCACCCCCAAATCTCGCCAGTGCTTTTCCCCAAAGCTGGCTTCTGTCCCCTAAGTCCCTAACAACCACTGTGCTGCCTTGAAACCACCCGATGGCCCGTCTCTAGCCCAGGCTAGCCTCTGTGCCCTTCTTTTCCTCCCTGGTCCCGCAGCTGAGCTCCCAGCATGTACACCCCTGTTCTGTAAAAGTGCCTGCCACTGGGTTTTCTGGGAGCTTCTGTACCACCTAGGCTCAGGTAAGTCCTTTGCTGTTCTCCAGGCTTCTAGTTTCCCCAATCCATCCTTTACACTGGACCCAGAGTGGTCTAAATAAATGCCCATATGGCTTGTCAGGACTTGCCTGAGTACCTCCCTGTGACACTCTGGACAAAGTTCATCCTCCGTCTACCTCCACAGCTTCATTTCCTACCTTCTGTGCTCTGGCTCTTTTGATTTCCTGGCTGTTTCTTAAATGTATAATATTTACTCTCAACTCCATGTCTTTGCACACACTGGTCCCCTCCCCCTAAGTTTGTCCTATTAACTGACTCTGACTCATCAATATTGAGCTCGTTTATCATGTCCTTTGAAAAATCTTGATCTCTGGCTAAGCAAGATGCTCCTACTCACTGAATTAAAATTCACTGACCTGCAGTTATTTTTGCTTCTTGATCTCACTTTGAAATGCAATGTCTTTCATTTGGTATCGTGAGCCTGTAGCATAGTTCTTGGAGCACTGAACATACTCAGAAATTGTTCACTGTAATAATGAACCAAAGAATATACAGAAATGTTAAGTGGATTGACCACACCTTTTTCTAGTGTGACAGTAGAACTACAGAATTCTCAAATGTTTAACAGTTTGGTATTATTTAATAGAAATGAGTATTTTATACAGAAAAGTGTATTTGTCACGTCCCCCCCAAATGATGAACATGCCCTGATCTCTATGTGGTGGAATGACAGATGATTTTATTTTCCTTTTATTTGCATGTTTGTATTGCCTAGCTTTTAAAAGAGAACATTTACTTTTATAATGATAAAAACAAGAGAGCTAACTTTAAAAAAACACGCACATAGCCTTAGCTTTACAGAGAAATGGAATGCACAGGACACGTTGCACTGGCTCTCGTGGCTCCGGAGCTCTTCTGCTTTGCTTGGCCCTTCTCTTTCTCTCGTCTTCGGGTTTGCTCCACGCTGTCACTGATGGGAGATCTGACCAGGACTTGGTGAGATTTGGGTCATGTTTGAATGTGGGGTGGAAAACTCTATGATTATCAGGTTTAGTATATCTCTGCCAAGGTAAAATTCTGTCCATTATTATCTAGCTCGTCCTCACTGTACCATGTTCCAAAATTGCCAAGGAAGGATGCTAAACCGCGCTAAATAGCTCACTTCTCGTGGCATTCCTGGGGGTGTATTGCTGTGTTTATCCTAGAAAGGGAAATCCGGGTGAGTCATTTATTTGCTTCAAGACACACTGTACCAATTTCTCATAAGGAGGTAGAGTGGCTGGTTTACCAAACTAAAATAAAGGAACTCAGCCAACCTCCCCACATACGCATGTGTGAGAGGCCAATCTTAGTCCCTCCAACAGCCCAGTGTGTCCAGGACATTCCTTTGGATCATCAAGGACAGCAGCTCTGCCCACTGCGGGGACAAACACACAGTCCACCCCAGTAAATGTTGTTGATGGACTAGTCTTTCGAAGGCCACTGAATAGGTCTTTCATTCCTATAAAAGTTAGCCAATTCTCTTGACTAGCAATGCAGTATGAAGGTTTTCCCTAACCCTGCACACACAAATGTATCGAGGCACACGGCTACACTAGTCGAACACTATTAACGACCATCACAACAAAATGTAATGGCACTTGAGACATGCTAGCCAATTGCTTTCATGACAGAGTCTCAAGTGATCAAAATCTACTGTTTTTATCATGAGACTTACTGAGCTGTTTCATCAATTAAATTCAAAAAACATTTAGGGGATGCCTGCTATGTTCAAGATACTGTGCTAGGGACTTTGGGGGATAAAATAAGAATGAAACATGGTCCTTGTCTGCAAAGAATTTACAGAATGGGGCCTGTAAGTGATTTTCTATATAAATTCTCTTCTCCTTGATTGTAAGTCAGAAGAATAAATATTTTTATTTCCAGATAATAGATTTTCTTATAGTTAAGATTTATTCTCCTACCCTTGAAGATCTCAGGAGCTTACAAACTAACTTATCCATACCTCTTTTTAGCAAGTTTCTGTTTGTTCATGGATTCATACATGTGCTCACTCAAGAGCTATTTTATCTTAGCCAGGGTGTCAGGGAAGCCTGACTGATATGTGGCACTTGAATGGAGTCTTAGGAAAGTCTGAGGGAAGATATCACAAGTGAAAGGCCTGATCCAGAATGGCAAAGTGGCTGGCCTGGCGGTGACCAAGTGGCCGAGGTGAGAGTGGAAGGACGCAAGGACCAAATACTGCCATGTTCCAAAGGTGGGGGGACGGTGGGCCAGGGCGAGGGGTGTGAGCCTCCTTCTAAGTGTAAAAAGCTGTGAGAGGGTTTTGAGCAAAGAAGCGATATAATCTGACCACTTAAAGAAAGATCACCCTGGCTTCTCTGTGCAGCTTACAGGAGAAGTGCAATGGAGTAAATTCATATCTCATCCATTATTTCAGCTCCTGGGCCAAATTAATTTTCACAAACATGCTCCTCTTTCCCAGTTTCAGGCATACCCCAATAGTTTGTCAATACTATTATTATTATTGAAGAACAATTTGTAAGTGGAAGATTTTCTCTCAATATAAGGAAAAAAAACCTTGTAATAACTAGAGTTATGGAACAGGGTGCTTCCTGTTGCTAGAGGTATCCAGATAAAAACTAGAGGATCCCCCGCTTGGTGTGTCACAGGAGTGATTCCTTTACTGAGTGGACATGAACCTAGGGTACTTCTAAGGGCCTGTCCAACTCTGAGCCTTGATAATTCTCTAGATCCGTTTGCTTACCTGTTATCAATATGGATGGCACGGGATTCTAGGTTTCAGATAAAACACAGAGAATGTAATGGACGCAAGCCCTTCAGATGAAAAATCTTATTCCACCAACTGCTGGGCATGGTGGTAGCAGACAGCTCTCAGCTGTGGCTGTCAACATCTCCTGAAATAGTCTCTGCTGGTGAGATCTGCCTTGCCCAAGCCATGCCTCTTTCCAGGGCAGCCCAAATCAATGACTAGCTGATGTAAGCGTAGCAAGGCCTGGCCTCTTACTCCTACTGGGGACACCTTTGAAGGGCCATTCTAGCTCCAGAGCTCCCATGAAGTAGCTGCGACTCTGCTGAGACTGCTTGGCAGCCCAGCTCCCCCCTGCCATGTCCCGCTTCATTCCCTTCCTTTCTACTCTGTTGCTCCCCATAGCTAATCTTCCTGCACAGTACCTTCCATTTTTGTGTCTGCTTCTTGGGAACCCAAACAGAGAGCACCATTGTGGAAGAAATTAAGGGGCTTTGATCTACTTTGAGCAATTTAAGCCCAGCGTTCTTATTTGCGTTTTATCTTAACCTAAGCCTTAGGGGAGCTAGGGGCCAACGAGTATCTTACACTTTGGGCTCAGGAAAGAAGGGCTGCTCTGGGAATCCCCACGCAGGTTCCATGGAGAGACATGGTATGCTTTTTGAGTTGTGCACAATGTTGGGCACACAGTGATAATTCAGTAAACATGGACTGAAAATAAATATGTGCTATGAACCTTTATGAGAGTCATATACAAACAGACACTTAGATGAAATTTGAATGGTTTTCTATGCCACGTTAAGCAATAGAACACATTGTTGAAGCTGGTGGTTGTGCCAGATACTGAAGGCAAGGAATAGTCTTCATCGTGTCTCAGTCTGGGTGGGCTCTACGGGAAAGGGACAGTGAAGAACACTTCACTGGTGTTGAAGGAGGAAGAATGTGGTTACAGGCTCTGGAAACTGAAAGGAAAAACCGGGCCATCTACCAATGTCGACTGCAAAAACAGAGCACCATAAGAGAAATTCAGAAATTCCTTTAGAAATGGAAAAGTACTTTCTCCAATGTTGCAAGCAAGCACTGTAATTTACAACTTTACACTCCCCAATTTTTATATCTGTCTCTGAAATTTTATTATAATGTTTTTATGTCTTTTCCTGAAGGAATTTAAGACTAAAAATTTTTTTTCAAGTATCTTTCATATGAATTGACTTCTTGGCATTGAAAACCTGGATAATAAATTGAGCATCAACACAGAAGTACATTAAACATGAACTAAGTCTATGTTTTAGTCTTTATCTTTCTGAGCATATGTGGCACATTTTGTGACCATTAATCTGAATTCTGGACATGTATTATGATAAAAAAAAAAAGGCCAAATAGAGCTTTTGTTTTTTTTTAAAGATTTATTTTTATTTATTTCTCTCTCCTTCCCCTCCTCCCCAGTTGTCTGCTCTCTGTGTCCATTCCCCGTGTGCTTTTCTATGTCCGCTTGCATTCTTGTCAGTGGTACTGGGAATCTGTGTCTCTTTTTGTTGTGTCATCTTGCTGCATCAGCTCTCCTGGGCAGGCTGGACTTCCTTTCATGCGATGCGGCTCTCCTTAAGGGCACACTCCTTGCACATGGGGCTCCCCTATGGAGGGGACACCCCTGCGTGGCACGGCACTCCTTTCGTACATCAGCACTGTGTGTGGGTCAGCTCACCACATGGGTCAGGAGGCCCTGGGTTTGAACCCTGGGCCTCCCATGTGGTAGGCGGATGTTCTATCCATTGAGTCAAGTCCGCTTCTCCAAATAGGGTTTTTATATGCCTCAGCCCATACACTGTGGGGTTTTAATCAGTTGATTACCTCCATACTACCCAGTGTCTGGAGTGAGTCACTCTGAGTGTCAATGACTTGGGAGGTTGGATGACACAACCTGGAGGCCCAGCATCAGGCTTGGAATCTGATCTTGTCATTTCCAGCTGTGTGACTGCCAGCAAGTCACTTAGTCTTTGTGGCTCAGTTTCTCATCTGTAAAATGGTGATGAAAATAATAGTACCTGACTTACAGGGCTGTTTTGAGAAATTAATATCCCTAAAGCACTTAGATCAGTGTCTGGAACATAACAAACTATAAATAATTAGCTATTGTTTCTCAAAAGTATGCCCTCTTTAAAAAAAAGGGGGGGGGGGGGCGTTGGTTCAAGGTTTTTCGTCCAATTTGTGTGCTGTGTACCAGACCTGGTTCCTCCCACTTAGGGATGCCACTTAAAAGGTCATGAGCCAATAGAAAAACTTAAGATGCGTATCTGAGAATCAAATGTCTAACAAGGGAAGGATGTACATGCCCACTCTCCTCAGTGGATTTTCTTCCACTTCCAGCTTTATAATTCGTTTATCATAGCTTTGGGGACGTAATTGGATTTTAAACATTTGATTCTCCCTGTCTGATAAATGGACACAAGCTATTGAACTCTTTAGAGGTTCAGTGCAGAATACTCATTGTCCCACAGGAGCTGCTCATAGAACTCATAAAAGGTTTAGAAAGGATTAAAAATGAGAGGTGGCCTTTGTTGTCATCCGTATCATTGCATTGCTTTCTACTCAAGGTGCCTGCAGCACTTGGCCGAGGGTCTCTTACTGCAGATAGATTTTGGTGTTCCCAGATCTGTCTCAAACCCTGAATCACATTCATGGTAAAAGAAATTCTTGCTTTGCAGTCCCATAGAACCAGGTTTTGGTGATCCACTACCTATTTCACAGGACTGCTGGACAGTAAGGAGCATCAAAAAGGTAGCATCTGGTGTGGTCCTGGACACAAGGGTCTAAGTGTGACGTAGTCTCCTCTTTCTTCTCGTGCTGAGATATCATGTTCTCATATCTGCCAAGCCTGGTGCTTTGCATATCATAGGTGCTTAACTCAGGTGTAGTAGTCAGGGCTCTCTAGGGAAACAGAACTGACAGGAGATATCTGTAAATAGAATGAGATTATTAAAATTGTCTCACGTGACTGTGGGGATGCACAAGTCCAAATTCCATAGGGCAGGCAGCAAGCCAGGGCCTCCAATGAAGAGCCTTCATGGCTTCCCTAGGAGACACTGATGAAGTAGAGATGGGAATTCTCTCTCTGAATGCTGAAATCACTTCCCCTTGTAAGGCATTAACTGACTGGATGAGAGGTCACTCATTGCTGACAGCATTCTCAGATGATTGTGGATGTAATCAGCCATCTATGCCATCAACTCACTAATGACTAAAGTCCATGAAATGCCCTTGTATTACAATTAGCCCAGTGTCTGCTTAACCAAAAACTGGACCCCATTACCTGGCCGAGTTGATCCATTGGCCTAACCAGCACATCAGGTTTACTGGATTTGAACTTGTAATTATTTTCAAAGTCAGATCTGGGAATCATAAAACTGAATAGTATCTTTCACTACTCATTTTAGATTACTGTTTTCTTATAGTTCATGCACTTCAATTTCAGTAATCTACTCTTATCCTAATGCCTTCATTCTATGAATAACAAAGGCAAAATTAAAAAGAGATAAGAATGTTCATTTCAATCTCTAGAATATATTTAATTAGAGCGAATTTTCTGAATTTAGGTCTTATTTCTGTGTTCTGCGAAATGGAAACCATGCTCATCAAATATTTAGGATTTAGTGCAAAGAATTTTCTTAATTTTTTTTATTAGAGATGTTGTGAATTTGTAAAACAATTATGCATAATGTGCAGAATTCCCATACATCACCCCTTCTCCAGCACTTCACATTGTTGTGGAATATTTTATTTTCTTAACATTTTGATGTTTTGACCATTTATTGCATTTTTGGCATTTCATTTGAATCATATCAGTCAGTCATATTTACTAATGTAAACCTCAGAAATAAATGAATTTCTAAAGAGTCAATATCCATTTCTACAAAGAAATACTAGTATGGGCTAATAAATAAATAATCATTGTAATAGTATCCAAGAGCGGCAAAGGAATTTTATAGCCATGGGCTAATTATCCTTTTCATGTTAATTTATTCCTCAAATTTACCTCTAAGGGTAGGCAACAGCCAATGTGAATCTTAAGTCAGATATTACTTATAAATATTATGTGGTTCTTTTTTGGTGTCTACCCCAAGTAGAGTGGAGAGGGATACTCAAGAGTACTACAAATTCTAGAGGAATAAAATCCAATATACTGTAATATTATTTCCTATTTCTATTCAAGAAATATGGCTACATTTTATTCAATCTTTTAAAAAAATTATCTTTTTAATAATGAATTTTCTCTGCTATACTCATACCGCCTCACACTTTTTGAGACTATCTTGCTGGATGGCATATACATTGTGCCTTGACACTCAGCAAAGAAGGAAGCCCTAAAGAGGTTGTGCTCCACATTTCCATGCAGTCTTCCTTCTCAAGTCAGGTACCCTCCCTTCTCCCCTCCCTTCCTCTCTTCCTCTCTTTCTCTCTCTCTCTCTCTCTCTCTCTCTTTCTTTCTTTCTTTCTTTCTTTCTTTCTTTCTTTCTTTCTTTCTTTCTTTCTTTCTTTCTTTCTTTCTTTCTTTCTTTCTTTCTTTCCTTTCTTTTTTTCTCTTCCTTCCTCCCTCCTTCCCTCCTTCCCTCCTTCCCTCCTCCTTTCCTCCTTCCTTCCTTCTTTCCTCCCTCCTTCCGTCCCTTCCATTCTTTCCTCCCTCCCTCCCACCTTCCCTCCCTCCTTCCTTTCTTTCCTCCCTCTACCCGTCCCTTCCTTCTTTCTTTCTCTGTCTCTTTCTCTTTCCTTTTTCTTATAACACTACAAAGTTATAACAATGTATATATTCTTATGAAATCCTTCAGCAATTCATAGCCAATTTATCAATGACCACACAGCTGTAGTCACCGCAGTTAAAAAAATATACCAGCTCGCTGAGTGTTTACATAGACTCTGCAAGCCGGCCTGGTGGCAAGGGGACTGGCAGCCCCTGGAGTCATTAGAAAGGTACACTGGAGCGGCGGTGATGGTAGAAGGATGTTTGTATTATAGCCCAACACATCATTAAGGACACAATTGTTATTTAATGTGGCACAATCATCTTTCTACTCTTCATGAAATCCACTTAAGTAATTACCTTCTTAGCTCATTGGCTCTGTGAGCCGCCTGGTTAGAAAGGGTTATATCTAAAGAAATATTAAAAACGGGCTCACACAATGACCCCTTTAAGCTGACTTTTATTTATGAACGGGCTCAAAATGAAGATCATTTTCCTGCTTAGAAATAGTGAGGAAACTCCAAGGTAAATAAATGCCCTGGAGAATTAGCAGGATGTGAAGAGAGTAAGAGCACATTAGCCAAAAAGTCTCTTATGGTGTCAGCCATTCTTAAGAAAAAAAAAAAAACAAACCAGCTGATACCTGCATAATGCCTTGCATGTTGTATTTTCAGTTTGACATCTGTTTTAGCCAATCAATTTTTCATTAAAGCCAATGCTGTTTTGAAATTTGCCTCGGCTTTCTATTTTTAAGACAAGAAGGAATGTATGATGAAAATATTCCTCTACAAAGCTCGACACAAGAGCTTACCAAGCTGTGTGGGTCTTAATAAGTGACATAATTTTGAAGACTCACTTTGAATAGTCTAGATATTAAGATGGAAGATTTAAAGAATGCACAGAACTTATTTTCAGAACCCATTTAAATGTCTTTCAGGCAGATTTTTTATTATGACGTGTACAAGATGAGCTTGCAGAGCTTTGGTATCATTTAAGGAAAGCGGCATTTGAAGTACACAGTGGAAATTACTTGGAAACACACATCTGCATTTTAAACTTTAAGCTCGCTTTCAAAATACACTGTACAATCCATGTTTACTATAAATATGGCTAGGTAAGTCTCAGATACCTTTATCTTATTTGGTAGCTCTGTGTTTGAGCCTCTTTGTTTGAACAGAAGTGTCAGCTGTATTTTACTTTATTATATAAAAAAAGTTTCAGAATTTAATTAAGGGTCAAGTACCAGCAGTAGATAAATGCAACAGCTAAAGCATATTTCTGATCACTCTGAAGTCTGCAATCATGAAAATTATTATCATTGAGTAAAACTGGTCTCAATGATGGTGACTGGGAGATGGAATCTGTGTTACTCAGCCATCATTTACATAATAATGGGTTCCAGTTTTCATCAGCACCTTTTGTTTGTACAGTGCTTACTGCTACAGTAAATTGTCAAAATGTCATTCCTCTCCAATCAGCCAGAAAATATCAACAGTAAACAAGGCACAGGAAGAAATTCTCTGATTAGAAGTGTGGCAGGGGAAAGAGTAAAGCTGAAGTCTCCGTGATAGCTAGAAACATGTTATTCTGGTAATACAGAAGTATGGGCTGACGAAAATGACTTCTCTCTCCCTCCCTGTCCACCCACCCCCTCTAATGAAGAAATACCACTCTGCCACTGAGGCCACTCCGAAAGCCCCAGGACGATCCCTGGGGATTAATAGATTATATATGTATTTGTCGTGGCCACTCTCTTCCCTTTTCCTGGGGATCAGCCTCTTTCTTTCTTCTTTTTTTTCCTGGCCCAGAAGCATGGATTCAGGGAGGCCAGATTCTCCTCCAGTCTTCTTCGCTCTGTTTGGAGCTCTGTTGAGAGGGGAGTTTCAGAGACCAAAGGAGCTGGGGAGAGGCATTTGTCCCATGACAAGCTGCCATCGCATGGGGCAGACACAGTGAGGCTCACCTCAGCTGGCGACCAATCTCCTTCCTGTTTCAGGGGCCAGGTCCTGCGAGGTGGCTTCCGGGCACGAGAGGACTGAGCACCCTGAGGAAGCACCCTGGGCCCTGCCTGGACCACCCTCTTCTGGTGGGCCGTCACTTGAATTCTCAGGGATGCGGAAGGATGACCCGCCAGTGTCGATGCCTTTAGGGTATTGAGCCCCGACTGCCCATTTCCAAATTCGCCACAACCCTACCCCTGGGCTTTTTCACAGAATCTTGAAGTCCTTAAGAAGTGTGCAATCAGTGCATCTTTCTGTTCCTCACTGGAATCTCCGCAGAATGAGGAAAGGATAAGGATGAATTAGTACAGTATATGCTTTATAGCCATTATAGCTACAAAGTATATTAAAATTGAAGACTTCACATTGTGTTTGAAATAAAAATGAATATGGTGGCATCCTGCCAAGGAGTCCCAGAAACCACTCTTGTGTGGAATTGAAACATTTGGCTCATATAATACTTAATTTATTTTTATGAAACGACAAGTTATATAAATGTATGTTTAAAACAGAGGGGCACAACATTTTTTTTTTTTTTGTAAGTTTCCTTGTGTTCTGGCTTATATAGCCACACATAGTTAGGGCTTATAGCTAAACAGAACAAAAACAATAAACTTTGCCAAAGTGGATTTTTTGGAAGCTATGTACTCCCCCACCATTTCAAAAAGTGATCATAATAGTTAGGTTACCCAAGGAGAGGCTCGCAGGACCTTCGTTTGGAAATGAATAGGAGTTTTTACATCTATTGAAATGAAGTGTTGACATCAGGAAATATTTTGTAGAGCTTTCAGCTTTCAGCTTTCTTTCCCATGCACTTTATTTTGCCTGGCTACTTTTAATTTTTTTCCCCTACTTCTTCTCTTTGAAAATCCGACATTGTCCAAACCCTTTCGATTAAGAAGCTTGCCTGAATAAAAGCACCGTGATGCTGTGGCGGTGCATCAGTAAACAGGGGGACCCGCAAAGCTGGGCAGCACCGGAGAAATAGGGCTGATCAGCGGTAATTACCCTGCCACCTCATGCAGTACAGGGAATTAACTCCTAGGACTTCGGGCCGAATGAAGAAGAAGTTGATGTTTCACGTTGTGAATGCATCAGTGCCTGAACCCATTACCAGTCTAAACAGAGATGGGAATTTACTACGCACTATGTTTTGGGGGGTTGGTAGTGGTGGTGGGGGGTTGGGAATGTAGAGCGGTATGCAGAAAATGAGAAAGTAATTCAGGTTGCAGAAAGAAACAGCAGTCTGTATTTTTATTAAGGTCTTTCCCTTCTGGTGCTGTGTCATATTCATACTGCATAAATAAAAGGGGACATGCATGGTGACCACTTGTCTGGAAAAAAGGGAGCCTGTTGTCTTCAAGGAGAGGTTAGTGTGTCACCCACGGAGGAGAAGGTGTTCCATGCCAGACCTATAGAAAGGAAAGTGCTCGAAAACGCAGAGCAGGGGGAGAAACACAGCTCAAAAGGCAACTAGTTAGCAGCTGCCACTATGACCTTTAACTGCATCCATGGTAACTGGGCTAAAGATGGAGTTCCATTTTATTATTCTCACACCCACCACGTTAAGCCTGTGAATCCCATTGCAATTTAATGGCTGAAATCAGAAGGCAGATCTGTGTTCATTGGACCAGTGCCGATACCCTCTTAGCTAATGAGCGCAATAAACATTTTCATGCCAGGAAACAAGTGCAAGTGGAAATATTATGCCATGCAGAAATATATACCCAAACACAAAGAAATGGTCAGTAAAGCCGGTCGTTTATGTGTATTTGCATACTCTAACATTCAAAGGCAGCCGTCTTTAAAGGAAAGAATAAATAAAAAGCTGCTAGACTATTAAAAACAGTGGCATACCATGAAGCTTATTGTGAATGAGAAGTCTGAAGAGTTATGAATCCTCGAGTTAATGATTATTACTGCCTTTTCTATTATTTTCCTTGAGGAATGTTATTATTTGTAAATGTGGCTCCAATACACTGGCATCTCTTCCTTATCTACTATACCTCTGGCTGAGTCAAAAACAGTGTAAAAGCAACCCCCACTTTTTTGGAAACAAGGGAAAGGTTTTTACTATAACTTTGCCTTCACAACTATTTAATCCATATTTCTTCCAGAATTAGTGACAACAGTGTCATACTGTCACAGGCTGCAAAACTAACGTGTATACCTAGATCACTCTTGTTAGGTTTAAAGGCCCTGAAAAAAAAAAGATAAATGATGATGGCAGCTGACCCAAAGTAGGCCTGGATGTGCCTTCGAATGCACTCTGCCTCTTGAACTAACACGGTAACATTTTCAGTGAAAACACAGAGGTTTCAGGTAGAACGACATGGCAAATGAATCTGAGCTCCTTGACTTAGGAAAGACGTGTAAGCATGATTCATGTGAATTCTTAGATACCATGTATTATGTGAACTTAAAAATCTATGTAGTTCTCCTACTCTTCCAATAATTCTTTTTTACAAAACTTATGTGTAACATGTTCAACTTTAGCTGTGCCAACGTGCCATTTGTATCAAAACGCCACCGAACACTACCGTTGAAAGCTTAGGTAAACCTGTCCTATTTGTTTCCACAAGGTGCTGTCAAAGTTATAAAACTACATTAGCACCTTCAGAAAATGTAATACGTAAAATCTTCTCAGTCCTTCAGTTCTTTCATTCAAATTTTCCTCAGTCATAAAATATTCCCCGATTTTTATTCTTGGTTAAATTGTCTGAGCAACGACAGAGGACTTAAAAAAAAAAAAAAAAAAAAGAACAATGCATATATCTTTTTTTCTGTATGGGATGATGCTGGATATCCTTTGTAAGAAATAGCTTGAACTATTTTGCTAACAGAAACTGCTTGTTCTGGAAACTGTAAAGGTCGGAGAGAAAATAATTTTGGTGCTTCTTATCTTTTACAACGATGTCACTTTTATCATTACCAGAGAGGTTTAGGATGGAAAGAAAGTGAGACAAAGAAAACGAGAGCTCAGAGTCTGTTTACTTGACTTATAAAAGGGCAGGATATGCCTCAATCAGTTTAATAAAAGATGTTCTATCAATTTAGACAATTATACCAAAGATTAAGAATGTCATGAAGCTGATGAAATCTCCTAGGTAACATTAAAAAATAATATGCTTTTAGATCACATCATATATTAAATGACAACTGCCAATTTTTTAAAAAGCGTACTCAAAAGTCTTTTCCTGAATGACAATTTGAAGTTAAAATACTTTGTTCTTAACATTTAACTTCAATGACATGAAGCTTCTGCTTCCTGACTAAGGAAACTTGGCTAATAAGAGCACTTTATTTATCCAAGTAAAAGTGGACTACAAGATACAGTATTTTATGGCCTCCGTGCATCTTTGCTTAATTAAGGAAGACACAAGAGATGTTTTGCTAACACATTACTTGGTTTAGAAGATCTAAATATGTTTTTTATTTCAATATTTACCATCCTCTTGATTTGGCGTTCCTTCTTTTATTGGCTACTGAACAATTACTTTTCTTAGAGTGAGCCGAATGAAAATCCTTGTGGGCTTTCATTAAAGGAGAGAGAGGAGCCACCGTGGGGAAGGACAGAAGATGGGCCTGTGAAGACCTCAGTCCAGAGCCGACCAGAGAGGAGGGTCTGAACATACCTGTCTTCATGCCCCCTATTGGCTCAAAGCGCATAGTAATACCTTCTTCTTGTTGAGGATGTTAGACAGGTACATGCCAGCCAGGTACATCTGCTTGGCCCACGTTTAATCACCTTTTAACAATGTTGTGTTTGCAGAAAGCTATTGCCTACCTAGGTGGAAGACGCCCCCACTCCTCTTGGCCGCTTCCATAGGAATCCCCACTCTACTAAAGGCCCGTCCCTCCTGTTAGGACCCAACAATGGAGGGAAAGGGCCTGAGTTTCACTGAACCAACCAAGTCAAGACCATAGACCTGGGCATTTGTGCATTGGTGACAAGCTCAAGGGGAATAGGACATAAGCAGAGAAGTCATCAGCCAGCCAAGACGACCTCTTCTCCAGGAAGCTCTGCTGCTGCTCACGCCTGGTCTGCATTATGCTTTCCTTGCCAACATCTCCCTCCAGCTCCTCTTCTTCATCTGTCTTCACCTTCACCTCCTGGATTGCCAGTCCTGCCAAGCAAAGCACCAAGTGCTTCTAGAATGTGTTTTTTTGTTTTTGTTTTGTTTTGTTTTAAACAAGGTTTATAAAGCCCATTGCCTTCTGCACTTTTCAACTTCTGGGCACCGACACAATCTCCCTGCCTATGTAGAAGCTGTCAAACTACCATGGTTATTATCAGCAGGCTCAGCAGTAACAATACTTATTTACCAAGTGCTTGCTCCAAGCATGCCATAAGCATTATCTTGTTTAATCCTTATAGTAACTCTATGGGGAAACCAATTCTGGAAGGTTAAGTAAATTACTCATGGTCACAGAGATAGCCAGTAATTTAGTTGGGCTGTAATTCTCAGAAAGACCAACTTTGATGATAAAAATAAGAAGTTTTGTTGCATTTTTTTGGTGCTACAGATGCTAAGGTCTAAGGATGTTTAACCAGTCCTTCTATCTGGGGAATGGGAAATACAAGTGATTCTTTTCTAACTGATTTTCTTCTGAAGAATCTAGAATCCCCCTTAACTTGATTACTGAGAGATGTTGAAGAGAGGGTCAAGGTCAGTGGATACCCTCCCAGAGGTGTCATCTGTGCCTCCAGGACTTGTACACCCGAGCCTTTCATGCTTACCTTATAGGGGTTCGACTTAAACAGTTCTGATCCCAGAAGCATCTTCTCAGATTCATCACTGTATTCTGACTGCAGGGAAGAAAAACTCAGATGGCAGAAGATTCGTGGAAAAGAATGCAGGTTAACTGGAAAGCAATTTTCTAAAGATATCAGTTCTTAGACTGTGGATGACAACAGGAGAAATGAAAGCAACATGTTTCAAATGTGGCACAATGGCAATCTAACACTATCGATATGGAAAAGCAGAAGGACTAATAGGAAGAAAAGAAAGTTGAGAGTTACAAAATAGCTTTATGGGGAGAAGTCAATAAAAGCGAGGGAATAGAGAAAGCATACAAACCACAGGACTCTGATTTTTGGGTAGTAAATAAGGCAATTTGCATGCACAGGTGGTTCAAAATGGAATTGTATGGGAAGAAAACCAAGCAATAATTCAAAATGAAAATTATCCCATCTTGAAATAAAAACAAAACTTTTATCAAATAATACCATCAACCACCCAGTTCTAGTCAATGTAGAGTAGTATTTTTGGCAGAGTGTTCAACTTAAGATTCAAAAGGTTTTATACATGAGGGATAAAGATTTTTTTTCCTGAAGGCCATGATCATGACTTTATATATATAAACTACTTGGTACATTTTGGTACTATGTGTATTATCAGATCCAAAATGAAAAGTCTAAAGGTTAAGTAGGTCACAGGGAGAAAAGTAGGTATTTGATGGTTTAAAAATAAACATATACTGCTATTTAAGGTGGGTTAAACACAATGAAATTACAGATATAGGCATGTTTTATCATCCTGCTCAACATTTTTGGAACCACTTTATTAGAGCAGGACCTCCCTAAGTAGATGGATAATGAAAATCAATGAAAGTAACTGTATCATTCAGGGACCCCTGAGAATTCCTATAGCACCAAAGTAAACATATACAGATAGGTGAAAGCTGTCATATTAAATGCACTCTAGCCCAGAGCCATGGCAGGCAATTTGTGTTGGCACCTTTATCAGGACATGCTTTTAACTGATCAGTCTTTTTGAAGATGCCAATTGTTTGTGCTCAGAGATGATCTAAAGTTCTTAATCTCTTTTCCCTGTGAAAGCAAGTATTTTAGTTTCCTAGGCTGCTCAAGCAAATACCATGGAATGGGTTGGGTTAAAAAATGGAAATTTATTCACCTGTGGTTTGAGGCTGGGAAACAGTCCAAATCAAGATGTCAGGAAGATAATGCTTTGTTCCCAAAGACAGTGTTCTTCTGGGGTTGGCTGCTGGAACTCCTTGGTCCTTGGCTGCTGTCACATAGAAATGCACATGGCAGCCTCTCCCAGCCTCTCCCTTCTCTTCCAAGTTCCACTGAGTTTCAGCTTCTTGCTTCCATGGCTTTCTCTCTCCCTGAAATTCATTCCACTTAAAAGGACTCCTGCGCCACACTTTAGCTGAAGTAACATCATCAAAATGTCCTACTTAGAATGGGTTCACACCCATAGGAATGGATTACATTTAAGAACATGTTTCTCTGGGGCACATACACCTTCAAACCACCACACCAATAATAGTCTAAAGCCTTAATTATCTAGTATGGCTAAAGAAGAAGATGGTTTGAGTTTTCTAGGTAACTGAAACATAAAGAGTTCGGGCTGAAACTTTGGTTTCTATACATTTTTAATGATTATTTCCCCCAAATACTTTGTAATGGGCTGTTGGCGTATGCAACCTTAACTCATTGAAAAACTCACTGGAATTCAATGAGTGTGGGGGGGGGGGAGGGAGGGAGAGAGAGAGAGAGAGAGAATGCAAGAGAGAATTTAAATACTGTAAGGGAGAAAAGGTAAAGAAAAATGACTTTATATGCCTAAGAGACTTCAGAGTAAGTCAGGTGGTCATATCAGAGGTTACGCTTATGTATGTCTCAGCAGGATCTCATTGATTGCCAAAGTAGATACTACTCCAAATAGTGGGGTTCCTGAGGGCTCTGGAGACACCCAGGCACTATGGTCAGGGCAGATAGTTCATGAGTTTGGTGCCTCGCCAGTGGGTCCTACTTTGGGGTTTGTGCTCCCCAGTGTGACAGAATTGGACTCAGTTGTAGTTTCCCTACACATGGCTCTTCTGTCCCTTCTATTTGAGCCAACAGTCGGTGCTGTAGTTGCTAGGTATATGTCCAAGAGACTTAGAACTTTGGGCTGTCCATGTGCCTGCTGGGCCCTGAATCTCAACAGAGTTGCAACACCTACTCACTGTTTCATTGGTCTCACCCATTGGCCCTATGGTTGGGACTCTCAATTAGAGGTGGTGTATACATCATCATCCCAGAATCCTCAGGATTGGGGAATGAGCAATGGACTAAAGTAGACTTACTGGTATTCTACTATAGACTTATTGTGATTGTAGCAATGGAAGAACTTATATCATTGATGTGGAGGCAGTGGCCACTGGAGGTTCTGAGGGCAGGGAGAGGGAAAAACAGGTGTAATACAGGGACATTTTTGGGCCTTGGGAATGGTCCTGAGTGACATTGCAATGACAGATACAGACCATTATGTATCTTACCATAACCTACATAATTGGGTGGGAGAGAGTGTAAACTATAATGTAAACTTTAATCCACGCTTAGTGACAATGCTCCAAAATGTGCTCATCAATTGCAGTGACTGTACCTCACTAATGAAGGATGTTGTTAATGGGGGCAAATGTGGGAGGTAGGGGGAGTGGAGCATATGGGAATCCTCTATATTTTTTATGTGACATTTCTGTTACCTAAGTATCTTTAAAAAATAATAAAAAATAGAAAAAAAAAGTTTGTGGCAATGTTCCATGTCTACCCTTGCACTCAATGAAAATTGCCATGAAGTGAGAGTGCCACAAGGGTCTGAAACTATTGGTTCTTTATATAGCCACAGTTCCCTATGTCTCCCAAAGTGTGTGTCCACCTTTACTCTCTGAGTGGGGTTCTAGAGTGTCTAGATATAGGAAACGCTATCCTACAGCTTGGCGTCTAATTTTAAGACCACTAAATCATCTGTTACTCAGCCTTAGAAATAAGGATTTATTCCAGTGTAATAGTCTGTGGTGAATTTATAGCAGGTTTCTTTTACAGTGGATATAAAGGATTTTTTTTTTCAAGTATGATTTGGGTGATCTTGTTTTTCACTTAAGCTCAAGTTCTAACCTCTACGTAAGATGTGACTCTACCTTATTCATATTTATTATAATAAAACAAGTATACTATAGGTAAGTTTTATATTGACTTGGAGGTCATAAATTATTATGTAATCTACATGGTGAAATGGTTAGTATGTTAATAAATCTATTGTATCTTTTCACTCCTTTGTTATTTGCTTCTTGTTCTAAAAATTATGGTTCAGAAAGAATAGCAGTATAAAGGATTATGTAGTATTTTGGGAAAAGAATGAGTAAATTCTTTGGGAAGAATGAGTAAAATTTTTTTAATATCATAAAATCACTTATTTCTTTATTTCTTTAACATTTTAAAGACATACTAAAATAATCCAAAATGACTTCTGTCTGTAGTTGAATTCAAAGCCTTTGTTTACTTCCTTTGTACTATATCTGTGTTGCTCAATATAGTGGGTATTAGTCACATGTAACTATTTAAATTTAAATTATGTAAATAAAATTTTAAATGCAATTATTTAGTAGCATTAGCCACAATTCAAGTACCCAGTAGTCACATTGGTGACTCCAATATAAGACAGCATAGATATAAAACATTTCTATTACCCAATAGAGCATTCTATTGGGCAAAGTGGCACTACATTTTAAATCTGAAAAATGGAGAAATTTCACATATCAATTAAATTATAAAGTTATTTTTCCTTTCAACATGAAAATAGATTCATTGCTATTAAATAATACTCATACATTTTTGTATTTCTGCATCTATAGGTAGATTATGTAAGAACATCACCGATTTTCAATAGTGCTAATACTTCAGGATTTTGTTTTTGTTTTTCGTTTTTTATATTTATTTTTGCTGATCTCAAGATTTACTGGGGGGAGACAGACTTGGCCCAGTGGTTAGGGCGTCCGTCTACCACATGGGAGGTCCGTGGTTCAAGCCCTGGGCCTCCTTGACCCGTGTGGAGCTGGCCCATTAGCAGTGCTGATGTGCGCAGGGAGTGCCGTGCCACGCAGGGGTGTCCCCCGCGGAGGGGAGCCCCAGGAGTACCCCGTGAGGAGAGCCGCCCAGCGTGAAAGAAAGTGCAGCCTGCCCAGGAATGGCGCCGCCCACACTTCCCCTGCCACTGACGACAACAGAAGTGGACAAAGAAACAAGACACAGCAAATGGACAACTGGGGGAGGGGGCAGAGTTAAATAAATAAATAAATCTTAAAAAAAAAAGCCAAAAAAAAAAAAAAGGATTTACTGGGGTTTTGAGATATTTAGGTTTGGTAGAATTTGAGGTTGTGGATCATTTGAATTTACAGATATGTCCATGACTTGTAGAAATAAAGCATTTAAAATATATGGTCTGGATTCTTCTTCTGGTAATGGTGAGTAATTTGTTAGGATTAATCCTCCTATGGATAATAATGTTAAAATCTCAACAAAAGCAAAGCAGAACAACAACAACAAATAATAATTTAGAGTTACTTTGGAGAGATGAAAAGCAGGCAGAAACTTGGTGGTGGGGGGATATAGAGTCAGAACCAGAAGAATGAAATTTTATATTTATTTGGAAATTTGGAATTTTTTGCCTTTTGCCTGAGATACTACCCAATATGAGTGTGCTTTTGCTACTAGAAAGCCATTGCTGTGTTGGCTTAAGGTGTCAGAAGACAGTTTGGGGGCTGACAGAGTAGACAAAAAATTAGTGATAAATCCTGGAAAGGTGAGAATTGCAAGGGGTGAGACTCTGAATCTGCATAAAAGCTTTGTTCAAATCCTTAGGTTCCCATTGAACAGCATATAGGTGGAGATGCTAGAAGGCACAGCAAAAGAAGAAGCAGTTGGAAATTATAACACTTAAGCAAACATTTCAGCTGCTAGCTCTGACAGAGGAGACAGAGTTAACTGCCAAACTAACAGGCTGCTATTGCAGAAGTTACTCTACAGAAGAAAACAACAGAATTCAGAGTCTCTACAACATAATTCGAAAAGTCCAGTAGCTAATGGAAATCACTAAATGTGGGAAGAAGCAAAAAATAAAATCCACATCAAGCAAAATTTAGTGAGTGGAAACTTACCCTGAGGTGACTCACATATTACATTTAGCAAACAAGGGCTTTAACATAGCAAATATAAATGTATTCAAGGATATAAAGGCAAATGTTCACAAAATGAAAAACATGTCAAAATATAGCAGAAAAATAGAAACTATAAAAAAGAACTACATGGAAATTTTGGAATTATAAAACATATTAACAGAGAGAAAAAAGTAACTAAATGGCTTAAGAGAGGATTGAATACAACCAAAGAAAAAGTTAGTGAACTTGAAAATACATCAATAGAAATTATCCAATGTTATGGATAGAGAGAAAAATGATTGAAGTAAAATGATTGAACCCTAGAGTCCTGTGGGATAATTTCAAGAATTCTAACATGTATAATTGGTGTCTCAGAGGAGAGGATAGATAGAATGGGACAGGAAATATATTTGAAGAAATAACTGTCAAAATATTTCCAAAATTGGTGAACTATCCAAGAATCTAGATGAAACCCAAGAATAAATCAAAAGAAAACCACACTTAGTCACATGGCAGGTAAAATGCTGAAATTTTAATTTGAAAATAACATGCTAAAATCAGGCAAAAAAGAACTAAACATTACCTAAAAGGGGAAAATGATACAAATAATTACAGACTTTTCATTGGAAAAAAAATAAAAGATGAAAAAATCAAATCAAAACACACAATAGATCATATCTTTAAAATGATGAAAGAAAAAAAATGACCTTGAAAAAAGAATGGTTAGTATTCATTGCCAGCAGATCTGCATTAGAACAAATGCTAAAGGAAGTTCTTTTGGCTAAAGGAAAAGGAAGCCAGAGGAAACGAAGATCACTGGAAAAGTTAAGCATATGGGTGAGTAAAAAAACTAGATATGAACATCTTTTGCAAAGCTCTTATATTTTACGTGTGATAGTGCAGTGTTGATGCAGGTTGGATTGTGTTATTCTAAAAAGTACTATTGCATTCCAAAGCATCCCCTAAAAATTCAAAGAAGCAAACTAAAAAGGCAATGTAGAAGTCAAAATGGAATAGTAAAAATTAGTTAATTAAGCTATTTCAAAAGAGGTTAGGAAGAGAGAGAAAGCAGAGACTGATGAGATAAATAGAAAATAATTCGCAAAAATGGCAGACTATGACAATGATTACATTAAATATAAATGGATGAACTACTACAATTAAGAGGCAGATATTATCATATTGGATTTAAAATAGAGTGGTATTCAACTATACACATGTTAAGTAAAAAGAGAGAGGTATAAAATTAAAAGTACATATAAAGATATTATATAGAAACGCTGATGCTAAGAAAACTGGTATGATTAAATTAAGACCAAAGTGGATTTTAAAAAAAGATGGGGGCGGTGGACTTGGCCCAGTGGTTAGGGCGTCTGTCTACCACATGGGTGGTTTGCGGTTCAAACCCCAGGCCTCCTTGATTCATGTGGAACTGGCCTATGCACAGTGCTGATGTGCGCAAGGAGTGCCATGCCATGCAGGGGTGTCCCCCGTGTAGGGGAGCCCCACGTGCAAGAGTGCGCCCTGTAAGGAGAGCCGCCCAGCATGAAAGGAAGTGCAGACTGCCCCGGAATGGTGCTGCACACACGGAGAGCTGACACAACAAGATGATGCAACAAAAAGAAACACAGATTTCCATGCTGCTGACAAGAACAGAAGCGGACAAAGAAGCAGCAGCAAATAAACACAGAGAACAGACAACCGGGGTGGGGGGGGAGAAGAGGAGAGAAATAAATAAACAAATAAATAAATCTTAAAAAAAAAATTAAAAAATGTACTATTATAGAGAAAAGGGGTATTTCATAATAACAAAAACATCATATATCATGATGATGCAATTATATACATAATTATGGTTATGTAAATTGTTATTAACACACCTGTTAATAAGACATACATTAACGTATTTATTGATAATGTTGTACCTAATAATAGGGTTTCAAAACAAAACTCTTAGGACTAAAGGGAGAACTAGATAATCGCAATTGGAAAATTTAATACTTTTCTCTCAACAGTTGATAAAAAGTGAGAAAAAATTCAATTGTTCCTAGAACTAGGAAAACCAGTTGTTTCTAGAACTAGAAAAATCAGTAAGGATATAAGAGATGTGAATGACACCATTCTTTGACCCAAATGACATTTATGACCACAATACTCAACAATAACAAAATACTCAGCTTTCAAGGGCACGTAGTATGTTCACCAAGGTTTGTTCTATGCTGGACTATGAATAAAGTCTCAAATTTCAGACATCTAACAGAATATCTTGTCTAAATGAAACGGAGTTAAATTAAAATATGTAGTGCAATTTCTTCCCTAAAATCAGATGTTAAATTATTACAGAGTTGATTATAATATTTAGATTTCATTAAAGCATTTTAAGTATCTATAAATAAAATTACAATTGTTGGAAATTAGAATTTCACATAAAAATCTTAGAAACAGAGGTGCTCTTTAGATTTTGTGCAGAAATTGAAATATAAGCTCTTAAGTAAAAGAAAATAATGCAACATAGATCCATTGGATAGAAAATTGGGATTTATATACAGTCTATGTAACATTCTAAAATGTTGTAATCAGCTAGTGTCAATGATATATTTTTACCTTAAATATATATGTTAATTCTTACAACTCAACTAAAAGACAAACAACACAATTTAAAAATGGGCCAAGGATTTGATTTCTCCGAAGAAGATACACAAATGAACAATAAGCACATGGAGAGATGTTCAACATCAGTAACAATTAGGGAAATCAGAACCACAAGATACCATTTCATATTCACTAGAATGGCTATTACGAAAAAAAAAAAAAAAAAGGAAAATAACAAGTGCTGTGAGGATGCAGAGAAATAAGGATTCTCTCACATTTTTGGTGGGAATGTAAAATAGTGTGGCCACTGTGGAAAACAGTTTGGCAGTTCCTCAAAGAGTCACAGGATAACCATGTGACCCAGGAATCTCACATCTAGGAATATACCTAAAAGAAGTGAAAGCAGAGACTCAAACAGACAATTGTGTATCAATGTTCATTATACATAATTGTCAAAAGGTAGAAACAACCAAAATGTCCTTCAACAGATAAATGTATAAACCAAATGTAGTATACACCTAAAATGGAATATTAGGCTTAAAGAGGAATGAAATTCTAATATATGCCACTACATGGGTGAACCTTGAAGACATCATGTTAAGCAAAATAAATCAGACACAAAGGTAAAGTTGTCATATGAGTCCTCTTATATGAAATAAAATATGCAAACTCATAGAGACAAAGTAGAGTACGGATCATCAGGGGCATGAGGGAAGGAGAATGGGAAGTTAATGCAAAATGTATGCAGGGACTGCTTGATGTAATGGGATAGATTTCTTAATGGATAGTCGTGAGAGTAGCACAACTTTGTGAATGTGATTAATCCCACTGAATATTATGATTGGGAGTGACTGAGATGGGAAAATTTGCTTTCTATATGTTTCAATAATATAAAAAAATGAACAACTGAAGAAATAATGATAATTAAATGCAATACATGATCCTACGTGGGAGTTATCAAGGAGGAGAAAAAGCTCAAAAGAATATAATTGGGATATATGAAAAATTGAATTATAGACTAAGTTTTATATCAATGCTAAATTTCTTGAACTTGATAAATGCACTTAAGGTGGTTACATAGGTGAATATCCTTGCACTTAGGAAATTACATGACATAATTAAGTGTTTAAGGAGCATGATGTATATAATCTAAATTCAAGTGTTCAGGAAATGGACTGTTAGAAAGGGAGACAGATAGACAAACAGATGGATAAATAGATGATTTGATAGCTTGATTAACAGAGAAATAGAATAATACCAAAATTGTGGCGAAATGTTAAAATTGACAGATCTGGATATCTGGGGGAATAGGAGCATGTTGGAGTTCTCTGTACAGTGTTCGTATTATTTTGCCAACTGCCCTGAAAGTCTGAAGATATTTCAAAATAAAAAGTTTAAAATAATAATAAAAAAAATCATTAGTTATTTGATGTCTCCATTCTACTCCTGAAATTGACGTGGGCCTTCCTTCAAGATAACTATGTGCTTAGCAGCCCCCGTTAACTATCCCCTGCTCCTCTCATATTTTTTATATTATTGAGTAGAGTTTTTTTTAGTTTCATCCTTAAAATCAAAAGGAAAATAGCATTTTGTTTTACAATCAATTACAGATCAGTTTTACACTTTTTTCTATCCCACTCCTTCTATCCATATCTATTTTCCTTCTCCTAAGCACACCATTAATAATTTTAATATGGATAATAAACTCTTTGCTTTGTCTTTCTGAATGGAAAAAAATCTCAATATTAAACAATAATTAAACTAGGTATAGAATTCAAGGTTGATAGCACTAAAACTATTCGTCTATTATTCTGATATTCTTTACTGGTAATGAGAAGTCTGCTGTCAAAAAAACCTTATATATAAACTGTATTTTTTTTTCAGTTGTGATATACTCACCTCTATGCATTATTAAAAATTCCCATCTCCCAAACATACACCCCACACCCATTTTGTATTAATTCCCCAGTCCCTCTGCCCCCTGTCGTTGGCAACCTATGTTCTAATTTCTGTCTCAACGAGTTGTATATGCTCTGATATTTTCTTTGTAGGTACCATGAAACTTTAACATCTTAAATCTATAGCACTCTTGTCTGCTTAGATACCCATTTAATATCAATGGCATACACTATGTTCCTATACCTCTCTGTCCCCCACCTTTATGTAGTTCTTGTCACAAATTACATGTTTATACATTATGAGTTCCAAATCACTCATTTATCAAGACGTTTTATGCATTTGCCTTTTAGATCCTGTAGAAAGTTCGAAGTGGAGTTGCAAACCAAAAAATACAGCCAGCAGCCCCTTGTCGCAGGCTGCCACTGGACGGCTCTCCACAGCCTTCTGGAGGAGAGCTCTGTGCGCTGCCTCCACACACAGGGCAAGTTCTGAGAGGGTGACTACGTAGCCAGTGTCCCGGTTCCGTCCCTCAGGCCACCACCCGGCCACTGAGCCAGGCATTCATGCTCCCGGTGTGTGCACTCCCTCAGAGTGAGGACCAGGGACGCCCCTGGGCGCTCGGGCTGACACTGCCCCCCAGGGCACCGCGAGAGCAGCTGGTTTCAAGACGCTGTTCTCTTGATTCGCCTCTTGTCGTCTTTCTGCAGTCCTTATCTGTTTTCTCCAGCGTGGAGAAAGAAGTTTCTGCTGGTTCTTGCAGGTTGTTCAAAGCTTCTGTGGGGGGAGGAGCCCTGAAGCGTCTTGCGCTACCATCTTGATCCACCATCCAGCCTGTTAGCAACCTTTATCATTAAAATTGTAGGTTAAAAGTTTATGGATAACTACTACCTTTTTTTTTTTTTTTTTTTAAAGATTTATTTATTTATTTAATTTCCCCCCCTCCCCTGGTTGTCTGTTCTTGGTGTCTATTTGCTGCGTCTTGTTTCTTTGTCCGCTTCTGTTGTCGTCAGCGGCACGGGAAGTGTGGGCGGTGCCATTCCTGGGCAGGCTGCTCTTTCTTTTCACACTGGGCAGCTTTTCCTCACGGGCGCACTCCTTGCGCATGGGGCTCCCCCACGCGGGGGACACCCTTGCGTGGCACGGCACTCCTTGCGTGCATCAGCACTGCACATGGCCAGTTCCACACGGGTCAAGGAGGCCCGGGGTTTGAACCGCGGACCTCCCATATGGTAGACGGACGCCCTAACCACTGGGCCAAAGTCCGTTTCCCTACCTTTTTTTTTTTTTAAAGAAGATTTAGAGTCCATAAATGATACATCAAAAATATAGGGGGATTCCCGTGTACCCTCTCCCTCTCACACTTTTCCCCAGTGACAACATCTTTCATTAGTGTGGTACATTTGTTACAATTGAGGAACACATATGGAAGCACTGCTACTGGCCAAAGTCAATAGTTCACATTATAGTTCACAATTCGCACTGCACATTCTTATAGGTTTTGACAAAATGTATAATGGCCTGTATCTGTTGTTGCAATGTCTTTCAGAACTACTTGCCTTTAAACCAACAGAGGTAAATGAAGAAAAGGAACATAAAAAAGTATTTAACAAATAGAACTCAAGATTAGAAGGAAAGGAAAAAAGGTGCAAAGAAAAAGAATTGCAATAAAAATAGTTCCAACTATTTGTAAATGCAACAAATGTTAATTACTTAAACGTTTATTCACTAGTAGAGTGAATTTTAGCAAAAAGTACAGGAAACATCTGCATATATGAGAAACACCTGAAACAAAACTACATAGAAATATTGACAATAAGAGAATAAAAAGTGATGAAATAGCCCCACAAAACTAGTATATCAATATTCCTATCAGACAAAATAGAATTTATGGCAAAAGTCATTAATATAATTAAATAGTTATATTGTATAATTTTAATGGTTAAAAAACCAGCTGTCCAGGTGACTGTATTTGTGCGTGTACCTGAAAGTATACTTGGAATAGCTATGACCTTGAAGGTCAGAGGGTTAGGGAGGCTAGTCCCCTACTCCCCATTGCACACTCCTGACCCCAGGGTACTGTAAAAGTTTCAATTTTTTTCCTCCTAAAATTCCTGATATTTTGATGCTCATTTTCATGTGTTGAAGGAAGAAGTAATTCTTTTTCCAATTTTATTTTTTATTGTTGTTATAGTTTAATTCTTCTTGCTTAGTTGTTGACACAAGAGAGACGGTGATAAAAAGCAGGTTTAAGAGATAAAATATTTATATATATCATTCTATTTTATTTCTATATATTATATATATTTATATTTTGTATATAAATAAATATGTATATATATAAAACATTCTCTAAGGTGAAACAGAAGAGTATTTCTTATACAACAAGGCAACTAACAGCATGCAAAGGAGGGCATACAGAAATGCAAAGATTGTGGCCGCGAGGAGAAAATTCCTGTGTTTAAATGAAGGGCATCCATTTGACAGTTGAGAAACCACATGTAGTAAAACCCTGACAGCTAAAGGCAACGTCCTCCTTGCAGGAACCCTGAGACTGAGGGAAGATTAAAATGTTTTTAAGGTGCCTAGGATGGAAAAGGAAATCCAATATAGATTGAAAAGTGCCTTCATTTCAAAATCTGGAAATGTGGGTGCAAATCTTATTATAAAAGTGTTAGAAAAAGCCTCTTTCAGATGTTATGAGAAAGATGTGAACTAAAGTCCTTCATGGGTCTTTTGCTTCAAGCAAAAGAGGCAGAGTTTGGTGGCGAAAAATTATTAAACCTAAATAAAAGAAGCTTGGGCATGACTGAATAAATGCCTTCACATTTAAGTAATCCTCAAATTCAATCAGAAGGATTGCACACAAATGTGCGGTAGACAGGGAATGATTATAATTTTTAAGAGATACTTCTTCGCCATAGTTTAAAATCAGAATATAGTTCTCTTTTGGACATAAGGATCATGAGCTCCTTTTTAAAGCTGGGAAGGAAGACGAGGGGTTCTATGTATTCTATCCCTTCCAGGTCTGAAATGTAGAAAGGCTATGACTTGAAAGCAAGCTTCTCTAGCTGTCCTGGAGAGCCATTTAAATCTTGTTTAAATAAGAAGGCAACATCTGGCTAGAGAAAGTCTGGGAAGGAGGATATGGATTTCCACACTAGTTTTTACACTATTTTAAATGTTTACTATTTTAATGTAGATTGAGTTGTCAGCTCAATAAGAAAACCCTGTGCTCTTTAGCTATCACCCACCTGATGAAAATGTCCTAAAATTGACCATATGATTAGTGGTTGATACCTACGAAAATATGGAAAACCATTGAATTGTACATTTTAAATGAGTGAAGTGTATGGCATAAAAAAGTTAAAAAAAACTAAGTCTTTTATTGTGCTTTGTCTCCCTTTCCCAAGTTTCTCTCTAGATCCTTCCAGAAGAGCCCCATCATGCCTGCAGAGCACGCGCTGGAGTACAGCCTGTGAGCTGGAAGTAATGGCGCCCTCACCGCCGTGTAAACACCGTTCCCGTAACTGCAGTCACCGCGGGGATCGTTAGGCAGACCGCCACCTCCCCAAGCCCAGATTAAAACATTTCCTGTACCACGACAACCCCAGAGAGAGAGGAGAAAACCAAAACACAACTGGTTTTCTGCACAGCCATTTTATTTGAAATGGCCCATTTTATATTACCTGCCTAAGCCGTCAAGGAGTCTTTAACGGAGTCATTTTCAGTTACTGTCCATTTAATATAGAAAAAGCATGCTTTAAAATAACCCTTATCACATCCATAAAACACTTTTTAGTCCAGTCCTTACTACTTCCAACAGTTATTGACCCATTTCATTAACAACAGTGAAATGTAGTTTAATGTAACTTCTGTTTTACGTGGCAATTATACGTATATTTTTAAAAATCCCCTATTCTGGAAGAAGAGGAAGAAATTTATTCTTGTCTGGTATAAAATGGGGCAGTGCAAATATTTGTTCTAAATATGTAAGTGTGATTCAAGTGACTTAAGTTTTGGGATTACTGAAAAATTCACATTTTAAAAAATTCTGAACTCAGTAACTCCCACTACTCAATGTGGGATACTTTAGGTGGTAAGTATATACATGTATACATATTGACCTTGTGGTCAATTAAAGTTTACTAGCTATTTTAGTGTTTGGTTTTTGCAGAGCAGTCACCTGGGAATAACTCTTTTTCCAACACTCAGACACTGCAGTGTCTATAAATAACATTATACATTACATTAGGTAGGTGGGAGTCCAATATTTCACTGCAAAGTGGATTTTGAATTTTGAATCAAATGTAGTTTTCGTGGCATTTTGGTTTCAGTAGTAAAATTAAAAGCAAGAAACAAATCACAGATGAGGGACAAACAGATATTTCTCTGATTGTTGGATTCTTTAGAAAACTGACTATAAATTTCATGAAGATAATTATTAGCACTGGATTATATAATCAGCATGATTTGGCTGGGTATCTACAAAGTCATTAGAAAGAACAAAAAGAATCAAATGTATATTATATACCAAACCAGAACTGCTGTTGGTCTTCATTGAAATCCCTTCAGCATATCTTTTTGTATAACTTAATTAGCAAAGTTAAAATTAAGATGACACTCCAGTGTGTTTAGATGAAACGATTTCCATGAGAGGACACTTCATTAAAACATTTAATAATGCAGTAAACGCTCAGTTATCAAAGAAATCTCTTAAAAACTATTTTTGCCAATGGATAAAAATGATTCAATTTGAAATATTTAGGCTGTTCAAAAAAATCAAAATGCTTCTCCTACCAAGCCAACCCTGTGGATTAGGCACATGTTGTATACTCTTCTTAAAAATGCTACTTTCTAGTCTGCATACATAATACCGTTACTTAGGATGTATTCAACGGATGTTTATTGAGTGCCTGGTATGTTCCATGAACTATCATAGGCTATATGGGAATGGCAGTGATTGGGACAAAGTACCTACCCTCATGAGACTTACATTCTGAGGAAGGCAGGCAATAAACAAGAAAACTAATAATTGATACAGTAAGTGTCATGAAGAAAAGTAGAGCCGCGTAAGGTTTTGGAGAGTGAAGCAGGGGTGGGAGAAGGATCATGTGTTTTCCAGATTTATTCATGGGTACTTGATTGCCTTTATATTAGCTTTATTGAGATAAATTCATATGTTATACAATCCTTCCATTTAATATGTTCAGTTCAATGGTTTTTAGTATTCTCATTGGGCATTTGTATCTTCTTTAAAGAAAAGTTTATTCAGATTCTTTGCTTACTTTTTAAATTGGGTTGTCTTTTTACTATTGACATACATATTTTTTTTTATGTTCTAAATGTAAATTTCTTATCAGATCTTCATTTTGATAATGTCCAGGTTATCTGTTTTTTCTTTGGTTGCCTTTCCTTTTAATGTCACATCTTAGAAATCATTATTAAATTTAAGGTCATGAATACCTTGACCCTACATTTTCTTTTATAGTTATAAATTTTACATTAAGTCCTTGATCTATTTTGGTTTAATTTTTGTGTATGGTTTGAGGTAAGGGGTCACATGCTATTTTTGATAGGGTATTTATTTCCCATGGAAGGGATATATTTCCTTTTAGTAAAAGTGGTTTTGGAAAAATTTTAGAAAAATTCACATTTATTAAAAATGACTTATGCTTATGTTGGGCCCTTTTTCTGTGAATTAAATTGAAAAATCACTAGCCCTTAAGGGTAGGTCAGATGTAAACAAATAAATAAATGAGAATTCTAGTGGTAAAAGAAGTATAAAAACTACAGAATGTGAAAGAAAAAAAAGTGCTGATGGTGCTGGTTTGGCCCTGGTTGATGGGCTGGAAGGGCTGCTCGGGTAAGCGGATATTTGTGCAAAGACTCGAAGAAAGGAAGGGATGAGCCCTGGGGATGTCAGGGGAAGAATATTCCAGGTAAAGGGAAAAGCAAGTATAAAGGCCCTGAGGTGGGAGCATGCTAGTCAGAGGAACAGCAGAGAAGCCAGGATAAGTAGAGACAGAAGAGTGAGAGGAGGGGAAGAGAGCTGAAAGTCCTTGAGGAGCCAGGTCCCTTGGGGCCCCATGGATCCTGGTAGAGACTTTGGAGGCAGTGGTTTGAGCAGGGGCATCACATGATCTAATTTATGCTTTAGAAGAACTGCTTTGGTCTAGTCTGGAGAATAGTCTGAAACCAGTTGGAAGTCATTGGTCATTATCCAGGCTAGAGAGGGTGGAGGCTTGATTCAGGGTGGGAATAGTGAGCATGGTGACAAAAGGCCAGGTGTGAGGCATATTTGGACGATACAACCAACAGACATGAGAGGTGAGAAAAAGAGAGGAGTTAGGGATCACTCCAGGGTTTGGGGCCTGGGCAACTGGAAGCATGAGTGGTCTCTAACTAAGATGGGGAAGACTGTGGAGGAGCTTAGCTTAGGAGAAAGGAAGGAGTGAGTTTGAGGTGCCCATTAGACATCCAATGGAAAATGTTAAGTGGGTGGTTAGATATGAGTAGATCAGTCTGACATCCAGGGGAAAGGTCAAAGATGGAGGTATAGATTTGGGGGTTAAACACATAAAGGTGGTCTTTTAAGTCTTAGAACTGGATGAGGCCACTTAGGGAGAGAGGAGGTCAGAGAAGAGAGGAAGAGCAAGGAATGATTCCTGAGGCATTCCAATGGCCAGGAACTGAAGGAAGAAGAATTAGCAAAGGAATCCAAGATGTGATCAGAGAGCCTGGTTCGAGTGGGATCAAGAGGAAATTGGAGGGAGAAGAGAGATTGGAGGGAGAAGAGAGACAGCAAGTAAGCTGTCGAAAATTATTTAGGTTTAACAAATATTTATTGAGTTTATATGGCTACGAGTTTCTAAAAAAGAGTCTGGAGGCTGGCAGAAGGATTGCCCTCATGCACAACTGAGCAGAGTCAGAGAGACAGATAAAGCAGATACAACCCCCAGATATTGGTTCCTTTGAGGGCTAAAGAGACCCATGGGAGTTATGGTCATGGCCGATGGGGTTAACTACCAGGGCAGATGGCCCCTCTTTGGAAATGGTGTTTATGTGTGATGAATCTGGACTCAAATGGGATCTCCCTTCATAAGACTTTCATGCTAATGTGCTGGAGGTGCAGTGAATGTTGGGGTTTAAGATATATTTAGGGGATTTGAATCTCTGGACTGACAATGTGATAGCCAGGTCCTGAGCCTCAACAGACTCCAGCACCTACAATCTGATCTATTGGACTTACCACACTCAGCTAAGATGGAGTTGAAGAAGGACAACCACCACACCATGGAGCCTAGAGTGATTACAACTGAAAATGGGAGGATTGCATCCAGCATCCATGTGGAATCTGAGCCTCCTCTTGACATAGAGGTGCAATGGACACAACCAATCCAATGTCCACATAGAAGAGGTGGCATTGGATTGGGAAAAGCGGACATGGTGGACGATGGGTATGGGGAAAGGCAGGAAGAGATGAGAGGTGGAGGTCTTTGGGACATGGAGCTGCCCTGGATGGTGCTTCAGAGGTAATCACCGGACATTGTAAATCCTCACAGGGCCCACTGGATGGAATGGAGGAGAGTATGGGCCATGATGTGAACCATTGTCTATGAGGTGCAGAGGTGCCCAAAGATGTACTTACCAAATCCAATGGATGTGTCATGATGATGGGAACGAGTGTTGTTGGGGGGGGGAGAGGGCGGGTGGGGGGGTGGGGTTGAATGGGACCTCACATATATATTTTTAATGTAATATTATTACAAAGTCAATAAAAACAAACAAACAAACAAACAAAAAAAACACAAATATTTATTGAGAACCTCCTAAGTGCCAGGAGCTGTTTCAGGTGCTTGGGATAGGTCAGTGAAGGAAGGAGAACCCAGTCTAGACTTTGTGAGGCTGACCTTTCAAAAGGGTGAGGCAGGGAAGCAACTGTGGCTCCATCAGTTGGGCTCCCGTCTACCAAATGGAAGGCCCTGGGTTTGTGTCCCAGGGCCTCCTTGTGAAGGCAAGCTGGCTCATGCGCCGTGGAGAGCCAATGGCTGTGCACAGTAGAGAGCTGGTGTAGCAAGGTGACCCAACAAAGGGAGACAAGCAGATACAGAAAAAACACACAGGAAATGGACACAGAGAAGAGACAGCAAAGAAAGGAACAGGCCCCAAGGTGGGGGGGGGGGGGAGTAAATAAATAAACAAATCTTTTAAAAAAAAGGGTGAGGTAGTCAATAAGGGATAAACACGTAAATTACACAGTACTAAAAGACAATTTGGGTGTTTGAAAACAAATAGAGTAAGGGTTGTGGGGGTGGGAGGGCAGTTTGAAATTTTAATTAGGGTGGTTAAAGGCACCTCTCTTGAAAAGGTGGCATCTGAGCACAGAGTTGAAGGAGGTGAAGGAGGTGGCAGATCCCGCGGGAGCGAGTGCCCCGACAGAATGTGCCTGAAGCGGACCAAGGACAGCCGTCGACCAGTGTGCCTGGAACAGCGTGAGTGATGGGGAGGAAAAGGGACCTGATTCTCAGGGTTTTGCAACCATTTCAAGGGCTTTGGCTTTTACCGAGGGTGAAAGAGGGCGCCCCTGGGGGATAAAGTGGACGAATGGCGCAGTGTGATGACCCAGGGGTGGTGGGATGAGGTAAAATTCTGGACATATTTGAAATATAAACTTCCAGGGTTTATCAGTGGATTGGATGTGGGAGTGCAAGAAAGAGAGGAAACAAAGAGAGCCTAAATTTTTGACTTGAGTCACTGGGAGGCCTGAAATGGGGGGAAAGGTGGGTGAAACAGGGAGGGGGGGAGTGTAACTGAATAATTTTGTTTACTCAGTCACTCTTTATAAAATATGGAATGAGTTTCCAAGGAATTTCCATAGTCAAATATATTTGGTACTAATAGTCTGTTGAACATAATCTCATTTTTAAAGTCTCCTAAGGCCCTTATAAAACATACGGATTTGAATTTTAATAATAGATCTTTGACATTAGGTAGTAAATGTTTTCCTTTAGAGAAATTACGGAATGTGTTTTTATGCCTGTTTTTTGAGCTGTTCAGCTTGGATTTTGAATAAACAACAGGCATCAACTGTGCACTCACTAGTTCATATTTGTGAATGATAAATGCTTTTAAGAAGCAACCACCTTTGGTTGGGTAAAATTAAATACTTTTAAAATAATTAGCTATGTAGTTTTGTACCTATTAAAAATTTTAGATAAAAGAAAAGATGATCTTGTCTGTGTCATTTTTCACTTATAACTTATGGCTCTGTAGTGTGTTATATATTGACCTAAGTTATCTTTTCATTCAGTTATCAACTGAAATAAAAAGGATTTCCAAAACCTTTCCTTTTTTCAACCAAAGTGGTTCTGTGGATGTGAAACACATTTGACCTGCAGCTCAAATATCACACTCCGTTGAACTGTGACCTGACTCCCCAGCACGGTGGTTGCTCATTGAGTTGTCTTCCTGTAGCAGTTGGCTTCTATCTTGATTGTAAATATGATCACATAGTATTTCAATTTTAAGTCTGCACATTTGCCCCCTTTGTGCTGCCAGGTGCTCCCTGAGAGGAGAGGTCAAGATTTATCCATTTTTTAGCCCCAGAGTTTTCATGGTTCCTGGTACATAGAAGGTGTTCTATAGATATTGAATAAATGAATACATTATGAATGAGTAAATGCTTCCATACATATTTATCATTCATAAATTCTGGATCTGAACGCTTTTCATGGAAAGTCAAAACAACCACACAAAAGCAGCTTCTTCCCTGAGGTGGAGTCAAGACTTCTGGGGCCACCTCCAGGGTTCCTCCGTGGCTTGCTAAGGAGCCTGAGAAACTGAAGACAGCACAGGACAGAGACACCTGAGCCCAGGTGTAACCGTGATTAACATAGTCATCCTTTCTCTGAAGCATCCGTTTCATGCCTGCTACAGATGGCAAAGTTTCCTTGCTGAGCTTCAACTTGTAGGTGATAATTATATGAAGTAATGTGCTTAATTTTCCAGATACTAAGTCCAAATTTCTATATGCAAATACATTATGTTCCTTTCTGGCTACTTTCATGGAGATTTCCCAAAGCATTCTGAGCAGTGGATGAATGCTGTAAAACTGCTACTCCCAGTCTTTATTGGGAAAATAAGTCTTTTTGGACAGCATCTTGTCTTTATGGCCACATCTCCTTCTTTGATCATCAGGGTTTCGAAGAATGACGTGATTGGGCATGAGAAAATGTGGCAGGGGGCACAAGGCTGGTTAAAAAAGTCCCACTGTTCTAGGATTTCTCCATTGCTTTAAGGGAGCCAGGGAATTCTCGAGCAGCCATAGCTAAGGGTCACTTTAGCAATTGGAAACAATGATCAAGCAGCAAATTGTTGGCAGGGGAAATCCTGACAGAAGGCAGTTTAAATTGATGGCTTCCTCTAGAGGCCAAGGGAATTCAAAACAGAATTTGCCCAGGATTTTGCTTGGCCAAATCACCTTTACAAAATAATCATGATTACCAAACAATGCCTATACCTCAGATCAGATTCAGAAAGCTGGAATCAGGAGTTTCTAAATAAATAAATGTCACTCTATAGGAGCGATATGACCGTTGTCTGAAAAAAGACTTTTCCAGTTTATTGCTCCAACTTGCTCTATAAGCATTACTATTCTCCAGCTATCCAAGTAACACCTTAAGGTGTTAACCAGCCTCACAGAATCTTAAATATGATTTACATGAATCCCAACTCTATTGACTATAATTGTGTGTGATCTTTCTGGGCAACACTCTTTTGTCATGGATAGCAAGTTACCCCAGTTTGAAGATGAATGAGTCCAGCTGGATATAGGTCTTTGTCCTGAGTAGATTCAGACAGTAGTAGTGACAGTTGTCACCATCATCTTTTGCGATGCTCTGTTAACAGCCCCCATTGGGTCTCTCTGACTCCAGCTTTCAGGTCGCGGTCACTGAGACCTGCTTTAGCATAAGAACGTCAGTGGCCCCATCACCTGCTGGCTTAAGCCAGAGATTTCTGACCGGTATAGTCTAACTGTTGCACAGATAGGATTGCCCCCTCGCTCACCTCCCCAGCCTCTGGTCTCACTATTCTACTCTCTGTAGTTGCTAACCCTTGGCACTAGCTCTACTAAGCTACTTTTGGTTCTTCACACAGGTGGGGGGCTCTTTTGTGTCCCTCCACACAGCTCCTGCTGCTCCCATGCTGGGCCTCCCATCAGACCTTGCCTCTGGCTGAGTCCTGCTCATGCTCCTTTTGTGAACACCAGCGGCTCTCCTCAAAACTCGTACCTCTCAGCATATGTTTCCCCAAGACATTCCTTGCCCTTAACTCCCCTCTCAGCACTTATTGCACTCTGCAACACTGCAGTTGTCAGGGGATATATCTTATTCTCCAGTCTTTTTCCATGCCCAGTTGATCACAGAGGCCCAATGTATATTGAACGAGTAAATGAAACCAAACCAAAGCCAACCCAAACAAAACAAATAAACCAAGCATTTCTGCCCTGGAAAGAAGGCAGTCGTACTGCAAAAGAAAAAAGTATATCGTGATTTTGTATCATAAAAAAGTACAAGCGTGAACTCAGCTCTCTCACTGACTACTCTTGCAACTTAAGGAAATCACTTCCTTTCTAGGAGATTCAGTTTGCTTATCAGTAAAATAACGGTAATGACATTGTCCCATAAGGTGTCTGTGATGTCCAAAAGTGTTGATAAGTGAAAGAGTCAGGACCGTATTTGGAACATTTTTGGTAGCTGGTAGAATTATTCAACACTTTTGTGGCTCTCCTGGTCATGGGCTCATCTGGAACATGCCAACCCTCTGCTTCCTCTCCACCCAGCCACATCATGACCAGTTACCCCAGCCAGCTCCAGGTGTCTCCTCAACTGCCCTAAAGGCACAAGCACGGGTGATGTCTGAAAGAAGTAGGAAGGGGGGAGATTTCTAGGAACAAGGGCCAGAGGAAGTATCTTTGTGGTCTGTTTTAAGCTTATGAGCCACAGAGGAGAGAATGAGATCAAATATGCAAGCTTTCAAAGCAGAAGGAGCTGTGCCCACGTGCCTCTAGTCACCCTTTCTTCAACAATTGTAGTTAATGGAATTAAAACTATTTCTAATAAATGTAGCATCGTTTTCCAAGTGCTGAGTTGACTATTTTATTTAGAGATTTATTCTTTGGAATATGCCTTTGAAGTATGAAGGTCCTCTCAACTTTTATATATAACAATAATAAAAATAACAATGAATGGAGACCTTCCTGTGTGGCAGGCACTGTGATAAACACTTTGCATGTCGTATCTGAATTAGATATTATTCCCCAGTGAAGGTTTCATATATTAAGGGGGAAACTAACTCCCAGTCCTAATGTTTCCATAGAAAGAAAGTAATTTTTTCCCCCTTTCCAGTTGGAAAAACACAGGAAAAATATTTCTAGCTTCTCTCTGCTCCCTTCTCCTCCCCTTTCCGGTTGGGTTGGACTGACTGACTTTGGGAGAAGGAGCTGAGTATAGTGGGCTAGTGCTTGGCTATTGGTCAGCTTGCAGAGGCAGACTTTGCTTCTACAGAAAAAAAGGTGCAGGGGAGATGTGGCTCACTTCAAACGCAAAATCTCATTTCATTTGTCTTATAATATCAACTTCTTCTGGATGACAATAAATTTTCCTGTCCTTCTAAATAGAATTTGTAGAATATTTCTAAAAAGAAAAGATTCAGATTATCTTCATATATTAAAATGAAGTGGAGGAATATAAGTATAACAAGAACTGTATTTTAATCATATACTTATTGCTAAGCTTACCTGTTTGTCTTTTGGATACAAATGTTTGATTTGGCTGAATGACACACAGAAGAACCACATTTTGTGCATTTGGGAAGGTAGACATTATTTAAACTCTAATCCTTCCCCCACTCTGTAATACATATACATTTTCTCAAAACCTTTCAACAATATTAATAGAGAGGCAAGATTTTATTTATACCAACAGAGTGTTTCCTAGAACTCAGACAGTATGACTATTTTGCAGGTTTGTTTTCATATATATTCTTCAGGGGCACCAGGGCACGGGCATTGCTAAATCTGGGCATTTTGGTTACTTTTATCTCCCCCGTGGCTTATAACTGAAATTCTCTGGAACAAGATCATAGAAGGAGTCTATGATGGAGTAAATCAACGAGACAATACTTCCTGGCAATACAACGCTGTGCAGAATTTTCCCCTCTTTTTCTCTGCAACTATAAAAGGAAGGTCGAATTAGTTCTGAGATCACAAGAAAAAATTCCTTGGGAAGTCAACTTTTCTATATAGTAGCAAAAAGTACCACTCAGAGGAGTCAAAGAGATAGTCCTCTCACGCCGAAGGCCATGGGAAATTCAAGTCCACTGGCATTGTTATTGGCAGAAGGAGTTGCCCGATGATTGACATAAATTGCTATCTGGAAGAAACACAAAGAAATGTCATTTCCAAAATTAAATAGCCCGACTCTCTGTGGCCAGGGGATGGGTGGCAAGTGGGAGATCACCTCACAGCAGGGAACTCGCTTGGCATTTAGCTCGGTCACGCGGAGGCGCTGACCATAAAGGTCTATAAAAAGAAAAGAAAAAAAAAAAAGGCGGAGGGGTTGGGGACGAGATTCCGTGGCTTAGAAAACCAACAGACAGAAAGAAGAAACATCCCTTTTCATACCTTGCCCAGCTTTGTATCATATTTTCATCTTTCCAAATAAAGGAAAGAGAAAAGAAAATATTCTGGTGAGTCATCTGGTACCAAGACACCCGAAGCCAGCTCTCAGGGGCCTGGCTGAGGAAGGGTGGCTGCCTGGCCTTACGTGCTCTCCAGGAAGGGAAGGCAAGGAGAATTCGCAAAGTTCACTTTACTGAATAGCATCTTGGCATAAAATGTGCCAGCCTTTCATCCTGTCTTACAAGGCATTAGGAATCCAAGCAGGGGTAGCTTTTAGAGACAGACTGTAGCAACTGCAGAGTTAGTGTATGTGAACTTTGTTCCTTGCATGCTAATCGCATTGTGTCAACAGAAACCATTTCTCTTAGAAAAAAATAACATGATTTATGGATGATAGTGTGGATCTATGTGTCTTTGAAGAGCGAGAAATGCTGTAAGAAATTGCCGATGTTTAAACTCGTTGAAGAGAGCTTTTAGAAAATGAGATGTGTACTTAAATTTTCTGGAAGTAAGGGTTGATTGTTAAAAGGAGTTAAAGAATCCATTAAAAAAGTATATTTTGGGGGTGTTACAATTTGCTTGGAGTTTTGCTTCACTCCGGATCTTTGGAATAACTTCACAGATATTCAGGGGAGTCAAACATATGCTTATATCAGTGTCACCTTGCTCTTCCAATTAGCTAGAGAAAATTCTACTAGCCAGCCAGCAGTTGTGATATCCTAAGTTCAACATCTTTTCACCTTGCCTAGACTGACTCTTTTCAAAACTGTGAGGTAAATTGTCCAGTTACCTGTGCTGTAAAACAAATTACCCTAAAACTTGGACCTTAGACGTTTTAGACCCTTAAAGGACTTTTGATTAGGTTCACGGACTTTTGCAGATCAGGAATTCAGAAAAGATAGGGGGATGCATATTTCTACCCCCGATATCCGGGGCCTCAGCCGGGAGGACTTGAGACTTTTTGGCACTTTTGCATTAAGTGTGAAAAGTGTAACGATTGAAAGATTATAAAATTTAAGAGCCATGGTTGATGATGGATTACCTAACACTTTTTCTGAGACTTTAGAATGGAATCGTTAAACCTTAAAATGGACTGACATTACCTTGGGAATACACGCGGCGGGAAGGAGGCAGACTTCCCACCAGAAGCCTTGCACTAGAATCTTCACAGAATCTGTGAAGGAAACGGACCTGTTTTTGGAGTACAGAAATCAAACTACAGGGTAAACTATTATCTGTGTAGTGCAGCGGTGCCCCAAAATGTGTTCACCGAGTGCGATGAGTGTGCCGCAACGATGAGGGAGGCTGTTGGTGTGGGAGGAGTGGGGTGGGGGGTGGGGGGCTATACAGGAACCTCATATTTTTTAGTGTAACATTTTTTTGTGATGTATATATCTTAAAAAAAATACAATTTACAAAAATGATGTAGTGGGGGGGTGGGCAGGGGGGTTATATGGGAACCTCTTACGTTTCTTGTTTTTTAATGTTTTTTAATGTAACATTCCTTGTGATCTATTAACTTTAATTTAAAAAATTAAAAAAAAAGATGTATATAATTATCTCCTCTCTTTGGCTGCTGAAAACACCAGGGATAGCATTTTATTTGAGAAATTACAAAAAAAAAAAAAAAAAGCACACCATGAGGGATATGCTTTGATGTGCAATAAAAGGGATTGGTACTCAGGACAAGAGGTGTGTAGAAGAAACACGCTCTCCGAATAAGGGTCCGATTAGGTCAACGTTTCCAGCAAGTATGTGCCTGTTTGGAAGAGTTCAAAGGTACATCAGAGAAGAAGGTACTCAAGTCTCCTCTCCAGGTGGACTGAGGGGAAGGACGTCAAAAAGTGTCAGCAAATATGGCCATTTGCTACGAAAAGTCAGACTCGAGGCTTTTTTATTTTAAGAGGTCCTCCTGTTGGAACCATGCTGGGCAGTGAGTCAGTTTGACTTGGGCGGTGCAGTCTCCATTTGGAAGCTTGGTTTGGGGTACCCCGCCTTTCACAGAGAGAACAAATTAGGGGGAGTTCTGCAGGGAACATCAGAAATGATAAAAGATTTCGACAATGTGACCCACGAGGAAAGGTTAAGGGAACTGGACACATTCAATCCACAGAAAAGAAGTCCTGAGGGAGACATAATCACTATTTTACTCTTCCATAAAGGGATACGGGGAGAAGGATGGGGACCAATTATTCTCATTAGTCAATGGGGACAAAACAAGGAGTAATAGGCTTACGCTGCAGTCGGGCGGCTGGAGGTTACATATCAGGACGAGCTTTGACACTGTCAGAAGTTAGAGAAGATGAGGAGGGTTTGAGCAGGTTCAGCTTCCCTCCAGGTGCTCCAGGTTCGATGTGTTATTAATTGGGATGGGTTTCAAATGATCAAATCAGGTTCTCTATGATATATGTAGCTGGATGTGTCATTTCATCCTTTTTCTGCACTTGAACATGACATTTTGGGATCTATGTGAATAAGAACATATATATATAAGAGTCTCCCATTCCATATCTTTACATTATAGTGTCAAGAAAAGAAACACTATTCTTAAATGAGCGTCAAAATACATTTTTACATCTGTTATTAGAGTGTGCACAGTGTACTATTTCATAATTTGTGAAATGTATGACTTCCATCAACCCTTGAAATGTTTTACAGAAACATAACACTCAATAATGTCTAAACAAGTGTGTGACAAGAACATTGAAACAGCTTTCTATAAGGAATAAAACTGTATTACCAGTAGATTCTCTCCCTCCCTCTCTCCCTCTCTCCCTCTTCCTTCTCTCCCTCTCTCCCTCCCTCTTTCTCTCTCACGCATTTCCTGGTTTCAATCAGGCTTTAGAAAACCCTTGGCACCTGGAACCAGGGAACGTACAACCCCAAACACTCACCCCCTACTGTGGCTTATTGGAATTTTATCTGCCTAAAGATTGGGCAAGTTTACCTCATTATTTCTCCACTCTCTCATTGGTCACAAAGTTTGTAGCCCTTGATACATCTTTTCATGGAGCCATTAAGTGAAACAGCCAGTAATGAGTGTCTTCATAATGACTCATTTAGCTCCTTCCACTGGAAATGATGCATATTACTTCTGCAACACTTCACCTACTCCATTCAAGAAACCAGCAACCCTGGCTGGTTCCCATTACCAACCTAACTTCTCTTGAAATCTCTATTGCCACAAAAGGCTTTTTAACTTCCCATGATCTTGATGTTTAAAATATGCTATGTTCTGTTCATTGTAAAAGCAGTGAAATAATTTTAATCATTCCTATGGTTTTTGTACTCTTATATTTTTGGCAAACTGTTTCAGCTGACAGTTGTTCATTAAATTCAAATAAAATGAAGTTACTTATAAGGAATAAAAGGACTTTCATACTAGACTCTATCCATCTTGCCAGGATACTTTGTGAAAATAGCATAACTCCAAAATAATTCTGAATTTCTAAATGGATTGTTTAAAGACAAACTTTCATTTGTAACTGTTGACATTTACACATGCCAGACTTGCATCTCCTGGTAAGCAGAGCCTAAGCTACATCCGGACCCTGGAAATTGCCAGAATCACCTCACCACCAACCAACAGTAGTTTATCATACAGTGAATTAGGTTTCATATCAACATTTATCTAGATGCATCCTTTCAGTACTGTATTGTTGTGTCTGCTGGTTATGTCTTTATTCAACATACATTTAATAAAAATTTATATTCTTAAAAGAAAAAGTGCTTGAGAATAAATCTGGATCAGATTTACTAGAGGAACCATCCATATTCATTCACACTAAAGGTTAATTCCTCATCATCCTACCTGTATCTGGTTGGTACTTCTAATCAGTAGATATTTAAATTTTTCAAAATAGCATTCTAGGTGAGATCTTCCAGAAGTTATTTTTAACTTTAAAAATTAAATAAAATTTCTCTAAATTTCTGATTCATAAATCCAGCCAATTACAAATGACTTATCCTTTTTAGGAATTATTGCCACTATTTAACTTTTGCACCCTCCGATGTTAGTTTTACCTTCTAAATGGCAAATCTGACCGTGCAAGTTGCCTGTTGAAGAACCTTTATTGACTCCCTGTACTGTCTAGAGAAACGCCTAAACTCCTGCAGGCCCTGACTCTTGTCAAACTTTCTTTGATTTTTCAAGCATTAGCTCATTTTTCTTCCAATTATAAAAACGTATCATTTGAAAAATATAAAAAGCATAAAGCTTAAAGCAAAAACCAATCATAATCTCATAGTGAAGTGACTTCTAGTTCACCAAATAAATCTTGATAGGTCCTGCCACCATGCTGTACCTGTGAAGGCTTCTGCTTGAAATGCCTTCCTCCCACTCAGCCACCTTGTGATCGATTGTTAAACCGTTAAGATTCAGGTGACATCTTGGTAATGCTTTCTAAGGCCCCTGAGCCCTAGACATACAATCCCATTGTGTTGTATTTATTTGTTTTAAATGCTTGTTACTCCTTCCCATAGGATGGGAAGTTCTTTCAGGGCAAGGACTGTGCCTAACTCAGTTTCTTATCCTTAGCACCTAGCAGAGTACCTGCATCAGGTGGGTTCAGTAAAGTTTTGATGAATGGGAAAATGAATGAATGATTTTCTCCCAGTTTGCACAACCCTGACAACACACAGCCATTCCTGAGGCCAAGCAGGGACCACTGTCCATCACACAGCTCTGGATTAAAAAGAGCAGCATGTTGGAGCCAATTCCCTTCCCTCTTTCTGCCTCATTCACTTGCACTTGCTGTCAAAGTCTGGTTTTTCTGATATAAAGTTTCAGGCTATAATACTCATCTAGTTATTGGATTATATCCACTTAAAAGGAAAACATTGTTTGTTAAAACTCTTTTTCTCACTGATACAGATTTTTTAAAAAATAGTAGGTGGTTAATGAAACCATTTCACATGCTTTAAATTTTTACCAAAGGACTGATTCTATACTTCACTAAATTTTATTAGACTATCTATTGGAAACATCAGAAGAGAGGTAGCTGCATTTACCTTCTATATAGGCAGATACAGCTCGTGCCCATAGTCTTCCTGCAAATAATTCCCATGTTAAAATGTTTGAAGTCGGTATTCTCACATGTGATGCTCCACTTGATTTCTACTCACGAGATTGATGTCCTGAATTCAAAGAATTCTAGCAAATGATTAGAAATACATAATTTTAGGTGACAACCATAGATCTACAGTAAAATAATTTGATATTTAAACCGAACACTTACCAGGAGGAATATTAGTGTGATGCAATTTGAACCACTGTCACTACAAAAAAAAAGAAAGGGATCATTCTGGAATCTTCAAAAAAACCTTTCTGCGGGAGACAGGTAGTTGTCAATTCTGTCTTGAAATATTACTATGGGCTAGACTTAGAAAGGAAAAACATACTCATTTAATGAGGGAAACATGCACACCTTTCCACTGATTGACATTTTAGAAGAGTTTTAATGTATATAATCATTTGGTTAGCATATAAGTTAATTGATGCAATTTGTTTTCTTGCAGGGATCTCATCTTTTTATTTCTAGAGGGGAATTGTGTGTGTGCATGTGTACTGGGAGGGGAAGAGGCGTGGTGTGAAGGGTTCTGTGTTGAGAATTGGGAGACCTGAGCCCTCGCATTATCTCTCAGTCAGGACAACTTTTTGCAAAAAATCCCCTCCTCTGCCCCTCCAGTTTTGCACTTGTCCCAGAGAGTTGCTGAGGTCTCTTCCATCTCTCCCACTGAATGCTTCCATTTTCCATGGAGCTTTTGTGACTTTTGTAGTCTTTCCCTAGAGATATTATTTTTCTCAGGATAACTTCCCAGCTTTCTGCACAGATGGATCCATGGCCTGAGTGTTGGCAAAATGGTCATCTTTATTGGACTCTACAACTGTGAGTTAAACAACTGACCACCTAGGATCGTCGGAGGCCATCAGGGCCCATTAACCTAAAGGTGAGACCTGCCTCCAGAGAGTCCTGAGAGCACACACTGCAGAAGAGGGAGCAAGGGACATTCCGAATCCCTCCATGCAGAGGACTTGCGTGCCCTGCGTCTGACTTGGTGCCCAATGTGGAACTTGGTGTGGTGGCCTGGGCTGACCGTGTGGTGCCCAAAGATAGCAGCGGCAAGCCATTCGGAGCCTGCGCTGGAGCTCAGGTGCGGAACTGCAGATACCTGCGATACAGATGTGCAGAGCCCTCGCGTTAGCCAGCCTTGCCAAGAGACAAAGGCTATTGTGTACTGGTGGCTTATTTTCCTCCAAGAGAAAAACTTAGTAAGCGTTTTTGACACATGGACTAAGTATGTCTGTGTAGCAGCTGGAATGACACAATGGACCCTAATAGCTTTTTCAGGTTTTTTCATACTATTTGCACACTGCATTTCCAAGCGCCCCTCCTCCCATTCCTCCATCCCTGAAGATTTGCTTACGCGCAAAGACCCTGGGTAATGTTTGGATTTGGATATTATTAAGTGAAATAGAAGAGCCATGCAACTTCTGAGGGCCCATCCCTCAAGGAGATACTTTGCTCTTTAGCATGTATTTATTCCTCCGAGAGGCCAAATGCTACATACATGTGACATTATTTTCCAGTTTGAACAATGGCCTAATTTGTGATGTAAAGACACCAGGTCTGTAACGTCTGTTTTGTTCCACCCAGTTCGGTACAGTACCAGGCGCAGACCCCTGCAAAGGTGGTGCCTTGTAACAAGAGAGGCCACGTGGCTGTCATTATGGGTGAATTAACACATCAGCCTTATGAAGCTCTGAGAAAAACACATTTCCCAGATGTGTGTTTGTGGCTTGCACATTTGTAAATGGACTCCATGAAACAATGACACACTCTCTCCTGCCTTTCTCCTTGCATATTTGTTGGTTTATTTGCTATGTTTTGGATATGGGGATATGAAAGGCAGGTAGGAATGTGTGCATAGGTGCTTATCATTTATAAATAGAGTGTAAATTGAACATGCCATTTCTCCATCAGCCAGGATAGAAATGCTTGATGTTAGAATGCATTTCTCCATAAGTGATTGTCTTTGTGGCTTTGTTTATACCATCTTTTTCTCTTAGTGCTGGTAGGGGGAGTGTGTGTGTGGGGGGTAGGGTGACAAGAGAAAAGCCTGGTGTGAAATTAGAGAGCTGCAGAGTTCCGATGGCGACTTTCTTCTCCAGCAGTTTCTTGTAACAAGGCAAGGAACATTGCTTTAAATAGATCCACAGCAAAGGGTTAAAAACATTAGGTCTCTTTGTTCTTAGGTGGCAAAATAACAACTTCAGCTTGTATTTCAAGATGCATATTTGCTCTGTTGGTCCTGCGGACTTAAAAGTGGAGTTGAAATCAATCTCAGATGGATTATCTGTGTGATATAAACATGTGGGCATGACATGTAGGGAAAGTCCATATGGCAGGCCCATCTGATATAAACAAGCGGGGCTGAGCAGTACACATACATACCGTGATTTATTTGTTAGCTGGGTATGGAAAACGGAGCTGAAAGCCCATTTTCAAGCATGACCTGCGATAAACAAACGTACATAAATACACAATAAACCAAGATAGCACAAGAATAACATCAATTAAAATAATTATGACGACTTCTAGTCATCATGAGGTATTGTTTCAGTTCCATCTTAAAACAGGAAAAGCTTCCAATTGTTCTTAAATCAACTGGGAACTGAATCCACATTTGTGGAGACTTGACACAAAAGGGTTTTTGTCCCTCGTTTGCATTCACTTGAGGACATGTGAGTTCCAAAGCCTCAAAAGGCAAGTTGTGTAGGGCGCCTCTGTTTAACAGAAACAGGTTGAAGTGGTGCCTGTTGAGTTGACACTGCCTTTATTTCATTATTTAAAATACATGTAAAATTTTATATTTCTCTATGAAACCGAAAGGGCAAAATGCTAAGGATTAACATTTTTAATGACTGCTTTGAAGTCAGCAAGCTAAAGAATGTATAACCCACAATTTATACTTTAGTAAGTCAATTTGCAGTATTTGGCGATACCACTGAATTGAATAGAAGGCACAATAACATATTAAATGATCTAAGGCAAAGAATCACTCCCTCTGAAACAAAAATTATTTTGTGCATGTGCCTGGATGCCTGTTTAGCCTAATTGAGCAAGTTTTGTTGCCATGTACCCAGGAGGCCAGCAACACCCAAGCATTCACTATTTCATGTGTCTACATCTGGGTTTTGTGCACATTTTCTTTCTGCCTTAGTCCTTTCTCCACTGTTACTTAAGAGATGACGGGAACACCTACTCTACAGAGCCCTCACTGCCGCCCCTGGTCTATTTCTCCTCGGCAGCAGAGGCTTCTGCTGTAGCTCCCCTCACTTTGGGTTTTGAAAATCCCAGAGCCTGACTTGGGGAGCACAAAGCATCTTATGTGGCTTATCTGACTAGTTGGGCTTAGCCTCAGGATATAATCCACACGAGAGGTTCTCAACGAGTGGATATTGAATGACTGGAACCACTTCTTTATCCAAAGAAGGTCTACAATTGGCTAAAAAGCACATGGAAATTGCTCAACATTATTTGCCCTTAAAGAACTACAAATCAAAATCAAAATGAATTCAAAGGACTTCCTCAAGAAGGTGAAAAGGCAGCCTACTCAATGGGAGAAAATATTTGGAAATCACATATTCGATAAGGATTTGATTTCCATTCTATATAAAGAGATCATACAACTCAACAATAAAAGAGCAAGCAATCCAATTTAAAAAATGGGCAAAAGACTTAAATAGACATTTCTCTAAAGAGGAAATACACATTGCCAAAAAGCATATGAAAGAATGTTCAATATCACTAGCTATTAGGGAAATGCAAATCAAAACGACAATGAGATATTATCTCTCATTGCATAGAAAGGCCATTATTAGAAAAACAGAAAACAGTAAGTACTGGAGAGGAGAAGAAGAAATAAGAACACTCCTTCACTGTTGGTGGGATTGTGAAATGGTGCAGCATCTGTGAAAGAGAGTTTGGCAGTTCCTTAGGAAACTAAATATAGAACCACTATATGATCCAGCAATTGCTTTATTTAGAATATATCCAGAAGAACTGAAAACTGTGATTCGAACAGACATTTGCACACCAATGTTCATAGTGACATTATTCACAATTGCCAAAAGGTGGAAACAACCCAAGGGTCCATCAATTGATGAATGGATAAATAAAATGTGGTATCTACATACGATGGAATATGATCTGCTGAAGAAGAAATGAAATTGGGACACGTATGACAACATGATGAACCTTGAAGACATTATGCTAAGTGAAATAAGCCAGACACAAAAGGACAAATATTGTATGGTCTCACTAATATGAACTAAAGATATGAAGAATAAATGCATGGAATTGAAACCTAGAGTATAGGTCATTAGGAGATAAGAGGAGGGCTGAGAAGGGGTACTGATGCTTAATGTATATAGGAGTCATAATTAAGTTGACTGTAAAAGTGTGGAAATGAATAGAGTTGGTGGTAACACATTATAGTAAGTAGAACTAACACAGCTGTTTTATAAATGGGAATGTGGCTGAAAAGGGTAGTATAGAGATGTAAATGTCAATTGAAAGAAAGCTAGAGAATAATCTAGGGACTGAGTAACATAGTGAACCCAGAGGTGGCTGAGAATTGTGGTTAATAGTACAAACGCAAGAAACTCCTATGAACTAAAACAAATGCACGTCACTATTGCAAGGTGGTAAGAATGTGGAGAAGCATGGGAAATACAATTCATGTAACCTATGGACTATAGTCAACAGCAATACTATACTATTTTTGCATCAATGCCAAAGACGTACTGTGTTAATAATCAGAGGTTTGGAAAAAGTATACCAAATGTATGTTATAGCCCATAGTTAGTGGTAATTGTCTGATGATATTATCTCATAATTGTGTTGTTTGTATAATTTGTTCTGGAATAAATATTGCACAACAGTGTAGTATGCTGATAGAAGGGTATGGTATGGGAATTCCACCCATGTACATGATTGTTTTGTAAGTTCACAACTTTAATAAAAATACATTTTTAAAAAAACAAAAAAATGAGATATCATTTCACACCCACTAGGGTGGCTATCATTTAAAAAATCAAACAAAATTACAAGTGTTGGAGAGGATGTGCTGACATAGGAACACTCATTCATTGCTGATAGGAATATAAAATGGGGCATTTCTCAGAAAGCTATCAGTAAGTATATACTTACCATATGATCTGGCAATCCCACTGCTGAATATCTACCCAGAAGAATTGAAAGCAGGAACTCCAACAGGTATTTGCCTACTGATGTTCATAGCAGCATTGTTGACAATTGCCAAAAGATGAAGCAAGCTAAGTGTCCATCAACTGTTAGAACAGATAAACAAAATGTGGTGTATGCACACAATGGAATATTATTCTGCCATAATAAGGAATGAAGTTCTAATACATGGGACAACAAGGATGAACCCTGAAGACATCATAGGGAGTGGAATAAACCAGACACTAAAGGACAAATATTGTCTGATCTCACCAATAGGAAATAATTAGAATAAGCCAGGTTCATAGAGTCAGAATCTAGAATATAGTTTACCGGGGAGTGGGGTGTGGTTAGGTAATAGGGAATTAAGGCTTAAAATGTGAAGAGTTTCTGTTTGAGATGATGGGAAAGTTTTGGTTGGCAATGGATGGTAGTGATGGTAGCACAATATTGTGAATGTATTAATGGCACTGAATTATATATTTGAATGTGGCAAAAGGGGAAATGTTAGGTTGTACATATGTTACTAAAATAAAAAGTTAAAAAAAAATCCCACAGACCTGCACAACAGAAACAGTGAACCTTAATTTAAATCATGGATAATAGGTTATAGCACAATTATGAAAATGTGTTTTATCAGTTGTACAACTGTACTACATCAATGTAGGTGTTGATAATATGGTGGTATATGGAAACCCTGTATTTTGTATGTGATTTTTCTATAAACCTACAACTTTTCTAAAAAAAGAGAAAGATTGCCATTGACACTGGGCATAACTATAATTTGTGCTCAGGATCAATATGGAAAGTCCTAGAACTCCAGGTAGGACAGGTTAAGGAAGGTGATTAATGGTAGGGACACCGAGGAGAAGACAACTGCTATAATCCAGGCACGAGTGTGTGGGGCCGAGTACAGAGTAGCGGCTGTTGAAACGTCTTGCTATACACAAAGAAGCGGAAAGCTAAAATATTTATTTAAAATGTTTAAATCCACCAGAAGTCAGTTTAATACTATTTGTTCACTGCATCTAAATATTTTAAAACCATATATATGCATATGGTTCTCGAAATTGCACTTCTAATAATTTACTCTTGTGGGGCAAAAATACCTACCCACACTCATTCTGAGCCTCAGGGCTATAGATTCTTTTCACAGGAACACTGAGGGCTGCTGTAGCCCCGTCTGCCCCACAGCAGCTGCATGTTTTAAGGTAGATAACTAGAACTGTATGTTTTTCTTTTTATCTCCTTCAGGAAAAAAAAAAAAAAGTCCAAGGACTGAATGTGTTATTGGGCCAAGCTGATAAAGGAAAATATGTAATCACCTCTGAAAACTTTTACCCAATTGAGTATCCTTGTTTGAAGTTTCAAGAAGAGTATAAGTTCCTCACAAACCCTTTCTCTGAGACCGAAAAGCTTCTCTGATAATCCAACAAAAGCAGTAGGATGCAAAAATTAAAATAAAGGGATTAGGCTGTGATACTTTCCACCGGAGTCCACCTTTTGAGATCACCTAGGATAAAATGAGAAGGTTTTAGGTTGGGGTCTCCAGAAGCATGTGTGAGCTGAGGGTTTGTGTACAAGTGATTAGTGAAGGAAGGGTTCCCGGGAGAAACTGAGGCAATGGAAGAAGCAGGGGAGGGGAGAAAGCCACGCCAGCGAGTAACTTTAAGCCTCAGCCTGATCCCACAGGAAGATCTGGAGTATGAATTAAATTGGAGAGATTGTCCTGGCTCCAGGTAAGAGAGCCAGGTGTTTCCATCCCCCACAAGCCAGACTTTGACTAGGGGCGCCCGGGGCCCTGGGGAAGTTGTTTGAAGAGAGGTCCAGGTGCTGGCCAGGAGGGCGAAGCACACAGCGAAGGCGCGGGGACCGGGTCATCGAAACCATGAAAGGACCTAAAGAACCCGGCTGAGGCTTGACACTGCCCCGGCCAAATCGTCACGAACCAAGGTCTGCGATCACCCAAAGGGGCAGTTTTGAAGTCAGACGCCGTGTCTTTTCTTCCCTGAGTGTCTGACTTTCTTACTAGGTGTACGAACTTGAGCAAGGCAATTCATCTCAAATCGTGCACATGAAAGGCTTCAGTTTTCACGTTTATAAATTGGGACAAGGATATTGCCTCCTTTATAGTATTGTTGCAAGGTTGAAATGCCATAAAATAGGTGTAGTGTTTAGCTTAGTGTCGGCACGTAATAAATGGTTAAGAGAGGTTAGCTAAAATGAATATTGAACTTGTGTGTGCTTAAATATTCATCATTGACCAAGTGACTAACCAATAGGAAAGCCTGTAAATTGTGCAGATAGGGGAAATTACAAATACAATTTGTCCCCATTCTTGAGAGCAAACATACAACCTGTGTTTTTCAACCCAGAGACCTCAACTTCCTTTGATAGGAATTACTCAGAGAACCAGTTCAACTCTCTGCCTCAGCTCTGTTTTGCTTGGACAACACAAATGCTACTGACATTACGATTCTTTCTTTTGCACAAATCGTAGAACTTCTCTGAGCCAAAGCTTCTCATCCATAAAAAAGATAGTTTACAAAATGATTTGTAACTTTCCTTCCAAAGTTTACTATGACTCTATCATCTTGTGCATCTCATTCTAGATTGAATTAATCATAGAAAAACAAAGTTTTCAATTATACTGAAGTTGCAGATTCCTAACCTATACAATTCAAAAACATTATGCCCAAACTACAACTTGGACTTCAAATAGAGTTATGAAACAGGAACATAAAATATTTTCTTTAGGTGCTGTTTTGATGTATTGCAATTTTGGGTATGAAAACAGTGTAAGGCATGAGAAGAAGTGAGAGTTAAGTGAAGAGAACTCAAACATTTTTAATCATTTATAAGGAAAATTTGCAGCCCAAGGGGAATCTATATGCCTTGCTTTGACCTGCATGAGGGAACTGTCAGTATGATAAAGCTCTTTATAACAGATTTATAGTAAGTATGTTGACAGACACTTAACTAGGGCAGTCTTTCTTGCGATATCCAGATGTTGCAAAATACACAGATTCTAAGTTAGAAAAGCTCTTGAGTTGTTAAGGTATATTTATTCTCGTTAAAAGAAATATAAAAATAACAAACAAGGCAATGAGATGTGATCATTTAACTTAGTCTAAAAAAACTCTATAGAATATATAAAATTATATATCTTAAATTACAATTGAGATGAGTTTAAGATTATTATTCCTGATCTTACTAGGAAATTTAATCATCTTTTTGGTAGCTCGTTTTACCTTTAAAAACTCTTCTTGAGTTTTTACACTCACTTTCTTGTGAAAGTGGTGAAGTAGTTAAGAATTTCTTCATGTATTTAAATATTAGATTTGAAAATAAGAGATTATATCTACATTTAGGATGCAGAATCTATGTTCTTAGGTGGTTTTTATATAATTTCATATATAGAGAGATGTTTTTAAAATGGAAGTTTCAGTTTATGAGAAATTGGAATATGTTTTTTAAAAGCTTGAAATGTGTTATGTAATGTTTTCAATGTTTCCACAGTTTTCTTGCCTCCACAATACATTCCACACAGCCTCAAGCAACAGTCTTAGCTGCATGAGGAAGCACGTGGAGCACAATATCAACTCCTCCTTTCAGACTCCAATTAATATGAGCAAAGGAATATAAAAAAGAAGAGGGGCTGTGGGGAAGATCAGGGTTGGAAAGTAAGGTTGCCTTCCAGACATTTTTGGAAATGCAGGTTAGATATTGGGCAGCTGGACTGGATTCAAAGAATATACCAAGAGAAAACTCTGAACTTTGCTTCCATAGAAAGGAGTGTGCTTCAACAAGATAGAAGTTGAGATTCTGGACAAGACCTTGTAACTGCCCAAGTTTGGAAGAGCAAGAGCAAGTCACAAACAAGATGGGAACTACTCCACTCAAAATCTGTTTTTCCAGCGTGCAAATAATGCCATCTAAATGGTTGTGCCAGGAGACCGAGCATGGGCACATCAGGCAGCACACCGGCAGATGTGACAGGCACTCCTTAATGGAGGCAGTAGCAAGACCCGGAGGACAGAAATTTATAAGACAAATGTCTTAAGGCATCCACCTGTGCAATTAAAACAGAAGCTATAACTTCAACATTACCAGAAGAGAGCTAATCAGGTAAATCTTAGTTGATATTGCCAAAGTGAGGAAAATAAATGGGAAAAGTAAAAAGAAGTCATGGTAATAAAGAATGACCAAACATATCACTTATGATAATAGATGAAATGAATTAAAGGTCCCTTTTAATATCAGACAGCATATATTTGATGGTAAAAAAAAAGAAGCATTTGACTAAACAAAAAGGGGTATTTTTAAAAACAGTTTTTAACATTTTTACAATTAAGAATGTAAACAAAGAAGATAATGCTCATTAAGGTTTATATACAGAATCACATAGCACTGAATTATATAAATAAATGTTGGAACACAAGAAGTAATTGAAAAGCAATAGAAGTGAAATATTTTAACATACTTTCATGAGTTCTTCACAGGTCATAGGCAAAAAAGTAATGTATATAACCATGATACTAACTTAATGAGATGAAATAGATACATAATTATACTACACATTTTAAAGTGGCTATGGATAACATACGTATGATTATATTAGTTTCAAAGAAAACCTCAAAATAGTCCACAATCTGAATACTTGTATACTCATTGAAAAATTGATTTTTTTAAATTAAAAACTTCCCCCCCCAAATCTCCAAGTCTAGGTGGCTTCACTGGAGAATTCTACCAATATTTAAAGTAGGATTAACATTAATTCTGCAAATATCTCTTGGAAAATAGAGGTGGAAACACTTACCACCTCACCTTATGAAGCTTGTATTACCCTGATATGAATACCAGACCAAAAGAAGACAAAACTAAAAAAATGAAGACAAATACTTCTCATGAACTTAGCCATAAAAATCTTCATCAATTAGCAAATGAATTCATCAAGGTATATAAAGAATTATACACCATGGCCAAGTGAAATTTCTTTCAGGTATTCAAAGTTTCATTTCAATAAATTAACAACAAACAAGGAGAAATGGAACTTCAAGGCACAATATCATTTATATTTGCTCTAAAGAAAACAAAATAATTAGTTGTAAACCTATCATAACATATATAGGATATCTTTGCTAAAAATTGCAAATAGCTAATGAACAAAATCAAAGAATACCTAACCAAATGGAGACACATCCATGTTCATGGATTAGAAGATTCAATATAGTAAAAATATCAATTGTCTCCCAATTAGTCTATATGTTTAATGCAATTCTTATCCAAATTCCAGCAAGGGACTTTTTTGTAGACATAGATAGACTTAATCTAAAAAGTATATGGAAATCACAGGTTCTACAAGTCTTGGACCTTGAATGGGAACTCATTTGTAAATAAGATCTTCAAAGATTCTGTTAGTTAAGGTGAGGCCAAACTGAATCAGGGTAAGTCTTAATGCGATATGACTGCAATATTTATTAAGAGGAAATTTGGGTGGTCAGGAGTAGGAGACAGAAGGAAGCAGATGGCTATGTGATGGAGGAAGAGATTGAGTTATGGACTGTTGTCAAGCCACCACTAGAATGCTAGATGTCAGAGAAAGCATGATCCTGCCAACACCTTGACTTTGGAATTCTAGCCTCCAATACTATCAGGCAATAAATTCCTGCTACTTAAGCTGACTTGTCTGTGGTACTTTTTTACAGCACCTTGGTGAACTAAGACACTTGGGTTTTACCAGAGCCTAACCAATGTCAGGAAAGGGAAATACTCAACTCCAACCCTCTCTAAATCTCCTGTTACACTTGGGGGATGGAGAGAAGCTAAGGAGCACTTGTGAAGGTCACAGCTGAGGGACACAGGTTCACTAAAAGACTGACACCAAATCATAGATCACAGAACAATTCCACCACTACCTCAGCCACCGCCCACCTATGTTCCAAAATAATACAAGGAGATTAAAATGGGAAGAATTTCAAGGCTCGGACCTCATTTAAGACTATGGAAACCCAAGGACAACAGGGGAGACAAAAACAAGGACACAAGTGGAAATTTTAGCCTCTGGTATCTATAGCTACAAAACAGTAAAAATAGCTAACTCCTGGGCAGATAACCATAAAGCTTCACATTAAAGGCCTACTTACCTCAGTTCCATATATCATCTCATATATCATGTCTGGCTTTCCAGAAAAAATTACAAGCATACAAAAAGGCAAAAAAAATCCCAAACAAAACAAAAACCCACATAGTCTGAAGAGACAGGGCATCAGGGCCTTGGTATATCTTCAGAGCAGATACACCAGGTATTTTGAAATGATCACATTGGGAATTTAAAACAATTATGATTAATATGCTAAGAGGTCTAGTAGGAAAAGTGGACAAGAAGATGGGTAGTATAAGCAGGAAGATGGAATCTCTAAGAAAGAATCAAAGGAAATGTTAACAATAAAAAAAGAACACTGTAACAGAAATGAAGAATGGATTTGGTTCATCAGTAGACTGGACACAACCACAGGAAGGAAGCAGTGAGCTTGAAGACATGTCAGTAGAAACACTAAAATTGAGATGCCAAAAGAAAAAGGATTGAAAAGACAGAAGATCCAAGAAGTACAGGACAATTACACATAATTGGAATAAGAGATGGAGAAGAAAGAGGGAAAGACACAAATATTAAGAGGCAATAATATCTGAGAATTTTCCAAAATTAGTGACAGAGAGTAATCCACAGATCCAGGAAGCACAGAGAACACCAAACAGGATAAGTACCAAAAAATTGACAGCTAGGAATAGCATATTCAAACTGCAGAAAATCAAAGACAAACACAAAAATCTTGAAAGAAGCTAGAGGAAAAAGCCACCTTACCCATAGAGAAACAAGGATAAGAGTTATATTAGACTTCTCCTTAGAAACTATGCAAGAAAGAAGAGAATGAAGTGAAATATTTAAAATATTGAAATAAAAAATAAAATCTACTCAGAATTCTGTACCCAGCAAAATTATCCTTCTAAAATACAGGAAAAATAAAGATTTTCCCAGACAAATAAGATTGAGGAATTTTGTGACCATTAGATCTGCCTTGCAAGAAATATTAAAAGAAGTTCTTCAGAGAGAAGGAAATTATGTAGGCTAGAAACTCTATATATCTATAGATCCACCTAAAGAAAGGAAGAGTGTAAGAGAAGGAATAAATTAAGGTAGAATAAAATCTTATTTTTCATATTCTTCACTGATCTAACAGACAAGAGTTGTTCAATTAAAAATACCAACATGTATTGGATGATTATAACTTACAAGTAAATGAAATGAATTATATATATTATATTTAATAAGTATATAATTAAATAATATTATAATGGATGGGGTAGAGGAATTATTAATATTCTAAGTTACCTGCACTATCCGTAATGGCATAGTGTTATTTGAAAGCAGACTTAGATTAGTTATAAGTTTTTGAAAACTCTAGGGCAACCATTAAAAAATGTGAAAAAGGAATCTAATTGCTATGCTAAAAGAGCAGAGAAAGCCAAAAAAGAATGAAAAGCAAAAAAGAAACTAAGGACAAGGGCAATGAATAGAAGACAGTAACAAATATGGTAGAATATTAATGCAACTATATCAATAACCAGTTTTAATGTGAATTGTCTAAATATAACAACTAAAAGAGAGAAACTATCACAGTGGATTGAAAAACAAGATCAACTATATGTTCTCTACAAGCAACCCACTTTAAATATAAAGACACAGACATTAAAAGTAAAGGGATGATTATTCTCATTATTTTGTATCAGTGAGATCATACAATAGTTATTCTTTTGAATCTGGCTTCTTTCTTTTTTTTTTTTTTTAAGATTTATTTATTTATTTCTCTCCCCTCCGTCCCCCACCCCAGTTGTCTGTTCTCTGTCTGTTTGCTGCGTCTTCTTTGTTGGCTTCTGTTGTCAGCGGCACGGGAATCTGTGTTTCTTTTTGCTGTGTCCTCTTGCTGTGTCAGGTCTCTGTGTATGCGGCACCATTCCTGGGCAGGCTGCAGTTTCTTTGGCGCTGGGCGGCTCTCCTTACGGGGTGCACTCCTTGCACGTGGGGCTCCCCTACGCGGGGACACCCCTGCGTGGCAGGGCACTCCTTGCACGCATCAGCACTGCGCATGAGCCAGCTCCACACGGGTCAAGGAGGCCCGGGGTTTGAACCATGGACCTCCCATGTGGTAGGCGGACGCCCTAACCACTGGGCCAAGTCCACCGCTGAATCTGGTTTAGTTCACTCAATATGATGCCTTTGAGGTTGATCCATGTTGCTGCATGTATCAGAAGTTCATTCGTTTTTATGGCTGAATAATATTCCATTGTATGTATATACCACATTGTGTTTATCCATTCATGAGTTGATGGGCCTTTGGGTTCCTTCCATCTTTTCTATGAACGTTGTTGGGCAAATATCTGTTCAAGTCCCTCCTTTCAATTCTTTTGGGTATATGCCTAGTAGAGAGATTTCCAGGCCATATGGTAATACTATACTTAACTTTCTGAGGAGCTGCCAAGTTGTCTTCCACAGCAGCTGTACCATGTTACATTCCCACCAACAATGAATGAGTGTTTCTATTTTCTGTATCCTCTCCAATCTGGTAATTTTTCATTTTTTAATAGTAGTCATTCTAATTGGTGTGAAATGGTATCTCATCATGATATAAAATAATTAGAATAAGCAAATACAGAGTTGGATTCTAGAATATAGGTGACTAAGGGGCAGGGTGGGAATTAGGGAATGGGAAGTTAGGCTTGAAATGTACAAAGTTCCTATTTGGAATGGTGGAAATGTTTTGGTAATGGATGGTGGTGATGGTAGCACATCATTGTGAATGTAATTAACAGCACTGAAATATGCATCTGAATGTGGCAAAAGGGGAACTGTTAGGTCTTATATATGTTACTAGAATAAATTTTTTAAAAACCCATGGAACTGCACTGCACAGACACTGAGCCTAAGATAAACCATGGACTGTAAATAGTTAATAGTACAATTATAAAAATGTGCCTATCTCAATTGTAACAAAAGTTCCACACCAATGCAATGTGTGTGTAATAGAATGGTATATGGGAATCCCATATTTTATATAAGATTGTTCTGTAGGGAAGCGGACTTGGCCCAATGGATAGGGTGTCTGCCTACCACATGGGAAGTCAGCGGTTCAAACCCAGGGCCTCCTTGACCCGTGTGGAGCTGGCCTATGCACAGCAGAGATGTGCGCAAGGAGTGCCGTGCCATGCAGGGGTGTCCCTCGCTTAGGGGAACCCCATGCACAGGGAGTGCACCCCATAAGGAGAGCCGCCCAGCACGAAAGGAAGAGCAGCCTCCCCAAGAATGGCGCCGCCCACACGGAGAGCTGACACAGCAATATGAGGCAACAAAAAGAAACACAGATCCCCGTGCTGCTACTAAGGATGGAAGCAGTGCAGAAGAATACACAGTGAATGGGCACAGAGAGAAGACAATGTGGGGGGAGGGGGGTAGAGAAATAAATAAAAAGTAAATCTTTAAAAAATAAAAAAGGAACCCACACATTCTCTAATAAAAAATAATAAATTAAAGGTTTAAAAAGGAAGGGGATGGAGAAAGATCTACCATGCTGGCATTAATTATAGGAAAGCTTAGTAGCTATATTAATATCAGACAAAGCAGATTTCCAAGCAAGGAAAATTATCAGGGAAAAAGAGGGGTATTATATAATGATAAAAGAGTCAATACTCCAAGAAGACATAATAATTCTTAATTTGTATGCAGCTAACAACAGAGCATCAAAATACATGAGGCAAAAACTGATAGAATTGCAAGGAGGAAAAGACAAATCCACCAGTTCAGGTGGAGACTTCAACACTCCTTTGTCAGTAACTGACAGCTTCAGCAGACAGAAAATCAGTAAAGATATAGTTGAACTGAATAGCCCTATCAATCAACTGGATTCAATTGACATTTATAGAATATTCATCCAACAACAGTAGAATACACATTCTCCTCGAGCTCACATGGAACATTCACCAAGAAAAGCCCTGCAAATAAATACACCATAAAACACCATTTCACAAATTTAAAAAGAGTAGAAATTATACAAAATATACTCTCAGACCACAATGGACCTAAACCTGGACTCAAACTAGAAGATAGCTAGAAAATTACAAAGTATTTGTAGATTAAACAATGCACTTCTATATAACAGAAGAGTCAAAGAAGTCTCAAAAGAAATTTAATATTTTGAACTAATTAAAAATGAAATGACAATTTCTCAAAATTTGTAAAAAGCAGCAAAAGCAGTGTTTGGAGGGAAATTTATAGCATTGCATGTATATATTAGAAAAGAAGAAAGACCTAAATTCAATCGTCTAAGATTCCTCCTTAGGAAACTAGTAAAAGATGAGCAAATTAAATCTAAAGTAAGTAAAAGAAAAGCAATAATAAAAATTAGAGCAGAAGTTAATGAAATTGAACACGGAAAAACAATAGAGTCAAGAAAACCATAAGCTGTTTTTTGAAAAGTTCAGTAAATTGATAAACCTTTAGCCAGTCTAACCAAGGAAAAGAGCAAACACAAATAAGTAATATTAGAAATGAAAGAGGGGCGGCCACTACTGATCACATGGACATTGAATAGATAATAAAGGGATCTCATGAGCAACTCTTTGCCCATGAATTTGATAACTTAGACAAAATGGACATATTTCTTGAAAGGTACAATTTATAAAGCTCACATAAGGAGAAATAGATATTCTGAGTAGACCTACATCTAATAAAGAAATTGAATCAGTAATCAACCAAAATCTGTATTAGTTTCCTGGGGCTACCATAACAAACTACTAAAGCCTAGGTGGCTTGAAACAACAGAAAATGTATTCTTTTACAGTTCTGGAGGCCAGGAGTCTGAAACCAAGGTGTTGGTAGGTTGGCAATACTGATGGAGCGAATGAGGAATCCTTCCTTGCCTTTGCTTAGCTTCTGCTGGTGGCTGTAATCCTTGGTGTAATCCAAGCCGGGGAGGCTTGTAGCTGCATAGCTCCAGTTTCTGCTCTATCTTCAGGTAGTTTTCTCGGCTGTAAGCTGCTGTCTCTTTGTCTTCCCTTCTTCTTATAAGAACACTAGTGGGATCAGATTAACAGTCCACCCTACTGCAACATGACCTCATTCTGCTGTAGCTAATTACATCTGCAACATTCTAAAACAGAAAGCACCAGGTCAAACGGGTTTCCCTGGTGAATTCTACCAAACATTTAAAGAAGAAATGGTGCCAATTCTTTATAATCTCTTTCAGAAAACAGAAGCAGAGGGAACATCTTCTAACTCATTCTTGAGGCCAACATCACCCTAATACCAAAATCAGACAAAGGTATTTTAAGAAAGGAAAATTATAGACTAATATTGCTCGTGAACATAGGCACAAATCCTTAACAAAATATTAGCAAATTGAATCCAACAACGTATAAAAGGAATTATGTGCGTGATCAAGTAGGACTTATTCCAGGTATGCAAGGCTGGTTCGATGCTTGAAAATCAGTTATTGTAATCCATCATGTCAATAGACTAAAGAAGAAAAGTCATATGATCATATCAACAGATGCAGAAGTATTTGATAAAATCCAATATTCAATCATGATAATTCTCAGCAAACTAGGAGTAAAGGGGAACTTCTTCAACTTGATAAAGAACATCTACAGAAACACTACAGCCAACATCAGACTGAATGGTGAGACACTAGCTGTCCCCCTAAGATTGGGAACCAGACAAAGATGCGCCTTCTTACCACTCCTATTCAACATTGTACTGGAAGCCCCTGCTAACAACACAAGAAAAAGTAAAGTAAAGGTGTACAGATTGGGGAGGAAGAAATAAATTTATCTTTGCAGATTATATGATTGTCTACATAGAAAATCCCAAAGAATTGACCAAAAAAAACCCTCCTGGAAGTAATGTGATGTTGCAGAATCATAGGATATGAAGTTAATATATAAAGTCAATTGCTTTCCTGTATACCAGCAATGAACAATTATAATTTGAAGTTGTAAACATAATAATACTTACATTAACAGCCAAAAACAAAATATGTAGGTATAAATTGAAAAAAAAAAGTACAAGCTCTATATGAGAATAATTACCAAACTCTGAAAGAAATCAATAGAGATCAAAATAAATGAAGAGATATTCTATCATATATTCACAGGTAGGAAGAATCAGTATTATTAAGGTGCCAATTCTTCCCAACTTTATCTATAGATTCAATGCAATTCCAATAAAAATCCCAGTAAGTTATTCTGTGGATATTAATACAAACTAATTTTCATATGGAAAGGCAAAAGATCCAGAATATCCAACAAAATAGTGAAGAACAAAGTCAGAGGACTGACACTTATTTCAAATCTTACTATAAACTACAGTAACAAAGAGTGTGGCATTGGTGAAAGAATATCAACTGAATAAAGAGCCTAAAGGGAGACCCACAGAAATACAGTCAACTGATCTTTGACAAAAGAGCAAAGGCAACTCCGTAGAGAAATGATAGCTTTCTCAACAAATCGTGCTGGAACAACTGGATATCCACATACAAAAAAATGAATCTAGATGGAGATTACTTTCTCACAAAAGTTAACTCAAAATGGATCATAGACCAAGGATGTGAAGATACAGGAACTCTCATTCACTGCTGGTGGGAATGAAAAATGATAAGGCCACTTTGGAAGGCATTTTGGCAGTTTCTTAAAAGCTAAACATAATCTTACCATATGATCCAACAAGCATGTTTCCTAGGTATTTACCCAAATGAGTTGAAAACTTATTTCCATGCACCAACGTGCATAATAATTTTCATACCCGCTTTATTATAATTGCCCGAAATTGGAAGCAAACAATTAATGATAAATACACTGTGATGCATTCATACAATGGCATATTATTTAGTGATAATAGTCATGAAATCAGGGATCAAGTCATGAAAAGATACAGAGGAATCTTAAATGCATATTGTTAAGTATGGGTACATACTCTTTAATTCTGACTATATGACATTCTGGAAAAGACAAAACCATAGAGACAGTACAAAAGGAGTTAGTAAGAAATCGTGGAAGCACAGGGCATTCTTAGGGAAGGGGAACTATCCTGTGTGATGTCTTAATGGTGAAATCATGATATTATGCATTTGTCAAAACCCATGCCACTGCACAACACAAAGAATGAACCCTAATGTAAATGATGGATCTTATGAGAGGTGGAGGCGTCTTTGGGACATGGAGCTGCCCTGGATGGTGCTTCAGAGGTAATCACCGGACATTGTAAATCCTCACAGGGCCCACTGGATGGAATGGAGGAGAGTATGGGCCATGATGTGAACCATTGTCTATGAGGTGCAGAGGTGCCCAAAGATGTACTTACCAAATCCAATGGATGTGTCATGATGATGGGAACGAGTGTTGTTTGGGGGGGGAGAGGGGGGGTGGGGGGTGGGGTTGAATGGGACCTCACATATATATTTTTAATGTAATATTATTACAAAGTCAATAAAAAAAAAGATGGATCTTAGTTAATAATGTATTAATTCATCAATTTTGACAAATATACCACACTAATGTGATATGTTCATAATAGGAGAGGATGTGTGCAGGGAGAAGGGAAGGGGGTGAATGGTTATTCTCTACTTTATGTACAATGTTTCTGTAAACCTCAAACTGCTCTAAAAGTAAAGCCTATTGGAAAAATAGGGGAGTCGAATGTAGCTCAGTGGTTGAATACCTGCTTCCCATGTATGAGGTCCTAGGTTCAATCTCTGGTAGTTTGATTAAAAAAAAACACAAGAAGAAATCACCCCACGCCTAGAAGAGTGGCTAAAATTAAACATAGTGATATCATGCAATGCCAGCAAGGAAGCAGAGAAATTGGAACTCTCTACACTGATGGAGGAAATTTAAAATGAAAAAGGGTATGGCAGTTTCTTGCAAAACTAAACATGTTTGCCATATGACCCAGCAACAATTGTGTATTCTCTCTTGCTCTCTCTCTCTTTACATTTTCGAATAAATGTGGCCATTTATCCAAGAGAAATGAAAACTGAAGTTACCAGAAAAACATGAACATGAATTTTCATAGCAGTTTTATTCATAATAGTCATGAACTGGAAACAAAACATATATCCTTTAACAGGTGAATGGTTGAAAAACAAACTAGTTAATCTGAACGATGAAATACTACTCAGCAATAAAAAGCAACAAACTATAGATACAGCAACAACTTGGATGGCTCTCAAGGGATTCATGCTGAGTGAGAAAACCCAATCTCAAAAGTTTATATGGTGTATGATTCCATTTATACAGCACTCTTGGAATTATGAAAGCAAGAAATGAAGAGCAGATTAGTATTGCCAGGAGTTCAGAAGAGGGACAGCATGAGTGGTGACTGGCTGTAAAAGGGCCGCACAGGACTTCTTGCATGGAGCTGTTCTGCATCTTCTCCAAGTGCTGGTACCATGAAGCTATATTTGAGATAAAATTGCAGGGAACTCAATGTCCACAAATACGTGTACGTAAAACTGATGCAATGTGAGTGAAGTCTAAGTATTTCATCAATATCGATTTCTTGGTGGTGGTATTGTACTACAGTCATGCAAGATGTTATGATGGGAAATTGGATGTATTATTATTCCAGATTATTTTGTATTATTTCTTAAAACTGCATGTGAATCTATAATTATCTCAAAATTTAAAATGAAGTCTTAAACATACCAATTTGGGCATCTTTTGTTGTAATCTTGTGGCTTTTCTCTGTTCACTTAATATTAATAGAGTTTCCAATAATGAACCACCCTTAACATCCTGGAAGAAAGCTGACAGGGCATCAGATATTAATTTTTCCCTGTACTGCTAGTTTTCATTGATTTGATCTTCTAACATGGTTTACATGATTTTTTTTACATCAATATTCACAGCTGATGTTAGCCTGTAATTTTAATTTTGAGCATTGTAGTAGCTTTGTGAAACCAATAGGGAAGCTCTCCTTCTTTTTCTATGCTTTAGTTCAGTTTAAATAGCACAGAGGTTCTTTGAATTTTTAAAAGAATTCACCCCTAAACCTATCTGAATCTACAGCATTTCATAGAGGTAATTCTTTGAAAGCTGCCCCAGTTTCTTCTATGTTATTGTTATATTCAGTTCTTCAATTTCTTCTTCATTCACTTTTGACAATTTTATATTTTCTTAGATTCTTTGATATTTCCAAATATATTATTGAATTTATAGCTGAATTTTATGATAAGTTTTACATCTTCTTGCTTATGTGGTCATAGTTCATTTCTCAATGCCATCCCAACCTACCCAAAACATATGTATTCTTCTAGTTCTTTCAGTTTTAGTTTTTCCATGTAAGCTATGAAACCAAGTGGAATCATTTTGCTATACAGAATCTTGTAGGGTTATTTATTTATTTACTTCACTAGAATGTTAACAGGTTATATCGCTAATTTATAATCATACACACAGTCATATCACTGTCTACCACAATGAATGTCAATTGGATTACGACATAGAATAGAAAAAAAGATGGAGAAAATAAAAAGTCTTCAGTGAAAATGCAATTTACTTCATCTCTTGTTGGAGAAGACATTCCTAAGCATAAAAGCAAAAGAGGAAACAAAAGACAGACTGATATATTTAATTGAACAAAAACATTTTTAAAAAATCTCTAAATCATGGTAATATGTAGACATTTTATCACAACAGTGTTGTAGATATTTCAACAAACAGTTCTGGAATGATTAGATATCCACCTGCAAAACTGAACTTTGACCCATATGTCTCACTGTATGAAAAAATGAATGCAAAATAAATCACAGACCTAAATGTAAGACCTAAAACTATAAATATCTGAAAGATATGTGGCCTTGACTTGGGCAGTTATTTTTTAGGCACAACAGCAAAAGCATGATTCATAAAAGAAAAAAAAAATAAGTTGGACTTTATCAAAATTAAAAACTTCTCTCCAAAAGACCCTGCTAAGAAAAAGAAAGAACAAGCAACAGATTGGGAGGAAATGTTCTCAAAGTGTTCATCTGATAGTTATTTGTATCCAGAGCATAAAGAGGCCTCAAAAGTCAATAATAAGATAAGAAAACTCATAAATAAAAGGCAAAGGATTTGAATAGATACTTCACCATAGAAAATATATGAATGACAAATAAACATATGTAAAGATTCTAAACCTCATTAATCATTGGTTAAATATAAATTAAACCAAAATGAGATACTACTATGCACATACTAGAATGGGAAAATTAAAAAGATGATCATTCCTAGTCTTTATCAGAATATGGAGAAAATGAACTCTCAAACATTGCTGGTGGAAATGTAAAATGGTACAACCATTTGGAAAAGAGTTTGGCATTTTTCTTAAAAAGGTAAACACACCTACTATATGACCCAGTCATTTCATTCCTAGGTATTTACCCAAGAGAAATGAAAGCTTATGTCCATAAAAACACTTGTAATTGAATGTTCATAGCAAGTTTAATAATAATAATCAAAATCTGGAAAGAATCCAAATATCTGTATACTGTGTCATGGATAAATAAAATGTGGTATATCCATAAAATGGATTACTACTCAGCAATAAAAATAATGTGCTCTTAATACAGTAACAATGGATGATTCTCAAGAACAATTATGTTTATTCAGATTACACCCATAATTTGAAAATCATTCTTTAGAGTTGTTGTGTTGGCAATATTTCTCAGATCAAATTCCTAAGTGAATAAAATCAGACATCTCAAGTAAAAATCAGTTTTGTGATCTTCAACAGTTTGGAAATCCTTTCCTTCTTATCAAACTCTTTTTTTCTGTCACTGCTCCTTTCTTCTGGACAAGATTCTTCTCCAGCAAATCATTCCCTTCCAAATACCTGTTTTTCTCTGTCCCGATCAGGCTTTATATTTTCATTTTTATCAAAACAAATATGTTAGTTTGGATATTCTTATTCAAATAAACCATATTTAAACTCAAGAGGTTAGAGTTTCTGCATTTGAAGACACTTTTTTGCATGTAAGTGTAGATAACCCTTCTTTATGAATATTGTTTGATTTGTGTGGGCTTACCCCTGCTGCTTCTTCCTGCCTCTCTATTATTTTTTTTCCCCAAAAACCATTAAAAATGTTCTTTCTCAATGCTAGTTACAGTTGTGCATACTAGAGAAACAAAGTAGAGTGAAATGGAAGAACTAATGGTCTGCATGGACCAGGTAAATACCAGTAACCAAGGAGCTGTTAAGGGGTATGCATAGAATGCTGTAGTGGCCAAGAGGAGGGTCAGAGGGCTTCTTGGACCTGAAGTGTACTATTATTATTTTTTTTAGTACAGGGGCTGGGAATTGAACCCGGAACCTCATATGTGGGAAGCGAGCTCTCAACCACTGAGCCACATTGACTGCCCTAAGTTGGTCGTTTGAAGTGTTTGCTTGTTGTTTGTTTTTGTTTTTTAGGAGGCACCAGGAACCGAACCTGGGGCATGTGGGAAGCAGGCACTCAACTGCTTGAGCCACGTCTGCTCCCTGTGTTGTACTTTTTAACTTTTGAATGCTATGGATAATCAACAATGCCATTGATCAAAAAATCCAAAAATTGCTTCAAAAGTGGAATATAATACACATGGAAATGAAAACACATCTGAAATATATCACTGAACATAGAAATATGATTCAAAGACATATTGGAGAAAACTACTATAGTCTTGGAAAGTCTCATCATTATTTTCATTATGACCCTTGCAAAAGAGCTCCTGGCTCAGCTCCAATAAAGGGATCCTCTGATTTCTGGTTCTAGCAATATTGTAGATTAGATAGCACACATGCCCTCCTGCTACAGATACCATAGAAAGAATATATTTAATCTAAAGAAGGTTCTTTTAAATGTAGAATTGACCTCTCAAGAAAATATGGAAAATCCTCAGGTGCCAGAAATAATACAGTGGAATGATATTGTGAGTGGACTGGGAGAAAATTATTAAACTGTCAGTATAGAATTCCAAATACAGATAAATAATCACTTGAGACTGAAGTTGAACTTCAGATATCCTCAGATAAAGATTCAGATTATTTGCCACTCAGAAATTTCAAAAAATTAAGCACAAACAATTTGTATTAGTCTGCCAAAGGGCTGCCAAAGCAAAGAACCAGAAATCTGCTGACTTTTTTGATGGGGATTTATTTGGGGTAAAAGCTTACAGTTCCAAGGCTGTGAGAAGTCAAGCTTACTGCACCATAAGAAGTACTTTTTCACCAAAGTCACCTGTCACAGGTTGAAGCAACATGGCGGGCAATCTTTGACTGGCGTCTCCTTCCCCTCTGGGCATTCTCTCTTCTAGATTTCAGCTACAAGCTGGCATAGGGCTTGACTCTTAGGGCTTCTGATATCAGTCTCTGCTGCTCCACTCTCTTCCCAAATTCAGCTGTAGCTATCAAGCAAAGGCTATCTCTCTCCAGGGCCTTGGCTGTTTGAGACTTCTTCTTTCTGTCACATGGGAGGATCAAAAATGACAGAGCTCTCTCTTCCTGTATCTGTCTGCCTGTGTGAGTCCATTTATATTGGACCCAGCAAAGGGGCAAGAACTCAAACTGAGCCACGCCTTGCTGATGCAGTAGAAGCAAAAGCCCTCAAAGCGATCTTAACAGGCCATCTAATCAAAGGTCCCTCAACTGAATTTAATACAGTCAAAGGGTATCACACCCAGAGGAATAGATAACCTACAGACATAATATTTTCTTTTTTGATATTCATAAAATAATCTCAAATTGCCATGCAATTCATTCACAAAAGAATAATAATGAAAAGGAGGAAACAGCTATCATAAAAAAAAGCTCTAGTGACTGAAACATTGTGGTATGCAGTGTGACAAACAAATAGACCCCTGGAACAGAATCAGAAGCTCAGAAACAGACTTGCCCATATCATGGAGCCAGTATAGCTCTCCTATATCTGAGCTGGAATGACAAGTAAGAGGAGAAATGACGGACTTGTCAATAAATTTTGTGGTTCCAAATTTTGCTGGGGGAGAAAACTGATGGAAAAGATATAGTATTTGCAAAAATGTATCCCAGATAGCTATTTATTTTAAATATGAATAGCAAAGCCATAAAAATTTAGAAGAAAACATAAAAATATATTTTTGCTATTTTCAGAAGAATCTCTTAAATAACAATGAAAAAGGACACACTTCAAAGCAAAGATTAATTTTTCTCCATTAAAAAAGTGAAAACTCCATAAAATATAAATGCAAAAGCCAGATTTAAATAACAAGCCATAGTATCATTAAAGGATTAGCATCCATAATATATAAAGAATGTCTTCCAATAAAAATACATAAGCCTCAAAATAAGTAGATAAAAAAATAAGTAGGTATATAAAAGAAAGTTGGTTAATGAGTCTAAATTAAGAAAAAATTTTATGGGCCTTTGGGTTAGGCAGACCTGGAGTTCAATTCTGTGCCATTTAACTGTAATATAATGGTGCTTTTAAGCTTGAATTATCAAGCTTGCCTTAGCAGAAAAAAAAGGGGGTGGGGGTAGGGATTGAAGTACATTCCACATGAGATTGTTGTGAGAAAAATTTTCTTTATAATTATTAATAGATACTCGCATGGTGTTTACCATGTAGCAAGGTGTTAGGAACTGTTATTTTCCTCTATTTCAAAGATGGGGAAATGAAGGTTCAGGGTCACTAAGGAACTTATCGAAGTTCACACAATTAGTAAGCAACAGAGTCTGGTCTCAAACCCAGACGGCTGCTCTGGACTGCAGTGGGTGTGTCCCAACATTCTCACAATAGAAGGAAAGCACACGCAGACAAACGTGTGCATGTGCACAAATACTATCAAGAGTAATGCCATTTGTAGGATAATTAGGATTTTCTAAATTAGAAGATTTTGGAGTTTTGCCTTTGGAAATGCTGTGCATTTGTCACTTACAGAATGATGTGTTTGAAGCAATATCCACATTTTACTCTAGCAATCTAAAATTTTTCTTTCAAAAAATATATAAAAACGGTGCCTTGCAAATATTAGTATCAAATTGGAATCAATAAGAGTTCAGTCCTTAAGGGCAGATTTTTTTCTTGAGAGTTGGCAACTTACCTCAATAATTAAATTGGGGGGGACCTCTTTTGCTTCAATAAAGAAACAGAGAGCATACTTTTGAGATTTTTTTCTTTTTCTGCTTTATAAATGAGTTAGTGAAGACAAATTGTGAGTATAAACTAAAAATTACATGTAAAAGCCAATTTGCTGCCAAATAGAGTTGATTTCCTAGCTACTCCTCTAGGTCCCTCGGGCCTGTCTCCCAGTCCAGGGCCACCCATCCCGCACCCTTCCCCTCCAGGTCACAATTGTCTCAGGCATGACTTCCTCTCCCTGCTCAACCCCCACCTTCTCCAACCTGGGAAATAATTTTGGGTCTTCATTCAGCCTTTGAATGCAACGTTTACATCAATTGTTAAAGCTCCTAGCTCTTTGAATTTTAATGATGTTAACTCTGGTTTGTAGGATGAATGTCTTTTTTTTTTTAACTTGTCAGATAAATTTAGGTAAATCTGAGTTGATTGGGCCTAAATGTGGGGACCTACTTGCAACTACGAAACAATACTGGAACATAGTTTGTTCAGTGTGTGTGTGTGTGATTGTGTGTGTGTGTGTGATTGTGTGTGTGTAGCAAGGTGAGAAGCATGTCCTTGAAAACATATAGAACATTTCGGGGCCAGTCCCTTTTTCCTGCTGTAAACATCCCCGCTCTCCCTTTTATCTGAAGATTCCTGGAAGCCCGGGATTTGGGGTCCACGTTGCCGAATTTACTTGCCTCCTACGGTTTTCAGGACTGGTCTCCTGTTTCCTGGGGGTGGATCCTAAGCAGCTCTGGGAAAAATGGTGGCAAGCTAGAACTGTGTCCTTCCCCACACTTGCTCCCACACCCCTGGGGACAAAACAGGAAGAGCAGGGTGGAAAATTGCTGACACTGAGGCTGACTGGAGATGCCAGGGAGCTACGAAGTGAGGAGACAGACCAAATCCCTGACTATTTATGGCTCTTTCTGTGAACAGCTTTCATTTTTCCTAATTACCTTGCAGGGACCATAATGAGTATGTATAATGCACCATCCGATGTGCCTGCTGAATGTTTTTGGATGTTTATTTGTCGACAGCATCAAGAAGTACATGCATGGTCATTTTATGTCGTTTCCCACCTTCCACTCCCCCATGCGTAAGCAAGTGGAGGTCAGAGATGTGATATAGCCCAGTCGTTTAAAACCTGTGTTCTGAGTCAGAGAGTTAAGCCAAGCCTTAGTTTTCTCATCTGTGAAATAAGGATAATAGCAGCTACCCAAAGCATTGTTGGCAACATTAATTGAGACAATGCTCAATGTCTGGCTCACAGGGAGTACAAATAATCATAGATGCTATAGTGGCATAATCATGCAAAATCCCTTACTCTTATCCCTTACATAAAGCCTTCAAAGAAACCATGCCACTTATTTAATGATATATTCTGACATATTAAAACAGAATGTTATTAAACTGTAAATTCTCTTAAAAGCCACCATACAATTAAAAAAAAAAGGATTGGCAGCAATTGGGAATAAAACATTGCTAAATACACTGAATTCTTAAATTTAAAACAGCCATTTTTAAAAAGTTACCTTGAGAAGTAGCGAGCAATTGGAGACAGGATAAGTTTTATCTGTGTACAGACAATACTAATTCTTCATTTAAGTCAGTTTTAACATGACTGTCAGTGATATTTCATGTTTTTTGAGTAACTGATATTTATTTGTACCTCCTGTCTTTTTATTTCCCTACAATTTAAAAAAGTGAGATTTATAAATGAAGAATCGCTCATTGGGAATGAAACAACAGAGAAAAGCAAGAGTCTGAATAAAGCAGCCTTTGGATAAACCGGTTACTACATTCACGGGGTACTGTGTCCTGTGGTTGGAGAGAGAATCCATTATTCATGGGTTATTTATTGGAACAAAGTTTTGGCAGTGCAATTTTCTCCTCATAACTGCCCATATGAACTACTGTGTCATGTTCCCTCCCTAAAAATCACAATGCAAGAGGAAGGCATGGAAGGGACAGGTAAAGGGGAAGCTGATATTCGACTATCTTTTTTTTTTTTTTTTTGCTTTGAAAGTAAAAGAGCAGAGATTTCTGTAGTCTGTTTGAAAAGCTAGAACTTTCAGCTCTCTGCCAACAACCACAGCTGAAACTGACAAGGTCTGACATCTCCCCCTGCTTTTCCTGCTCCCATTTTCTATGAAAATACTGTAGACACTGGATAGGAGAGACAGTGGAGACTTAAAATAATCACTCTTTCAATTTGCCCCGTGTTAGTTTCCATAGGAAACAAAAGTGGGAACTGTAGCCGGCAGCAAGCAACTGTCTTGTTAGAACTCTCCCTTGTCGATTCAGCTGGGGCTGTTGGCTGAAATCTGAAAGTGGCATTTTTCAAAAGGCCCTTTGGCTTCTGAGTCTATGGAGTTTTCACTTTGGAAAGCAATAAAAACGAATGGAAAAAAGTGAAAATTACTTCCAAGACCAAGTTTCCATATACCTTAGGATACTATTTTTCATGCAAAGAACTTTTCATTTCTCTGCCTAGTTGTTTATGTATGAGAACCGAAACCTATTTCATAAAAGCAAAAAGATACATCAAGAAATGGAACGGTGCATCTTTGGAAGGTTAAATCCTGGATCCCGGAAGTAAGCTACCTTAACTGCAAACCTATGGTGTGAAATGGCTTACACAAACACTCGATGGGGAAGGGAGCACAGCTCCCTTCAGAGTAGCATTTGGGATCCTTCATATTTTACAAACACATTCAAGTTACAAATGCAGGACAGCCTGCCACAGTGGAAAGGTAGACAGGATTTCAGAAATTTACATTACCCAGCTATGGAACTTAAATTGTTTTCAAAAATACATTCTTTGGGGGAAGAATTTTACTCAAATCTTTGCTATCGATTCGGACTTCAAGTACTATTTTTCACCCGAGTTTAAAATACTGAAGCCTCAAATAATGATTGTCAGGTGGAGTGATTATTTTGCTGGGGAGACAGCATTTTACAAATTTCATGATTATGAATTAAAGTGTTTTAGTAATTCTGTCTACAAGGGATAAAAACATTATCAAATATCTGTGAGTATCAAAAAGCATCACACAACCATAACTCCAAATGAGGGGTATGACTTCTCTATTGTGGTCATCAAATCCAAAATATGTTCCTTTACAAGGGGAAAAAATATTATGAGGGAGAGAAGAGTGGAAAAACATAGGAAAAGATTTACAGTACATATTTACACAATTTAAGTGGAGTGTAATCCATCAGATACACGCTTAAACCTGAGTAATCCATCAAATACACTTAGGCATGTTATCTAATACAGCTATGAAACCCTCTGCACTTTCACTTTCTCTTTGATTTTCACCTGCAAAACCAACATCAACAAGAACCACAGTAAAAGGATTTGGCTCCGTTTTTTTTTTTTTTTTTTTAATTTTTACATAAGGCACATGTAGATTTAATTTTCCTTTTTACTTTTGAATATTTATGTCTCAAACTTAATGCTCTTTAACTTATTTCCTACTCCCATCACCTGGGGGCATTAGTGTTCACATATCTTGCCTTTTTATTTTTTTTAAATCAAAGGAGAGGCCATGTTTGTACACACATTTATGTATTTTTATGTTACGCTCAAATTTTTTCAGGGAAATTTTTTATATCCAAGGCTTGATGTCGAAGCAAAATTAAATATAAGGCTTGGCACGTGAAAGAGCTCCTGCAAATTGGAAGCTACAGATTTAAAAAGAACAGATAATTCGGAAGGAAAATTACTCAGCTTAAATACGTCAGGAGTCTGGTGCTCCTTTCAAGTGATTGCTAAACAATTTGTGTATAAGTAGGACTGCAATAATGGAAACGCTGTGCAGCTTGCCTACTCTTCCTTCATAACTCATTAATGCTTTTGCCATGGGTTCTTTATGGGACATCCATTAGGAGTGTACACTAATAATAGTTTAATCCCACTACACCCAATTATATATCCCCCTTAACCAGAGTCTAACTCTCTCTCTCTCCGAATTATGCCTAATAAAATAGAGTATGCTAACAGAGAGGATTAAAAAGACAACAAACCTCTCCTTTCCCAACGTTAAAAATTACAAAGAATAACGGTAATGGCAATGCAAAAAAAATTACCGGAGAGTGGGCAGAAGTGGATAATGATGTGCAGAGGGGGGCACTGGCCTTTCACCCCACCTCCTGTCATTAATAACACCACACCTGACAAAAGAAAAGATACTTGCCCTAGAAGAAAACTACATAAACACCCAATATTTTATTAAACAATCCATTTTCGAACTTAAATCATTAAACTGCATCTCAATGGGCTCTTCCAAAGGACTGTCTGAGAAAAATAATGGATTGTCTGCAAACTTTTATCTTAGCTGTTGCCTCTAGAGTTGTGCTATTTAATTATTAAAATGTGGTATTAATGAAACATGCAATCCCGGAAAGGAAACTACTTTTATCACTGCACATGAATGGCAAAAATTTAATTTACTGCATACACTGTATACACATTACAAATGTATTTGCATCCACCTTCCAAATAGCAAGCACCCCCAACCACCCCCTCCCCTCCTTTACAGCTGCTCAATCTGCAAGAATGTGCAGAAGTAATTTATCTGAAATGGCCACTATTGTTCTTGATTCTGATTTGATTCCAAAAAGCCAAATAATAGAAACCATTTTGAACATCTATTTTGTGCACCTGTTGTGCGGCATTATGATACTCTGCGATTTCCATTTACGTCACATCTCTTGACATGCCTTTGATGCACCATGCTGCTTTGCTCAACAAAAATCCAGGATGCTTGAAACCAATGTTGTCTTTATTTTATTAGCAAACTGGCAATGGCAGATGCTATTGAATGATAGCTGTGTCTGGGAAAAGTAGCACATCAACCTACTAGCCAGAGTACATTTAATTAAGTAAAGTTAAGTATATTTAAGATAGCTGAACAGCCTGGGGGGACTTAACAGAAATACATGATATTAATATTGTTAATGATTCTACTACTTAGGCAAAGCAGTAAGACCTTGGTAGTTTTGTTGTTTTTTTCCTGTTGCTTTGGTTCTTGAACCCAATACAGTTGGGAATCTAGATTGATTTCTGTCCGACTGTATGTGTGATCAACCCAAGAGGGCATGGCACACAGTATTTGCTCTTTTTCAGTGGTGGAACATCATCTCACTGTGCATATCAATGTTATGGCTCCAACACTTTCAGACCCTTCCTTGGGTAGCTTGTCTCACCTTAGCTTCTCTGTAAACGAAGACTCACTGGGATACTTTGTCAGAAAGCGGACCTTAAGCCTCGCATAGCACCAACAGCCACGCAGATTTGGAAGTAATTAAATACCTGAGCTGAATTGGAAATCTCTCAGGTTTGTTAACCAGCATCTTCCATACTGAGCAGAGGAATGCAGATGTTCACAATTCCCAGGTGGGTGTGGCTGCCTTCATTTATGGCAAATGACCATAATGCAAATGTTTTATGGAAATGAGATTTTATCTTTTTCTTTTCAGCTAAAAATCTCCAAAAAACTGAGCATGCTTCTTAGGTGGTATTAATGCATCATATAAAGGGCCTTCTTTCAGAAATTCCTGAAGATGATAATTACCTGACTTGCGGAATCTTTGCAGAAGGGACTCTTGAGGTCACATCTGGTTGTGTCCTAAAGTGGCAAGTGGAGTTATGTATCCAGGAAAAAACATGTTCTAAATCTTAATCTGTTGTTGATAGGACCTTGTGCTGAGGTTTCCTCTGTTAAGGTGAACTGTTAACTGAATGAGGGGGGATCCGACTCCTGGAGGCCTGATAGAGAAGACCACAGAGACAGAAGCCACTGGGAGCAGCCGGAAGCTGGAAGTCAACGGACTGACTTCAGAGGAGAAAGGAGACAGCTTTCGCCATGTGCTTTGCCATGTGACAGAAAAGCCAAGAACCTCTAAGATTACTGGCCAGCCAGAAGAGCGAGTGCTCTTGCCTCTGAAACCATATCCAGTGAATTCTTGCTGTTAAGTCAACCCATTGTTGGCTATTTGTTTTAGCAGCAGGGAAAACAGTGCACCTTCTTTTTTTTTTTTTAAGATTTATTTATTTCTCTCCCCTTCCCCCCACCCCAGTTGTCTGTTCTGTGTCTATTTGCTGCATCTTCTTTGTCCACTTCTGTTGTTGTCAGTGGCACAGGAATCTGTGTTTCTTTTTGTTGCATCATCTTGCTGTGTCAACTCTCTGTGTGTGTGGCGCCATTCCTGGGCAGGCTGCACTTTCTTTCGTGCTGGGAGGCTCTCCTTACAGGGCGCACTCCTTGCGCGTGGGGCTCCCCTATGCGCTTGGCATGACATTCCTTGCGCGCATGAGCACTGCGCATGGGCCAGCTCCACACGGGTCAAGGAGGCCCGGGGTTTGAACCGCGGACCTCCCATGTGGTAGATGGACGCCCTAACCACTGGGCCAAGTCCGCCGCCCAGTATACCTTCCTTGAACATCCTTCATAGATGGTCTTTCAGGTTTGGAGTGAACTTTCCATTGTAGGGCAAATCTCTACTTAACAAGGCAGTCTGCTCAGTGTTGTTGGGTAGTTTTCCTTCACACTGAGTCCAAGTCTTATCCTTTGGAAGCCGATCTGGGTACCACGTGAGCTCCGTGGACGTGCGAACTATACAGTCCAAAGGCCCTTGTGCTTGGTTTAATGCTGTTGTTGTCTTGAAATTTTTCATGTTTCAGTAAGGGGCTCCAGATTTCAGTTTTGTACTGGGCCCTGCAAATTATGTAGCTGGTCCAGACAGTGACTATGATTTGAGATGGGGAGCCGATATGAGAATCTTTCATATTGTGCTCTTTTGGGGGCTTCTGGCCTTATTTTATTTTGCTATGTGTATATCTTGTCAGCAGAATTAGATATCATTTTGAACTTATTTGCAAAGCAATTTTTAATTAGTGGGTTTTATACATTTCCAAGAGCTTCCTCCCTCACTTTTCCCCACGGGGTCAGAATACAAAACTTGACTCTCAAGGCTTAGTCTCTGACCTTTAGAGTTATTAAGCTTTTCTCTTCTTGGCTTTTGGAATACTAACTCAAATCCTTCCCTGTTAATCAAAATTAGAAGGATATATTTTGGCTAAGTTAAGCAGTGTCTATGCTAACATGTAGCATAGAATCAGGGCGTTTGGTTTGAATGCTGATTCATGCTTCTTACTGGCTCTGTGACTGTGGAAACGCCACTTAACTCAATGGCCTCCTTTCCTCGTCTGTAAAGTGGGGAGAGCAACATCTGGCCTGCGTACCTCAGAGAAACCTGAAGGAAAGCACTGGAATGTGGAGCAATCCCTGGGGCTTTACTGAATTTAGATTCAGGATTTCTCAAGGGGCCAGCTAGAGCTCAGTCTCTCTTACCTTGCCAGGTTCCCGAGACCACAGAGAAGCTTCGTGAACCCCTATCAGATGGAAATGCTCACAATGAGGTGGTTGTTTTTTTGTTTTTGTTTTTTCCTATTGTTTTGCCATCTGCTCTTCAGGTATTGTGTTTTGTCTCACAGTCATATGGAAGAGATTCTACTAAAATTCCTCAAGGAGGAGAAAAATTTCTGGAACTATTTTAGACAGTGAGACCTGAGCCTGAATACATGGGTTTAAAGCAGTAGCCATTGAACTTGGGGAAATGATCCAAAAGAGTAAAAGCACACATCGTGCTCTCTTCAGTCACGACTCTTTGTTTAATGTGGAAGTGGGGATCACACATGTGTGACTTAGAGAAGCCAGGCCCTAAGAGATTGGCTGCAATATAAATTATCCTCTGAAATGCACAGTCTAAAAACTCTCTGGCCAACAACAACAAAAACACAGAGTTGGGGTATCTCTAATCTCTAGTCCCAAGAAGGACGTGATAATTTGCATCCCTATTGCTTACTTCAGCAAACATGATGGAAAATACATTAAGTGGTTGTGATTTTAAAAAGCAAGCAAACAAACACCAAAACTATTCTATCATGACCAAACTTATCATTAAATGTGAACTTTATTGATGTCACAGCCTCAAATCTACTTTACTTCTACTAGTTGGTTAAATAACATGAAGAGGTAGTTAGATTAAATTGTATGTCGGTTTTAAAAAACCCAAACAAACCAAAAACACAAACATTTCTTAAAAGATATAATGAAATAAAGCACCTGGAATGCTTTGTAAAGTATATGTACATATAGAGTATTATTTTCTTAGAAGTAAATTGCCATATTTGAATCTAGGGAAAAAAAAAACCTCATCCTCTTCATTGAACCTAACAAATAAGCATTTTAATATTTCAATATTATATCTGCCTCGTGTTTACAAGGCAAATTTGAACAACTTTGAAACATATTTAGAAGTGTTGCTTCTTCTACAGTGAAAATTTTTGCTGGTTTTCATTTGCAATGAATACAATTGCTCAGATTCTCTGTTGTGACCTTAAGAAACCCTAACCAGTGTTCTCAGGATTTCTCAGAATATGACCTCGTTCGGAGGCTGCGATCTTAACCAAAAGCCATCAACTTCATGAAAGTGGACCACATGCTTTCTTAATCAGAAAAATTAGTTTGTCAACTAGTAACTTCTCTTGTCAGCTTAGCCAAGAATGGCAGGGGGAAAACATCCCCAAAGCCACCATGGTGTTTTTGCATTTCCCTTCCAATTTGGCCCCTTTCTTTGGCTTAATGGTGCAGAAACACTGCCACATTCCTTGGCCCTCCCAGAGGTCAGGCTCAGCCAGCAGCACTGCTCTCTGGGAGCCGGCTATGGACTTGCCTTCAGGACACATTCGCCAATTGCCCAGAACCTTGAGCTCACAGCAGAAGAACCAGGTTATCTCCCACTATATTTCCTGCTAAGGAAGTGTCACGTGGGTCTTGCTTCAAGCAGTGAGTTTAAGCAAGAGATTACATGTAAGTGTTTGGACTCTGAAATATATATTTCTTTGTGTGCCATCACAAGTTTCTGAAAAAATCCCTCCCTCACCCCAAGGGGAAAAAAAGTTACATATATTTTTTCTTCTGGAAAATATTTATTTCACATGTGAATCCAGTTGGTAGGAGGGAGATATTTTTATTGACTTAGACTACAGAGGTTTTGTAATCAAGTGAAACATTAAACTCATAAAAACAGAAAGAACTCACCAGGAGGAAGAAGTGGGAAACAGAACAGCACATACAACACGTGAGGTAAAATTTTAGTCTTTTCTCTTGACTTTCCCCCTTCATGCACATGCTCTTAGAAGAGAAACTGAAGCTCTGCCTTGTACTTATCTACTTCGGCCTCTAAGTTACGAGGCTCACTCTTACAACTCGACTGCTAGGAAGGTTGAAGCAGAGCAGCCGGCCTCTGGGCGAGAGAGGCTTCACCCGATACAGACTTGCAGGGCACACCCTCTTGACATGGCCATGGCCATCTCCTCTTCCCTCGTCTCTACCACCTCCAGAAACAAGACGACATCGGGCCATGGATGCCGGAGCGTCATCATTTCCATCTCTATCTCCTGCCATCCCTGTCAGTTCAACAATTTATAATCCAGTGTGTGGAAACTCATGCTGCTTTCGCTCAGGCTTTTGCGAGACTGGGTGTGTTTACATAAACCAATGTGTCAGGAAGCCTTTGGAGAAAAGACTAATCTAATACCATATGGAACTGATAGTTTCTCTTATTTTATTATGATGGACAGAACCCTTATCAAAGAGCATGAAATGATATTTCATTAAAATCAGAAGGTATAGCTATATCTGCTCTAATGTATCATTTTCCAGATCAGTTCACATTAAGTAGAAGAGTCTCTTCGGAACTTGACTTCCAGGTACTGAGATGTACCCTTAAGGAACAAAAGGAAATATCCTTTTTTGTCATGCAACCACTGCTATCTGCTTTCATAAGAAGGGAAAGGATTATCAATTTTGAATTAGATTTTTCCCTCTCTATCTCTAGCGGTCTTTCTCATCTCCCATTCTCTTGTCCCTTTTTCTTTCAGGAATGAGGACCCATATATACCCACAAATGCCATGATAGTCATATTTTTAAAGTGCCACTTACCTGGTCACTTTACATTTTACTTTACTGAAAAACAGCTGCATGAAACCAGATACTGAGTCTCCAAGATCTATTGGGTTCCTACGTGGAAAATCTGTATCTTGGGAGGGTGTTTGCTGCCGACAGAACTGTCGATTTTGGGTTCCTATCAAACTGTTAGGGAAGGCCGTTCCAGATAAAAAGTAGAAGAAATATTTAAAAATTATTCCTCCTCTCACTCACCAGTTTGTGTGGGGTAGACTGGGAGGGCTTTTCTCCTCTCTCCCCAGCTTGCCCAGAAGCTTGAGCCTAGAAAGGCGACCAAGGTGAACTTGCTCATTCCACACAACAGGGTGGACTGTTCACCACAGGGTGTTTTTGATGGCGCTCTGTCCACTCTCCTTTTAAGCATCTAAGCAATGGGAGTCCCACCACTTCCCTTGGAAGATTACCCTACAGTCTAATAGACCTCGACATTAAGAAGATCTTCAATTGGTAATTGGTAATCAACCTAAATTTCCCTTGTCTTAATTTCATCCCATTATTCCAAATCCTATCCCCTGTTCCATCCACCTAGTTCTTCACTCTCATTAGTGTTTTACACTCTCCAAATACTAATAGAAAGTAAAAGACATCCTCCATCATCATTTAGCAAGACCACAGACGGTTCATTCTTTTTAAAAAACTATGTCAGTTCTCACATATACTGTTTTCCTTAAAACCTGTTTTTAATATTAAAAGACTCAAGTATTTTTAAAATAACAACAACAAAAAAAGCCTATAAGTGAAAGCACAGCAGTCTGTAATGGACTAGTGGGGAATAAAGATATCCTTAATGTGGGTGGGTGATAATGGTATAGCCAAATTCACCTTCTTTTGCCCTTTACACAGACACAAACTATTGTAACAATCAGAGGAAGCCTTTCTCCAGCCAAAGCTGACTATTTTTGTGTTTGTTCTTCTATAATGTAATCCTTGTATGGTCCTTGTTTAAGAACAATCCTGGATAATATATTATCGATCAACAATCGCTTATTTAATAAAACCATTCATATCAGAATTAATAATTTGTGTGACTCTATAGTTACATAAAACATTAGAAATTGTTCATTAGGCAAGTGAGGACCAGGTCTTAATTTATGCCTCGTTCAAGACACTGTTCTTTTTAATATTTAGATCATTTCACTGATTTTAACTAATGGGAAAGTCAAAAGATCATGGTCCAGTAGCAAATCTTCAAGGTAACATATATTTTAAAAGCAGAGATCCAATGTTACAAAACTCCCTCCCTGGTGCCAGTTCAGAAAATAATTAGATTTCTTTTATAGATAAATCCTTATAGCAGCGACTTGGCTTTGCCTCTATCTTTGAAAGCTGTGATACTGCTTGATAATTTTGACCCTTATCTTGAATTCAAAGCTAGCTTTCTGTTTGTGTTCAACCTGGGATATGTTTTATGTGAATAAACAAGCTAATAGATTGGAAGGAACATCATATAGGCTCAGAAAGTTATTTCATTAACCATACCCTGGAATACTTAATTCTATAAGATGGCATTCTCATGCTATATGCTGTCGGCATTCCTGAACACATTCATTGTACCTTTCTCGAAAACTTCTCATTGAAATCATGAACATTTATAATCATTACCAAATTCAACAACCTTTCCACTTCAGTATACTAGTCCAAGACGAAGTGAGTGTTGACCCTCCCTCTTCTTTTTTTCCTTAGACCACATGGAGGACTGTCTAGAAGGTTGAACTTATTTCTAAGAATTCCTTTTAAACGTATTTGTTGGCCTTATGTAAGATTCCTTTGGGTTGAAAACAACAGAATTACACACTGGAAAATTTAAGCAGAAGTGGGGAATGGCCTGGGATGGTACAGTGGCATTTCAAGGAACTTGACATGAGGGATTGGACTGTCAGGTTTGGAAAAGGGGAAGAAATGTGCTGGTGTCCAGGTCTTCTGGAAGGAGGTGTAAAATTTGTGTCTTCTGCTGTGTTGATGTTAATGTGACTCAGTTCCAACAGCACCTGGCAAATAAGCTTCTTTGTTTCAAATTTCAATTTTTTTTTTTTGCAAAGAAAAACTGACTTTATTTGGGTCTCTGCCGAGCCTGCTCCATGAACTGGACCAGGGCCAGGGACTCCAACTATTGGCAGCTGGAGGCCAACCTTTGTGCATCAAGGATCTTCTCCAAAATGGGAAATGGCTGTGAGAAATCCACACACAAGAATAGTCTAATCATCTGTAGTTAAAATTGTACTGCCTGGAATGTTTTGAAGAAGATCAGTATGACTTATTGTCACTAATACTTTTTGTGCTCAATGCCACTTGCTCTCTTTTTCTGAGCTTGGTATAAGAAGTTTCTAACATTCTCATGGGTCACTGTGGGTAGGCATTGATGTGGAAACCCAGAATCTTTCAAATGTGGCTGGGGTATAAATTCCAGTCACAATACAACTTGCAGATACAGAAAAATAGAATTTATTTTCTTCCTTTTGGTTGTAGCTCATCTGGGCTTCTTCCAGAGCCCTCAGTCAGTAGCAAGTGGGGGTGGGGGAGAGAAATTAATTAAATGTCCTATCAAGTTTGGAGCTGTCAGATCTGATCATTTAAACAGTCTTTCTCAGTTCTTGTTCATTCTTCCAGCTGGATAAAATGCCCAATCTTATATATTCACCATGTGCCCCTGCTTCTCTCCCTAAGATGGCATTCTTGGTGTATAGGGAAAGAGTGGGTGCAAATTATGGATCCTACTGGACTTGGGAATAAGTAGGAGCTCTCAGATTCATGTGGTGTCCTTGTGTTGCCTTCTGGTCCTCTAGTGAGTGCACTGTTGGCCGGGATCTAGGTATCTGCCTTGCGTTCCTGGCAGTCTGATGCAGGTGAACCTAGGCTCTTTTTTTCGGCTTGTACAGGATGATAGGGGAAAAAACATCTAAACTCCTTCCATTGAGGGAGCCTCAGCTCAGCTCTCGGGCTACAGAACCCCGAGTCCCTGCCATTTGCTCCATTCAGCTCACTCCTCAGGTTCTGCTGGGAGCTCATCTTGCCCCATGACCATAGGAATTTGGTCTTCAGTTCTCCGCTCAGCATCCAGCCCTCACAATAACCAAGAGTAGCAAGAGAAGCTCCATCCTGGGGACTCCCTCTGCCTAATCACCCTACAAGGGCAACTGCCATTCTGATGAGGGCTTTGTAAGAAAGGTTATATTAAGTCTTAATTTTTATAAGGACATGCATCACATGGAGGACACTAGTGCTGCCCCTTTAACATCCATGCCTGTTGATTCTGGACATTATAATTCACTGAACACTGTTAGGAGATAAGATGCTGAGGTCTAAATTATTTCCATGTGCATGAAAGCTACAGTTTACAGAGCTTTTCTGACCATGCAAAATCTGAGGGTCAAGTACAAGTCTCCTCTCCCATAGTAAAATTAGATTTAAAATTGTCAAAGGGCTAATCTTATTCGAACTCCCTGCCCTAATCTTCTGAATTTTAGAGATTTTTCAAGTCTGTGTAAGTCTGAACAGAAAATTTGAATTTTGCAGTTTTTGATAAAGTTTCTGGAATTTGGATGTCCTTTAATATCACCACATTATCTAAATATCAGAGTAGTTTTTTGAGATTAAGATTAGTATAGAAAATGATCTTTCTAACAAATATAACTATTTGCATTAAAACAACACAAAGCACAGTTTTATTTCAAGTCCAATGCAATGTTTTGCCTCCAAAGATGTTTTCTAAGTGGCACCTCACCAGAGTCCGGTACCTGGATTGTGGCTAGCATTCTCTTTATTACTTCTAGCTTTTGACTACCACATCTACTGAAATATACAATGTATTTTCCATACAACTCCTTGTTTAAAAAAATACTGTACCTCTTTAGTCCCCGTATATTGAATGCTTTCTTTGTAACCAGAAAGTGGTTAAAGCATAAATCAATTGAAGCCCTTCTCTTATTTTCATAATGACCCTTTCAGATAAACTTGTGATTCGCCTTCTCCTTTTACCCATGCCTCTTTCCTGGATGGATCTGATCATCCTAGAACTCATAGACCCCTAATATTTGAGGGTTCTCCTTAGACCTATCTGAACATGTCATGAAAGTTATTTCCTCAGGAAAATGCATGTAGATTTTCAAATGGGTTTGCAGGCCTCAGAAGGCCGTGTGAGTGCAGTTTGAGAATCCATGTCCCTTAGTCACTCTTCCTAGTTTGTCTTTCCTTTCCTCATGAGTGACCATCGCTAGGTGATGAGGTGACAGGCTCCAGCCCATGGCAACCTCTCCAGTGGCTCTCCTATCTTGTGCTAAACCTGAATCATTCACTCACTCATTCATTCAGTCCCCGGTGGGTTTCTTGAGCAGCCACAGTTTCCCAAGAGTTAGGAGGGGAAATGAAAAACAGAAAAATCTATCTTTGGCCACAATTTACACTTAACTCCAGTCAGTGCTATTTTTTTTCTTACTTGTGGAGGGATCCCATATGAAAAGTTAGATGATGGTCATAGCAAACATTAGCAAACTAAATGTATATGAACTAAACTCACATGACGATGGTCATGAATATATTCATTATGTTCAATATGTCTATCAAATTATTATATTAAGTGCTTGCAGACTTATTGAATTATCCTGTATATGGAGCACATGAACTAAACATGGGGCCACATGCATCAGGCATGAGGGAAACCAAAACAGGCAGGGGTGTATAGGTCTGTGCTAAGCCAAATATCCCTTCTTCACTGAGGTCCATACCTTTAGACCATTTGCTAGGAAAAGTCATACTACAATAATTTGCCTCCATATTTTTCAGAGGTACAAGTCATGTGGATGGAGTCCGAGATGAATACACAAATTCATAAAATACCTTTTCCTTTATGGTAACCTTTGGTGTACATTACATGTAGATGGATAATTAGATCATAGGTTAAATTTTGTCTGCTAGATACTCTTTGTGACTCTTTCCGATAGCATGGCTGATTCAGTTTCTTTCTGAGTGTGTGTATATATAACATATACATATATGCCTGTATGGACAAACAAATCCTTCTTAAGAACTTTGTGTTCCATACCAGTTTTTATATTATAATTCTTAAAAATTATTTTTTTACCATTAAATAATTATAGATAATCAGATTATATAGTAAGAGCAGATTTTATTTTTTTTTAAAACATTTACTTAGTTACCCACCCAAAAAAGTCTCTATCAAGCCAATAGGTGGCCTCCATAAGGACATTTATAAATAAGACTAAAAGGAAATTGGGGCTTCCTAATTAAATCATCAACAAACAGCTATAAAATAACAAAGTGTCTCGGGGGGAGAGGGAACTAGAGCAAAAAGACTTACCATTGGGCAATAATAAAAATTATATACCTGTCAATCCAAACCCTGCCAGTTCTGTCCCCAGCACTCCCTCTTCCTTATGATGGCATCTTTATAAAATAACATTTTGTGCTGTTTTCATGCTCCTGTTTCTTTGAAGTCCTCTTTCACTAACTCTGACTTTATTCTTCAGATCATCAATAAATTACTAAAGCTTTTGATGACTCTTTTCTCCCAAGGCTCTTGGTTAAACAGGCGCAAATTGGTGAACTTAAAAATTCTGCAGTGGGAGGACAATTTATTTTAATTTTAATGGCAACAACCTCACCCATTTGGTCATTTCAGGACTTGCACCAAGACTAGCCCCTGGAGGCTCCCTCACCTCCCATGGCATGCCAGCAGCAGTGTGGCTTTAGCAAAGCACATTTCTGACTCTCTGCAAAGTTATGTGACCTTTTCTCTCTTTCCAGGTGGGAGGGGTCCCCATGAGCCTGCTCATTATTGTTTTGTTTATTGCTCTCTTTCCCATGTGGAATTATTTGTGCTGAAGCTGAGCGTCAGAGCACCTCCCTGCGGGCGTCACTGCTGTCCCACCCCTCTCTTCTCTTAAGCAATTTATTTTTCATCTGCACTATATCCATCTTTATCAGTTTGGAATAATGTAATTTAGATTAATGATGTGCCGATACGTAAATCGGGGAAAAACTTCTTTCCCGCATGGTATCATTTGAATTGGTCAAGGGCAACGACAGTTCCAAGGAGAAATTTGGGTTTGAAAACTGAGTTCTTACCACAGACAGGCCCCCCGCCCCCCGGCCCTTCGCCACCATATCTAAAGATTCTTCTGAGACATCCCCGCAGGTTGTTCAATTGCCAGTACAGCCTCAAAAGGTGGGGCCAGAGCAAGTAGAGCATTTTCCACCATCCATTCTCTAATGTGACGCTCCAGAGGAAGGTCATCATTGGAACTGGAGCCATATTTAGCAGCTCTTCAGGCAAACAGCTCAATGCATTTTCTAAAATACACCAAGACGGCAAAACAGCTCCCTCCCGTCGAAAGGGAGTCTTTATTTTAGATGTCCCCCCTTCACTAAAATGGGTGACGGCTTGTCTGCCAAAGCGGCTCCAGAGCCTGGGAAAACCAAAGTCCTTAGAAGCTGTTAAATCTTCAAATTCACAAAAAAAATCCAACACGACAAATCTTCCAGTAAAATCTCTGGAGCATCACAGCAATACTTACACGATTTCTCTTTAAGTCAGTATTTTGGTATTCAACACCTTGAAAGAGAGGGGGGAATCAAACGTGGGAAGGAAAGCAAAACAAAACAAAAACCAAAGTCGGAAAACCAAAACAAACCAACAACCCAACAACAACAAAGGCAGTGGGGGATAAAAAAATGCCCACAGCCAGGCAAAGCTATTAAACATCTGCCAAAGTAAACAATCGGGTGCGGGTTTGCCACCGCTCTGCCCTGCAGGTAGAAGGCTGGCAGCACGGGAGCAAATGGAAGGAGGAAAGAAAACGACGAGCAGGAAGTGCAGGAGCTGCGAGCCGGGAGAGCAGGGCAGCGGATTGTGAGCCTCAAGATACACCATCAGCCATGCAAAACAGGACATACCTTTCTGGTTGCTGGTTCTGTCGGCTGAGACAAAGCAGTCCCATTCGCAGCGGGAGGCCAAATCAAAATGAAATTTTATTTAGTCTGCACTGTCCCCAGATTGGGTTTCAGAATGACTGCTTTAGGAGATAGCATGGATGTGGCTGATGCATGCTTTGCATATGAAACTGCAGTAGGAAAAGAAATCTACATAATCAAAAAAATCTGTGCTCCGTGTGTGTGACAAAAACGCTGGACTCCAGTGATTTTGCTGCAGTGTATGTTTTCAGACAGACCCTGGAAAGACACTTTTTATTTCTTAAACATTATTATCAACAAATACTGATAAATATATAATGCTCTAGCTTATGAAATATAGAGAATCTTCTGGTTACAGCTCTGTCACATTGAAATTACTGGGATGCATTTAGGAGTGCATCAGAAATTTGTGCGAGAAAACTAACTGAATTAAAAAACAAGCACAGGTTATTTTTTGGAGGGGTGGTGTGTTCTGACAGTTACTATACTCTGAGCCTCGATGGCACAAATTAAAAGCTTAAGTCTCATGCAGAAGTCAAATAAAGACTAAGACCCTCTTTGGCTTTTCACTGGGAAGGCATTTCAACTCATTCTTATTTTGAGGACATTTTTTTAAAACAGGAAAAAAAAAGCTTTCAAAACCTTCTAAATTTAGACATCAGAAATGATATTTTTAAAATCAAGAAAGGGGACTGAAAAATGTATGTACAGTGCACACCATGGAATCTTTGGGAAAAAATGTACATCCCAGTCCACTAAATGTACATCCACATCCACAACCCTAACACAGAGTTACCCCGTGCCTTGGTCAGAACAGGAAAGTTGTGCACAAGGTACAGAGCGACAGGGGGCAGAATAGAGTCTGCTAGTAAATACAAATTATTTCTCAAAGAAATACTTATGCCAGCTTGATTTTGATAGATCAGACCCTTGTGGTTGGGGGTTGCTAATTGTTTCCTTTAAAGAAGAAGAAGAAAAAGAAAAGGAAAGAAAGAGCACCTACCTGTACAAAATGGCAGCAAAGCGTAACAAAACAAAACGAAACCCCAAAAGACACGACTTTCTGTCTCACTGCACAGGGCTCTGAAAAACGTGGACAGTCATCATTCTGTTTTATGAAGTATTCCCAAGGACAAGGGGACACACAAAATCTGCCCATTTAAGCTCTGGGGAGGCAGTCTCCAATCCACAGCCCAGAGTAGCATGAAAACTTCAATAATAATGAGATACAAATAGCTCAGGCAACCTGCTTTCCCATAGCCCCAGTAGAAATCATAAACAACGGGACCACGTACATTAGTCTTTGACTGTTTCCCTAATTCTGTGATTCAGCTATGGACGGAATTTTCTTAGACAAGCTTGTCCCTGCTCGGAGTTGGATTGGCGGCCTGTCAATAACAATATTTACAAATGTAAAGGTCTCCTTCAGTTGATAATTTTACATCCAGTGTGATGGCATTGTGCTTCTGCTGTGCACGCCCTCAGCATAATTAAAGCCTAAAATCCAAAGAGAGCAAATGGCATTTGTTTCCTTCCCACTCCAGGACCACTGCATCCAGGTCTCCTTATCACAAGGGCAGTGTGTTTGCTTCTCTGCTGCTTTCAAGTAAGATCCTCTTTTCCTTGCCTTCCTATTATATCATAATTATTCCGAGAGTCCTTAAGCAGGAGTTTTTGCCTGCATTATTATTTTTAGGGACATCCCTCTTCTGAGGAACGGAAAGACGTTAATTTTTAACAAATCCTCTCTCCCCCAAATTCAGTGCACCTGGCATTCACTTTCTACCTAATAAGCATCCACGAATATGCAAATGTTCAGTGTCTCAGTAACCTCATTAATTTATTCCTCAGGCAATCACAGAATGTGAACCAGTCCTGTGCCACTAGTCCTGGAAGTGGTGCTGATCAGGGCTGCGAGAATGAGCTGAACGCTCAGGCTGCCTATTGAAATACTGTTTCATCTTCATTCCTTCTTTTGGCACTCTAATTCAAACAAAGGCTCTTAACCTTCCTCTACTTAACTGACAGCAAAATGCAACAGTGAAAAAAAAAATGTCCAGGGATAATAATTAAGACCTCCCTTCCCCCACCAAATACTATTCAGAGGTGATTCATGGTTTCAACAAAATCTCCACAACAGAACAGTTTTCAAACTGCCCGAATTGTCTTATGTTGTTTTTGTGTCTTATGTTTTTTTTTGGGGGGGGGGTGGTTTGGGGGCGAGAAGGGGATAGAGGGTGCCTGCTTTCCGTACTGCAATGCAGTTGAATAATCCTTTGCTTTGCCCACATTAAAAGCCCTGAATAATGTTTATAAAATGTTAGGGAATCCCGGTAGGTTTCCTATTTAACAAGCCATGTATGACAAATCACAGTGTAATGTACTACGTTCTTAATCTTTAATTAGAATGTGAATATCTGCTAGAGAACGCAGTTAACTTTGACACGTTAAATCTTCTGGTTAAAGTGCCTTACAGGAAGAGCAAAGATGAAGCGCTGTAACAATCTCCCGCTTCTCTCCATTCACCCAGACAGTTGGGGAAGGATGATAACATCTTGTAATACCTGCTCTGTAGTAATTAATCGCTGTGGTATTTAGGACCATTCAAGTAGACAAATATGACAGAGACAGGGACAATTAGGAACCTTGTTCAAGCTACATTAACTTTTCCAGCTATTACAACACAGCAGCTCAAGTTTGCTTGTAAAAGCTGCAGAGGGATTGTTATGCATTAGCCGTGCGATTATTAATGAAAGAAAAGGAGAATTGTGTTTATTGTAGTTTGAAAATTGCAAATAAATTTCAATTATCTGCTATGTCATTTTGTTAAACATGCATTCTGGAAATGCCTTTGTACTCTAAATCATGAACTACTTATAGCAAACGAATACCAGAAACCCTCGGGAGATAGGAAGTCAGTATTTTTGTTGAACTGGACTTTTTTTTTTTTTAAGGTATAGAAGTGAAACTGGAGATGGGCAAAACCACCTGACTGGGTTTCAGGTAGCAAGCTCGGTGGCTTCCCGCCTTCCCCGGTCTGCCGTGCACCACGAGGCCCTGAGTCAGCACGGCCGGCGCAGACGTCACGACCACTGGAGCCACGCTGCTCAAGGAAACCAGAGAGACTCTCCCTCCTTTGGGAGCATCCTTGAAACAATGAAAAGAAATCAATTATGATAAATGAATAGCATCTGCCATCTTGCCGTCTCTCATTCCTCCAACCACAAAACCCGCCTTGGGAAGAAAACCCAAGGAGTGGTTGGTAGTCAGTGGTGTAGGGTGAGGGAGAGTAAAAGTTTCCTGGTGAATGGTTCCTGTCTACCTCCTTTTCACAGGGATAACTGCCAATCACTTTGAATGGCAAACTTGATCTTGCAAAAACAACAACAACGACAACAAAACAATGCACAGTTGGGAAGCAGGAATAAACACATGTTTCTCTGCTCCCTTTTATGAAACATTTCTCCAAACGTGCAGTCATGTACCTCCAGCATCAGACCTCTCCCTGGTGCCTACCCCTGGAACCACATCAAGGGAACATTTTCACATGTCCCGCTGCCCACCACCTAGAGAATTACCCCCATCCGATCTTCTGATTCACGGTTCTGTCTTCCCACCAGGCCCTGCACACATTTGCACCCAATTTATTAGTGGGAACTGAACGTTAAAAAATAATTCTGGTTTGTCCTGGAGCTGGAGACCTGATTCCATTGTATTCTGTAAATCAAAGAAAGACCAGCTTAGCATGGCACAAATCTGCATCCCCACCCCAGAATCTGTTGTCACACACACACAAAAAGCCCGCTCAGTGCCCAGGAACAATCTCCCCTCTCAGCCGAGCTGCGATGATGTCAGCTTTCTGATTACAAACTGCTTATTTATGCTTCAACAGCTGCCAAGAGCAGCAAATAAGTGGCTAAAAGAGTGTCTAGACCGGGCTTTCAGGCCGCTATTGTCTGGGGGTTGTTACCTGGTTGACAGCGATGGGTCCAGCTGCCTGCTGTGAAAGGGAGCAGAGATGGGGAGGCAGTGATTGACAGAAGGGCCCTCCGGGTCAGCCCGATGGCCCCACGTCTTTATATTCCCAGCTCCAAAGGGAAAGCCAGGGCTCTGCCTAGAGGTTGGAGGTGAAAGGAAATGTTGGAGGGTAATGAAAAAAAATCTTCTGGCCAAATTTGCCCATCATGAACACTTACCCCAGGGAATCGAAGCCAATCCAAGTGGCCCCAGAGTAGAAAGAAGTGGGTACGTGGAGCAAAGGGGGGAAACCGTTTCTGACACGCTCTGCACGTTCCTGGCGCAGCGGGGATACAGAGGCCACATAGACTCACTGTCTTTCTCTTTTTTTTTTTTTTTCTTTCCCATTTTGTTCTTTGGTGTGTGATGGTTCGGCGAAGGCTAATGCATTTGTGGCCACCTTTTTATTCCACCATCCCGAGAGCTCAGAGGAGGGTTTCAGAAACCTTCCCCCTTAGTACCTTCAATTGAACGCTGACAACGTGAAATGCACTCAAACATTTGGGAGAATCAGGGAGCTTTGCAAGCTGACATAAACGTCTAATTAGAATTTTCCACTACCCCTTACAACCCTTGAATCTTCCTTTCCTGCTTGTTTCCAGCCACGCTCTCTGTTTCAACATTTTCGGGGCAGATGTGAATGCACCAAGTCGCACCCTTCATTCCAGGGTCTCTCAATTCGTCGCAGGTGCTTAGCACCAAATGTTTGTGGATTCCATTCTCCTTCCCTCACCCCCATTTTACAGTTTGGGCTTCTTGCAAAGCAAAGAATATCGCTAAATATTGATCGTTGAGAGTCACTCATTTGAATATAATATAATCATAATAACAGTAATAAATAACTTCCTTCGCCTAGCCTAGCCCGTGCTCCCTGCTGCTCCAATACTTTGTGACTTCTCAGGGACTGTCGCATGATGATTTAGACTCCATTGTTCGAATAGGGACAATTAAGACGTGCAGCTCCCAGGGGGCAGCTACTAATGCTCACACTTTCACATTTATAGTCTTATTTACTTTTTCCTAAAGATTAAAAAAGTATGTATATTTCTCCCAAGAGCTGACCATCATCTATAACGTGAATAGTACAAATCTGACGCTACTTTAGCTTTAAAAATTGTGTTTTTTTAAAACAAAGAGAAAGAAGAAGTTTTTATTCTGTGAAAAATAACATCCATTTAAAATCCTGGTAATCCCCAGAAGGAGCCAGACTTGAGTGAAATGCAAGAGAGCACCTGAGGAGTTGAAGCTTAATTTGTGTATACAGTTGGCTTTCTCCATAATATCCGGTTCAGACTCTGTAACTAAAATGAAATCACGTTAAATTAACTGTAAAAAATAAGTTGATTTAATTAAGCACAGAAAGACTTAATAGATATAATAAAATGTTAAAAAGTCAAATGATGTGCAGTTACATTTCAGTTAACACTGCTCAACAAATGTACTAAATTTATTCCTTTCAATAATGATGTGTTTTGAACATTTAATTAGATAAATAATGTCTAATCACTTCAGCAAATCTGAACTAGAAGAATCCCTTGTCATCAAAGGTGACTCATGCTTGTTATATCTACCTTTTACGGGAAGGTGAAGTTGGCAAACTTCAGCTCTTTTCAAGGAGATGAGCAGAAACTAACGTAAAGTCTGTCTTTCAAGCCTCATTAAAATTCAGGGTTTGCTAAACAAACTATTATTTACAGTATGAAGAGTGTTATTCGGAACAGACTTCTACTTGTTTGCCTTTCTGTAAGCATCAGAAACTATAAGCTGCTGATAAGAAAAGGTATTCAGTGTTAGATGTCCTATAATTCATCATAATACTGTTTCCTTTAATAACTACTTTGCTGAAGTGATTGGCATGATTACAAGAAAATTACTTCAAATTATTCATCTCTTATCTTTCCTCTAGATGTCCTAAGTTGGATGATAGTTAGCATAATGGGGCCCTATTAATTACTAATGTGAAAAGTCCTTCAAAAATTTGGATAGAGTTTGTAGCCCAAATAAAGAAAATAGTGCCAAATGCAACCTTACATCATCTTTCCTTAAGATGGTGCCACCCACTGTCTATGAAATGGAATGTCAAGGACATTTGTTTCTTCATTTGGAATTTACCAAGATAAACTCGGTCTATGTATGAAAAGCAGAACCACGATTCACATTTAATAGGTACACACACACACACACACACACTCAGACACCTAGGAGAGCATGTGCCCAGTGCTCTCTGAAAGGTAGAAGGTGATTAACAACCAATTACCATTTCAAGCTTATGGTGTTAATTCATCCATATCTCTCTAGAAAAAAAAATTCTTGGTACATACAGAATCTTTCCATTTTCTGATATTGTCTCAAATGATTTGTTTTGGGAATTTTACCTAAATCTATTCAGTTCATTCCAAGCTTTAGTATAGTTTGAAATTCTGTTAAGCCCCAAGACTATTTTGAACTTACAGATGCATCATTGTTAAAAACATTTTTCCTTGCTTCTCTTTCTATGAGGGAGTGTAGCTGCAGAAATAGAATTCAAACTAAATGTACAAACTCAGAATTTTCATTTGTATTTATTCTAAGTTATCCTGTTTTCAGTTGTTTCTTTCTACACAATGCTCTGTGAAATACTTGTTATTTAGTCCTGCTTACTTTCTATTTCTTAAAATTTTCTTTTCTCTATAAGCTTATGAGTTTTGTAAACCCACGCTATAAGTACAAAATCATGTCAAGTCAAGTCAAAACTACATTAGAAATGGAAATAGAAAGGTCACTTTGCATATAAATAATTACACCAGCTATTGGGATAATTATTTTACTTTCTACAATGTTTGCCACCTAAAGAAGTTGAAACTTTTCACCTTTTTAATGTGCACTTAGACATAGAAAGTTGTTTTCTCTTGCTTTTGTCCTACGTTTACAAGCATGTCCGCATGGTTATGGTTTTGAACATAAGAGTTAAGAAAACAATATGGTAACATCCGTAGAAAACTAGAGAAACACTGATATGCCATTGACTTTCTTTATTGGATGTAAGTACTTTACAAAAATCTCACTCTCTCAGATTCTAGCTGCAGCTGTAGTCAGAACATACACTGTCTAGCTTCAAACCCTGTTTATACCAGCTGGGCCAGGACATTTTACCACCGTCCCTGGTGCCTGTTTTAGCAGGGAGTGTAGAGAGAGGCTGCAGGGAAATAGTGCTTGGCCTAAGATCAGTCTTGGTTTTGTATCTGGCGGGTCTGCAACCTGCAACTTTCGTCCTGTACTTCTCCTTGCTCACCTAGTCTGAATCTGGAGTTTTATCGAGTTTTGTTCTTCCTGATAATAGACGTCTAGATTCTAGTCTGCTTTTGGCCTTGTTGCAATCCCTGGACTTTTAACTTCTGGGGCCACTTCTTGGGGTTTCAGCCATCAGTCCAGTCCTGTTATGATTTTGTCCTTACTTTGTCCTGGCGATGGAAACTTGTGGAATATAGAATATACTCCAGCATACACATCATGGTGAAATATACCATGCGGCAAAATGTTTTGAAAATTGTAACATAAGATGCAAATGTACACTGTTATTACCATTGACTCGTTCAGATCTACATCATTTATATAACATTTTCCTAAAAGTCATGGGCAAGCAAAGCAATCTTAAAAGGTTTTCATGATGGAATTTAGCATGTCAAAGTGTGATATTCATACTCAATTATACTTTGGTTATATATTCGTAATGCTGACCATGAAACATAAAAAGGTCCAAAATATTTTTCTCTCCCAATATGCACAATGCCTCCTACAATGTAAATCTAATATTGTTAAAAAAGGCACGTTTTTTTGTTCTCATTCTAGCCATCGTTTTCCACCTTATTTGTCCATCTGTGCGCCTATATGGTAGTATTTTGCATAGTACAACTTGGAATTTTGTGCTTACTTGCAAGCAATTTGAGCCTTCTATTTAAAATTCAGGAAAGTAGTCTTGTTTGGGTTGCCTTTTCATGTGTAACTTGCATATTCTGGAACTTGGCCCTTCTCTGGAATAAATTAAATTCCAAAGTCCAAGTGAGCTTGTGCTTAGTCATGAGTGGCCTTAAGTGACTCACTTGGTCACTCTCGGCCTTGGTTTCTTCATTTACAAATGGACATATCTGATCTGGTTGTTTTTTTTTTTTTTTTCTTTCAGAAAACCTATTTTTAAAAACTCACACTTATGAAAGGGTAATGTGCCTTAGGAAAAAGGCATTATGTGTTGCTAAAGCTAGGTGTCTCAGAAAGCAAGAAACTGAAAAAAATGTAGAAGAAAAGGAGTTGGATTTTATCTACTGTTTGAAGGGGTTGATTTAAACTTCTCAGGGCTTCTGTTCAGGCTCTCCTTGAAGTACAAAGAAAGACTGAGAGAGAAGGAAGAAAGAAAGGAAGGGAGGGAGGGAGAGAAGGAAGAAAAAAGGAAAGAAAAGTGTGAACTGGAAATGATTTAGGGGCAAAAGACTGGACTGAGAATTGAAAGCCCACAAATTTTGTTCTGACAAGGCACACTTGGTGTTGCCCTTTGGTAAGTTCCTCTTCAAGACACCTCATTCCACAACTGTAAATTCTGCTCTAGGAGGAATAGGCATGGTGTTGGAACTTGAATTAAAAGCAAACTCTAATATAAACTATTATCCATGTGGTGTAGCCGTGCTCCAAAATGTATTCACCAAATGCAGTGAATGTGCTATAAAGATGAAAGAGGTTGTCGATGTGGGAGGAGTGGGGTGAGGGATGTGTGGGGGGTATATGGGAACCTCTTGTATTTTTTGAATGTAACATGTTTTTGTGATTTATGTATCTTCAAAAAATACAATTAAAAAAATTTAAAAAATTTAAAAAGCAAACTCTAAGGTGACAAAGAGGAGTGGACCGTACAACTTCGTTTTTAAGAACGTTAACTGGTTAACATATTATTATTATTTCACAAATGGACAAATTTGAGCAAATTCATCGGAATAATATTTGAGATGCTCAAATCAAGAATATGAAATGTAAAACAAACCCCCAAACACTGTTTCTTACAAAACTTACTAAGAGTACTTTGAAATATCCATTTCACAATTTTTGACATGAAGAGGTCGTCGGAGGATAGTACTAATAAGGACTGAATTTCATAGAGAATCCTCTTCCAGCCACCTCAGCAGGAAAATGTTGGACCATGGCTACAACCCACAGCCTTGAATCTACTAATATCTGCCTTTGGATAAAAGGACACCCAAGGAGATATTGTTTGTGCTCCTCCAAAACAAAGAATCCACAGCACATTCCTTCTGGTAGGGAGCCTACAGCTCTACTTTCATTTGTTAAGGGATACCAGAATCCTGGTGATGGGGATGAGTAGAGGACACAGGAAAATTTTCAAGCATAAAACCCAAAGGGGTTATGAAATAGGTGCAAAGTTACATCTCAGTGTTGTCTTCAACCATGAAAACAAGTTTTCTCAAAGTCCTCCCAAGGAAATTAATAGCACTGTCATGCATTAAAATGAGTCCATTTGTTTCATTTCCAAGAATACAAAAGTTTTTGCAGATCGAATATCTTTAATGACTTAAAATTTTATATTTGTACATATTATTATAAAACATTTTTTCATTAATTTATTTACTTGTGGATAACCATTTTATAGATGGTAGATAAGTAATAGGGTTTCTACATATTTATGATCAAGATATAGCACAGTTGTATGATGTACAGTTATTAAGTTAAATTCAAAGTGAGAACAATGGCCTGTGGTCCATCACATACTGGTATCCTTCCAAGAAGCAAAATTTAGAATTTATGTCTACATTATTATATTTGTAATTTAATGCTTCTAAAACACATTCTTGTTTCTAATTTGAACAGCATTATCCAACATCAACCAAAATGAGTTTTCTGGTTTTTTCTATATAGAGTTACGAGCATATTTTCAAGGAAGTCTGGTTACACAAGGTCCATAAATCTGGCAGACCAGTTTTCACTCATTCATTCAACAAGCATATTGAACAACTACAATTCAATGTCTCTTGTGTATTTTTTGGGACTAGAAGTAGTACTCTAATTTTCTCTATTTTTCTGTAGTTCATTGTTATGCTATATAGCTTTACCATATCATCACAATATAATGTGATAACAGTAAAAACAGAGGTACCTCTCTGATGCTAGGAGAAGAGAGGAGGGAGCCCTTGCTTCTCAGAGGAGGCTCCCAAGTTTAGAAGTCAGCGAAGGCAGTCACCTGGTGTGCACAGGGAAGCAGGGCTTTCCAGGAGGAAGGCAAGTTCAGAGAAGTTGGCCAACACAGCGGGAAATGGGCAGGTATCATAAATATACAGAAAACATTCCCAGAGTCTAGGATGTCTGTTTGCAAATTATGATCCTAGCAATCAAAAGATTAGGCCCAGAGAAAGATCTGGCCATCAGGGAATGAGAAAATCACACAGGAGGGTTCAGGCAAGAAGGAGCTTAATCTGGGTAAGAGAACTAGGTCCCTGATGTGGAGGTGCTAAGAGAAGAATTCTGCCTGATAATACGCTGGGAAACTTCACCTGCCGTTATACAGTCTCAGAGCACCATGCACCTTTCCTTGGAGAAGCCCTGCTTGAACATATTTGGTGGAGCTTATCTCCCTCTGAACAACCTCCTTTCTAGGGTGGTGGCTGGAATCTGGCCCAGAATACAGATGTCAGCTGAAATGTGTCTTGCTCAACATGGACATGAGCTAAGAACAGATGTTTGCTGGCTTCTCCTCTCCTACCTTACTGCAAGTGTGTCATTGTTCAGAGACTCTGGGCTGTGCCATCACCACAAACCTAAGATCTTTAAGCCCCTCTAACATTAAAGATGATCATCTCTGATCTGGTCCCCATTAAATCTGCTTCCTCACCTCTTCTTAAAAGTTCATAAGGAAAACAGGGAAGGAAGATTCTCCAAAGATCAAGAGATCTGGGGCTTGGGTCAGGGAAGCATAAAGGCAAATTGTGACAATTGTGAAAAAACTTCTGGTCCTTATGATGCTCTTCTGGATTAAATCTGGAAATTAGGCCAGTGGTGGCAATGCCACCGTCTAGCGGTTCTGTGGGTAAAGTCTGCTCTATCAGCTATTAAAAAACAAAGAACTACAAATATAGGCGAGGATGTGGAGGAAAGGGAACGCTCATCCACTCCTGGTGGGAATGAAGAACGGGGCAGCCATTGTGGAGGAGAGTGTGGCGGTTCCTGGGGAAGCTAACTATAGGACTGCCACATGACCCAGCAATCCCACTGCTGGGTATATACCCAGAAGAATTGAAAACAAGCACACAAACAAAGGCACACCAATGTTCATAGTGGCATTATTCACTACTGCCAAAAGTTGGAAGCAACCCAAGTGTCAATCAACAGATGAATGGATAAGCAAATTGTGGTATGTACATGCAATGGAATATTACTCATCTGTGAGAAGGAATGCAGTATTAACACATGGGACAACACGGATGAATCTTGAAGACCTTATGGTGAGAGAAGTAAGCCAGTCACTGAAAGACAAATATTACATGACTTCACTGATATGACACAAACAAATTGAGCAGACTCACAGAACTAGACTCTGGAAGACAGGTTATCAGGAGAAAGAAAAGAGTAGAGGGTGGTAAGCTGATGCTCAATACGGGCAAAATCTATGATAAGGTGGAAGGGGGTGGTTGGACAGTGGGTGGGGGCGATAGTTTGTGCAATGGTGATTGCGTTCGATGGTGCTGGAATGTGAGGGGAAGTAGGGTGATGGGATTGTGTTGGAATATCTGTGGAACTGGAGGGAGGAAGAAGCGGTGAACTCTGGGGATTGGTAGGTCTGTGGTTAAAACTACAATAATTGGAAAATTCTTCCAGCAGATATGACAGGAGAGGGTTACTGGTGTAAGGTGTTGGGGATGGGGGTATGTGATATAGGGTGCACCTGCTTCTATGGAATATGAAAGTGTTCATCGTGTCATAGTGTGTTAACTCAGTGGGAGGAGACCCACACAATAAACAAGAAAATATTAAATTCCCATCCTGGGGAGTCCTGCTATGTTCTCAGTTACAGGAGCAACAAACTTTCAAGAATATAGGCAGTGCCTAACAAAAGAAAACAGACCTATATAAAAAGCTCTCAATATTATTGCAAGTAACTATGAACTTTATTCTTCAAAAATTGAAACTTTGTGGAAATCGTAGGTCCTGAGGGGAGGGGCAGAAGGGAAGAATAGAATGACGGAGCATAGGACATTGGGATTGTTCTGTATGATCTTGCAATGATGGATACAGGCCATTTCAAATTTTGTCAAAACCTATAAAAGTGCATGGTGCAAAATGTAAACCATAATGTAAACCAGTGACCATGGTTTGTAGCAATGCTTCAATATTTGTACATCAACTGTAACAAATGTACCATATACATGTAAAATGTTATTAATAGGGGAGAAGGGAAAAAGGGGAGGGGGTTTGGTATATAGGAATCCCCTATATTTTCTGTAACCTAAAGCTTCTTTGAAGATAAAGCAAAACACATAAGACACTGGGGGAATATGCAGAAGAAGTTGTCACTGTACATTAAAGATAACAGATCTCATGGTGATGAAAGAGATACTGAAAAACTTTTTTTCTGTACTTTAAAAAAATTTTAACTTTATTTTAAAAATTATTTTTGGTTTTTATTTTTGTATTTTGTTATTTTTTAATTTTTTTGTTTTTTTGGCTTTGTTTTGGAGAGGTTATGGATTACAGAAGGGTCACAACTGTGGCAGGAGAGGATCACTTGTGTGGGGTATTGGTGTTGGGGGGAATCTGTGAAGAGGGGTGCACTTCTATGGCATATGAATATGTTCAAGTGGTCATGGGGCATTGTCTCGTGGGTGGAGTTCCACACAATAACTAAAGTCTATTGAATTCCCATCCTGGGAAGTCCTGCTACATTCTCTAATAGATCTGTAAGAATCCCCTGAGTACATGGGCAGTGCCTAGAGAAGGAGGAAAGCCCATTATGCTAGGCCCTTGATATCGATGGCTGTACTTATGAACCTTTACTCAAGAAATTGAAACTTAGCCTAGTTTATTTATTGCCTAAGAGTTACCTCTTGAAATCCTCCTTGTTGCTAAAATGGGATCTCCCTGTAAGCCAAACTCAGCATATAAATGCAGTACCTTTCCCCCCATATGGGATATGAGTCCCAGGGATGAGCCTCCCTGGCACTGAAGGAGTATTACCAAGTGCCAACTAGCAATGTATCTAGAAAAAAAGCCTTGACAAAAGGGGAATATGGTCAATACAAATGAGTTTTTATGGTTAAGATATTTCAAAGTGAGTTGGGAGGTCATTCCAGAGGTTATACTTATGCACATCTCAGCAGAATCTCATTCACTGCCACAGTAAACAGTGCCTCAAACAGAGGGGTTCCCGAGGGTCCTAGAGACATCTAGACACTATATGCAGGCAGACAATCTCAGGATTTCGAAACTCTGTCAGTGGTCCTTTGGAATATATGCTCCCCAATGTAACAGAGTTAGACTCATTTACAATTTCCCTACACATGACTCTTCTGTCCCTTTTATTTGAACCTGTAATTAGTACTATACACATTAAATATATGTCCCAAAGACTTAAATCTTTGGTCTGTTCATATGTTGATTGAACTTTGAATCTCAGCAGGAATTGCAATAACTTCTCTCCAGTTCTTTGGACTTGCCAAGGACAACTAAGAAAAGGATGATGATGGATAACATCATCCCAAAAAACATACAGAATCTACAACTGCAAGCAAGGCAGTTCCATCCATCTGCCCCATGGCATCTAAGCCCCCTCTCAATCAGAAACAGAGTGGGCATCACCATCCCCAAATCCTCAAGATTGAGGAATGAGCAAACTTAAGGGGGAAATACAACTACAGACTTAAGTAGACTTATAATTGTTCTAGCAATGGAAGAACTTGTATCATTGATATAAAGGCAGTGGCCACCAGAGGTTCTGAGGGGAGGGAGAGGGAAGAATAGGTATAACATTGGGTACTTTGAGGACATTGGAATAGTCCTGCATGACATTGCAATGATGGATACATTATACATTTTGTCAATCCTATAATATTGTGCAGTGCAAAGCATAAACTCTAATGTAAGCTATGGACCATGGTAAATAGCAATGCTTCAATACGAGTTCATCAATTGTAACTAATGTACCACACTAATGAAAGATGTTGTTAATGGGGAAAGTATAGGAAAAGGAGGGGATGGAGTATACAGGAATCCCCTATATTTTTGATGTAACATTTAAGTAATCTAAAGCTTCTTTAAAAATAAACAACAACAACAACAAAAGAAAAGTCTGCCCTGGTCTGTCATGACCCAGAGCTGAGCAAGCACTGCTGGCAGGCATTGTCTATGGAGAAGAGCAACCCCTGCTTTCTTCCTGCACCAGCCACTGTCTTCCAAGTGTCAAAAGATGGGGGAAAAGGATGGGGAAGACATTTTTGACAGCATAATGACTTTTAAGGTAACAACATAGCACAAAAGAGAAACTGTAAAGCAGACAATGGGGTACGATTTCTCTAAGGCCCTATGCTTCAGGGAATTTGGTGGCTTTGAGGTTACTGCTTTCCTCATATAAGTCAGATTTTGAAAGGAAGGAGACTTCCCCATGTTTGTGTGTATCAAATGAAGGGCCTACTTTAAGTCTTTCAGCTGTTAGTATAGCCAAGTTTCAACATCAGAAAGGTATGCTTTATACAAAAACTATAAAAATGATTTTAGAAGTTATTTTGCCAATTCCTTGAAATCACAAGGCATTTCAAAATATTCACTAGTTTTTTAAGACAATACTGTGAGTTTTAAAAATAACTACCAAAACAAAAATAAATGGGGAAAAAATGAGACTAATGGACCATGGAAGCACATTATGTACTTACAGAATGTTTTGGAATAACATGCTTCCTTCCCTATTCAAATTCAATTCTTCACTTTGAAAATGGTCAGCACTGTGTGTTTGTGTGTGTGTGTGTGTGTGTGCATGTGTGGGTACATGTGTTGGGAAGGTATTAGATAAAAAAGGAAAAATATTTGCTTTTTCCTTGTTTTGCTCTATTAGTCTGTATTATATTAATGAAAATAACTCAGTGTAATAATGTTATCTAACAAAAGTCAAGGTCACAGAGAATACTGCATTAAATAAAAAAGTGCACCTATAAACTGAAGGCACAATTAAACTCTGAATGTTCAAAGAGAGGACAAGTCCTGCTTGTTTTTACTTATCTTTCTTTGTTTTTGTTTCTTGGCTGTTCCACTTGACTAGCTTTGGCATGCACCTGAAAAAGAAGAAGAAACTTAATTTTTATCTTGTTTGTCTAGCGAAATACAGGGTCCTTATAGTTTCACAATAAGATAAATTGGCCAATGAAAAGGCCTTCTAGGAAGTTCTCAACTGCTCTGATGTTACTTACTGCTGATCATCCTTTGTCAGAAAAGAGGAACGATGCCAATGGAGGTAACGTGCCTCTGGGAGGAGAAACATCCAGAGATCTTCTCCCAGCTTACATTCCAGCGTACTAGATCCTATGGTTAATGTTGAAGGTGGATGTTTGGAGAAAGATCACGATGGTTTTCAGAATCTGCAACAGAGTCAGAAAAATGATGTTCTTTAAACCATTGTTGTTTGCAGAACTATACCATGAAGGCATGCTTTTGAACAATCCTATCCCATTACTCTTTTCTTTGTTTTCCACTTAATTACTTGCCATGTTTTTGAATTAGCAGTAATCATGTTAGTCTTTGCTTCCTTTCTTTCCCAAACTACCCTTGCATCTGATCTGTGTACAGGCAGGTTTGGAAATATCCTACGTTCTTTGCACGAAGCTCTTCTCACAGTCTGGTGGAGTGCTTGTTAATGCTTTGGCCAACTGTCCATTCCTATTGCCCAATACTGACCAGGTTACAGTGCAGGGCTGTGAGAGCAGTCTTCTGCAAAGGCTTCCAGGTGAGGGGGTAAGTCAGGGTTGAAACCCAGCCCTGCACCACTCTTCGAGCCATAGGCTGTGTCCTCGGAGGACCAGTGGCCAAGGTCCCACGTGGGCAAGTGGTCGCCCTCTGCAGCCCAGCCCCTGACTAACATGGTCCTCTATACCTACTGTTTTCCAACTGCAGGCTATGGACAACTGAAAGTATGACTGTATAAGGTAGAAACTATCCGAATGCTTCACATGAAGAAAAGGTAGATTGCTTTGTGAAACTTTTGTATCAGCTTTGATTACACAGCATGTTCCGGATAACTTTATAAGGTATATTTCTTTCTGTAGGTCTTGGTCAAAAACGTTTGAAAGCCACTGTGTCTAATCATTATAGTCATTACTAGACTCATAATAATAATGGCCATAATGTGTCAATATCTCTATTCCAAAATATTACAAAATATGCACACACTATTCTACTTGACCCTCAGATTCCTGTGAAGCCAACTGAAATTATTAGATTAATCAAGAATTGGAGGGGGAAATGAGTTCAGTGATTTGCTGGTAAGCACCTCAACCAGATCTAGGACCCAGGTAGATAAGAAAGATAGATCCAATTGCATATTGTAAAATTCAATATTTTATTTGTAAGCAGCGATAGATTATTTAAAAAGTTTAACTAGCACTAACAATTTCATCTTTCTTGGATAAGACACAAGTCAGATGTTTTACTAACAGGAAGTGGGATACATGGCAGTGAAGTGCTCTGGGTGAGAATACTCAGAAGTTTGGCCTGGGCCATACAAGGTAGTTGGACCCATCTGCTCAAATCAGGCTGGACGCCTGGCTGCACCTGTTAACCACGAGGTTTCATTGTGTTGCTCTAGTCTTCTCCTGGTTCCAGGAATACGGTCTCAGAAATTATAGCAACTGCTACTACATGTGGTTCTTTCCCCCTTTTTTTTGGAATATGGATCAAAACCTTGAGTTTGGGGATGTTACAAATCAACAGAATACCTTGTAGCTCATGGAGGCATTTTCCTAAGTGGCTCCTAGTGATCTGAAGTTTTTTTTTTTAAGATTTATTTATTTATTCATTTGTTTGTTTATTTATTTATTTCTCTCCCCTTCCGCCCCACCCCGGTTGTCCGTTCTCTGTGTCTATTTGCTGTGTCTTCTTCTTTAGTCCGCAGCGGCAGGGGAATCTGTGTCTCTTTTTGTTGCCTCATCTTGTTGTGTCAGCTCTCCGTGTGTGTGGCACTATTCCTGGGCAGGCTGCACTTTCTTTGTGCTGGGCCGCTCTCCTTATGGGGTGCACTCCTTGCGCGTGGGGCTCCCGTACACAGGGGACACCCCTGCGTGGCAGGGCAATCCTTGTGCGCATCAGCACTGCACATGGGCCAGCTGCACATGGGTCAGGGAGGGCCGGGGTTTGACCCCGTGGACCTCCCATGTGGTAGACAGACGCCCTAACCACTGGGCCAAGTCGGCTTCCCGTGATCTGAAGTTTTAACACAGGTCCCAACTGCAGGGACACCTGGGTGTGCCTAAGCTCCTCGGGGGGATAATGAACTCAGGATGGCCATGAATTGAACTGGAAGAAAAGAGAATTTAGGTTCATCTGTTTCTTGCCCAGAGTTAATGCAATCATGAACGATGAGACTCGACAGGCTCTTTAGAGACGGTAGAGCACACTGTCCTCGTTTTACAGAGAGGGATACTGAGGCCCGAGAGGTCACAGGTTCAAGGTCACATCCACAGGACTGGAGGTCAGGGAGCCTTCCTGGGGTCTGCCTTTCTCGCCTCTAATCTCTTCCCATACTCCTGGAGGAAGGCTCAAAATTGAGGCCTCTCACAGAGCTGAAGATTCTGCAAGGTGGCCCGTGGCGCATCCACGTCTCAAAGTAAATCAGACCCCGGGCGCCGCAGAGGGCGCGGCCGCGCGCCGAGCAGCTGCGCCCCCTCGCCCCCTCTCCGCGGCGTCCGCCGGCCGCACAGCCCGCTCCCCGCGCGGCAGGGCCCGCCTGACCTGCCCAGCGCTGGTGGCGAAGGGCAGCAGCACACCTGACTGCTGGGCAGGAAAGGGCGCCCGCGGCGTGCAGCCCGCCGCCTCTCGCCCTCGGATGCGTGATCCACGACCAGAAAGGGAGGACCGTAAGCACACCCGGGAGATGCTTTCTCCTCTTGAAATTAACGAACGGAAAAGTAGAGGGAAAAAAACCCTACCATTCTGGCAGTTCAGGATATTTCAGGATCTTTCAATCCAGCTAAAAATAATTTTTAAAAGGGTTCCAGATTTTCACTTGCCAAGACCTCAAGTTTTGCTTTTCAGCAGAATTTTTGGTTTTGTTTTTGTTTTGAACGAGTTGAACATTATGTTGCCATACAATTAATCTCACTTTCCGATTTGGAGAACATTCCGATGACTTCATTTGAAATATTAATTTTCACTGTTGAAAATATTTATTTCCCCCACGTTCTTTAAGAATAATGGACTTAGTAATGATTAAGAGAAGAGAAAATAATTTAGTGAGGGAAATAGCACAAAATAAACAATGGCTATCAAAGCTCCATTCGCTCTTCATCTCGAGGTCCCGTCCTCTCCGGGCCTTTGATGGGGAGCGAGAAGCGCTGTGTTCCTGCTCTTGAGCATTGATGGGTGGACTTCCCAGTATTCTTTTACTCCAACTAAGGTCACCTTTTATTTAACATTCTACCATCAAATGAATACTCGTCTCCAGCGACCCAGAAGTAATTAAAAAAAATTAATAATTAGTGAAAGAGCGACTGTGTTTTCTATTAAATACACAGAATATGCATTTAATGTATGTGCCTATAGCTCTCGACGTTTTCTTTGACGTTTAATACAATGATGTCTCTGCCTCCCCCACCCCTCCCTGCTCACCGTTAAAAATAAAAGCTGGGGCCACCGTCCTGGCAGTGAGCAGCAGGGGAGGCGGTAATGCACGCCCGGAGCCTTCACCAAGGATGATAAGCCTGCATGAATTTTACGAGTCTCAGTATCAAGGTTGCCCTCGCCCTGGGGATTTAAGAATAAGGGGGGAGGGGGGAGGCAGATGTATGAATAACTGGCATTGTAAATCTTCACCGTGGCAACCTACCGCTAGAAAAAGTCTGTGATGGGTTCATGACTTGAGAAGAAAGCGACACAGCAGAATGTGAATGGATTTTCTTCAGCTACTTAATACACTGCTTAGAGCAGCTTACGGGGGGTGCAGTGAGTGTGCGTGGGGGAGTGTGCGTGTGAGAGAGCGTGTGTAAGAGGAGGGGCGCTCTTGAAATTCGTTGGAAGGAATTACTAGTGTTATACAGCTTGCCAGCTTTGGGGGCAAAAAGAATACTGTTGAGCCTCGGAATATAAATGACTGGATTTTGCTTGGGGGAAAAAAAAAAGCCGTGGGGGGAGGGGCATAGGATTATGCAAGCGAGTAACAATGAGCAAATTGGACCCTCCGCAACACAGCACAAGGTCACGGCGAAAGTCAGTGTGTTGGGTGGTGGAGGTGGTTGATAGGGGAAAATGGCTCATGATAAATAGCTTCCCATTTTGCAAAATCTGGCAGTTAATGAAAATAAGATGCATTTGAGTACTGGATATGAACACCTGATTTTTCCCCTTCTCTCTGCCGCTCTCTCCCCACCCATAAACACACGCACGCACGCACACGCAGGGCCTGCTGATGTATGAAAGCAAAGCACTGGCTCTAATTGTGCAATTATAAAACGGAAATGATGCAGGTTTGGCAACACGGGGAAAGAAGGCAGCTCAATAACATTGTTTAATAACAAGCAAATAAAGCTCAGAGGGGAAAGAGGTGACTATTTCTGCTTTAGACTCATTAAGGAGCCTGAAACATATTGTAAGAGAGTGATATTTAATTATGGGCTGGACTGATAACAGAGAGCAGGGCCTCACTGGGAGAAAGAGACCCTGTGCTCCTAGGAGCTCACAGCTCCAAACATCAATTACCATGATTATCTACCCGGTGCTTACAAAATGCACCGTCTCCATGTTCCATCAGCGACCCGTAAACAGGCATTGCATAGGCAAATTTATGGGCACAGCCAGCCAGGGCCAGGTGGGAAAGCAAGCCTCCCATTGGTGACTTCCAAGCGAAGGAGGGAAGAAGCAAAGGAGAGAAAAATCTGTCTTCTGCACTGCTGAAGGAACAATTTATTACAGAGCATTTGCAGAAGACAGCATTTGTTGCCCTGCTGCTTTTTTTTCTTTTTTTCTTTTTCTTTTTTTTTTTTTTTTTTTGCCTCTGCTGCTTGTCTGAATGAGAAATGGGAGCATATTAACCACAACTCCTGCCTACAGTGGGTGCCTTGGCATGGTCCCATCAAACTTTCCAGTGCTCTGGAGGCTACCAAAAGCAACAGGGAATTAGATGTGAGGCACCAGTGCCTCTTTTTAACCTTAACTTCAGGGGATGGACAGGACTTGCTTAAAATTAGAATTTTGTAGAATTAAGGGGTGTGGCAAGAAGGATAGTGTCCTATTTTGTATTCACTAGGAAGTACATTTTTGTTCTATTGTCCTTTTCTCTTGTATATTTGTTTTATGTTTGGAGCTTGGATTGTGGAGTTGAAGAATTAAATAATGCTCAGATTGATGCAATATCAAATCTGTTCTTATAAAAATAGTGAAATACTAAGGCTATGTCTACCCATTAACAGTTCAACTAAAAATTCAGTCTCTCTAGCAACAAATCATTCCCAAAACTGGTCGACTCTTTCACCAAATTGCACAACTGTGGTGTTTTTTTTTTTTTTAAACTGGGACCTCGTGTGCGGGAGGCCGGCACTCAACCACTGAGCCACATTGGCTCCCCAGAGTTGACTCCCTTGTCTGTCTGCTTGTGGTTTGCTCTTTGCTCATTGTTTGCTTGGCGTTTGCTCATTGCTTTTTCTCATTGTTTGCTTGTTGTTTTGTTTCATTTTTTGTTTTTCTTCTTTAGGAGGCCCTTGGGAATGGAACGTGGGACCTCCCTTGTGGAAAGTGGTGCTCAACTGCTTGAGGCACATCCACTTCCCCACACAGTTATTTTTGTACTTCTGTGTACCTATTTATATTTCTAAAAAGGAAGTGTCATCCTACTTTACTGCAAGCTCTTTTGAGGTAGTTGTTATCTCTGACGTGGTGCTCAGGTAAACACCACTTGAACTTGGTCATGCTCCTTTATAACCATTTCCACGACAAGCTCGTCCATGAACACTTGGCGACTGGGCAGAACAGCTGTAGGTGGTCAACAGGGCCCAGGCGAAGGTGGCCTGGCCCCGCTGGCTCCTGCCCCGGGCGCTCGAGTGAGGATTTTTTGTGCCTCACCAAGTGAGTACTGAGGAACGCTACTGGCTGGGAATGTTCTTGTCAGCCCCCATGCCGAAGAACAAAGGAAATTTGGGCTACTTTTTAATTCTTCCCTCTCAGCTCATCAACACTTGGTTTGCATTAAAATGTAAGAACATTACACTCCACACTCTGCTAATAATCAGAAAGTACGGCTTTGAAGTTTCCCTGTTTCTCAGCTACCACCCATGACAGATGTTTGCCAGAGAAAAACTCAGGGGGCATTTTCTTGCAAGCCTTTTGGCTGAGAACGGTAACCATCGCGCCACTTAATATTCCAGCAATCTCTGGTGTAATCAGGGAACAGCAGTTACTTATTTATCTCACGTCTTGCTTCTTGCTAGCTCCCCACCACCACCGGCACGACCTCTGAAGACACACATTAATTTCACCTCAGTATTTCTATAGCATCAATTAATAAAAACTGACTACGTTTTCAACAAACGCACATGTCCTGATAAATGAGGGTCCTGACTTAATTGCTCTGTAAATTAAGAGCTCACAGTAGTGACAATAGAGAATAGTTTTAATATTTAAAAACTCATTAAATTTGTGTACTTTTTGAATAATTAAAGTCGTAGGACCACTTTAAGGGGCTAATTTAAGTTTCATTCTTAAATGTATATCACAGATGAGGACACTTTGTCTGCCAGTAACAGAGTTGGACATTTTCTGATTTACGAATTTGGTTTCTTTCCTGCCTGATAGGTAGTATGCTCTGGCTTATTCCTTTTGTTGACTCTGTTGACAATGAGTTACAATGCTGTGGTTGGAGGGTTAGCAGATCACCTAGCTGGTGACCCCAAACAGAAAGATCCCGAAGCCAAAGGCACATGGTTGGGTTACCTTTTTCTCTTTTATATGAAGTGAACTTTTTCACTTGCATTTGATTGCTTTTATCTAGAGTATGTTCTAATTTTTAGGTACAAATTTTTTTTGCAGGAAGAAAGTTTTGCTGTTTTTGCTTATGACAGCTGTGTAAGGGTCTAACACTTTACAAAACAGAGGCCCCCGTTAGAGAGTTTGTTTCTAAAACCCCAAATAACCAATAAATGGAGAGAGTGGGGCTCTTCCCCCTTTAAAGCACAAGTTTGACTTTGAAAGTGATGATTTGCTTTATGATTGATACGTGATTTCCCAGCATAGTGTTAACACTGGGGAAGGCATTTAAGCCTGAATGGAAGAGGCTCCTGTTTCATCGTTGCACCTTTCACATTTCTTACTCCTCCCAGCCATGTGTCAAGGTTAGTGTTTTCATCGATATTTCATCAATGATTAAGCTGCCCCTCACGGTCATCTTTGCTTTCAGAGATCACTTCTCCCCGTGGAAGGCCAACATGGGGAACCCTCTCTGATATTTGTTTCCAGAAACGTATGTACCTTTTTGGAAAGAATCATTTTCATGTGAACTTTATACTTCTGAAAATAAAAATGAAGAAAAGCTGGGGATGAGAGCACTTTGATTAAAATAGAACACTGATTTGTCTTCAAACAAACTTAGTGTGAAAAAGTGGTGTCTATAGAGAGGAGACACTATTCACAAGGCATTTTTTTTTCCCTCACAGGTCACAGAAAATGAAGTAGATTTTCTAAGATGTGGGATGGGAGGAGAGACGAGTATGTTATTCTTTAAATGAGTGCTCTTCCAGTCTTTGTCTCTGAAAAGAAATAGATGAATGTGGTAGGAATCCAAAGTTTGTGTTCCTCTGCCTTTCTAACAAAAGGAAGTGTAAAACTGTAGAGGAAAGTAGACAAGGCAGGCATATGCAGAAGAGGAAAAAAAGTAAAATGTAGACCATTTTTAAACCATCAGTTCATTACCTGAGTTCTTGCTTAATGTCCACCTATCTTAGCCCAGTGGTTCTCATTCCAGAGCTCAACTATAAGAAAACTATTATATTAAAATACTCTCACATGAAACCCATGGGACTGGGGAAAGTTACATGCAAATGGGATTTGGCACTGTGTGAAATACCAACCACAAAAGGTGGTAGAAATCTGTGCCTAGGCACAGGGCTACAATATGTGCTTTTGTGAAAAAGGAATGTCATTGCTACATATGATTTTCACCATTGGCAAGAATTTTATAAAATTTTTAGAGCATGGCACACTTCAAAATATTCTCTAAGGGTGGCAAAATTTAAAGGAAATCTCTCTGGGTATCATGCCATCATGCATTTATTAATTTGTTCTAATATTGTTTCTAGTTAATAGCCCTTTAAAGTCATTAACTGCTGAGAAGATAGTAGAGCCAATACTACAATGGGCTTCAGAGAGGAAAATAGAAGAAAAAGGAGTACAATTTAAAAAGCCGGAAGTCAGAAAAAACATGCAGGGAAGAAAATGACAGGAATCAAAGCAGCCTTTCTCTTTTTAGTTTGTTTTGGATACGTGCAGAGGAGAAGGGAAAAGACATTGACACAGAGAGAGAACACATGGTGGAAAACAGCCCAATATCATAATACACAGATTCAGTTACACCAACAGAATTGCCACGGCACATACTACAGGACAGAGGATGGACAAAAATGGCTATATTAAATGTTATGGCTATGTTACAAAGCATTTGCTAAAAAGAAAATTGGTTTATTCTGACCAAATCTGAGTTTGCCTTTTTCAGAAATCTACTTTCAGAAACCTATTGCAATTCCTTTTTTACGAGTTTAATTGGGCAGGCGGAGATGTATCTCCATCCACAAGGGGGCAGAAAGGAACCCTTGGATTGGCCAGAGATCTTGGACTTCAACTTCAGTTCTGAATAGTTGTAATTTCCATAGCCTTCTCCTTATCAGGCATCACTCTTTTTGTCACTAGGGGCATCTCAATATAGACTTCTCAAAGACACCCATAACTCCGTGTTTCAGCTCTAACTTCGCTTTTCAGATGAACTTACTTTACACTGAAGAAAGGTGTGGAAGGTGCTGGTGGCCTTTGTATTGTGATGGACATGCCTTTGGAGGCAGGAAGTGTGCTTCAGCTTCTATATAACACCTTGGCATGCTACCTCTGTCACTCTTTTTCAAGCCAATGGAGATAGGACTATTATTAATGTTTGTGACTAGCGTTTTATATAGCATGTTCCACTGAAACAATCTTCTAAAAAGTAAAATGCTTTATCCCTCTGTACTCCACAGAGGATTTTGCTTTTCTCTTGATGGCTGTGGTTTTGTGTTTCTTGTGTTTTGGTTGTGATGGGAACATCTTCCTGGGAAAACGTACCCAACATACCAAGGGGCTACAAAGTCCTCTCCTGCTGTTGCCTGTCCAGCCAGCATGGTGGGACTCTTTGGCCATGACCTTTATAAGTGGCAGAATCCAAGAAAGAGTGACCATTTTAAGAGAAAAACTAAAAGTTGGGAATAATTAAAATACTACAACTGCTGTACACTCAGGGGGACCACAGAATGTAGTTTTCTCTGTTGGTGCCAATTGTTTAGCCAAACTGAACGCAATCCTTTAGCATATGAACAAGGAAAGGAAAAAAAAAAAAGAAAAATATGACTCAGAAATGGTCACTGGAACTGGTTTACATCTTTCATATTTCAGAACAGTTTACATCTGTTGACCAGCCCTAAATCCTACTTAACATGATATCTGATGAGCGATCACAGTCTGAATTAATAGATGTGAAATGGATTGAGTTTAATTAGAACATCTTTCCTATTCAATGTTGAGGGTTTGGCATTTAAGGAAAACTAGAGCAATTTTCAGTAGCACAAACACTATAGTACATGGAGGTCTTTAAAAAATCGTAATTAGAAACATGAAGTTTATTGAGCCCCACTAAAAAGCCAAGCCACATGGAGGTAGCCAGTCAAAAAGTACAGCTCTTGGAATTTACGTTAAAAATCTGCCAATGCAGCCATGCCGTTATTATCTATTCACATGTGACATCACAGTGATCTTGCCAGAAGAAATAAAATAATAAAACAAACCCAGATGATTTCAGAACCACCCTCGTTTTCTTTAAAAGCAAGATATAAAGCACACTCTTAGAATGTTTGTGATATTTTCTGGTGGTGATGGCCTCCTCTTGTCACAAGCTCTAACTCTCTCGTAATGGACCCCACTGTGCACGCATTTAGATTCCCTTTGTGGTCCATTATCTGTCTCTTGGAGGCTGTATGACAGGGCTGTGCCTTAATGAGTTTCTGGAATATGCACAGCATTGATTAGAGACACACTAGATGTACTTTGACACCATGGTAAAATCCACAATAGATAATTCCTCCAATAACATGAATGCAAAAAATGGCCAACAGCTCAATCTTTTCTAAAACTATGTACTCAAAGACAGTCAATAAGAAAGTTTACTTTCTTTTAGGGTTTTCCTCTCCATCATTCTTCTCACCTCTATTTCTTTAATGTTCCAACTTCAAGAAAGTATTTACTTTTAAAATCTTACTCTTAAAGTTGGATTATTTCTTCAGAGATTTTGAATATTGGTTTTTCTGTTTTATTTTATTTTCTTTCTACACATAACATTGGGACTTACAAGAGTCTATACTTTGTATGTGAAAATGATGATACTGATGGGGTATTAGTAGGTCATTTGCTTTAAGTTGTTTTTCCAGATGAATTTATACTGATCTTTTTTTTCTCTCTTACCTGTCCTGCCTATGCTCCCCTCAACTATTTTCTCCCAACAATTATCCAATAATCTTCCAACAAACAGTCATGTCAAATGACTTACATTTACATCTATCTGATTGCTTGCACACTTGAGGCCACTAGGAACTGTAACTGTCACTGAAAGAGACAGATGTAAATCTGGCCTTTAGTGTCCTGTGACTATGACAAATTCATGGCTCTGTCACAGTTTGCATCTAGTCTAGAAGAGATGCTGGCATTCAGTATATTGAAAATTCTACACCTATGGAGATATTTGTATCTAGTCCAGAAGAGATTCTGGGACTCTGAATGTTGAAAATGTAAGTAGCTTAATAGTACCTGAATGAGAAAACAATTGAAAAACCTCAGAAAGGAAATGTTTCTTTGATTGAACACACAAATTCAGCTTGAACTCCAGCAATTAAATAATAGTAGAACCAAAAGCAAAGCTTTGATGAAAGTTAGACGTTTCCAAATCATCTTCAAATATGGATTTGTAGGCTGCATCCTGGGATCCTTAATGTGAATGAAAGTTCAGGCATCATTTTGAGCTCATATAAGCTAGGGATAAATAGCTCAGAATTCTGTTTTAAGGGGAAAAGCTAATCAAGTTAAGAACAACTTGAGTTCAGATAAGAACAGAAATAATGATAAAGAAGCAAGTAGGTGTTATGATAAATACAATGCAAACCCTCATCAGGCTAGAGTATTTTTCTAAATCTAGAAGTCAAATCCCAATGGAATCTTGGACTTTTTCTTGTAACTGAAAACCAGACTATCATATGGGACTGTTTTTTTCTTTTTAAAAATGGTGTACGAAGCAGCCTTGCTCAACTATCCCCTCTCCCCTCATTATACACCCTTAACCCAAGGACAGTGCTTGAAATAATGACTAGTAGAGAGGCTCATGAGCTGTTATTAAAATTCTAAATGATCCATCATGTATCTCATCTCTGCCTCTTCACTGCTCATCTTTGGGGTTCTGCTGTATCTTCCTTGGACATAAAATTTTTTAAAGCAAAGGATTTGAAGATTATCATTTGTAATTAACTTAAATTCAGTGATTTGAGTTCTATACTATAATTTCTTTCAGTGGCGTCATCAGTGAATCATTAGCAATCAATATATTAAATAAGCATGACTGTGCATATTTGCTGTCACACAGCATTCTAAATAATGTACCATGTAACTCGTGCAGAGTTTCTAAATCTTGATTATTTAAACAAAAGCAGATTTTATCTTTGCAAATCTTTACAAAGATGTCCAACAACTGGGAGAAAGAGAGAGAAAGAGAAAGAGTGAGAAAGACAGAGAGAGGAGAGAGAGACAAATGAGTTATTTGGTTTGTATTTTTTAAAAAGATTTATTTATTTATTTATCCCCCCCCCCCCCACTTTGTCTGTTCTCTGTTCTCTGTGTTCTTCTTTGTCCACTTCTGTTGTCATCAGCGGCACGGGAATCTGTGTTTGTTTTCATTGCATCATCTTGTTGTGTCAGCTCTCCGTGTGGGCGGCGCCATTCCTGGGCAGGCTGCACTTTCTTTCGCGCTGGGCGGCTCTCCTTACGGGGCGCACTGCTTGCGCGTGGGGCTCCCCTGTGTGGGGGACACCCCTGCGTGGTGCGGCACTCCTTGCGCGCATCAGCACTGCGCATGGGGCAGCTCCACACGGGTCAAGGAGGCCCGGGGTTTGAACCGCGGACCTCCCATGCGGTAGACGGACGCCCTAACCACTGGGCAAAGTCCGCTTCCTGGGTTATTTGGTTTTGGTTTCCATCTACCGTGCATTTTCCTGGTCTTAATATTTTTTCTCTGTTTATTTTCCATTAAAAAGGAAGTGAGTATATAATCTAACATGGACTATTTAAAAAAAATTCAGAACGTGGTTTTACTTTGAGTGTATTAGTTCATACCGTTTTCAAGCCATTCATGTCCTAGTATTATTTATGGGATGAATTGCTATGCAGCTCAGTTAAATCTGAAGCTGGGGTTGTGAACACTACACCAGATTCTCAGGGTCTCCTTCCAGCCAGGAATTTCCTCTTAAGATGTACTGATAAAATGTTGATTGCTTAGAAAACAAAGTTGCAATATTCATCACTTTGTGAGCACCATGACAAATTACAGAGCATTGTTGTTTAAATTAAATGTTAAAGTAGGTTAGTCCAGGCATTTATAATGGTGCATGTAATTAGCCCAAACACCGATGAAATATCAACAAATTAACTGCTTTTGAAGAAAAAAAAAGTAATATTCGAAATACTCAAATACGAGCACTGGGGCCTTTAAACAAATGATGTCACACAGTCTGGGAGGCTTTGTCATGTTCGGTAAATTAGCATGGCCTAACCACAGCAGAAAATTTTCCTTGAGCTGCAATAAAGACTAAATGCTTTCAGACTCCCATGATCCTTTGTAGTCATCATTTTAAAGCACTGCCTTAGTGAGCTAAACCTGTAAAGTTTTCTTTTGAGCGGCTGTGAGTTGATTAGATCTATTTCAGCCTAGTAGTGGTAATAGGCTCCTCTCTGCGAAACTGCTTACCCTCTGCTCCCCTGGCAGCTGGAGAGACTGGAATTAATCAGGTCTGCTGGGGACTTCCTCAGCGTCTCCGCAGGCCAGCGACTCTGGAATCATTTACCACAGAATCTGACTGTCAACTCTTTGTCATTTAGGCTTTTGATTATGCTATCTTTCTTTCTCTTGTGTTTTTTTTTTTTCCCAGAGAAAAAAAAAAGGACGTGGATGGCAGATTATCCTAATGCGGAATTTCACTGGTGACTTATACAGGTATCCATGATCACCTTTGATCTGCCCTTAAAAGAATACAGGTGTGTGCTAAGATAGTGAGGATCTGCTATTAAAATGAACTTTTTCCCCCTTATTAAGATATATGTCCAGCCAAAAGGAAGGCAACATTACTAGGAACATGATCTTTGGATCTCAATAAGGAATATTTGGAGATCTCATTTTTGAACGACCTTTATGATTTTCTTCAGCGATATCCCATAAAGTTTTTAGTTTGTATTTCAGTGTGTGCAGAATCACTACTTAAAACACAAAGTGCATTAGCATTCACAGCAAAACTCTTTCACGTACCCACAGAAATTACAAAGAAACAGATTCAAGTCCACATAAAAATCTACGAATCTAATTTCAGTATTTGATTTTCTTAGATGCAAATATCCTGATAATTGAGTTTATTTTATGCTTAAAATTCAAAAAAGTTCCCATAATGTCATAACAAAAATAAACCACCCAAATCAAAGTACAATTTTACATTAAGAATGCTTATCTTGGGGCAACTTTCACTCCAATTTAACAACCAAGGATATTTTCTCTTAGTTCAGCATTCTAATTGTTTGACAGAGTTCTCCTTCCTAGGGAAACATGCACCCAATAGAGTAAAGAAATTTAAATATCTTCTCGAGGGTATAACCATAATAATTATATGTAAATGCTGGGACTTAATGTTTCTAAAATTGTGATACATAATATTCTAGGATAAATGCAATCCCCCTAAAAGTATTTTTGCAAACAATATTTTCTTTCACCTAATTGGTATGAAGGCTGTGTAATAAGTCAAACAGAGGAATACTGTATATTGTAAATGCCAAGATGTAATGAATACATCAGTATCACATGGCCCATACCAATAAGTGTGTTACTGAAACAGACAACAGACTCCATGTGTTTACCTTATGACAGGAATGTCCTGCTTTCTGTATGCATTTTCAGAGCGCAGCAACAAGTTTCACCTCAGGAACTGTGAATTATGTAGCTTGTGTACTCTCCCTAGAATGCATCTTTCTCATTTGTTCTGTTCTGACACTGTTTATGTCTGGTTGAACCACAAACAGACATAAATACAGCAGCGATCTGAGGGTTCGCTGACGGGTGTGTTTGCTGTGTGGAGCGGGTGTGTCTAAGCCTCTCTGGAGGTGAAACTGGGCGGCTGAGCCCAAGAATTAATGATGCTAAAGACACACAGCTGATTTACACGGCACTGACATTTTTGGCTTTTATATTTTTGAGAACGGTATTTTTTTTTTAAAAAGGATTCAAACCTTCCTGAAGAACATGTAGACCTACATGACTTGGCAGAGTGTTTGCTCCTTGGCCCCCACGCTTTGTCACCGTCTTCTCTCCTCGGCTCCTGGTCAGGGGCTCCGGCTACAGCTGCCATCTCAACGCTTTTTCCTTTGGGGAAGGCAAGACGCCCGGCGCCTCCCGGGGTCTTCCCCTCCACGGCTCGCTAGCCAGCCCGAGAGGGGCGAGCCCTCCTGCCACCGTGCGCTCCGCGGCCTCGCCGTGCCAGCAGGACCCGGGGCCTGGGTCCGCGGCTGCTCTCAGGTGTCCCGGGCGTCAGCCTTGTCAAGGGAGTCGCTAGGCTAATTTGGCTTTGCCCCTTCCAATGATGCCGCGTGCACTTGGCAAAATTCTACGGGAGGAGTGGAGGAGTGGCGGGGACAGAGAGAGACCAGGGAGCGCGGGAGCGCGGGAGCGCGGCTCACTAATTGAGCTATTTAACAGGCCTCAGAGCCACCTGGAAGGCAGCCAGTCATTGCACAGTGTCTAATAGTATAGCGATTCCTGAATCATTCCAAGTAAGAACTTTCACATATTTGTTTGTTTGTTTTCATTTGTCTTTTGGGGTGGCGTGGGAAGAGGAGAAGGTGGGAATAAGAGCAGAGAAGTGGGGAGGGCAAAAACAGGGGACAAACTGTGGAGCGTATGCACGTCCAGAAATTGAAGTGTGAAGAGCCAGTATGCATTCTAAGAGCCAAGAAGATAATGTATATTGGCAAAAAAAAAAAAAAAAAAAAAGGGTGGGGATTTGTACAGGACTATAATTATCTTTATAAAGTGTCCTTGTTCCCTCTAACTAGGTAATCCTCTACCATCCTGGTAAATTTCCTAGGCCATTTTCTGAGAGTGGACTGGCTTCTCTCATGCTCTTCTTGCAAGGGAGGCCTCAGGTTGGAGCAGTGCACACAAGTGATGATTTGCTTTGGGAACTGCCCTTGGACAGAGAGGATTTGTTGACTGGCAAGATGGCTGGAGGAGTGAAACTCTGCCAACCCATACCCCTCTTTTCTTTCTAAACTTGGCGCCAAGTCTCCCTTTTCCTGGAAGCTTCTGGGACTGCTCCCTCTCCATCCCTTTCAATCCTTTGTATGCACATTTTATATCAGCGTGTTCACATGGAATCCATTTCTATTAATTGATTCCTTTTCTGAGCCATTGGTATCTGCTTCATCTTCTTGACAAGAAAGTGAGCTCTCTCACCGCGGGATGTCTTCCACTTCCTTAATTTTTTTCCTACAATGCTTTCTCTAATACTTTGTGTGCTGTAAGCATTCACTAAGTTTTATTTACTGAGCTACTGTGGAGAATGGTAGCTGTTAGATGAAGCTTCCATTCAGTTAAAATCTTGGCCAAGCCATTGACATTCTCTGTGCCTCGTTTGATCAATATTAAGCATAACCACAATGATACATTTTCAAATGTTCTGTGAAAATTAATGGATAATGAATGACGACCGTGCAAGATAGTGATTAAGAGGGCCGGCTCTGGAGCCAGGCTGCCTGGTTTGGATCCTGGATCTGCACTTACTGACTGTTCAATAATTATAATGCTTTAAATTCGCCATTCAGTTTTACACTTCACAGTTATTGAATGTTTACTGTGTACCAGCCATGGTGACAAGGACTTTCTAAGCATTCTCGCACGTCATCATCATGGCACCCTTATGCAATCCATACAGTTATTATTTCCATTTTGCACATGGAGAAAGCCAAATGGTTAACATAATGCTTGGTATATAGTAGGTACTCAAGAGTAGTCAAACTAAAGCACTCTGATGAATTCAAGACTTCGTTCAAAGCTGCAGTTGAAAGAGAGGACCAAGGCATCGCTCATTTCTCTAATCTTCCTCAATCTGCTTCTGAGTCTATGCTCTATGGAGCAATGCGATCCTGGCCAGAATGTATATTCAGCCATGGGCACAGTTTACAGCAAAGTCAAAAATAAACAGAGTGAAGCCTGCCTCCTGTTCTCGCCAACTCTGCTTTCCCTGCACACTACATTCTGATTTTAATGTCCCAGCCAAGGGCCCATAAAAGGGCTCTACCACTGAGATTGGCTTCTCCTCAAACTGTCAGAACTACTGCCAAGTGTTGCTGTCAAATCGCGGCACATCTTTTCCCTTTCAGAATTCTGAGACTCTCCATGGCTTGGGAAAAAAAAGTAAATTTGTATGTGTATGTGTTGTTTGTGTTTCTGTATGTGTGTGTGTGTGTGTGTGTGTTCTCAGACTCGAGGGGTGACTTATGTTTTGGTCTAATTTGTAAGTGACTATATCAGTAAATGAACTTGTCTGATACCAGGGATGTGTCTAGAATTTAGTGAGCAGTTGGTGTACCTTTTAAGGGATAAAAAAGTATTTTCTCCAGTTTAATATTTTCTTTATATAATTCTCTTGTAAATATGATAATAATTTTTCTTGTTCCAACCTTAAGTAAGATATATTTTTATTTTTATTATTACAAATAGACATAATCTCATCTTTTTTTTGTTCCTGAGTCACTTGACTGAGTTTTAAAGTTTTTTTGAGGAGCCCAATAGAAGACTTTTAAAATTGAAAAGGATTTATGAAATATCTTCCCCTTTTAATGAAGTCTTTTACAAAAAATTACTCAGCAAGATTCAAAGGCAGTTAGGATGATGTCAAAGCAGCTAAATCCAAGATGGGGCTGGAGAACCCAGTAGGGTGTTGTACAGAGGACAGGCAAAACAACTGATGGTGCACGTTCCTCAATGGGCACAAATGGGGGGTACACGGGAGCTCTATCTTCTGCATGATTTTTCTGTAAACCTATAACTTCTCTAATAGAAAAAAAATCCATGTTGTCTATTTTTGATTTAAAAAAAAACCTCTCTGAAATAATCCTATTTACCAAGCATTTCCTGTTTCACGAAATCCTAATAGAGACTGGAAGACGAGATAGACTTCCCATTCTACAGATGAGGGCAACAAGGCTGATAGAAACAATTCCTTCCGTCAGGGCCACGTATCAGCTCGGTGTCAGTGCTTGTTTCACACCCCGGCTCTCTAACCCCAGAGTCGGCTGCACTCTCTTGGCATTCAAATTTTACAATTAAATCATCAGAAACTCATATTTTGTGTCCATCCTGGTTTGGGGCTTCAGATTAGGGTTCCCTAAAAAAAAATAGGCTGCCTGATTAAATTTGTTTGACAACAACGAGTAACATTTTATTTGTACATTTATCAGTATGTGACATGGGGCATATTTCTAATTTCAAAAAAATCATTCCTTGTTTATCAAAATTAGAAATTTAACCAGGCATGCTGCATTTTTATTCACTCCATCTCACTACCCTAGTCAGAATGTACCCAGAGTAAGAACGGCAAAGCAGGTTTGCTCCATCTCAGCCCCCCTGAAATTCCCTCTGGGCATCCAGGCAGGTTGGAGGGGCTGCTGTTTTGTTGTCCTTTCCATTTCCCGTCGGAGCCAGGCACTTTCTTCCTTCCTGCTCTGATTTGCTGGCCTCAAACCTCTGGAAGCTCAGGATGTCAAGAGCAGCCTCTGGACAGGTAGCCTCTGGACAGGCGGCCTCCGCGCTGCGGCCCGCGGGTGGCTCCCGCCCACAGCTCCGGCTTGGCCGCTCTCCTTCCGGGCGCCCACTGTGGCAGGGGCCCAGCCTGTGCTGCTCCTGCAAAGAACTCTCCTGCCAAAGCCGCTGCCCCGGCAAGGCCCACGGAGATTTGTGGCACTGCTCTTGGCGGTGTTGCCTTTGCAGGTCCATACCCTGGACCTCAAGCTGGAGTCCCTGAGGGTTGAGCAGGAGAAAAAAATTGAGCATCCGGTACCAGGCTTTGCTGAAGATGTCCTAATCTTCCTACCACAGCCCAGAGGCAACCTTCCCCGGGGCTTCTCCAGCCTGCAGGTCAATAAACCCCACCACCCAGCCCCACAGACAAGCCCGCTCAGGCCTGCGCCCAGTGGGGTGTGGTTGATGCTCTGAGACACACTGGGCTGCCCCCAATTTTTTTTGTGGGGGCCGGGTTGCTTTTTCTCCATCTCTGAGCAAAAACACTGCACATCACCTGCTGGAGGGGACCATGTGTGAGTCATAGGGATTTTTTTTTTCAGGTGAAAATGAATGAGCAACAGACTCGATTCTTGGAGGAGGAAAATATCCGAAGGCAAATGGCCCAGACGCAAATGGACATATGAAGGAGGCCACCCAGGACGGTGCACAATCAGCCCCGGGTGTCAATCTAGCTCTTTCCGTTGTCCTGTATATCATCGGACAAGGTAAATTTCCAGAGGCTCTAAGTGCACCTGGAGGGACCAGGATCCCTAGTGAATTTCTTTTTTTTTTTTTAAAGATTTATTTATTTATTTAATTACCCCCCCTCCCCCGGTTGTCTGTTCTCTGTGTCTATTTGCTGCGTCTTGTTTCTTTGTCTGCTTCTGTTGTCATCTGGCACGGGAAGTGTGGGCGGCGCCATTCCTGGGCAGGCTGCGCTTTCTTTCATGCTGGGCGGCTCTCCTTACGGGGTGCACTCCTTGCGCGTGGGGCTCCCCTGTGCGGGGGACACCCCTGCGTGGCAGGGCACTCCTTGCGCGCATCAGCACTGTGCATGGGCCAGCTCCACACGGGTCAAGGAGGCCCAGGGTTTGAACCGCGGACCTCCCATATGGTAGACAGACGCCCTAACCACTGGGCCAAGTCCGTTTCCCCCTAGTGAATTTCTGAGACGTGGGGGAAAAGGGACATTCCTGACTCGATTGGAACTTTCAGCCATTCCGTCAGAGCTAACTGAATTCCAGAAAGAAGACATAAAACCAGTTCTTTTGTAATTATTATGGGAATTCTTGGGGTTGCTGTGGCACAAACCCTACCCTGGGTTTACTCAAGACCCAACGGTGATCCTCAGAAGTCACTAGTAGAGCCTGTCTACTGGTCCCGTTCAGAATCGTATCTTGGGATGAGAATCAGTGTGTTGTACTGGAAAGAAATAAGCTCTGGGGGCTAAATCTGGATTCAATTTAAGCAATAGAGTATTTGCCAGCTCAATGACATTGGGCAATTTCTGAACTTTGATTATTTTATAAATACTGTTTTGACAGCATGCCCTAGAGTTTCAACGAGAGCAGGGATTAGTTAAAGGCATTGTAATACTATCATTATTATAGTCATTATTATTAACATTGGAATTAGCATTACATCAACCTATATATAGGACTTCTCAGCATGCATTTGCAGATCTTTTGTATGGAGTCTTCTATTCTTTAAATCTGTTAGCCTCATGTGACTATTGAACTCTTGAAATGCTATATGCCGTATGTGTACAACACATGCTAGATTTCGACCACATGGTGGGAAAATAAGAATTGAAAGTATCTCAGTTATATTTTCATATGATTACATGTTGAAATAATAATTTGCATAAATTGCATTAAATAAAATATTAAAATCAATTTCAACTGTTTTCTTTTCACTTATTTTCATGTGGCTGGTAGAAAATCTAAAGTTACATAGGTGTTTTGCATTTGTGGTTTGAATCATATTCCTATTGGACAATGCTGCTTAAAAGAAGTCAGGTCATGGGCCTAAACAGAGCGTTAATGCAATTGGGCCATTTCCTTTTTATTCCATTTTCTCCTCTTTATCTCTGTATTCTCAGAAGGCTTTGTCCTGCATAACATTTTCTAAAGATATTTTTTCCCCCTGATAAGCAGTGTAATATGGAGCTAGGAAGAATGACATATATAAGAGGGACCAAAAGAAACGATGAGAAAAGAATTTGATCCATCAAGGGGGGATCAATGTTACTTTGAAACATATTAAAAATTCTTATATCTGGAGTTACATATTTTGATTAACATAGTAAGAAATCTTCAATGCATGACCCCCAAATTGTAAACAATGTAAGGAAAGATGGATACATTGGGCCCATAAAAATGAAAAACTTTTGGCTACCAAAGGACATTATTAAGAAAGTGAAAAGAAAATGTACAAAATGAGAGAAAGTAGTTTTTGAATCAAAGATCTGATAAGGGTTTATTATCCAGAATATATGATGAACTCTTACAACTAAACAACAAAAATACCAAGAATCCAATTAAAAAAATGGGTAATGGACTTGAATAGATATTTCTCCAAATATATTCAATTAGCTAATAAGTATATGAAATGATGGTCAATGACATTAAATATTAGGGAAATGCAAAACAAAACCATAATGAAATACCCCGTCACATGGACTAGGGTGGCTAAAATAAAAAAGAACAATATTAAGTGTTGACAAGGATGTGGAGAAGTTGGACTCCTCACACACTGCTGGTGGAAGTGTAAATGGTGCAGCCACTGTTTTTTGAGTCTGGCAGTCTGTCAACAAGTTAACTCTATATTTCACATATGACCCAGGAATTCCACTCTTAAGTATATACCCAAAGGAATTGATAACAGGTACTCAAACAAGTACATGGACCTGCATGTTTATAGCAGCATTATTTACAATAGCCCAAAGGTGGAAACAGCCCAAATGTCCATCAATGGATAAATGGATAGTTTGTGATTTCTACATACAGTGGGATATTATTCAGCCAAAGAAAGGAAAGTGCATGTCACAATGTGTATGAACCTCAAAAACACTGTGGTAAGTGAAAGAAGCTTGACACAGATGGTCACATATTGCTAATTTATACAAAATATCCAGAAGAGGTAGTTACCCGCACTAGGAGAAGGGAAGAATGGGGAGCAACTGTGTAGCAGTTTGATATAGTTATGAATTCCAAAAATAGATATTAGATTGTTTGTAAACTGGTCTGTACCTGGGCATGATTAAATTATGATTAGGGCTTTGATTGGGCCATGTCATTAGGGCATTGAGTCCTCGCCCCTTGGTGGGTGGGGACTCATGGATAAAAGACACAATGAAGGACAGAGTTGGAGATTTTGATGTTGGACTTTTGATTTGGAGTTTGATGCTGGAGTCTTGAGCTGGAGCCCCAGGAAGTAAGCTCACAGAGGAAAGAGAAGCAAGCCCTGGGAAGAGAGGACCTGAGCTAGGAGAAGAAAACAGAGGAATAGAGATAGCGCCTTAGACATGGCAGAGACCCTGGGGAGAGAGTCAGTTTGCCTGATAGTCTATAGCTGACCTTGTGGAGAGAGGCAGAGCCTAGAGAGCCTCATAGTCTAAGCTGACCTTGTGGAGAAAACAGAAGACCTGATCCCAGAGAGGAACCCAGGAAGCCTGAACCCTGGCAGCCCTTGGCAGCCGTCTTGCTACAACATGGGAAAATAGACTTTGGTGAGGGAAGGAACTGATGCTTTATTGCCTGGTATCTGTAAGCTACTACCCGAAATAAATAGCCTTAATAAGCATTAGCAGACTTCTGGTATTTTTCATCAGCACCCCTTTGGGTGACTAATACAAACTGCTTAATAGGTTTGGTGTTTCCTGTGGTGATGAAAATGTTTTGGAACTAGACAGAGTTGGTGGTTGCACAATAATGTAAATGTACTAAAAGTCACTGAATAGTTCACTTTAATTCTATATTATGCCAATTTTAACTCAATTAAAAAAAGAGAGAGAGAAATCTTCAATGCCAAAGACAAATTGCAAAAGACAAATTGCAAAGAGTACCAAATAGGATGACTGCACTTGGACATTTGCTGAAATAATTAAAGAATTTTAGTATTGGCTCAGCTACTGAAATTTCAAAGAAATAAAAGTCAAATATAGTATATATATGATTGTGTGATTCCCAATTAAAGTATTTGAGATCTACATTTGTGAGCCAAGATCCAATATATTTTCTAAGACTTTTAGAAAAGCAGAGTATAGCAATTTGAGATGATTATGAATTCCAAAAATAGATATTGGATTATGTTTGTAATCTGGTCTGTACTTGGGCATGATTAATTTATGATTAGGGCTTTGATTGGGCCACATCATTAGGGCGTTGAGTCCCTACCCCTTGGTGGGTGGGGACTCACAAATAAAAGGCATGGCAAAGGACAGTGTTGAGGGTTTCTGAAGTTGGGGTTTTGATGTTGGAGTTTGATGCTGAAGCCTTAAGCCAGAGCCCCGGATAGTATGCTCACAGAGGAAAGAGAAGCAAGCCCAAGAAGAGAGGAACACTGAGCCTGAAGAGAAGCAAGCCTCAGGAAGAGAGGAACCCTGACCCAGAGAGATGCACGACCCTGGAAGGAAGGAACCCAGGAAGCCTGAACCCTCACAGATATTGGCAGCCATCTTGCTCTAACACGTGATAATAGACTGAAAATAGACTTTGGTGAGGGACGTAACTTATGCTTTATGGCCTGGTATCTGTAAACTCCTACCCCAAATAAATACCCTTTAAAAAAACCAACCAATTTCTGGTATTTTGCATCAGCACCCCTTTGGCTAACCAATACACTGAACAAACCTGGAAATGCCTGATACATATATTACACCATGTAAATAGGTGCAAAAATTTCCCTTTATTTTTGTAGGGATGTGAAATTCTGGACACACACACACACATATAAATGGGAGCACTACAACTATTTTTCTGCTTCACCTCTTTTCTCTATGTAATGCTGTTGAACTTTCCCTTTTAAAGATTAATCAAAGTCTGCATTTACAATCAGTTTAAGACTGTCACTGTAATTTTGAGTTCATATAATGAGATAGGAATTAAATAGATTAAACAAAATTAAACCTTGTATACAATAGTAGGAAACATTTGCGGATTTCTTCATGCCATGGCTGGCGCCAAAAGACTTGCCAGGAGAGTGACTTAAAATTAGCTTGAAGGTCTTGCCCATTTGATATCAGTGGGAAGTGGCTGTGACTAGGTATTTCACCACAATAGTGGAGACTTTCACAATAATCTTGTTTTATCAAGTATCTTTTAAAAAAAGGAAAGAGGTAAAATACTTTAAGGGAAATTCTGCTTTTCCACGCCCCAAAACTCTAGCTCCTTAGAGTGGGTCCAATTTGGCCATACCTTCTCTTCCTCTTTAATTCTTTGGGCCAGTCCCCTCTGAATTTGGGGCAGGGTCAGGGATAAAAATATCAGAGACATTCTCACATACCTAGTTGTTTATTGGTGCTGGTGCAGTGGCTCTGGTCCAAGCAAGCTTGGTCTTATTCCATCTGATGAGGGGTGTCTCTTCTAAAGTTCTGGCCTCTGCAGAGGAAGTGTGGGCAGTTCCTTTAGGGTGTGCTCTGCTGAGGACTCCCTCAAAGAAGTCCACTCCCTTGGGTCCCTCCAGCAGTCCACGCTCCCAACCCCAATCTTGGTTTACCCCTGTGTGCCTGCCTCTGCAAAGCTCCTTTTTTTCCTGCAGCTGGGAGCCCAGGGAACTAGAGAAGGGTGTCCTTCAGCCTACTGTGCTGCCCAAGGCTATTCCACGGCCTCCTCTCCCTTTCAGGCATTGCCAGACCAGTTTAGGCACCAGTTCTGACCTTCTTTTGTCCACTGTAGTCAGAGTCTACATGTCAAGTTTCATTGAGAATACCCTCATTTGTACCTTTTGAGCACAGTCCCAATGTATACTTCATTTATTTATTTATTTAAAAGATTTGTTTATTTATTTCTCTCCCCTTCTTGTGTCCATTCGCTGTGTGTTCTTCTGTGACCGCTTCTATCCTTATCAGCGGCACCCGGGATCTGCGTTTCTTTTGGTTGCATCATCTTGTTGTGTCAGCTCTCCATGTGTGCGGTGCCATTTTCTTTTGTGCTGGGCAGCTTTCCTTATGGGGCGCACTCCTTGCGCAAGGGGCTCCCCTATGAGGGTGACACCCCTGTGTAGCATGGCACTCCTTGCACGCATCAGCACTGCGCATGGGCCAGCTCCACACGGGTCAAGGAGGCCTGGGGTTTGAACTGCGGACCTCCCATGTGATAGGCAGATGCCCTATCCATTGGGTCAAGTCTGCTTCCCCAATGTGTACTTTAAATTTTAACCAATTACTAAGCTTCCAACTGAGGAGGGAGATATTGTTTATTCTTCCGGTAGACACCCCAGCTCAACCACTGGTTCTCTTAGAGACCTTGTGGGGAGGGGAGGGAGAAATCCCTCCATTTCTAACACTATGGACCTGTAAGGTCAACCTCCGCATGACCTGTGCCCTCTTCTCCACTTCATGGTTTTACTCTATTGATTGGGAAAAGGGGGAGGGCCCTTGAGGGGGTAGCAGGACTGATCTGCCATCTCTTAATAAACAGGAGAGGGGATGGTGTTTGGCTTACACTTTGTATCAGTTTCGGGCCTTAGTGTGCATTGCAGCTCAAAAGGAAAAGCCCCACTCGCCATCCTCTTGAGGTTCTTGTTAAATCATCAGCGCCGTTCCTGGACTTTTTCTAGTTTTTCTTTGGGCATATGGGGGAATTGCATATCCCTGACTCCTTGAGGTTAGGACTGAGGTTAGGACTGGCCACGCTCTCTCTGATAAATATGTCACTTCGGGAGGGAAGTTATGAGAGCCAGAATGATATTTACTACATTCCCATTGCCATGTCTAGAATGATTGTGGAGGAAAATATCTACATGGAGCTCCTAATAGCCTGGCTTTCCTAGTCTCTATCTGGAGCAGGACCTCCCTACTGTCTTTGTGTTGGATATTTAGTGTGAGTGAGAAATAAAAATTCTTGGTGGTTTTTTTTTTTTTGGTGTTATTTGTCACCATAGAAAAATCTAGTCTTTCTTGACTAACACAAAGCTGCTGCATTGAACGTGAGACACCAGATCAGAAGCTGGATCAGAACTAGCAGGTACAGATGTTCTTTATGCAAGAAACTAAGGGGTACCCAGACCGAACCTAGCATTGTTCTCAACATAACAAGAACATGTGCTGAGGAAAAAGGCAGCTGTGGAATGAAAGTCATGATCGGGCTAGGTTGTAGTCTTTGCAAGACACCTGTTTTGACTCTGCATACGCTGATTCAAAATTTCTCCTCATGCTTTCTTTCATTCAAAGTTATGCCTGCAACAGACATAAACTTCTAATTTAACTTTTAGCAGCTAACCACTAGTAATTTTTTTTCAGTTGATCTGTGTTGCTCTTAATGTGCCATATTTATGATTATAGTTTCTTTACTGAGTTCTAATAGCAAATAATAAACAGTGTAGGTGATTCCAGAGCATGTTGGATTCTGAGGGTGGGAATATCCTGTAATCAGTTGGCTTGAAAGGGAGTCAGCGATACATCTTTGCAAGCATGCGGGGAGTGGTAATGTTTCCTGCCATAGAGTCAGGGCACGTGTTGTTCTTTACGCTGCACTCAACTGAACGCATCCATGCTAAATACATAGCTGATGGATTCTGAGTGGAAATGCACTCCTAAGTCATAATGTCTCCCCTTTTGAAAGGTATGATGACAATGACATGGATATGTTTGACTCGGCCTGTTTGTGGGAATGAAGCTGGAAACTGCTTACCTTATTCCACCTTCTGGAACAGGGTTACTGGTTAGGCTAAGAAGGATTTGCTGGGCTCCAGGGCTAACTGCTTGCTTTTGCAAGATCCAAGGTATTGTTTATGTCACCTGCTAGTTGAGCCAGATGTATGATAGAAATGACCCTACCCTCTCCATTTGGTCAGGTTCTCCAGGGGAAACACAGGGGAAAACATTAATTTTGTCCATGGATATTACTCTCTAAAATATAACATTGTGGATCACATGCCTCTTAATTATTCTGAATTTTGGCAGTTTAAATGGAAAGTTGTTTTGAGCAAAAACCACCTACTACAAAAATAATTAGTGGTCCAACAAGCATTGGCCATGTGGTACTAAATCTGGGAGAATCTCAGGTCTCAAACTGCTACTTAAGTGCCTACAGCTAAAAATTGCAAAATTGAATGGGCAAGTAAGTATGGTCATTAAAATTTAAGTAGATGAAAATTGGATAATTGCATGCTGCTTTTTATCCTGACACACATTGTATTAAAAGTTACTGTGTAGAACCATCTTCTTGAGAAATAAATAGATGAGATAATTAAACATGTGACTATTTCTAAATCATATTGAGGAGAGTAAAACAATTGGCCAAGATTCTTTTACTGCTCCTCTACTGCCCAACTCAGCCCTGACACACATTCTAGGCACTGAATAAACGTATTCTGTCTAGTAATGTATGAATGTAAACAAAAACCCTATCTTTCTGTTAAAATTGAATTTAGTACAATGGAGAGAATTATTTTCAAATGCAGCCCAGAATCAGACACAAATCATCCCTATTTAGCCCTAAATTAGCATGAAGACCATTGTTTTTATCAAGTTTTCAAGGTTTGTGTAATGACCCTGAGAGAGCTGGGAGTATTTGTGGTATGTTCTCTAGATTAAATCAATGTAAAAGTACATCTAAATTCTCCACTGCTTTAATATAGTTATAATTATATATAATTATATATCTATATTTATATTATACTTTCTCTGAATTGTTCAAAATATCATTTTTGGGGGTGCATTTTGGAAATGCTAAAGGAAATGTCTGGGCTATAAGATTCAAATTAGGACATCATTTCGGTAGCTTTAAGCTACAGAAAGAAATTCATTGTTATGTTTCTTTCTCTCAAATCTTCCCAAGCCTAGGAATTGGAGATTGTTTGTAAAGTTTATATGTAGTTTTATGCTCAATAAATGCTTTCTAACTGACAGATTGGCTAATGAAATGACTTAAGGAAGTGTATCTTTTCATTTGTAATTGTTTGATCTGCATAAAGTAAGGCAAAGCAAAACAGACACTTCTAATCCATTCCTGTGGGTGTAAGCCTACTGTAGGTGGGACCTTTTGATTAGATTATTTCAGTTAAGGGTCTTTGATTAGGTTACTTCAGTAAGGCATGGCCCAGGCTGGGTCTTAATCCTCTTTTTTGGAATCCTTTATGAATGGGATGGGTGTGCAGAGACAGACGGCGAGAAAGCCCTGGGAGCTGAGAGACAACCATGAAGCCAGAAACTGCAAACAAGGGAGCATGGAGGAGAAGGCAGATAGCGGCATGTGCCTTCCCATGTGAAAGGAGAGTCCAGGATCGTGGGCATCTGGTCTTTGGGGAGAGAGCATAGCCTGAGGATGCCTTCATTTGGACCCTTTTCTCAGCCTCGGAACTGTGAGCTTGCAAGCCAACAAACCCCACTGTAAAAGTCAAACTGTTTCTGGCGTATTGCTTTCGGCAGCTTTTAGCAAACTAATACAGAAGTGCACTTATCTTTCTGTAAGCGAAAACTTTTTTAAACAAATCAATTTTATTGGTACATATTAATAAAGCATAAATCCATCCAAAGTGTAAAATCAATGGTATTTGGTGTAATCACATATTTGTGCATTCATCACTTCAGTCATTCTTAGAGCACTTTCATTATGCCAATAATAATAATAAATAAAAAACTAACAAAACTCATCACCTCCCAATCTTTGCACCCCCTGACAAAAACAGCTGCTGCTCTTTTTTCTTCTCTTTTGTATATTTGTATTTTGAAAAATAGTTTTATATATGCAATCATCCATATTCATGTTTTACATGTGGTTTTACATACAGTCCCATTTACAGTTTTTAGCTTTCCTTCTAGTAATATACGTAACCTTAAACTTTCCTTTTCAGCCACTGTCACACCTTATAATACCTCTGCTAGTTACAAACACCATGGTAAGCTTCCACCATTTCTATTCATTTTCAAAGATTCGTAAACTACATTTTTACCATTTCTACACACATTAATCCTCAGCTTTCCATCCTTTACCCTCCTTCTACTTTCTGGTGGCCTATAATTTAACTATTAATTTCATGAATTTACACACTATATTTAGTTCACAATAGCACAATCATACATATGTGTCCTCTTGGGTCTGGCTTGTGTGCAGAAACTTTTAGCCAAGAATTACTCTTACATCGATAGCTGGGTCATAGCTCTTGAAAACTTGAATTTCCAATTAAAATAAATAAAAAGAAATCCTCATAGAGAGAGGGGGACTTGTTAGAATACCTAGTGTGACCAAGTAGTTCTAATGAGAAGACCTGATGACCATTTATTTCTGATTGTGGTTTTACTCTTCTGGAGCTAGCCTCCCAAGGTCAAAGCTGCAAGTAACTTGGCCAGGCTTCAGTTTTGCTTTCCTGATAAGTAACCATCAGTTCCACTTCCTCCTAAATGGCATCTTATTGCCCCTCAAGCTTTCATGCATTTTAGAGTGACCTGACATTTTCATAGGGAATAAAATTTATTCCCTGGGAGAATTTCACTCTTTCTCCTTTCACCTGGTGTGTCCCAGCAAAGAAGTACGCCATTATACATTCCTAATTACAAAGAGAAGTGAAGCTTAAAGACAGGTTGGCTGATTTGGTCAAAGTCCCCAAAACCCTACTTATTGGTGATTGGGGGGTGGGCTTAGAACCTTGTTTCCAGGCTTCTGGGTTTCCTGTTGAACTTCTTGTCCACAAGCCGCCATGCGAAATGGGAACCTGCTTGATTTCTCTGGAGATCATGGCTTCCGACATACTGATAACCTGATTAAATGGGCAAGGCAGGTAAAGCACAGAGCACAATGCCTGGCACAAAAGAAGCATTGGTCAGTGCTGGCCCTCATTATGATAAGTGAGTATTTTTCTTACTTTTTTCAAAACTACTAAACCTAGCTAGGTTATGGATCACTCTAATATCAGTATAGAATACAGCACATATATTTTGAAACCTTTACTTTAAAACATCCTTGTCACCCAAAAGGCTTCACAAAAATCAACCATCCTTCACACAAATTCAGCTTCAAATTTTAGTCATCACCTTAAGGTCAGGGTTAAGCCTCATAATGACCTTGGGATTTCTAGATATTAATATCACCAGGCCACATATTAGCCTAATTAATGAATTCATACATAGCTATCATTTATTGACCACTTGTTATGTGCCAGTGGCCAAAGATGATTTAATCTTCAAAACGTTATCCATGCGCAGCGGATCTCATGATTGGAATGTGGGTCTGGGTGACAGGTGACTTTAGCATACTGTATTCTCTCCCATAGTTTAAGTTCCTATATGGTTTCTTCACTTCATCCTTATTTCCCCAGAGCTTTGACTTTAAATTTAAGGTAAAAACCCATTTCATTTTGTCTTCCTTGGCAAAATGACATAACCAGTGTAGAGGTTCGGTGATTCTTCCTTCGCATGTATTCACCCGTCCAACCCCTTAACTCTTCTACCTTTTCTACCATTCAGAGGCCTCCTTGGAGCTGAGGATGGTGCTGCCTGACCCTGAGCTCTGGGGCCAGCCCAGTGCATCTCCCTGGACAACTCTGACTTGTCTTTCAGGTCTCAGTCAGCATCTCCTTACGACCCTCCTTCCCGGACCCTAAATCTAATGAGGCCTCCCAAATTTAATGCTCTCGATGCACTCTTTATTTTCCCCTTAAACTGTTTATTATAGCTTGTAACTGTAAGTTTATTGTAGAATACTTGTTTAAAAGTGATGTTCCCTAACTCTGCCAGAAGTGGAGGCTGTAATTGCTGTGCTCACCGCTTCTCAGCACCTGGCATAGTGTCAGTGTCGGGAGAAGACAAAAAAGGACAGAGGGAGCTGGCCTAGGCTGAGGCATCTGAACCAGCGTCCCTGAGGTAGGGAGGGCGGTCAGCAACGTGAAGGGAGGTTGGAGCGGAGGAGGGCGGGCAGCCATTGCTGGAGAACCTGCAAGAAGGACTGGAGAAAGGAGCACGGGGTGAGGAGAAGAGGGACCCCGGGTGGACCTGGAAGGATGACAGATGTAAAGAATATTACGCTTTATCCTAGGAAAAATGGGTGGGCTTTGAAAGGTTTTGAGCCCATGGGAAAACTGATCTGTGCTATGGCTACTCTAACTTTGCTTATTTTGTGGAGAATGGTTTGTAGTGAGAAGAGAACAACAGGGAGGGGACCAGTAGGGACTGTGAAAAGGAGTCGGCGGCATCTAGCTGATGGCAGTTTGGACTCTAGTGGTTGCCATGGAGATAGATAAATCATGGTGTCCAGAGACAGGTAGGAAGGCATGGTAATACCAATGGTCAACTTCTATTGGGTTTTGCTCTGTGCCAGGGGCTGGCTAACTCCAGGGAGAACTCTTGAAACACTCCCCTGTTAGGACTCCTAATCCCCATTTTGTGGATGTGGACACTGAGTCAAGGGTGGCAGAAGCAGACTGGTTAGCTACAGAGCTCAGAGTTTTAATCACAGCTGATAGAGTCTCTTGGCCTCTGAAACCAGAGGCAAAATTGGGAGTTGTTGGCATAGAGAAGTGGATTAAAGTAGATAAGACCATCAAGGGAGGCTATAGATGGAGGAGAAAGTAAGGGTCAGGACTAATTCCTGAGGCATTTAACATTTAGAGATGACGTAGAGGAGGAGGAGCCAGAAAATGAAGCCAAAAAGGGGTAGTCAGGGAGCAAAAGAAAAAAATGAGCCAATAGAAGAGACTTCTTCCCAGATGACATAGTCAAATCTGTTTTGGAGACCAAGAAATGCCCATCAGCTTTTAGGACATGAAGGTCATTGGTGACCTCATGTATCTAATATTTTAAAAATTGGTCATATTGAGATAGTTGTAAACTTTTCTCCTGAGGCCATTATTTTCTAGATTTAGAGTTGGAGAGAATATCAGATTCTGAAATGTTAATGACTTAATGTACACTGGTGTTTTCTGTTTTCATTTTATTATGCAGAGCACTTATAAGCTGAAATACATTTATGCACTTAAATAAGATTTTCCTCTGACTAAATTGCCAATCTCCTGAGAAAATTCCGATAAACTAAATTTTAATTAATCTCTGTTATACTCTTCTCATCTTTCCTCAAATGAATTAATTTTTTTCCCATATCAACTTAATACCTAGTTCACTTAAACACTAACTTTTATTTTAGGGCCCTTTCTTGTTTCTTACATTTTCTCTCAATTGATTTATTTTTCTTTCCAAAAAGTTCACATTTTAAATCTTGGTGCTTCTTTTCTATGATCTGGCTGATGTCCTATTTTATTCTCAATTATTCATATTTCCTTAATTCACTAAGCAAATATTTATTAAGCACCTTCGGTATGTTAGGCAGTGTGCTAGGTGCTGGAGAACAAAGATGGATAAAACACAATTCTTGCCATTAATGCTAACAGCTAAGTAAATGAGAAAGACACCTCAGTGGTTAATTGAAATGTAATGCAGTAAGTTCAGGGACCCTGTGTCTTAGGGATGTTCCTAACTGCATTGGGAAAGCTGGTGCCATGCTGAACCTTCAACATTGTACAGGTACCGGACAGGTGAGGAGGGAGAAGTCAGTGGATTGGAGAGTTCAGGCAATGAGCAGGGTATGAATGAAGGTGTGATGAGAATTGAGGGGTGGATCTGACCTGGCGATGCACCTGTGGGCATCATCAGAATACTGGAAGCCACTTCAGGGGAGAACTGAAGTGGATTGAAGTCCTAAACTGGGAGCAAAAACATCTAAAAAACAGGAGAAGAAGTAGAATCCAGGTAGGGGCAAGCAAAGGGAAACTTTAAGAGGTAGGTGTGAGATAAACTATAAGACTGCCTTGTGGTAGATTTCAGTGGAAGGAACGAGTTTCTAAAGGAGAGGGAGACATAACTACAATGTCAAATGTAGCAAATTAGTCCAGAAAGGTAAGCGTTAGAAAGTTTCTTCTGGGGAAGCGGACTTGGCCCAATGGATAGGGTGTCCGTCTACCACATAGGAGGTCCGTGGTTCAAACCCCGGGCCTCCTTGACCTGTGTGGAGCTGACCCATGCACAGTGCTGATGGGTGCAAGGAGTGCCCTGCCACAGAGGGGTGCCCCCCGCATAGGGGAGCCCCATGTGAAAGGAGTGCGCCCCATAAGGAGAGCTGCCCAGCATGAAAGAAAGTGCAGCCTGCCCAGGAATGGTGCCGCACACACGGAGAGCTGACGCAGCAAGATGATGCAACAAAAAGAGACACAGATTCCTGGTGCCCCTGGTAAGGATAAAAGCAGTCACAGAAGAACACACAGCAAATGTACACAGAGAGCAGACAACTGGCCGGTGGGGGCGGGAAGGGGAGAGAAATAAATAAAAAATAAATCTTTAAAAAAAAAAAGAAAGTTTCTTCTGAATTTGGCAGGTAGGAGGCCACTGGTGATCTTAGAAAGAGGAGTTTCAGTAGTATGGTTGATGCACAAACCATAGAGCAAGGTTTGAAACATGGATGAGAGGTGAAGGACTAGAATCAGTGAGAGAAGATTGCTCTGTTGAGAACTTTCAGTAAGGAAGACAGAAGAAAGATGGAGGAGAGGAGAGAGATGAGAGTATTTGCTAGAGATCAATATAGGGTCGAGAGGCATGTGTATTTATGTATGTTTGTATGTATGTATGAAAGAGCTTTGAACATAATTATCAAAAGAAGGGCTGGAAGTAGAGAAAGGGAATGATTTATATAACCAAATTCTATAAGAAATTTATATAACCAAATTCTATAAGGAGGGGACTTGACTCTGAACCAGAGCTGCAGATACTCTTAACCTCAGAAAATGGCCAATTTTATAAACACACACACATATGAGCTACATATATATATACATATAGGAATATATGTTTATATTTATATTCATACACATTCATTTAATCTTCATAATGTCCGTATGCGATATGACCTTTTATGTCCCCATTTTACAAATGAGGATGTGGAGATGCCAAAGGTTAATGAGTTTCCTGATGTCACAGTTAAGTGGCAGTGCGGGGATATGAACTCAGGCAGTGTGATTTTAGAATCTGTGCTGCTGACCCCTCTGCCACGTGCCTGTTTGTGTGTGGTCTAGACTTGGAAAGTGGCATAAGGAGGTGTTTCATTAGCATCACTCCACATCTGAAAGTACAAGCAGAAAAGGTAAATGGATGAACTGATCCTGGGTTGGAGGTTGGTGGTGTGACAACAAAGGGGAAATCCTTCTGGGGGGAGATCTTAAGTTTTAGATGTATCATCCAGAAAGATTCAGAGTGGTAGGTCATGAGGTCATGGGTTGGTTGTTATTTAAACAGACAACCAAAACCAAAGCAAATTATTGAACTACTACCTAGTACCAGACAGTGTTCTTAGCACATTCTCATACTTAAGGATGAGACTGATGTACATGTAGGTATCAGTAAAACAGTGACACATGTGCCTTACTCAAGGTAGGGATACCTAACTAGGCTTGTAGGTAGAAGGGGCTTCCTGTAGGAAATGCTACTGACTTGAGTCGCGAATAATGAGTAAGTTGTGAGACTCTAAGCCTTTTGAAATTTCAGATGCCTCAACTTGGAAATGGGGTTCAAAAAAATTTAACAAATGTAATTATGAGAATTAAAGTTGGTACTTCAGTGAAAGCATTTAGTGTGATGTCTGAGACATATTAAGCCATCATTAGATATGGTTATGACCATAAAATTATTTAGTAGGTGAAGAGCAGAAAGAAGCAGGACTATTGAATGTACCAAAAGAAACAAATAACTTGGTCATAGCAGAGGAGTTGGCAGCAACCAATGCCCTTGGTGACTACTTGGAATATGGTGGGTGGCAGTGATGGGGAGGCAAAAGGTTGCATGACCAGATTTTATGGACATCAAGAGAAGAGGGATTTTTGAATGAAATATGATTCTAGAGACAGCTTTTGGGTGAATTAAAAGTCCAAGTAGTCGATAATGGATTGTCTTCTAAAACTGTGAGTTTTAGGTATTCCTGGGCACATTGCTAAACTCACTTTGAAACATCCCATGTCTTAATTATCCTCTTATTTCTGCATTTCTCTGAGTCATCAGATTCGGTTTCACTCTGAATCCGCAGGGAAAATAAGCTGGTCCTATCATTTTTGACAGCTCATTCATTATTTCTATCATTTATTTACAAGTCATTTGTTGACTAACTCCCACGTGTGAGTACTGCTTTTGACATGCTGATGGTTACAGAATGAGTTGACATGGAGGCACTCAGAGCTTAAATACACAGACAGAAGAAAATAAATAAGAATGACCAGGTGTGGGAAGCACTTGACCTGATGATACATCTGAGGTCTTAGGCAACATAGATGAGAGACAAGGCGGAAGATCAAATAAAAAGAACCCAACCTGATGGACACGTGTTTGTGAGATGAAGAGTTTTGTACTTGACCAATGGGGCTGACAAGTCACTTACTTACTGGCAATTCTCCTCTGACTGGATAACATCTGGCATTTGGGGCAGAGGTGTCGGGGATTGGTTAGAGGGTGCCCAGAGAACAGCATGCAAGACAGTTTCTCACCATTTTCTAGGTTACCTCCGAGAAGCTGAAGAAAACGTAAACCTTTTCCCTAGGAAAAATGAGCACACAGAACCACATAATTTTGGGTATAAGAGGAACTCTGTCATGGCCCACGATTATGAGTGCTTACTTGAATGATAAAGTTATATGGCACATTCTCTTTCCTGCGCAGCCAACACAGACTTTATCGAGCCCAAGAGCTAGAGGACCTGTTCCTTCAGTGAGGAATGATGTGGGGGAGGTTTTAGGTCAAGAGAGCTATCTCCTCCATCCCCAGCCCTCACCTCTAATTTCTACCCCTCCCCGCCCCCCAGTGTGTAGAATCATTAGGGTTCTGATTGCAAAGGTTCCATCTGAGTAAGGGGAAGGATAACTCAAGCAACGAAATAACTTTCCAAGAAGATAAAAGCAAACTGTTGAGAAAGTAAGGTAACCACTCTTGTTGTTTATCTGAAGGAGTCATAACATGATTGCTAAAGTAGTGATTGATACTGTCAGGCGGGGGCAAGTGGAACACTTTTCTTGGGGGAGATCAAACAGGAAATGACATTAAGAAAGATCTATCCAATTCTCCATTAACCTATTGAAATAATATAGTCAAGATTCTTTCAGGAAAACATATCTATAGTGAAAAATACCCTCTACATTTTTGAAGATGACTTTATGCTGCTGACTGTAGGAAAAAATTAATATCTTTAGCGTTCCTATCTATCACTATGACTAGTAAAGCAAATTGCAGCCCCAAATTAAAAAGTCTATGTGAACTTGGCCTGTCTCAGCTCCCCAGGCTTTCCAAACACCCGTCTCAGGGGCTTTTCAGGATTGTAGGAGACACTTCTTAAGACACCGAGCACTCACTGACCCCTCCCTGCCCCTATATGAATTGCTCTGTGCCTTCAGCCATCCATCTAGAACATCCATCTAGAACACTGCTGCCGTCCTGGGTTGATTTCATACCCAGGAGTGATAGCCTTTACTGAGCAGTTTTGAAAAATCAATTCAATATCAGGAAACTGGAAAATTAAAGGAAATCAGTATGATTCCAACTTATTAATTGCAATGAGTTCAGAAACAAAGGGAAAATACACTGATGGCTGAATAAAATTACTTATGATTTTTATTTAAATTTTATATCCCCCCACCCCACCCAAATCAGGTAATTTTAAGTGAGGAGCGTCTTTAGACTCAAGTATGCATTTGAATCTAAGACTGTGTCTTTTACCCAAAAAAAGAAAGTCATCTTCAGGAAGATTCTCTGTCTTTGCAAGTAGAAATAATTGACTGAACAGGCATAATGTGATTCACTTTTAAAGTATGTTCTTCAGTATGACACTTCAGTAGTAACAGTAACCATCTTTCTTATTTTATGCTCCACTAGGGCATATGTGGCCAATTGTATCGCCACTGTAAGTCTGGATTACTTTCTATTACTTTCTATTGATAATTTTTAATAACGGAAGACATTTGGAACAAGAGGGAAGTCAGTGGTGCTTGCAACAAAGCAGGGGCAATTAAGATGGGTGAGGGTTTTAAACTCAGCATTGGTCTGTGCACATCAGGAGAGACAAAGTCAGCCATTAAAAAAATTAAACCATTTGGGTCCTGGGTTGAGGTCTGTGAACTGTTTAATGTCATAATTGCCTGCTGCCTCAATCATCAAACTGAATGAACTTCTAAGTTGAAATGTCATAAACGCTCAGCATAAAGATTTATATAACCCAGGTATCCGGCCCACCACCGTGCCATGCCTGTGGCAGGAAGTGTTTGTTATGTCTTACTCAACCTTTGGGGAAAAAATAAATAAATCCGGAAATGTGCTTGTTCTGGCAATGATCAAAACATTAAGAATCGATTTTGCTATCTGTATGGTGTGCTCAGAATCAGTGATAAACATATCCTTTTCCTATAAAAAATAATTTGGAACCAAATTCCTCTTGTGGATATGTTACGTGTTTATTATAACAAATGAAAATGGTTAGTGTCATGTTTTTCCACTGTGTATTTTGCCAAAATTTGAGAGGAACATTTCTTAGTTAAAATAAATTCCTTCTTCTGAAATGCACTACTTTATGATTCTCACTTACGTATTGACCTCATTTTAAAAAAATCTCATCAGGTATATGTTACAGATGGGTGCAAAATATAAAACAACATTTTGGTAGTGAGATATTACTTGGAATCTCTTTTAAAAGTCATTGATTCATGTAATTCTAATTAATGACATACTTCCTTATAAAAAATAAGAACTCCTAATTTCAGAGTGTGAGACAAAAGTTCTCTTATTAAGCTCTATCAATATGCACTTATCAAATTATCAAAATTTCATGCATTAAATATGCATCAATAATTTTTAAAAAACAATAAAAATAGGAAAAAATTCTGAACAAACCCTTAACAAAACAAGTATGTGTGTGGCTGATACATATGTGACAGGACGTTCACGAGCATTAGTTTTCAGGGAAATGCAAATGCAAACCACAATGAAATATCACTGAACACCCACTAGTACAGCTAAGATTTTAAAAGACTGAAAATACTAAGGGATAGTGTTGCTGCAGGGAATGTGTATTAAGTGCCTAGTATATACCAAGCACTATATTAGATGTTGGTAAAAATGAGGAAGCACAAGAGGATGTCCCTGCCGATAAGATGGCAAGGCTGCTGGGGTTGCAGGTCAGGTCAGTAGGTGATAACCTCATCATGTAAAGGGCTAAGGTCATGATGATATGGGAGCACGTGGGGTGGCACCTCAACCAAATAGGGGTCAGGAGGGAAGGCAGACGGGTGGATTTCAGGTGGCATATTATAGCTGAGTAAGTCAGGGAAGGAAAGGGAAGGAAAGAAAGAAAGGAGGGAACATAGTATAGGCACAAAATAACATATATATGAGAGAGTTAGGGGAGATTGAGGAAACTTCTAGCAACCAAATGGAATAACAGGAGGGCAGAGCTGGTGGGGAACAGAGCATGGGACGGGTAGGCGCCATATATCTGGATTACCAGGCAGGATGCCGCACTAAAATATTTGGTCTTCATGTGGAAAACTATCCAATAAAGGTTTTTAAGCTGGAAAGTGCCATGATCAAATATGGTTTTTGAAAAGATGACTCTTTTTTTCAGCAGCATTGAAAATTGACAGGATTTAGGCAATTACTGGAGACAGGGTGATCGATCGACTATTTAAAGACATTTACAATTTTCTAAAGATAACCCATATAAGGTCAACTCCGTCAATGAGCCATCTCTTGGTCTCTGGATGCTCACACTGAACTTACGTGTGTGCATTTTCCTTTTAGATGTCTGTTTGCCTTCGTGAAAGTTAGGGGGCGTATGATAAAAGTGTTGAACAGCCCACAGTGATACTGTTGAAGAAAGCTGAGGCAGATGATGACAACAGTATTTTGCCAAAAGCTTATCACACTCAAAACAATGTTTCATCACAGAGAAACGTCTTCCAGAAGAGACCATCAGAAGCCAAGGCACCAGGCAGTTTGCACACCACAGCTCCTTCCCAGGCATTACTGCCTGTGTGCCTCGATGGATGCCTGACAAAAAGACCCTCACACCCAGTGAGGCCGAGGACTAAAAGCAATCTAAAGAGCTTGTAGCGTCTGAGTACAAGCCCAGAAGAGATGCCAGATGTGGGTCACAAAAACTGTGTGGAGTGTGTTTGACTGTGTCTGTTAGGGTCCAGTCAGGAGAGTAGACCTCATGCGCAGGTGGCTTATTATGGCAAGTTCCAGACGTGTTGGAAGTTCTGACAACAGGAGAAAGCAAAGCAAGCCGGAGAGTAGCAACCAGGGGATGCAGTTACTGCACCAAGGGTTGGAGGGACAAAGGCATGAGGTGTGTACAGGGCCATGAAAGGAGAGTCTGCTTGGTGGCAGCTGTTATTCTCAGAAAGACAAAGATCGTGGTGGAGAAGCCCCAAGAAACAAGAGGGGATGGGGAGCAATGCCACTGTGAAGCCCTTTCTCTGGCTGCTGACCTCCTGCCACTGCTTCACTTGGCTGAAGCTACCAGGAGCTAGTGGGCAAGTGAGTCTGGGAAACATAGTTTGTAGTTGTTAGCCCACTGTGTCACAGAGCAGAGCTGAGGCAGGATGGGGCAGGAGCCTGAAAGCCAAGAGCAATGGCCCGTCTTTGCTGTAGTTCCGGTCATACCATTCCTGAAGTCAACCAAGAGCCCCCACAGCCTAATTTGTCTGCTTCCAATGAGAAGAAAACAAAACTTGCAGAGGGCCATCAGAGGGTCTGAGGAGGTTCCTAAAGGTCCTCCATAACAATGATTCAATTTATAAATACAATTCAAATAAATCCTGTCGTATTTATTGAACAGGAAATATGTTTCAGGCATCACCATACAGTAGGTGCATAATAAAGTTTGCTGAATGAACAGTTTAAACCTGATGAGAACACAGACTTTTCTCTTCCTTACCTTCTGAAATCTGAAAGCACATTTAGACCTCAATTATCAAAGTCCCATTAACTATAAGCAGAAAAGATCTCATTATAAAAGGCGGGATGAAATCTTTGTGGGAAGTGGGCTTAGCAAGGGTTTTATGGAAGCAGGAATCTAGACATGTCTACAAAGAGGTGACAGCAGCCCTGAGATATGCTATGGTAATAAGTGCACACTGTTAAAACACACACACACAACAATTTGAATAACAATAGTGAGGAAGGAGAGCAAAGTAAATGGCCGTGAGAGCCCTCTGATCACAGTTGTACCTCACAAAAACAATTACTAGTTTCTCTCAGGGTCCTGTGAACCCCAAATTCAGGACACTTGGCTAAGCTTCCGCTGCTCTTTCCACTCCCCACACTCTCTGGATTCCTCTGGTCTCGTTCCTTGGGTGACCAGCCTTTGCCTTTACCTACCTATGATGCTTCTCTTCCCTTTTATGTTTATATAATGTCCCCTCTCCTCATATTTGAACCCTCTCTATATTATATTTGTGATCCAGCATTCGACTAGACATTTAAAATTTTCATTCTGAGTTAACTGCTGTACCCAAGCATATTGACCGCCGCCACCACCACTAACAAAATAATACTCGAAAGAAACTCTAGGCATGAATCTTGGGCTCATGGAGCTGATGAATCTTGATATCTTCTTCAACTTTTTCTAAGCCTTTCTTCATTTGATAAGCACTTAAAATCAGCCAGTTATAACAGCCTATGCTTGTTAGCTGCATATGAGGCACCCTGTTTAGCGTTTGACACAACATTGTTATATTTTTCCTTATACCAGTGCCATTGGGTATGTCACACTGCTATCCATGTTTTACAGGGGATGCCAAGGAAGCATAGAGAAGTTATTCTGGCCAGCAGGGGGTATAGCTGTGACCATAACACCAATAGCGGACCCTCATGAAGAGCCAGAATGGACATTGGGGTCTAGATCTCTCTGGTCTACTAAGTGCCAGGGACTCTGCTAAGAACTAGAAAACCAAACCTAGCCAGGAATGGTTCTGGAACTTCAGATGTTTCTTGATGAGTCCAGTTGAAGAGTCTGTGTATGAAAATGTGTTATAAAGTGCTACAGGTGCTGGTATGGCGAATAGAGAAGGGAGTCTCAGGAGAAATAAAGGAAAGTATCTTTAGATTAGTTGCACGTGGGGAGTAGGGGAGACTTGGAGAAAGTGATGCTATAGCTGAGTCATGGAGCTTAGCTCACCAGTCAGGGGTTGGAGGCTGGTGAGGGAGATAAGGTCATCAAGAGAGCATTAGCAAAGACAAGGTGGGAAACAGAACTATACTTTAAGAGCACAGATTGTTCAGCACACCTGAATGTTGATTGACAATGGAAAGACAAAGTCCCAAAATGATTGTGCTAAGAATTGTGGACTTTATTCTGACAGTAATGGAGATACGTCGAAGTATTTTAAGTAGCTGTTGTTTTTAGAAAGGCAACCAGAGCAATAAGAAGGATAAATTGGAGGGGTACAAGGCAGCAATAGCTCAGGTGTGGTACAATGGGGGACCTGAAATGGGCCAGCAGCAATGGGAATGGATAGGAAAGTGGCGGGGGAAGTAGAAACAATAGCATTCTTAAACTAATTAGACTGAGGGGCAGAGAAAGAGGAGGACATAACAAAGAAAGAGAGAAAAACACTGAGTTGAGTAACCAGTACCATTCTTCAAATGAAGAAAATAGAAGAAAAAATTGGTTTGGGAAAGTAACTTTTTCCTTGTCTTCCTGATTTTTCTCCCTTTGCCATTTTCCTCTCTCCACTTTTTAAACTTGTATCTTACCTTTAATTTTCTTGTGTGTCTCAAGGTCAGACTCTTGAGAAGGTGGTGGTTTATGCTACATGATTTGAAGTTAGCATTGCAGGAATCTTTAAGCACAATTCTTACCTCCTTCCAGAGAACCAGATAGCCCCTAACTACTTTAAATATTTTGTGTTTTTTCTTTGAGTATCAACAGAAAGAATTGGAAAAATTCGAAAGATAATTCCAAGGTAGATTTGCAGGCTGTGAGCAAATGGATGCGGGGGTAATTTAAATGAAGGAACCCTAGGCAATCAACAGGCTTCTGGCTTGGAAGTCTAGGAGATATTAATTAGCTTTGACTATTTAGGAAAAACAAGAGTTTGGGGGTAATGATGAGTTTGTTTCTTTGATTTTGCTGAGTTTGTGGTGGCTGTGGGACTTTCCTATGCAGATTTGTATTAGGTGGGTTAATATTAGGTTGTTCAGAAAAACAGAAGAACCTAAAGAATTTACTTGGTGTAACTCCAGGGAGGATAAACTCAAGAAAAATGAAGTTAATGTGGCAGAGGTCAATTACATTGAAGACTGTAAGGGCACATTGCGTTTGGCTGTTAAGGGATCATTGGTGACTTGACACAGCAAATGCAGTGGAATGCCAGAAATGGAAAGTCACTAGAATGGGTCATAAGGAAGTCCACGGAGTATATGGATGTGCAAAAGGGTTGCCTCTGGGAAAACCTGCTTGAAAAATCAAGCAGAGAAAGAGGCAGAGGGGTCCTCCGTGAGTACAGAGATCGCCAAGATTGTTGGAGGTGGTAGTGAAGAGGTGGCAATGTTCTGTGCACTGGCCCATGGGATTTGTGCAGTGAAACTGGGGGCTGAGGAAGGGGGCAACCACATCAAAGCTTAGATAGCAAAGCTGATTATAAGCAATTCCATACACCAACCTGCCAAGGTCCCGAAGTATTTCAGTCTGTCCTAAGAGTCTCAATACCTAAACCACAAAATAGCCCAAGGAGGTAACGGCAATCTGAGGCCATCTACAAATGAAATTAGCCTACAGTACTACTCTATTCATGCTCCTATTTACTGACCCCAAGACTCTCCAGTAACATGAAATCCTTTAATATAAGTGAAGTAGATTCCATCTGGGAATGTTTAGATGTTTTAGTGATAGCCTTGGGCTAAGATAGATGGTAATATCTACTGAAATGAGATTCACTGTCAAAGGAAATTCCGATGGCCATGCTTTCATGGGCCCCACATTTTCAAGCTGGAAGAAGAATGTGATAACTATGTGAACAAATTAGACACATTGCCCAGATAATATATAGATCGTCAAGATCATATTGGTCGTTGTCCAACCTGACTCTTCACCTTTAGACAGGCTGCTTGGTAAGACCCTCTGGCGAATCACGGTTCAGGGTCCACTGATCTGCTATTAATACAATCCCTGTTGCCTTCTGAGCTTTTGCCCCGCATGTGTAATTCCTCCATGACATTCGGTACGTTATCTGGAAGGTCTCTCAATGCCACTGCGTGAATGCAAACCAGACGACACACAGATGAACAAAGGGAATTTAACTTTCATAAGTTGGTTTTAAAAATGCATTTACTTTGACTGCACTGAAAGAATCTAAAAAAAGATGAAAAGCATCTTTAGCATGCCAAAAACATCTGGTTTCATATTTTCAGACCAAAAGGAAATTGCATGAAGACTAAAATCTTATGTTTTGATTTATATTATTATTGGAGGGCTGAGAAGCTGCCAGTCACCAAGTAAAATTTTATGATGATAAATAAATAAGGAAAACAATCTGACAAAACATGTTGTGGAACAAAGCTGCATTTCAAGTTTAATTAACTGATAACAATGTTTATGATGGAAGAACTGTGCCACCAATTATACAGTTAGTAAATGTATGCTCCCAATGAGAAGACAGGCCTATAAAAATTGTATAAAGGGCGCTTCTTCAGCAAAGTCTTTTAGCCTATCCAAGCAAAGCTTTGCGTCATGTAGTAAATCACGCATCAATTAAGACCCTCTCTGAGCACGCGCGTTAAGTTGGTCTGTTGGCCATGTTACCTCTAAGTAGCACATTTTAAATGGCACGAGAGTAAGAGCAGTGCTTTCCTAATAAGCTGAGTGATGGCATCTTCTGCAAATGGCAGGCACTTGTGCAGTAAGATACAGCAGTCAGGGCAAGAAAGATTTTTTTAGAAAAGCAAAAAAAGAGAAGAGAATGTTTTCATCTCTTTAGCACTATGCTTTTCCCTCTTCTCAGAACCTCTAGGTGGAAAATTCTAACAAAGTGTTTGTCAGAAAGGTTTGCAGAGAGGCTGCCGAACAGCACTGGTTTGGAGGTAGAAGGTTCCCTTAAATGTATATGGGAGAACACAGCCACTTGGCTGTTCCGAATCTGGCATTTAAAAGCATCGCATATTCCGTTGTTGCCATTCAAAAGACATTAGGATCACAGTCACTGTTCGTTCCTAGTGTAAACTATTTGCTTTCAGTTTACCACTGAGACTATCTCATGCCATGTTTAGCATTTATTATATTTCTAGAGGGATACTCTCCATAGCAGATCTTCTAAGTTGATTTACTCAGACTACCGAAGGAGACAAACCTAGACTGATACGTAGAAGATTTTATGTCCAATTTTCCTTAGCTTTTGGAATGCTGCACTATTGCCAGATTTAGGAAATATTTAACTCCCCTGACTCCAGGCCCATTAAGCATTCTGCTCACACCCCCGCAGAATCCTTTCAACAGCAATAACCGTCACGAAGCTTTCGGTCTCTGACAGGGAGCATCGCACACAAATAAGATCAGTTAGCACATTAAGCAGTGCATTTCAAATATTAGGTAGTTTCCCGGTAGATGCATAATGGAGTTTAAAATACATCTATAGCTGATATTAAGGGGTATAGTATTCAGTCAAAAGCTTTTGTTGGTAAAACCAATATTTTTAGTCAATCAAAAGTCCTACGGAATGCAGAACAGTTGTGGAAAATTCCTGGAACTTTGAGCTTAGATACAGTTGCCATCAAAAACATTCTGAATGTGCATTTGTTGATTCAAGAGGAAGCACAAAGCATTTGGAGTTTTGGTTTTCCTAGATTCTGTTCAGATTTATACATGGCAATGTCCAGTGTGATTTTTTTTTTCTTTCTTCCAGTGTTCTCTCATGAATTAATTTCATGCCATTTCTCTCCTCTTACGGGAAGCATTAGTAATCGCTTCAGTTGTTTGGTAAGCTTATTTTTCTATGTTTTTCATTTTTAGGTGTATGTGCAGTTGTCACCCCTTTCATCAACAAAATGAACCTTTCCATATGTGGAGAGGTTGTGTTGGTTCATTTTGCGCCTGCCTGCGTGCATGTATGTGCGTGGAAAAGTTAACATCCTGTCTTCAACGCTGTTGGGAATTACTACTGGCATGTTTTGACTCATTATCCTGAATCTTAATCAGCTGATGAAAAAAAATTAGTTTCATCAGCTGATGAAGGCTCAGGGTAATGAGTCAAAACATCCTGATAGGGCTTCTCCGCAGCCAGAAATGGGACTTGAGTACTTCACCTGACAGGGTTGTCGCTCAACGCTGTCCAACAAATGATTTCTTCAGTCTCTATATTTACCACGATGTAACAACCACAATATGGTGCGCGAAAGGATTGGCAGTTCACGGACACTATCGTCTTCTTGGAAGATGAGCCCTATCTTGATTTTTAAAGTAACAGTGGGTACCAGACCTGGAGACTGCTTGAAGGTGTTTGCAGATTACATGGGCTTCGGTGCACCTGTGATATGAAGGCTTCTCATTAGGGGAAAACTAGGACCCATGCCACGCATCTGAGGTGTGTCACGGCTCATTTGTAGATCAAATCAGAAAATTTGGTGAGGAAAACCAATGGGTAACAATGAGTTTCCAAGAAAAATAAAAGGGGAAAACATCTTCCTTCACAAAAATGTAAGCCAACATTTGCGATGATACGGTTTCAAAACATTTTCTAAAGGCCATGAATACACGTTTAAAAATGAGGTCTGGGGAGTCTAATATAAGGGTAAGTCTTTTAGTAGGGAGTGCAATTAAAGCAGAGGCTTTGTTGGTTCCTCCAAATAGTGCGTTTGTTCACTATCATTTGTGAGTATCAAGATTTCATGGATGCAGGTAGGGAAGTCTCAAGGACAAAAACTATAAAAAAAGTAAAAGCGCTCAGTGTGGAGTGAAAATAGAGCAGCATGGTCTTAGAAATTTTGAATGAATAGAAAATAATGCCATTGTTTGGAGAAACGGTGGTACATAATTTGTAAAGTTATAAATATTGTTTCTTGAACAATCAATGATAGCGCACTCTTGGCATGGCAGTTCTCAATTTTTATTTTTTAACTTGAGGATCCGTAGTCAACACCAGCATCCTCGTTCCACAGTCAGGGAAGGGGTGGCCCTGCAGTCACGTAGCCGGTCAGCCACAGAGCTGGAGCTGGCAGGCCGGAAGACTTAAAAGGCCTGTGCAGAGAGCACAGTGATTGCTTTTGGTTCTCAGTACAGGATTAAAAATTAGGTTTGCAGGCACTTCTCATATCCTTTTTCTTTTATGCACCAGACAAAATGGATCCCCAAGTAAACTTGCCCTTTTTCTTTGTTCCTGTCATTCCTGCCATGTGCAGTGTCTACACCTAAGCTTTTCAGAATTCAGCACATTGTTGCAGACATTCTACCAACACAAGCCGTTTTGAATGTCCTCCTCCTTGACTATGGTTTCTCTGAGATGCATTTGTGTGACCCTTTGTTTCATGTTATGGAATTAATATTCTATTCAAAGGATTTAAACCTTTATTTTCTTCCTGCTGCTAGTCTTTTTTTTATTTGGCTGTGGTTTGAAACTCGCTCACCTCGGTAGTTCCCAGCAGGAACGGTAGGTGTCTGTTTGATGAGTGGAATTAAAATGAAAGAGAAGACAATGCAAAAGACTTTGATAATCCTAAGTATCCCTTACACCTCTAATATGAAATGACAAAAATTTCTCTCAGATTATTTGAACGTACCTGTAAGTTAGATTTTGTGAAGAAAAATTCCATTTTAAAAATAAAGCTTATGAATACACCCTGTGCCCAAGGCTTTATGCCATTCAGTTTCTCTGTTAATGTGATGGTATCTCTATCCTAGAATGTAAATAACTTCAGAACCTCCTGCTAGGCTTAGAGACCGCCTTAGTGGACTGTCCTGACCACTCTGCTTGAAAATACAATACTTCCCTTTGCCCTGTCCCCACTTCATTATTTCTTCTTCATGTACCTAACTTTACAGTATTCCCCATGACTCACATTTCATTTTGGTTTTGTTTCATATTTGTGTACATCCTACTAAACGTAAAGTAAGTGAAGGCAAATATTTTTTTCCTCTTTTGTTTACTGTTACATCCCATCATCTTTCATTCTTCCTTCATATTTCAAATCTATCTGTTGGAAATAGGATCGTGTCCCCCACATGTTCAAGTTCTAACCCTAGCTCCTTGAGTTTGAACTCATTTGTAAATGGGATCTTTGAAGATCTAATTAAGTTGAGGCTAAATAGAATCAGAATGGGCCTTAATCCAATACGACTGAATTGCTTTCAAGGAGGGGAAAGCTAGATGGAGATCCAGACGGCTGTGCAAGACGCATGGAAGCTCCAGGACACTGAAGGAACCACAGTGCCATGTGGTGGAAGCAGAGATGGAACGTCACCAGCTGCCATCAGCGTGCAACAGATTTCTCAGGAAACACAGGCTGCTATGATTTGGACTTTTCGCCTCCAAAAGTGTGATACAATTCATTGCTCTTGTTTTAGCCAACCACTGTGTGGTATTTGTTATAGCAGTCCTGGCAAACTAAGACGCCATCCAAAGACATTTTTTTTCTTTATAAAATTTTCCAAACTAGCACCCTCTCCATTTCTGTAGCATTTTCACTCTTGGACTATTGAAACAGCTTTCTGTGTAGCTACTGTAAGTTATAAATTATTTTCTCAAAATATTTCTATACCATCTATACCAAAGGAACCATTGTCTTGGATGCTTATCAGACCAAGTTCGTTTCTTTTTCCAAATTTTGGGGTAACACTCAGGTTCCATTTAAATAAAATTAAAGAGTCTATTTTGTGCTTTGAGGTCCACTTTGCCCTAGGTCTCATACTTTGCTCTGGGATGAGTCTCAATAATTCCAGTAAGATGAGCTTGCACAGATGCTTTGCCTACTCTTTCTACTCACACACACCATTTCTATCTTCACAAATACCTGCTTCCTTTCTAACCAAACTTCATCTCTCCCTTCCTTCCAAACTGCCATCGGGCCACTTCTATTGCATACTTTCAGGTTCAGTATAACAGATTGTACTCCAGTCATTTCAGAAATTAATTATCTAAGCCAGTTACTCAACCTATGCGCTGAGAGCATGTTAGGGTACTGGGAGCTAGCCTGGTACTGGGAATATAATGGAGAACAAGAAACTCAAAGTCCCTGGAAAATTTAAATTGTGATGAAATTCCAATTCTTTATTTCTGCCTTCTTCCTAGGTATTTAGGGTATCACTTAGGGTGTGTCCATCCCAGGTACTTAGGGTGTGTCACTTAGGGTATGTCCACACCATGGACTCTGTACCTGTCATGAGGGCTAAAGCAATGAAGTTTGTCTTAGGTTCTGCTAGAGGTTTCAGTTTCTATAAGTTAGAATCAACTTATATTTTCTTTGTGCTGTCAACTGAGTTTTAACAAATTACAAGATACACAAACATAGTTTTATTTATGCACATACACACATGAATAGTTTTATTTATACATGCGCACCCACTTATAGTTTTAATTACACTAACATACACACATTCACATACAGTTTTATGTATGGAAATACACACACATTTTTCCTATTTACATATGAACACATGTTCTTATGCTTTATTTTTGTTCACCTTTCCAACTCTAAATCTTTTCATTTTTCTATATTTGTAAGCAGAGTAGGACCATAATGCTCAGGAGGAGAATACAGTACCAGCAAGTTATAGTGGTGGGTCTCGGTCTTTCTATGAGGAGAAATTAATTAAGCAAATGAGAACCTTTATAAAGAACATCAGGCACCACTATTCACCTGGTATTTCTTTAGGAATAATATGAGGATATTTCTATAAATACCATGTTACTGTCTATCAGGTCATGCCAACAAGATCCAAGTTTCATGTTCAACTCTAAAAACATTTAGACCTTGAATTAAAGTTAGAAATTTAAAGTGTGATAACACACTGCACAAAGTGCAAAATTCCAAGGGGTAAGTTTAAATTAGTAAAGCATCATCTGTCCCTAAGGTGGTGTGGCAAAGTGATGTGGCAACCTTCTCACACTTCTGTAAAGTCCTTCAGGCCTCATTAGTGTGTGTGTGCGTGCATGTGTGCATCTGTGTGTTTAAATGATTCTTCTCAACCATCATCAGTGCCAAGCCATTGACTCTTTCATCTCCTACATGCTGTCTAAGTATATTCTTCAGAATTACAGACCAGAAAATGTGTTGTCCTTATTGACCAGTCTGATAAATAGACTCTTTCCTGGAGGAAATTGGGACATGACTTGAAAGGCCATATTGAATAAACAAGTGACCGCAATCAATTGAATCACCAATTACAGACAAAGTTCAGCTTTTAATGGCTGCAAAGAAATCAGAGTTCTGGGATTTGCATCAAATATGTATGATTCTTGCCTGGTTTGGTCATTGTTTCGTTTAATGTTTCCTTCTATTTACAAAGACCATTCTAAAATTTGTTTCCTTTTGCTGAATTTATTCTCCCCAAATCATATATTTCAATTTAGTAAGGTGGTCTCCAATCTTTGGTGAGAACTTTTAAAAGTTTCTGCTCTTTTTCTGATGACATAGGACCCAAAATACCCATACTCTCTGAATTGCTATGATGTATTTTTCTTCTAAACTCTTTCTTTTTCTCCAAGGGGAAATGTCTCAACCGTGTAACATTCAGAGATTATTTTTTGGCATGATTTCTTTCCTCTTTTCCAAGTGGTGTTGCTATATTTGTTCTTATTGACAGATGATTGATAAATAATGGTATATTGTTTCTCACTTTGGAGTTTAAAAGGAAAACAGAAAACCTGTCCACAGGTTCTGAAACACTTGAGGTGTGACAACATCTTTGGAAGCACCTCAAATAAGGTTAATGTTTCTTAGCAATGTACTGCCCAATGTGGTGTGTATGAAAAAGTGCAGTGTACTTGGCATGCTATTTCTTTTTTTCCTTAAAGGCATTTGCCATTCTTTAGCCCACATACTCATTTATTGTACCATCAAAAATTCAACAGATTGAAAACATTGTCGTGCTCTTTCACTTTCTCATAAGACATCATTACTACTAAGTCTAAAAGATATGATGAAAGCATGTATGCACACATTTTTCTCAAAGTTTTTATAACTTATTACAACTCCATTAAAATTTCTACTCATACCATATGTAAATGTGGGCTGGGCCAGAGATGTCAATAATATTAGCTTTGATTTGCCACTGATAACTTTTATACCATGTAAGATGCTGTTAGTTGTATCTTCGGCCTTGCTAAAATGTGAGTTTCCTTTTAATTAAAATTCCTTGGATGATTCCGTATGCATCTCAGATAGTCTAATCTTAGTTTACTGAACAAGTCGAATAAATACTGATCTCATTCACAAGGTTCTGCAATTTTTTTGCCACTGTTCAAATAATTTGATTTTGGCTTTGTATACTTTTGGAAGAATTGAGGTGGGAGCTTACCCATTGAGATCATTCTTCTCCTCTAACTTTCATGGTAATTTGTCACACCATCAAAAATTTCCTCTGTACTTGGAAAAAATTTACTCATTCCAACAATGGTATTTTTAGTTATGTATCCTGACCAAACCATGTTCTTAATCTTAGCCTGTGTTCCTGTGAGTGTGAATCATTGGTAAATAGGACTTTTTGAAGATGTTACTTTTTAGTTAAGGTGTGGCCAACTGAATCAGGGTGGTTCATATTACTGGAAGACTTATAAAGACAAGGCCACAAATAGGAACCAGATGCCAGAAGATGGAGGAAACCGGAAGAAAAGACACAAAGAGCATAAGATCGTCATGTGCTGTGGTAGTAGGCAGGGAAGCAAGCTCAGGAACCCTACGGATTTTGGCAATCCAGCACCAGAACACTACAGACGTTGGGGAAAAAGTGAGCGCTGTCGATACCTAGATTTTGGACTTCTTGCCTTCCAAATTGGGAGCTGACAAATGCTTGTTGTTTAAGCCCATCCATTGTGTGGTATTTGTCATGACGGCCTGGCAAACCAAAATAACTCCTTTCTAATCATAACTACTGTTTCTTAAGAAATAAAATAGCTCCTTTATTAATTTCAAGCAAAGTTTACTTTTCTCACTCAAATCTAAATGAACAGACAGTAATTTATCAACAAAAATTTCATCACAAATAGTAACATTGGTTTTAAATACTTTTCACTCTTGATGTATTCTGAAGATTTCCAGAGCTATTTTTAACTGGAAAGTCCTTATGTTGTAAATAATCCTTCTCCACAACTGAATTTCCATTGGCAGACCCATCTGTATGGCAGTAGTACAATAAGATCTTCATAGTGCCACACAAACCCATCATTGAAAATTAGAAACACAAGGTTCTTTAAAACCTTGAGATTTGCCTTAAATATTTTCACTTGGAAAGTAAACTTTCTGGATGTAAATTTTTATGAAATTTAATATGCATCCGTACAATTATAATCATGGGCAGGAGCCTGGTTGAAGATATTTCATTCTCTAAATATGTATTCACATTAGATGAATTAATTATTACAATGATAAAATTTCTCGTTTCTTTCTTTCTTCCAATGGCCTCATACCTTGACTCTCCTGGTGAACTGTTAGAAATCTTTGCAGAAAAATATGACAGTATCCACTTTTGTTTGAAGAAGGTTTCGAATAATGGAAACAAGGAAACAATGAACCACAACCATTCAAGGTTAAGATATTGGTTAACTGGAAGTGAGTACAAAAACGTGTAAATCAATCAATGAAAAGCTTTCCAAGTGTCAACATAAACAAAAATGTGTCTTCAGCTGGTTGGATCTAAAGCCAGTTAAGCAGAGATGGGAAGGTCGTAGCGTCATTGGAGCTCAGTTTTATGTAAATGCTCATAGGTTTCCTTTGTTTCCAATTTCTAATTTTTATGGATAACTTGTATATATTTTTTACCTCATCAAAAGAAAAGAAATAGAACCAGGCACATTTCAATATTTAGATGGAAAGGTTCACATTGTTTAAACCACGTTATTGTTTCTACCCTCTGAAAAGTCAGCAGAGAGAGAGACTTCCATCCCTCTGTCCCTGTGTGAAGCTTGTGTCCACAGGAATTCCATGGAATTGCATCTGTCTTTATTCACCTGGATGTCTGCCCCTCTTCCTTCAAGGCTCTGATCAGGCATCACCACCTCCAGGTAGCTTTTCTTGACGCTTGGAGGAAGACAAACTCATAAGGAAGGAGGGCAGTGTGGAGCGCTTCCCTCTCAACTCTATGCTCCCAGGGCTACAACGCTAATTTTCCATGAAACTGTAATGAATAGAAATGCTTTGAATTAGATGAGATATTCAAACTTTAAAATTGGATTGGGTTGGACTAGATTTAATATCTAAAAATGACCAGTTATGGAATCAGAAAAGGAGGATTTGACAGACCATGGTTGAAACAGGAATTGGCAATCATACAGTGATTTCTGTACTAAACCCAATGCTCTGGGATTCGCCAAGGAGCCAGGTGCATATTGTAAGGTTTATGCAAATTATCCTTGGAGATTGCATATTAAAAATCCTTGGAAGACACTTTAGTTAGTACATGCATTCTATATTCTCAGATTGGGCTGGAGTGGTTGATATTATGCTGCTACTTGACCTTGGTCCTTCAAGTTTTTGGCCAGAGGTGGTCAATAGTATTTAGGAGAACTATCTCTATTTGAAAAATACTTTGCCATTTATGAGAGTGGGTGCAAAGGTGGAAAGAGTAGAAAATATTTATTGGAATCTGTAGTTACATTTTAGAGAATGTAGAATCAGACAATGAACCTATAAAATTCTAAGGTATAGTTTATTGGTGTTTCCCAGGTGAAAAGGAGTAAAAATTATCTATTTTTAAATTCCCTTTACCATCCCTCTGGAATCTTTATATGATGAGATTTCCTGCTTGATTTGGTTTGTTTGAGGTGAAAGGTGATTTTGCAGTGGTTGGTTCTTTCCAAAGACATAGTTTGTGCCTTGTTGGACTTGCATCGTGGAAGAGTCCACCATGGTCTATTTCTGTATTTCTAGCTTTGTTTTCTTTTCTTTTTTTCCATGACAAAGATTTGGATTAGAAAATATGGCTTAAGTTCCATAAATGTTGGGGGTGTTTCTTAGAAAAATGCCATAGACAAGAACATTGACTGTTTTGTTGAAGTTTTGTTCTATTCATCAGATCTCAGTGTTGCAAGGACAGCACAAGCGTGAGTTCCCTCAAGTATTTCAGACTTACCCCAGGTGTTAGTTTTTAGGTCAGTACTCTTTATGAACTGTCCTATCCCAGATCACTAGACATATATCCAAACCCATGGTAATGGAAGAGATGTCACCTCAAATCTCAGTATCTAACAATGGATTGTGCCACAGTGATTTTTACAAGTAGGACCTGAGAGAATGATTATTTTCAGTGAAAGTTTGTATTTGCTGTAACTGTTTTCCATGGAAAAAAAGTTATTACCCGAATTCTCTGTTTTGGTTGACTAACTCATATGTATTTACTCCTGCTCTGCCCTTCCTACAGGATAGCTTCCATATATAAAAAAAAAAAAAAACCACTGTATTTTGGGTACGATAATTGGTAGTTACATGGCACCTTTCTCCTGCCTTTCCAATGTAACACTTGGGGACTAAGCACAGAGCATAGTAGCAGGCACTTAGGTTGTTCCTTCCAAGAACAAACGCCTTTATTTGACAATACCATTTGATATTAAGCCCTTTCCCTTCACATCCAGAGGACAAACCACTGCTCCAGGATTTAAATGCAGTAGGTATTTCTAGCCTGTGCACCCTATAACAAGTACCTTATCATAAGGCTTTGTTATAAGACTACCCTATTGCACTGTTCTGGGGCATGTTGCTTGTTTTCACTGTAAAATAAATACAACAAGGTATGACTTAATTAATTTAAACTGGGGTGACATTTGCAGGTCTAGATGTGGTGAGTGAGCTCTTGGCTGAGATTTAATGTCTCTGAGACGCTTAATCAGAAGGATGTGATGACTCTGGAATCAGAGCTGTGGTGTGGTCCGTTGAACTGTCCTTTCCCCTTAGGGGGGTTCATTCCTGGGGGACAGGCATCAGACCTAGAACATTTTCCTGGCCCCTGGCACTCTGCTGGCATCACCCTCTGCTAGATGATTTCCTTTACAAGTGCCCAGTCCCTGTCCCGTATGTGCATCTGAAGGGGGCTGGGCTCAATTCAGGGTGACTTGTGCCCTGGCTGCTGCCCTTGGTGACCTGCCAGCCTGCCCCATGAGGATGCTTCTTGCACTTACTTAATACAGAGTGTGGAGACAATGCGGTTGTCCCAGAGAGGGACTGCTGGTAAACCAAGGTAAAGGATTGACCTGTTGGCTTTGACTCGATAAGCAGGGAGGAAAGCAATCTCAAAGATTTTGCATCTCCTGGAGCAGGACACCAGATCCTGATCCAAGAGGAAGGGGTTTTGTGCCTGGGCAGGGTCTGCCCACTTCAGTGCCAGTGAGGCCTGGCAGGCTTCATTCCAACGCATCATTTCGAGAAGAAGGGTTTTGTTCCCTCCTGGTTTCTGTTACTCAAGATCTCTGAAGGTAGCACAAAATGATGGGCCATGCCTAGGGCTAGAAGTCAGGGCAGCTGGGTTTGTTCCGTCGACTTTAATTAAATCAGAGCCATCTCTCCGGGCTACCAATGCCTCATCTGTAAAATGTGGATGATACTCAGCTCTGCCCAACAATGCTCCCAGAGTTGGCAGGGGACAGAATAGGACGAAAGAGGCAAAATGTGATAGCGAAATTTGCTACGAAACTTCTATTCAGGTCGGACTTCAAAAATTGTGTTCAGGAATCTACCCTTGCACAAAATATGAAAATAATATGAATATAAAAATTGATGGAGCTAAAGAATTATAAAGACAAATCATCTGAGAAAGCAAGGGAAGGGGAAATGCAAGTCGAACTATTTACATATTACCTTAACTATTTATGTTGATGAGTTTATACATGAAACTAAGCATTTAAGATGAGAAATAACAAGGCAATTTTCTCTTTATCATTGTTTCAGTTTGAGAGGCAAACTGGAGATTTCTAAAATGATCAGTTAAATACTTATCTATACCCAAATCTCCTTGATTCACAACTAATTAAAAGATTTTTAATCACCAAAACTATTTTTGCATTTGACATTTGACTTTCCTATTTAACAAAAAGTTTCCTTTAAATTATAAAAAGCTGCAAAAGTTTATTAGAACAATTAAACTTTTAATTGAGACTAAAAAAATAGGCGTTGCAGTTCTAGATATGACAACTTTACTTGCAAAATTGTATTGATTCATTTCTTTTGCTTTATAAAATATCACAGACTTCAGCGATTTTCCTTTTAGGCAATAATAAATGATTTTTTCTGAGAAACACTACAATCACTCGAATTTCTAGTACACATATAATTTACTGGAAAAGGCCTCTACCCCAGCTGGAATTATTGATGATAAAACACCTGGATTGATATTAAAATGCTAAATTATGGTTTCATTGACATCATTGTAAAGAAAACTAAAATTCACATACCTGACAGGAATTTAAGTGACAACTATTGAAAGATGTACAACATTTTGATAAACGTAAGTTGATTTCTATATTCTCTTAAATTATGGTAAGTATAGATACTTTCCTGTGATGAATATATTTTCATGTATATTATCTCATTTGTTACTATAACATCGCTGTAAGATGTAACAGTTTTCAATTTACAGATGAGGAAAGTGAGGCACAGATGGTCAAATTCACCTAAAGCAAAGTTGGGCCCCCATACTGGCTTCCACTGAGACTTTTTTTATTTTGATGATAAATTCATTGTTTAAATGGGAGGGAGGGGTGTTTAAGGAAAGCGTAATTTTAGCTCAATCCTCAACTTCCTTGTTCACATCAGAAATTAGATACCTCCTTATAGTGCAAAAATGGACAGAAGAATTGTCAGCAGAGCTCCCTTGATTGTAAAACATCATCTAACTCAGACAAAACCTTGGAACTATCTGCAGCTTACGTTTCCAATGTCTCAAAAACATTATCTAGAGTCTCTCTCTACCTGCTGCATCAGCTAAGAGAAAGTATCATCTTATTCAGGGACCACAAAGACTTACAAACGCATATGTGAGTGGCTGTGATCAAGAGGGTCTACCACCGTCCTGGGTGAGGAGTCTGAAGTCAAGTCAGAACTCAGTGCAAAAGGGTGTTGTGGACTGTTGGGTGTATGAGAGTCATACGAGCTGGAGTGTAAATGAAATAAAAACTTAGTGGCTTAGAACAACAACCATTTATTGGCTTATTATGATTCTGCAGTTTGGGTTTGGTTTAGCTAGGCAGACCTACTGGCCTCAGCCTGGGCTACTTCACCACCTATAATCAATCGGTGGCTTACCTGGGCTGGTGGGATGGGGTCCACAGTGGACTCATTCACGTGCCTGGAAGATCACTGAGGCTGTCTGCTGGATGTCTTGGCTCTTCTCTTCACCTAAAGAGGTGGATAGCTGGATGGTGGCAGTGTTCCAAGAAGCCACAATGGGCAAGTGCTCATCAAACCTTTGCTATTGTCAATCTTTGATGTCCCATTAACCAAAGCCAGTCACAGAGCCATGCCCAGAGTCAACATGGTAGAAACCATAAGTATTAGTCAGCCAAAGGGGTGCTGGTGCAAAATACCAGAAATTGGTTGGTTTTTATAAAGGGTATTTATTTGGGGTAGGAGCTTACAAATACCAGGCCATAAAGCATAAGTTACTCCCTCACCAAAGTTTACTTGGAGCAAGATGGTTGCCAACGTCTGTGAGGGTTCAGGATTCCTGGGTTCCTACATTCCTGGGGCTTGCTTTACTCTGGCTTCAAGGTTCCTTCCTTCCTGGGTCTGGCTTCTCTTTCCTCTGTGTGGGGACTTCCCAGGGCTCCAGGTTAAGTCTTCCGCATCAGACTCCAACACGGAAAACCCTCATCTCTGTTCTTCGCCTTGCGTGTTATCTGTGAGTCCCCACCCACCAAGGGATGGGGACTGGGTGGGGACTCAATGTCCTAATCATAACTCAATCACGCCCAGGTACAGATCAGATTACAAACATAATCCAATCTTTCTTTTTGGAATTCATCAGTTATATCAAACTGCTATGCCATACAAAGGCATGGATACTGGGGCCATTACTCTGACAATTCCCACCTCTGGCAATGTAGTTACCAGTTTGATACCATGGGGAAAACTGAGGCCTAGGGGGTTGTAAATTTGGGTTGAGTCTTGACTCCGATGTAAACTAGGAGTGTCTTTGAACCTTGGATTTCGGTTTTCCTCCTAGGAAAAAAGACATAATCACTCTTACTCTTCTTGTAGTCACAGGATTATTTTTCACACTTTACTTCAGAAAGCTTTATGAAAAGATTAAATCTCATTGGAATGGTCCGGTTTCCTGAATGCATATTAATCATGATGTGTTGCATAGAAAATACAGAAGGGCAAATGTCAGGTTTTAACTTTTAATTGCTGATGGTTTAGTGGGAATGATCAGCCAGGGCAGGACAATATAACCTACAGCACAGGAAGGCTCTTCTAAATGGTCTCTGAGTGTTAGAGACCATGAGGGCTCCAGGGCTTGAGAAGAAGAAATGTCCCCTCTGGGGAAATCAGAGGCTATTTTATTAAGATCATGTGGGAAGGGGGCCTGGAAAGATGGATAGGATAATGACAAATTTGTTACGATTTAAAAAGTAATATATTTTCATGATAAAAATTTAGAGAAAAGGGGAAAGTACACAAAAGGTCCTTCACTTTTACCAGGCTTATATGCATATATATTATTAAATATGTTTACAAATGTCGTTTTGTTAATAACAGTATATTGCGAACATTTTCTATAAAATTAGTTTATTCATCTCCCTCTTAAATGGTTGCATTGCATTTTAGCTAATATATGAACCATAAATAATTTAACTGTCTGTTGATGAGTATTTAAGGTTTTTTTTTTGGTCTTAAACAATGCTACAATAAAAATTCCTGCAGGCAAATATTTGCTAATGATTTCCTAAGGATAAATTCCAAACAGTGAAAAAACAGAATCAAGAAATAGAAAGTTCTATTTTTTTCTTATTTTATTTTTATTTATTTCTCTCCCCTTCCACCTTTTTCTGCTCTCTGTGTCCATTCGCTGTGTGTTCTTCTGCGTGCACTTGCATTCTTGTCATGTGGTACCAGGAAACTGTGTCTCTTTTTTGTTGTTATTGTTGTTGTGTCATTTTGCATCAGCTCTCTGTGTGTGCAGCACCATTCCTGGGTGGGCTGTGCTTTTTTTGTGCGGGGCGGCTCTCCTTGCAGGGTGCACCCCTATACGGCGAACACTCCTGTGTGGCATGGCACTACTTGCACATGGCAGCACTGCGCATGGGCCAGCTTACCACACAGGTCAGGAGACCCTGGGTACTGAACCCTGGACCTTCTATATAGTAGGCGGATGCTCTATCAGTTGAGCCACAACCACTTATCTATAAAGATCTATTTTCAAAACAATTTGATAGGATGCACTTAATGCCAAATTGCACAATTGGAAAAGTCAAACCAATTTATGATTTTTATTGATATGAGTAGCGCTACCTTGACACCTCACCAACATTATGTATCGTAATTGGGGTTTTTACCTTTTAGTTTGAGCTTGAAAAACTCAAGTGCTTCTTTAATTACTCATGATACTGAACTTTTCCAATACACTTATTTGATATTTGCTTATCTTCTGTGAATTAGCAATGCAAAGTTGTCCATTTTTCTTAGCACTGCTTATCTTTTCTAAGACCTTTAAGAGCTTTTTACATATTAAAATTAATAAACATTTGTCAGATATATGTCACAATATTTTTTTAGTTTTCTTCCATCATTCATTTTTACAGAGATTTTCTGTATACTTAATTTTTATATACTTTTAGTAATCTTTTCTTTTGTGGTTTCTGCTTTTGGTACTGTGTTTAGAGAAATTTTTCCAAAAAAGTATTATCTAATATTTGCATCTCTATCATTCTAGATTTGTATTGTTTTATTTTATTTTTTATATTTAAAGTTTTATCCATTTGGGGTTTATTTTGGTGTGTGGTATATCCCAAAAGTCTAGGTTGTGTGTCTGTGAGTATGTAAGCCTGTGCATACCCACACATGATAAAGGTTATTTGATCAAACCAGCAACATTTATTGAATAATTTTATAGATAAATAGAGTTATTATAAGTAAGGCTACAGCATCGATCCTCTAGTCATAAAAAATCTAATAAGAAAACATATGCATGAGTAGTTTGCAAAATAACTTTAAGGGAACTCACGGTGCCTGACATATTTTTAAAAGTGCATTATGGGAAACAAGTTGGGGAGAATATAGTCTGGCATGAGATGATGAAAGGCCTTGAATGATTGATTCACAAGTATCGGATAAATTTGGTCTGTGTGATCTGAAGGTTTGTCCTCTTTGGGAATTAAACATTTTTTTAGGTACAGACCACCATATATGTGATATTTGCCAGAGGGATGGGAGCAGTTTGGTGGCACGTAGTTACTGTTGCATGGGCATGCTGAGAGTCCACTGATGCTAGACTAAACATTTTTATCTTCTATGAGACTACTAACCCTATCTCCTCCTAGAACACCCCTCCCACAACTTCCAGAGCCATGGCCAATCTGACAGTAACTTTTAAGAAACGATTTTTTCAAGACTCTTGAAAACTCAGCTATCATGGGATCAAAAGGTGAGTATCAGATACCACACCACTTCTCAAAAATATTAATGTATATTGCTATGAAGAGATAGCAGTGACCCACAAACTTCCATAGAAAATTTGCTATCGGTGACGAGAAGGTGGGGATCAGTGGAGCTAATTCATTTCTGAATTAGTTTGGAATGGACTTCTTTGTAAAATTTTATATTCAAACTCCTTAAAAGGACAAAAAATGAGAAGGAAATGAAATACAACTTTTCAAAAATAATTCTTGGTCAGCATATATTAATAGCTGTGATTGCTAAGCATGTGGAGAAGCATTAATTAAATCTTCAGGCACTTGAAAGAGACTGGAAATGAGTGATTCAGAGCCTCAAGCAACCACTCATGCTCCATCCTTGCCTCTTTCCTGAAGAGACACTACCTGTCATCAAATTATACTGTTCTTTTTCTCACTGCCTCACTCCGATGTACTGTATTTCTCTATCTTCATTAGTTCCCATGTTTACAGTGTTATTATTCGAGGTCATTCTTTCCAGCTTCCTACCTAGGGTCTACTCAGCATTTCTAAATTTACCACTTATCAGTACCCTTCTTTTGTGCCCACATATCACCCCAATTTATTTTTTTTTTGAGGTGCGGGGGACCAGGGATTAAACCTGGGACCTCGCATGTGGGAAGCTGGTGTTCAACCACTGAGTCACATTGGCTTCCTGGAGTTGGTTTTTTCATTTGTTTGGTTTGCTGTTTTTTTTTAGGAGGCACGGGGAACTGAACCCAGGACCTACTACGTGGGAGACAGGCACTCAACCACTTGAGCCACATCTGCTCTCTCCTATTAATTAATTTTGACCCTCGCATCCCTCAATGGTTTTCTCCAATTTTCAAGTCCCTATCTTCTCAGGGCACCCTGCTTTGCCCTATCTTTTAGGATAATTCTACTGAATAACTTTCCCCTTACTATCAGAGGTCAAGGTTGGAGAGACAAATGGGATCTTTCCCACTAATTTCCTATTAAAATGCTTTTCTGTCTTCTCTCCAGCCCTCTCATCACAAAAGTCATTTATGAGTTTTAAACCAAACCTGTTGATTTGTCTCTCTAAAACATTATTCTGGTTTCTTTGTAGAGACTGATGAGGAAATGATGAGAAGGGAAATAAGAGAAATTATTGAATGAATAATGCAAGTAGTGATTTGGAATAGAGATGTGGATGGAGTTGAGCTATAATTTGGAGATAGAATAAGCGGCTGTTTGACAGATTAGATGTGGATGTAAGGGAAAGGCAGGAATGGGATAAACTGAGGTGCTGGATGGATAGCTGTGTCATATAATGAAGTGAGGAAGACGAGAATAGGATCAGGCTTTAGGTGTGGATAATCAAGAGCTCTGTTTGAAAGAGTGTTTAGGCATTCAGCTGGAGGCATAAAAAGGAAGGTACACTTAGAAGTTCTGAACCAGAGGAGAGGTTTGAGCTAGAGACCCTGAGATTGCAGGAATTATTTCACCCAAGCACAGAGATGAGAAAATCAAGGCCCAGAGAGGTGACAGCACTTGTCTTGAGCCACACAGTTACTGAGTAGCAGAAACGAGAAATGAACCCACGGCAATCCAAAGCTGGTGCTCCTTCTCTCTATGCTTTTGTCATTGAGTGCCTATAATTTTCCCAGCATTGTTGTAGGCAGTGGTGAAGACTTAAAGAAAAATACCATATGGCCTATATCGTGAAAGAGCTTACATTCCAGTATACCCTACTCCTAGGACAAGGGCAGCAGGAGAAAGAAATAAAACTGAATCAGCATTTGATGGAACATATGCGGAAATTATCTAACTGATCGTCTATGTGTGGAAATTTTGAATTGATAAAAAAGTTTAAATGGCTCCTTGCTTTACCCTTTCTCAAAACTCCAACAACAACCAGGATTCTTGAAATGTTTCAAATGTTTTAAACTTTATATCTGATTCATAACAATTTAGCATAGTAATGGTATGCAGTGATATCATAATAAATACTGGCTGACATTTCAAAGAAGATTTTATTTATACCTTAGAGAGGCTACTTATAATATCTCCTTCCCTATTGTCTCGGACTAGGATAAAGTGTTAATAAACTTCAAACCCGAAAAGGAGGGAGAATTAGCTTAAAAGAAGTTCACGTGAAAAATAATATAGACTGTTCATCACTGTGTATTAGAACAGGATAGGCTATTCAGCAAAAATAAATAAATATTCTGAAGAAAGAAAGAAACAGTCCCAAACATCAGTAGCTTAACATGAAGATAATTACTTGCTCCTGGATTTAGGTGGTCCTTCTCCAATTTGAATGTGACACCCCCATGGTGCTCCCAGGGGAAGAAGAGAGGGACAAAAGGTACGCGAAGGCTCTTAAATGCCTCAGACCAGAAGTGACACATGTCATCTTGTTCAGACTGCTTTGCCAAAACTAATTACAGATCGCCAACATAACTGCAAGAGAGGGTAAACATTGCAAAGGAACACGTGGAATATCTGGAGAGTTCGGCCATATTAGATGAGTCAACAAACTGCCAGATTAAAACTGAAGGCAACAGTTGTAGAAAAAGAGACAGGATAAGGGAAAGATCAAGTTTGCTGCACCCACCCCGTCACTGGGCCGGGTTCCTGCCTCCACATCTGAAGTGAACCGATGTGGTGGGCAGGGAAGGTTCTCTCACTGAAAGTATTGTAAAAGGATATTCAGCCTGGGGTTTAGAACTCGAGCAATGGCCCAGTTATCTTCTTCAAATGCCTGCAGGGCTGTTATGTAGAGAATGGGTGGCAGATTCAACAAGAGTGGATAGCAGAATCCAAGTAAGTGGGAAAAAAAAAGAAACTTCTGTCCCCAAATAGAGTGGTTTGTTTAGAAATATATTTAACTTATCATATTCAGAATAATTCAGACAGCAGTTGGGTGACTTTGTTACTACTATTCTGAGTGAATTTCTGCACCGAGTGAAGTGAACGACCTCTGAATATTTCTAATCCTAGGACTCCCTGAGTTGGTTATTTCTCATTGCTTCTGTTAAACACAGGTTAGCCCCTTTGAAGTAGAAAATATGAAGATGAAGTTTTCAGAGGGAAAGGGATTATGGCACAAGGCTTCTCCACAATTTCTTTTCTTGAAGGTGTGTAGCTTTGCTTTTTTCTCCCTCAGCTTTGCAATTAGTTCCCTTCAGCAGCTGGAAGTGTGCTCAGTCCACGTCTTCATATTTGTCTGCTGTAGGTCTTGAAGTGTAAGGAAACATGACTCTGCTTATTTGCCTTACTCAAGCCCATACTGGCATTGGTATTTTTTTGTTTGTGAAAATGTCCTTCAGTTTATTTTTAAAATCTGCAAGATATGACAGAGGAAACTGCATCAGGATTTCGTTTCCTCTTTTATTTTAATTAGAAATTCGATTTCCTTTTGGCCTCTCTTTTTGATCCTGCAAATCTATAGCTATTGCCTTAAGTCAGAACAGCTCAATTATTTCATTAAATTTCAATCATTTAAATGCCTAAGGTCTATCTTTGTGCATTCTCTCTCCCTCTCTACTTGGAGAAGGAAACATCCTTTTTTTTTTTGCCAAGTCTAATGCCCTCCACCTGGATTCTTGATCTTATTTCTTCCTGCCTCCTCTAAGATTATTTCCTTTAAATTCTTTCCTTCTTGAACCTTCACTTTCTTTCAACTGGTCCCTTTCCTTCTATGTGGCAATAAACCAACATCCCTCCCTATTTCAAGTAAAAACTTCCCTCAATTCTGCTGCTCCTTGGAGGACTTATTCTCCAGCATCCCTGCCCCTTTCCAACAAAGAGTGTGCCAATGCCGCACCTTTTCCTTAAGTACCAAAATCCTAACATTTTCTCTCTAATTCTTCCCTCCTGATCTACCAATAAGATCTCTATCTATCTTAAAATTAGTTTAGGCCCCAATGAGGCAACGTCTGCACCATTCTAACAGCTTTCTTTCTAGTCTTTTAGTGGCCAAGTTCTCTCTGTTCTTACCTGTTCTATACACAATTACCCCCAAACATACGGCGGACGCTGTCATTCTCCTGCCCTGAGCCCTTCACTCTTTTCCCAAGAAACAGCTATGAATGATCTGTACACGCCATGTTGTTTGAAGGTTGTGTCCCCTGCTCCAGCCTCATCTTTAGCCACTGTCTAATATGGGCCTGGTACAGCAACCAAGCTTGACAATTTGTTATCCCCAGAACTCCCTCTCTCTCTGCCTCCCTCTTTCTGAAGTTTCTTTCGCTTGACATGCCCTCCAGTCACTTACATCAGCCTGTCCAAAAGGAACAGGATCTTGTGAAGCAGTGGCAATTTCTCTCTGGATGCCACATCATTCTGTTTGTGTTCAAACTTCTTGTATACTATTTGTTTATGTTTCACATGACTTGAGGGCAGAACTGGTAGTATTTATTTGATTTCAAACAAAGTCCCTACTACAAGGAGTTGCAATTATTAAACCAAGAGAAACGATTGCTGGGTTTAGAACTTGTGTCCAATGTTAGTGGACTTAGCTGGGTAATGGGTTCTATGTTCTGCGCAATGTCACATAAAGGAATTTAAGGGAATGTCATAGGGTAGGCAAAGATGTAAAGAGTTTATTGAGAAACGAGGGAAAAGAAAAATGTACACAGCCCAGACGTGGGTGTGGGCGTGCTGCAGGCTGAGAAGCGCATGGGGAGCCCCTGGTCGGCCTTTTAGGGCCTTTCCTCTCCTCCCTGTATTGCGGGGTCTCAGCTGTCTGCTGTCCTGACCGGCTGCCTTTCCACCTCCACCTGTCAGCTCTCAGGGACCAAGAGGGAGGCCCTTCTATTTGGAGATATCGGGGGACTTCTGAGCTTGGTACTTTCAACCAGGACCTCGTGAGCAGGGTCTTGGCGGGCTTTGGAGCTGTAAGGGTTACAGTGGTGCTCTCAAGCCGTGGCATCCTTTCAGGGGGTCTCATGGCTCTGCCCTGACCAAGGGGATCCCAGCTGGTACAGCTTCATTCTGCCCAGCCGTCTTCCATACTAATCTGCCCTACTTCTTTGTTTAATATGGTATAGATGAAACTGAAGGAAATCCAGATACCTTCAACGTATTTTTGTGCGATATTTGGTCTCCGATTTTTTGATCTGGTCAATCTGTAGACCTTTCTATTCTGGTACAATGCTCATTATTAGTATTAATATTGTTGTTGGTATTATAGTTATCATTCTATGGAAGTGTTTACATCTCACTTGTTTTTTGGTAAAGCAGAGCAGTTGCAATGTGACTGTAGAATTTTTTAGATATTTTCATGCTTCTGTCATTATTATTAATGCTCATTACCACTTTTATTTCCCTAAATGCCAGTGCTCATTTCCTTTGATCTTTAGACATGTAATCCTGCAGGGTCTTCATTTCTTATAGCAATAGACAGTCCTACATTGTCTTCTATCTTTGCATTTTAAAACTGCTGAAGCTGGCTAGAGTGGTCCCACCCATTTATGGTTACTCTAGACTTAACCTCACCCTTGTGTAAGTTTACTATTGTGAGGGAAATTCTCAATTGAACTCACCCTTCTGTATACTTACTAATAGGATGGTAACCACTCCACGCTCCTCTGTTTAATATTCACGTGAAAAACCTTGTAACTCCCCTTTGTTTGCATACCCCCATGCCAGATCTGTGTGATTGACCCTGGTGTGCTACCCCACCTGTCAGTCCTGTTCAGCGCCTTAATGTTTACTAATGAAGGACACTGAGTTCAGCTCCACCCCAATTATTCATTGACACATGGATGGTATAAAATATTAGAATTTTTGCAGATCAGGAAGGGAGTATGGGGCCATGAGTCACTGTGCGCCATTGCTTGTGCAACCAGTAAGACTCTTTCTCTTATGAAAAAAAAATAAGAGCTCAGTCAAAGCTGCAATTCTTAGATTGGTGTTCTAATACTGTTGAAATTTTAACTGTTAACTAGAGCAACTCAAAAGGATGCTCAGAAATTTGTTCAAAAAGTTAAGCCCCAAACAACAAAGCTCAAAACTTCTATTTTCAACAAATCTGTATTATTTTGACAATAAATATTTCATTTTTTATTTCCAATTGAATTAGCCCTGTTTGCCATCTCATATCCATTTCTACATTGCCTATTTCACAGGAGGTTTAAAACCTACATCATACTGCTCCCCACTGCCCGTTCTTCTAACTGATTCTTTGACATCTCTGAGACGAAATTTGTGAGGAAATGTTTTTATTGCTTCTCTTTAAAGATGAGAAAAGCTAGGGTCACATATTTTATTGCAAAAGCAAGTCTCCTTAAACAACGTGACTAAATTCATCAGAGTTTCAGGGACTCCTGCCCATAGTAGGCTCATAATAATATTTGTTAAATTCACTCACTCAGTAGATATTAATTATGCCAGTCGCAAGTTTCCATTGACTTCTTCCATCACTCCACTGTAAGGGATTTCACTGTTTACTGGGAGAAGACAGATCATTCATAAAATGTTCTACAGATAGAGCTTATCCTATGAATACTTGATGGAGGGATGGCCTATGTATACTACCTACTTTATAAAGAAGTGGCTAAGTGAATTGAATTCTAAATGACAGATTAAAAGTTGGAAAGGGGATAGGGGAGAAAAGGGTAACCTCAGCAGAGAGTAAATCATGCACCAAGGAATGATGCTGTGAAAAAAACATGGCATGTTTGTTTATTAATTCATGAAATATAAACATTGAATGACAAACTGTGATTAAGAGCCTTCAGTACTTAACGTGATTCCATTTTAGAGGAAGATGAGATTGCAAAGGAGACCGAAAAGGAGTGGCCAGAAATTTAGAGGAAACTGAATCATGGTGGGAAAAAGGGAGGACTGGGTTTCACTTTAGAGAAGTGCAGTTCATTCCCCAGAGTGTAAAACAGGCAGGCATGCGAGGCCCTCGCTGGGTATGAAATAGGCTGGGGTGAGTTCAAGGACGAACTTGCAGGATACACTACATCACTTTAGATTTTAGATGCCAGTATCAGAGCTTCTCAGTCATGGTGGCATTACTATTACCTGCGGAGATTTGCTTTTTCTTATTAGAGTTTATAGATAAAAAAAAAAACTGGCTCATCATGGGAAAAATTAAATTTATTTAGAATTATTTAGAACCTATGTTCCTAGAGGAGACCAGGCAATTATGGAGATATATATTATAATTGATATATAATTTTTATATATTCATAATTTATATTTATATAACTTCATAGCTAAGGCTCTAAGATGTATTCTTATTAAGTTAGAGAATTCATAAAAATCCATCTTTCACAAGTGCCCATGGGTCAAATGTTTCCTGGAATAACTTCTAATTCTCCAGAGTCTTCCATTCTCTCCTCTTGTCCTTCAGGCCCTTTGATCATGCAATCCTGATCTCTGCTGCCATCATCTTCTCAAGTGTTCCCCTTCATTTTGCTCCAGATTGCCAAGCCCACCCTCCATGCCCTCCTCTCCTTACTGGGTTGCGCTTTGGCAACTGCTGCCCCTACCATGCTCTGTCCCTTCCCTTTCCTCCTGGCTTGGCCAGCCCTACCTAGATATTTTTACGCCTCTTCTTGTAACTCCAGCTTCTCTTCAATTCAAAACCAGGTCAGAAAGTACTGTTTCCTGGGATGTTGAAGGTGTTTGAAACACCCTGAAATAGTGGCAATTTCTTCAGTTCCATGTTAGTTCATTGAACAAAGCACAACGATATGCAATTTATGTACACAACAATTGTCACTGGTACAGAGTTGTCACTTTGAAAGTTCTTAGAAAATGGTATTTCATTTGTTTTATAATTATCCCAGAAACATATGTGCTGTGAAATAACAGGACGATGCATTTTTAAAAATTCTCATATTGCACCCATGAACAATGCTTGAAAATCATTCTCAGAGTTCCTTCAGTATTTTTTTAGTGAGTTGATATAGATATACATATATACATATATATACACACACACATTCTTTTTCCCTGTATTAGAGAAGTTATGGGTTTTAATAACAATAATACATAAAATATGGGTTTTAATAACAGTAATACATAAAATACAGGATTCCCATGTACCACCCCACCACCAACACCTTGCCATGGTGTGGAATATTTCTTCCAATTGAGGATGGCACGTTTGATAATTGTACTATTAAGTAAAGTCTATGGTATAACTTAGAGTTCATTATTTATGTAGGGTACTTCCATGGATTAAAACATTTTTAAAATTATGTTATCATGTATGCAACCTAACATTTCCCCTTTCAATCATATTCAGATATGTATTTCAGGGAAACCGATGTGGCTTAACCAACTGGGCTCCCGTTTACCCTATAGGAGGTCCAGGGTTTGATGCCCAGGACCTCCTGGTGATGGCAAGCTGGCCCATGCAGAGTGTATAGTAATGATCTCATTGTGGATTTTAATCTGTATTTTCCTAATCATTAATGAAGTTGAAAAGCTTTTCCTGTGCTTATTTGTCATATATATATATATTTTAAGGAAGGTTTGGGGTTGAACCCAGCAGCACCTCACACTTGGGAAACAGGCACTCAACCACTGAGCTACATTGGCTCCCTAATGAGTTGGTTTTTCTGTTTGTTTGTTTGCTTTTAAGAGGCACCAGGGAGATCGAACCCAGGGGCTCATACACTTGAGCTCTATCTGCTTCCCTTTTATATCTGTTTTGATAAAATGCCTTTACATGTCTTTTGTCTACTTTTTGAGTGGATTTATTTTTACTGCAGAGTTTAGAGAGTTCTTTGTACATTACAGATACTAGTCCTTTGTCAGGCACCTGGATTGCAAACATCAGCTCCTACTAACTTGTCTTTTTATTTTCTCAGCAGGATCTTTTACAGAGCAAAAGTTTTTAATTTTGATGTGGTTCAATTAATTTTTCTTTCATTAATACTGCTTTAGATGTCAAGTTTAAGAACTCTTTGCCTAGTCTTATAGCCTGATGTTTTCTTCAATATTTTTCTAAAAGTTTTATAGTTTTGTTTTCTGTTTAAGTCCATGATCCATTTTGAGTTGATTTTTGTATAAGGTGTAAGGTACTGTATTAGTTAGCCAAAGGGATACTGATGCAAAATAACAGAAATAGGTTGGTTTTTATAAAGGGTATTTATTTGGGGTAGGAGCTGACAGATACCAGGCCATAATGCATAAGTGACTTTCCTCACCAAAGCTTATTTTCACATGTTGGAGCAAGATGGCTGCCGACGGCTGCAGTGGTTCAGGCTTCCTGGGTTCCTTCCTTCCAGGGTCTTGCTTCTCTCTGGGTTCAAAGTTCCTTTCTTTCCAGGGCTTGCTTCTTCCTGAGCTCAGAGTTCCTCTCTTCCTGTGACTGGCTTCTTTTTCCTCTGTGAGCTTGCTTCCCAGGGCTCCAGCTTAAGGCTTCAGCATCAAACTTCAACATCAAAACTCCAGCATCAAAAACCCCTCAACTCTGTCCTTTGCCATGCCTTTTATCCCCACCCCTTGGTGGGTGGAGACTCAACATCCTAATGACATGGCCTGATCAAAGCCCCAATCATAACTCAATCATGCCCAGATTCAGGCCATATCACAAACATAATCTAATATCTATTTTTGGAATTCATAACCATATCAAACTGTCACAGGTATCTATGGATATTCAATTATTCCAGCATCATTTGTTGAAAAGGCTAGCCTTCTTCAATTGAATTGCTCTTGTATCTTTGTTCCATTCTGGGTGGAATGGATCTAGTGAATCAGAAAAGAGTCTATGATCAAGGAGTTCCTTTCATACTACATCTTACTAATTCTTCTGTGTCTGGTGAGGTATATTTGTATAGGATTTTTTCTGGGCTCTCTATTCTGTTCCTTGATTTGTATGTCTGTCAACAATACCACACAGTTTTTATTATTGTAACTAGGTAGCAAGTCTTACTATCAGGTACAGTGATTTATCTCACTTTATGTGTCTTTTTAAGATTATTTTAGCTCTTATAGGGTTTATACCCTTACATATAATTTTTAGATTAAGCTACCTAGGTCTATAAAAAAACTTCACTGGGAATTTGATAGAAATTACATTAAAGCTATAGATCTATTTGGGGAGAATTGTGTTTTTCCAATCTAAGAATAGAATATGTCTTTCCGCTCATTTAGGTTTTCTTTTACTTATTTCATTAAGATTTAAGAATTTTCAGAACATATGTTCTGTTACATGTTTTGTGTATGCCTACATATTTTATTTCCTTTGGAACAATTGTAAATGTTGCCCTGTTTTTAATTTAGGTTCTGACTTGCTCATTGTTAGTATATTGATATGCAATTGATTTTTGGGTGTTGCACTTGCATCTTATGACTTTGCTGAACTCACATATTAGTTACAGGAATGTTTTGTTGCTTCCTTTGGGTTTTCTAAGTAGATCACCATGTTATCTGCAAATAAGGATATTACTCCTTCTTCCTTTTCAATCTGTATGTCTTTGATTTATTTTTCTTGTCTTATTGAAGTAGCCACAACTTCCAGCCATGTGTTGAGTAAGAGTGGTGGGTGAGAACCAACATTCTTGCCTGTTCCTGATCTGAGAGGGATAGCATTCACTATTAATTACATATCATGTTAATGTGGTTTTTAGATGTTCATTATCAAGTTTAGACATTTCCTTCTATTCCTAACTTGATGAAAAGTTTTTATCATGAGTGTCATAATTGTCAAATGCATTCTCTGTATCAATCAATAGGATCATATGATTTTTATTTTCTATCAAGAATTGGTTGATATGGTGGGTTGATATTGATTGATTTTCAGTTGACTTTGCATATTTAGAAAAATATCACTTGATCATGGCGTATAATTTATTTTATCACTTGTTGAAGTTGACTTGCTAATATTTTGTTGAGGATATTTTTGCATCTAAGTTTACAAGAAGTATTGCGGTTTTCATTTATTTCTTAGTGTTTTTTTTTTAAATCTACTTTTGGTATTTTGTTAATACTGGCCACATAAAATTAGTAGTGAGCACTCTCTCTTCCTCTGGTTTTGAGAAGAAAATGTGTAAAGTGGTGTTAATTTTTCTTCAAATATTTGATAAACTTTTCCAGAGAAACAATGTGGCCCTGGGGATTTTTTTTAGGGAATGTTTTAATTAAAAAGTCTACTTCTTTAATGGTTATAGGACTTTTCAGATGATCTGTTTCAACCTTGTTGAGTTTTGGTTGTCTGTGGTTTTTGAGAAGGTGGTCCATTTTTTCGAGTTGTTGAATTTATGAACATATAGTTGTTCACAGGACTCTCCTATTATTCTTTTAATGGCTGCATGATCCGTAGTGATATTCCCTGTTTCATTCCTGAGATCACTAATTTTTTTCTGCTCTTTTCCTTTTTGTCAGCTTTGTTGGAAGTTTATCAATTCTATTAACTTTTTTCAAGGAACCAGCATTTTGTTTCATTGATTGTTTCTATTGCTTTTCCTTTTCAATTTCATTGATTTCTGCTCTTTATCATTCTGTTCTTCTTCTTTTGGGTATATTATGCTCTTCTTTTTCTAGTTTCTTGAGGTAGGAAATTAGATTATTCATTTGAAACTTTTCCTCTTTTCTGCTACAAGCTACACATTTCCCTATCAGCACTGCTTTAGCTGCAGCCCATATATTTTGATGCATCAAATTTCATTTCCATTCAATTCTATGTATTTTTAAATTTTCCTTTGAGATGACAACGCCTCCCAAGCTGGGCCACTTGTTGTGCTGGCACCTCTCTTGCTGGCCTGTCCAGCCTCTTGATAGACAGAATGACTTTCATTTCTAAGGGACAAAGATATTTCCTGAGCCAGGTGTTTGCTATGATGGGATTCCTTTTGCTGGAGCCTCCCAGATTCCAGATATGTCTAAGTGGGGGAGGGAAATCTCAGGCTTGGTAGAGAAGAGGGTGCTTCCCCTGGCTTTTCCTTTTTAGCAGGGCCCACAATTGATCCCCTTTCCCTGTGTTGCTGGGTTCACCTGCTGTTGTTGGAGGCTTTCCTGTTGGATATACCAGAAGAATGATCTTACTTGGGTCACCATCTGCTGCTAGGTGGGGGGAGGGGACACCAAACCTGGTTTGTCTTCTATTGTGTGGTTGGTCATAAGAAACCCTGCCATGTTTTCCCTCCAGACTTTGGTTCTCTAACAATTTCTCCTTTTTTTTTCTGCCTTTGAGAGTTCTCCTTTGGTTGCCTCATTCCAGTATCTATGGTTGTATTAGCCAGGTAAGATCCAGGAGAAATGTCTCTATACCATCTTGTCTGAACTAGAAGTCAAATTTCTTAAAGACAAAGTATGAATGCTTAAAATTTTTATGCACAGTTAGCAGATCAGTTAGCAAAGTAGTCAGTTTAGCTGTGGAATCAGTGGTAGTAATAAATATTATTTTCATGATCTCGTATTCTCAGTTGACTAATTGACAGTGTGTGCTAAAATAATTCCCTCAGTCAAAGCATACCTCTTGATTCACTGAGAACCACACATAATGCTGTAAGATTTAGGGACTGGGAATAATAACCTATTGATAGCAAAGGACTCTTCAGCCAAAGAGAATGACATAGTCCTCCCCTCCTAATGGCCTGCCACCATGGCTGCAGCTCTCACTTTTGAGTTTGTGAGAGAACATGCTGCAACCACAACGCTATTGTCTTTTACAGCAGTGGTCTTGATTTTCAGTGTTGTTGCTTTCCAGTGGTTAAGATAGATACTATTTTATGAATGGGGATACATCTGCAGTTTTAAATAAAGAAATCAAAGAGCCTTGCTTATTCAATGGCATGTCAAATTACAGAAACTTAGTTCCTATGTTTCGAACATTTCCTAGTTTGATTGTGACACAGAGTGATCAGTTCAGCCCAATTAAGGATAAAAAATTACACACCAGGATATATTTGGGGAAAATATCCTGAGTGATTTTGCTTAATTTTGTGCCATATGAATTCATCAAGCAGTACTTACAAAGTGCTAAAATAATGGATAAGTGTCTCACTTTCAGGATTAAGCTCTACTTGAAGAGCTATTCCAGAAAAAAAAAAAAACATGGAAAAGAGCTTGTAAAATATGGGAGAACGTAATTAAGTATCAGTGATTGGGAAAGAAAATACCTGCAGAGATTTTGAAGAGGGAGTGATGACTGTAGGTCGGCTGTTAAGAGAAAGTTTCTCAAAGATTGTAGATTCAGGATAGGTGTGATTTGATGCAGGAAAGGTGGGTGAATAAGGTGAAGAAAGGCATAGGGTTAAAATAGGCAAATGATATTGAGAGGGCAGGCTGTTAGCCACTCGTGTGGGAAGAGTGAATTTACTTTGGATGGGAGTTTGAGGCCAGACTCCTGAAAGGACTTGAGTCTCTCTCTGTTTTTTTTTTCTTTCTGAGAACTTGGAGAGTTTGTGAACTGAGAAGTGATGTAAGCATCAGTGGGACAGAAAGACGTCACATGATTGGGGCATAGCCAGGACTCAGTGACCATAACGATCTATGTGTGGTGATGGTGGTAGAGCATCTTAGCAAGGCACGGGAGAGCAGGGGGATACCTGGAAGGGACCACTTTGAATAATAAATTTTGAAGGCTAAAATTTCTTTATGAGTAAAATACTATCTTAAAAAGAAAAAGTGGATCTGTACACATGAGTGTATCCTTTAAAATTGTTTTAATTTGTATTGTTTGCTTAATCTCAATGTTTTCAGTAAACTGTTTTTTCAAATACTGCTTTAAGTATGGTTTCAATTTGTCTGTGTGCAGTTGAAAGGAAATAGCATTAAAGTCACAATCGTCATGTCAATAGTTTGACCATGGCCTGGCTCTCTGGCCCTGCCTGTTGTCAACCTGTAATGTGTATATCCTTAAACTTTCTGGAATTCGCTAACCGCTATCCCCAGGGGCAAAATTTTGTTCCCTTCTTGGGTGTCCAAATTGTATTATAACAACCCAGCTGCTAATGGAGACTGGACAGGTTTGATATCAGCCTTTTGTGGTCTGTGTTTTGCTCCCCTCTCTAAGGAGGATAACCTGAGACATGGTTCAATTGTGACAACTGGAGGCCTCTTCCTGGGTGAGGAGGGCAGAAAATGGGTATCGTCTCAAAATTAGTTCTGCTTTTCTGGCATTATTTCTAATTTCCCCTTGTCTTTCTCTTTCTACTGCCTCATTAAGTGTGGATTCTTGTTGCCTACATGAGCATTTTAGCTCCTTTTCTCTTTCTTCTCCAAGACTTTGAAATGGGGATTTATTACAAACAATATTGGTATTAATTTTTTCAATCACTTCTTTAATGCAGAAGAAGAAAATACCTGACCTTTGCTGTTTTCCATGCATTATCTTATTTCATCAGTCCTAGGAAACTTACAAATCGGGTATTTTAATTCCATTAACAGATGAGAAAATTAAGTCTCAGAGATTTGGCCCTAAACCTTGTCATTTAGGAATACATTCCTGTTCCTCCTAAAAGGTTTTCATCTTTGAGAATAAAATTTCCCCATGCAGACAAGAGATTCCTTGTCAGTACTATTCTGTACTACAAGAAGATGTCACACAGTGAAGGTAGTTAGTTTTCTGGCCCTGGGAGAGACAGGACTGGACCATCCCTTACGATCATTGTAATACATACCTCATGATGACAGAACACATATTAGCTCAAGGAAAGTTGGACACCATTTGAGCAGGAGGAGCAGCCCTTATGCCCATTATCAATAGCAGTGGCGTCACCTTGAATGTGAAGTAAGTCGCCATAAACCCAAAGAACCCAGATTCTTAATTTTAGCTGTTATAGAAATCTAGGTCCATTTTACCTGAAACAGTGATTGATTCCAGACCAAATACCTAGAATGAAAGATAGCACACTTTTTCCTCAAGCAGCAAGTTGTTTTCATAGCAGTTCTTAAAACAAATGAGTGCTCTTTTTAAGAAAAATTGGGTAGAGTTCTTCAGTGAAATCTGTTACAGAAAGATTTTTATTTAGACCTGAAGAAGTGGTAAGGGGAAGTTGCCTAGCCATGTGAATGCAAATCACTTTAAGCCATCACTTTACTTTGGTCTGTGGAGGCACAATTAAGATTTAAACATTAAATACTCAGGGAGCTTCAGATGCACCAAAAAATACCTGATAAGAGTACAAGGGAATGAAAGCTTTCAAACAATGCAGGCTTGTAATTTTATAATACTAAGGTAAGGCAAAATGAGGACCAGAAATCCTGTTATGCTAAAGAAGCATTAAAGACTAGTTTATGAGTAACTTATAATGGTATGAAACTATCATTTGGTGGTAAAATATAAATAAGGAATATTCCCCAAGGGAAGGAATGAGAGTAATTTCTTTGAGAGCATTAAAATCCTTAAGAGCAGTACTCCAAGAAAATAGCTGGATACAACGAAGGATAGAAATTTGGAGTTTAGGTAAAAAGTGGCCAGATTATTAGGTTTTGAACTTGGTACTTTTTTTGCATTGACTCTAACACCAGATTGTTTGCTATATTTTGCAAACATTGGTCAAATTTTTATTAATCTACCAAATGTTTCTTTCAGTATGCATAACTACATTTTTAATTGCTGTTATTTAAACGTTTGAATACTACACAAGCAGCTCCAGGAGACACACAAGAATGTTCAAAGCAGCATGAAATAAAAACACCCAAAACATAATAATTAAAAAACTGCAAATAGCTTAAGTGCTCATCAGAAAGAAAATAAATAAATTGAGATATAGTCATAATGTAATGGTATACAGCATTATATATGAACCAAATACAGTCATATGCAATAACAAGAATAAATTTACACAACAATATTGATTGAAAAAGGTAAGATGCCAAAGTCTATCTAAAGTATTGTGTTGGTTTGAGTTTTTTATGTGGACCCCAGGAAATTATGTTCTTAAATTAAACCTATTGTGAGTCTTTGATTAGATTAGATCAGTTAAGGGCCATGTGATTAGATTGCTCTAATAGGGTATAGGCCAGGGTGGATCTTGATCATCTTACTGGAGACCTTTTTAAACAGAGAAATAAAACCTGCAGACATAGAAAGCAGCAGCAACAGAAAGAAGCCACCAGAAGCTGAAATCAATTAACCCAGAAGAGAGAAAAGCCTTAGACGGAGGAGCCCAAAGCAGAACTAGCAGAATTATCACAATCTTAGAGGTTTAAAACAACATCAAATTATTCTTCTACACCTCTGGATTTCAATGGACTGAAATTAAGGTGTTGGCAAAATCAGTCTCCCTCCAGAGGATCTAGAGTTGAATTCATTTCCTTGCCTTTTCCAGCTTCTAAAGGCCACTTGCATATATTGGCTTGTGAGCTCTTCCTCCACCTTCAAAGCCAGGAGCAGAGCATCTTCAAATCCCTGACTCTGACTGTTTCCATCATTCCTTGTCTATGATTTTCCTTCCTCCCTCCTACCCTTGTGATTACATTGGGTCTACCCTGACAATCCAGGATAATCACTCGTCTCAAGATCTGAAAAGCCCATTCTGCAAGGTAAGGGAACATTTCACAGGTTTTGAGAATTAGGATGTGGGCATCTTGGGGATCTTTGATCTACTTATCACACCATTCCTCACCTTCTGAAGACTTTCTGAAGGACAGTGTAGAATGAGTAGTGGGAAGCTGGAATATTACTATCATTGATTGCCATTACTTATTGATCAAGGATCCTTCTGTAGGAGTTAAATGCTGGCACTTCCTGACTTCTCTGTCCAAGGGCTGAGCAAGCCTGTGACAGGAGGAGAAGTCCTCAGGCAGAAAAGCAGAGAGACGTAGGTGTTGAGCTGGGACGCTTTCAGCAGGAATGACAACTGTCCTCCTTGGTTGCAGGTGAGTTCAGAGGTGGACCAAAGGAATAGGGGAGAAGACAATGGCAGTGTCTGCTACAGGCACCAATCAGTTCACTCCAAAACCCTTAATGTAATATCAGGCCCATCTATTCCTGGAATAATGAGTTAATTTTTTCTGTTCTTTCTCTTTCCATCTTCCTTATTGAAACAGTATGTTCCAGTGTCAGGTACCTCCAGAAGTATAATTTCCACTGGTGAAATGTCTGTGAGCTGGTAACATCCTTCTCCACCTTCCACAGGATTTTGTACTTTATAGTCTCCATGATCTGTTGCCACCTGTCTTCATTACAATAACTACAATTTTAATACCATATCTGTTCCCTAACTAGGAAATAAATTCATTAAAAGCAGGTGATTTATTTTTAAAAATACTCTCTCTATTTCTGCTAGAAGAGTGGTGTTCATCAATGGCTGGCAAACAAGTAAATGGAGGGCTAAGGTTTGTGCACACCCAAGAGTTGTTTTAGGATTAGGTAACGGGTTTGTACAACCATCTATCAGTGATTTTCCAACATTGAATGGAGATTTGTGTTTGGTTTGGGAATGATGGGAGGAGATTCAGTGGTGGTCCACATTCACATTTTCCTCTCTGTTTTCCTAGTCTACCTGAACCTGGGATTTTAGAGAAAAAAAATATATAATGGGTTTGTCAATCAAATATCACACATGACTTGAGCACTGGGTATAACTGAACCTAGAACTCTACCCTAAATGTAACCACAAGAGAATGTTACCCTAAACCGAATCACTCAGGGCTCTTCCCACACCAGAATACCATAAGCTCACTTGGGTTTGCTTCCTTTAAGTCATGGCACTCTCCACATCAGTGCACATGTCAGGGAAGTGGTGGAGAACCAGATCATTAGAGGTGAGGTAGGTAGGAGGCCACTGGTGACTTCTCAGCCTATAATTACTTCTAAGAGGTGGAATAAACCGTTCAGGTTAAAGAGGCAAATGAATGTGATAGCAAAGAGATGGGACTTAGGAATTGCATCAACTCTTTTTTAAACTATGGATAGCACAATTTCAACGTCAGCAAGTCAGAAAGACATTATTATAATGGTTTCACATCTCATTATCTACTTATTTTTAAAAATGCACACTCATGATTTTATTATTCATGGGAATTGCAGAACAGTTTCCTAGAGCTTTGTCACTCAAATCCTGTGCCAGTTGGCCTTTATCTAATGAGTTTATTAGTGCTCAAATGACTTTAAATGAGATGCACATGTAATTTCCAGAAGGAGAAGTCTATCACTTTATTTTCACATAATTTTCTCTCATCTAGAATGAAAGATTACTTCAGAGAATAAGAAAACTGATGGGATGATCCCATTTGAACCCCAACTGAAGATGAGCTGACTTTCCTAGTGTTTAGTAGCAATGGGGCCATTTCCAGGAATTGTCTTATTTTCTTCACTTTTCTTCACAGTCAGTTTCTCTGAATGAGAAATAAGTGACAGATGTCACTCTTTTGTTCATTCACTTATTAATTTGCATTTAGCAAAATTTTATTGCTGTCATTCTTTTTCTTTTATATCACTGTTACAATGTATGAACACCCAAAAATGGATAATCATTATGCTATTGGATCGAAAACTATCACTAGAGCAAAGATATAAGACAAAAATTTTTTAAATTATACTTCATTTTGTTTAATATGTGTTTCTGTCAGTATCTAAATATGTTAAATCAGACTTAAGTCATGGCTTCAGTGCAACTGGACAGTACTTATTGGTAACTTGAGAATCACATTGTTTTAATTTCTTGGGCTTCTCAAGCAAATACCATGAAATGGGTCCAATTAAACAAGAGGAATTATTAACTCATGGCTGTGGAGTGAAGAGAAAGCCAAAATCAAGGTCTCATCTAAGTGATTCTTTCTCCCCAGAAACTGGCATTCTGGGGCTGGCTGCCAGTGATCTTTGGTCCTTAGTATGTCACATGGCAAGCCACATGGTAGCATCTCCTGGGCCCCTTTCTCCCCTGGGTTCCATGGACCATCAGCACATGGCTGCTCCCTCTGGCTTTTGCTCTATGTAAAAGATTTATAAAGGATTAAGATGCATCCTGATTGAGGTCAACCACACCTTAAGTGAAGTTATCTCATCAAAAAGTCCTACTTAGGGAAGTGGATGTGGCTCAACTGATAGAGCATCTGCCTACCATGAGGGAGGTCCAGGGTTCGGTACCCAGGGCCTCCTGACCTGTGTGGTGAGCTGGCCCATTTGCTGTGCTGCTGTGCGTAAGGAGTGCCATGCCACACAGGGGTGTCCCCCATGCAAGAGATGTGCCCCATAAGGAGAACTGCCCCATGTGAAAAATGCAGCCCACCCAGGAGTGGTGCCATACACACAGAGAGATGATGCAGCAAGATGACGCAACAAAAAAGAGACACATCCTGGTGCTGCCTCACGAGAATGCAAGCCGACACAGAAGAACACACAGTGAATGGACACAGAAAGCAGACAATGGGGGTGGGGGAAATAAATAAAGAAGTAAATCTTTAAAAAAAAGTCCTACTTATAGTGGGTTCACACAGGAATGGATTAAACTTAATAACATGTTTTTTTGGGGGTGCGTAGTTTCAAACCATCACATTCCATCCTCTGGACCTTCAAAAGACATGTTCCTTTTACATGAAAAATACATTCATTCCATTACAACATTCCAAAAGCCTTCACAGCTTGCCTTCACAAGAAGGCCCTGGAAATCGAACCCAGGGCCTCCCATATGGTAGATGGAAGCCCAATCAGTTGACCCACATCAGCTTCCCTATTGTTTCCTTCTAAGGCATCTCTGGAACTACCTTTAACTACCTTTCCCATATTTCTGCCTACCTTGCATTCGTGACGAATTACATATCCTCTAAGATGAAACAAAATTTCTTTACAGCTCCTACTTGTTTTTGAGCTCTCACAATTCTTCCACCCTCTACCCATTATGTAATTCCAAGGTTGCTTCCACATTTTTTTTTTTTTTGGTATTTGCAAAAGCAGCACCCCATTTCCAGTACCAAAACATGATTTAGTTTCCTGGGCTTCTCAAACAAATGCCATGAAATGGGTCAGGTTCAACCATGGGAATTTAATAGCTCACAATTTTGAGGAGAAGAGAAAGCTCAAAATCAATGCATCTTCAAGGCAATGCTTTTTCTCTGAAGACTGGCATTCTGGGACTGGTCGCCAGCAATCCTTGGTCCTTAACTTGTAACATGGTAAGGCACATGGCGGTGTCTCATGATCTTTACCTTCTCTTTTGGGTTCCACTGATGTTCAGCTTCTGACTGCTACCTTTATTTTATCTTTTTATAAAAGATTTATTTATTTATTTATTTATTTATTTCTCTCTCCTTCCCCCCACCCCGATTGTCTGTTCTCTGTGTCTATTCGCTGCGTCTTCTTTGTCTGCTTCTGTTGTTGTCAGGGGCACAGGAATCTGTGTTTCTTTTTGTTGTGTCATCTTGCTGTGTCATTTCTCCGTGTGTGCAGCGCCATTCCTGGGCAGGCTGCACTTTCTTTCGCGCTGGGTGGCTCTCCTTGTGGGTGTACTCCTTGCGCATGGAGCTCCCTACGTGGGGGACACCCCTGCGTGGCAGGGCACTCCTTCCGCGCATCAGCACTGCTTGTGGGCCAGCTCCACACGGTTGACTGCTACCTTTAGATTTCTCTCTGTCTAAATTTCCTTCACTTAGACAGGTTTTCAGTAAGAGGATTAAGAGCCATCTTGGTTGAGGTTGACCAAACCTTAACTGAAGTAACCTCGTCAAAAGATCCTATTTACAAGGAGTTCCCACCCCATAGGAATGGATTAGGTTTAAACATGTTTTTCTGGGGGTATCTACAGCTTTAAACTTCCACACACTTTAGGGTGATAATCATTTCAATCAAAAGCCAACTTTTTGTCAGTTAAAGACATGATCTCACTGTTGGATTGTAATGCCCGTTTTTATTTTTCTTACAAATCCATCTCTTTATTTGCTTCTTGTCACATACTGCCAGTATATGCTTAATCCTTTCTGTAACAGGATTTTATCTATTCTTTTGCTTTAAAATATGTGTAAGTTATAATATTATTTTAGGTGTCATGTATAAGATCTTAACTCTTATTATTATAAAATATTTTTAAATATTAAAATTACTGCTTTTGTCATTATTCTCTCATCTACAGGAGACACTTCAGAGGTATCTTTTTTTAATTAGTATTTTTTTTTATTTTTAAAGAAACTTTAGATTACATAAATGTTACATAAAAAATACAGGGGATTCCCATATGCCCTACTCTCCTCCTCACCTGCCCCCAACCTTCCCACATTAACAACATCATTCATTAGCATGGTACATTTTTCACAATTGATGTAAAAATATTGAAGCATTGCTACTAACCATGGTCAGTGGTTTATGTTATGGTTTATATTTTGTACCATGCACTTTTATAGGTTTTGATGAAATTTAAAATGGCCTGTATCCATTATTCCAAGATCATGCAGAATAATTCTAATGCCCTAAAAATTCCCTGTTCCATCTATTCTATTTTTCCCTCTCCCTCCTCTGGAAACCTGTGGTAACCACTAAGTTTCACTTTTGAAAGAATAAGATTCATAGTTACTTGCAATAATATTGAGGGCTTGACATATTGGTCTGTTTTCTTTTACTAGGCACTGCCTATGTTCTCAAGGGATTCTCATCCCTCTAATTGAGAACATAGTAGGACTCTCCAGGATGGGAATTTAATATTTTCTTGTTTATTGTATGGGTCTCCACCCACTGATACAACACACTATGACATTTCCATATTCTTTAGAAGCCTGTTCTAGGTGTGCCCTGTCCTGTATATACATGCTCCATCTGCCATCCTGCACCAGTAACCCTCCCCTGCCATATTTGCCTAAAGAACATTCCCAACTTTGTAGTTTTAACCACAGACCTGCAAATGCTCAGAGTTCACCTGCTCCTTCAACTGACCCTCCCCCCAGTTCCATGGATAGTCCAGCTCAACCCCCCACCCTACTCCCTTCACGACCAGCACCACCAAATCCAGTCACATCACTGCACCACAGTCACGCCCATCCATTGCACAACTATACCCTTCCATCTTATCATAGATTTTGCTGCTTTGGGCATTGGCTCACCATCCTCTACTCCCTTTCTGTCTCCTCTAAACCTATCTTCCAGACTAACTCTTTGAGTGTCCTCAATTTGCTTAATTTATATCAGTGAGGTGTCTTTGAATGTTTTCTCTCTCTCATCCTATGTATTCAGTCAAGCCTTGCAGATTCTTTATTAGTGGTATTTCTAGGAAAATGCCCATCATCTTTATGTCTACCATGGTCATCCAGTCCAGAATCTTGTCACCTCACATCTGAGTGACTAAACTAACCTAACTGATCTCCTTGTTCACATTTTCACTCCATTCCAATCCAACCTGCATGATACTAACAGATTACTTCTTCTGAAACATAGCACAGCAACAATCAATGACTCTTGTGACATTTGTATCACTTACACATTTGACTTTATCAGACAGAATCTGGAGTCTAATTACTTCCTTGTAAGTCCTGGAGTTCTTACATTTTCATGTGTAAAAGAGTCCCACAGGCCCCAGAAAACATTTTAAAAACATATATTCTTGTGTTCAATCTCTACCCCTATGGTAGACTGATCGCAATGTAGGTCCAATAAATGACTTCGTTGTATCCAAGTCATTTACATTGTGACTCTGTAAGTGGTGGAGTCTATTTCTCATAATATGAAGGGCTGTTACAATCCCCAAAGATTCTACAATTAATATAGGAAAAGTCCCCTGAAAACTCTTTGGTAACAGGTGATCTGTTTCAGAGTAGTCCAGAGCCCTAATTTGAGAAGAAATGTGGATTTTAGATCTTGGTTTGAAAGAAACTGACATCAGGTGAAAAATGTAGTGTATTAAAATAGCATAGGCCTAACAATTAGCCTGGAGAATGACAAAAGGTAAGAAATTAATTTAATGACCCATAACGGAGTTAAGCTACACAATGTAGAATGTGCAGATGGTAACATGCACCACATACCCAGAGGAGACATTTAAAATCTGTACCAGTATAGTGTCCATGAGGAACTACACTGTCTTATAAATAGGCTTTATTGAGCCATACCTATTAATCTTTTAACAGAAAAATACCTGTATTCTATTCTTTTTATTTTTTGGTATCATAGCCCTTAATAAAAGGCTTACTGGGAAGCTGGATATAAAAAGCAGATACTTGTGGAGAAGTATTGGCTGTGAACCCCCAACTGCTCTGTCTTCCCTTCCCAACTCTGCCCTCTGTCAAGGCCACTGAAGGGCCTCTGTGGACCAGAGTTAGAAAATCATTGACCTGCATGATGAAATTTATACTCCTTAGTCTGGTACACAAGGCCTCCACCATCTGGCTTTATCATTCCCATCATTCGCTGCTGAAAATACCCACACGCACACACACATACTCACACTTAGTAGCATGAAACAACAACCATTTAATGATGCTTAAAGAATCTGTGGGTCAGAAGTTCAGACTTGGGAAACGGACTTTGGCCCAGTGGTTAGGGCGTCCGTCTACCATATGGGAGGTCCGCGGTTCAAACCCCGGGCCTCCTTGACCCGTGTGGAGCTGGCCATGCGCAGCGCTGATGCGCGCAAGGAGTGCCCTGCCACGCAAGGGTGTCCCCCGCGAGGGGGAGCCCCACGCGCAAGGAGTGCACCCATAAGGAGAGCCGCCCAGCATGAAAAGAAGGAGCAGCCTGCCCAGCAATGGCGCCGCCCACACTTCCCGTGCCGCTGACGACAACAGAAGCGGACAAAGAAACAAGACGCAGCAAATAGACACCAAGAACAGTCAACCAGGGGAGGGGGGGGGGGAAATTAAATAAATAAATAAATCTTTTAAAAAAAAAAAAAAAAGAAGTTCAGACTTGGCACAGCAGCAATGCCTTGTCTCTTAAATTTTGTATGTCTGGACCCTCACCTAGGAAGATTCAAATGGCTATAACTGGAACCTTTTGGAGGTTTCTTCACTCACCCCTCTGATGCCTGGGTTTGGATGAATCGAAGGCTAGGCTTAGCTGGGAGTGCTGACTAGAACATTTCCACAAATCCTCTTCATTTGGCTTGGGCAGGAAAGGCCTTCCTGAGGCATGATAATGGGCTAAACAATCGTTTATTGTTCAGGGCTCTCCAGAGAAACAGCTGACCTGATAATGCCATAAATTTATATGGAAATACCAAGATATTTATTATAGGAATTGGTTCAGGCAGCCATGCAGTTTGGCAAGTCCAAATTCTATAGGGCAGGCAGTAAGGTGGACACTTGATAATGGTAAGGTTGAATTCCCCAGGAGAAGCTTTCTGTCTGAAGCAAAGATAGAAATTCTTTCTGACTGTTGAAATCCTCTGTTCTTGCTTTAAGTTTTCTTATGGATTGGAGGAGGAGCTGCCCCTCATTGCTGAACACAATCTCCTTCATTGATTGTAGATGTAACCAGCTATATATGCAATGGGCTAATGATTTAAACCCATCTCCAAGATCTCCTTAACATGAACAAAACCCTGCAGCAGGAGGGAACATGACAAGAAGGGAAAATAAACAGCATGATGTAAGATGGTGCTGGAGATGTGGGTGAGGGTAGACAATGTTAAGGACATCTGTCTTTATCCTAAAACAAAGGAAGTAATTAAAACATTCAAATTGGAGTGGGTAGCTGTGGTTGACATCATCATATTTGCCATCTAAACAGATGAGTTGGGTTTTGTAGTGAAAGGATCAGTATGGGGCCTGATGTTAGAATACTGGTTATGAGAATTTTAATAGCTTAGACTGGGATATTGGTAATCGGAATTTTGGTAGTACTGAAGGAATTCAAATACCTCAGTACTCATTAGATACGTAAGCCCACTTCACTTTGAATATCTCATATTTTATGACTTACATTCATCATTAACTCCATTGATTTATCTAATGACATGAACATGTGATGTTGGTGTTTTGTTTGTTTACTCAAACTATGCTGTAAAACCTTTAAGGTTGGGAGTTGTATTTATATATTTTGATATGACCAAAGTATTGACTATCAAGAGTTACTATTTAATAAATATTTGAATGAAATTATGAGTGAAAGCAAATGAATAAAGTATTTAGAGGACATTTGTTTGAGTTTGCTAGGCTAATAAAAGCAGATACCATAAAATAGGTTGGCTTTATCATTGGGAATTTATTAACTTACAAGCTTACATTTTTGAGGCCATGAAAATAACCAAATCATGGCATCATCAAGGTGATGCTTTCTTCCTGAAGACTGACAGCTGGTGGTCCTGGACATGGCAAGGCCCTTAGAGGCACCCTCTGGTCTTTCCCTTCTCTGCCAGGTTTCACTGCTTTCAGCTTCTTGATTCTGTGACTTTCTCTCTCTGTATTCATCCTGTTTTTAAACGACTCTAATAAGAAGATTAAGGCCCACCCTTGGCCACACCTTCACTGAAGTAACCTCATGAAAACCTACTTACAACAGGTTTACACTCCCAGGAAAGGATTAGCTTCAAGAATATGATTTTCAGATATACAGGTCTAAACCACCATAACCTTTGTTTTTATAAGGACTGTTTTAAGCTCACTTTCTAAAATAGCAAAAATATACACTGAAATTGTCAAATTGTAATTTGTTTCAGAAAGCAAATTTTGAGGCCATTCTTAGAAGTTCCAGTAATTTTTCAGAACCAATATGAGAGGTACCCAAGAATTATCCCCTACTGTCTAGTCTTCCAAAAAGGAGTTGTTTTCCTGCAAATCTCCATGGAAACTTACTATGGCCTAGGACTTGAAGCAATCAATCCTGGACAACCAAAAAATTTAGACCCCAGCCTCATGATCATACCATGGAAGGAGAATGAAGCTTAAAAGTCCCCCAGCCCAAGATCTGGCCATGAGAGATGTCAGTGGACTTCCCTAGAATAAATAGACCCTGGCAACCTATAAAGCTGCTACTGATCCTCCTCCATGAATTGCTCCCTAAGAAGTCTGGATTAGTGCCATCAGGCCTTTTGCCTTGTTTGCATGGCAGTTAGTGTTATGAACCACCCATCAGAGCAGGCATTCATCGTGGCACCTTGGAAGCAAATCAAGGGAAGAGATATCAAAGACCTATGTTGGAGGTGGGATAAGTCTATTGAGTCATAGTTGTAAGCCACTGGCATAGCTAGGCACTGATTGCTCTTGGGAAGTAACCTCATGAAGTCCTGAGTACCAAGCAAAATTTTTTGGTAGTCATTAAAGGTTCTTGATGGCAGTCAACCTAGAGGGGTCAGACTACAATCAAAGGAAGACTATCCTTGCAACTCTTACTGAAATGAAGGAAAAATAAAAGGATGTATGAGTGGTCCTTTTTGGGAGATGAGAGACACGGTCTTACCACTTAGTGCATATTAGGAGATAATCAGGAAGAGTGCATATCATCAGGATGGCAGAGATGAGAAGACCCCCTGAATGGCAGTCTCCCCTTATAAGATTCAGACAGATTGGCTGGCCACCTTCCTGAAACACCGGCATCAATGTACAGGCATTGGCTGTCCAACAGCAGATGCCTTTGCACGTGGTCAGGAATTAGGATATTTAGACACAATTCAATCAGACAATGGAATACTCTATGCTGCTTAGGCAGTACAGAACTGGGTTGCCCCATGTGGGATACAATGGCTCTTAACACACACATACTGAGAGAGAAATAGAATCTGGAACAGAGAAATTAACAACAAATTGTACCAGCTCAGTGTTTGTGCCAAACTGGCTGGACCACTTGTCTAACATACAAGCTCTGAAAATGTCAATGGCTGCAGGTATCCATCTTTTCTCAGCTGTTAGCGGCCCCACAGTCAGGAGCAGGGAATGATCTTGTGGAACATAGCTGTGGAGAATATACCTTCTCACTATTTTTTCCCCACCCTTCCACAATCCTGACTTTTTAAGCAGTTGGGATATCTGGACTTCGCCCTGTGCCAAAGGCTGGTAGATATCAATCTGGATAGACACAGGAGTAAAGGGTCTTTGCCCAAAATTGAGCTCAGAAAAAGAGTCGTCCTCCTGCAAATCTCTGCATAAACTGGTTCAGGTCCAGTGCTTATAGAAATCAACCCTAGTCCACAACAAAATTTAATCCCAGTACCTTCTCCCACCTCTCACCCAGACCTTATCCTATAGGAGGAGTTAATGCTACCCCTCAACCAAAATCATAGAGCTGGCAGGATAGGGCAGGAGCCATATGCTGTCCCCCGATTGTATCACGGGAACGGCTAGAGTTTTTTAATCATACATCATAAAAACTGGATGAAGCTCCTTGCTCAACCATGACACCAGTCCTGCTAGACCTCAGGGACTGTCATTGCATAAACAGGCAAATGGCCCCAGACCTGCTACTGCTCTTGTCTACATGACTTTTCCCCAATGTTTCTTGCTCCAGCAGGCCTAGACTCATACTGTTGACAATGTGCAAGGCAGTTAAGCTAAAGATGATTTTAGTTTCCAAACCACTGATAGTGCATGGATATTTCCAAAGGAAAATAGTTATTAACACGGAAATCAAGTCCCGGCTCTGAGACTTGGTGGAATTTCTCTTCACAGGTCATCAGAAAACAAATGGTGCGTGTCAAAATTCTCAGGTAGTGCTGAAAACTCTGTTGTGGACACCTGGAGACACAGAAAATGTAGCTGTATTGATCTAAATCTGATTGTTGGTCTGTATTTTTGCTTGATGAGTATGCAGGTGTCTTTTAAAGATTTATTTATTTTTATTTTATACCCCCTACCCCGCGCCCCAGTTCGCAGGTGTCTTTTAAAAGTAGCTTAATTGTTTGCTCCATTGCATTTTTAAAAAAATATTCATTTATTTATTTATCTCCCCCCCCCCACCTTGGTTGTCTGTTCTCTGTGTCCATTTGCTGCGTCTTCTTTGTCCGCTTCTGTTGTTGTTAGTGGCACGGGAATCTGTCTTTCTTTTTGTTGTGTCTTCTAGTTGTGTCAGCTCTCCGTGTGTGCGGTGCCATTCCTGGGCAGGCTGCACTTTCTTTCGCGCTGGGCGGCTCTGCTTACGGGGCGCACTCCTTGCATGTGGGGTTCCCCTATGCCGGGGACACCCCTGCGTGGCACAGCACTCCTTGTGCGCATCAGCAAAGGAGGCCCGGGGTTTGAACTGCGGACCTCCCATGTGGCAGACGGACGCCCTAACCACTGGGCCAAGTCCGCCGCCTCCATTGCATTTTTAATGTTTTAGAAACTGCTCGGAAAAGAAGCACAAAGAGGTACTTGCCTCTTTGGGAGCCTGGTGGAGGTTCATTTCAGGTCAACAAATATTTACTGAGTATTAACCAATTAGTGTATCTTGTAAACCAGCTATGCATTACCAAATATTATAGACTGAAACTTGAGTTCTATGCTAGCCTTTGAACCTCAGCGTCCAGAATTTTCAGAATAAGAAACTGACTATTAACTCATCATACCCATTATTAAAACTTATTTCATCTTTCTTGGCATCTGATAGTATCATATCCTTCCTGAGTCAGGAAGATATTTTGACACATGAATTATGGAGATGCAATAATTTACTTAAGAACACTGGGAGAACTTGTGCTTGAAGCCTTGCCCATCCACAGATGCTGTTTTATTTGAAATTATGAAGAGAAATGCTAGGAGAAGAGTGAAATCATGAAAGCATTACATTTGTCTCAGACTTCACAGGGGCTTACATGTTGATTGAAGAGGCAAGAATTACATGCAAAAGAGAATTAAAGAATGATAGAAAGTATTTCTAATCCAGTGTTAAATTGGGAACAAGTGAATCACCGCAATCAGAGATGTTCTATGTTGAAAAGAATATTCCTTAAACATGAAGAGTTACACTATCCAGCATGACATTGAACCCTGTAATCAAACTATTACAGATTTCCATGTGTACTATTAAACAGATATTGACTTTCATGAGGTTATACTAAGATTTATTGGCCCAAGAGGTAAATATTGACTGATAAGATGTTGAGGTCAATAATTATCTCCAGGGACAATAAATCTTTATATTCACACACATACAGATTCAATAGTTGGTGTGGTTTGTTAGATTAAACACAAATTTCAAGTGATTAAAAACATCTGAAAATCCCTTTTCATAACCATGACTTCTGACAGTTTATAATTTATTTTAATACAGCATATTTTAAATCAGATCTGATATAGCTTTAGAAGAGAAATTTAGTTTTATTTTTAATCCTAGCCTTCTGGAAATAATCATTTCGTATATTTTTTCTGATTGGCTAATTCTATTCCGGCATCTAGCATGGTAATTGCCACATAGTAGACACTCAGTATAAGTTTTTAAAAATGAAATTAGTCTCAAACAATTTGGCATTTAAATTCTTAATCAACAATAAAAACTGATTAAAATATTTATCATAAAACAGTTATCAGGAATTTTAAACAATGTGTTTCATTTGTTCCTTCATCAAAACGTATTTATTTAGAAAGTATTTTAGTGTAATGGACATCGGAAAAAAGACTTATGCCACGCATATTCTTTTGAAGAATTTGGATTGTTTGGATATTATTTCTTTACCTGAAATCTACTCAGGATTTTATTTCATTCAGAAATTAAAATTTCAGTACAATAAGTTTGATGTAATTGAGAATTTATGTTTATATAAGATGAAAATTCTCTAAAAAATGTCACTTCAAAGAGCTAATTTTTATATTGGTAACCAACCATTTTGAGAGGACATAGCTGAACACTGATTGCATCAGTGTCGAGACAATGTTGCCTTACATCACGGGCACTGGGGACGAGGTCAGTGGTTGGGGATTGTAAGAACTGTGGAATATTGATATACAAATGAGTCCTCTTGCTTTGCCAGGGGGACAGTGGTACATGAACTCTCTTACATGCTCCACTGGGCTACCTGGCTTGTATCCTCAATGCCTGCCCACTGACCACGTGCATAAGCCAACTCCTGTCCTCACACAGCCACTCAAGAGTTCCCTGCTCTGAATCACAGACATTCTCCTTATGACAAGAGCATATGTGATTATGCTATACCAGGCATTGGGTGCTATGTGGGAGATTTAAAAGACATCTCAAAAAAGTACTAGGAATTATCAAATACTATCCATATGATAACTTGCCTGGATTAGCAACTCTTAACTACATTTCTGTTATCTTTTTGCATAGAAATAGGTAAAAATTTAGTTTACCTTAATCACTCTTCCTCTTTCCCATTAAGGTCAACCACTACTGTGGGTTTGGTATTTCTTCTAATACTTTAAAACATAGACAAGCATGTATTCATACAAATATATGCCCATGAACAAAGTATTCTATTTTTTATTTAGACATTTAAAATTACTTGAATGTGTCATATTATATGTAGTATATGTCGGTATTAGTCAGGGTTCTCTAGGGAAACAGAATCAACAAGAGATATTTGTCAACAGTATGCGATTCCATAAGCGTCTTGCAAGCAGCCGTGGGGATGCACAAGTCCAGGTTCCGCAGGCAGGCTGCACCCAGGGGCTGCAATGAAAGTCCAGTGAAGGTTCTTGATGAGTTCTGGGAGATGCTGGCTGTCCAAAGACGAACTGGGAATTCTCTCTTAATGCTGGAATCACTTCCCCTTTTAAGACATTCTACTGATTGGGTTAAGCATCCCTCATTGCTGATGGCATTCTTCTTGGTTGATGTAATTATAACCAGCTATCTATGATTTACCACTGCAGTAAAGTCAATGGTGACTAAAGTCCATAAATGCCCTTGTATTACAGTTAGCCCAGGGCTTGCTTGACCAAACAACTGGGCACAATTTACCTGGCTGAGTTGACACAATAGCCTAACCATCTCAATGTCTTTATCTGAATCTCTCTTTTTTCCACACATTGTTAATATACTCTTCAAAATAGTTGTTGCATAGGTTAAATACCTTAAGAGGCTTGGAAACAGATGGGGCAAAAATCACACATTCTAATACTCCTGGCTCAACAAGCATGAGTCTTTAGATCAGCATTTCTTATTTTTTAAAAGAAATATACTATGGAAACAGAAATGGGCCTTGAGAATAGGTGTCCATGAACCTCCTGTTTCTGTGTGTTTCTGCATGTGTACAATTACAAATGTGTACTTACATATAAGTATTCTTTTTCTGGCAAGAAGCTCCTTAGCTTTCAATATTCTCAAAGAGTTCCATAAGCTCCAATTTTTGGAAGCAATCACTTTTTTAGACCCCTAATTAATTTCAATGCCAAAACTGGTACTAAAATAATTAAAATAAGAGGCTATGATGAAACTCCCTGTATTGGAAGATACAGACGAGTTTTTTTAAAATCATGACTATAGCTTAATTTTCACTGTATCTAGACATGTTAAAAGCCACATGTAATGCAATGAAGGTGCCATGATGATGAAAGAGGTTGTTGATGTGGGAAGAGAGGGGTGAGGAGGTGGGGGGGTATATGGAGACCTCATATTTTTTTAATGTAACACTGAAAAAAATGTAATAAATATGAAAAAAAAGCCACATGTAAGCATTTCATATGCAAGGTATAATAATTAAATCAATAATTACATCTTTGAATTTTAGAAACAGGAGAGACTCATTAGCAGGAATTTTATACAGGGGCTTCAAGGATCAAATAGGTGGCTGGTCTAGCTATCTTTTAATTATTCATGCAATTTATCTAGTCCAACCCCCTCATTTTATACATGTAGGAAGCTGAGTTCCAGAGAATTGAAAGGATTATATATAATCACTATTTTAGCTTCAAGTTCACTAAAGTTTCATGAAGTACTCCCAAGGTCAATTTTGGTGGAGGGAGAAAAAGAGAAATGGTCTTTCTTTTAAGTCCTTGAAAGATATTTGGTTATAGAGCTGAAAGTCAAAATTAAGTTGTTTCTTGTTTTCTCCCACAACACAAGCTAGTTTAGGAAACCCTAAAGCTGTGAATCTGGAAGCACGATGCCAAAGAAGTGTATACAGATGTTAGGCATGGTATCATTTCCATTTTATGGCCACAGATATAAATGTGATCATCATCAAGTGTGCTTTCAGAATTTCTATCCTGATGTCTAGGAGGAGCATACAGATTGAACCGTACTCATTGAGCCATTGTACTCTTAGTTCTGAAGCATTGGGGTGTTAGAAAGATATTGACCTTGTACTTTTATTTCTTCATTACTGAGAAAGAACTTTGTAAAAGAGCTTCTTCCCTCACTCAAATAAATTGTTCAAATACTTTTGGGAAAAGAGCTGTAAAAGTAGAAAGGGTGCGAGGTAATCCTGCCTTCTTTTCCAAATTTACAGGTAAAAATGAGATGAAAGAAGTGGAAAATTTAGCTAGAGTCCTAGGGCTAATTGTGGCAGAAGGTCCTTGATTCTTGCTTGTACTTTGCTGCAGATCCTAGTATGTCTGTGTCAGTGCTATGAGCGATTTTGGATAAGTGATATATTTGCATGTGTGTAGGAGGAGTTGTGAGTGCCATCAAAATGCAGCAGTGAGGGTAGACTTTTTGAGCTAATGCTTTCAAATTTCCATTGAAAGATTTAGGTGGACTCAAGGTCCTGATTATTTATAAAGTGAATTGAGAGATAGCATTTGTGGTTGGTCATGGAGGGAGTATCTTCAAAACATTGAAGGAACTGAATGGATAGCAAAGGTTGCTAACTTCATCATGGCCCTCATTTTAAGCATTGACTTCACTCTTCACTTTAGCATCCTTTCTCATCTGTATTTTCACTGACTCACTTTTTCAACTTTACTTTTGGGAAGTTTTAGATTTGTAGAACAATTGTACACCTCATTTCCCCTATTGTCAACTTCTTAGATTAGGATGGTACATTTATTACAAATAATGAACCAATATTGATACACAGTTATCAATTAAAGCCCATAGTTTATTCAGATTTTCTTCACTTTTACCTAATGCCCTTTTTTTGTGTGTGCTGGGATCCCATCCAGGATGCCACCTGACATTTACTGGTCATGTCTCCTTAGGTTTCTTCAGGCTGTGATAGTTTCTGAGACTTTCTTGTTTTTGATGACCTGGCCTTCAGTTGGGATTTGTCCAGTGATTTTCTCCTGGTTAGATTGGGGTTCTTGGATTTTCGCAGAAAGACCACAGAGGTGAAGTGCCATTTTCATCACTTCATATTAAAAGTACATGCTATACTATAAACATGACTTATCACTATTGATATTGACCTTGATGACCTGGAGGAAATTGTGTTTGCTAGGCGTTTTCCCCCTTCCCATATTGTACACTTCAGAAAGATGTCATTATGAGCAGCCCACAGGTAAGGACTGAGGAATTAGTCTCCACCTCCTTGAGGGCAGATTACCTACAAAAGTGTTTAGAGTTCTTCTGCAAGGGGGACTAGTCTCTTCTCTGCCATTGGTTAGTTTGTTACAATTAAGCCATCTATTTATATCAGTGTGGTCTCATAGACATTTATCATTACTTTGGGTTAGAATCCAATACAATGTAATTCTTTGGTTGCTCAGTTTGTTCCAGTTTGGCCCCTGGGAGCTCTTTCAGCTGGCTCCTTGGTCCCTTTGCCACACCCTCATCGTTGTATTTGTTTTGTTTTGCCTTGCTTAAGTACTTCCTTTCTCTCTGGCACTACAAGATGCTACAGGCTCATCTTGTATATTTCCTATCCCTGTTCTAGAACACCAACTCATATTCATTTTAAATTATTTTACATTGCGCTGTTGTATGTGTGTGTATGATAACGTCTTTTTACTCCTTCAGGTCTACTGTCTACCCTTCTCCACCCACCGTTCTTGGTGCCTATTTAAGAGGGCCCTTGCCATCTGGCTTCCGACTGGGCTCTGACAAGGGGGTGCGCCAGCAAGAGACGGGAAGGAGCACAGATAGTGAGTCGGAGGTATTTATTCCTCTATAGCTGGCTGCGTCCCCAACTGAAGGTCTCAGCTCACGTCGGGCAGTCCTCTGCACACAGCCCCCTCTGTCTCCCCTGCCCTGCCCTGCTTTGGCCCCTGCAGAGAAAGGGGGAACAAACTCTCCTCTGGACAGCCCGGGGACTGCCCTGGCTCTTGTAAGTTTCCTTCTTCTCTGCCCATGCTTTAGTGAACAGTCTTTCTAAAATTAAATTCTCTTCAAATTATCCTAGTTTGATTGTCTCCTCTTTCCTGCTGGAGCATTTTCCAAAAAAATTTTTTGAATAAGGTAAGAGTATGTTCAAGGACGTTATCGAGAAAGGAAGGGAGAAAATGACTGAGAAAGGATCAGAGCAAGAAAGAAATGGAGAGAGTGGGAGAAGAAACCAGGAAGAAGTGATCTGACACAGGAATGCTTTTATTATAACTAGAAGGGAGATGCCTAGCATCAGTTGCAGTGGCAGATTTGAAGCTTATAGACAATATATATACTAATTCTACTCACACTGTATCACACAAAGTAAGTTTAGGTCCATGTGGCTAAGCATTTTTGATTTAGAATTTCACTTTAGAGCTAATAATTTTAATACATGGAGTTATTATTAATAACTTTTATGGTGTCCTGACAATGTGTTAGACACTGAATTCTCAAGTAGTTTAAAAGCAAACATTTCTTATTAGTAAAAAACAACTGTGCAAGTTCCATATTTATGCATTTATGAAGTCTCATATTTTCATTTGCATTACCTTGAATAGCTTCTTCTTAATGAAGGGAAATATCTCATCACAGACTGTTTTTTTAGATTTTGCAGTTATTATGATGAATGAGTGCTATTGGTTGAAAGAGTCTTGCATCTCCAAGTTGTTCAGCCAGTTTGCATTGCATCATAAGACTTCTGACAAACATTGAAATACAGACGCAGTTAACCACCTGTAACAATCTAAAGATGTGCCTTTTATGCATGTTTGTGTATAGGCACTTAATATATTACCTAATTTAATTCTCAAAACCATCTGTTGTGAAAGCTAGAATTGTGAGTTCTACCAATAATTGAACTTAAACAGAGGAAGCCTAAGATAATTTCCAAAATCATACAATCACTGGGATTGGAATATGGATCTTTATAACCATAAATCTTATGCTCTTTTAATAATTAATATTAGCAGTTATTCTTTGGGGAGCAATTAATTCAGAAGAATGCAGTACAGTGGAGCATAAAGTTGATTTCTGTGATAGTTTCATTTTATATTTGGCACTAAGTGTTTAATATTAACATTGCCTTTAAAACAATGTTTTAAATAAAGTTGTTTAAATAAAACTTTTCCTTTTCTTGAAACAACGTAAGTCAAATAGTCTATCGCTGGGTACTCATATGGAACATGACAGAACAACCTGCTGACACAAGAATTCATGGTTTTGATTAGCTTTTGGTGTCAAGACATTTCTGGATTTGTTCTGAAGGAAAAAATCTATCAAAACTGCCATTTGGGAAACAGACTTGGCCCAGTGGTTAGGGCGTCTGCCTACCACATGGGAGGTCCGCAGTTCAAACCCCGGGCCTCCCTGACCCGTGTGGAGCTGGCCCATGTGCAGTGCTGATGCGCACAAGGAGTGCTGTGCCACGCAGGGGTGTCCCCTGTGTAGGGGAGCCCCATGCGCAAGGAGTGCGCCCCGTAAGGAGAGCTGCCCAGCGCCAAAGAAAGTGCAGCCTGCCTGGGAATGGTGCCGCCCACACGGAGAGCTGACACAAGATGATGCAACAAAAAGAAACACAGATTCCCTTGCCGCTGATAGGGATAGAAGCGGTCACAGAAGAACATACAGTGAATGGACACAGAGAGCAGACAACTGGGAGGGCGGGGAAGGGGAGAGAAATAAAAAAAAAATTACAAAAACTAAACAAAACAAAAATAAACTGCCATTTGCGGAAAGGAGAAATAAGAGACATCTTTTTCTCTGAATTTTTGAACTGTGCTGGTTTACTTAACCTGCTTAAACTTTGGCCTGCTAAAACAGAACCCAGACACATTGTTTTAATCGAAGGAAAGTAGCTAATTAGCATTCACCCAGTATAAGAATCCACACGGAGCTTTTAAAATCAGTGTTAACTGAGACTCTGTCTTGGACAACTCCTTCTATCTAATTTAAATACTGATGCATTAACTGAACTGCAATGCAGTTCTTTCTTTCATTGACTCAACAAATAACTTTTGAATATTATATTTCAACCAATATTTTCCTGGGGCTGGTGCTCCACCTTCTGAGCGACAGATGACCGTAGTATCTGTAAACACAACCTGTATTTAGTCATTACTGATTATGTTACGTGTAAAGTACTTTTCAAATATGGTGAAATGCCGTGATGTTTGTCCCAGGAGCTTCTGAAGGCGTGGTGAGCGGCTCCCAGGTTCCTAGACCTTTAGGCTGGGCAGGGGCTCACGGACCTTCCAGCACCCTGCTGGCCTTGGGCCCTCCCGGAGCCTGAGCACTGGGTAAGAAGACCTCTTCCTCTCCTAGGGCGGCCGTACGAAGTACCACTACCTGGGGGGCTTAAAAAACACAGAGTTATTGGCTCCCCGTGTTGGAGGCCAGAAGTCGGGGCCAGGGGTTGGCAGAGCCCGGTGCAGCCCGCGGCGTTCCCGGGTTTGAGGCGTGGCTTGCTCTCTGCCTGTCCTGCCTGTTTCCATCCTCCTCTGCGTCCAGGCTGTGTCTCCTGGTATGGATACTTGTCATATTAGGGTGAGCCCTAATCCAATTTGGCTTCCTCTAATCCATCTTCAAAGATCTGATTTCCAAATCAGGCCACATTCAGGAGCCTGGGAGTTAGGACTTGAACATACCTTTGCAGGGAACACCACTCAGCCCCTAGCAAGGGGAGACTGGAGGCCACAGAAAGAAAGCAAAGCAAAGACCCTTATCCCCTGGCTCTCAGATCTGTTCTCAAACAGGATATTGACTTGCACAGGGGGTACTGAGGCATCAGGCACCCATTCATGTATCCATCCATTGGTTCACGCAATTTCCAAATATTTACTGAGCATCTTCTCTAGGCCAGGCACTGGACCAGCATGGAGTGAACACTGTGAACAAGACAGACATGCTCAGACATGGTGGCACTTCAGCCCAGTTAAGCAGGGGAGCTACAGTAAAATATTCCTTAAAAAGAAGATAGTAACCAGGTAACTCTAAATTAATTCATTTCAGAAATATACTCACCAACAAGTACAGGGTACACTGTAGGAAATGACACATTAGGGAATAGGTTAGGGAGCTGTGAGGGAGGGTAAGGAGGATATTCAAATGCAACTCTTTTTTAAGATTTATTTTATTTACCCCCCTCCCCCCCGCCCCAACCTTATTGTTTGTGGTTGCTATCTGCTCTCTGTGTCCATTTGCTATGTGCTCCCTGTGTCTGCTCATCTTCTCTTTAGGAGACCCTGAGAAGCAAACCCGGGACCTGCCAAGTGGAAGAGAGGTGCTCAATCACCTGAGCCACCTCAGCTCCCTGGTTTGTTGTGTCTCTTATTGTCATTCTTCTTTGTGTCTTTTTTGTTGCATCATCTTGTTGTGTCAGCTTGCTGCCCCTGCCCACTGCGCCAGCTCGCCTTCTCCAGGAGGCACCAGGAACTGAACCCGGGACCTCCCATGTGGTAGGTGGAAGCCCAATTGCTTGAGCCACATCTGCTTCCCAATCTAATACACTATTTAGAAGGGCCCCTGGGGAAGGATTCACTGTGGATGTAAAGCTGAGTTGAAAACTGAGAGATGTGTAGGAGTAGGCTAGGGGAAAACTGGGATGCAGGTGGTATGGTTGTTTCAAGCACAAGATCATGCTAAAGGCCTAGAGCCTGATGTCACCAAGGACCTGAAAGAAGGGATTTTCTAATGGAAATTTATAAACTTGCAGAGATTTAATAATAATATCATTTATTCTGTGTTTACTCTGTGCCGGCATGTTCTAAGTGCTTTACACACACTATTTAATCCTCACCAATATTCTGAGGTAAGGGAATCTTGATACCATCTTTTTGCAGAAGAGGATATTGAGGTTAACAGACTTAAAGAGCTCGCCCCAAATAGTATATGGGGGATTGATGGACAGGATTCAAGTCGGGTGAATGGCGTCAGTGCCCCTGCCCTAACCACAGCCCTGCCTGCTTCCTGACCATAAGCCAGTGGTTGATGTTTTATGCCCTCCAAGTACTTCTTCATACTTGGAGTGCAATTTCTGAAGTTGGGAAAATTTACTCAAACCCCCAAACAATTTGAATTTATGCCTTGTCATACTTTACTTGCTTAATGAATACGAGCCTTTATATTTCCTTTCATTTGTGGGTTTATGAACGTCAGCATTATTCTTCATACGTGGCTTGATGTTTTAAAAATGCCTAACCTGTCATAATTAACAGGACGTACTTTGCACAAAAACACTTCTCTCCTGTTGTAACAATCCAGCCTTAAACATTCCAAAGGGTGGGACCCGTTACTCTGGAGGGGAGACAAATGGTCCTTCATGTTTTTAATGCTACTGCTGTTTAATATGTGGACCTTGCTCAGGTCGGGCTTGGGCTCTTTCCCTGGGTTTTCCTCTGTATCATTTTTGTGGCTGCTTCATTTCTGGTTAATATTTGCTTATTTTTGTTGAAATCCCCCGTGTAGAAACCCACAAGCTAAACAAACACTAACGGAAATCACAGAGCAACTCGGACGTCCTTGGAGACACTCGGTTTTTTTGTTTGTTTGTTTGTTTGTTTGCCACCATTTGTCATCCTCTGCTCCGAGAGATCAACAGCTTTTAGCACACAGATCAATATTCTCTTAACCCAGACCTAATCTGAGGAGAGTTCCCGTGTTTCACCTTGGCTTACTCCTCTATATTGGAGTTGCCCTTCTTTTTTCCCCCAGCAATAATTTTGTCTGAGTAAGACAGCAATTTTTCATCCTTTGGTCAAAACTGGTGACAAAAGAGGGAATAATGGTTGCTGACATACGAAATGATAGATTTGACACGTGGCGTGCTGAGCTGGGAGCTTTCACGTGCCAAAGTAGAAAGACAGATAAGCAGGCTGATGGCTCTCCTGACACTGCCGGCGCTTCCCACACCACCCTCACCCTCTAAGACCAAAACAAGCGCTGTCATTTTTTCTTTTTCCTTTTTGCCTTTTTCTTGAAGAAGTTTTTCTCTGACTCTGAACGGGAAACAAGTAATGCACTGCTCTCCTGCCCAAAATAAACATTTCCCTGTCCCGCAAAAATGATCAATCTATGCCCTTTTCCTCTAGCACAGTGAGGGCAATACAACATGCTGCTTGAGGAAATATTAACAAACATAGCCAGCGAGAGGGAAACAGATGGGACTAAGAAATTAAACCAGCAGATTTCTGGACGGTATTCAATGAGTGGAATTTTATAAGACTGAAACAGAACTGCTCTTTAATTTTTTTGAGCATTGATCATCAAGAAACACCTTCCTCCAGCCTCCTCGTCTCCCTATTAAAGACCTCCATAGAGGGGCACAAAAGGGGCCCTTTCTAAATCTTTCTGGCAAAAGCAAATTAAGGCTTACAAAAGCGAGGGGCAGGCGGGAGCGGGAAGGCAGGTACAGGTCTCTAGGCTGGGTTCCGCGGGACAAACGGCCGTCTACGTGCCACAGGGCACTGCTCCAGCCTGGGATCCCGTTACGTCTTTACACACAAAAGCTTCTTTCAGGATCTAAACTAACAAAACAGAACAATTTTGACTCCTGCATGGGGCTCCTCTGGAGCATGTGTTCACATCTAAACCCTGCCCCTGTGTCCTGTGCCCGCATTCAGAATTATTTGTAGTCTCTGGATTTGCGAAGCAACAGCCACCAAGACTTTACTTGGTCACGGGTAGCCTGTAATGACAGCAAGTACAATTTACCTTCCAAAATATGGTTTCCCCCCACAAGGCCAAACCTCATCTTTCTTCTTTCCTTGACCCACTATTTTATTTGAATGAGGAGCTATATAGCTTTTGCATGCATGCATTGCCATGGATATTAAAATCTTGTCCCTTCCATAAGAAAATGTATAAATACTCTGAGGTGAATGCTATTTACAAAGATACAAGAGCAGCTAGATTTTCCTCTCATTTAAAAGAAGAAGATTGGGGAAAATTTTTAATTTACCTCAAAAAAGTAATCTTTTTCTTAAAAATTGCCAAGATTCACAAGTATGTATATGCTATCTACATAAGGAAAAGATTACGTATACGTGACCAAATGCATTTTTTAATTCTCTGATCTCATTGTCTCTCTTTTTCCGTCTTTTCTTTCTTTCTTTTCTTCTCTTGCATTGATGAAAAACATTTTTCTGTAGTACATTATTCTGACCATTCTATGGTCATTTTCAAAGGTTCTACATGCTTGAAATTTTAGCCAAACGTGTTAAAAGGGGGAACCAAAGTAAAGAACGTGGAACTACAATATTTATTTTTCAATAACCAATGCTAATCCAACAAGCAAAGAAAAGTAAATAGAGTTTTGAGGGGATAATTTTTAACATAATTTAAGAAATAAAAGATTTTCTACCAACAGCTCATGATAGATAATAAAGTAATATTTTTAAATGTATAAATATTTTGAGATGTGGGAGCTGTGGAGAGAAAAAGAGGATGGGAAGTTAAGTAGAAATAAACCTGGCAGAAATAACCAAAAAGTTTTACATAATCAGAAACATTTTGTGAAAACCAGTCTAGAATAATCTGTTGTATTTGCTATTTTTCTTATGAAAAAGCTTTCTCACAAAATTTTGAATTTTCTTCCCTTGTAGCTTTACCTAAAGTTTTTGTTTATTTGTTTCAAATTAATCCTTAAGTCATGGTTTAGGGTGAAATCCCTTAGTCCAGCAGTCCCTAAGTGAAGAGCGTGAGTGGTCTCCTGACATTTTCTTTTTCACTAGCAATTTCAAGCACAGGATGGCTGAAATGTACAATCATTTTTGAGCATGCACCCTGAGGCCACAGGACAATGAAGAACATTTCAGGGGAGTCAATAAACTAAAAATAAAACCAGCAGAGCCATTCTTTAGAAAGCAATAACATTGCCCCCAGTGGCTGACGCTTTCCTTGCCCTGTTTTCTTACCCATGAGCAGAATTGCCCTGGAAGTTCGGAACTGAGCGCCAAGCCGAGGGTACCTCTGGCCCTCTCAGTTTTTTCTTTGCAAAATGATTTATAGACACTTCTTGCAAAGTGTTTACCTTATTATTTCATCCCTCCAAACCTCTATGATACGTGCGATTCAGTAAAAGTATTCCATCTGGTTCGAGTAGCTTCATTCTTCGGAGAATACAAAGAGTTAAGATGATGTTTCTTGTTGTAGAATTAATCAGATTCATATTAGCAATAGTAAATGTCACGTTGGCACCTTTTCCTTCTCACACATTACAGTTTCAAGTCTTTGCTATGAGGAAATAATGAAGTCAAGATATGCAGTGCCATATACCGTGCATCTTTTTTGTCAGTCTGCATAAGAAATGGATTGTATCTGCTACTAAGCAGGTCATAAGGGCAGCAAGTTAAGAAGACTGCTTAAAGAAATGACATGTCAGAGGAAACAAAACTTACTCTTTTTTGTACTTTCTAGGTGGATTGTCTTTTTGGAACTAGCATGTTCACAAGTACCTTTATGCGATAAGACTTTATTGCATTTAATTGCTCCTGATGAAGTGGCTTTGGCACTCTTACAGCTTGTTTACGAGATCAATACAATAAAAACGGCCTCCTCATGTGCACACTTGAGCACTGTTTGGAGAGGGGAAGTTGCCCCTCTGTCCTGCTCTGGGGACATATGGAGGAGCAGTTACAAGTCCAGCCTGGTGGCACACTGCTTGGACGTGAGCCTCTTGCTCAGCTTGACTATTTTACCTTGAGCAAGTTATTCAACTTCATTGAGTCTCTTTTCCTCATAAATGAGCATGATAAAAGTACTGATCTTAGCTAGTTCTTGCAAAGGTTGAGTTAGTTCAATCACATAGAGTACTTGTAATATGAAGCATGACATAGACCGAATGGCTCAATAAATGTGAACTGTTAATATAGATCCATTAATGCTTTAATTTACTCAGTAAATGTTTATTCATCACCTGCTAGGTTGATATTTAGTAGATTTAAGAAAAGCTTGAGGTTGGGTCAGATTGATTCAGATGGATGGTATTTTAAAGGTGGTAGCACATAAAGTCACTCAACAATGAGTAAAGAGGAATAGCTCACTGCTCGGTAAAGAGGCAAAACTGATTCTCCTTTATCAGCCCTTGCAGTTTGGGTGGTGGGCATTGGGAGTGGCTCAGTTTTCTTAATACTCTTCACTGTACGCACAGATTTTCTCCATTTCTCTCTTATTCCCCCTCCCCCCAAAACCCTGCTTTTTATAATCTATTGTTTGGGTTTTCCATTCCATCTCTCTCTCTCTCATTTCCCAGAAACACCCAAGGGTTTACCTCACTGGTAACTCATTAAGCAAAAGCACTTGCTCATTCTAACGTGAAAATATCATTTTTAAAAAACTTTCCCAGTCCCACATTTGGGGTCATACAGAAATGAAAGGACAACTTTGGATAATAACTATTTTTGTCAAAAAGGCTTAATACTATCTAAGCCTAAAAACGGCACCGTTTGCCCCCTTCCAGTACCCTGGATGAACATCAGTAACAGAGTTTATTGCGATACTATTTTTTTTTAAGATTTATTTATTTATTCATTCCCCCAACTCTTTGTCTGTAGTCGCTCTACGTATCCATTCGCTGTGTGTTCTCTTTGTCTGCTCGGCTTCTTTGTAGGAGGCACCAGAAACCGAAGTCAGGACCTCCCATGTGGCAGAGAGGCTCCCAATCACCTGAGTTACCTCAGCTCCTGGTTTTTGTGTCTCTCATTGTCTCTCCTCTTCGTATCTCTTTTGTTGTGTCATCTTGTCACTTAGCTCACCGCATCTGCCTGCTGCAACAGGTCCCCTTCTCCAGGAGGCACTGGAAACCGAACCTGGGACCTCCCATGTGGTAGGCAGAAGCCCAACCTCCTGAGCCACAGCCTCTTCCCCAATACTTTTTAAAACTGCTTTATCAACTTGTAATTTACATATAAGAAAATCCATCCATGTTAAATGCACTATTCAATGAGTTTTGACCACTATATACAGTTATGATCGAGATATAGATCAAAACACAGGCATTTGAGATATAGAACATTCTCATCACCCCAGGTTCTCTTGTGCTTTCTGCATAATCAGTTATAGAAACTATCACAAATAGTTTTAACTAAAGGCAGGTTGTGATCATTACTATAGTAGAGATAAGTAAATTCCTTTGGGAGATTTTGAGAAGGAAGGAAGGATTAACTTTAATAAACTATTATTTGAAAATGAATAAGGTGATCTTTCCAGTCAGATCCATTCAATTCACTTCCCTTTGGCCAGGCAATTAAACTCTTTAAGCTGTTTTCTCCTGGGATCATTATGAGGTTCAAGTGAGTAAATGTATGTGAAAGTGCACTGAAAAAATATCAAGTGCTACCAAACACACAAAGAGTTTAATTGTGCTTATCATCATCATCACCACCACTTCTAAATGATGATTTAGAACTCAGTAGAACTGAAGCAAAGAGATCCTTCCGGAGCACTGCCTCTCATGTTTACGGTAGACAAATCATTTGGGGACTGTGTTCAAATCACATACTGAACCGTCTGTCTGGAGTGGATCCCAAGATTCTGCATTTCTAAAACGTTCCCAGGTGAAGCCAGTGCTGCTGGTCCACAGACCACACTTTCCACGCAAGTCTAGAGGCTTTCTTTCAACCAGGGCCCAAGTTTTAGTCAAGCTTTGCCAACAGCCCTGGCTGTCTTCATCATTTTTGTCCACCAGTTAGTAGAGGTACTTTCCAATAAACCGCTGCCTATGTGGCTAACCCAGTCTCCCATGGAGTGCAGTCCCAATACCAGGCACCCTTGCTCAGTGATTCTTGGAACAGTATGGGATTTTGAAATGTCACTCAACCTTGACTCTAGGGTCCACTCATCCGATCCTCTGACATTTTGTGTGGTTTCATGGCATAGTTTCCTTTCTAGCAAATCTGACCTGCAACCTGCACCTTCTGGCCGTTTGGTGTGTCTGATTTATAGTTGTAGTAAGAATGTCCTACACATTTTAGGGCCACTGACACAATACCAAGGGTCATCATTCACTTGATACTTTATATTGATTGTGTATGAGTTTTGCTCTGAGACCTCTCTTTTCACTGTGAATAGTGGTCCTTCCAGTTGCATAGTGCCTCAGCATTGTTACGGGATTCAAAAGTTTACAAAGTATGTCTGAGTAGAGTACTGTATTTAAACTCTGAAACAAACTTCTGAAGCAGGTGGCCAGCTATTATCCTCATTTTTCAGCAAAAAACTTTGAGAAATGAAACAAACTTTGGGGAGTTAAGTCACACCGATGGGAATGATGGAATGAAAAACACAACCACGTCTATTGCTTTTTTCCCTTCATTTTCATCCCTTTTTATGCCTATGCTTTCAACCTTCCCCAGGCAAAGCAGAAAATGGATCCTAGCAAAAACCATAATATGTTTCAATTAAAAGCACAGGCTTTGATTCAAGCTTATTTTATCTCATTTGAATTAGTCACCTGACATCATTTGCTGTTCAAAGTATTTGAAAATTTTTTTCAGCTCAAGGTGACAATTTAACTTCATACACTTACTTAACTCCCCCATTTTCCCAAAATAACACTAAATAGGCCAAGGAGTTTAACATCAGGGGAATATTTACATCTGGATTGGCACCTTGAGAGGCATCCTATCCATTTTTCTGATGATACAGCGTAGGTGAGACCAGACTGAAGGAAAAACTTACCCAAGCGGGACTTTAGGCTCAGGTGAAGTTAATGCTGGCAGGGGAGTGGGTGGAAGAGACCCCTAGTTAGCAAGATGAGAACACTGGACAGGGAAGCGGATGTGGCCCAGTGGTTAGGGCGTCCGTCTACCACATGGGAGGTCCGCGGTTCAAACCCCCGGCCTCCTTGACCCGTGAGGAGCTGGCCCACACGCGGTGCTGATGCGCGCAAGCAGTGCTCTGCCACGCAGAGGTGTCCCCTGCGTAGGGGAGCCCCACGCGCAAGGAGCGCGCCCCGTAAGGAGAGCTGCCCAGCGCAAAAGAAAGCGCAGCCTGCCCAGGAATGGCACCGCCCACATGGAGAGCTGACACAGCAAGATGACGCAAGGAAAAGAGATAGATTCCGGGTGCTGCTGACAAGAATGCAAGCGGACATAGGAGAACACACAACAAATGGACACAGAGAGCAGACAACTGGGGGTGGGGTGGGGAAGGGGAGAGAAATAAATAAAAATAAATCTTAAAAAAAAAAAAAAAGAACACTGGACAGCAGGGGCGGGGGCAGAGGTTATACCCGAATCCCGTCAGCTCCCCCTGGAAGCCCTGAAGGCTCAGGACCAAGGCTCTCGGGGTCTGCAGCAGCACTTCCTCCCAGGATGCCCCTGGCGTAGGCAGTGTGCCGTGGAACGCAGGAGCACACCGCGGCTGATTGGCAGAAAGGGCGGGCAGGCAGCCTGGGAAGGAGTCCACAGCCTCAGGCCACCACCTCGCACTGCCAAAACAAGAACCACTGGGCCCACAGTTAAAGCCCATATCTCTCGCTACCTCCTTCCTGACTCCTGACAGACCACTAATCTCTGGAAAACCGTCGATTTAATCCTTCATCTCTCTCTCTTTTTTCTTCTTCTTTATTTTCTTTTAAATGCTACATTAAAAAAATATGAGGTCCCCATATGCCCTCCACCGCCCCTACCCCGCTCCTCCCACATCAACAACCTCTTCTATCATCGTGGCACATTCACTTCACCTGGTGAATACATTCTGGAGCACTGCTGCACCACATGGACAGTGGTCCACATTGTAGTCCACACTCTCCCCCAGGCCACCCAGTGGGCCACGGCAGGACACACAATGCCCAGCATCCGTCCCTGCAGCACCACCCAGGACAACTCCAAATCCTGAAAATGCCCCTACACCATATCTCTTCTTCCCTCTCCCGACCATCAGCAGCCACCGTGGCCACCTTCTCCACATCACTACTATAATTTCTTCCCTTACTAATCACAATAGTTCCTCAGCAGAACACCAGTAAGTCCATTCTAATCCATACTCTATTCCTCCATCCTGTGGACCCTGGGATGTTTAGGTCAGTGCCCCTCTACATCAAGAGGGGGCTTAGATTCCACATGGATGATGGATGCAATTCTCCTGCTTGCAGCTGTAGGCACTCTTGGCTCCCTGGTGTGGTGGTTTACCCTCTTCACCTCCCTTTCAGCTGGCCAGGGTAAGTCCAACAAACCAGAGGGTAGGAGCCTCAAGTCTGCTGAGGCCCAGGGCCTGGCCATCACATGGACAGTCCAGAGAGTCAGGTCTCCTGAGTATACACCAACCCAAATGCCAACCATAGGTCCAGTAAAAACAACAGAAGAGGCATGTGTAGAAAGGTCTTATCTGAGTCCAACTCCATCACACTCAGGAACACAAACTCCAAAGTAGGGCCAACTGACATGGCCCTGAACTCCAGAGCCATTTGCTATGACTAGAGAACCTGTGGGTCTCTGCAGCCCTCAGGAGAACCAGCACCTGGGTTTCCATCTACCTCGGCTCTCTGGTACCCTGCTGAGGCATGCATAAGCATCGCCCCTCTGATGACCTCCCAACTCTCTTTTGGAGACTAATAGCCATATATCCTTCATCTCTTGATCTCTGCCTGAGAGATCTGAATAGGCCTCCATCAATCCAAGTAGAACCGTGTCAAGTCAAAATACTTATCAAATAGGGGCCTTCTTAACTAGCAATCAAGAAACAGAAAAATAAAACAGTGTCATTGGACATTGAGTGTATTCATTCAGCTGCTTAAATCAAACCAAGGCAAAAAATAGGTTAGGACGATACAATTTCAACATATATTACAAATGAAAGACTAAGTTCTTGAAAATAAAGATAAATTATAAGTTATGACCGAAAAGAGACACCTCTAATGGGAGGGAAATTAAAAATGGGAAATTATTTAGCAGGAAATGACAAGTAAAGAGAAAGCAGACATGGCATCGTTGATATCAGATAGATAGTCCAAAGAAAAACTATGAAACCCTCAAGATTAAAAGAGTAATAAATACTTACTCACCAAGTAATTCATGTGGGAAGCCATGGTAATGGACCACAGGGGATCTCGGCTAGCGTGCAGGGCCAACCGCCCGCCTTATTAACAAAGAGACCACTCCTGTCAACATGGCGACCTTCCTTTGTTTTCTTCCTCTTCCTTGTTCTTCTTCTGTTATAATTTCCCGGGCAAAAAGCGTCGCGCCTGCACAGTACTACTCTAGGGCCACAATTGGCGCGAAGACGTACAACCTATGACAGGCAGCCTAGCAACTTTTCATCGCCTTTTATGGAAACTTGCCTTGCATGCCAATCATACCCTGCCACGTATTCTACCCTCAGTATAAAGTCTGATGCTCAACCCTCAATAAACGAGACTTGATCAGAATCCTGTCTTGTCTCCATTCTTCTCGTCTCTTGTCCCTCCAATTCCCACTCCCTCTTTCAGGTCCTGGTTCTACTAGTCCACAAGTCCATATTCAATGGACAAGTAGACAAAAAATAACAGCACCGTACAAATAAGGAACACGTGCTACCTTCAGAAATGTTTGGGATAATTTTTTTTAGATTCACTGGACATGAAATAGGTAAAAATAATGAACCAAGAGAGTTTATATATTTATTCCTTAAATAATCCTGTGATGTAGCTGTTATTCCAGATTTGCAGATAAGGAAACTGAGAGAGGAAAAAAATATCTCAAGTTACATAGCCTGAAAGTGATCAAATTTCTAACATTTTTTTATCCTTTTTTTAAAAACCAATTTTAGATTTACTGAAAAATTGTACCAATATTCCGAGTGTTCCCCTAAGCCCACCAAGCTTCCCTTGAAGGTCTACATCATACATAACCATAGTGCAAGTATCAAAATCAGGATATGAACACTGGTGCAATACTATTAACTAACCTCAAGACCTTATCAGATTTTACTTGTTATTCCACTATGTCTTCTTTCTATTCCAGGATTCTATGAAGGATCCTGAGTCACCTGCCTCTTTAGTCTTCAGTTTCTCATTCTTACCTCATCTGCCATGAGCTTAGTGCTTTTTGAGAATATTTGTTTGATGATTTTGTAGAATATTCTTCAGTCTGGATTTGCATTACGTTTTCTCATTATTAGACTGAGGATATATATATTTGGCAGGAAAACCACAGAATGCATCATATCTCAGGGTTCACAAGGTTGATTTGTCTCACTATTGGTGGTGTTGACTTGGATCAGTTGGTTAAGATGGTGTCCTCAGCATTTCTCCAATGTAAAGTGGCTATCTTTCACTTTGCTGCTGAGAAATATCTTGGAAGAGATACATCAAGAATATGCATATCCTGTTTCTCTTCAACTCTGGAAATTTTAAAAAATTGATCATTTGCCAGGCAAAGGAATAAATCAAAATAAACTATAGTGATATAAAAATGTTCACAAAATATTTCAAGTTATTAAAGCTGTTTTGCCAAATAGTATGTTTAGTGTGATTTTATTACAGTTGTATCTAAAAGCATATACATAAGCTCTTAATTGTAATCATTGTAAAGCAGGATTACGGATGATTTTCAATCTCAGGGTTCTTCCACGTCAAACAGTATTTGAAATACATATATTAGATATGTATATATATTAGATAATTATATATATTATAGACATATTTTATTTGATATATTTTATATTCATTCATAAATGAATAAAATGAATTGAATACCATTGAAAATTTATATTCAATGTGATTTAATTTTATTTATTTTTCTCCCCATGCCCCCCATTGTCTGCTCTCTGTGTCCATTCACTGTGTGTTCTTCTGCATCCACTTACATTGTCAGGCGGCACCTGGAAACCACCTCTCTTTTTTTTTTTTTTTTTTTTTTAATTTTTTTATTTTTTATTGACTTTGTAATAATATTACATTAAAAATATATATGTGAGGTCCCATTCAACCCCACCCCCCCACCCCCCCCAACAACACTCGTTCCCATCATCATGACATATCCATTGGATTTGGTAAGTACATCTTTGGGCACCTCTGCACCTCATATACATTGGTTCACATCATGGCCCATACTCTCCTCTATTCCATCAAGTAGGCCCTGTGAGGATTTACAATGTCCGGTGATTACCTCTGAAGCACCATCCAGGGCAGCTCCATGTCCCGAAGACGCCTCCACCTCTCATCTCTTCCTGCCTTTCCCCATACCCTTTGTCCATTATGTCCCCTTTTCCCAATCCAATGCCACCTCTTCTATGTGGACACTGGATTGGTTGTGTCCATTGCACCTTTATGTCAAGAGGAGGCTCAGATTCCACCTGGATGCTGGATGCAATCCTCCCATTTTCAGTTGTAATCACTCTAGGCTCCATGGTGTGGTGGTTGTCCTTCTTCACCTCCATCTTAGCTGCCACCTCTCTTTTTTGTTGCATCATCTTGCTGCGTCAGCTCTCCATGTGTGCAGTGCCACTCCTGGGCAGGCCGCGCATTTTTCACATGGGTTGGCTCTCCTTGCAGGGCACACTCCTTGCACATAGGGCACCCCTATGTGGGGGTACCCCTGCATGGCATGGCACACCTTGCACATGGCAGCACTGAGCGTGGGTCAGCTATAGGACCCTGAACCCTCCATATGGTAGGCGGACGCTCTATCAGTTGAGCCACGTTTGCTTCCCTATATTCAATGTGATTTTGAACCCCATTTTTATCTGGTTTTAAAATCACTAATCAAGCTATGTTGAGCTAACTTCACTGAAAATTCTGGAAGTCATTTTAACTTGCTATCTTACCTTTTTGACTATATCTATTTAGTCTTTGCTGAAGTTTTCTTTCCTCTGAGAGGAATAGGGCAGCTTTTTAAAAAATCCACTTTTGAATTCTTCATATAGGCTTTAAAAACTGTGACTGGTTATGTTTTCCCTACTAATTGTGCCTCTATCCACATATGCCCTCTACTTTTGCTTTCTCTGGCTTAGATTTTTCCTATAGTGACTGTCTATCAAAATGGGGCCTTCAGTTATTGGTGACGTCCACATTCTCTAGGAAGAAAGAAAGAAAGACACAAACGCAACAATTGCCTCTTCCTCCCCCAGCAGTTTTGAGAACTTGGTGGTTTCCGTAATTCAATGCTTAATGGCTCTTGATTGATATTTTGCATTACCTTCTGGATTTTTTCCATCATGTGAGTCATTTCATTCTTATTCCTGTTCCTTCCCACTGGCAACTCAAGCTCCTTGGGCTGTGGTGGGTCATGTGACGACACCTGCTCCATTCCCACAGCTACAGGATGGCGCTTGACTAGCTGGTAAAGTCAGAGACCCGGCACAATTCTCATTTTAAAGATTTTATATTTTTGGTTTTTTTCTTCAGAGCATGAATAATGGATTCTTAGCACCTCCCTTTCATCATACTTCTGTACAGAGCTTTTCAGGAGCACTGAAAATCTCCACGCTGCTTACTAAGCCAGGCTGCAGCGCTGATTTGAGGGGTATCTTCTGTGGAATTTGGGATCTGGAAATTTTATAGTTCCTGGTAGAGCGGAAAGAAAGGCACCTAATAATGATTTCATTACTGTATACATTCTGAGAAAACTGGGCAATATCTTTATTTCAAATCACCCCAGTGGAAAATGAATTGGAAGCATAAATGAATATTTGAATGCTCTTTCTCAAATCCCAAATCCTCCTAGTCCAATCCGAGAGAGAGAGAGAAGTGTACTTGAGGCCAGTTTCCTTTACTTAGCAATCATGGATTTGCTTAAATAAATTTTTTCAGTCGTTAAATAGGTAATTATGACTGGAAATCTCAGCATTAAATAGTTCATTTTAAAATAATTTTCTTGGGGAAGAATGTTATTCCAAGTCATGTTCGAATAAATGGTAATCGTGTTGCTAATTCACCAGTGTGTGTGCACGTGTGAGTGTATGTCACGTAAATTCTGACTCATCTAGAATCCCCATGCCAAGGATATCTGAATTATTTTCTCAAAGAAGAAAGCAGAATTTAAACTTTTGTTACTTTAAAACTTAATCAAGATTTCAGAGCATTTAAATTCCCTGAGCCTTTAGCTCCAGTTATATTCTAGAAACTATTTATTAAAAACTGAAATCAGATATTTTCAAATTTCTTAATAAAAAACGTAGTTCTTATTTCTTCATTCAGGAATGTATTGAGTTCCTGCTTTGTGTCTGGTGCATATTTAATAGCCACCTATTATTTGCTTGGTACTCTTCCAGGCTTTGGGGATAGGATAAAAATGAGAGTGTCTGAATTTGAAAAGTATATATTCTAATCATTCCTTTCACTAGAGTGGTTTCTATTTCCCTTTTTACTTCAGTTTCCTCATTTGTAAAACAACAACAATTGCAAACTGCAGTACCATTATCTTTCTGGTGACATCCAGAGAAATAATTCTCTATGTATATGCAGTTGTGACTCAAGTGCTCACCCAGGTCTAGCATTGTATTTAGAAGCATGGACTTCATGATCTGGCAGAACAGCTTCGAATCTCATTTCTGCCTCTTGGTGCCATGGGACCCTGGAAAAGTGTCTTAATTTCCCTGTGCCTCAGTTTCCTCTTCTGTAAAGTAACAATGATGCTATCTACTATATACAGAGATCTGGAAGATTAAAGACTGGGCACAACACTTATCCTAAGCAAGTGTTCAATAATACTAATTGTTATTAACATCATAAATGGTAGATATTCATTAACATTTTTAAGGGCATTCCTCCATAATGATGTGATATCCCTTTGACAGTCATGTATTTCAAAATTACTGTATTCTTCTGTTTAGGTCACTCATTCAATGGCTACTGTGACTAGATTAAGTATTTGACAAGGTTTCTAACTAGAAACTGACTTTCTTTTTTTTTCTTCTTTTTTCCCCCCTCAACTAATCCGTACATTGCTGTTTCTAAGGACCAACCAAACTGGCTTGCTGCAGAGAGATCCCTGAACTTAGAGTGAGAGCACGTAATTCAAATTCTCTCATTATTCAATTTAGGGGAATTGACAAGGCCTCAAAGTGAGAGGAAGAAACTAGATGATTTCTACAGCCCCAACAAGCTACAATGTTCAAAGAAATCTCATCTTCCCATCAGGCTGAGTTGTAGGCAAGCAGGGACCTATGTACACACCGTGCCTCGGTTCTGCATCCTCAGTCCCAAATTCAAGATTTGGCACAGCACTGATGTCACTCAGGTCATGTTTGCTGAATGAATAAACCTCCATGAGCCGGGAGGGCTCTGGCAGCATCTAGACAGATGGAGGTAGATGAGCAAACGTTTTGACTGATCCTGGCCTTTATATGATTTAAGAGATAAGGAGACTCTTCTGCATAGCACCACTGACCTTCCATCCCCTGTTAAACAGGTACTTGCTGCTTCAACGGGACATGGTTTGGTGATTGCTAGTCTTTCCAGTTCTTGCTCTACAAGTAATGACAATCTGGAAACAGGAGTCAATGACATTCCTCAGATATAACTTTTTCAAAGAGAGATCTGCAGGATGCTAGTTCTGGGGGATGCTAATTGCTGTAGAGTAGAGAAAGGGTTCCTTGGTCAGATGTTTGTAAGCACTAGGCTAATTAAGATTCAATAAACTTTTTTTTCTGCCTGTCTTCTTAGAGCCTTTATTGTGTTTGTGTTCACTTGGAAATGACCAAGGAGCCCCAGGAGTATTCCCTAGAACCAGTATTCCATGGCGTACACTTTGATACATGCTGCCTTAGAATATTCTGAACTCCATTTGCTCATTCTGCATTCGTTTTTGAATGATGTGGGCTGCCCCCTGAAGAGCAGGAGGCGTCGTCTAGGATTTCCAGTTCAGCTGGCAGCACACATACAGGTACAGGCATTTGGTCTCTACAGAAAACAATGAGCCTCCTCTTCCTTCCTGGGGGTGCCTTCAGAAGCCAAGGCTTTCTTGGCTCGTCACACGAGGGTGTGTGCTTTCCATCCCTCCTTTGGCTACTTGTCCAGCTTGGGCATGGGAGGCATATAGGAGAAGAGTCCTTTCTAGAAGTTTACTGGGTGGTGGAAGAATTCGGATATCACAACCCAGAAGTAAGTGAAAGAAAGAGGTATTTTCCTATAAGACTTCAAAGATTCATTGTATCCTGCCAAGCTAGAATGAGATGCTGTCTCCGGTTCATTTTTCAAAGATGCTTAAAGCCACAGTGCACCCTTCTGTGATGGTCTTGTCAGCTCAGCGGGGTAGCTCACGGCAAGGGAGCATTGCCTATGTGTACATGTATAGTAATAACACAGTCATTTACCTCCTCATAATGCTGGCTTTAGATAGGAAAGGATTAAATGACACTCTCTAGCTGAGTAAATCACCTTTACATTTTGGTTGGGCAAATTCAAATGTAAACAAAATTACAGAGAAATTTGGAAATACTAAGAATATGTTTCCAAGAAACTTAAGAGCACACACATCATCTGTTCATTAAAAGATGCCCCTCCTGCCACCAGATTTTTGGATGATACTACTACCTGACTCCCACTTTTGTCATATCGCAAATGGTTCTTAATGGGTATCCCACTGATATTTATTAAGAACCTATTATGTGCAGACATTGTACAGGATTCTGGATGGAGAGAAAAACTGAAATGTGATCTCTAAATTTAAGCCTAAAGGGGGACAACAAACTAGTCAATGGGTTAATTATAACTCAGCAAAGTGGGGGCATGAGTTGCTGAGAGGAAGAGAGAGGGAATGATATGGAAACCATATGTTACAGGGTGAAAGGGAATCTGTTTAAAAGAGATGCAGTTTTCACCTAGGTCTTCTCATCAACTCAGACTAGAATTTGGGACATAGTAAAGTGGGCAAAGATGCCTGTGGTTTTTTCCTCTTTTTTTCTTTCCTGGCCCAGCTGGGACTCAACCATCTCCCACTGCCAGCTGGTCCAGGGTCCCAGCCCTCCTTGCTCCTTCCTGGTCTGGCATCCTGAGACTTCTTCCCCAGGAGAAGAGCCCCATCTCTGCCTTATGCAGGCAGTGCCCTTTGCTTGCAAAAACCATCCCTGTGCTGTTGGCTTAAAAAAATCACCCGCCAGATACTGATACTTACTGCCTCAAGTTTATTGTGTCTTAGAGTCTGCTTGATACCTGCTTGTTGGTGAGCTCAGGAGAGATGGAAAAATGGAAGGTTTTTCCTTCTCCCAACAAACAGTTTTCTGGAGGAAATATGTTTGCCTTTAAACAGGGGTGATATTTAAAATATTTAATAGCCATTAGGGCCAGGCACAGATTATTCAGAACGTAGTTTAGTTAGTGGGTTATCTGGAACAGGCCCTCATTGACACTAGACTGGATTCTGAGAGGTCTCGGGTAGGGTCAGAGGAGAAAGGCTGTGGGGCTTTGCGGAGGGGGCTATTTTTTTCTTTATTAGAGAAGGATCGTGGGTTCACAGAACAATCTGCATAAAATACAGAATACCCTTTACCACCCCACCATCGCCACCTTGCATTGGTGTACACTTGGTCTTCAATATTTAACTATTGGTCTGGTTCTTTACAAGCTGAGTGACAATCATGTATTTATGATAAATAATTTGACATCTTTACTCAATAAGGAAATAAAGAACTGGGCATTTTGATTCAGATAATAGGAATTAGAAGCAAGTAAGAAATGGAAGTTTATGTCATAAAAGGCTGGTCAAGGAGCCTCTCTTGGAGCATGCTCTTCAGCCTCTGCCCTGCCTCCCCAAAAACAACAACAACAAAGAAAACACTCTTTAGGCGATTGTTATTAGCCACATCCCGACAGGATTAACCTTGCTTTCAGGTCTTGGATCAATGATGTTTTCAGATTATGAAAACATTGCCCAAGTTGCAAAGATACCTTGAATTTGCTCCTGAGTAATCTGCTTAAGCTGTATTTACTTTGATTTACAAGCACACATTTACCTTTTTCTATCCAAGCTAAGAATTCAAAAGGTAAAATTAAGTACTTCCGGAAAAAGAAGATGCTTTCATTGGGCATGCAGATCCCTAATTCATCTGGTGATAACATAGACTAAATATAAAAAAGAATCTATATTATCAGCAAGAAACACAAAGGGATGAATATTTATTAAAGAAACACATAAAAATACTAGCCTCTGTATTAATGTGATAAAAGTACAAACTCAACTTAAAAATGAAAAAAAATATGGAAACATTTTTTTAGAAGTCCAAGCCAAATAAATGACTCTCCAGTGCAGTTTAGGCTGACAAGTCAAATTTTAATCCTTTACAATGTTTAACTAATATACAATTAAAAGTGTTGCCATAAAAATCAGCTTTAGTAAGTAAGAAAACATTTTCTGATTTAGAAATTACTAGGGAGTTTCCTAATGTATTTGTTTATTGTTGACAATGCTGGGGTTTTGCTTTTTTTTTTTTTTATTAATAAATGAGTAGGCAATCAGTTCCAGAATGTAAGTGATAGGAAATATTTTCCAACCAGTGAGAGTTTAGTAGTAAATGCTCACGTGTGCTGTTTGTTTTGTTTTTGCTTCATTTCTCATTTTTCTGGGCCTCCAACTTGAGTCACTTAGAATAATAAATCAGTCAATCTGCTGTGGAAGGAATTTCCATCAGTTTCCCACATACACCTGTAATTGGGACATGTTTTACACAAGTAGGATACCAAATCGGTGGCAGTGATCTCCTACTTTGCTCTCGTTTCTGACAAGGTTCTACATAGGTCTTTCAAGCTCAGTGAAAAAAGATAAAAAACACCTCTTCCTTTTGATTTGAAGAAACTATGATTTTTTTCTATTGTCTTTATGTAGACTTTCAATCTGTAATGTTAGCTTGCCTCCAGCAAATCATGTCTATAGGATGTTTTCCAAACTGAACTATTCTAGAGGGATTCTAAAATGTCTTTATCCAAATAGCACATAAAAACTGTGTTACTTGAGAAAATTCAAACAGACATAAAAGCAATAAAAATTCTCAACACATTTTAACTAAAAAGCCCTCTGGGGTCAGGGGGGAGTGGAAATTAAAGAAAAACTGCTCAACTAAATACTTTCTGACTACCTGAAAATATGTACACAGGGGCACAAAGCAGACTGCTAACAATGCCAAATTAACAGACACCATTAACAAAACTGATCCATATGCACATAGCCCAAGAGTGTGACATACCTTTCCAATTAGAACAATGAAATAATTTCTTTAATCAAATAAAATCAGAACCACCATTTCCATTATTTTATGATAAGGAAAAATTACAAAAACCTGTAAATCCCAATATATCTTTTTCCAGACCTACCAATTTGATCAGTAATTGCAAGACACTGCCTGGTTTTAATGAATATGCAACATATGGATTAATTCACTTCAGTGCTTTTACAAGTGAGGTTTCCAAAAGCAGGCATAGATCTTGTTAACTACAACCAATGTTTTGGAGATTAAATATTTTTAGGAAGAATCATTTTTATTACTCTGTTGAACTGTGCTGTGGCCCTCCTAGATTGTTCCTTGCCTGTAATTTGGACAGTCCTGATAGTTGACTACCACTATATTAGGGCTTGCCTATATAATTAGCTCTTTTAAGAGTCATTCATTCAACTACATGTTTACAGCAAACCACATAGTAAAAATTTTCTCCAAGGCAACATGATGAGAATAATTGTCATTCTAGACTACTGTGAGTCATGCTGATTAGTTTTGCCAAAATTTAAAGTTTTATAATGATTCTGCCACCAAAGCATGGCATGGGCTTGGAGCAAATTAAAGTGGAATCCAACTGCTTTCTTAACAGAACATAGAATAATCTCAATCATTACGTTAAGACCAAATATTGGCCGAGGCCTGGGAAGGGAAGATTTGTCTTCCCTGACTTGTGCCATGTGTAAACACTAAAGTTTTCTAGGATGGAGAACAGGGCTCTAACCACGAGGTAGAAACCAGGTGACTTGTTCCCCGGCATGAATTCCCTGGAAAAGTAGGGCTCTGATGAGTACGAGTGGGAGAGAAGTGAACAGCGACGGATGAAGGAACTGAGCGTGGAAGGAAGGACTTGTCCAAGACGTGAGTTTTCTGATTTCTGAGGTCACTTGTTGCTTCTACTCAAAAAACCAACACTGGCCAGTCACACATTTTGTACTTAGGGTAGCCTCGACTAATTACTAATTAGCCGAAAGTGGAGACCCTTCCACACCAGTAGTGTTATCTGAGTATATTTTTTCTTTTTTCTTTTGATTTTGTGGAAAAATTTTAAGTATGAGAAGTTGAATCTTGTACTTTTAGTTAGCTTTACTTATCCATAAACTGTACCTCCCTCAGGATGATGCCACAACTATCAACTAGGGCCATTAAAGGCTAAAATCCTGTGACTCTCTTGTAAATTTCCACACTCACTGTGTCCTCATATAGGGGTTTTAGTCAGTGAAAATGTAAACCACCCTGAGGAATTAGTAACTATGAATGCTCATTTTTACCTTATTAGGTAGAAAGGCTCTAGGAAGAGCTTGTGATGAGCATTTGCAGGTGAAGCCTAAGGGTGGTGCTGGAGAACTTAACTGAGGGGGACAAGCAGACAGGCAGGTCTCAGGGAGGCTGTGGCTTCTGAAGCAGCTCTTTCTCCTTCCAAGGTTTTGGAGCTCTGACCTGTGCCAGCACCTGTGTGTGAGTATTCGGTTCACCCGCTCCATCCTTAGTGATCTTTGGGGTTTCTGGATTGATTGCCCTTTCTTTTGCTGGCAGAAGAAATAATTTCTCTGTCCCAGATTTTTAACAGCTGAATGCCAATTACGCTTGTGTATCTGCCTCACCTGCTTCTTTGTCTGCTCCATGATGACCAGAAAGTTGTCTATCTTGTTCACACGTGTTCTAAGCACCCATTATATTGCCTGGAACAGAGTAGGTATTCAATAAATAATCTGTTAAATTAAAGAATCAATGAGTATGTGGCTTTGCAGCCTACCAAGCACTCTACACATTGCTTCATTTGCAGTTTTCTTTGCTTCTGAGAAAATAAGTCTTTTGTTTCTTTTTCAACCAGTCTGCCTATTTGCCTCAATATCAATGGTTAGACATAAACACCTTCTGGTCTCTCAAGCCATGAATGTAAATGTCAAGTTTTATAGTCTAATGAAAATTTCTGTGCAAAGTCATGTTGGACAAGGTGCCTCCCCAGTCTTTGGGGTGTGAAAAATCAACATCTCACTCCCCCCCCCCCACTAAAGAATAAGCTTTGATTAATTTACTGTATCTTCACACACTTAAGTCCAAAGGCCCATTAGTAAATGTTTACCAAGAGTAGCTCTCTTGTTTTCCTTCGGGAAAGCCAACTGCAAAATTAATCTTTTCCCTTCAACAACCAACTATATTCTTACAGCTGCTTCAAATACTCAAATTACTCTTAAAATGGTGCAAAATAATAAGAATGTTAACACCTTATCTAATACCACATACATTATTTGTACACGACTCACAGATCAGGTCCTTATACACTTCTGCATCTGAATCTTAATTGTGTTCCCAACATGTGTTTGTAAATCAGTTGTTTGCAAGTCAAAATTCATTTTCCCATGGGAAAAAAAATTGTAAAAGGTGATTTTTTTTCCCCAAGCTAGATCACTGAGGCTTATTTCAGTTAGGTGCTGCTTAACACAGTATAGTAATAGCAAGACCATCTATCACAGAGCACCCGTGCATATGCTTGGCTCTGGCTAGGTACTGGATATTCATTACCTCCACTTCTTGCAACACTTTGTGGTGGTTATTTTCATTCCCATTTTACAGACGAGGAGTCTCATTTTACAGATGCTTAATAAAGCAAACTGAAGAGACAAAGCTAGCAAATTTTACTCAGGTCTGCTTGGCTCCAAATCCCATACTTTACCCATCATCCATCTCTCCCTCCACAAAACCTAAATGAATTTGTGGAAACGAAACAATTCAGATGATGTTACCGAGAGATGATGAAATCTCTCAATAGATACATTAACTGTGGAAATTAATCATTGTTAGCGCCCCATAGAACAATTCAGTGGCTTTTGGTTGAAACTGGAAGCGTTGGAGACAAAGCAATTCTCATAAAAGTGGCCCTGACTAGAGGTCAAAAGTTCTAGTAAGAAATGAAGTCAATTGGTCATGGCCACCATTTTGAATGAAAGTAGAGCAAGGAATTGAATAGAAAGGGAGAAACGAAAGGTAGAGAAAAGGAGATAAGGAAGAAGCAGGGTTTAGTGTGAAAGGGAGAAAAGAAAGCATTTCAAAAGTTGTCTGATTGATTAATTACTTCCAAGGTATTACTGAACCATCACACATTAATCATGGATAACACACACATTTATTGTCTTGGAACCTGCTTATACTATCAGATGCCAATTTCATCATTAGGTAGATGATCCTATCCAATATTTAGAATATCTACAAAAGAATATCATTAACATGAGAGAAATAGATGGTGATATATGATGCTCTCCACCATTAAGAACATAAATGGACTAGATGATAACTCTCAAAATTATGTACTTTTATAGCAAGACTTTATAAATAAGGAGTCTGAAGTGAAGGTAGGAGCAGCATTAGCCCTATAACTTAAATGTTAATATAGTGAATAAAAATCATGCCTTTGGTGATGTAAAAAAAAATCCAAATATAATAAAATCAAAATAAAAGAGCTGTATAACAGAGCCTATAAAGAAAATTATTATTATTTCAACTATTATTATTAACTATCTTTCATTACATTCCAAACATGGGCAAAACATATTTAAAAAGTTGTATTTAAGTATGACATTAATCTTGTGTGATAAGGAGAGGAAAAAACAAGTGTAATACAGGGACGCTTTCGGGACTTGGGAATCATCGGGATGTGGGAATCATCCTGAATGACATTGCAACGACCGATATAGGGCATTATATATCTTCCCATAACCTACAGAATTGTGTGGGAGAGAGTATAAACTGCAATGTAAACTATAATCCATGCTCAGTGGCAATGCCCCAAAATGCTTTTATCACTTGGAATGAATGTACCACACTAATGAAGAATGTTGTTTATATGGGAAAATGTGGGCGGTATGGGGAGCGGGGCATATGAGAATACCTCTATTTTTAATGTAACATTTATGTAATCTTAGTATATTTGAAGAAAATTTTAAAAAATATTTTTTAAAAATCTTGCATGGTAGATGTTATTACCTTTATTTTACACATGAAGAAACAGACTCTGAGAAGTTATGTAACACTCAAGTTCCCAGAACAACCGTGTGGCAGGGGTAGGATTCAAACAGTTTCTCAGATTTCCTGCTTGTGCCTTTTCACTATACTATGGTGTAAAACCAGAAGGACAAGACTTTTTGTGGCTTATGCAAAAGAAGAAAGAGAAAACAAACATGTTAGATAACAAAACTTTTCTAAATAACAAATGAAGGAGTGTGACTTTAAAATTGAGCTGCATTTTTTGATTAGCGCTTTACAAGTTCATTTTCTGATTTAATAAATGCAAATTTGTTTTCCCTTCATTGATTCAAATTGTATTTCTAAACACCTAGTAGTTCCAAGACATGTACCAAGAAGAGTGAATTTACACAGGAATAAAGAGCACATCCCTTCACTTACTGAGCTGAAAATCCAGGGAAATAATGTAACAAAAAATGTGATCTTTTTACACTTACTCTATAAAGTCCATAGGATGGTAACAAAGAGCTGTAAGACTTACATGGAGACCTAGAACATCTTCCAACTAGAATTTTCAGTGAGTGACTTGCAGATGGAAGTGGCACCTGAACCAGGCTTGATAGCTGTGTGGGCAAAGATGATAGGGTGACATTTCAGTGTGGACGGCTGCGTATAAGCTAAACACGTGGAAGAAGATGGTGGCCAAGTCTGCTGCAGTGGGTCACTTGGTTCAGGAGCATTTAGAGTTAGGTAGCAGCAACTTGGGTTATAATGCTGGAAAGATAGATTGTCCTCTGAAAAAGAAAGGGTTGAACTTACAGTTTGATGAAATCCTGTTTTTATTGGGTAGCCAGAAGATAACCATAGAAGTTGTTGAGCTAGAGAGGTATATATATTTATTTAACAAGTTTTATAGCTCACTATGTATCTATATGGTATTAGTCTATAAGCACTTTATAAATATTAATTTATTTAGTTTTTATTACCCCCTGTGAGCTAGATACAACTGCTAGTTAGAGTTTACCTATGAGGAAACAGAAGTGTAAACTCATCCACGTTTATAGATAGTAAGTGGTGGAGCTGGGATTTGAACCCAGGCACTCTGTCTTGAGAGTGTGTTCTCAGAATCGCTCTGTTTTGTGACAGTTAAGGTGGGCAATCAGTGTTTCAGGATATTTAATGGGCTGACTTTGTAAAGGTTTCACTGGGGATGGGGCAAATTGGAGTCAGATCAGTAAAAAAAATTCAGACAATTGCCTTCTCATGAAGTCACACAAATCCAAATAAGGCGACAACTGGCTGTAGAGGTTATGTATTTATCATTATCGTCAAGGACTATATAGTTTCTCATTATGGAATACGCTTTTTTTGTTTTATTTCATTCAGTTTGCCTTGAAGTTTTGCCTGTAATAAACAGTTCTTGCTTTCTTTCTATTTGTGTTTGTTGGGAATGTTTTTGCCTATTCCTTTTAGTCTTTCTAAATAATTTTAGACTTTCAATTTGGAAGTCTTCTGACGTTCAATTTGTGACTTTAGTCAATCTACATTTATATGAAATTTATGAAATTTATTAATCATCTGTTTCATATATGATGTTTTAATTCTTTAACTTAAAAAACCCTTTGCTATATGGTTTTTACTGTTGTATGTATCTGTGTGTGTTTTTTTCTTATACATTGACAGGTATTTTAAAGGAAAAACATCATTGAGTCTTGGTAACTTCATAGTTGTGGTAACAATATTGGAAAGAAAAATGAAGATAAATAGCAGTGCTTTAAATATGGATGACAGTGATGATGGTGTTTAAATAAATAAAAAAGTCAGAAGAAGGTATTTTAGGGAAAGAAATTTTGTCTTCTTAAATGTTGAGTTTAAGTCCTAGTATGGAAATGGCTGTCAGATATTTGCATAGAGTGGGAATGATAGGAAAATTTGGTAGAGTGGTTAGGTCAGACTTCGGAGTTACTGAAGAGATGCAGGACAGGGACCCAGTCAAGCAGTTCCTCAGCTCACAACAGTCTAGGATGAAATCCTAGGAGAAAATCTCAGTCCCTCTAAAATTCAGATTTTTTCTTCTTAAACAAATAAATAAAATACTAAGAATTTCTCTTCTTTATGGCTGTTGAAGCATTAAATAATGGAAACAAAAGTTCCTATTTATTAGCACAGACTATGGTGTATAAGAAGTCCTCAACAAAATTTATCTATTATAAGGATCTTGAGTAAGGCAAGCATTCATTCCAGGATATGAAATCCTTGAGGGAAGGTGAAGAGAATGAGAAAAAAGAAATTGAAGAATTTTGAGGGACACTAGAACCCAAACTAGGAAAGAAATAAAGGCAGAGGAGGGTAAAAAGAAATAAAAGCATTGTAGGCTTTAGTGTGGCAGAAGAAGTGGAGGGGAAGAGATGTCAAAAGGAGCAGTTGGTTAACTTTGTTCAATGTTCTTCTGTAATGAGAGATGATGGGAAATGAGAAAATGTCATCAAACTTGGAAAGCAGATTGTTCATGGGGAGAAAAGAGGAGGAGACAGTGTGGTGTGCCAAACGGGAAAGTTTGGAAGATGTTAGGAATTAAATTTTGGGTATATGAACCTGCTTTAAAGAGCTTTCATTTAAGAATTTTGGCAACGACAGAAAAAGAGCCAGAGGGATAATCAGAAGGAGGAGATTCACTGAAATTCAGCCAGGAGGTTGCAGTTATAAGGGAGAAATCACTTGACATGCCACTGTATCCACAAGATGTGGTTATTTTTGGTGCTCAATAAACTTCAGTCAAATGAACAACTAAATGAATGCACTAGAGGAGGCAAAGATAGGAAAGTCAGGGGGAGGAGCTTCAGAAACGTAGAAAATATGATGCAATTTTAAAATGGCCTAATTTATTTTCTAGTTGACAGACTTGTATTTGTCAGCAGGAAAACTTCCTTTTAAATAAAAAATTATTGTAGAACAATAATGGAACATTATATTAAATTTAAATGGTGTGGGGGAAAAACTCCGGTAATTTCCATCATACTCATGTAATTAAAGTAATTTTTGTATATTCCCTTCCAGTCCTTTATCCTTCTGCAGTCAAATTTTTACATAATTGCAACCACAATATACTGACAATTTGCATCCTGCTTTTTAATTTGGTGCAAGGGAAGTTTAGCTGCAATTATTTGAAAGAAAAATAAAAAAATATTGAGGATAAATATTCAATTATGAATGAAAGGAGGATTCTCTAATCCTAATATATAGAAAGGGAAAGCAGTAGAATGAGGGGAAACAACTCAGTTGTAATTTTCAAGTCTTACTGGGGAAAAAATAACTTTTCAAACTTAAGGAACTGAGTAAAATACTATAGCCAGAGGCATTGGTAGCTTTTGCAATATTTTGCTTAGCATTGCTCCATGCTCCATGCTCCATTTAAGAATTTAGGTAAAATTGTTCTTAATGCTTTACTGCAAATATCTCCTTTGTAATAGAAGCAGCATTATTATTATTAGTTATTACTATTACTCTTTTCTATTTAGAAGATGACAACACATGAAAATTCTTTACCAATATTCAAAAAACCCCATTTGATCTTTGCCCAAAGGATGTAACATAAATTAGATGAAGACAGGGCAGGAAAAATGATGGTGATGTAACATGGTTGCAGGAATGGTGTGGGTTTCAGGCTAGAGTGGCCCTGCAAAAGGAACACTGTTGATGTGATCTTGAAAATCATGGAAGTTTCTATTCTGAATAAATTTTGCCTATGATTCATGAGTCTTGTTAAGTTTATAACTTTTTTTTTCCTGAGGCACCCCTTCACAAATTCTAATTTCCATAATATCCCTACGTTTTAAAAGCTGTGGATCTGGCAGCTAGTGGCAGCTGCAGAAGATGAAAATTGTGACAGACTTACATTCTCCTCTCCAGTCAGTATTTTCTATTAATGTCTTTTCAAAAGTAGGCCCCCTGCAAATGGACAGAAGTGGTATAAAATAGAGAGAAAGGATTCATTATTCAATTAATTTGTAATTTATTTTTGAGCTTAAAAAACAAGCTTTAAAACTATTAAGTTATTTTAAAATAATTTTTAATAGTTTACCAATAGCTATAACGTTGACTTTTGGAAGTGAAAGTGGTATGGCAGAAAGGCATGTGGCAAGATGCAAGAGAATTAGTTTGTTTTTCTGATTAAAGGATGTAGTACTGTTATTCTTCTAAATAAATAAGGTTGCTATCCATGTCCACATTTTCTGACTATTTTGTTTAGTCAGCCACAGAAAATAATGGTCAGAAGGGGGGAGCATTATGAAATCTTAGGAATGGATTTGTAGTGTGTAAAAATTCAGTAATTTTCCAAGTGTTGGTGTCTCTAAACAAGCTTATTTGCTACCATTCTTTAATCTCTCAATGGAAGGTTGTAAATTGGGCATGGTACAAGATTTGACTTTAACAACAGGACTAACACTGAGATGACACACATGTTGAATTTATCAGACAAGGATTTTCAATATAACTATTGTGATTATTGAAAACATGCCTAAACAAAATAACAAATAGGAAATCTCATGAGGCAATGGCAGATATAAAAAAGAATATAGTGTTTCTAGAACAGTAAAACAATATCTGAAAATTTGATAACTCATTGAATGGGTTTAATAGAAGATTCAAGATGACAGAAGGAAAAATTGCTAAGCATAAAGAGGGATTAATAGAAATTATCTGATCTGAAGAACAAAGAGGAAAACAAAACGGAAAAAAGTGAACAGTGCCTCAGGACTCAAGGGATAATTTAAGCATTATTTGAATGAAAGGATAGAGAAAACATGGCAGCCTGAATTAGTCTGAATGAAGGGATAGAGAAAATATGGCAGGAAAAAAAAGTGAATAAAGTATTTCCAAAAATTTCCCAAGTTTGTTCCAAGACTTAACTTTATAGACTTAAGTAGCTGAGCAAAGCCCAAGTAGGCATATCAGAGTCACACTGGTAAAAACCAAAGTTAAAGAGAAAATATTGAAAGCAGCCAGAGACAAAGACCACATTACATATAGGAAAATGATGATATCATTGACGGCTAATTTCTCATCAGAAACAATGGATGGCAGGAGAGTACAGAAAGACATACTCAAAGTGCTGGAGAAAGAAGCAGGTCCCTGTCAACTCAGAATTCTATATGCAGTGAAAACATTCTCATGAATAAATGTGAAATAAAGTTACATACAAATGAAAACTCCATGAAATTTTTTTGGCAGTAAAATGTGCACTATAGGAAATATGCACTAAAGGAAGTTCTCCAGTCTAAAGGGAAGAGCTTCAGGAAGAAATGTAAATATCTGGATATATGTAAGAGAATTATTTCTTTTCTTCTTTCTTATGGTTGAAAGCAAAAATCCAACATTGTATTATGGAGATTATAACACACCTATGAGCTATGATAGTACATATGGCAGCGGTAGGCAATAGTAGGCAACAGAGGAAGAGTAAAAGGACCTACGTATAGTTGCACATTTTCTACATTTTATGTGAAATGGTATCATATTAACTTTAAGTAGACTGTGAACATTTAAGGATGCATATAATATTCCCTAGACAGCTTTTAAAGGAGTAATACAAAAAGGTATAGCTAAAAAAGCTTATAGATAAAACGAATTCTACAATAAATGTCTAACTAATGAAATAAGGAAAGAAAGGATAAAGATAGGAACAAAACCAAAGAGACAGGGGAATAAAAGTAAATTAGTAGAAAACTCCAATGCTGATAACTTTATTAAATGTAAATGGCCTAAGCACTTCAAATAAAAGGCCAAAATTACCACAGTAGATGAAAAAGCAAGATTCAACCGTATTCTGTTGACAGATAAGCATTCTGGTTAATCTTCAGAGTTGTAACAGGATATTCCAACTTTCAAGAGTTTGAGAAAAACAATGCATCATTTTCTGGTATGGATTAAAATAGGAAGAATTACTTTACCAAATTTTCCAACATCCATTTCTGACAATTGGATGAGAATACGAATCTTGAAAATGTAAATTAAATTCCTTTCTGTTATCTCATCAAAAATGGAACATTCCTTTCACAATTGTTAATACACATCAACTATGGTCAAACCAAATTAAATATTTTGGGGCATTTCCCAATTTCCTATTAGAGTTTTCAAAGTTCACAAGTATATTCTTTTTAGAGAAATACGTGTGTATGGGTTTGTATATATACATATATTCTTTTTTTAAAGAGAAAAGTATCAGAATATATATTGGAATTTATAAATTTTGATGACTTTTGAATCATGGAAGTTTGTTAATTTGATTTTATAGTCTCCTCTTAAAAGAGAAAAAAAAAGTTCATAGCCAAATTCAGATTTGCCTAGTACAATAACTTGCTTGGGCTAGTTTACCAGCATGCCCAGTTCTAATCAATGGCTGCCCTCCTATCACGCTTCTAAGGCCAGACTTGAACAATTTATCATTTATTCCTGTTGCATAATCCCTTATAAAATGATAAAAGGAGTCCTATGGGGAAAGAATTGGATTTGGTATTTAAAATAAGACAGAGCCTCATTTAAAAACCCTATCTTCTAATGAAAACAATATCTTGTCTCTAGTTATTAAATAATTTTAAATGCAGAATTTTCAGGCAGAATTGGAGAAAAGTAGGGTTGGCTTCCAATAGGCTAAGCATTTTTCAGTTTCACAGTCAGTTAAGGCCCTCACCACTTGTTCCTAGGAATTTGACTAACTGAAGAGCAGAACCTAAAGGCTTTTCACACCCTGGACAGTTTCTGAGAGACCTCACTGACTTTTGCTTCTTTTCAGTCTTCAGGTAACCTCCAAGAAAAAAAGAAAATCATGGATTTACATAAAAGAAAAAGCCTTAGAAAATGTTCATACCTGGAAGAATATGTGAGCATCCTTTACCTGGGCAATTAAATATTTCACCAAGCTCTTTATACGTTAGCCCTGAGCTCAGTAGGAGTAATGTTCACCAGCTGGAAAAAAAATACATCGTTACGTTTGACACTTCATACCCTATCAAATCCTTGGTACCTGTGATATTGAAACTTTCACTTGCAGTGTTACCTGTGGTCCTAGTGTATGATACAGTCTAACAGTATTCCGTGATGATACACAAGTATCACAGAGTATAGTAAATCCTTAAAGATTTATGTTAAAGCCCATTTCTTTCTTGATAAGAGAAAGCTTTTTATGAGGGAAGTAAGAGCACTTCTTCCTACAGTCCTCCGAAGAGCAGCAGTCCCACATTTTGCCTTGCAGTTGTGCTATTGAATAGTGAAATTCCCTGAAGGTGAGCTACAAGGAAATTTACAAGCAAGTATCTCTCATAAGTCTCTTATTGGAACAGAGTTCCAGAGGTAGCATTTTTCTTGTGTGTTTTTTTCTCAAATGACTTTACTGCCTATGGTTTTATTATTGTCAGAGAATTCAGTCCAAACACTAAGCCTTAATCGCTTTTAAGTCATCAAAGCTCCAGTGATACGTGGTTTGTGAGCTTAAGAAGAAAATAATACAGAACAGTTTTTATGTAAAAAGATTAACACATGCATAGGTGCTTTGTTTTATTTTATTTTTTATTTATACTTTGCTTTTTGAAGTTGCCCTGAAGGTTTATCCTCTGCAGAGATCGCATCAAGTTATTTATCCAATGATGTTTTTGTTAGCATAATCTTATAACATAATTTTTGCTGTTTATGCTTCGTTAATAAGAATAATAAGGATTCTGATTTTTTTCACATGAAAACCCAGAAAATATAGAATATATAACCACAATATTATTTTAAAAACCCGACAAAGCATAAACAAATAAAACAATAAATCTCAGGAGAGTAATGTTTTCTAGTAATTTGAAATCTAGAAGAAGTGAGGTAGTAAAATTATTATATATGTGCATCTCAATTGTTATATAACATATATATACACACACATATCAAAAGTTAAGCCAAATGCAGCCATTTAGTCAGTGATACTCAAGCCTGCTATGCATTAGAATCTCCTGAGGGAACTTAAAAAAAAAACAACCCAAATCAATGCTCCTCTTGCAAAGATTCCGATTCAGCCGTTGTGGGGGGCTCAGGCCTCAGGAAGGGGCTTGTTCTGGGCAGCCAGGGCTGTGGGACACGTTACCGAGCTATTCATTTTATCTTAGAATGAATGCTGTTACTTTCCCCTTCTAGTCTTCCCCGCCACCACCCCACTCCCATCTTGTCTTGCCTTGTCTTTTCTTTTCCTTTTTTAAAGTTTATTTTGACATTTTTTTTCTTGGACCGGATCGGGTAGTATGAAGGAAGCTGGGAAGATGGAGGGGTTAATAATGTCAGACTGACACCTACATGGGTGAAATCTATGATAAGCTGGAGGTAAGTATTTGTACAAGGAAGGGATAAAATGGGGGCACAGGGTTATCTTTGGGTGGGGCTTTGTGGGCTTGAAGGGGGCTAGGGATGGGAGGTTGAGTAATATTGCCCAAGAAATTGGGGGGAGGGTGGGTCAACATATGAACATAGGAGATTGTCAGGTATTTGGTTGAGAGTATAATGCTGAGAAAACTTTTTCAAAAATATAATAAGGAATGTTACCTGTTTAAGATGCTTAAAGGGGATAATCTGACGCAGGACAGGCTCCTAGGGAATATGTGAATGCTCATTTTGCCAGAGTGGGTTATATCATTGGAAAGAGACCCATATAATGAGAGTGAAGGTATACCCACATCCTGGGGAGGACTGATGTTCTCAAATAGAGGAAATTGTATCTCTCAAGAGAAATGGTGGCTCCCAGTGCATTAGGGCAGTTGAGCATGTCAAGCCCTCAACACTGTTGCAAATATCTCTGAACATGGCCCTTCAAGCAATGAAGATTGACTGTCACTGTGGGCCCTAAGGGGAGGGGAAAGAGGTATTAAATAGATGGGACCAATGTAACTGTGTGGGCAATAGAAGTGTTCCACAAGAGTATGCAAGGATGGATATAAGACATGTTAAATTACACCAAAAATATATAGGGGCTGATAGGCTAAAATGTAAATCATAATGTAAAGCATAAGATAACTAAAAATTTAGAAAATTGTATAGTCTAAAATATAAACCACAACGTAAACCCAAATGTCACCTTGTTTGAAAGCTATTGTCTCAATACCTGCACATCAGTTTCAGTAAATATAGTATGAATATGTAAAAAGATTATTGCTGTGGAAGGGAAAAGGGTTTTATGTTGGATATGTGGGAGTACTATAGATTGTATATATGAATTACTGTGATCTAAAACTTTTGTGAAGATAAGCTTAATGATTAGGAAAAGACAGAAGTAGTTACCTTGCCAATTTGCATACAGGGCAACACTTATTGCAGTGATGGAAGGCGAAATATAAAAAACAAAGCTTTTGCATTTTTAAATTTTTTGATACCCCAATTTAATTTTATCTTAATTTTTCTAAATTAATATGTATTCTATATCTAACCTTTAAACTCATCACTATATTCCATTTTACTATTAATGGAACCTGGCAAATTATTGGGTTTCACTTTTGAAGAAGTTTTGGATCACAGAGAGGGTCAACAATGGCAGGGGAGGAATACTGGTGTGGGATGTTATTGACAGGGAACAACCGGCAGGGAGTTCTCCAGGGCATATATCCAGGGTACATAAAAATGTCTGGTTACATAGTGGTTACAATTAAAAGTAACAACTGAGGGAGTGCTGAGTTCCTAGCCAGGGGAGCTCTATCACAGTCCCTAAAGGAACAGCAACAATCCCCCAAGTGCAACGGCAAAAACTAAAAAAGAAAGAAGGTCCAACAGTGAACCCTTGATACTAATGACTATGCTTGTGAGCCTGTGCACCTGAAATAAGAACAAAGCCTAGAGCTGTAGGGTGCCTAAGAGTTACCTCCTGAGAGCCTCCGTGTTGCCCAAATGTGGCCAGTCTCGAAACCAAACTCAGCATGTAAATGTGTTGCCTTCCCCCCAGCATGGGACATGACTCCTGGGGATGAGCCTCCCTGGTGCCAAGGGATTACTACCAAGCACCAGCTGATGATGTAACTAGAAAATGACCTTGAATAAAAGGGTCAGCTCAAACCAGCAGAATATCTCAATCTACATATAATACCAGGTGTTAACAATGCTTTTTGACCTGAAGAAAAGGGGGAAATGGAAAGGACAAATGAGTTTATATGGCTATGAGTCTCCAAAAAGAGCCAGGAGGTTATCAGAGGGGTTGCCACTATGCACATCTGAGCAGAGTCCCAGAGACAGATCAAGTAGATACAACCCCAGGTATTGGTTCTTCTGAGGGCTACAGAGACCCACAGGTTCTATGGTCATGGCAGATGGAGTTAAGTGCCATCTCACTTGACCCTACTTTGGAGTTTGTTTTTCTGTGTGATGGAGCTGGACTTAGATGTGATCTTTGTCCACAAGTCTCTCCTGTTACTTTTACCAGAACTGTAGTTGGTGCTGGGGTTTAATGTATACCCAGGGGACCTGAATCTCTGGACTGACCATGTGATAGCCAGGCCCTGAGCCTCAACAGACTTGCAACTCCTACACTCTGGTTTATTGGACTTACCCCACTCAGCTAACATGGAGGTGAAGAAGGTCAACCACCACACCAGGGAGTGCCTACAACTGAAAGCAGGTGAATTGCATCCAGCATCCATGTGGAATCTAAGCCCCCTCTTGATATAGATGTGGAGTGGACACAATCATTCCAAAGTCCACAGGATGGAAGAATAGAGTATGGATTAGAGTGGACTTACTGATAGTATATTCATGAATTATTGTGATTAGTAATTGAAGAAAATGTGGCATTGGTGTGGAGAAAGTGGCCATGGTGGTTGCTGGGGGTAGGGAGTGGGAGGAAGAGATGTGATGTGGGGGCCTTTTCGGGACTTGGAGTTGTCCTGGGTGGTGCTGCAGGGACAGTTACTAGACATTTTATGTCCTCCCTTGGCCCACTGGGTGGACTGTGGGAGAGTGTGGGCTATGATGTGGATGATTGACCATGAGGTGCAGCGGTGCTCAGAGATGTATTCACCAAATGCAATGAATGTCTCCTGATGATGGAGAAGGTTGTTGTTATGGGGGGAGGAGAGGGATGAGGGGGGTGGGAGGTATATGGGGACCTCATATTTTTTTAATGTAACATTAAAAAAATAAAGACAAAAAAAAAATGTCAGACTGCTACCCCCTCTATTTTTAACATACCTTTTGGCAGTTAGATTTGTCAGGTCTAAGATTTTGTATTAATAAAGTTTAAATCTAGACCTAGAAATTGTGGGTTTAACTTTTTTTTTTTAAGATTTTTTTTTGTTTATTTCTCTCCCCTCCCCCCCCCAGTTGTCTGCTCTCTGTGTCCATTTGCTGCGTGCTCTTCTGTGACTGCTTCTATCCTTATCAGCGGCACCGGGAATCTGTGTTTTCTGTCGTGTCATCTTGTGTCAGCTCTCCGTGTGTGCGGTGCCATTCTGGGGCAGGCTACACTTACTTTTGTGCTGGGCGGCTCTCCTTATGGGGCACACTCCTTGAGTGTGGGGCTCCCCTACATGGGGGACACCCCTGCATGGCAGGGCACTCCTTGCGCGCATCAGCACTGCGTATGGGCCAGCTCCACATGGGTCAAGGAGGCCTGGGGTTTGAATCGCAGACCTCCCATGTGGTAGATGGACTCTCTATCTGTTGGGCTAAGTCTGCTTCCCACGTTTAACTTTTTTGATGACCACAGCAAAAGAGGGAATATGCTATCAAGAGCTGTGAAGATAAAGTGCTACATTTTTCCAGAAACAGGTGTCTCATGACTATCAGAGTCCAGACAGATTGTCCACAGTTCATCCTTCTTCTACAGCAGGGCTGAAGCACAGTCGTCAACAGGTTACGCTGGGTGAGATAATATTCAGAGGAATTACAAGTTGTCTCATTGAAAAGAGGTGCAAATACCTGAACTCTACTCAGTTAAATACCAACTCAGTCAGTTTTTTCCTTGAATGGTCATTGTACAGGTTGGGAATGGGAAAAGTTTCCATTGTTATCACAGCCACTCAACTGATGGTCTGCCTGCAGGAAAACATTTACTTAAAAAATTATCCCAAATGTGCCTTATTTACTTCAAAAGATTTAAACATTTAATTCCCTTACTCTTGAGTGTTAGTTGTATATTGTTTCTGTAATAGCTGGAAGACCTCTGCCCATTATTAACAGGCTTCAAAGCATAGTGGAAAATTTTATTATTTCTCCTTTTTTCATATCTAAAAAATGCACAGATTTTTCTGATAAAGGAGTTTGACCCCAAATTTTCAAACCTTTCCCTTCAGAGCATTTACTTACTTGTTCCGCTATCTTGCCACTCACTGCTATGAATCCGTTCTCCTTAACAGAAAAGTTATAATTTGTAAAAAGATAGTATTTTTGTGGAAAGACAGCTGGCAAGCTGCAAGTGTCATAGAACTTTGTTGTCAGAGGGTGGGAAAGCTTTTGGTCCTTAGGATTTGGTCCTTAGTGAGAGTAAACAGCTCTTCACCAATTCCTCTAGGGCATCATCTGTTTATGTAGTCAGCAAATAAGTGCTGGCTCTCTCATGAATAGAAGGTACTTATTCAGCCTGTCAAATATACTCTTGGAGATCTCTCATCCAGAAATGATACCTGCTTCAAAGAAAGTTTTCTTTTGATGAAAAGAAATCAACCTTATACAAATATATTTTAAATTCATAATAATTTAAATTATGTGGAGACCAGAAAAGTAACTGATCCTCTCATACATTCAAAGGAAGTCAACAATACAACAAAATAAAAGAATAGGGTATTTGTGGAATGCACATGCTGAAAATATAGATGTCAATATTTGTAAGTGGAACAATCTATGTATCTATTATATCCACTGCATTCTCAAAAATATAACATCATTAAATTAAAATCAATTATAATTTGCACATGCAAAAGAGAACTGAATATTTTCCATTTGCCTCTCTTAATCTACTTTCTGTCCTACTCCAACCTGCTCTATGCTCCAGAGGCTAATCTCTATGGACCACTTCCAACAGTTCCTTTGGAGCTGGCTTTAGCCATTTAGAGGCACTTGCAGGAGATCAGGGGGTGGAAGGAAAATGAGGCCAGGTTATTTATTCCTGTTTTCCTCCCTGTGGAGTTGGGGTTGGTTGAATCCCTTTATGAAGGCTGCAGCTCCTGTCAGGGAGCCCTCTCTTACAGCTCAACTCTATGCAGGGCCTAGCGACTTTTCCATCCCCTTGCATCTTTAGACTTAGGTGTGGTAACAGCTTAGATGCTTGACCACCTCTTAGTGGTTTCCATTAGCTCTGCCAACACTTAGAGAAGAGAATCATCTCTTCTACTACCACTTTTGAGTATGCTCCTAAATGATGTAAAATAGATAGCTAATGCCATTTCTAATGAGTAATTCAACAATTACTTGTTGAGTACCTGTTATTTACCTGGCATTGGGAATTATATAAGGCGGGTATTTTTAAAAGACTTAGAATTTACAACTTTGTAAGGAGTGTGATTTTACTCCCCACATAAAAGATTGTAGTTATTGGAGCATTTAATGCTGGATTCTGGGAGCTGGCCCAATGTGGATCTTGTTCTTGCTCTCACTTGCTCAGCTGTGGCACAACAAGTTAGATTTTCTCCAAGAATTGAATAACCCAGATGTGTATATCTATGTCTATGTCTATGTCTATGTCTATGTCTATGTCTATGTCTATGTCTATGTCTAATCTATATCCATATCTATGTCTATATCTAACATCTAAGTATATCAATATTGATATCGATATAATATCTATTCATACCTATACATCTATATACTTCCCAGACTCCTTATTATTAAAATACTGGAAGAAGTTTTAATTCTTAATGATTTATTTTTACATGTTAACTTTAAAGGATTATGCCAGGTTATGTTAATGCCTTGCTAGAGGGAATAAATGATTTCTTTAAACTCATTCTTCTTAACTGCCTTGTTGGTAGCTTGGTATCTTTTTTTTAAAAAATTAATTTATTAGAGTGTTTCACACACACATAAACATACACAAACAATAAGTATATAATAATAGTTGTGAACGTACAAAACAAACATATATAACATCATACAGGACTCTCATACCTCACCCTACCACTAATAACTCATATTGTTGTTAAACCTTTTTAACTAATGACTAAAGAGCATTGTCAAATTATTACTACTAAACAAAGTATTTTGCCCCCAACCAATCCTATTATTATTATCTTTATATCATTTATATATGAACATACATAAACAAGTATATGGTAAAAGTTGTGAACTTACAAAGCAAACATGCATAACATCATACAGGGGTCCCATACATCAACCCTCCACCAACACCTTGCATTGTTGTGAGATGTTTGTTACAAATTATGAAAGAATATTGTCAAAATCTTACTACTAATCATAGTCCCTATCTTACATTTGGTGTGCTTTTCCCCCACCCCTAGTTTTATTTTTTAAATATATTTTTTTATGAAAGAAGTTATAAACTTATAAAACAATCATGCACATGTGCAGAATTCACAAACAACACTCATCCATCAACACGCCACACTGTGGTAGAACATTTGCTACAGATAAGATAATATCATCTGATTGTTACCATGTCCATAGTGTACATTTGGCTGACATTTTCTATGCTGCCTTATTATTAACACAGTACTTCTTTCTCATAGATGCAAGAATACTATATTATTATTACTAACCACAGTCCATAGGTCACTCCAGCTGCATTTGTCCCATCCTTCTCCACATTTGCAACACCCCACAATTCTCATCCACCTCTTGGTTTGCCATGCTATTCAGTTCCTAGATTATTCTCTAGCATTCTGTCAATTGGCATTTATATACCTAGACTACCTTTTTCATTCACATCCCCATTTATAAAGTAACTGTTACTCACTATGTGTTACCAGGTAGCCTGGTATCTTTTTAAGTTCAGAGAGAGAGAAATTCTGTCTTTCTTTACTTTTTTGGCATTGCTTGTGTTTGTGATTTGTACTGATTAATTTTGCTTGCTGGCTGGTGGCTGACAGAAAAATAATATTCTTCCTAAAATGCCAGCATCTACCCCTATATCCATTTTGTACAACTGTGGATGATATTTTTTATTTTATTTATTTTTTACTTATATTTGCCTCGACTCCTTGAGCTGAAAATGACAAAATCCATCTCATATGCAAAATAGTTGATGCTTGCTTCTATGAATGAAAAGTCTAGGGTTAGCTTTAGCTTTAGACAGAGCAGAACTCTGGGGCTTAGGGAATGTCATGCTGCTCTCTCTGTCTTTAACTTTCTTAATTCCTCTCTGGATTTTTTTTTTTTTATGTTGTTCTCACTCTCTTTTGCCAATGAAGAGCCAAACCACCTCCACCTTACATTTATCCTGGGACTTGTAACTCAAGAGAATAAAACCATCTTTTCTGATACCTCTGTTAGAAACATCTCATCATTCATTTGGTTCATGTGTCCACCCCATACCAACCACTGTGGCTATGAGAGTAGATTTCTGTGATTGTCCAGGCTTAGATCATGTGTGCACTGCCAGGGGAGAAGGGAAAAGAGAGGGAAGAAGTGGAGGTGGTGGAGGAGAGGGATGGTAGCTCTAACTGAACCAGAACTGGTGAAGGTGATATTGCAAAACTACACTCAGATAACAACCTTTGCATTTGATTATGCCATGGTGTCAGTATTAAAAATTGATCCCAAAACTGTCAGATAATCTCTTATACATTGTTGCAATTGCATCCTAATGTATCTAACATTAGACTTCTGCACAAAGTACCTCAATGGCTTACAAAAGAGAAAAAGAAATAAAACTCTCCAACTTACACTTATGAAAGTCCATATGGGCATTTAGGTCCAATTGTATATAGCCTAATCCACCCTCTCACTCTTACTAATATCAAGGTCTAGGTGTTAATTTCTGGAAATCAGTCCAGAGCCTCTTTCCCTCAGTTCTGTCTGGAGGCCATGATTTAGACCATCCCAGTCTGAAAGAGAAGTCCTAGTACTCTTTGGATTCCGAAATGCAGGAGTAGGTCTCTTGATCCTTTTATTCCCAAGGATCTCCTTGACCTATAAGCCTATTAACCCAAATTCTTCTTCATTCAATAAAAACACTGGGAGAGGCAAGCTTGATTAATTTACAAATTCCATTAGTAACAAACTCAGAGTCAAACTGCCCACTTGTGTCACATTTATTAAGCTAGAAGATGCCTCTATCTAATTTTTTAATAGAAGAAAGACATGGTAAAATGTTTTAAAGTCTCTTTTTTTGCTGAAGTGCTACCTAACAAGTTTACCCTCCTTTCTTTACTGCTCTGTTCCCTCTGCTGCAAGAGTGGCAAACACAATTTTCATCTCTAGTTTAAAAAATTCATAAGGGCAGGCACTATATCTCTTATTCACCACTGCCAGGCACAGTGCTGGAACATAATAAGGGGCAATACATACTTAATGAATTAATTAATTAGGTGATTAATCTCCATAGATGCAAATGGTTCTTGGGCAATATTCAAATTCATTCTCAGTGCATTTATTACATTACATCCTTACATTATCGATATTGTTTTAATAAATCCAACAGCCATCAAACTATGTAATAATGAAATTGTGGAGACACTAAAATCAAGAATAAATAATGAATGTTACAGCAATATTTATTAACATTGGCTTAAAGATTTTAGTCAATATGGTGAAGGAGATAATATAAATAAATTGCTTTTTTTTGCAGGTCAAATTATTACCTAGAAAAATATAAAACTAAATAAAAAGCTAGTGGAACTAGTAGGAGGTTTTAGTTATATGGTCTAACAAGACATTGAATTGGGTATTCCATATGTTAGAGTTAGAAAGTCCTATAGAAAAAACTTGATCATAAGGCCAAGTACATACGTGAAAATGATACACAGCTTTACAGATGAGTATCATTTAAAGAAGATAACAGAAGTATAAAACAACATTTAAATTGGTATTGGACATGGGGTTCTATAGAAACAAAACCCTAAAATGTCTGGTATTGACCAGCTACTACGTGGTGGGTAGTATAGAAAATGATGTTGAAAGCTTGAAAGATGGCGAGTCATGGAAAACTATTTGGGAAACAGATCTTTATCTAAGAGATTTCTGCTAGAGAAAAGATTGAAAAATAGAATATTAATCATGGGTTTGGTTTGTTATTAGCTGTCTTTGGCAAGGTATCACAAGAAAGAGATGATCCCTGGACAGAACTGGCCAATATGCAAGAGAAATGAAGAAGGAAGAGTAAGATGCGAGAAATCTGGGGCCTTGCAATGTTGGAAATCTGACTATTTTTAAGAGAGAAACTTGTAAAATAGGACTTTGAAACATAAAGGTTCCTTATAATTGCGCCTTATGGCAAAGATGTGTGTCTAATAATTATAGTTTACATAGATTCAGCATATCCTTTAGGTTCAGAGAGAAAGAAATGTGGGCAAGAATGCAAACAAATGCCATATGGAAAATATATTGTTATGAAAAGAACTGTGGCATATGAAACTAATTGGAATCAAATAGATAAGGGGCCTACTAACTTTGTTACCTATGATGCCCTTAGGTATTATGCAAAGGAAAGATCATATATTCAAGTAAATAGAAGATTGGTGACTTAAACCAAGTTTAACCAACTTCTCCATTGCAAGGTTTCTCACGTTTTTGCTAATAAGCCTTGAAATCTCCAGAAAGGGAATATGGAATTAGTGTTTCTGAAAATTTTATATCTCTCTTCTACTAACAAAACAATTATTAACATCTCTAAGAATATTCGTCCATGGAACACAGCTTGAGAAATTTTTAGAAGACACTAAGAAAGATTTCATTGGTTAGTTCAATAATTTCAGTAAGTAGAAATATACTGTAAAGTATATTGTATATTTGAAAGATTTAACAACAAAATATTAATAGAACCTTAAGAACTGAGGGAAGCTATCAAAAAGTCTAACATAGTTCAGCCATTGCAGAAATAAATTAGAGTCAACTGCAATAAGATATCTAGGAAACTCTCATTTATGGAAGTCTAACAAAGAAATTTAGAAAATATTTTAGACGAAAAGATTCTGAAAATACAACGAATCAAAGTTGTATGATGTTTCCACTTCCACATATGATGCTCTAAGATCTTGCTGAATGACTCCCTGCTGCAGAAAACCTGGGCATGATAGAAAAAAGCAACATCTAAAAGCAATGGAGAGTGATTGGAAGCAGATAGTCTTTAGTAGATAATTCACATTTGGAAGAGGGGAAATGGAGAGCTATACAAGTAAATTCCTGTCTTCTCAGCTTTAGTTTGAGACTAAGAACATCTGGCATGGCATGAATAGCTGCAGAGAGTATACATGGAAAAATCCAGTATTTTTTCCCTGGAGAATCAGGAAAGTGAATCTGTGAAACTATGAATACTGAGAAGAGTTGGGAGCTTAGAAAGAAAAGAGCCAGTTTAAATGGGTGAATGATTTGAACATAAAATTCTCAAAAGAAGATACACAAATGGTCTTTATGTACTTCAAATGATTCTCAATATCACTAGTCAAAGAAACACAATTGAAAACCACAATGTGATACCATTACACACCCTATAGGATGGCTGAAGTTAAAAAGACTAACATCCAATTTTAGCAAGGGTGCTGTGGAAGTTTGAATTATATATGCCAATTTAGATATGTTCTTTTTTTGTGTGGTTACTTCTTTTTTCCCCCTTTATTTATTTATTTATTTATTCCCCCCATATAACCCACTCCCCACCCCTCACCACATCATTTTTGTAAATTATATATTTTTTAATATATATACATCACATAAAAAATGATACATTAAAAAATATAAGAGGTTCCTGTATACCCCCCACCCCTCACCTGACTCCTCCCACACCAACAACCTCTCTCATCATTGTGGCAAACTCACTGCATTCAGTGAGTACATTTTGGGGCACTGCTGTACTACATAGATAATAATTTACCCTGTAGTTCGTACTCTCCCCCAGTACATTCAGTGGGTTATGGCAGGATATATAAAGTCCAGCATCTGACCCTGCAATATCATTTAGGACAACTCAAAATCCCAAAAATGCCCCACACCACATCTCTTCTACCCTCTCCCTGCTCTCAGCAAATACTGTGGCTACTTTATCCACCTCGATACTAAAATTTCTTCTATTACTGTCACAATAGTTTTGTAGTACAAAATCAGCAAGTCCACTCTAGTCCATATTTTATTCCTCCATTCTTTGGACCCTGGGTTGGTGATGTCCTCTCCACCTCTAGATCAAGAGGGGGCTTAGATTCCACATGGATGATGGATGCAATTCCTCTGCTTGCAGTTGTAGGCACTCTTGATTCCCTGGTGTGGTGGTTGACCACCTTCACCTCCCTGTTAGCTGACCTGGGTAAGACCAACGAACCAGAGAGTAGGAGTTGCCACTCTGCTGAGGCTCAGGACCCAGCTGGCGCTTGGGCAGTCCAGAGACTCAAGTCTCCTGAGTATGGACCAACCCTAGTGCCAACCACAGGTTCAGTAAAAGTGACAGAAGAGTCGTATGTAGAAAAGTCACATCTGAGTCCACCTCCATTGCCTTAGGAGCACAAATTCCAAAGTAGGGCCCTCTAACATGGCACAGGACTCCAAATCCACCTGCCATGACCATATATCCTGAGGATCTCCATAGCCTTCAGGAGAACCAGTACCTAGAGTTGTATCTACTTTGGCTTTTTCTGGGGTCCTGTTGAGGTGTGTGTAAGCGTGATCCCTCTGATGACCTCCCAACTCTTTTTGGAAGACTCTTAGTCATAAAAAACCCATTTGTCTTTGCCATTTCCCCCTTTTATTCAAGGTCAAAAAGCAGTTTTTAACACTTGATTCAATATGTAGGCTGAGATATTCTGCTGGTCTGAGTTGACCCTTTTATTCGAGGTCTCTTTCTAGTTGCTTCTCTAGTTAGTGATTGGTAGTTGTTGGCCTCCGCTGCGGCACTGCAGGCGGGTCACTGCAGGCGAGTCGCTGCTGGGGATCGGGCCTACGCCACGGCCTGACCGGGGCGGCAGCGGGCGGCTCAAGGCTTGGTGGGGACGCGCGGTTCGATGGAGGAAAAACCACGGAGACGAGGTCTATGCGCAGGTCTGATTTTATTCGGGAAGTACATGGGGTTTTATAGTGTCATGGAGGCGGGGGGGTTGTGGGAGGGGCATGTCCGCGGGGCAGCTGAGGATTGGCTGCAGAGGCAAGGGCGGACCTGCGCCATTGATGGCAGAGGGGGTTGTTTCCGAGGTTGTGCCGGGGCGGATACGGGATGAGGGCGGTTGAAATGAGGCGGGGAGAACAGCGATCGGCTGGGAGGGGGAAGATAACAGTGGCTGGGAGGAGGGGCGGAGGGAGGCAGCAGCACAAACTGCTGCTGAGAAGGGCCATAATACAGGGAGGTTACGAGGAACAGGCGGGCAAAGTGTAAGGAAGCGAAAGGCAGGGTGGGAGCAGGGGACAGGTAGTAATCCCTCTGTGCCAGGGAGAGTCATCCCCAGGAGTCATGTCCCACTTTGAGGGGAAGGTAATGCATTTACACATTGAGTTTGGCTTAGAGAGTGGCCACATTTGAGCAACATGGAGGCTCTAAGGAGGTAACTCTTAGGCATCCTGCAGCTCTAGGCCTAGTTCATATTTCAGGCACACAGGCTCCTAAGATAGCCATCAATATCAAGGGCTCATTATTGGACCATCCTTCCTTGTTGATCTTTGCTGTTGCACTTGGGGGATTATTGTTGTTCTATTGGGGAATGAGACAGAGCTCCCCTGGGTGGGAACTCAGCATTCCCTCAGTTGACATTTGTGACTGTAACTACTATAAAAATACCCAACATATATCATTACATATTTCTGTCCCCTATATACATACCCTGGAGAACTCCCCCCCCCCGACCCATATGCCCCCCATCAATAACACCCCACACCAGAGTTCCTCTCCTGCCATAGCTGAACCTCTCTGTGATCCAAAACTTCTTCAACAATGAATCCTAATATATTGCCAAATTCAGTTAATAGGAAATTGAAATATAGTGATGGGTTTAAAGTTTAGAAATAGAATACACAGTAATTTAGAAATACTAAAATAAAGTAAAAATAAATTGGAGTATTAATAAAATGAAAAATATTATAAAGCTTTGTTTCTAGTGTTTTGCCTTTCATCACTGTAATAGGTATTGCCCTGTATGTACAGTGGCAAGGCACTTTCATTTCCTCCTCAGTGTCCACATCCTTTCTTTTTCTTTTTTTTTTTCCTAATTTTTAATTTTGTCTTCAAAAAAGTTTTAGATCACAGTAATTCACATACACAATATAGGGGACTCCCAGATATCCAACATCCAACCCTTTTCTCCTTTCCCCAGCAATGATCTTTTAGATATGTTCTTAATGTTAATCTGCATTTATATCTGTGTGAACTCATTGTATATAGGACCACTTGAAGATGTTAATTTTAGTTACATGTCACTCAACTGAATGAGGGTGGATCTTAATCTTGAAGACCTTATACAGAAGACTCAGAAGTCACAGAAGTGAGAAAGGAGAAGCTATTACCAAGTGCCCAAGCCCAGGAACCTAAAGGATTGCTGGCAGCAGCAGCAGAATTCTACAGACTTCAGGGAGAAAGTAAGTCTCGTCAATACCCTGATTTTAGACGTCTGCTATCCTCAAAACCATGAGCCAATAAATTCCTGTTGTTTAAGCAAACTCATTGAATAGTATTTGTTAGTAGCTCTTGCAAACTGAGACAAATATGGAGGAACTGGAACTTTCATCCTTGCTGGGGGGGGGGAGGGGAGGGAGGAATGCAAGATAGTGCAGCCATTTGGGAAAATATCTTAATTCTACACCTCATTTACTAACCCAACAAATTGAAAACACATATCCCCACAAAAAAATGTGTATATCAATGCTCATAGGTGCATTATTTAAAATTGCCAAAAACTCAAATGACCAGCAGCTGGTAAAGAGCTAAAAAAATTATGGTAGATCTAATCCATGGAATATTACTTGGCAATAAACAGGAACAAAATAATTATGTGTGAAACAACACAATGAATAATAAAACTATTGTACTTAGGGAAAGAAGTCAATCACAGTGAAACTACCTATAGTAGGATTCCTTTTGTTTGAAATTCCAGAAATGGCAAAACGATAGTAACAGAAAGTAGATAAGTAATTGGGGCTTGGACTGTGAGTGGAGCAGCCAGGGAATGGATACAAAAGGGCCTAAGAAAACTTTCAAAGTGGGGAGAACTGTTCTATACTTTGTTTGTGGTAGTGGTCCATGACTTTGGTACAAAAAACGACTCAACTTCTATTGAAAACAAGCTTCTGTGGCTTTTTGTAAGCTTCTTCCTTAGCATAAAATTCTCTTCTTCACGTGATGAAATCCCTCTCATCCATGAAGGGTCAGTTCAAATGTGCTTTCTGCTATGAATTGAGATTGATCAATCAGAAATTCTTTCCTTATTTCTCCTTTCCAGAACTCTTCATACAAAATCCTTTTCACATGATGTTTTAAATATTTGTTTTCTTTTTCAGTCTCCTCTAATAAATTTCTGCTCAATAAGAATCTGAACTCTGACATTTTTTTGAACTCTCCAAGCACATAACTATTTCTTGACAGAATTAACATATTTTATTGTTTGCTATGTCAGGTATTTTAATGTTATTTTATGTTCATACTTTTTAATCACCAAATACAAATAGAATCATATACATTCTGTATTCATAGTATACTATTTTTTAAAACATATTTTTGCTCTTTCATCCTTTCCTATTTCTTATTACACTAATGTTCTGTCTTCTTAGATAGTTTATCCCCAATCCTCTTAGATAGTTTATGTTTGCACTTTCTGTTCTCCTAAAGAGCAATTTTTACTAAACAGACTTTTTTGTTTAATAATAAACTTTATTTTTAAAGAAGTTTTAGATTACAGAAAAGTTACATTGAAAGTGTAGGGGATTCCCATATAACCCACTCCCTCCCCTTCCCACAGTTTCCCGTATTAATAACATTTTACATTAGTGTGGTACATTTGTTACAACTGATAAACCAATATTGAAGCATTGGCTACTAACCATGGTCTATAGTTTATGCATTAAGGTTTACACTTTGCACTGTACTGTTTTACAGGTTTCATTATAATGTATTAATATAATGGCTTGTATCCATTGTTGCAAAATCATGCAGAACAATTCCAATGCCCTAAAAATGTCCTGTATTCCACCTATTCTTCCTTCTACCTCCCCTCAGAACTTCTGGCAACCGCTATGTTGATGTATATGTTACTAGCTCTTCTGTTACCACAATAATGATTCTGTGATCTGTGTTTGCATTCCCCTCTTATGTTTGTTCATTCCTCAATCTAGAGGAATTTGAGCTGATGATGTTCATTCTGCTTCAGATTGAGAAGGGGCCTAGGTCTTATGGGGTAGCTGGAAGGGACTCTTTTGCTTGTGTTGTAGATATGCTTTGTTTTTTGGGGATGGGACTTGTCCATCATCATCATTTTGTTAGTTGTCCTGGGTGAGTCCGAAGAACAGAAGAATAGGTGTTGGCTGCAACTCTGCTGAGATTTGGGGCTCAACTGGCTTATGAACAGACCAAAGATTTAAGTCTCTGGGATGTATATTTAATGGGTAGACTGCTAATTAAATCTTCAAATAAAAGGGGTAGAAGAATCATGTGTAAGGAAGTTATAAATGAGTCTAATTCTATTATATTGGGGAAATAAGTTATCAATATTCCAAAATAAGGCCTGCTGCCAGGTGCTGATTTCATGGGATTGTGTGTCTTGCCTATAGTGTTTGGACCTCTCTAGAGCCCTCGGGAGCAACCCTGTTTGAGGCTTTGACTACTGTGGCAGTTAGTGAGATTTGCCTGAGACCTGTGTAACTGTAACCTTTGAAATGACCTTCCAACTAATTTTGAAATCTCTTAGCCATACAAGTTATTTTGTATTTAATGTTTTCCCCCTTTTGGTCATGATCTTTTCCCAAATGCATTGCTGGTTGGCACTTGCCAATAATCCTTCAGTGCCAGGGAGGATCATCCCCAGAAGTCATGTCCCTTGTCAGGAGGAATGTAGGGAGGTTTTTTCCTGAGCTTGGCTTAGAGAAAAGCCACATTTGAGTAACAAACAGGTTTTCAGGAGGCAACTCCTAGGCAATAGTTATTATTAAGCTAAGTTTCAATTTTATAGGAATAAAGTACATAAGTACAACATTAATATTGAAGGCTTGGCATATTGGCCTGTTCTATTTTATTAGGCACTGCCTACATATTCCAGAAATTTTTGTCACTCCATTTGAGAAAACAGCAGAACTCTCCAGGATGGAAGTTTAATATGTTGTTAGTTGTTGTGTGGGTCTCCACCCACTAAGATAACACCCTGTGGCCACATGAACACAATCATATTCCTTAGAGGCATGACCCAGGTGCACCCTTCCCCATACATCCCCCCACCACCCTGTACCGGTGACAATCCCTTGCCATAGATCCCAAAAGCCACTCCCACAATTGTATTTTCAACCACAATCCGCAGTCTCCTCAGAGTTTACTGAGCCAAACATTCACCAGTTCCTCTCTCCAGCCCTCCCCCTGTTCCACAGATGTCCCCACCTACACCTTAACCCCACTCACCCTCACACTCCAGTACGGTTGACCACACTCACACTGCTGCACCACCATCACCCATGTTCACTGCCAAATCTTATCATAGATTCTGCCCAGATTGAGCATTGGCTCACTACTCTCTGCTCACTTTCTATCTCCTGGTGACCTATCTTCTAGAGTCAACCTCTGTGAGTCTGCTCAATATCCTTAATTCACATCTGTGAGCTCATGCAACATTTATCCTTTAGTGACTGGCTTACTTCACTCAACATAAGGTCTTTGATGTTCATCCATGTTGTCGCCTGTCAATACTTCCTCACTTCTTGCATCTGAACAACACTCCCTCATATGTATATACCACGTTTTGTTTATCCATTCATCTGTTGGACTCTGGAGTTGCTTCCAACTCCTGGCAATCGTGTACAATGCTTTTATGAACATCAGTGTGCACATATCTATTCAAGTCCCTGCTTTCAATTCTTCTGGGTGTATTCCTAGCAGTGAGATTGCTGATTCATACGGTAATTCTATACTTAGCCTCTTAAGGAACTGCTGAACTGGCCTCCACAGTGCTACACCAAATTCCATTTCTGCCAGCAGTGAATGAGTATTCTTCTTCCACGTCCTCTCCAACACTTGCAGTTTTCTGTTTTTTAAAATAGCAGCCAATCCAGTAGGTATAAGATGATATCTCACTGTAGTTTTGATTTGCATTCCCTTTTAGCTAGTGGTGTTGAGCATCTCCTCATGAGCTTTAGAGCTATTTGTATATCCTCTTTGGAAAAGTTTCTATTCAAAAGTCCTGCCCAATTTTTAATGGATTTTCTTTTTATTATTGAGATAAAAAAGTGCTTTCTTTATGCTGGATATTAGACCCTTATCAGACAAGTGGTTTCCAAATATTTTCTCCCATTGAATAAACTGCCTTTTCACTTTCTTGACAAACTCTTTCAAAGTGGAAAAACTTTTAATTTTGAGGAGGTCCTATTTATCTATTTTTTTCTTTCATTGCTCATGTTTTGTGTATAAAGTTTACAGTTTTCATTTCCTACTACAAGATCTCATAGAAGTTTCCTACATTATCTTCTAGGAATTTTATGATCTTGGCTCTTATATTTAGGCCTTTATCCATCTTGAGTTAATTTTTGTCTAGGGTGTGAGATAGTGATCCTCTTTCATTTTGGTATGGATATCCAATTCTCCCAGCTCCATTTGTTAAAGAGACTATTCTGTCCCAGTTGAGTGGGCTTGGCTTCATCAAATATCATTTGGCAGTATATGTGCTGGTCTCTATATGAACTTTCAATTCAGTACTATTGGTCAGTATGTTTACCTCTGTGTTAGTATCATACAGTTTTGATAACTGTAGTTTTGTAGTATGCTTTAAAGTCAGGTGGTGTGATTTCTTCAAGTCCATTTTTTCTTTTTCAAGATGTTTTTGGCTATGAAAAATAATTTTGATAATTGGCTTTCCATATCTGCAAATAATGTAGTTGGAACTTTAAATGGGATTGCATTGAATCTGTAAATAAATCTGAGTAGGATAGATATCTTAATGATATTTAGTCTTCCAATCCATGAACATGAAATATTCTCCATTTATATAGGTCTTCTTTGATTTCTTTTAGCAATGTTGTGTAGTTTTCTGTGTAAGTCCTTACATCCTTATTTAAGTTTATTCATAAATATTTGATTATTTTTGTTGCTATTGCAGGTGGAATTTTTTTCTTGATTTCCTTCTCGAACTACTCATTATCAGTGTTCAGAAATGCTACTGATTTTTGCATGTTGATCTTATATCTTGCCACTTTACTGAACTCATTTATCAGCTCTATAAGTTTATTGTAGATTTTCCAGGACTTTCTACACATAGGATCTTGTTATCTGCCAAGAGTGGAAGTTTTACTTCTTCCTTTCCAATATAGATGACTTTTTATTCCTTTTTCTTTCCTAAGTGCTCAAGCAAGAACTTCTAATACAATGTTAAATAAGAGTGATGACAGTAGGTGTCCTTGTCTTGTTCCACATCTTGGAGGGAGAGCCTTTAGGCTTTCACTATTGAGTATGATGGTAGCTATGGGTTTTTCATATGTGCCCTTTATTATGCTGAGGAAGTTTCTGTCTAGTCCTATCTTTCAAAGTATTTTTTATCAAGAAAGAAGGCTGCATTTTGTCAAATGCCTTTTCTGTGTCAATAGAGATGATCATGTGATTTTGATCATGGTGCATAATTCATTTGATATGTTGTTGAATTCAATTAGTAAATAATTTGTTGAAGGATTTTGCATGTAAGTTCATTAGAGAGATTGCTCTGTAACTTTCTTTTCTTGTAACATCTTCTTGTGGCTTTGGCATTAGGGTGATGCTGGCATCATAGAATGAGCTAGATAATGTTCCCTCCTGTATTAGTCAGACAAAGGGGTGCTGAGGCAAAACACCAGAAATTGGTTGGTTTTTATAAAGTGTCGTTATTTGGGGTAGGCGATAACAGATACCAGGCCATAAAGCATAAGTTATTTCCCTCACCAAAGTCTATTTCCACATGCCAACGCCTGACAGGGTTCAGGCTTCCTCAGTTCCACTCTTCTTAGGTCTTCTCTCTGGACTTAGGGTTCCTCTTTTCCCAGGGTTCCAGCTTCAGCATCAAACTCCAAGAGCGAAACTCCAATATTAAGAACCCTCCAACTCTGTCCTTTGCTATGGCTTTTATCTGTGAGTTCCCACCCACCAAAGAGTGGGGACTCAATGCCCTACTGGCACAAGAGGTTTGCATACTTACTTAACCAAATAAACCTATGAATCCAATATACTCTAATATGCCCAGAGGAAAAGATCAGTTTACAAACATAATCGAATATTTCTTTTTTGGAATTCATCAATCATATCAAACTGCTACACCTCCTCTTCAATTTTTTGGAAAATTTTGAGTAGGATTGGTATTAGTCTTTTCAAGAATGAGTGATAGAATTGGCAGAATTCGCCATCTGGTCCCAGGCTTTGCTTGCTTGGGGAGTTTTGATGACTACTTCAATCTCACTAGATGAGATCAGTCTGTTGAGTCCTTTTTCTTCTTTCTTCAATGCAGATTGCTTATGGGTTCCTTGAAATTCATCCATTTCATAGAGCATGGCTACAGCCTCAGAGTCAAACATGACGCATTCTTCCTAATGCCTACTTTCCACTATGAATCTGGAAGGTGGGCGATCCATCTGAGATAGATCCGAAATCCTTTGCTGAATGCCATGCTCCTCTCTTCAGAGGTAGCCGACTCCTGCCAGGTGTGGTGGCGGTGGCCACTTCTGCTGGGGCCTGTGGGTGCCTCGGTCCGCCCGGCTGCTCCCGGCCAGCTCCTTCACCTCATCCTCCCACTAGATTTCTAGACTTTTGTTCTTTTCTTTTCCTTTTTATCAGATCCCATAATATCATCTCTTGAATAGGCTTCATTGCTCCTGTTCTCTTTGCTGAGAGGCTCTCAAAAACATCATTTGAAATGGTTCATTCAGAGCTGAAATATTTGTATTGAGTCCTACATCCATCCTTGGGAACACACTCTCTGAGAAACTTTTTGTGAAATAGCCCTCTATATTTTGTATAGAGAAACATGAATGATTTTCCAATTATTTGTATTTCCTTAATTGGTGTTCTACAGGATAGCCCATGCTGCTTGAAACAACCATATGTAATTTGGCATATTACCATTATGATGTCACCGCAATTTTTCTAAAACATTCTCATAATCTACACATTTCCTTAATTTTGGTCCTTTCTCTACCATCTCCTGTTTTCTCTTATCATGAGGAATGCAGAACCGAATGGCCACAGTTCACTCTGACCAGTGTTGATAGGATGAAGTAATTATCACTATTTTGGTAATGTGTTATGGTCATCATGCTAGTCCCCTTAGTAACAGCACTCTTTCTAAGAAATTCCCAGTGGAAGAGTTTTTCATTAATGATGAAACTATTATTGCTAAGGAGCAGTGTATATTATAAAACCTTCATAGTTTAAGGATGACTAGTAACCCTCTGAGATTATAAGGTAATTTAGACATGTTGAAAACAGTGAAAAATTTCAGGCTAAACCCTGTTAATCATTGTGAGAGGAGAATCTTTTCCCCATCTTCCAGGTATCATTTTGGAAAATCTATGGCCTATTTTATAAGTGAAGCAATGGGGGCTAAATAGAAATTGCTTCACAGAAATAAGTAACTATCTCCAAGCCCAGGAGGAAACGCTAGAGCTGGTTTTGAATTCAAGTCTAACTGATTTCAAACCTAATACTATTTCTGAGATGCCAGTGCCTCACTGTGGCAATTAAAAAAAAAAATTCATTATGCACATTACAAACATACACAGCAGCACAGAGAATATTATAATAACCTCATGTACTATTCCTTTGCATCTCTTCCTTTGCTGCAGTATTTTGAAGCAAATCACAGATGTCATGTTTTTCACCCCAATATATTTTAGTATGCATCTTTAAAAAAATTTGCTCTTACGTAACAACTCTGCCTTTATCATAGCTGACAAAATTAACAATAATTCTTTTGTATGGGATTTCCCGAAAACATCTGTGAAAGTTGTTTTGTTCAAATCAGGAGCCCCCCAAAAACTCCACACATCACAGTTGCTTGTCATGACACCTAGGACTTAAAATCTGGAGCAGCCCTCCTCTCTCCCACCTTTATTTTATTATTTTTTATGACACTGATTTGCTGCAGAATATAGGTAGTCCTGTAGGCTGTCTCAGTTACTCATTTGGTCCTTATCCTTCCTTTTGTTGTAGTTTAGCTTGCTCTTCTACCATCACCCCCCCCAACTCCCATATTTCCTGTATGTATATAAAAAATTCCTTTAGGCGCTAGAGACTTGATTAGATTCAGGTTCAACTTCGTTTCCCCCTAAAACTATCTTAAGCAGCTGCTGTGTGCTTCGCACAGTCTGGTTGTCTCGTTTTTAGAGATGCTAAGACAGATAATTTTCAAGTGCTGAAATCCTGATCCTCTTCATTGCTAAATTTCTCATCAATCTTTTATTTACCCACTGACGATCACTCCCCAAGTGAATTAATTCATTAGGTGTTACAAAATGGTGATTTTCTAATCTTAACATGCCTTATGCCTTTATTAGCTACATTTCTTCTCATCAACCAGTCTTTTTTATTTACTTTGAATTAGTCTGCAAACTGGAGAATCAGAATAAAAGTTTGATTTTTTTTTTCCCTTCAAAAGACTTCAATTTTTAGGGTAAGGAGTTGGTGTCACTTTCATATCATTGTGAAATTATGAGTTTTTATAAATCCAGCGTATTTAAATAAATTATTCCTTTTGATGCTAAAATTCTTCCAAATTTGGCTTATGGGAGACTTTTATGTGGGCATCGCTGTCCTTTAGGCTCAGCTCATCCTTTTCTTGTTTTTTGTCAAGGCATTCTAAGCTCCTCATGTATATTTCCTACTCTACTTCTGGAATTAGCCATTGCTAGTGCATTGACTGTGATGGAGATATCATGAATTCTGGACGTTTTTAGGGGTCAGAGCTAGAAAACAGACATTTCAAACAAAACAAATTTATACAGCTATTTCTAGCATGCACACTTTTACTTAACTTTTTGAATTTGATATTTATATGCTTTTCTCTTGCACTAAAATATTTGTTCCCAACAACATGGCCATAATTTTTTATTTGCATCACCTGAAAATATAAATAAAATAGTTTTAAAAATAATATAAATATTGCTACTGGCAAAAAGATGACAGTAGTTTAAGATATATTTATAGCTCTATTTGTTCTTAGAATATATTCCACTGTGGATGTATGGTTAACATATTGTCTTCTATAACCACTTGAAATAATTCTTTTTTGTGTATAATTATGTAACCAACTTGCTATCTAATTAAGGGTGTCAGTTTCCATTTGCTTTTAGTTTTTATTGGTAGCCCTTTTCTTTTTAATTCATTTTATCTTTTAAGTATAGCATATTTACCTATTTTCATATGTAAAACTTTATAATGTCATGTAATCAGAAAAATCTGTCTTCCTGCCTTGTCTGCTCCAACCTAGCCTTTCCTTTGCAAGTAGTTAACCAGTTACATCAGGTAACCATTTTAGTGCTCTTTTCTCCTATTTATCCACCAACATCACATTATTACTTTTAAAGGATTTTCTGGTTATTCCTTCTGGTTTAGCTTTCCATCTGAATATCGTAATCACTTTTCTAGCTGAAATAAAAAAGCTATCGGGTTTTTGTTGGGAATCACAATATATTTATATTAATTTACTAAAATTGGGTTCTTTAGGATATGGTATTTTCTATCCAAAATCAAGTTATATATTTAAGTCTACTTTTGTAGCTTTATGCTTAGCACTTTTGTCATTTTGTTGCTATTAAAATGAGTTCTCTTCTATCTTCTAAACTGACACTATTTTGTATTTATGATTAATATTTCAGTATCTTAACTTCTACCTCATTCTACTTTATGAAATTCTCCTACTTTATTATTATTATTATTATTGTCATGGGCTTTCCTATGATTATCTTGACTGTTTTTGATAGACAACCATGCCATTTCAAATAGAGATTTTATACCTACTCTCCTTAGAATTCTTAACCCTTTAAATGCTTACTTTAGTTGAATGCCTCCAGGGTTGTGTTAAAGAGTGAAAGCAACAGTGGACACTCTTGCCTTGCTCAAGACCATTAACAGTAACGCTTTTATTTAATCATTCCCTATCAAATAGATGTTGATTGAGAACAGTTAAGGAAATAATCAATTATTCCTAATTTATTGGGGTTAATTTTTTAATCAGGATGGATTTTTGAATTTTGTCAAATGTCCTTTTTTGCATCATGGAGATAATTGTATGATATTTTTCCTTCACTTATTGAAATAATAAATTATATTTACATATTTATGGATATTTTACAAAGAAGTATTGGAATTCGCTGATCTTTAAACGTTTAGTAAAGCACTCTCAGGAATACATATAGAACAGTTATTGTTCTGTGTGTGTTTTTTGCTTTTGTTTTCAGACGAGATCTTTGATAAGTTATTCTACTTTTTCTATTGAATTATATTTCTTTAAGTCAGTTTTGGTCAATTATATTTTCCTAAAATCTTATTTATTTTTTCCCTTTGTTTTGTATTGAATTATTTATAGTAACCTTTCAGTGTTTTTCTAAACAATTTCCTCTGTGTCAATTATTATTTTTCCTTTGTGATTTCCTGTTTTATATATTTAGGCTCTCTCTACCTTTTTTAAACATTTAGGTTCACTGGCAGAATTTTTTCCATAGAAACAGCTTTTAAATTTATTTGTATTTTTCTTAACTTTTTGCCTTATTAATTACATCTTTTTGAATTTTGGAGGGTTTCCTTCTTGGTTATTTTTGTGTTATTTTTTATTTTCATTTTTATTGATGTACTTATTTCTTGCTATGATTTTTCCTCTGAAACTCTTATTAGCCATATCCCTCATCCTAATATACTAACTATCCATTATCTTTTTTTCTCAGAATACTGTATTTTCATTTTGTATTTTCCTTTTGACCCACAGGTTGTTTGAATGGAGAATTTTATTAATCCCCTGGAAAGACTTTTTCATTTTATGAGCATCTCATTTAATTGCATAGAAGTTTAAAAATGTGATTTGTATTATCTTTTCCTTAATTTGTTAAAGTTTTATTTATGCTTTAATAAAGGAACTTTCATAAATATTTCATGTGCATTTGCAGTGAAAATGCATTGTTTATCATCAGGGAACAGGATATATCCAATCTCTATCTTTCTATCATCTGTCTGTATTCTACTGTATTAATAATGCTGCCCACCTTACCTTTAATTGTCTAGGTCTGAAAGAGGTGGTTTAGTTTTCCTGTTTTCAATTTATATTTATCCTTTTATATCCTGTTGTCTCTGCTTCATGAAATATGATGCTGTGTTTTTAATAATGTTATATTTTCTTGGTATATTTTAAACTTTATAAAGTGTCCTCATTTGTCTTATTAAAATGTTTTGACATGCATTCTAACTTGTCAAATATTAAATATATGACCCAGTTTTGTTTTTATTTTCTTTCAATTTTTTGGTAATGATTTACCTCTCCTATTTAAATTTTTCTGAATCATTTGCAGAGAAAATTATTTCTTTAATACCATGCAGAGTTGGATTGTACTTCATTGGCCTGTCTGAAAATAATTTTCTTAGAGATGAGCTCAACTGAATTCGTCGAGGGTGTTGTCGTTGTTTATATGAGTATTCCCAAATTTGCTCCTACCTTTGGTTTTCCCTTTGTTTGCATTGGTTGCCTATGTCTAAGAGAGGCGGGTTTTCCTGGGGTTTTAGGGGAATGTTTCTGGTTGGGGTCTGGGCGCAGAGAGCCGGCTAATGGTTTTTCCCTGCTTTGCTGATCCAGGGCTCCCCGCTCAGTTGCTTCTTGCAAGGAGGCAAAATATGGTTCTTTATTTATCTGTTTTCCATTTCGCAGAGCCGAGCAGGAGCAGGACGACTCTTCGTGCGGGGTCCGCGTTCCGACCGCAGGACGTGACCAGCTTCGCCTGCAGGGGCGTGCTCGGGCGTTAGATTTGTGCGTCCTGGGATCTGCTTCCTCAGCCCAGCCCCTCCGCCCTGCACGTCCTGGTGTCTGTCAGCGGTGGCCTTTCTTCTGGAAGGGCGTGGGAGATTACCATGAAACGTTTTGCAAGGACAGAACCTGTGAGGGGTTTCTCCCCAGCTTTGGGGATCGTTTCCAGCCCTGTCAGCCTGGTTTTCGAGCCAGGACCGGCTTACTCACTTCGCTGGTGACTTTTCGGCTCCCAAGGCCTGCACTTTCATTCGCGGGTCCTTTCACCCTCAGCGCTCCCGCCACTCAGCTCTCTCTCTATGCAGAAACTGTTGCCGGTGTGGTACTGATTTCCCACATCTGCCAGGATTCGGGGCATTTCCTCTCACCTAATGTTTTTAAACCTCCCCTACCCCCGGCTATCTTGGTTAGTTTATATCGTTTACAGGAGGACTTCTAGGAGACTCAAAACATCTGCTGCCTTGATCACGTTTTCTACAGAACTTTTAGAAGGAGGTGCACCGCATGGGAAGAATTAGGAGTAAAGATGCTATTGAAGAAGAATGCAGGAGAGAATAGCAACTTCATCCTGAATTTTATGTTTTGACACTGAGTGCGTGTGGGAAAGGTCTACCTGGAGCCTTGAATCTGGATAGTAAACTAGACTCCTGTGAAAGTGTGCATGCTTCATATTTCCTCTTTGAGGTGACTTTGACAAAGGAATTACCTTTGGGTGACTTGGAGAATACATTCACTCTTAAATTACTCCCAATGTTCATTTTAGTCCTAAATCTTGGAATCAATCCTTTTACAATAAGGGTATTTTTTAATGAGAGTACTAAACAGCCTTACATAACATACTATGTATGCACATACACACACATGTGCACACACATGTATTCAAGTTTATATATTATATAATGCACTTAAAGCACTGTTATTTCAGTTATGGGGATAATCTCTGAGAGTGCCTTCAAAATATATTATTCTAAGAAATTATACAAATACTTAGGAAATGCAGGTGAAGTGGATAATCTCTAAACACAAGTTCTTAGGTAAATTCCACAGTGATGTCATTGATTTTATTAACTGGCTAAGTTTACTTTTACAAGATATTAACTAGTTGTTCTTTAGAACAGCTAGACAATAAAGACAGCAAGAAGAAATTAAAGTGAATTAATATGATACAAACTTTTTAAAAAGAATGCAGACTTTTAACCTCAGAAACAGGCTGAGAAAACACTAGAATTTTTATTATCCATGAAGCTTAATTTGAGGGAGGTGATATTTTCCTTTTCTTTTGAAAAATAGCCTTTGTTTTCCATGGCTGAAAATCCTGGTTTGATGGGAAGGTTTTGAAGGAGCCTTTAGAAGAAGGTGACAAAATAAAAGGCTTTTCAGTGGCCTGTGGGAAGGCAGGACTTGTCTTGAGACGGAATTTGGAACACAATAGTTCCCTAGGCAAAATGTCACACAGTTTTCAAGGTGGAATTTAAATAACCCCATTGTTTTCTAAGAACGCCTATTCTGACCACTTTATTCTACAGAGTTACAACTGCATTGATTCCCTTCTCAGGCATTTAATTTCAAGATTCCTTATTGGGTATTATGCTATCCTATATGAGACTTCTCTCCTTCATCTAAATAATGGACCCTATAAGTAAGAATCCTGGGTCTGAAGAATTTAATTTTACTTTACAGAGGCCTAACTCCAAAATGTAAATCCTTCCATATGTTAATGTAGGATATAATTTCAACAAATAAATAAGACTTCCGGATGGGGGGATGGGGAAAAAATAAAGAAGTCCTCCTAAATTAAGTAAAGATTTAGCTTTAAAAACGTAGCAACCGATTCACAAAGAATGGAATGATTGTTTCTTTTCCTAGTATTTCAGAGGCATTTAATAGTTTAAAAAGAAAGACATGTCAAGCTTCAGTATCTAGTTAGTTAATATTTTTAGAACACTATATTTGAATCCAAATAGCTTAGTACTTTGCCCATTTAAAGACAGGACTAGAAATGAGACAAGGGTTGGGTGGGAGGTGGAAGAAAAAGGAAAAGAGAACTCTCATTTGTGAATGCCTGCCAAGTATACATTTTTAAGTAATTTGATTTAATCTTCAAAATAACCCTAGGAAACATGTGCTGTTGTTATCCTTATTTTATTTAAGTGGAAAATATTGATAAGCTAATAAGTTGCTCAAGTACAGACCATTAGCGAGTTTTGGAGGCAGAATTTAAACTCTCCAGATCGGTGACTCTCCAGCCTGTGATTTAAATGACTAGTGGACACCAAAAGGAAAGTCGGGGTTGCAGGGCAGGATTTCGTACCCTGCAGACCACGTTCCTCCCTGGAGAGTCATAATGTGCAGCAGTAGTCAAAGCTAGGGCAATCCTACAAATTTCAGTTTGATATGTGAAACCATTATTTGCAACAGGTATCTTCCATGAAAAAGTTTTTCCATGGTACGCATATTGATATCTCACATAAGAAATAATCCATTGGGAAGGGAACATGATTTGGAAACATTTCATTTATCTATCTAGCATCCAATATCATTTATTTTTTTGGAACAAAGATACCCAGAGAAATTGACTAATTTGTGTGATGTAACATAATGAGCAAACAGCAGAATTTAGAACTAAATCTGGTTCTTTCTAACTCAAATGCTCACACGTTGAGAAAAGTTAAGGGTGTAAAGCAGAGGTTGGCAATTTTCTCTGTAAAAGGCCAAATAGTAGATATTTTAGTCTTTGCAGGTATGTCTCTGTTGGAACTGCTCAAGTTTGTCTTTGTACATAAAAGCAGATACAGACAATGTGTCAACAAACGCAAATGATTGTGTTGGAATAAACTTTATTTGGAAAAACAGGTGCCTTGTCAGCTTTGGCCTGAGGGTCACACTTTGCTGACACTCGTGTGAAGAAATACAACATGTTTAGGGGCCACAGAACACATATTTTGCATTGCCTTTAAAAAGTAAATTTACAGGTATCTTGAAAGACAGCTCAATACACCCTTCCCTTATCATACCAAGAATAATCTTGATGTGAAAAATGATTTGGTAAATCCAGGTATCTGCAATCACCTAAATGACTAGAAGTAGCTTTGGTTGGTGGGTGGCTGTGGTGGTTTCCAGATGAGTATGGATTAAGAAATATCACAGAGCAGTGGCTTTGCAGAAAATAAGGTACATTTAGCATAGGCTTGATTTTTTAAAAAAATTAGATATATTTATAGACAATGAAATGCACAGACCTTAACTGTACAGCTCCCACGTTTCCATAAACCCAGAAAGTTCCCTTAGGCCCCTTCCTTGTCAATCCCCTCCACCACAAGTGGTAACTTTTGTTCCGTATCATTCACCAATGATAAGATTTTCCTATTCCGGAACTTGATATAAATAGCACTACAGAGTGTGTATCCTTTTGTGTCTGTCTTTGTTCTATTGCTGTGTAGGAAATTTCTACAAATTTAGGGGCTTAAAACCACACACATTTGCTATCTCAGTTTCTATGTGCCCAGAACACCAGTTTGAGCTTCCCTGGGTCCTCTGCTCAGGGTCTCACAGGCTGGAATCAAGGTCTTGACAGCTTTTTCATCTGGTGCTGTGGTTATTCATCCTTAGACTGACGTTTTTTAGGTTGTTGGTAGAATTCAGTTCCGGGTGGTTGTCAGACTGAGGCTCTCACCATAGGCAATTCATTTTATGACTCTTTGAATCTTCAAGGTCATCAAGGTAGCATTTCTCTTCAGAATGAGTTTTCGTTTAATTGCCAGACCCACCTAGGGAAATCTCTTTTGATTAACTGATTTGGAACCTTAATTACATCTACAAAGTCCCATTGCTTTGCCATGTAGACACAGGGTGACAGCCACCTTATTCTCAGGTCCTATCCACACTCAAGGGGAAGGGATTACACAGGGCTTACAGAGACAGAGGCAAGTCTTCAGCACTTACCATGGGCTTCTTTCATACAACATAACGTTTACAACCTTCATCCATGTTATGATGCCTCTGCACTTATTTGCAGGTTCTCATTGTGTGAAGACAATATAATTTCTTAATCCATTCTCCTACTGATGGGCATTTTCCCCATTTTTTACTATTTTAAATAAAACTATTATGAGTTTTCTTATTCAGGCTTGTGTGTGTGTACTTATGTTTTCATTTATCTTGGGTAAATACTTAGGAGTTAAATTGGTGGGACATAAGAAAGGTATATGCTTACCTTTATAAGAAACAATCCTTTTTCCAAGAAAGTTTCCACCATTTTGTATTCCTGAAAGCAATGGCTAAGAGTTATGGTTTGCTGTATACCTCACTAATATTGGAGTTCTCAGTTTGGATTATTTATCCATTCATTTTAATTTGAAGCATTCCAGTGCATGAGTAATGGTATCACATTGTAGTTTTTCATGGGGTTAGTGGACATTCCTTTGTGAAGTGTCCCTTCAAGTCTTTGATCCATTTGTAATGGGTTTAGGAGTTCTTCATATATTATGGATACAAATTCTGTAACAGATGTATGTTTCTCTGTCTGTGAACAATTTCTGTCTGTAGCTTGACTATTCATTAAGTGTCTTTTTGATGTTGTTTTAGTTTCCTGGTTGCTAAAACAGATTGAGTTGGCATAAACAGTGGGGATTTATTGGCTCATGGGGTAGGAGAAGTCCAAAACTAAGGTGTCACCAAGGCGAAGATTTCTCCCAGAGGAATGGTGTTCTGGGACTTACTGAGAGCAGCCCTGATTCTTGGCTTTTTTGTTGCATGACTATTCACGTCAGCCACCCTTGGCTTCTCTGGGTTCTATTGACATCTGGCTCCTTCCTGTGCCTTTCTCATCATGTACCTGAATGCCATTCTTCTTATAAAAAGACTCCAATAATAGGATTAAGACCCATCCTGATTCTGTTGGGTCATACCATAACTGAAGTAACCTCATCAAAAGGTCCTGTTTATAATGGGTTCACATCCACAGGAATGGATTTCGTTTAAGAATGTGTTTTTTCTGGGGTACATAGCTCCAACTCACTACAATGGTCAAATATTTTAAATTTGGTGGTCTACTTTAGTGATTTTTAAATATCACAGCTAGTGTTTCTGACTCTTAACTAAAAAAAATTGCCTACTGTAAGATCTCAGATATGTTTTCCTATATTTTCCTCTGGAAGATTTATAGTTTCAGCAATCACATTTACATGTATGACTATAAGATATTTTTTCTAGATATAAAATACTAGATTGAGATTTTTTCAGCAGTTCTAAAGATTTTGTTTCATTGTTTTTTCTGGTTTTCATCATTTTCATTGAGAAGTCAGTGAAATTTTTATTATTATTCACCTGTATGATATGCTTCTTGTTTATTGGATTAATTTGAAAAATTTCTTTTTTACCTTTGGTTTTCAGGAATCCACCAAAGAAATGCTGTTTTAGTTTCATAAGCTGCTCAAGAAAATACCATGAAATGAATTGGGTTAAAAATTGGAAATTTATTTACTTATGGTATGCAGGCTAAAAGAAAGTTCATATCAAGTGTCATCAAGGTGATCCTTTATCTCTGAAAATTGGTATTCTGGGGCTGGCTGTTGGTGATCTTTGGTCCTTAGCTTGTCACATGGCAAGGCATATGGTGATGTCTCCTGGTCTCTTTCTTCATTTCTGTGTTCTGTTAATTCTAGCTTGTCTCCTATGACTTTTTTATTCTAAGTTTCATAAAGGACTCCAGTGGTACAATTAAGACCCATCCTGATTGAGGTGGGTTTACATCCACAGGAATGGATTAAATTTAAGAACATGTTTTTCTGGAGTACATACAACCACAAACCACCACATATGCCTAGGAATATTGTTTCATTTTTCAATGATGTTTGACATTAGTTGAATTTTGGATGTCTCAGTTGAATTTTTTCAACAAAGCAAGAAACACTTTGACCATTATTTCTTCACACATTTTCCCCCCATGCTCTCTTTTTACTTCTGGTTCTCCAATTACATGTATCTTTGGCCCAACTGATAAAACTGAGCAGGTCTCTGAGGCTGTGTTTAATTTTTCAGGCTTTTAATTTGAAGAGTTTCTATTACTCGTCCTTGAGTTCTTGACTTTTATTCTATAGTGTCCAAGCTATTATTAATCAAGAGGATGTTTTTTTTTCAGTTTTTCAAGTTTAGAATTCCCATTTGGTTCCTCTTCTTTTTTTTTTTTTTCCCCTTTTGTTTTATTGTTTATCTTTTCCTGGAGAGATTTTCTCATTCATTCATTCTTTCTTCTATCTTTTCTCATAAATACTTAAGGGTATTTATAATAACTCTTTTTAAGATCTTTTCTACTAATTTCAACCTCCCTCTTATCTCTGAATCATCTTTTGCTGCTTCTTTGCCTATCCAGCAATTTTACATTTTATTCTGGACATTGTGGCTGATGACGTATGATTGAGCATATAGATTTTCTTTTAAGGAATATTGTGTTTTATTCTGGAAAGTAGTGAATTTATGGCAGATCAGTGTCATCCTTTTGAAGCTGTTCTTTTAGGCAGGTCTAGAATAGAGGTAACTCTAGACCTGCAGGAGCCCTGCTCCCATGATGAGGCCTTTCTGGGCTCTCACTGAATGTTTATAACTTCCCAAAGGCATTTCTATTAAGCCTACTGATGTCCAGTTACTGTGCCTTTCCTGACATCACAGAAACTGCACATGTACAATTTAGCATCTGCCAAAGGCTTAAAGGGACCTCTATCCATATATCAGGAGCTCTTTTTCTATAAACTCCACCTCCCTGGTACCATACCCTTCATGTTCCAGCACCTCAGCAGCCCCAAACTGCAATTCCTGACTCTCCTCTCAGGTGGACCACCGTGCCCTGTTTGAGTTCCATTCCCCTGCGCTGAAGTCAGGCATGTTCCTCCAGGCAGAAAGCTGGGATATTGTGCTTTCCTCCTCGTAAGGATCATCGTCTCTGCTGGCTATTGCCCAACATTGAAATCTGAAAAGAGTTGTGTCATATATTTTGTCGATGTTTCATATCTGTAATTAGTTATGAAAGGAGGCTGTTCCAGTATGTTATTCTGTCATGGCCAGAATCAGAAGTACTAGGTTTTATTTCTTTTTTTTTTTTTAGGTTTATTTTATTTATTTCTCTCTCCTCCCCCCCCCCCCCCCCCCCCGTGTCTGCTCTGTGTCCATTCCTTGTGGGTTCTTCTGTATCTGCTTGCATTATCAGGCAGCACTGGGAAACTGTGTCTCCTTTTTGTTGCGCCATCTTGCTGCATCAGCTCTCCATGTGTGAGGTGCCACTCCTGTTCGGGCTGCACTTTTTTCACGTGGGGTGGCTCCCTTTGCGGGATGCACACCTTGCATGTGGGGTACCGCTACACAGGGGCGCCCCTGCGTGGCACAGCACTCATTGCGCGAGGCAGCACTGCGCGTGGGCCAGCTTACCACATGGGTCAGGAGATCCTGAGGATCAAACCTTAGACCCTCCATGGGGTAGACAGACACTTTATCACTTGAGCCATGTCCGCTTCCCTATTTTACATTCTTTCTAAGCACTGAGTGTTTGAACTACATTGTCTAAGATCAAGTTAAAATGTAAAAAAAAAAAAAAAAAAATTAAAGCTAAATATCGAATGCTCACTTAATGTTTTAAAACAGCTGGTTTCCTCAACTCTTCCCTTTCTCCAAGTTTGCACCTGTTAATTTAATCAAAGCTGTTTCTGCAACTTCAAAAAGAAAAACAGAAAACTAATCTAATGCCCAATACTAGTAAACAGGATAAAATTATGTATTTCTGCCTAAGATAAAGTAGTTTCAAAATCTGGGAATTCTTTTAAAGCTCAAGAGATCTCTAGTTATAGAAAAGTGCAGGAAGCCTGATCATTGGGCACTTTCACTTCCTAGATGTGTTTTCATATGTTTATAGCCCAGTTTTGTAATATGTTCATATACATATAATTTTAGGGAGAGACATGGGATGTCAGTTAAACCTTTTATCAGTGTTAGTGAGGAAGTTTCCTGAATGGTATAAAAATGGATCTAGGTGACAAGGTTAAGCCTCTCTGATATGACATCACAATATGGCTGTATTCATAATTTCCTTCCTTGAGTATTGTTTCTGTTTTGTGACAAAAGAAGCACCTCCATTATAGAGAAAATTATAGGCTAGGGTGAAAGCTGTGTTTTATATCATTTTTCAAGGAGACCTGGGTGAAGAACTTGTAGTTTCATCACTAATGAAACCCAAAGGAAATTGCATGACCTTCCTGGACTCTATTTCAAACGTGTCTCTACAACTATACATTGTATTGCCAATCGTTATGGAAATAGTTAAAGATAACATGTTAATGTACAATAAACAAAGCTATTGGATGCATACATAGCAATATATGTACACTTTTTTGAGAGTTATGGCTTGCAATTGAAAAGATAGCCAAAGGCACCACACAAGAAAACTCTGAATAAAGTGGAAATACTGTGTTTACTGGCTCCTGTGGTTCAGGCCAGCGAGGGTCATTGAACTTCACTTCATTTGCTATTCAGCTCTCTGATGCGAGCTCTTTGAAGAACACTGTAGGGATGTAATCAGCTTTCTTGTGCTAGTGAAAACCACCCAGAAGGATCAACCACTTTCTCAAACAGTAATTCCACAATTTTCTTTATGTGTAAGTAATGTTTGCACATGATTGTCATGTGCAAATTATAATTGTTTTTGCGAAAAAATCAATTTGCAAATATAAATAATGAGAAAATCCCCCTACTGTCATTACAGGACGTAGATGCCTTTATAATTTGGCTTATTCTGATAAACAGCATTTCCTTTATACCAATCTGGAATTATGACACACTTATGAGGAATTTGGTTATCACCATGGTAAATGCTAAATCAATAAGGACCTTTCAGCAAACACGTTCATTACTTTCCAATCATAGGGAAATAAAATCTCTCCTATGTGGAAGAACGCTTATGCAGATATTTGCACTCTGCACCCATCAAATACTTTCACTTTCAGGATTTATCATGAAGACAGGCTCCACTTGTTGTCTCCTTTATTTTAGTACTCCATACCTTATTTCTGCTCCTAAAACTGTTATGTTCTGTCCCTTCTCAGGGCCTTTGAATTTGCTATTCTCTTTGAAACACATCATTTCCTCTCCTCATCCCTAAGAGCTTAGCTCAAATGCCATTTCCACAGGAAAGTCTTCCCTAACTAACCAATTCCTCGTAGATTTTCTTCATAGTGCAGTTTACAGTTTCTCATTATGTATTCAGGTTATGTGATGAATTCCTGTTTACTCCCCAGACTGCATGCTTTGCTCACTATTTTATCCTTGGGGCCCCATGAGATGCTTACAGAGAGCAGGACCTCAGTAGGTGAGGGATTAAACTTCTATTACACTCATCCTTCCTTAACCGAGTCTTTTATTTCATTTTTCTTTAAGTTTTCCTTCCAACATCATTCCTCCTTCATTCTATTCTTCCATTCTTAGACTTCCATATATGACTGTGTGTTGGATGGTTCCCCCAAAATAGGGGTCTATCTTTCAAAATAGATCTTTTTTATGAAGATCAAAAATATGTTAGGTATAATCTGCCATTAAACTACTGCAGCAGAAAACCTCAAATACTAGAATCTAAGATCTAGAATACACATTGCATGGCTTATTTCTTCATGGATGTACTTTAATTACCTAGTAACAGTGATTGATACACAACAAGGAGGAGTCCAACCCATATTTGTTAAATGAATAAGTAAACTAGATAGGCAAAAGAATGCTAATATTGAACCACTTTACTCTCATGGCCTTATAAAATTTACTCTTCTAGCTGATTCTGTTAAAAACTGTTGTGATAACCTCTGTGGATTATACTAGTGAAACCAGGAGACTTGAATAATATGGTTGGGATGCCCAGGCAAGTATTTCTTCCTTCATGTGGTGGCTCTGGAGAGGTCAAATAGGTACAGTTAAACATCCTACACTGAATGTTTCTAACAGAACTAAGTTTCTAATGGTTTGCTTTTCTTCATATTGGAAGAAGAGACATGTTAATGGCTCAACATTATATCAATGCCTCCCCCTATAATCCATTTAACCTTTGACATTGCATGCACTGATTGGGCTGGGCAGAACCCACATTTGTCTAGTTTCATGTGCTTTTCCATATCCCTATGTTTGTATAAAGAACTTCATTCAAAAATGAGATTTATGTTTAAAAGATGACTGCATCCTTAGCACTCATTTACTTGGTAGTTTCTTCACCACTAAAAATTGAAATGTTAGCAATGGAAATATTAACCCATAGTAATTTATCAGAATTAATTATTATTATTATTTATTTTGGAGAGGGAGTGCACAATTTGTGATGAATATCAGGTCACTTGACAAGATGTGTTGGGGAGGTGGATTTGACTCACCTGATAGAGCGTCCGTGTATTACTTGGGAGGTCCAGGGTTCAAACCCAGGGCCTCCTGACCTATATGGAGCTGGCCCATGCACAAGGAGTGTGGTGCCATGCAGGGGTGCCCCCACATAGGGAAGCCCCACATGCAAGAAGTGTGCCCCATAAGGAGAGCCGCCCCATGTGAGAAAAGTGCAGCCTTCCCAGGAGTGGTGCCGCACACACGGAGAGCTGATGCAGCAAGATGATGCAACAAAAAAGAGATGCAGTATCCTAGTGCTGCTGACACGAATACAAGCGTACACAGAAGAACACACAGTGAATGGACACAGAGAGTAGACAATTGGTGGGGTGGGGAGGCAGGAGGAAGGGGAGAGAAAAAAATTAATCTTAAAAAAAAAAAAAGAAAAGTCATGTTGGCCAATCTTTTCCAGAAACCTGCTTTAAGATGACTTGCCATTCTTTTCAATTAGCATAGTTTCTGAAGGTGTTGTAGCATGTGATAATGACCTGAATATGGTCCCTATTGAGAAAGCCCTCAAACTCAAGTGAGGGGAAGGTGGACACATTGTCAAAAAGATAAAAGTAGGCAATTCTTGTGATGTAAATATCAGGCTCACAGATGTCATCTTTGCTTCATAGAATTAATTATTATTAAAAGTACTTCTAATAACAGTTGAGAAGGTCCATTACATGACCTAGACTAGTCCTAAAGAGTCAATATGGATTCTCAATTAGAGCTCCTTGGTCTCTCCCTATGGAAAATGGTTGTATATGACAGCAATGTCAAGTAATCTGGTATATACAATACAGTTATTTTAATATCAGACTCAATTTTACACCACCAATCTTAGCTGATAGTCTAGTTTCCCATAAAAAATGCAAGAGCTGCAAATAGCTGGCCATGATAATATGGTGGGTGCCTCTCAAAGTAATAAAGCAATTTGAATATGAATGACACCTTTTATGGGGAGGTAATTCATGTGGATAGCTTGTGAATGACTCTTCTGTCCATTTCTCTACTAGTGACCTGTTCATGTAGATATATCAGAACTGAAAATGTGTAGCTTTGTCTCTAGTGACAAATGAGGTACATGCTTGAAAACTGAATGCCAGTATGCCTGGTTTACAGCTTCAGTTTCTTCCCAGTTATTTATACTGAGGTCAAATAGTAATAATGAAATTATCACTGAAAAGTGTTCAAGTTTTGTTGTAAACTTCAATTTGGACACCTTGCATCCCTGAGGGAAGGCATGGCACGTTTGAGTAACTTTCTCTGGGAAACCGAATAATTTTATTTCATAGTCATCTTAAGAATGAGGTTAAACTATTCTGGAAGAGTTTAAATGCGCTCTGACTTGGATTAAAAGCACACCAAGGACACTTTCAGCCTTGTGATTCTTTTAGAGTAGCCTTTTTATTTGAATGTCACTCTCTTGCGCTACATTTAAATAGCCACGTTAATAACTTCTTGATTATTTTAAGGATTATTAAAAAACATTAAGATAAACATGAGTAAAAAGGAACTGGAGATCATCTTCCAATCCCATGAAACACCTGACATGGTTTATCCTTCTAACATAACAAAAGACTCTTGAAACATTTCTGGCAGGCTACGTTCTTTAAAAAAAAATTTACCATCCTTTGTTAAAGTAAATCAAACTGTGCTAATCTCTACTCGTGCTTACAAAGGGAGCAAAATTTTGAGGGATCATTTTGTACACTAGATTATTCCAAGTACTGCTTCTCTCTTGAAAAAGAGGAGAAAAATGAATGAAATACCAAAAAAGGAAATTCTGCCTTTTATTACAATTATTTTCTCTTCTGTGGAGATAATTATGTATTGCTTAGGAGGTAAGAATGTGAGAGTCAGAGAAAAGAAAGTGCTTTTACAGGCCTGAAGTTAATGTTTGCACGTAAGATTCATCTGTTAACGGCACATTATCAATAAATATTAAGACTGCCAAAATGACCTAAAAAAAGATACTAAATGTGAAAACAGACTATTCTCTGGTAGGACTGAGCCTTTGACCTGATCCATCTCAGTAAATGTACCTTTCTTGGATCAATTCTGTTGTTTTTATAACTAATTTTTCCTTTCAATTTTTGTCTTTAAAATAATAATCATCAGTTTTATTATTTTTTAGGGCATGATGGGTGGGAGGATGGGATCAGGTTAGCCCTCCAAATAGCAAGAGTAAAGCATATTTGATACAGTAGGAAGAGTTAAGCGAACACGTTTAAGTACATCTGATAAATTAAAAAATAAACTTAATAAGCTTCATAAAGAAAAGTGTAGAAGAATCATAAGTCCAAACTATTTACATGTTTAAAAGTTTCTCACAAATAAATAAGGTGGCTTTTGCACCCAAGATCTTAAATAAAAGCATACACATGTATAAGCACAAACACACACACATGCAAAGAGGAAAAAATAAGCAAGGGAATTCTTTCCAATAGTTGGCTTCATGAGCACAACTGCCCTCCTGTTCCAGCGGCTATTTCTCGCCAAATAAAACATCACTGTTCCACTAGGAAATGGCTAGCTAAACAGAAAGTGCAATGAATCTGCTGCTGATGAATATACAGATTTCTCCATGAAGTCCCCTGTGTCAAAAATTATTATAGAGGTGTTTTTGTTGTTTAGGACATTCCCAGGACTGGTTGCTTAGTGTTATGTAAAAGACAAATGACTAGAAAAAATATTAGTATAGGTAAATAAGGAAATCAGTTTCCTAGTGAACGGCTCCAAATAGGTTCAGCTGCCCTGTGAATGCAGCTTCTTAACATCTAAGAGGACGTTTGTATCCTTTGTTTGTATCCATGCTGCTTATTTTTATTAGGCAGCATGAATTCTTATATATGGATCCTTCAAGTGGGGGCAATCCAGAAACCTGGTTGAGAGCTCCTTTGCTTATTCTTAAATGGACCAGACAATTTTATTTTCACTTACAAATAAATGGTTGAGAATTTTGTGACCAGGTGAGTCAACATAGGAGAAAGTTTGTATATTTTTCTCTTTCCATTTATAGGCCTTTTTATAATTGTTTCTATAAAGTATTAGTCCATGGTGTAAGGATTTATTAGTGCTTTTTTTTGGCAAAAGTTTTTGTCCATGCCTCTTTCATAAGAAGGTAATATGTATTTTCAATGCATTATATATTTTATTTATAATTGTCAAATATTCCAAATCTACACAAAGTACAGAAAATAATATAATGGACTCACTTGTAACCATCACCTATATCAAACATATGTTAACATAAAGTGCATAATGTATTTATAAAATGGTTGGAAAATGGATTTTCAAAAAAGGAAACCTTCAACAAAGTTGCCATTGTATTTTTATACTTTAGACCCTGCTCCAGGAAAGAAGGTGAAATTAAAAACATAGACACTTTCCAGTGAGAATGTCATTTAAACACCTAAGAATGTATTACCACAAACCTTAAAATAGAGTGATCTGTGAGTAGGGGGTGGAAAACTTTACATTAGGCATCCGCGTCAGCTGACTCTACCTAACATGGAGGTGAATAACAGAACTATTTAAGCTGCAAGATTGTTTTGTGATTCAAAAGGTAGGTGCCTAAATAACTTTTGCCAGTGCAAATTTTCTAATTAGAACTCAGGAATGTTTTTTTCCCTGGCCATGATTTTGTATTTGAAATTCTGAGAAAGTGGATTCAAAAACAAAGCTGTCCAAAATAGAGGAGTTTACACAGCTGAGAGTCTAGGGAGAGGTCACTTGTACGGTAAGGATTTGATGATTGGGACTGAAAAACTCTTCAACTTCTCCCTCTACTTGGTCTGTCCCATGAGGAGTAGCTTAATGTCACATCCACATTTACAAGCCACACAAGGACAGCCAAGTCATTTTATTAGTGTCACTTTTTGATTATTCCAAAATATATTATCCAGCTTATCTTCTGTTTATTGCACTTCACAATGAACAACTTGAACTGTTTACCAATATCAAGTCCACCCCCAAGTCCATGTCTCAACATGACAATTTCGTTGAGAATATTCAAAAAATTATAGTCACAGAAAAAAAGCTTTAAAATGTTTTGAGCCATAGTAGAATAGACAGAATGTTTATATAACCCCCTACAATAACTAACTCAAAGAGGACAACAATCACTCATTTATTTATTCTTTCATTGTTTCAGAGGATGTGCAGGGAAATGAAGTCTACGATGTGTTTCTCTGTAGAATTCTACAGTCCTGTGGTTGAACAAATTAAGTGGCATGTGTTCATTAAGGAAATTATTCAACTCTGCAGCTACTTGTAAGGATTCCTTTGCTCTCTGCCACATCCTCTACTCCATTCTGGTAAGTTTCTTCACTGCTGTACTCATTCCAGTCCTGCCATGGAGTGTGCTTTTCCCTGCATTTGAAATGGCTTTCCAACATGCTTTCTAATTATCCAAATCCTTCATAATCCCTCTATTAAAATTAGGTCATACTTCTTCCTCAAAACCTTTCCCAGTAGACTTCCATTTACTTTGTTGCTATCTAAATTCCTTTAGGAGAGAAAGCTTGCCTCACCCTGTTTAGCACTAGTGTCTGAAATTCTTCCTTATCCTATATGCTCTTATGTGGTCAACTTGGCACCCTCTCCTCCCAGCTTTTCTTTTCCCTCCCTCCTAGTGTATAGCCCCTAATGGTGGTTTATAAAGATCTGTGACCCGATGGGCCTTAAAAAAGAGAGTTCAGGGGATTGAAGGTCTGGATAGAATGTCAACAACATTTCAAAACATAATATACCAGGGAAGTGGCTGTGGCTCAATCAGTTGGGCTCCCTTCTACCATAGGGGAGGCCCTGGGTTCACGTCCTAGAGCCTCCTTGTGAAGGCAGGCTCGCCCACACGCTGTGGAGCGCTGACTCAGCAACATGATGCAACAAAAAGCGAGACAAGAAAAATGAAGACAAGCATGAAGCAAATGGACACAGAGAGCAGACAGCAAGCAAACTGCAAGGGGGCGGGGAATAAATAAAAAAATAAATACGGACACAGAAGAACGCATAGCAAATGGGCACAGAGAACAGAAAGCAAGTAAAAAACTGTAAGGAAGGGATAAAAAAACACGTAATATACCATTTTATCTATCAGAGCTGAGAATTTAATATAATTTCCATTTAAATTAAAATCCAATATGATCAAAACAAGTCCTGATTTTTGATATTATTAATATTTCATGTTATTATACCAGTTAATATTTTATCTTCAAGTAACAAATTTGGTGATAAAAACAACTTATACTTTGTATATGTATCACAGTGAAGAAGTAGAGAGGAATTAATTTAGAAGATATTTATTGAAGACCTATTATGTGTCAGGCACTATGCTGGGTTCTGGAAAAGATAAAATGGAGAGATGGTAAGAGTCCTTATAAACATGAGTCAGGGATTTGAGTTTTTCCTAGCTCATTTATTAACCATAAATATATGATAATGTCCAGAACCAATGTGCTTGCATTCTCTTCATTGAACATTTAGATCCAGTATCTACTCATTCAGAATGTGCTTGGCATCTCTTTCTAATGTAGCCAAGTGCTATGTAACCTTTCATGCTCAACCCAAGTCCTTCCTTCTCAGTGGCACCTGATTCAGGACCACAATTCCCACTGAGTTGTTTCTTTCTCTCATCTCCTGTTTTAATTTGCTACAGGCTGCCCAGGAAATATACCAGAAATTGGCTTTTACAATGGGGATTTATTAACTTATATGCTTATATTACTGGGGCTGAGAAAAAATTTCAATCAAGGCATCAGGTGAAGATTTCTCCCTGAAGAATGGCTGTGGGTGATCCTGGTCTCCTCTGTCACCATCTGCTGGTCTCTGCCTTCTCCTCCAGTTCTATTTCTTTCTGTTTCTGGATGCTTCATCTGTAGCTTTCTCTCTCCCAGGTTCCATCAATTTCAGCTTTTGGGGGTTTCTCTCTGTCTCTGTGGCTTTTTTCTCTCTGTCTTCAACTCATTTATAAAGGATGCCAATAAGAGGATTAAGACCCACCCTGGATTGTACAACCTAATCAAAGGCCCTTAATTGAAGTAATTTAATCAAAAGGTCCCACCTACAATGGGAATGGATTCATTCTAAGGACATGATCTTCTGGGGTCCACCCAGCTTCAAACTGTCACACCTCCTTTTGCACTATGATCTAGTCCTCCACTTCTCCCTTGTTTCTTGAACATCAGTTCTTGTCAGCTATTATCCATTAAGTTTGGAACAATAAAATTGAAGAGATCCACTGAAGGCATGGAAGGGAAAAAGAACAATGCAACATGCAATTTAGTCTGCTATAGATTTCTGTTACTAAACTAATAGCAAGCTCTGTACAATTGAGGTAGAACCTGTTTGAACTAGGAAAAAGGTGGGTACCTAGGCCCAAAGATTGTCCTACACCTCCAATATACACTAGGTACAGATTTGTTTCTGGTAAGAAGCAGATGTGATCAAAGAGTGTGATTTACTTTTATTCTTAAGCAAGGTATATAAAGGGCTATTTGTTCCTTCCAAGAACTAGCTTGACAATCTGTGATAATTGTCAATCTTCCCTTAAAAGTCCTTGCTTGTTTGAAATTTTTCCTCCCGTCCCCCTCCTCCTCCCGTCCTCCTCTTCCTCCTTCTTCTTCTTCATGTTGTCTTTTGGTGTCCCTTCTAACTGTGGACCCCAAAAAGGGCTGAATGTCAAAACCTTAAGGGGGCCAGGAAATGTTAGACTTGATGTATAAGGAATGTAATTAAACAATGGAAAAACAGTAGAACAAAATAAACTGCCTCCACTTGAAAAGGCCACAGAGGAACGATGACTTCAGGAGAAAGCCAGCTATAAGAAACATAGGAATTGAATGGAAAATTTAAGTTGTAAGTAACACAGAGATTTACAGGGACCAGTTGAATTGTTTGATGATCAAAGGGTCCCAAGGATAGAAAGGAAGGCTTTGGGAGTGCGGGTGGAGATGGGTAAGTCAAGTAAAGGCTGAACAGCTCAATATGAGGATGGCATTTGGATGAAAATAGATGGCTAGATTTGATTAAACAGGGAAGTGGAACCTAATGGTATTTGTTCTGACATTGCCTAGAGGAAGTTGAGTGCTCAGTTTAGAGTTACAGTCTTTAGTATTTTCAACAAATAGTAAGGTGGATTCAGGCTGCTACTTCCTCCAGCAGTGAGTTATACATTTAGCATCTTCAGGAAAGGGGAAAAATTTTAACGGAAGCACAGAAATATGTGCCTCTTGTAGAAGGTGAGCCCCTTTGTAGAATGTAGAAAAGTGGCAGGCCCACCTTCTATAATTATGCAGTGTGCAACCTGAGTGACCATATCTAGGAACCCTGTTGATAGGGCTCATCACATAAGACCAACTTTGACTGGGAACACTTGATGATGAGGAGTAGAAGGAGGAAGAAGAAAGGGAGGAGGAGAATCCTACATGTGTGCTTCGGGTGATAAAGGAGGGGTAAAAATTTAGAGGAACTGGGAAGTCAGGAGTGTCTTTGTTAAGAAGGCTGATCGAGGAGGATTTAGAAAAAGAAACAGAAAACCTAAGTGCTCCACGACGGATACAGAGGTGGGACCTGTGGTACTGTCCATGTCCTTGACCCAACTCTGACCAAATGGGATTAAAGGAGTGATAGTACAACCTAAGGAATCTTAGACAACAGGGAGTAATGCAGTTCCCACAAGTGTCTAATTTGCTCTTGGGGAGTTTGACTCTGTAAGGATGTAACCAATTCCAGGGCAAATCAGGTTGACCTTTAACAAACTTCTGCAAATTTTGCCCATTGTGCTAGATGCTCTCCATTTGTCTAGCCCGTTCCTGTCCTTCTCTAACCTGCTCTTTTTTTTTTTTTTTTAAGATTTATTATTTTATTTATTTCTCTCCCCTTACCCCCCAACCCCAGTTGTCTTCTCTCTGTGTCCATTCGCTGTGTGTTTATCTGTGATGACCGCTTTTATCTTTATCAGTGGCACCGGGAATCTGTGTCTCTTTTTGTTGCGTCATCTTGTATCAACTCTCCGTGTGTGCGGTGCCATTCTCAGGCAGGCCGCACTTTCTTTCGCACTGGGCGGCTCTTATTACGGGGCGCACTCTCGGAACGTGGGACTCCCCTACAGGGGGGACACCCCTGCGTGGCACGGCACTCCTTGCACTCATCAGAACTGCACATGAGCCAGCTCCACATGGTCTAACCGGCTGTTTACACCCTAAAAGTGGCATTTATGGGTGGTGCTGTGCGCTCACTTGTCTTTTGGCTGTGGTCATTTCGTCTACCCGGAAGAGCTGGCGGAGATCAAAGGGAAGGGAAGAGGAGGGAGGTCAGGTCACTTGTCGATCTCTCCCTGAGTCAGTTGTGCTGAATTTGGCAGTAGCTGTGTTTCTCTTTGGAGGCCACGAATCCTCTCCAGTGGCTTCTCTCCTTAGATCCTCATAACTACCTCCTCCACTAACGCTCCCTGGAGAGGCCAGTCCCAGAGCGCTTCACTCTTCCTTGTTTCCTTATTGTAATCCGTTCACACCTTTGTAAACAGATCTTCATCCATCTCTCCTCTGCTGCCCCTGCTTTTGTGATCCATCTGCTTCCGCCAGGAATGGGCTGACAGCCCCTGTTGCTGGATGAATCACACCCTCTGGCTCATGGCAAGATAATTGAAAACTATCAACCATCCACCTTTTGCTCCTTGCAATTAATTTATTTTAAGTCCTCTGAGCTTCATTATCAGAAGAGCTACATAAAATAATGTACTTCTCACTAGTCACTCCCTCAATTTCACTTAATTAAGAAAAAAAAAGAATCGACGTGATGGTGATTTTTTTTTTTGACTGATGGTTTTACAAAGCTTCGGTTCTCTTTTTTGAGTCTCCTGATCGTTCCCACCTTAATTTTGACTTAACTCTTAATGTAAGTCCGTGAATTTAAGATTTCATTTATACAACATGCATTTAGATTTCTCACCCCCTTTTAAATCTTTAAAATCTTTGCTCTTAAACTTAATATATTATGCTTTCTACCCTCCAGACAATGGTATTGTCTTAACATCTTTTCGTCTTTCTCCTACCAAACCCTGCATTTCCCCCATGTTTCCTTTTCTTGAATGAATGTTTTCTGACCACTCTCCTTAGCTTCTGTCAGAATTATTTGAGTCAAATCTAGCTCATCTCTTTCACTCAGCTTGGGCTCTTTCAAAAAGGCACATGAAATCTCCACCAACCACCTTCCATTTGTGCATGATCTTTATGGTATTTGGTCCTGGGTTTAGGAGAGTTAATAAGGAATTATTCAAAAGTCATGTTCCAGGGATGTGGGATGTGGGATGTAGCTCAGTGGTTGAGTGCCCGCCTCCTGTATACAAGGTACCTCTAAAAAAAAAGAGGAATGTTCAATTTTATTCTAATTTTGTTTCTTCTAGTAATGGATAAAGTTGGATATTGGATATCTACCTTTTATTTCCACACAGGCAGGTCCTGTGATCTTAGGTTTCTCTCAGTTTTCAGCAGGTATTCATTCTACAACCAATTCTGTGTGTTTACAATGGGTGTGATTGATCAGATGGCTGGCATGACCTGTGGCCACAGGGCAACTCCTGGGGGTGGGTGGGAGGGCTATGGGCTTAACCAACCCTCCCCCCCATTGGCCCAGTTTTGAGCTGTAAGAATGTAGAGGAAACATTTTCATGATTATATGAATTCTTAGTACCTGATATAAAATTGCACATAGAGACCCCCCCTAGATCGCTCTGTAGGTCAAAAGCCATCTCGCACATTATCGTGGTATCTGTGGCTGCCATAATAACTGCACACAATGTACCAGTTCTTCAAGTGATAGAGATAAATCACTTTGGGATACCCTGTTTGTTCTTATTTTTAAGAGACAGTTTGGGTTTTTATTAACACACTTTGTATTTCAGAAAGCACAAAGGAAAGGCAGGATGAAATATTTTCTCCAATGCAAATCTATGTTTTCCTTCCTAAGGAAGCAGTGGAAATTGAGGGTTATAAAAAAAATATAACTAATACCAAGATGATACTATTTAAACACCACTTTTAAGGTAGCAGTATTGATATTAGCTGCCCACGATAAGTTATTATTGTTGAGTACTATTTTAAGTAAGATCTGAAAACTTCCAAATCTTGAATTGCTCTTTCAGTAAATCAAAATTCCATTTATCATTGTCATCAATACCTGGCCCTCTGGTGCGGTTCCTATAAAGCAAGGTCAAGGGAAATGCCACCTTCCCTTCAGGCGCTCACAGTAGATGCTAATAATGTGGACAAATATCCACAAAAGCAATGTACAGTGTCTTACAGAGTCTAGTCATCTTGCCATAGATAGTGGGGTAAGCCTACATGATCAGGGATTTGCCGTCTCCCAAGAATATATCAGGTTTAGTGCCAGGCTAGGTTGTAAAATACTTGTTCAGAAACAAAAGAAGTTTTATATGACATTACACTGGTATAAATTAGTATACTGCTATGGAAGACAATTTGGCCCCATTTATTAAAATGAAAAATTTATCAGACTTTGACTCAGTAATTACAGTTCTAAGAATTTTTAGCCTATAGCTAGACTTGCAGAGGAGTATTTCCTTAGTGTTATTCACCGAAATAGTGTTTGTAAAAAAAGGAAAAGTTTAGCATAACCTAATGTTCATCACTAGTGTCTGGCTGAATAAGTTGTGCTATGTCTACAGAAAGGAATAATATACAGCCATAAAAATAATGAGGGAATTCTTTATGTACAAATACAGAAACATCTTCAGATAAGCAAGATAGAGAGCAGTAGGCAGGGTATGCTGTTTTTTCGGGGGGGGGGGCAAAAAATAGAAAAATGCACACATAGAGTGTTTTATATATATACACACACACACACACACACACACATACAAACATACATACAAACACCTATACATACACCCACATATAAAAAATATCTCTGGAAGGAGATACAAAATCTTATCAGTAATAATGTTTGATAACTTTATGGAAAGCAAGGATGTAGCTGGGGGATAAAGGTGGGAAAGAGAATTTCACTCTATAGCTTTTGCACTTTTGAAATACTTTAAATTCAAGCAAGCACATTATACATTAGACTGTTTTTTTTTTTTTTTAAGTTTCTAAGAGTGGTTGTATGAAAAAAGTAAATAGAGAGTCTGTATAGTCAGACCATTAATATCTTTTACTTAGTGTTTTGGGGGTTGGTTGGTTTGTTCATTTTTTGAGAGTGCATCTTCAAAACGTCAGCTACCTAAAGCTCTTAGGGATTAAAATCTTTTCCCCATCCTCTGCCCCTGCAAACTCTCTGCTTCTCTATCCCTGCAAACCTCTTCCTGTGCTGTAACTGCTTACACAGCTTAATTCAGCTGAACCCACTTCTGAGTCTGTTTCTGTGGATTGTCTTTATCACCTTTATGGTTAACAAGTTCCTTAAATTTATTACCAGCATGATGAAGCAGCTCTTCTTTTATTTCCTCTGTGGTATTTTTTCAATGAGTAATCAACCAATAAAGATATATTAAACGTCCACTGTGTATAGATGTATACATAACACAAATGCATTAAATAAACTTCAAAGGGAGCTCTTTTAATTCTATGCAGGATTTCATGTCATACTCAGTGATGATCGCCATATCCTTTAAGTCTGTATAGCTTTCACTAACTCACCTGATATGTTTTATTTTTATATGAAAAATAAAAATATTTTATCATTATAAAATATATCCTCTGTCCTTATATAGCAGGCCTCTATTTCTTTGGAGTCTTTACTCACCAAACCTTACCTCAGCCATGAAGTAGCAAATCTAATTCCCGTTGTGCCAGTACAAGTACAGCAGTCATTTAATGGTGTAGTAATTACTTTCCTTGTTATGTCCTAAACTATGGAAGCATTTTTGGGAGATGAAGGGTGAGCTTATGGGAATAGACTTCAGATAACAGGTTAAAATGACTTCTGGGTAGTCAGAAAGGAAAGGTAACTGAGTGCAAATCTCCAGGAGTGTTTGGCTTTTTCCCTTGTCACCCACCAAGGCTCTCCCTTGTCCTTGCTTGTATTATATCTGCCATTTTTCTACTCATTTCTGGGGTTTCATTATATGTATTTAACATGTCAGTACTGTGTGAGTAGCTCATCTCCATTAGTAAATTCAGAGATTTCACTATATAATTATCCTTCCAAATATTTTCAAAAAAAGAATTTTGGTCACAGAGCTCATCCTTTGGGAATTTCTGTTTTACAGTTTCCTATAGTGAAAAGAATTTGTTAGTTTCAAAGTTTTTATTCCTTTGCATGAACCTAATACTATCCATGATCATTCCATGCTTTGACACCAACTTCCTCTGTAATGAATATTATTTTGCACAGAATTTTTGTAGCACATTTTAAAATCAAAGTACATGAGGGCCACCAGATGTCCCTTGTTCACCTATTTATTTAAAGATATTTTCTGCCTTCATCAAAAAGATCTAGTAAGATTAGAAAAACAGATCCCAGGGAGAAAGGATTTGTCTCCAGCACTCACAACTGGCCCAGACCAGTGTACATTCAATGGATATTTCCTGCATGATTCAGTCTGACTGATTCCTCTTTTAGAAAGTCTGTTCCATATCATATTGCAAACCTCACTCGATTTCCTCTTACTTGGGGAGAAATTATTGAAGGGAATTTGATTTCCAGAAAGTGTTTGAAGTAGTGGGTTCCTGCAGGGTGTATTAGTTTCCTATCGGTGCTGTAACAAATCATCACAAGAATGACAGAAATGGACGGCCTCACCGCTCTGGAGGCCAGAAGTCCAAACTCAAGGTGTAGGTAGAGACATGCTCTCTCTGCAGGCCCTTGGGGGGAATCTTTCCTTACTTTTGGCTTCTGGTTGCTGTTGGCATTCTGGCTTCCTTGGCTTGTGGCCACATGACTCCAATCTCTGTTTGTGTCTTCCCATTACCCTTTCCTCTGTCTTCTGTTCCTTATAAGGAAATATCTTGGATTTAGGGCCCACATGGGTAATCCAGAATGACCTCATTTCAAGATCTTTAACTTAATTTCCTCTACAAAGACAATTTTTCCCCCAAGTAAGCTCACATTCATAACTTCCAGGGATTTCGACTGGGACATATCCTTTTGGGGGACTACCATTCTCCCCGCTCTACAATGGTTATCTGGAAACAGCATTCACACTTCAGTGAGCTACAATGAGAATATGGATATTATGGATGAGAATCTTGGTTGTCTGATAAACTGTAAAAGGGCCCCAAGTGAGGTGCAGATTTGGGGACCACTTTATGAATGGCAGAGCCATGAAAATCCCCTCCCCCTGAAGATCTGATCTACAAGGTAGTCAAAAGTAACATGTCTAGAATTTTTGATCCAAGAATACCTTACACCATGCAGTCTGTCTTCCCTATTGCCCACGTACTCAACCACCATTTCAATTAAAATGAAAATTGGTGCAAGTAATTTGATGAGGGATGGGGTCTGTACACATGATGCTGAAAGTTAAGTGAATCTTAGTCACTGCAGCAAAAACAAACAAACAAAAAACCATGAGTAGCTACTATAGAAAAGGAAGGTCAAAGAGAAAGAAGAGAGTTAGAGTATTGAGGGCTGGAGGGCATTGACTTTGATAGATTAATTTTGAGGGATGAAGTAATCAAATCATAGGAAGAGTTGGATAAATCAGATCTCCAACTTTCATACCTCCACCTTGAGGCATGTTACAGTAGGAAATTCAGGGTCTAATGAGGGGCTAGGGCATATTTGATAGGGACAATTGGCTATAAAGAGTTAATTCAAAGAGAAGCAGTGAAGGGTGCTACTCCTCTTGCCTAGGTGAAGTGGATGGTGCTTTGGTCTGATTTTACATGTAGGAAAGCAGTATTTTTTAATGTATCAGTTTTAAAAAAAATCAAACAGAACATTAGAGGAACACTGGGTCCCCATTACCCATAGGGCAACACCAGTGTCTTGTTTGTGCAAAGAAGTTGGCCTTATGCATCCTAAATTATCATGTCTGAATCATTGCCATGTTACTTAACTTTCTGTTTAGCATGAGACCTAAATCAGGGAAGAATCTGACAGAGAACAGATTATTGATCACTTACCATATGCCTTGAAAACATATCAAGCACTGTGCTTTTCCTCCAGGAGATGAGGAGGAAGGTCTGCTCTGGAGAAGGCTCTATTCCTCTTGATGCACAGTCAGGGACACAGGTTTCTGGGAATTGTCTGAAAGTTTTTACCCTGGCACATTAATTTCAGTTAGTAGGTGATTCCAATTTCCCTCACAGTTTGGGTATGTGTGATTAAACACAGGCTAGAGCACTGCAATGCTCTGTGCTTATTTCCAAATCCCCATAGTCAATCCATGACTATATCCATTGCTGCACCGGGAAGCACATCTGCAAGATGGTGCACTTAATGATGGTCTCCAGAGCACCCTTAATGGACTGCACCCACTAATTAGCCCTGGGTCCTTAGTTTCCGAAGAACCATGCAATGTTTTCCTGCTAGTTTCCACTGAGAATTGTGGTAAATGGTTTTCTGGTTAATGGTTTCTGTTGGTTAATGGTTTCTGGACCATTTGGCCCTCAGTCAATCAGGAGATGACTGTCTATGGCTATTCAGTGGTAAACACGTGGTGATTTCAGAACAGTTCTTAAAAATACCGATGCCCTGCCTCAAAAAGAAGACAATTGGACCTGGCATTAACACTCCACCTCTCAGTCCAGAGGCAAAGAACTAAATCATCTCTGAGATCCATAGATTCCTTTGCAGAGAGCAGCAGTCCTTTCGGTCCAGTATCCAGAATCATTGGAGAGGCAGCCTCCAAGGAGGAAGCTGGCAATGCTAATCCCCTAACTGCATAAGCAGTCAGGTGAATGGATAAAGAGTTTCAGTCTCTGGGGTTGTTAAATTTGGCATTTTCCTCAAGTTTTAAATTTCCTAAAATAATAAACAAATATTTTTCAGCCTATTTATATTTTGCACTCAAACATGAATCCCTAGCATCTCTAGCAAAGATTATGTAAATACTTTTGAAGCTCCTCCTCTGCTGTAGCCCAGTAAATGTAATCTTTGTAACTTGTTCAGGCTTGATTAGGCTCTCTAGTCTGTGGCATGCCTTGATGTTGTCTTTGGAAAATTTTCCATGAGGTGGGCCCACAAGAGTGGATCCAAGGCAAGCGTCAAACTCTACCTTCAATTAGAGTTGAAAATTCTTAAGTCTATGTTTGAAGCTTCCTAAGGTGCTCATCTAATTTGCATCCAGTGCATACTTATTGCAAGTGGATATCATTCTTTATACATATTTTCTTACTGTAAAAATAGTACAGAGTCAAGGTAGTTGAAACAAGAAGTGGTTAAATTTTAGATTCTGCAGTTAGACATATCTAGGTTCGAAACTCAAATTGGCTTAGACCCTGGGCAATTTTCTTAACTTAGCCTCAGTTATTGAATCTGTAAAATGGGGGGAAATAACACTAAATCTTCTGTGAGAAGTTAATGAGAGCATGACTATAAAGTTTTTAGTAGAGTGACTGGCTTATAGGAAATGCACAATAAATATTTGCTTTTACTCCTAGTATTTTCTTCCCACTCCTCTTCTCTCCATCCTCTTCCTGCTACTAGTGTAGCAGTATTGATAATAAATATAGTGAATGAAGGGAGCAGTCTACCAGATGCCTATATATATATATATATATATATATATATATATATTTATATGCACATATATTTTTATAGCTGTAACCTTGGTGTACACTGTTCCATATCATGCTTTTTAAATTTAATATTGCAAACCATATGTAAAGAATAGGTAACATGTTAGCAGATCAGGGGTTGGCAAACTACCACCCATGGGCCGGATTCAGCTCTTTGACTGTTTTTATAAATAATTTTTTCATGGCACAAAGATCACATTTGTTTATATATTGTCAATGGTCCCTTTCTTGAAAGTGTTTGGCCCTCAAAATCCAAAATATTGGGGGAACATCAGGGTAAGAGTAGGGACCTCCAGGCTTAGTCCTTTTCCCAAAAAAAACTATTAAATAGGCAGGAACTGTTCGAAACAACTATTTTGAAACTCAGAGACCAGAAGAAGACTGTACAGCATCCAGGGAAGGGTAGGAGGAAGAGGTTGACAAATTACAGTAGAGAACTATAAATTGCTTTCTCCATGCAGCAGGTGCTAGCACCCATCCCCACTCTTATGGCAGGCCACTGCAGGGTCCAGTCCCTGTCTGGTGGCTGGTGACAGAAAAGGACATAAAACTCCTCTTCCCCCAAAACAGGGCTTAGCACAGTATGTTATCAGTCATGGCTTTTGATTAGCGAATTTGGATGGCTGGGTAGTGGCTCTAAGAGCAGCTATTATTTCAACCTGTTTTGGAAAAAGGCAGCAGTCAGTTTGAACCCCATGCCAGACAAAAGCAGCAACAGCTGTTGTTTCAATCCTCCCAGAACAGGGGTGCAGTAATGGAGATTTAAAGACACAGGCCTTCCTTGGTGTTGCAGGGGACAGTTAGTTGGAGGGCTGCATTTGCTAAACAGTCCAGGAAAACTCAGCTTTGGAGAAGTTTTTGGTGCCCTTCCTGACCCCAGGTCACATTGGAGGCAATCTGCATCCCCTTCATGGGTCTCTGGACTGATTTTAACTTGGAAGGACTAAATTAGGAAATTCATCCCCAGGGTGATCCTCCTCCCAGAATTTGCCCTCCAGGTAAAAGTAGCCAAAGGAGTGAAAAAATCTATATAGGCAGACAGTCTGGGACAAAGGTTTGCCAGCTTCAGATACCTGGGAGAGGGAGACTTGTCCCCTGGAAAACAGAGGGGACAACCAAACTCCTGTAAACAGGGGATCTCCAAAAGAACTAATAAGCAAAAGCCCAGGACAAGACAGAGGCCCAGTAAGACAGAAAACTTTGCACAGTACATTCCCCATGGACAGCCCTTCCTGATGGGAAGGTTGAAGCTCAAGAAAATATCTGTCTTATCACCAGTTGTTTACAAAACCAGGAAACAGATATCCCTGGGAGTAAATCCTAGAATTAACATTTTAAAGTATTAAAATATACAGTGTGCAATAAGGAAAAATGAGACAAACAAAGAAAAGGAAATGATGACTCATCCAAACGAAGAGGATAAAATTACAGAAAACACCAACAAAGAAGATGAGAATGTAGACATACCAAACAAAGCCTTTAAAAAAATGTTCTTGGGAAACGGACTTTGGCTCAGTGGTTAGGGCGTCCGTCTACCATATGGGAGGTTCGCGGTTCAAACCCCGGGCCTCCTTGACCCGTGTGGAGCTGGCCATGCGCAGCGCTGATGCGCGCAAGGAGTGCCGTGCCACGCAAGGGTGTCCCCTGCATGGGGGAGCCCCACGCGCAAGGAGTGTGCCCGTGAGGAGAGCTGCCCAGCGTGAAAAGAAAGAGCAGCCTGCCCAGGAATGGCGCCGCCCACACTTCCCGTGCTGCTGACGACAACAGAAGCGGACAAAGAAACAAGACACAGCAAATAGACACCAAGAACAGACAACCAGGGGAGGGGGGGAAATTAAATAAATAAATAAATCTTTAAAAAAAAAAATGTTCTTAAAAATTCTTAAGAAGATGAAGGAAAGTACAGAAAAAGAACTACAGGGTATCAGGTAAACAAAGAATGAACACTATGAGAATTTATGTAAATAGACAGGAATTTTTGAAAGGATTCAAACTGAACTACTGGAGTTGAAGACCACAATAACTGAAATGAAAAATGCCCAGGAGTATTTTAAGAACAGAATGGAGCTGGCAAAAGAAAGACTCAGTGAACTTGAAGACAACACTTGAAATGATTCAGGCTGAGGAGAAGAAAGAAAAAAGAAATATTAAAAATGAAAATGGCCTAAGACACCATCAAGTCCACCAATATACACATTATGGGTGTTCCAGAAGGAGAAGAAAGAGAGAAAAGGGCAGAAGGAATAATAAAAAAATAATGACAGAGAACTTCCCAAACTTAGCAAAAGACATGAATATGCATATCTAAGAAGCTCAGAGAACACCAAATAGGATAAAGATGAAAAAAAACCCACACCCAATCATATAGTAATTACACTATCAAGTGCAGAAAAACAAGGAGATATTACTGAAAACTGCAAGAGAAAAGCAGCATGTTACATACAAGGGAATTCCAATAAGATTGGGTACCATTTTCTCATAAAAAACCATGGAGACAAGAAGGCAGTGGGTTGAAATATTTAAAGTGCTGAAGAAAAACAACTTCATGTCAAGAATTTTATATACAGCAAGACTCTCTTTCAAAAATGAGGGAAAGGGAAGTAGATGTGGCTCAAGCAATTGGGCTTCCCCCTAGCACATAGGAGGTCTGTGGTTCGGTTCCCCATGCCTCCTAAAGAAGACAGTGAGCTGGTGTGACAGGCAGATACAGCAAGCTGACACAACAGGGTGATGTAACAAAAGACCCAAGAGGAAAAACATAATGAGAAACACAATAAAACAGGGAGCAGAAGTTCTCAGTGCCTCTTAAAGAGGTTCAGTAGGATGGTGTGATGGGCAAGTGCAGTGGGCTGACACAACAAGATGATCCAAAAAGAGACAGAAGCGAAAAAACACAATGAGACACATAACAAAGCAAGAAATTGAGGTGGCTTAAGTGATTAGGTAACTCCCTCTCAGATCAGAGGTCCTAGGTTTGGTTCCTGGTGACTCCAAAAAGAAACAAAGAAGATGAACAGACAAACAAGTGCAAACAATGAGGGGGTAGGGAAAGATTAAAAAATAAAATAATATATCTTTTTTAAAAATGAGAGAGAGATTAAAACATTTTTAGATAAACAAAAGCTGAGGAAATACATCACCACTAAACCTGCTCTGCAAGAAATGCTAAAGGGAGTTTTCAGACTGAAATGAAAGGACAGTGGACAGTGGTTCAAAGCAGTATAGAGAAATAAAGACCTGCAGTAAAGGTAAACATTTGGGTAATTATATGCCAGTATTATTGTATTGTATTGTTTGGTATGCAACTCCACTTCTTACTTCCTACAGGTGCCAAAATGCAAATGCATGAAAAATAATGATAAATCTAAGTTTTGTACATAAAATGTACAAAAATATAAGTGGTAACAAGTACAAAAAATGTCAGGAGGACAGAAGGGTATAGAAAGGTATAGGAAAAGAATATGCGCATGCTATTAAGTTGGTATCAAATATAATTGTTGGATATTCAGGATGTTACATTTTAACTCTATGGTAATCAGAAAGAAAACTGATGAAAAATATGTCCAGAAAGAAATGAGAAGGCTCTAAGTAGGGTACAATATAAGAACACAAATAAAAGTAGGCTTTAACAAAGGTGAGGGACAAAAATGCCATAAGATTTACAAAGGCTAAATAGCGAAATGGCAGAAGAAAGACCTGTATTATCAGTAGCTACTTTAAATGTAAATGGATTAAACTCTCCAGTAAAAAGGTAGAGACTGGCAGAGTGGATAAAAAAGCATGGCTCAAGTATATGCTGTAAAAGAGACTCACCTTAAAGTAAAAAATATAAGTAGTTTGACAGTGAAAGGATGGGAAAAAACACACCATGCAAGTAGTAACCATACGAGAGCTGGGGTGGTTATACTATCAAATAAAATAGACTTTAAGTCAAAAACAGTTATGAGAGACAAAGATGGTCATACATACTGATAAAGGGATCAGTTCAACAGATAGGTTTAACACTTATAAATATACATGCAACCTAACAGCAGAGCCCTGAATTATATGAAAAAAAATGATGACACATTTGAAGGGAAAAATTGACAGTTCTACATTAATAGTAGGAGACTTTAACACACCATTCTCAATAATGAATAGAACATCTAGTTGGAAGATCAGTCAGGAAGTATGGGTTTTGAATGAGTCACAAAACCAACTCAACCTAACATACATAGAATACTGCATCCAATTAAAATAGAACGCACAATCTTCTCAAGTGCACATGGATCATTCTCTAGGACAGACGATATGCTGGTCACAAAACAAGTCTTAATAAATTTTAAAAAACTGAAATCATATGATATATATGCTCTAACCACAATGGAATGAAACTAGAAATAAATAACAGAGAAAGACAGGGAAAATTCACAAATATGTGGAAATCAAACAACATACTCTTAAACTACCAATGGGTTAAAGATGAAATAAGAAGTGAAATTGGGAAACGTCTTAAGGCAAATAAAAATGAAAGTACAATATATCAAAACTTATGGGATGTAGCAAAGGTAGTGCTGAGAGGGTAATTTATAACTCTAAATGTTTACACTTAAAAAAAAGAAAGACTACAAATCAGAGATCTAACCTCAAAACTAGAACAAAAAAACGAAGAGCAAACTAGCCCAAAGCATGCATAGGAAGGAAATAATGAAAATTAGAGTGGTGATAAATGAAATGGAAAACAACAACAACAAAAATAGTGTGAATCAACAAAACAAAGGGTTGGTTCTTTGAAAAGATCAACAAAATTGACAAACCTTTAGCTAGATTGAGAAAGAAAAAATGAGAGAAGATACAAATAACCAAAATCAGAAATGAAAAGAGGGGCATTACTACTGACCCTGTGGAAATAAAAAGTACTGAACAACTGTATGCCAATAAATTAGATAACATAGATGAAATTTACAAATTCTTAGAAGCACACAGACTACCTACATTGACTCAAGATGAAACAGACCTCAACAAACCAATTAGTAGTAAAGAGACTGAATCAGTAATGAAAAAGCTCCCAACATAGAATCATATGGTTTCCAAGAGAATTTTATCAAACATTCCAAGAAGACATAACTCCAATTCTCATCAAATACCTCCAAAAAATATGATAAAGAGGGAATATTCCCTAAGTCATTCTCCAAAACCAACATCACCTTCATACTAAAGCTGGATAAGCATACCACAAGAAATGAAAACTATAGACCAATATCTCTTATGAATATAGATGCAAAAATCCTCAGCAAAATACTAGCAAGCCAAATCCAGCAGCATACTAAAAGAATTGTAAACCATGATCAAATAGGATTTACGCCTAGTATGCAAGACTGGTTCAACATAAGAAAATCAATTAATGTTATTCACCACATTAACAGAAAGAAGGATAAAACCACATGATCACCTCAATTGATGCATAATAAGCATTTGACAAAATATACCACACTTTCTTCATATAAATACTTAGAACACTAGGAGCAGAAGTAAATTTCCTCAGTGTGATAAAGGGCATGTATATGAAAAGCCCACAGCTAACATTTTACTTGCTGGTGAAAGACTGAAAACTTTCCCTCTAAGATCTAAAACAAGACAAAGATACTCACCATCACCACTATTACTCAACATTGTCTAGAAGTCCTTGCCAGAGCAATTAGGTAAGAAAAAGAAATAAAAATCATCCAAATTGAAAAGAAGAGTAAAGCTTATCTTATTTGCAGATGATATAGCCCTATATATAGAAAATTCTGAAAATCCACAACAAAGTTCCTAGAGCTAATAAATTAGTTCAATAAAGTGTCAGGGTACAAGATCAACACCCAAAAAAATCAGTAGTATTTCTATACACAAGCAATGACCTTTTGGAACAAGAAATCAACAAAAAAATTCCATTCATAATAGTAAATAAAAGAATCAAATATCTAGGATTTAACCAAGGATGTAAAAGCCTTGTACACACAAAAAACTACAAAACAATGCTAAAAGAAATTAAAGAAAACCAAAATAAATAGAAAGATATTCTGTGTTCATGGATTGGAAGATTAAATATTGTTAAGATGTCAATACCAACCAAAATGATTTATAGATTGAATGCAATCCCAATCAAAATTCCAACAACCTTCTTTGCAGAAATGGAAAAGCTAGTCATCAAATTTATATGGAAGGTTAAGGGGCCCCAAATAGCTAAACCCATCTTAAAAAAGTAGAATGAAGTAGGCTGACTCTCACTTCCTGATCTTAAAACATGTTACAAAGCCATAGTACTCAAACAGCATGGTACTGGTACAAGGACAGACATATAAATCAATGGAATAGAACTGAGAACTTAGAAATCAACCCTCACATTTATGGCCAACTGACTTGTGATAGGGTGACAAAGACTATTCAACTGGGGAATAGTTTCTTCAGCAAATGATTCTAGGAAAACTGGATCTCCATTTGCAAGAAAAGGAGGAGGATCCCTACCTCATACCATATACAAAACTCAACTCAATATGGATCAAACACCTAAATATAAAGCTAGAACTATCAAACTCCTAGAAGAAACTGTAGAGAAGCATCTTCAGGACCTTTTATTAGGCAATGGTTTCTTAGACTTCACACCTAGTGCATGAGCAACAAAAGAAATATAGGACCTCAGGAAAAGAAAAAAACTTTTGTTCTTCTTGCATTGGTTGGGAGAAAATATTTGGAAACCACATATCCAATAATGGATATATAAAGTATATATAAAGAAATCCTTCAGTTTAATAGCAAAAAGACAAATGACACAAACACAATTTAAAAATGGGCAAAAGACTTGAACAGACATCTCTCTAAGGAAAATATACAAATGACCAGAGAGCACATAAACAGATACTCAATATCATTAGCAGTAAGGGAAATGCAAAACAAAACCACAATAAGATACCATTTCAAACCCATTAGAAGAGCTGCTATTAAAAAAAAGGAAAATAACAAGTGTTGAAAAGGATATGGAGAAATAGTCACACTCATCATTGTTGGTGGCAGTGTAAAATGCTGCAGTCACTGTGGAAGACAGTTTGAAGGATCCTCAGAAAGCTAAGTTTATAGAAATACTATATGACTTGGCAATCCTACTATCAGGTGTATCCCCCAAAGAACTGAAAGCAAGGACTTAAACAGATATTTGCACACTGAAGTTCATAGCAGCATTATTCACAATTACCAAAAAATGGAAGCCCATATTCTGATGAATGGATAAACAAAATGTGGTACATACATATGATGGAAAATTATTCTGCTGTAAGAAGAATGAAGATCTCATACATATGACAACCTCAATGAACCTTGAAGACATCATGTTGAGTGAAATAAGCCAGACACAAAAGAAGTATTATATGATTTCACTGATTTGAAACAGAATAAGCAAACTCCTAGAGTCAGAATCTAGAATATAAATTACCAGGAGATTGGATAGGGATAGGGAATAGGCAGTTAAGGCTTAAAATGTACAGGATTACTATTTGAAAGGATGGTAATGTTTTGGTAATGGATGGAGGTGATAGTAGCACAACATTATGAATGTAATTAACAGTACTGAAATATATCTGAATATGATTAGAAGGGGAAATGTTAGATTGTACACATGGGAACAGAGTAATTTTTAAAAAAATCCATGAAACTACACTACACAAACAGTGAATACCAAGTTAAACTATAGATGTTAATTAATGGTATAATTATAAAAATGAGCTAGCATCAGTTGTAACAAATGTTCTACAGCAATGAAAGCTGTTGGTGGTGGGGTGGTATATGGGACTCCTGTATTTTTTGTGCAGAATTGTTCTGTAAACTCACAACTTCTCTAATAAAGGGGACAGAAAGAAATAATATTTACTATCTGTCCCTTTGTAGAAAAGTCTCATCAAGCCCTGTTCCAAATAGTCTTGGCAATTTATCATTTTAATATCTGTTTTTTTTTCCCTAGGTGTGTCAAATTGTTGTTGTTCAATAGCTGCACAGCAATATATATCTTAAAGCACGTAGTTATTATTTACTCTTTTTTTGTTTAATTATTTTTACCTTAGAATAAATTCCAAGTTATGGTATGAATTTCTGTATCACCATTTTTATTTTTAAAAATATGTTATTTAGTCTCTAGAATAGTCTCTAGCTTTCTGTAAAATGACATTTACATTCCTAGCCTACCCTTTTCAGGCACAATCCCATTTATAAACCAAAATTGCATTAGTTCTACTCACTATAATGTGTTACCATAAACTCTATCCATTTCTACACTTTTATAGTCAAGTTAATTAAAACTTCTACATATATTAAGCATCAGTATGCCTTCTCAGCCCATCTCTTATCTCCTAATAACCTATATTCTTGGCTTTAACTCCATGCGCTTATTCTTCATATTTAATTCATCTTAATGAGACCATCCAATATTTGCCCTTTTGTGTCTGGCTTATTTCAATTAGCATAATGTCTTCAAAGTTCTTCCATGTTATCACATGTGTCCCAATTTCATTTTTCTTATAGCAGCATAGTATTCCATCATATGTTTATACCACATTTTGTTTATCCATTCTTCAGTTGATGGACACTTGGGTTGTTTCCATCTTTTGGCAATTGTGAATAATGCCACTATGAACATCAGTGCGCAAACGTCTGTTTGCTTCACAGTTTTCAGTTCATCTGAATATGTTCCTTGTAGAGGAATTGCTGGATCATATGGCAGTGATATATTTAGCTTCCTGAAGAACCACCAAACTGCCTTCCACAGAGGTTGCACTATTCCTCATTCCCACCCACAGTGAATCTAGTGTTCCTATTTCTCCACATACTCTCTAACACTTATTGTTTTCTGTTTCATTAATAATGGCCATTCTGTGCAGTATGAGATGCTATCTCATTGCAATTTTGATTTGCATTCCCCTAACAGCTGGTGATATTGAACTTTTTTTCATGTGTTTGTTCACCATTTGTATTTCCTTTTTGGAAAATGTCTATTTAGGTTTTTTGCCCATTTTTATATCAGATTGCTTGTTCCTCTATTGTGGAGTTGTATAATCTTTTTAGATAGCATGGAAATCAAACTCTTATCAGATATGTTGTTTCCAAATATTTTCTCCAATTGAGTTGGCTGCCTTTTTACCTTCTTGATGAAGTGCTTTGAAGCACAAAAGGGTTTAAATTTGAGGAGGCCCCATTTATCCGTGTTTTCTTTTGTTGCTAATGCTTTTTTTTTTTTTAAAGATTTATTTATTCATTTCTCTCCCCTTCCCCACCCACCCCCCACCCTGGTTGTCTGTTCTCTGTGTCTATTTGCTATGTCTTCTTCTTTGTCCGCTTCTGTTGTTGTCAGTGGTATGGGAATCTTTGTTTCTTTCTTTTGCGTCATCTTGTGTCAGCTCTCCGTGTGTGCGACGCCATTCCTGGGCAGGCTGCACTTTCTTTCTCACTGGGCAGCTCTCCTTATGGGGTGCACTCCTTGCACATGGGGCTCCCCTACGCGGGGGACACCCCTGCATGGCACAGCACTCCTTGCGCGCATCAGCACTGCTCATGGGCCAGCTCCACACAGGTCAAGGAGGCCTAGGGTTTGAACCTCCGACCTCCCATGTGGTAGACGGATGCCCTAACCACTGAGCCAAGTCTGCTGCCTGTTGCTCATGCTTTTGGTGTAAGATTTAAGAATCCACAACATACTACCAGGTCTTGAAAATATTTTCCTATATTTTCTTCCAGGAGCTTTATGGTTCTAGCTTTTATATTTAGGTCTTTGATATGTTTTGAGTTAATTTTTGTATAAGGTGTGAGATATGGGCTTTTTTTCTTTCTTTTCATATGGATATTCAGTTCTCACCAACACCATTTGTTGAAGGGACTGTTCTGGCCCAGTTGGGTGGGTTTGACAAGCATATCAAAAATCAGTTGACCAGGAACCAGCAAGATGGTGGTGGAGTAAGGAGCTCCTAGAGTCAGCTCCTTCTACAGGGTAGTTAGGAAACACCCAGAGCTCTCTGGAGCTAGCTGAGGCATCTGTTTGGGGGCTCCTGAAGAGAATCCTGCAACATCCTTGAAGGAGTGAAAGGAAGAGACTGCCCATCTGCAGAGAAGACTTGTAAGTAGAGCTCTCCACACCATGGAGGCCAGTGCCCATCCTCCACTGGAGGTGCAAGTCGCCTCGGAAGCTGTTCTGTGGTTGGAATTGAAAGCTCCACTTCTGCAAAACAGGGGAGGAAGAGATGGTTGGGCAACAACTTCAGCTACTGATGGGTAAATTCAGTGGGCTATAGTATGATCCTGAGAACAGCTAAGGTTTGAACCTGTCCAGGTCAGAAAGAGGCTGGGAGCCGCCATCTTAACTCCGTGCCTGGCATGAGGGGAAGCAGGGTGGACTGAGGATCCCAGGACTGGTGGGGACCGGCTTCTTTCCATCCAGGTCAGATTGCAGCTCTAGCCTAGGCCCCAGCCCCACCTCTGGCAGGGAGGAAGCTGTGGGGACCTGCACCAGCTTCTCTGGGAAATTACCAGCCAAGCTGTGGAGGCCAGTGATTATCCTACTCTGGCAGCACAAGCGTCCCAGGAGCTATTCTGTGGCTGGAATTGGAAGCCCCATTTTCCAGAAACAGGGGAAAGGGAGGTGGTTGGCTGCTGATTTTGGCTACTAATTGGTAGACTTGGCTGGCTAAGATAAAACCCTGGGAACAGCTGGGATGTCAACCAGCCCAAGTCAAAAAGAGTCCAGTAGCTGCCATTTTTGAATCTGCCCCCAGCCTGAGGGGAAGCCGGGTGGACTGAAACTCTCAGTGTCGGCAGGAACCAGTTTCTTTCATACAGATCAGCCTGCAGCCCTAGCCTAGGCTTCAGCCCTGCCTCTGGTGGGGAGGAGGCTGAGGAGCCCTGTACCAGCCCAACCTGTACAGGTAACTGCAGGTAACTTTGGCTGGCATAGACTGAAAATCAGAAGTCTACTAGGGCAACTGTTGTCATCTTGGACCTGCATTGCATAGACTGCTGCCCATACCTGTATCTCCACCCCTGTCCCAGGCAGGGGAGAAAGGGATGTGAAGCTACATCAGTCTCTCCAGGCAACTACAGTCTAGGCCTGCACTTGGATTATTCCACACAGCTGTGACTCTGTCCCTACCCCTGGCAAAGGAGAAAGATGGAAGAAACTACATTGGTCTCTGGCATAATGAGGGCACCAACTACATGCTTGGCTCCTACTGCACAACCAGCAAGGGAGAAATGATAGGAAGCCCTTAACTAAAGGGAAAAATTGCACCCAGAATAAATACTCTAATAAGCCAGATGCAAAGACAGCAACAAAAAATTACAATCCACACCAAGAAACAGGAAGCTATGGCCCAGTTAAAGGAACAAGATAAGTCTCCAGATGATATAAAGGAGTTGAGACAACTAATCTTAGATGTTCAAACAAATCTCCTTAATAAACTCAATGAGATGGCTAAAGAGATTAAAGATATTACGAAGACATTGGATGAGCACAAAGAGGAATTTGAAAGCATACATAGAAAAATAGCAGATTTTATGGGAATGAAAGATGCAATCAATGAAATTTAAAAAGCATTGGAATCATATAATAGCAGATTTGAGGAGGTAGAAGAAAGGATTGGTGAGCTTGAAGAAATGGTCTCTGAAAGTGAACATACAAAAGAACAGAAGAAGAAAAGAATGAAAAAAATTGAACAAAGTCTCAGGAAACTAAACAACAGCCAGAGTTGTGCAAACATACATGGCATGGGTGTCTCAGAAAGAGAAGAAAAGGGAAAAGGGGCAGAAGGAATATTTGAAGAAATAATGGTAGAAAATTTCCCAGCCCTATTGGAGGACATAGATACTCCTGTCCAAGAAGCACAATGTACTCCCATCTGAAAAAAATCCAAATAGACCAACTCCAAGACACATACTCATTAGAATGTCAAATGCCAAAGACAAAGAGAGACTTCTGAGAGCAGCAAGAGAAAAGCAATGCATAACATATAAGGGATATCCAATAAGATTAACTGCTGATTTCTCACCAGAAACCATGGAGGCAAGAAGACAGTGGTGTGATATATTTAAGATACTGCAAGAGAAAATCTTCCAGCCAAGAAGCTTATATCCAGCAAGACTGTCTTTCAAAAATGAAATTAAGTTATTCACAGATACACAGAAACTGAGAGAATTTCTAAGCAAGAGACCAGATTTCAGGAAATAGTACAGAGTGTGCTAGAGCCTGAAAAGAAGACAGGAGAGAGGGGCCTGGAAGAGAGTCTAGAAGTGAAGATTATATCAATAAAAGTAACTAAAAGTGTCAAAAAAGTGGTGAAAATAAAATATGACTGATAAAACTCAAATAGTCAGGAATAAACTTAACCAATGATGTAAAGCACTTGTATTCAGAAACCTGTAACTCAATGTTAAAACAAATCAAAAAAGCTCTAAATAACTAGAAGAACATTCCATGCTCATGGATTGGAAACTAAATATCATTAAGATGTCAATTCTATTTAAATTGATATACAGATTTAATGCAATTCTGATAAAAATTCCACCAGCATTAAAGAAAAAATTGAAAACATCATTAAATTTATTTGGAAGGAGTCCTGAATAGCCAGAAACATCATGAAAAGGAAAAGTGAACCCTCATCTCTAGATTAAATTGTAATACCTACTTATAGTGATAAAAACAGCATGGTACTGGCCTAAAGATGGACACAATAGACCAACGGAACCTAATTTATGCTTCAGAAACAGACCCTTACAGTTATGGTTAAGTGATTTTTGACTAGTCTGTCAAACTCACACAGCTCGGGCAGAACAATTCATTCAACAATGGTGCTGAAAGAATTGGATATCCATAGTTGAAATAAGGAAAGAGGAGCCCTATCTCACACCTTATCCAAAAATTAACTCAATGAATCAAAAAACTAAAAATAAAAGCAAGAACCATAAAACTTCTAAAAGAAATTATAGGAAAATATCTTCAAGACCTAGTGACAGGTGGTGGATTCTTAAAGGAGACAAGAGGAGGACTGAGTGGACTACTGATGTTTTAATGTATGTAGAAGTTTTAATTAGCTTTACTGTAAAAGTGTGGAAATGTATAGAGTGGATGTTAACACACAGTAACAGCTAGTTTATAAATGGGGGTGTGACTGAAAATGGTAGTCCAGTTATGTAAATGTCAATTGTCAGAATGCTAGAGAATAATCTAGGAACTGGATAGTACAGTAAACCAAGAGGTGGATGAGAATTGTGGTTGATGGTACAGATGCAAGAGTGTCTTTTCTTAGCTAGAACAAATGTATATCATTACTGCAGGGTGTTGGGAATGTGGAGAAGCATGGGAAAAATACAGCTGGAGTCACCTATGGACTTGGTTAATAGTAATAATAAAATATTCTTGCATCTATGCAAAAGATGTACTGTGTTGCTACTGAGGCAGTATGGAAAATGTGAGTCAAATGAACACTATGGACATGGTAACAATCAGATGATATTATTTTATCTGTAGCAAATGATACACCATAGTGTGGTGTGTTGATGGAGGGGTGTTGTTTGTGAATTCTGCACATGTACATGATTGTTTTATAAGTTTACAACTTCTGTCATAAAAAATATATTTAAAAAATAATAGTAGGGTGGGGTGGGGGAAAAGCACACCAAATGTAAGATAAGGACTATGATTAGTAGTAAGATTTTGACAATATTCTTTCATAATTTATAACAAATGTCTCATGACAATGCAAGGTGCTGGTGGAGGGTTGATGTATGAGACCCATCTATGATGTTATGCATGCTAGCTTTGTAAGTTCACAACTTTTACCATATACTTAATTGTTTATGTATGTTCATATATAAATGATATAAAGATAATAATAATAGGATTGGTTGGGGGGAAAAAAACTTTGTTTAGTAGTAATATTTTGTGGGCCAGCTCACCACACAGGTCAGGAGGCCCTGGGTTTGAACCCTGGACCTCCCATATGGTAGGCAGATGCTTTATCAGTTGAGCCAAATTCACTTCCCTCTAGCACTATATTGAATAACAGTGGGAGGAGTGGACGTCCTTGTCTTTTATCCAATCTAAAAGGGAAAGCTTTTAGTCTTTCCCCATTGAGTACAATGTTAGCTGTGGGTTTTTCATATGTTGCCTTTATCATGTTGAGAAAGTTTTCTTCAATTCCTATCTTTTTTAGTATTTTTATCAAGAAAGGATGCTGATTTTGTAAAATGTCTTTTTCTGCATCAATTAATAGGATCATGTGACTTTTTCTTCTTGGATTTATTAATGTGTTTTATTACTCAGATTGATTTTCTTGTGTTGAACCATGCTGGCATGCCTCACATAAAAACCCACTTGAACATGATTAATTCTTTCAATGTGTTTTTGGATTCAATTAGCAGGATTTTTGCATCTGGATTCATTAAGGAAATGGGCCTATGATTTTCTTTTTTCATAATATATTTATCTGGCTTTGGTATTAGAGTGGTATTGACTTGATAGAATGAATTTGTTAGCATTTCTTCTTGATCAATTATTTTGGAAGATTTTAAGTAAGATTGATATTAAATCTTCTTTGAATGGCTTGGTGGAACTCACCTCTGAAACCATCTGGTTCTGTACTTTTCATTTTGGGGAGTTGTTTGATGACTGTTTCAATCTCTTTACTTGTAATTGGTTTGTTGAGGTCTTCTATTTCTTCTTGGCCCTGTGTAGGTTGTTCATATGTTCCTAGGAATTTCTCCATTTTGTCTATATTGTCTAGTTTGTTGGTATACAGTTGTTCATAGTATCCTCTTATGATCTTTCTTATTTCTGTGGGGTCAGTAGTAATGTCCCCATTTTCATTTTTTATTTTATGTATTTGCATATTTTCTCCTTTTGTATTTGACAGTCTAGCTAAGGGTTTATTGATTTTGTTAATATTCTCAAATAACCAACTTTTGTTTTGTTAATTCCATTTTTTTTTAGTTCTCAGTTTCACTTCTTTCTGCTCTGATTTTTATTTCATTCCTTCTGCTTGCTGTGGACAATTTACTATTTTTTTTTTTTAGTTCTTCCAGTTGTGTGGTGTAGCAGTTTGATAAAGTTATGAATTTTAAAAATAGATATTGGATTATGTTTGTAAACTGGTTTCTACTTGGGCATGATAAAATTATGATTAGGGCTTTGATAGGGCCATGTCAGTAGGGTGTTGAGTCCCCACCCCTTGGTGGGCAGAGACTCACAGATAAAAAGCATGGCAAAGAACAGAGTTTGAAGTTTTTAATCTTGGAGTTTTGATGTTGGAGTTTGATGCTGAAGTCTTAACCTGGAGCCCTGGGGAGTAAGCACACAAAGGAAAGAAATGAAAGCCAAGGGAAGAGAAAAACCATGACCTCAGAAAAAAGCAAGCCCTGGGAAGAGAGGAACCCAGGAAGGCTAAACCCTGGCAGACATTGGCAGCCATCTTGCTCCAAAACATGGAAATAAATTTTGGTGAAGGAAATAACCTATGCTTTATGGCCTGGTGTCTGTAAGCTCTTACCCCAAATAAATATCTTTTATAAAAACCAACCAATTTCTAGTATTTTGCATCAGCACTCCTTTGGCTAAACTTACCATGTAGTTAGGTCATTGATTTTAGCCCTTTTTTTTTTAAAAAAAAAGTAACCATTCAGGGCCATAAATATTCCTGTCAGCACTGCTTTTGTTGCATTCCATAGGTTCTGTTCTGTTCTCATTTTCAATCATCTCAAGATATTTATGGATTTCTCTTGCAATTTCTTCTTTGACCACTGGTTATTTAAGGTATGTTGTTTAATCTCCATATATTTTTTGTTATTTCCTTTTTTCTGTCTGCTGTTGATTTACAACTTTATTCCATTATGATCAGAGAAAATGCTTTGTATAATTTTGAACTTTTCAAATTTATTGAGTTCTGCTTTGTGACCTAACATATAGTCTAACCTGGAGAAAGTTCCATGAACACTTGAGAAGAATGTATATCCTACTGTTTTAGTATGTAATGTTCTGTATATATCTATTAAGTCCATTTAGCATAGTACTTAAGCTCTCTGTTTCTTTATTTATCCTCTTCCCAGACATCTTATCCAATGCTGATAGTGGTGTATTGAAGTCTCCAACTATTATTGTAGAGACATCTATTTCTTCCTTCAGTTTTGCCAGTGTCTACCTCATGTAATTTTGGGTATCCTGGTTAGGTTTATATATATTTATGATTGTTATTTCTTCCTGGTGTAGTGCCCCTTTTATTAATATGTAGTGTCTTTCCTTGTCTCTAATAATAGTTTTGATTTTAAAGTCTATTTATTCTGATATAAGTATAGCTGCTTTAGCTTTTATTTGTTTATTTATTTTTTGTTAGTGCACACATGGGATGTTTTTTTCCAGCCTTCCAATTTCAATCTATTGATATCCTTTCTACTAGTCTGAGCATTTTCATTGGGGATTTTAAGCCACTAACATTCAAAATTCTTAGAGTAAAGGCAGTTCTTGCTTCACCCATTTTGACCTCTGGATTTTATGTTTTTTTATTTTATTTTATTTTATTTTATTTTATTTTATTTTATTTTATTTTATTTTATTTTATTTTATTTTATGCTTTTAGTTACTTTTAGTGATACAATTTTCATTCCTAGACTCTCTTCCAAGCCTCTCTCTCTGTCTTTTCAGACTGTAGCACTCCCTTTAGTATTTCCTGCAAACCTGTTCTTTTGGTTAGAAACTCTCTCCATTTCTATTTATCTGGGAATATCCTAAATTTGCCCTCATTTTAAAAATTCAATCTTGCCAGATATAAATCTTGGATGGCATTTTTTTCTCTTGTAGTATCTTAAATATATCACGCCACTGCCTTCTTCCCTTCATGGTTTCTGATGAGAAATCAGCACTTAATCTTTTTGGATATATTCCAACCCAACTCCTAAAAGGTACAGGTCAGTGTGGCCATGAAACCAAAGAACACACTTGGCATTGAGTCAGACATAGGGTTTATTGGGACTTAGAAACAGGAAAGAGTCTCTGAAGGCAGCAGTTCAGAGAATGAAGATAGCACTCTGCAAAGAGTTAAGAAAATGAGGGGCAACAAAAAGGGCCTCCGAACAAAGACATTTCATAGCAGAGTTTCTGCTAAGGTTACATGAAACACAAAAATGGGGTCTGGTGATGTTATCATAGGAAGGAAGTATACAGTCTGGGGGAAATTACAACCTATAATACCATCTGTACATTCTTTTCCCTCTGGGGAGGGTTGTTAATCTTTATCTTATGTCCAGGTCATGCAGTCAGCTACACGCTGTGGGATTTGTTTCCCATAAGGAAAGGGAGCCTGGGCTCTTGGCTCCCACAGGGTTTCCCTTGTATATGATGAAAAATATGGAACACTTCAGGAATTTGTGTTCCATCCTTGCACAGGAGCCATGTTAATCTTCTCTGTATCATTCCAATGTTAGTTTATGTGCCACTGAAACAAACTCTGCTTTATCTTTAAGTCCTTTTTTTTTTTTAAAGATTTATTTATTTATTTAACCCTCCCCCCCCGTTGTCTGTTCTCTGTGTCTATTTGCTGCGTCTTGTTTCTTTGTCCGCTTCTGTTGTCGTCAGCTGCACGGGAAGTGTGGGCGGCGCCATCCCTGGGCAGGCTGCACTTTCTTCCGCACTTGGCAGCTCTCCTTAGGGGTACATTCCTTGCGCATTCGCGGGGGACACCCCTGCGTGGGGGAGCACTCTGTGCGCATCAGCACTGCACGTGGGCCAGCTCTACACGGGTCAAGGAGGCTTGGGGTATGAACTGCGGACCTCCCATGTGGTAGACGGACGCCCTAACCGCTGGGCCAAGTCCGTTTCCCCTTTAAGTCCTTTTATACTGTTATTTTCTCTAGATACATCTTAATATAAGGGTAGGTTTTTCTGCATTTCTTTTCCATATTGGCCCTGAGACCAACTGGAGAAATTCATTCCTTTACTTATATGACCATCATTTATTGAGTGCCTTTTATATGCCAGGCATTCTTCTAGGTATAGGGATATGCAAGGAACAAACAGACATGGGAAGAAATGGATAATAAACAAAAGAAACAATGACATATATGGAATATTTAATGACACTAGGGCTAAAGAGAAAAGTAGGGAAGGAGATTTGAGAGTGCTGAATTGGAGGGTGGTGGCAAGTTGAAATTTAAAATGGGGTTGTCAAAGAAGCTGTTACTGAGAGGGCCAGAGGAAGTGACAAAAGGGATTCTAGGCAGAGTGAACAAAAGTACTGCTTACCAGGGTAGAAGGAAGCCATAACTAAAATGTGTCAGGAAGTATTTGGAGGCCAGCAGGGCTTAAGCAGAACAACCAACAGAAAATAGAAGAAGATGAGTTCAGGCAGGGAATGAGGTCCAGATGAAGAAAAGCTTTTAGGTCATGGTAAGGACTTTGGCCTTTGACATGAGGAAAATTAGAAATAATTAGAAGTCTCAAGAAAAGAGTGATATCTGACTTAAGATTTCACAGAATCATTGTAGCCATAATGAGTAAGTATGAAAGTTGAAAGAACAGTTGGGAGGCTATTGCAAACCTGCTGGAGAGAGATCATGATGGCTTGAACCAGTGGGGATAGGGAGAAGTGGTCAGCTATTCTATATTTATATATTCTAAAATATATTTATATATTCTAAAAGCAGAACCTAAAAGATTGACCGTAGTTAAGAGAAAGAGGAGTAAAAGATGACTTCAAGTTTTTTGGATGGTCTTGCCACTGACTAAAAGAAAAAGAAGGCTGCTAGAATGAAGAGAGAGTTCAATTTGGATCATGTTCAGTTTGACAGGACTATTAGAAATCCAAGTGGAAAAGTCTGTTAGGCACCTGATATATGTATCTCGAGTTATGGGAGAGTTCTGGGGAGAGATATCTATTTTGGGAATAAATGTAGATAGAAAAAAGGAAACACTTCAACTTTTAGAGGTTGGAAAAATAATGAGGAACCCGCTAAGAAAATTGAGAAGAAGCTGTCAGTGAGGTGGGAGGAAAATAAGGAGAACATGTTGTCCTTGAAGCCAAGCAAAGATGATTTTTTAAAATTTTATTTTTAAAGAAGCTTTAGATTCCGTAAATGATACATAGAAAATATAGGAAGATTCTCATATACCCCACACCCTCCTCCTCCCATGCTTCCCCCATTAACAACATCTTTCATTAATGCTGTTACAATTTGTGAACACATATTGAAGCATTGCTACTAATCATGGTCAATAGTTTATAGTTTACACTTTGCACCACATTTTTATAGGTTTGGACAAATGGATAATGCCTGTATCCATCATCACAATGCCATTCAGAACAATTCCAAAGTCCCCAAAATGCCCCAGGTTACACCTATTCTTCCCTCCCCCTCCCCTTAGAATCTCTGGAACCACTGCCTTTCTATCAATGTTACAAGATCTTCCATTGCTAACAAAGATGATTATTTAAAGCAGAGCAATCAATTACTTCAGATGCTGCTGACACATCAAGGGTGATGAGGACAGAGGAATGCTACTAACATTTTCCATGCGGAAGGTACTGATGTCTTTGATAAAAAAAGAACAGTTTTTGTTGGTATGGGGTCAAGCACTTAATTTAAGTGAAATTAGGGACATGATATACAGATAACACCTTGAGGAACTGTGTGATTCACAGAGAGCAGTCAAATGATAGAAAGATCGAACCACTGCCAGCTATAAGCAATAGACAGACATTATTGGGGCAGAGGCAATGCTATGTGTTTACCAAACCTCATTTCCCTTTTCTGTAGGCATAGCATACACAACTAGACCCACTACGAGTGACTGGATTCCATAAATATGGATGAAAACAATGCATACCAATGCCAGGCCTACACTTCCAAAAACACCTCCTACCCACCTCCCAGCTCTTTCTCTTTCATACTTCTCTTTCATACTTTCATACTTCCCTTGGAGGTGGTGGGCCCACCTGTTTGAAGGTGCCTGAGTTCATGAATGACTGCATGGAGCAGAGTCCTGCTACCAACCCATGTAGAAGTTTACTGTGTTAAGCATATGATATTGGGGAGGGGACAAGGGTTCTTTTTCAGCTATTAGTTTACCATGATGTGGTAGTTTGAAGATTTTGCAGACCCCAGAAAATCTTGTCCTTAGGGCAATCCATTCCTGTGCATATAAACCTATTGTAGGTGGGAACTTTTGATTAAACTCTTTCAATTAAGGGCCTTTGATTAGATTTCTGGGTCCCGGGTGGGTCTTTTTTTAAAAAAACTAATTATTTATTTTTTATATTTATCTGCCTGCCCCCCCCCACACCATTGTTGTTTTGCACTCCGTGTCTATTCCCTGCGCCCATTTGTCTCCCTTTGTTGCATCATCTTGCTGCACCAGCCCTCTGTGGCGCGGATCTCAGCTCTCCACAGCACAGGGCCAGCCTGTCTTCGCCAGGAAGCCCCGGGGATCGAACCTGGGGCCTTCCATCTGGTAGACAGGAGCCCAATCACTTGAGCCACATCTGTTTTCCAAGGATGGGTCTTAATACTGCTGCTGGAGTCCTTTTTAATGCAGGAATAAAAAGCTGCACATACAGAAAAACACTGCAGAGACAGAGAGGGGCCCTTAAGCTGAGAGAGAAGGCTCCCGGAGCCAGAATATGAAGTTATCGGAATACAGAGGCTGAGAGGAGGCCACTCTAGCCACAAACGGAAGCCCTCAGACCTGGAGGAAAGGGGAGAGAGGAGCAGACAACAGCAGTTTGAGCAGAAAGTGTCTTCTGATGATTCTTGATTTGGACACCTTCACAGCCTCAGAACTATCAGCTTAAATCCCCATTGTGAAAACCAACCCATTTCTGGTATATTGCATTCTGGCAGCCTTTGACAAACTAAAACATAGGACCACCCAACCTTAAATTCAACCCTTTCAATTAAAAGAGTCCACAGAGCTCTAATTAAGATTGAGATTTCTTAATGGATTCAGGATTTTGGTAAGATTTCAATATTACTTAACAATTTCTGAACTTTACCTATATTGACCAAAAATTTACCTACAATCATAGCAGAAGATGCACAGATTTATAAATGGACAGTTTTTGAGTACTTCTTGAATTTTGGAAACTCTTTGCCTGTGTGTTTGATTGGATTTAATTTCTGATGGAAAACACCTGATCAATTATTCACTGGCCACTGATTAAAATCTACAGCTTTTTAATGGCATTCAAGGGCTTCTACAATCTGTGCCCAGAAATTTAGTTTACTATTTTGAGTTTCAAAATGCAGTTGTTTTCTCCCATCTCTACTGCCCAACAAACACTATTAAAAGTTTCTGCTAGTAGAATCAAAAATTAATGAGCACATTTCTTCTTCGATATAGTTATAAACTATGGATATAACTGTCAAAGGGACTAAGTTTTATTCATTTTATAACTCTCAATAAATCTTTGTTAACTTTTTCATTGATTTAAATTACTATAATAACCCAATACTTCAGGTAGTCTGGTTTTGAAAGAAAGCATTTTACATAATAAACATCAATTACTTGAAAAGACATTTCTGTGTGAAGATCACAGACAATCTGAAACTTTCAAATGCAGATTTTATAATGTCCATCCCAACCCTGGTGAAGCAATTGGAGTGGGATTTCAGCAGGAAAAAGACCATAGAATAATAGCTATCATTTTTTAAAGGTTGGACTTTATATCTGGCATTGTGCTTGTCACTTTATAAATACTTTATTTCCTTAATTCTGAGTTGCTGTGAATTGAAATATGCAACCTTCCCCCCTGGCGGCAAAATAAACGTTATTACTTTAAATGGAAACATCAATTGCCAGTAGCTTCCAGATTTCCAAAACCATTATAAGAGGGCGGGGGAGTGTGCTTCAGACTTGAGGAAATAGGTTGTTATCTCAAATCTCCATAACTACGCTGCCAGATACTGCGGCTCAGATGTAACCCGTCCAAGCTCACACATCTTGGAGGGAGTAAGTTGCGATTTGTATGGAGAGTTCCGACATTTGCGCCTGCTCTTTTTACATCTCCTACCGTCTCTCTTTCCCCTCCCTAACTCTTCAAATCCTAGACCATGATTGACAATTTATTTTGAATATGACTGTTCCCCTAATAAATTTAGGTTTGCTGAGTGGATATGTTTTAAGAAGTGGAAACAAATGTATTTTACTACATTAATGATTTTTAAATCTTCCTTATCCAATTCATACATTCAATGATTTTGAGCCAAGCATTTAAGGCTTGGTTGAATCTGAAGATAATGTTAACACTTTGTCAAGCATTTGAATTGCTTCCAGCATATTGTAGTGTAATCCTCTGTCCACAAACATCCCTTCATTATTGCCTAATTACATGCAAATTTCATAAAATGAATGAGCTTTAAGGACTTGTCAATCTGTCATCCTAGGAACCACTGAAACATTTTGACTGCTAGATAAATAATCAGCAATAATCACACTATGCAAATTTGATATTTTCTGTACAATTATCTGAAACCATAAATAACTGGACACAAAGACATTTGGCATTCTCTCCATGAGACTTGACCTACAGAGATTTTTTCCCTTTTTCCTCTTCTAACAAATGTGCTAGTGCTTTTTTTCCTTCGTCTTCTAATTCCAACTGTGCAAATGTACCCAGTGGAAAAATTAGGAGTACATAAATGCAAAGAGACTTTTGTTTATTTTTATTTGGAGTGTGTTTCCCCTTGGCAAACATTTAATGTTTTCATTTAATTTTTGCTTTTTGTAATTTTCACCTCCTCTCTCTTGGAGTTTTTGGATTTGTTTTGTTTTTTTCCCTCACTAGTGAAGAGAATACAGGTGGAGCACATTCACTGCTATTTTGTTTTGTTCAAATATATTTTCTCCAAATTCTGCATCTTATTCAAGATTTTCCTCTCTAATCCATTTCTGGAACATCTAATACACATCAGGCTCTTAAAAACATCCGATATTGGAGGGCTAATTACCATCCTCTAGCTAAACTTGGGGAAACCTATAAATAGACTCCTTCTGGGAATTCACCAGATCTACAGCTGAAACTGTAATCTCTCGTGGTCAGTGCATGGGGCCCTCTTAGATTTTGAGGACCATCCTGTCCTCTGCACTTGTTTCATAAAAGTAGGCTGATCCTGTTGAATTAATTAACAAAGCTCTTTAATATATTTATTATAATGAACTCCCAAAGTGAACAGCAGTGAAGCATTCAGGGGCCGTGTTTAGCCTTGCATTGTGCTCAATGTCTTCAAATAGGTATAGCTAAGGCATTTCACAAGTTTGGTTGTTTTGTGGGGGTGGAGGGATGTTGAAGTCCAATTAAAACCATTGCAATTATTTTTTAAAAACTTGAATGATAGACTGATTAATTGCTGGAAGAGAGACTTGCTGGTTATCTTGTACTAAGTCACCAGTTATGAGTAGAAATGAGAGGAAAACTTGCTTCTCTGGTTTGTTAATGGCTGGGCTCATTAACTGAAATAAATCCAGCATGCCACTTATTTTTAACTGCTAAAGAATCATCTGATATGAATGTAGGGGATTATTTTTTAAATTTCAAGATATATAGACAAATAAAGCACTTTGGTTGATTTCACTTAGAAGGATAATGAAAGAGTACCATTCACAAACTTGGAATTTAAAAACGATTAATAAAGTGCTTTGCACCACATCCACTCATTTTCTGCTGTAAGTGAGGCCATCAATCAATTGAAAACAAGCCTGACTCATTGATACTATTACTATCTCTAAGCTCTGCTAAACATGAAAGTATAGATTACATTTGTTTCTGTTTTTCAAAGCAAAATGTTAACTAGGCAGTTTTTAATGCTGAAGACAGACAACCAAGAAGGAGGAGGTAATGGTACCCCTGATTTACATTATGCTTCAACTCAAACAAGTGCTTGGCAACTTGGGGAGACAAAATGAAGCTCACTTGATATGTAGCTGTCAAGTTCAAAACTAGCTCACGGCAGCCCTCTTCCATGAGCGATCTTCCTGGAATTATTGTCTTTCATTCTAGTTTTCAGCATTCCAACAGCACATTCAATGCAAGTGTGTCACAATGTGCATTTGCAAATTGTTTCAAGACCTGAGAGTAACATTCTCAAGAGATAAAATGTGAATTTGTTAGAAGAGGAAGATGAAATATGTTTCATCAAATCCAACTTTACAAAATACATAAAACTTTCCATACGGGTGAGGTAGAGAAATGAATGTTCAGAGGTTACAGCATACCAGTGTTATTTAATCCTAGAAGAATGGCTTTGAGGACACCTATAGATATGTATAATTGTTATAGTGCATGTTCTCAGTGAAGTATATTTGCAATTTGTACCATTACTATTTTATGTTCTGTGTTTGAAATATTAAGAGGTAAGCATAGCAGTTTAATTGTTTCTTTATACAACACATTTTGGGGGAAGATTACAGTGTGTATTTCACAATTGCTAGTAAGTAATAGTGTTAAATATTATAAAATACTATGCTTTGGCTTTATACTAATTAATATTGGAATTTAGAATATGTGCTTTTCTAAGCTTGTCTAAGAGATCCACTACGGAGTATAAATTGTTCACAGATGCCTTATCTACAGAACTCTTCCTATAGGTTTGCTGTCATTACAAACGGATGCTTTATAACCTAAATGTGCACACGTCTGGCTGAAAGTTTGAGTAATAGCCTAAGAATGTCTCCTGTGTGCATGTGCATGTACATGTGTATATGCACATGCATGTGTGTGGGAGTACTTCCTGGGATTCTAGGTTTGAGTTAAACCCGAACCAATTTGGTATTAGAAAATTTCAGCTCCTAAATAAGCAATGCAAATTGGCACACAGTTACTTAAGCTTTTTAGATCAAAAACACCAAAGAAACAAACAACTGAAAGAACCAACCTCCCGGTTTGTATCTATATTGTTTCTATAGCCCAGGTTCTGGTGTATGCTGACATAATTGCAGTCAGTGTTCTAGGGAGGGTCAAAGGGGCTAGAAAAGGTATGGGTGTTCAGATAGGGTATACTTAAGAAAAATGGTCTGCAATTAAATTTGAAAAAGGCAGGCTTTATTTTTGCTTATGCTATTTAAAGCATACTCTTCTTATTCTCTGAGTCATAAGAAAGTAATATTGATCACACATTTTTTGAAATGAAGTCTTTTCTATTTTATTTTTTCTGATCCTGTTCTTGAGGATATGTTACTGAGTTTTTAAAAAGATTTCATGTCATAATAGGGAATACATTCTCCTTCATCCTTTGCCCTCCCGGGAAGTCAGGGTACTGATTGTCTTTTAGGGCTTCCCCTCCAATGGACTTCTTGCTGCACTGGAAGCCACCACACCTAGATCTTTTGTTTTGCTACTGCTATGTTTAGATAATTGGACAGATAATTGTGCCATGCAGGTTTTTTTTTAAAACCCGTAGATGAAAAATTACCAATGAAACTGTGCGTGTATGTGCGTGCAACATAAAAATACAGTAGCACCTAAGGAGCTTAAATCTTGGTTCCTGTAAACTGCAAATTGATGTAGTATTAATAAAAAAAAAAAAACCCAATACACAATAAAAATAAATAAATAAAGTGAAAAAAGGTGAAATATTCTCCTTTTTGGTATTTGTATTACAAGTTTATCTTGAATATAGCATAGCTTAGGTGAGTTATTTTTAACTTACTTGTTACTTGCAGTCATTTAAAAGTCATGACTATGACCTACCTTGCTTTATTTCCTTTCATTTACTTTAAAATGTGCCATTAATAATAGTTATGATTTCTTTTTATAAAGGATCAGAACAAGACACTTTTTTTCTGTAAAATGGAACATACCTCCAGAGAAGTGCAAAAACAATCTAAGAATAACAATGAAGCCAAGGTCCACGTAACCACACTCTGACTCTCCTTACGAGCTCCCACACGCCCCTGCCCACACGCTTCTCCAGAGGTATTGGACTGTGCTGGTTGTATAACTATTTGCTTGCTTTTCTTAAGATCTTTTTTTTTCTTTTTACATATTTATGCATCCCTAAATAATAAAATCCCTAGTTTGCTGGTGCATTTAGAAAATCAGTCCATGGCCCCTTGAAGTCAGTGAAATCTAGTGGTTACAACCTGGTCATCTCCTCCACCAAGGTGGAGGGAAGACTGAAGACTTGCCTTGACACCCTTCCCTGACACCTGCTTTAGGTGCAATCTTATCTTATTTTACTGAGCTCTGGTATCTTCAGGGAAGGAATAATTTCTTATAAAAGGGATTTAAAAAAATCAAATGAGATAATACCAACAAAACAAGAGTAAAAGACCAGGCATAGTAAAGAGTATGTCATAGATCCAGTCCTCAGTGACAAAATCTAAGAGCAGCATTGGCCAAAGAGTATAAGTCCAGAGACAAATGACTGGGATGGTTGACCCTTGGAGTACACAAATAAGGTGATCATAAATGCTCTTTCTTTCAATATCTGAAAATTTTTTGTGGAGGATGGCCTAATTGATCTTGTTTCAAATGGCAGCCCCATGAGCAACGGCTCAAATTTTTTTGGCAGTTGATTGATGAGCAGTATAAACTTTCAGAATTCTGGAAAAATGATAACTATCCAAAAAGACAATGTAGTGATGAAAGCATGGGTATTGGAATCAGATGGACCTCATTTTAGATCTTGATTCTATCCCTTGTTGGATGCATAAATTTAGGCAGGTCCTTGAATATCTCTAAACTTATGCTAATGGGGGTAAATACTTCTGTACTGCCTTTGGATTAAAAGAGGAGAAAATATATTAAAAGAATCAAGGGCCAGATCTGACACAAGTTCCCTGTGCTATGAAGCACTCAAGATGTACATGACCACAGATGCTTGGAAGAGCAGGAGTCACATTTGTCTTGTTCACCATTGTATTCCTTGTCCTAACACTTAGCAGGTTCTCACTTACTATATTTATACTATATAAAAGAATATAAGAAATGTTTGCTTTGAGTTGAGGTTAAAATGGATGATATTATACAATTCCTTCCTACCTTAAAAATCTGCAATTCTTGGATTAGCTCAGCCTGATTGGGAAGGTGAAAAACCCAAAAGGAGGAGCTTTATCGAGATACACCATTCTTTAATAAAACAGAGCTGTGAAACCTCACCACTATCCTTCTTCTGAACCTCAGTCTTAAGCATCCTTGTTCTCAAGCTACGCTTTAGGACAATAGTTCTGAGGGGCTTCTAAAATTCCCCATGCCAGGCCACAGCCAAAACCAATTAAATGAGAATCTCTGAGTGAGGGACCCAGGCATCTGTAGATGTTTTATTTTATTTTTTTAATCAATAATTTTTAAGCAGTTTTGTTGAGATATATTCACATACCATACAATCTATACAAAGTGTGCAATCAGTGACTTTTAGTGTAATCACAGTACTGAGCAATCATCACATAAAATTTTAAAATAATTTCATTACTTGCAGCAGTTTGATATTACTGACGAATTCCAAAAATAAATATTGGATTATGTTTGTAAATTTATCTTTTTCTCTGGGAATATTAGAGTGTACTGGATTCAAAAGTTTTACTTTTACTTGATTAAATAATGATTAAAGTTTTGATTGGTCCATGTCAGTAGGATGTTTCATCCCTGCTCCCTTGGTGGGTGGGGACTCACAGAGAAACCTCACCACAGAGATGGGAGATTGGAGTTTTGATATTGGAGTTTTGATGCTGGAGTCTTGAGCTGGAGCCCCAGGAAGTAAACACACAGAGGAGCTTGGTCGTGAGCAAAGAGAGAAAGCTCCATGAAGAAAAACAAGCTGTTCACCTAATAGTCTATATCTGGCTTTGTGGAGAGATCCTCGAGAGTCTTATAGTCTACAGTTGACTCAGAGGACCTGTGCCTGGAAAGAAATGAACCCTGAGGAGAGAGGAACCCAGGAAGCCTGCACCCTGGCAGATGTCGGCAGCCATCTTGCTCCAACACATAGCAAAAGGCTTTGGTGAGGAAAGTAATTTATGCTTTATGGCCTGGTAACTGTAAGCTTCTATCCCAAATAAATGCCCTTTAAAAAAGTCAGCAGATTTCTGGTATTTTGCATTAGCACCCCTTTGGCTGACTAATACATTACTCCAAAAAGAAAAACTCCATACACCCCAATCCCTCTTTAATTTAATTCCATCTTTATAAATTGATACTTATATTTTATATAAGTGGAATCAGACAATATGTAATACTTTGTGTCTGATTTCTTCCACTTAGCATAATACTTCCCCCTACCCCCATATTAACATCTTGTAACATTAACATACATATGTTCGGTTTCAAAGAAAAACAGTCTTACATATGCAATATTACCCATATTCATATTTCATATGAGATTTTACTATGCTATACAGTCCTGTGTTACAGTTTTTAGCTTTTCTTCTAGTAATATACATGACCTTTGACTTTCCTTTTTGACCACTGTCATACCCAAATGATAGCACTGCTAGTTACAAACACCATAATATGCTTTAACCATTTCTATTCATTTCCAAAGCTTTATAAAGAATCTTTTTAACCATTCTGAACAGATTAACCCTCAGCTTTCCATTCTCTACTCTCCTTTCATTTTTGGCCTATATTCTAAATAATTGCATAGGTTTACACTGTATGTTTAGTTCATAATAGCACAATCATACAGTATTTGTCCTTTTGTGTATGACTTGCCTCACTCAAGACAATGTCCTCCATGTTCATCCATGTTGTCATATGCTTCACGGCTTCATTTCTTCTTACCACTGCATAATATTCCATCATGTTATATACCACAATTCGTTTATACATTCATCAGTTGATGGACACCTGGATTGTTTCCAACTTTTGGCAATCATGAATAATGCCACTATGAACATTCATGTTGCAGGTGTCTCTATGTGACTCTACGTTGAGTTCTTCTGGGTATGTACTTTGCAATGGTATTGCAAGGTCAAATGGCAAGTCTACATTTAACTTCCTTAGGAACTGCCAAACAGTCCTCCCCAGTAGTTGTGCCATTCTACATTCCCATCAAGAGTGATGAAGTATTTATTTTTCCACATCCTCTCCAACATTTACAGTTTTCCAACTTTTTAATAGCAGCCAGTCTAATAGGTGTGAAATGACATCTCATTGTAGTTTTGATTTGCATTGCCCTAATAGGTAGTGATGTTGAATATTTTTTCATGTGTTTCTTCACCATTTGTATCCCTTCTTTGGATATTTGTCTTTTCAAGTCTGCTGCTCGTTTTTTAAAATCAGGTCATTTGTCTTTTTATTGTTGAGTTGTATGATCTCTTTGTATATCATAGATATTAAACCCTTATCAGATATGTGATTGCCAAATATTTCTCCCATTGAGTCAGTTGCATTTTCACCCTTTTGACAAAGTCATTTGAGGTGCACAAGTGTTTAATTTTGAAGAGATCCTATTTATCTATTTTTTCTTTTGTTGCTTGTGCTTTGGGTGTAAGGTTTAAGAAACTACTGTCTACCACAAGATCTCAAAGATGTGTTCCTATACTTTCTTCAAGGAGTTTTATGGTTGTTGCTTTTATATTTAGGTCCTTGACTCACTTTGAGTTTATTTTTGTATAAGGTGTGAGATAGGGCTCTTCTTTCTTTCTTTTGGATATGGCTATCCAGTTCTCCCAGCACCATTTGGTGAACTGACTCTTCTGGCCCAGCTAGGAGGGTTTTATCACCTTGCCAAAGAATCACTTGATTGTAGATGTGATTGTAGATATTTTCGAGTTCTAAATTTGGTTCCATTGGTCAATGTGTCTGTCTTTATGCCACTACCATGGTTTCTTTTTTTTTTTTAAACCACTGTAGCTACATAATATGTTTTAAAGTCTGGAAGTGAGTGTCCTCAAACTTCATTCTTTTTTAAGATCTTTTTGTATATTCGGGGACACTTACCTTTCCACATGAATTTGGTATTTGTTTTTTCCACTTCTACCAAAAAGGCTGTTGGGATTTTTATAGGGATTTCATTGAATCTGTAAATCAATTTGGGTAGAATTGACATCTTAGCTATATTTAGTCTTCCAATCCATGAACATGGAATGTCCTTCCATTTATTTAAGTCTTCTTCAGTTTCTTTTAGCAATATTTTGTAGTTTTATGAATATAGGTCTTTTATGTCCTTGGTTAAGTTTATTCCTAAATATTTGAATGTTTTAGTTGCTACTATAAAGGGAATTTTTTTTCTGATTTCTTCCTCAGATTGCACATCAGTAGTGTATAGAAATGGCATTGATTTTTGCATATTCATTTTGTATTCTGCAACTTTGCTGAACTCATCTGTTAGTTCTAGTAGCTTTTTTTGTGGATTTTCAGGAGATTCTAGATATAGGATCTTATCATCAGTAAATGATGGAAGTTTTACTTCTTCCTTTCCTATTTGGGTACCTTTTATTTCTTTGTCTAGCCTAATTGCTCTAGCTAGAAATAGTAGCACAATATTGAATAACAGTGGTGACAATGGACATCCTTGTCTTGTTTCTGATCTCAGTGGGAAAGCTTTCAGTCTTTTATCATCGAGTACTATGCTAGCTGTAGGTTTTTCATACATGCACTTTACCATATTGAGAAAGCTTCCTTTTATTTGGGGGTGTTTTTATCAAGAAAGTGTGCTGTATTTTTGTCTTTTCTGCATCAATTGAGAGAATTAGGTGATTTTTCTTCTTCAATTTATCAATGTGGCTTATTATGCTAATTGATTTTCTTGTGTTGAACCACTGTTGCATACCTGGGATAAAACCCACTTGATCATGGTATATAATTCTTTTATTGTGCTTTTGGATTCTATTTGCAAGTATTGTGTTGAAGATTTTTGCATTTATATTCATTAGAGATATTGGTAATTTTCTTTCTCTCTCTCTCTCTCTCTCTCTCTCTCTCTCTCTCTCTCTCTCTTTCTTTCTTTCTTAGTATCTTTATCTGGTTTCAGTTTTAGTTTGGTAGCATTCCTTCCTGTTCAATTTTTTGGAAGAGTCTAAGCAAGACTGGTATTAGATTATCTTTGAAGGATTGGAAAATTCACCTGTGAAGCCATCTGGCCCCAGGGCTTTTCATTTTTGGGAGGTTTTTGATGATTGTTTGAATCTCTTCATTTGTGATTGGTTTGTTGCAGTCTTCTATTTCTTCTAAGGTCAGCATAGGTTGTTTGTTTCTAGGGATTTGTCCATCTCCTCTACATTGTCTGGATTTTTGGCATACTGTTGTTCATAGTATCCTCTTGTAATCTCTCCTTATTTTTGCAGGGTCAGTGGTAATGCCCCCTCTTTCATTTCTGATATTATTTATTTTCTTTTCTCTATTATTTTTCCTTGTTAGTCTAGCTTAGGGTTTGTCAATTTTTTGACCATCTCAAAGAACCAACTTTTGGTTTTGTTAATTCTTTCTATTCTCTTCTCCTTCTGGGGACACCGATAACACGAATGTGCATTTCACATTGTCCTTCAATTCTCTGAGACTCTGTTCCATATTTTCCATTCTCTTCTCTTTCTGTGCTCCTGTCTTTTCCAGTTCAGATGCTCTGGCTTTGAAATCAGTAATTCTGTCTTTAAGCAATACAAATCTCCTATTATGTGCCTCTAATGTATTTTTAATCTCATCTACCTTGCCTTTCATTCCCATAAGACCTGTTACTTTTCTTTGCAGACTTTCAAATTGTTCTTTATGCTCTCCCAGTGTCTTCTTAATAGCCTGTATTTCTTTACTCATATTTTCTTTAAATTCCTTGAAGTGGTTTAGGATAGTTATATGATTATCACTAATTAATTGTCTTGAATCCTGTATCTCTTCAGGATATTTAGTTTGTTTTTTTGGCTGGGCCATCTCTTCCCGTTTCCTAGTATGGCTTGTAATTTTTTGTTGATGTCTAGGAATCTGAATATGTTGGTGAATTTACTCTAGTGGCCAATTTTCTCTCTTGTCTATTTTTTTGTTTTTCCCCACAGGTCTTTTTTGGATATTTGGTTTAACTTATTCTAAATCTTTAAAATTGCCTGGCTTAAATTTTGAAAATCGGGCCAGGGACTCAGTAGTAGGGGGTATATTTTCTCCCAGGGTTTGGATACAGGAAGCACAGAGAACCGTTTTTGTCCATGCAATTTCTAGACCAGTCAGCAGATGGCACTCATCAGCTCACACTTCCACAGAGGTGTTTTAGTCTTGGCCTTCCTGTGTTCCTATGTTGGATTTCCAGATTGGAGATTCAATGTGGGCTCTGCTGGCTGAATTCACTGAAGAAATGCATGCTGACCTACCTTTCCTTTTCCCTTGGGACAGCTGACAGGGAGGAAGATACCTGTGTCTGTCTCAGTCTGCTGCAATCAGGTAGGAATTTTACACCAGCTTAATATCTTAGAGGTGGGGGAGGGGAGATCTTCATGACTGCTATGGGGGCTTGGTAACTCATGTTTGTCATTTCAGCTTCTTTGTCTCTCTGTCTCTCACCCTGCTATGTAGCACTGTCCTGGTCTGCTGACCCCCAAAGCAGATCCCTTGGACAGCTTTTGACTCTTTCTCCATTGTTTTTGGGAGAGCATTTGGCTCTTCATGTTAGTCTGTTGCCGTCTTCCCATAATCCCCACCCATCTTTGGTTTAAAAAATTCACCAGGTTATTTCGCTGGGCAGCCAAGCTTGTAGATCAGGATTTTATAATTTTCTAAATGCCAGGTCCTGTGCCAAGTGTTGGGCAAAAAGCCACAAAGGTCCTGCTTAAAGTGCTGGAAATTGCCTCAAAATCCCATCCATGGCACATGCTACAGGTGTTGTCTATTATCACCAATGAGTGGTCAGTCCCTGCAGGGTAATTTTCTTTGTCTTTCTGCTCTAGTCTCTGGAAAATGTGACATAGATGTTCATACATGGGCCTCAAATGCATTTTGAAATATATATATTTTTAACTACATAAAGGCTATTTTAATACATTTTGATTTAAGGTACCATAAAAGGCTCCACAGGCCATATAGGCAGATATGTATATGGAATTATTTAAGGGGTGCTGGAGAAGTCCTTTGATGCTAGCATCTCTACTTTAAAAATTGTGGCATCAAAATTTTGGCATTAATCGTTACGTATCATTTAGGCATTTGTGGTCAAATAACACAAATAATTATGTGACTTTCATTCCAAAGGGCACTTTGTAGGGAATCTGAAATGAAATGATTAATGAAAAAAAGCTTAATAAGTTGGAAATATTTATTAAAATGTAAGCCATTGCTGATGCTGTTAATTAGTTTATCATATTCATGATGACAGGGACTAGAGAATGAAATATAAATCAGGTAGACTTCGATGGAAGGTCGAAGGCTGGGGCTCTGGTGGGCCATGGAGGAGAACCCTGAGGCAGAGTTGCCAATAGAGAGGGAGGGAAGGAAAAGAAGCTAAGGAGGGGAATAAAGCAACAGCATGGCAATGCCGAAATCTGAACATTTTTATTCTGCTTTTCTCCAGTCTTGTGAATATCTCTTTTAAAATTGGAGTTCCCTTGCATTGAATTGAGGACGCACTACTCCATTTGTATTCACTCTGACTAAGGACTGTGACTCAGTTGAATTTGGATATATGGTAGGTCCTAATTCTCTCTTAGTTCTGACAGTCTTCTTTATTATTGATGAAGCACTTCTTGGATTCAGCTGCCTGAATCCCTCTGCTGTGATTGTGCATATGTCATTGGTTCTCAAAATTGGGCTGAGAATCATCTGCGGATTAAAAAAAAATGGAGACTAGACCCCTTTGCTCCATAACAGGCCTCCTGAAAAAAGAATTTCTTTTTATGGAGCCTGGAAAGCTGCATTTTAACAAGCCCCCCAGCTGTATCTGATGCATATGATGGTATGAGAACCATTGGCTTAAGACTAAATTATAATATTTATCTCTAATACTTAGTAAACACATCTGGTTCCAAAATTTAAAATGTCCATAATGAAATGCAGCACCTACATTTATCCCATTCCTGGGAACAGTCAGTGTTAGTGATTTCTGGTAACACTTCATCCAATTTTAAGATTGCAATCTCTACTTGCATTTTATTTTCACTTGCCAGGCATTCCTTTGCACATCTTCATATTTTTGTACATTCTAATCATTTATTGTATGTGTGTGTGTTTGGAGTGAATGTTTGGAGAGCCTCTTGTATAATACAGTATGTCTCTGGATTTTGCTTTGAAATCCAATGAGAGTCTTTTAAAAGTTTCATGGACTAACAGCATATATATATATAAATTTAATTTAATAGTGTATATTTTTATTTTTTTCTCTAGGTAATATCTAATGAACAGTGACAAAATTATTTTAAATCTACTTCATCACCAACTTAAAAATATCATCCGTTGGCTTCTTATTATATATAATGTTTCATTATTAAAATTATTTATTTTGGTGATAGTAAAAAAATGCTCTTGGAGATGGGGGATACTCTTAAGTGCTGATGTATTTATACCCCAGCTGGCTCAATGATTGGATCTTTTTTAAAACATAACCATTCAATGAAACCTCAATGGACATGAACCAGTTGAAAAGCAAAAAACGATCTATTGGAAAAAGTGGCCTTGGGAGTCCTAAAGACTTGGGTTCTGCCATTTGCAAGCTGTCTCATCTTGGGAGGATTAAACCACATCTCTACATATTCTGTAAAATGGGGATTGAGTGCCCTGCTCTTGTGAATGAATTATCACAGGTCCCTAACACCTTTGTATATATGTGTACCCTGTTTTCATCAATTAGGCAGGTGAGAAGGGTCATCCTTATCTCTGAAGAAAGGCCATGGCTGTACTAAGTGGTGTATACAATGAAGGAGGAGCAAACTCAATACATTCTTTTCACCAAATTTTTTTCATGTGAGACCTAGATAGGGATTGTTTTTGCTCTTTCAGAATGGGAGGCCCCTGAGGCTCCATTACTGATTGAAAATACCTGATTACAGTCAAGTAAGAGATTATTGTTATTGAACAAATATTTATTCTCTGTATTGGAAATTGGTGCTACTGACTGTTTCCTTTACGTATTGCTGGGTAACAAGTGATCCCAACCTTCAATGGCTTAAAACAACATCATATCTGAAATTTAGTTAGAGCTCAACACAAACAGCTCATCTTTGCTCCAATTGGCGCCAACTGGGATAGCTCCAAATCTGCTAGCCGGAATCATCTGAGGGCTTGCTCACTTCCGTGGCTGGCTGTGGAGGCTGGCTGACAGCTGGCACCTCCGCTCTGCCTGTGGCTGGCAAACCTACACATGGCCTTCCTATGTGGCTACTTGGCTTCTTGACAGCATAGTGGCTGGTATCCAAGGGGCATGTGTTCCAAGAAAGAGAACTAGATAGAAGGAATATTGCCTTTCCTAACTTAGCCTCTAAAGTCATACTATGTCATTTCTGCTACATTCTATTAATTACAAACCAGTCATTAAGGTAGGCTATATTCAAGAGGATGGGGGTTAGCCCTTATCTTTAAAAGAAAACTTTATTCTTAAAGAAGTTTTACATTACAGAAAAGTTACATCGAACATATAGAGCATTCCCATATACACCACCCCCTCCCCCAAGCCCTCATCTTTTGATTAGAAGAGTGCCAAAGAATTTAAGGAAATGTTTTAAAACCACAACACTGACCTCTTTTCAGTTGGCTATATGCTTTAAACTGTTTTTTGTTGTAGGGTCTGCAGGCTTGTGGGTTCAACAAACCTTCTTCATCTTCTAGAAACCAAGTTGTTCACATCTATAAGAAAAAGACAGGCAGGGGGTTAGGGGTATGTCCAGTTTGAGACCGATGAGTGGTTATTTTTTTATTATTATTATTAGAGAAATATACAGGCTTACACTGAAATAAAATGTTCTACTTTGATGCCATTAGCATCAAATTCTAACTGTATGACCTCTGTGTCTCCCGGGCAAGGATTTTGCCTGTGTGCTCTCAGAGCAACAGAACTTTTAATTTTCCTGGTGCTTTTAATGGGGGAATGGATACCATGGGGAAAGAAAATTTAGACTGATTTTCTTAGAAGTTAGTGGCAGAAATAGTATCAGAACCTGTGTTAAAGTTCTACCAAAGTCGTAAGGGATGTATAAATAATGGTTATTCTTTTATTTTTGCCTTAAAATTCCAGAAACTCAAACAAATTCTGTGTATTTTTATGGGATCAATTGATTGAATATTAGAATATAGTCAAAAGATGTGTGTATATATATTTGTATACAAATATAAATACCTACATAAATGAACATAGGTTTATTTCTGTGCACATTAGTTACGTAGATGTATGTATATACATGCATAATTCAGAGTTTCATCAAATCTTTTGAAAAAGTATTTAAGTAAGTTAATAAGTAAGTAGAAAAATAAATAAATGAGAATCGAGCAAATGCTTAGGAGAAGAAAAAAATTACTTTTTTTATATAGGCTTATAGCATCTATAAGGTAAACAAACTGATATTAAATTGACATAGTTAAAATGCACTTGTGGGGAAGTGGATATGGCTTGGGCAACTGGGCTCCGGTCTGCCACTTGGGAGGTCACTGGTTCAGATCCCAGTGCCTCCTAAAGAAGACAGCTGGTGCGACAGGCAAGCATGGCAAGCTGACACAACAAGAAACACAAGAAGGAAAAACAGTGAGAGACACAACAAAGCAGGGAACAGAGGTGAATCAAGTGATTAGGCACCTCCCTCCCACACCAGAGGTCCCAGGTTTGGCTCCCGGTGCCTCCTAAAGAAACAAGGAAGACAAGGAGACAGAGCAAGTGAGAAACCAACAAGAGTGTGGGGAGAAATTTTTTAAAAAAACTAAAAAAAATGCACATGTGGCTGCTTGGTTTTCCTTTAGGAATGATAGAATAATATCAATAATAGTATACAATAATTTCTGATACTTTTCTGTCTATCTTACTGGACTATGAATCCCTCTCTCATCCTTGGAGGAGTAGAGGATGGGTGGTAAGTTGTAAGGGGAGTTACCCTGCTTAGCAGTCATACAGACCTGAGTTCAAGTTCTGCTTTGATCACTTCCCAGTTTTGTGATCTTGAGTAACTTACCTTGAGCTGCTATTCTTTTATCTGTAACACTGGGCTAATAAAAATTTAGCAAAATGTAAGGATAAAGTGAAATAATATGTGTGCCATCTAGTTTGTAGGAAACAATCAATGAATTACTGTTTCTAATCACAGAACCTCAGGCAATAATGTGTCCCTAAAAAGATTTGTTGACTAAGAGGCTAACTGAATAAATCATATACAAATTAAAGCTCACTAGCATGTATAGAAAATGAAAATTCCCTAAATGTCATCTGATCTGAAAACGGTTTTGTGTTTTTTCCTTTTTATAGTTTCAATTAGAATCACTGTCCAGGTCCTGCTCATTATCCTTGTTTAAGTCTTATTCTAAAGGATAAAGACTTTATCACACACCATTGCAGCAGAGCAACTTGAGTTTTCACAAATATGTCTAAATTGGATTTTTAATTTAATAAGACAATAAGGATCAATAAATCAATACATGTAAAATGGCTACAATCCCAGAAGTCCTTTGGCTAATTCACCTTCTTTCAGATATGTCTTCCTAGGTTATTAAAAGAAATCAAGTCTGTGTGTTTTCTGTCTTTGTGGAAAAGACGTGGAGAGGCATGTTGAAGTCGGTGTAAAGCGTCTGCAGTTTCTGAAGAGAAAGCCTGCTCTGCCCGCTGGGTTCCTGGGGAATGCCTTTCTTCCAACCCTGATTTCAGACACTGCCTCTGTTGCAACTCGGTTTACCCCTGACTGTCCTGAAGGTCTCAGGGACGCCCGCGACGTTGATGGTGTTCTCCTCCCACTTCCCCGCTCCTCAATTTGTAATTAAATCATGCATTTTTATTTTGCAGAAACTGATTAAAGCCCATAAGTACACCTCTCAAAGGCCTCTCTCAAAAGGGATCTAAGCATTGTTTCCAGCCGTGGAACATGGGATCTTGCGCTGGAATGCCAGAGATGCTGTTAGCCATCAAGGAAAGCACTCCACATTTGGTCACAGCTGTGATGGCTGTGACAGTCAATGGCACAAATGTGGTCCATGTAGCTTCTTAGGTAACTCATCTTTACATCTTCCTGTGGTGCATCTTTACATCTTTCCAAATGCTAATTATATTTTCTACCTTAAATAAACAAACAAAAGCAAATAAATTTCCTCTCTTCTGAGTTTCTTTTTCCTCCACCCCTCACCCAGACTCATGCTTACCACTGTATTTCTTCCCACTCTTGCTCTCCCAGCCCCTTCCTTATTTTGCCCCCGGGCAGTTACCCCAGGGCATTGCTGCCACTGCTTGTTTGCGGGTGGGTGGGTTGTTTGTGCATAAATATTTAAGATCACCCTTTTCCATTTGCAGAGCCCATTCTGGAAATGGAGATGATCCCAGGTTATGCTGACCTTAGCTCTCACTGACATCAAAAAATCGGCTGGATGAAGATGAGGGCACCCCAAGGATATCACTAGCTTGCAGAAGCTTTCCCTCTGTAATGGTCAGTGTTTCAGATTGCCTAATTATTGCATTTTCACCCAGGTAGTTGTTGTGATGAACACAGGGGAAGACATTGAGAGGCTCTCCTATTGTTTTAACTTCACAGAGAAAATGGTACAATGACTTTGGCTTTTCTTAGAATTCCCCTACATGTCCAGAATTGTGAACATTTAAAATGCTTTTTCAATCATTTAAAACATATGGTTGGTTGATGGCTAATGATTTTTTTTTCTGCCAACTGCACCTGAGTTTCCAAGGTAGGATTAAGTTTTTATTGAAATAACAGGGTTTCTTTGGTGACTTTTCATCATGGTGTGTTTGGTATAAATATTGTGTAAGTTGGTATTATTCACAGACAATATAAGGGGATAATGTAGCAGTTGGTATTATTTATGAATTCCAAAACAGATATTGGATTATGTTTGTAAACTGATCTGTTCCTCTGGGTGTATTAGAGTGTATTATCTTCAGAGGTGTCACTTTTACTTGATTAAATAAATAATGATTAAGGGCCACATCAGTAGAATGTTGAGTCCCTGCCCCCTTGATGGGCAGGGACACACAGAGAAAATGACAAGGCACAGGAGTTAGTTGGAGTTTTGATGCTGGAGACCCAGGAAGTAAACACACAGGAGAAAAACAGAGGGGTAGAGACAGCTCCATAGACATGGCTGAAGCCCTGGGGAGAAAGAGCACCTCGTAGTCTACAGCTGACCTTGTGGAGAGAACAGAACAGCTGAGCCCACAGAGAAATGAGCCCCAGGAAAAAGACCAGATGTATCCCAGCCTATAGTTGAAGAAGCTGGGACCATAGACACTTAAGAGGAAGAGGAAGGCTGGATGTCGGCAGACATCTTGCTCCAATATGTGGCAATGGACTTTGGTGAGGGAAATAACTTATACTTTATGGCCTTGTGACTATAAGCTTCTACCCCAAATACGTACCCTTTATAAAAAGCAACAGATTCTGGTAATTTACATCAGTACCCCTTTGGCTGACTAACACGATATTGGCAAAAAATAAAAATAATAATAATACAACCTTATTTTTCTAATAGAAAAGAAAAAACCAAGGGCAATGGAAAATTATGAAAATGGTGACGTTTATGAGAATGAGTTTTATAAAATTGGGACTGTTGGCCTTAAGAGAGGAGTAAGCTGTTCATAGACTTCTTATGAATGTTTGGGTTTCCCCAGATAAACGAACAAAAGAAACTGCAAGAAATGAAATGTCCAGTTAGCCAAAGGTATTGGGCTCTGGAAAAGAAAGAGAAACAAATAAATCCAGTTCAACATCTAGTTTAAATTTCTCTTACCATTCTGAAAAGATTTATATAGAGACTTCCTATTATAGACTCTACTTTTCTCTGAGGACAGTTATTTAATCACCTCCCATCCTCCAACAGCCATCTGTTCTCCAGGACACATTGTCCCAACACATTTCATCTTTTACATTATCCATATTTGTATTCACACATTATTTTTTTCATAAACTTAAAGAATATGATTCCCTCCCCAAATCTATAGCCCCTTCTTCTGTAAGAAAAACTGTAGGGAGAGCAGTATCTATTAAAGTCTCATAGGCTACCAAGAGATGTGGAGTTTTCTACTATCAAATTAAGAATGAAGCAAACAGGATATCTATTAAGAAAAACAGGATTTGACTTGCCTGCTACGGACAAGTTCTCTGGTGGATTCTGCACATCTGAAACACACTTATCTACAATATTAAATACTATGTAAAAATGCTATTGCTCATCAGTTATGTCAGGTCTTGAGAGTTTTGGGTTAACTTAGATATGAGATGTCAGAAAGAGGGGGGAATTTATAAAATGATACCAAGTTTCTACCATCCCCGACAGCATCTGCTGCAAGTAAGCTGCTTGGGAGGGGGGGGGTGGTGGTGGAGATGAGCTCACCTTGGTGTAGTGAAGTTGACGCTTCTGTGGAAAATCCAGGTGGAAATATGGAGTATGCCACTGGATAGCGTTCTGAAACTCAAGGAATTGTTTGGAGCTGGGATTGGAGAATTGGGAGTTAACATATAGAGAGTAATTGGAACCATGAAGGTGGAAGGTGGATGAGATAAATCAGGAATAGGAAGAGAAAAAAGAGGAGTGGGAAAGCAAAGCACATGAAATGTGACAGAAATCAAGGTGGTAGAGAGCTGTAAGTAAGAAATGACTAACAATGTAAAATGGATCAGGAACGTCTCATGGGATTATGACTGAAAAACAATCCACTGGGTTTGGCAATTAGGAGCGCCATTGTGTTAGCAATTTTACTGGAGTGGTGTGGGCAGAAGTTGGTTTGTTTACTGAGCCTTAAAAATGAGTAAAATCTCAGGGAGCTTAGCGCACTCCTATTTTCATCCTTGAAGCTGGCTCTTGTATTGCTCCTGGAATATCAAGTTACAGTAAAGGTTGTTATGTGGTTTAGAAAAGTTTACTCAAACTTCCATTCTAAATAAGAGCCAAAATTATGTTTCTCGAACTACTTGTTATGTATAAACAGCATAGAAGTAAAGAATGGAAGTTCTGCTAAATTAATTAAATAAACCTGTGGCTGTGGACCATTCAGATTTTAACTTAAAATCTGATTTTAACTTATACACTAACTAACTTAATCCCATAACAACCCTGAGAGGTAGGCATAGTATTATTTCCATTATACAGGCAAGAAAATGAGGTTCAAGAGCTGAAATGAGTAGCCCAAGTCACACAGTAAATCCAATTTTGAAAACCAAACAGGTGGGTACAGAGCACCTCAAGTAAATTGACAGAACCAAAGCTCCATTAGGAAATTTGGTATCCTTCCAAAGCCTGTGCAGACCAGACTTAAAATACATACCCATCTTTAATTATTACATCAGGCTGGTTAAATGGTATGAAAGGTCTTGTCTGGTTAAAAAGAAAGAAAGAAGACATGGCTAGTTATCTAACTATGTTATACTTCTAATTCTCCAGAACTTTAAGGGGTTTGAGTCTTCGACATCTGCTATTTTTATCTCCTAGGAAAGCTATCCTGCCCTAAATGGGATACTTTCTTGGCTATCAACGAAGTGGTTGTTTTAAAAAGACCATATGGAACTGTATCACCCAAACCAGCACCGTCTGAAAGAGTTTTCTCTGAGGATGGAAATGTTCTGTGGCATATATGGCCATGAAGCACTTGAAATGTGACTGGTGCAATGGCAGACCTAATTTTGAATCCGATTTCATTGTAATTGATTTAAACCAAAATTGCTGCATGTGTCTAGTGGCTACTGTACTAGGCAGTGCAGATGTAGACCACTTATGACCATAAAAAATTGTGATTTATCTTACACAATTACAAAATGTCAAACATATTGGGGAAATGACACTAAAAGCATTATTCTACCTTTTTGAAGCATTTACTACATGGAGTAGTAGAAGTTTTAAGTAAGACTGAGGCTTATCAGTTCCACTGATTTGGGAGTGAAGATATTTTGTAATCAATAGTTACTGAGAAAATTGGATCTAATCACTCTCATCTACAAATGGTACCCAATATGTGTAAATAAAGGGTAGTGATAAACATCATGACTAAATCATTTATTCAACATAGAAAAAATCCTACTATCAAGTACAGAGGACCTTCTCTTCTTGAATGGAAGTCAGGTCCATTTTGGCAGAATGTTTACACAATTCAAAAGTGCCTTTTGAGAAAAGAAGCTGAAGGTTAAGGAAGTTCCAAACCTTAAAAAGATGGGTTCTGAATTGAAATCTACCCTTTTGAAGCCAAGGAACTCACCATGCTATCACCAATTATATTGCTTCCAGTGACCAGTCCGGCAATGATTATTACACCATTATACCAACAGCAGTACCATGTGCCACATATAACAATCTTTGGAAGCTGCGACAGGCTAACATATACATTTATAGTTTAGCATTGTTTAAAGAAGCCTGTTCTTTGTAAAATATATTATAACACCTTTTTCTGACATGTAAATATCATTTTGGCACATTGCCATATACATGCACAATATCTAAATTTAACTTACAAAAATCCATTCAAAGATATTGCAAATTTAAAGCTTTTTTTTTTGCTCGGCAACAAATTCTTATCAAAGCCATTCACTTAATTAATCAACCATTTATTTTTCCATTCACTTCTTTGTATTCAATATTATAACAGGAAGCAAAAAATATGTCTAAAACTCCTAAGTTGCTATTTTGATAGCAATTATAAAACATCTAAACCATGATTATTCTCTCTATGAATTTTCACTTCTCAATTTTGTTCTTTTTTCCCCTTCCCACAGTAGTAGAAAATGAAAATAGACCTTAAACCTCTTTGATGTTATAGGGCATAAATATAAATAACATTTTTGTATTCCTCAAACATGCCAACCATTGGAAGTTTACACTAATTACCTGTAGTTTTGTTAATGTTTTAAGATGCCCTTCATCTCTCCTACCCAGACGCACCATTCAGTTTCCTCAGCAGCTATAGTCAACAGCTTCTGTTCGCACCTGACATCAATTTCCTTTGATGTTCACAGTCTAAATGAGAATGCTACAGCAAGCTGTATTTGTGAAGTATACAGGATGCCTTTAAAATGATGGCAGGTATTTTCCTCATTAAAGCAGCCATAACAGATAGTTAGATAGGATGCTGTCCCTCACCTTCATACTAATTAATGACTATGATTGCAACCCAAATAAGATCAGGCAATTAAATGTGATAACATTTCAGAAGCGAAGAAAATATACAACAATCTTGGAATAGCTTCTTCCCGATAAATAAAGTTGATCTTTGGAAAATTACCATATAAATGTACTATTCTATCAAAAAATCACACAAACTAAGGAATGCAATAATTTTACTTTTAATTGAAACATGAGTTACATATCCCATTAAATTAAGACGTTATGAGTTGGCTTATAGGAAGATATTATAAAGAAGCTCTGTCATCTTCTGCAGCCGGGTACAGCAGTTAGAGGAGGGGCTCATTCAAGCACGTCTTGAAAGGTAGTTTGGGGAATATGTTACACTCCTTTTAGCAAAATATCTAAGTGATTTTTTTGCCAACAGATTTGTGACTGGGTCTAGGTAAAAATGGAAGCCAGCCAAGGAGAGACATGCAAGAGAAGTTATCGACCCCACAGTGGTTTGCAAACATGAAAATACGAGAGATGTTAAAGAAAATCTTCCAGAAAGCTAGCATTTTCAGAACACAGAAAGGCACAGACCATTGGGTACCTGGCTGCTTTCTATTTTACCAACTGCAATACATGTTTGCTTTACAATTTTAAGCCTACTCTTTTCATTAAACTATGCAGGAGCCACATGTGCTAGTTGATTACGATTGCCTTGTTAGACTGTGGGCCTCCTCACCTGCTCTTGAGATGGGTCATGCCTGAAGGTGCCTATCCTAAAACTGCTTTCTCCAGCTCATTATCTAAACCACTGGAAGCAATGGAGATGGAAGGAGGATCTCATTCCTCAGTTCACTTCCCTTAACAATCACTTTAATATCCATCACCTGTTTGGTCAACATAAGCACCGATGTAGAATTTTTAAAGGTTATAATGACCTGCACATCATCCTAGCAGGTCAAACTAACTTGCTTGTTTGAGGTACCTGCTGTGAGAAGGCCCTGACAAAAAGCTTATAAAAAATGCACTTGCACCAACTCTCTTCAAAGGTATGTGTGTGATTCGAAGCATTTCTTGGATGCAGCAAATCGTGGCGATTATCAGGACTGGTGCTGTGGAGAGGCCAGCTGCTCCTGGCGTGGGTGGAGCTGTTCCTTAGTGAGAGCATGAGAGAAACGGATTGTGCCAGGAATGGCCTGACGCTTACCTAAAGGATTGCAAATATACACACACATATATACACATACCCAGTTATGCGCACATATTATATATGCATAAATCTCTACATGAATCTAAGAAAGATGTGAACCTCTTAAAGGCAGAGGGACTACATGCTAATTGGCTCCTCAGCAGATCAGTGCTTGGTGATTAATAGAGCTCAGTAAACTTCCGTTGAATGAGCACATACATGGTCACACAGGCAGGCATATTTTTTTCCTGCATGCCATTAGGGCCATGTTCCCAAGGAACATTATCTCCTCTTTTTCTGTGTAAATATCTCCAACCTTTTGATGCCTTGTCACAGCCTCTTCCTTCTGTTTATCCCAAGGCTGCATTCTTTGCAACTCCTTCTTTCCTCTCTCTTCAGGGAATGGTTTTGAGTAAATTGCTCCCAAAGGCGTGCCATCAAGAAGATGTACAATTGATCTTGACTTTATATGAAAGCAGAATATTCTTGTACCCCATTAGATTTAAGAAGTTAGGCACCTAGTAACGAAACCAGACACGAGCACTGTACACTGTTTACTTCCCATTTATAAGAACTGTAAATATAATTTATAGAGATGGAATTAGATTAGTGGATAAATCTGAAAGGGGATGGATAAAGGGATTGAGAGGTAACTGCTAATGGGTGGGGATTTTTCCTTTTGGAGTAATGAAAATGCTCTAATATTGATTGCGGTGATGAATGAACAACTTTGTGATTATACCAAAACCACTGAATGTACACTTTGGATGGTTTGTATGGTATATGAATAGATCTCAATAAAATTGCTAAAAATGATGCCCAATTTTTCCTTCACATCTTCAACATATTTTTTGGTATCATTTATACAATATTTAGTTAAAAAAAGAAGTTAGGCAACTAAGGGAGTATTCTCAAAGAAGAATTAGAATACCTAGTTATAAGCAAAACCTATAGGCGAGTTTTCTGAACATTTCTGAAGACAGAAGTTCACTTTGGTCAAACCCAAATTTAATTTTGTTTAATGTTCAAATATTAATCAGTAAGAAAAGGTTTATTGACAATTTATATGAAAATAATTATTCTTACGATTGATTTGATTTGCTATCCTTTTCTGCCCCTTACATGCTTTGAAGGCTGACACAAATATCTTCATTTCGCTGAATCTGGTTTCTTCAATGACAATGAGAATAATATATAATGCAATGGTTTATGGCGCTCAAATGAGATTATAAACTAAGAAGTTTGTAAGTGTGTCTAGTTCTTGGTGATACATTTTAAGAAGGAAAATGAAAGAAAGTGTAAATCCAGAGAAATTTGTTCAGAATTTTAAGAGATCTGTAAATGCTGGCTTCTGGATAAGTGACGTTTGGAGGGGAAAATAGAATGAACTTGAAAACTGTCTTCAATAATTCAAGGCATTTCTATATGAAACAGAAACAAATTTTTATAATTTCCTATGGCAGAGCCATGACCTGTGGATCAAATTTTACAGGAACCTGACTGTGGATCAATTTAAGGCAGAATTCTTGGCAATTATTAGTATGCAAAGGGATTGGATTGCTACTAGCAAAGGGCTTAGGGATTGGGATAAACCTGAATTCCCGTCCTGGTTCATTCATTTGCTGGCTGCATTTCATTGAGAATGCCCATTGATCTCTCTACACTTCCATTTATTCATCCTTAAAATAGGAATAAATATCCACACAGGTTATTAAAAATATAAAATTAGGTAATATAGGCAAATCACTTAGCATAGTGCCTGAATCATAATTAGTCCTTAATAAATTGCTCTCAATAGTAACGAGGGTGGTTGACTTGGCCCAGTGGTTAGGGCGTCCGTCTACCACATGGGAGGTCCGTGGTTCAAACCCCGGGCCTCCTTGACCCGTGTGGAGCTGGCCCCATGAGCAGTGCTGATGCGCGCAAGGAGTGCCCTGCCATGCAGGGGTGTACCCCGCATAGTGGAGCCCCACTCGCAAGAAGTGCGCCCCATAAGGAGAGCCGCCCAGCGCCAAAGAAAGTACAGCCTGCCCAGGAATGGCACCGCACACACGGAGAGCTGACACAACAAGATGACGCAACAAAAAGAAACACAGATTCCCGTGCCGCTGAGAACAACAGAAGCAGACAAAGAAGACACAGCAAATAGACAGAGAACAGACAACTGGGGTGGAGTGGGGGTTGGGGGAAGGGGAGAGAAATAAATAAATAAATCTTAAAAAAAAAATTGTAATGATTCCCTGGGAGTGGAAGGAATTTAGCTGAATGGCATGGCCACTAGTCAGTGATGCTTCAGAAGGGCAGGGAACATGTCTGTTTTGTTCACAGTGGTATTTCCAGTCCTAAGCAAGAACAGGTATTCACTTAATACTTTTTTAGTAAAAGAATAAATAGAAAAGATGGCTCTATTGAGCTGTTATTAAAATGGATGGCATTCAGTTCCTTCCGACATCAAGAAGCCAGTCTTCTTGAATTTGGTGATACTGTGTGGGTAAATATGAAAAGAACCCTAAAATTTGGAACTAAATCAGCTAGACAATTTCCCACCTCTACCTTTTGTTAAAACAAGCTGCAAGTCCTTACCTCTGTTCCTTGAAATGATTACTTAGTAGTTTTTAGTAGTCTCATTTGTGCTTTAGAAATCAGATAAGTTATTCCTTGTAGTGGGAGAAAAAAATGACAAATTGTTTTATTTAAAACAACCTTGAAGACTGAGGGTAAAGAGCATACTTCTTTTTCCAATAAAACTATTCTCATTGACTTAGAAAACACAGATAATAGAATTCTCAGATACAGTTTTCAGGAAAAGATGTAATTGTCAATGAGTGCTTGTAATTCCTACACTGGCAATTAATCAATATTATTTCAGAAACACATATATGTTAACACTGCACAAAAAGGCAGTAAAAAGGTTTCCAGACTTGATTTTATTTCTTTTTTTTCTTTTTGCTTAAGTGTCTATGTTTTTTCATTGCTGAAGCATCACACTTAACACATTTCTATGCATACACAATACTAATAGCAAATCCATACAAAGGCAAGGCTGGCAAAAAGTCATAACTGTTAAAAAGTTCTTCTATAAAATGCCTTGAGATTATTTAGGTTAGGAAAAAACTAGCAAGGATTGTTAAAAACTCCAGAAGGATCTAATCAACGTGTGAGACTGTGCAACATAATGACAGATGGAATTTAATGTAGATAAGAAAAAGGTAATGCATTTTGGGAGAAATCATTTAAACTTTTCATATACATTGGTAGGATCTGAATTAGCTGAACTTCTCAGGAAAAAAATAAGGGGTAATTACGGATGGAAGTATTCATTGAAGACATCTGCTCAGTCTTCAGCAGCAGTTAAAGCTAATAGACTGATGGTTATATTAATAAGGCAAGGGAAAATAGTATGGAAAATATTATGACATTATGCTATATAAACCACTGATTTAATTTCACTTTGAATGCTGTGTTAGTTTTAGATTCCTAGCATTTTAAAAGATGCAGTGTTTTCAAAGTAAAAGTTTAGAAATGAGAGCAGTGCCAAGGGAAGTGTTGGAACCAGAGCAGGTAAAGAGGCATCCTGTGCATGAGAGGATACATTTTCCCATCTCTACTCTCTCATTGTCTTGTTGCAGCCATAAGTGCAGCTTACAGGAATTGCATCTTTCTCCCAGAAATCATTCCCAGAAGATTGTTTACCAATGAGTTCTGAGCAAAGCATTTAATGCTTTCTTTTAACCCAACAGACAGATTTTATCCCCTGTCTACCTGAGACACGGTTGGTAGCTGCTATCTAAAATTATTTTTTTTCTTTTTAGGAGGTAGTGGAGTTTGAACCTGGGACCTTGTCCATGGGAAGCAGGTGCTCAACCACTGAGCTACATCTGCTCCCCATTGTGAGTTGGTTTCTTCTTTTGTTTGTTTATTGTTTTAGGAGGTACTGGGGAATGAACCCGGGACCTCGTACAAATGGAGCAGGCACTCAACCACTTGAGCTACATCCATTCCCCTGAAACTGTTTTTAAAGGTAAAAAAAAAAAAGAATTTTTCTAAAGTAAAGATTTTTGTTCTTTGTGTATCAATTAGTTACATCATAAAAAGGTGCCTGTGTAGTATTCCCATTGATCCTTCTCACTGTTTATTCTGGCTCTTTCAAACTTCTGGAAGTCTTGTGATGTCTCTCTGATAGAAGGTTCAAGGATGAAAAATATATCCAAGTAGTAACTAGATGTGTATAGTAGATAGAAATAAAACATTTTCTGTTTGTGTTTTCTATATTTCTTGTTTATTTAATTTAATAAACTATTTGAAAAGGTGCAACCCTTTGATGGAAAAGTACTATGGATCACTGCTCCACACCCCGACCCATGTGGTATCGCGTGCTAAGAGCACGTGCTGAGAGGGGAAGACTGGGTAAGATAGCCCATGCCCAGCCCCGGCTTCACCGAGTTTAAGACCTGTGATCTTACAGGAGATCCTGTATTTCAGGGTCCAGGTTTCTTCTCTTTAAAATGGCAGTAAGAGCATCCAGCTCACAGAGTGCTGTAAGAATTATATGGAATGATCGGTGTGGAATTCTTTTCACAGGGTAAGCACTCAGTTAGGTATCTTTGTTACCTGGTGCCAAATAAAAGGTGGATTCTAAATACAAATAAAATAGCATATTACCTTTTCATCTCAAAAAGAATTTTTTGCTTGCAATGCAGTTTAAATTTGCAATGTGTTTCAATCCTAAGTTTATGGTTTCCCATGAACCAACCGCAAATTATTAGTACTGTTACGGCCTCTCTTGTCACTGACTCCTGACGGTCACACCACTCTGCAGCTAAAGGAGTCTTTTCTCCTCTCTGGATGCTCTTCATGCTTTTCCACCTCAGAGTCTGGTTCATGGAAGAGCCATTTCTGTAATGCCCAAACCCCTTCCCAATGCCCTGCTCAGTAAGGAAGGCCCAGCCAACAGTTCTTTCCTTCTGGAAACATATTCACTTTCCCCAAGAGAATGTGATTGGTCTATCTTTGAAACCTCTTACTTAATCTGGATTTCTACTTGATCCTAATAACATTATGCCTTCTGTTAAGTTTGTTGTGTAGCGAATCACTCCCCATGCTCTCATAGGCTCCGTACTGTTGCGTGTCCAACAGTATCCAGTATAGGGCAAAAGAACATACTTAATGAGTTAATAACTGTGCAAAGTTAGAGACCCATCTCTTAAAATGAACTCAGACACAGCAAGTTCAGACCCATTTTCAGATAATAATAAGCAAACAAATAAAAATGTACCTTGAAATGTAAACCATAATGTATACTATAGACCATGGTTAGCAGCAATGCTTCAGTATTTGTTCATTAATTGTAACTAATGTGACATGTTATTAATAGGGGAAAATGTGAAAAGGGGGAGGGAGTAAGGTCTATGGGACTCCCCTATATTTTTTATGTAACTTTTCTGTAATCAAAAACTTCCTTAAAAATAAAGTTGAAAAAAAAGTTTCCTAATATTCTCTTTTCCAGATCTTAGCTATCTGGAGAATGATCAGAAGTGAGGATTTATGTCTTTCTAAGAAAATGGAATCAGTTTCTTCTAGAAGGACTAGACCCCATCTCTATATTTGGACCAGATCATATTCAATTGAAGATGATTTGGGGGAAAATGAGCAGTGTTCGACAGTGTGTGCAAGATTTTATTTTTCTTTAAAAAAGTTCACTGTAAGGAATAAACAAAGGTGTCATTAGAAATTCATTTATGCCATTATCTATTTTGTCATATGTACCTATTTCCACTCGTAAACTTGAAGATTGTTTTTACTTCATTTCCCGTAGTACCTCCCTTCATAATGACTAGCCATGAAGTTTTAGTGTCTCATACATAAATGAAGGGAAAAATAGCACTTAGAAGGATCATGTCTTTTCATTGAATTTTCCTGCTCTTTGTCTAGCATGAATTACAAATGCTGGTGGATGAGGAATTTGCTAGTCAGTGGTGTTATATGACATAAAAGGGAAGAGATGAGATCCGCTCCTATACAGCTGCTAGACAGATCCTCTTTATTGAAAAACTTATTTAAAGTGTCCCCTGTTCAGTGGATGGACAATGATTTAAAAGATGCAGCTGCTAGTTAAGTAACAGAAATGGCACCTGGGATCCAACTGGGCATAGGTGTGAGCAGTTTGAAGAACAGGATCAGAGCAGAAGGCAATGGGGTGGGGGTAGAAATCCTTTTGCCATCAAAGTCAGTGTCACCATCAAAGTCTAGAGAGATCCCAATTTTCAATGCATCACACTTGGAAATTCAAAGCAATTTGAGGAAAAGAAATGCGCCATTATATTGAACTATCTTTTGAGTTCAAAATATTTAACTGGATTTATCTGAGATGATTGAGAAGGATTTTTAAATCATGCAAATGAAAGAGGTGTTTTTCTCAGGGCAATGAAATTCACATACAAGAGGAGCATTACTGGTCATTAGCATGGGGAAGGCATACTTCTGCCTAATCAAGTGTCCATTAATACTGAGAATGCCTGTCCTTTTCATTGATTGCAGTTTAAAAGGAAACACATGAAAAGGTGGTCACATAAGATAGAGATGCCTTCATTAGTCAATATGAATGGCATACTCTTCTTTTTAATGTTCTTTCCTTCTCTTCTTCCTCATAGCTTCTTGAAAAGTGGCATGCGTAAATTCTCTATATAAAATGCCATTTGTAAGTTAGGGATAAATCAGTCCTATTTCCTGTTAAAATCCCTTTCCTGCAGCATCCTCTTTATAACATCTTATGCAATATTCTTGTCCAAGGGAATGGATTAGACCTTCCAATTATTTCTGCTGTGGAGTCGGACATGGTCCTGAGGGTGGATACTGGAAAACGGAATGCTCCACTGAAGGCAAGTTTGGAGATGGGAAACAGAAATCTGGAAACATGAGCAGCAACATAACATCATGGAGAGAACTGTATTTTGCTGTAAACCTTGGTCTGAATCCTGCTTTTTCATCCTATTAATTGGGTAATCTTGGGTAAGGTAAGTTATTTGGTTCCTCTTTGGTACAGCTTCTTGGCTTTTTTTATTACACAAGTATTTATGAGCTTCTACTCCATGCCAGGCATGTTTTGTGATCTGGCATCCCAATAGTGAACCGAGCAGATGAGATGAGAAAATATGTTAGGTGGGATTAAATTAATCATAGCAGCATTTATGTTGTCTTCATATTTTAAATATTCTTCAAATGTAAAGGGCGTGGTTTTCCTCCCTGTTGTTTTGCTATATGTAATTTGCCACTTAATGGAAATGAAATAATTTTGGTCTCTGGGTCTGTAATTCGACAAAGGACAATATAGGCAAATAAGATATGACAAACATGATAGTGTGTGAACAATAAACTAGAATTCGTAGTCGACTTGAAGAAAATGTTGAAGGTCTGGACGGAAGTTAGCATAGGCCAGGAGGAGCTGGTTGACGTGTGTGGGGTGGTGTGAAGCTGAAGTCACTGAAATGGACCAGTGAAGGCCTAGAAGTATAAGGGGTAAGGAAAGGTAAGTAGGAACCAGGGACGATGAAGATCATTTTTAATGTACGGAAAGCATTACACAAATCATACTCAGTAGCCAACAGGGGTTCATAGTAATGAATAAGCCACAACTAGAAGAGGAAGGAAAGGGTCTTTGAGTGATAACCATTAGCTTCAGAACAGAAAGGGGAGTCAGCTTTTTACCCCATCAATCTAAACAGATGGAGAGTAGAGAAGTTGTAGAGGATAGGGGTAAATTATAAGAGGATTTTGTCTTCCTTGGTTTATTCCTTTCTATAATCCTTGAATGAATAGAGGGTAGCAGCCTGCCACTTCTGTTATCCATCCAGCATTGTTGAATGGAATGAACTAATTATTAAACCTATCTAACTCTTATTGAAGGGTTAGCTCATGTCCTAAGCCTTTTAATTGAGTATTAAGTCTTTTAAACCCCAGCAACATTTTGTCAGACAGCTATGATGAGCCCCGTTGTACAGCGAAGGAAACTGGGACACAGAAAGATGAAGTAACTTTTCCAGGGTCACACAGGAATTTGCAGAGCCTTAATCCTGACCTAGGAGTCTGACTGCAGAGCTCTTGCTGTTCATGTATAGTACACTGCTTCATGTCAGCTACTGTAACTAATTCCTTTAATAACTTTGGGTGGTAACTACTATCATCCCCATTTTACAAATTTATGAAATGAGGCATAGAGAGATTAAGTAACTCTTCCACGGCAGCAAAGGTTGTAAGTAACTTAGAAAAAAAAATTCTGTATTCTCTGCTTTATGCTTTATCTTATACTATGTTGGCAAAAGACTCATCAGCCTGCGTATTAGTTGCTACAGTTTGATGTCAAGGATCATTCTATTAGGATGATATTCTCAGGGTTCAAACACTTTAGAAAGGCAAAGAATTAAATTACATGGGCTTATTCCGCCTGCCCCATATTCCTGCTTTTCCTCCACTTCCTACTGAAGGGAAACTATGAATGTTGGAGGTGGGGTGAAGACAGAACAATATCTATTTCCTTCATTTTATAAAAAGGGAATCCCTATTTAATAGAATATGATGCAATTTGAACAAGGTTACCCAGCTGAGAACTAGTGATATGTGTCTTGCCACTCTATCATATTTACAGTAGTTCCTTCATTCATTTACTCATACAGCACATATTTGTCGAGCAATTACTATTTTCATCGGCTCTCACTTGTCTGTGGGATAAAAAATGATAACAAGAATCCAACCCTCAAGGGCCAGGGCGGATATAGATCAAGTACACAAGCCACACTGTAATATATAAAGAAAGGTAATAAATACCAGCAGAGCTAGTCACATGGAAATGACAAGATGAGGATTCGGAAACAGGAGAGATGGCTTGCAACTGATGGGATAAAGCAGGGAAGGATTCCTGTTAAGGCTACATTTAGAGGTGGGCCTGAAAAGATGACTGGATGCTCATGATTAGAAGGGACAGAATCACTCAAGGCAATAGGTGAATCAAAGTCCAGAGACAGCGGAAAGTTTCATTTACCTAGGGCACCAGGGGTCGTGTGGCTCTGCAGGGAAGCTAGCACAGAAAGCGGGAAGAACCAGTGCTAAAAGTTGGAAAGTTAGATGGGGACCCGATTCTGTTCTGAAAATGATCTTGAACCACAATAGGGACGGTTCTGAATTAAGAGCTATTAAGATTGTTAAGATATATTAATTGGGAATGTGGTGAAAAGAATATCCATACAAACTGAAATCAAAACCCAAGGCATTTGAACTAATACACTTGAATCAAAAGATTCATTGAGGCAATAGCCATAACCAACAATATGAATAATAATTGACCGAATCAAAATCGCTCACGCATTAAATTAGAACACTTGTATTACAGTGCTTGAAGCAGAATATGCTTTTTTATGCTAGAGAGCAGAAAGACACAATTCATGATAGAGCTGTTACCTGGACTCTGAGTGTACTTGGGCAAACAGATATCTTCTCAGCCAGTCCAGGGAGACGAAGCAAAATTTTTCCTGTACCTAATGCCTGAGGGGATCCCCAGATTTCTCTGTCACCCCTTGAATAGATGTGCTTAACAAGATGCTGTTGTTTCTTCTAAGCCAGCCTTTCTTGGTCTAGGACCCTGCCCTTTGGAAACTCAAGTCAAGTTCTTCTGATATTGACAATCTTTATCAGAGTAATGGGCTTCCTTATCAGGAGTTTTTGTTTGTTGTTTGTTTGTTTTTGTCTTGATAACTTAACACAACAGAAAAGTCTGGGGGATTGGCCACTGTTTTTCCAATTCTCCAGAGTCCTTTCTGTATACAAAGGCTACCCACATCCCAACCTCTAAGGTGGCTCCTGGGAACCACAGGACATCCCCTGGAATAGCAGGGAGCTTGAAGGACAGCAGGGAACTCAGGACACCCTGGGACTAGGAGCGGGCAGGCAAGTGGAAATGAAAAAAGCCCTGCGATCTGCACTTAAGGACCTTGAGATGTTCCAGTGATTTGATCTTAGGGATCTGAACACAGTGAAGAACTCCTAGCCCTCAAGGTGAAGTACAAAGGGATGATGACTTGCTGTGGTTTCTACAGATTTCCTTAAGATGGGATCAATAGCCTTGCCACCAGTCAAAAGAACATTAAAATGCCAGCAAGATCCACCTGTGGAAATCACTGTAGCTGAAGGGACATTTATGTGCCATCCTAAGGAATATGTCATTCAGGAATGAAAACAAAAAATGGGTAAAGGCAGAATAAGAATGCCCATTTCTAAAATATTTGGGGAATATGACTCCTTGTTATCTCTCTCCAAATAGGAGACTTTATTTTGGGCAGGCAACAGTAGAATTTTATTTGGGAGTAATTATAGTAAATAATTTAGAGTTGGACAGGACCCTGCCTTCAAGAATGCTATCATCTTACATGTTATTTTAACTCTGAACTATACCAACAATTCTACTTAAAAGTATTATATTTTGGGTAGCTTCCTTTGATGAATAGATAGAAATTTCAACATAAAGGAAGCTGTGTCAAATATAATTTGCAAATCGCAAATTACTAAAGCAGAGAGTTCATCTGATTAATGGATTAATGAATGGACTGTCCATGGATTCCAGGATCAGGCTTTAAAAAAAAAAAGTGTGGTCCTTTTCCAGAGTCTTCAGCATTATCATCATAACAAATGACCAGCAAAATGATGACTGGAATATCTACTTATCCATCAATGGTTTATGCAATAAGTATGTATTGGGTGCTTATGAAGGAGCAGTATAATTCTAGGTGGTGATTCTACAAGAGATGAAATGTTGAAAAGACAAACAATTCTTTGCCCTAATTCAGCTTTGTTATTTGGAAATAAATATATGGTTTTTAAAATGGAGTAAATTCTTAATGATTAGTGGCAACAATCTAGAAAATAGGGATTCAATTAATAATAAGACATAATCTGCATCTCTAGGAAACACATAGTCTTATGGATAAGATGGACATTCAAAGAGATAAATAAAATATAACCTGGGAAGCTCCAATTATTAAAATTACCTTTCTAGGGATATAGTTGATGTGCCACAAATTCACCAATTGAAAGTGTACAAGTCAATGTTTTTATTAAATTCCCAGAGTTGTGCACCTATCACGACAATCTAATTTTAGAACATTTTCATCACCCCAAGAAGCCCTGTACCCATTAACAGTGACACTCTACTGCCCTCTCCCTAGAAAATCACTAATATACTTGCTGTCCCTATAGATTTGAGTATTCTGTACTTTTTATATAGATACATAATAATATAATCTATAGTCTTTTGTGACTGACTTCCTTCACTTAGTATAATTTTTCAAGATTCATCCATGTTGTTGCATATATCAATACTTCATCCTTTTTTACTGAAGGAAAATAAGAATATGTCACATATTGTTTATTCATTTATCAGTTGATAGGCATTTGGCTGTTATACACTTTTGCCGATTTTTAGTATGCTCCTATGGACATTTCTCTACAGGTTTTTGCACACAAATTCCACATACTTAGATCTTTAACTTCTAGAAGTGGAATTTCTGAGTCATAAGATAATTTCCTTTCAATACTTTGAGAAACTGCCAACCTGTTTTCCCAAGTGGCCTTGCCAATTTATATTCACCAACAATGTGTAAGTGGTTAATTTGTCTACATTCTCACCAACACTTATCATCTGCCATTTTTATTATATCCATTCTAGTGGTTGAAAAATGGTATTTCAATGTAGTTTTTATTTGCATTTTCTTAATGATTTTTGACGTTGAACATTTTTTATTTGCTTATTATCTGTTTGCATTCTTTTTGGAGAAATGATTATGAAAACCCTTTGTCCAATTTTAGTTATTTTATTTTTATTAAACTGTAGGAGTTTCTTATCTATTCTAGATTCAAGTCCATCATCAAATATATGATTTTCAACTATTTTCTCCCATTCTGTTACTTGTCTTTACTTTCTCGATGGTATTGTTTATAGCACAAAAATTCTTAATTTTGAGGCAGTTCAATTTAAAGACTTTTTTGTTGCTACTTGTGCTTTGGGTGTCATATCTAAGAAAGCTTTGCCTAACCTATAGTCACAAAGGTTTACTAGTATATTTTCTTCAAAACAATTTGAGGTGTTATTTGTACATTTAAGACTACGATCCATTTTGAGTTAATTTTTCTATATGATGTGAGGTAGGGGTCCAACTTCATTCTTTTCATATGGACATCCAGTTGTCCCAGCATCATTTGTTGGAAAGATTATTCTGTCTCCAAGTGATCTTGGAACTCTTGTCAGAAATTAATTAACCATAAACGTGAGCATTTGTTAATGAATTATCAGTTTTATTCTGTTGGTCCTTCAGCATATCTTAGGTCAGTACCACACTGTCTTGAATATTGTAGCTTTGTTTTAAGTTTAAAATCAGGAAGCATGGGTTCTCCACTTTGTTCCTTTTCAAGGCTGCTTTGGCTGTTCTGAGTTGCTTGCATTTCCATATGATTTTAGAATTGTCAATTTCTTCAAGAAGTCAGATGGAATTTTGATAGGGAATGCATTGAATCTGTAGATCAAACTTCTTGTATGTTTGTTAAGTATTGCCATCTTAATAATATCAACTTGTCCAGTTCATGAATGTGAGAAGCCATTCCACTTACTTAGATCTTCCTTAAGTTCTTTCAGCAATGTTTCATAGTTTTCAGTGTACAGTATTATGCTTCTTTGTCAAATTTATTCCTCAGTATTTCCTTATTTTTAATAGTATTGTAAATGGAATTGTTTTCTTAATTTTATTTTCAGTTTCTTCTTGGCTAGTGTATAGAAGTACAATTGATTTTGTATATTAATCTTGTACACTGAAACATTGCTGAACTCATTAAGTAATGCTGATAGGTTTTTTTTTAATTAGTGGATTCTCCAGAGTTTTTTAGATACAAAACCATATCTGCAAATAGAGATCATTTTAGTTCTTCCTTTCTAATATGGTTGCCTCTTACTTATTGATTGATTTTGTTCTTGCTTAATTGCCCTGGCTAGAATGTCTAGTACAATGTTGTTTAGAAGTGGTGACAGCAGACATCCTTATTTTGTTTCAGCTTTTGGAGGAAAGCTTTCAGGCTTTCAGCACTAAATATGATGTTAGCCATGGGTTTTTAACAGAGGTTATTTATCATGTTGAAAAATTCCCTCTCACCCTAATTGTTGAGTGTTTTTATCATGGAAGGATATTCAATTATTTCAAATGGTTTCTCTGAGTCTGTTGAGGTGAATCATGTGGTTTTGTCTTTTCTCTAATAATATGGTGAATTACATCTGATTGATTATCAGATGTAGCAGCAACCTTTCTTTTCTGGGATATATCCCATTTGGTCATTGTAATGGTTAATTTCATGTGTCAACTTGACTAGGTTATGCTTTCCAGTTGTTTGGTTAAGCGAACACTGGCTTGATTGTTAATGTGAGGGTACTTCAGAGATGGATTTAAATCATTCATCAATTGATTGCATCTACCATTGATTATATCTACAATCAACAAAGGAGATTGCTTTTCGCAATGAGAGAAGTTTTCTCATCCAATAGGTTGGAGGCCTTAAAATGAGAACTGAGGATGTCAGCAGTCAGAAATAATTATTTCCTTCTCCACTGCCCTATTTTTCTGGGAGGAATTCAACTTCACCTTCATTGAATTTTCCAATTCATGATCTCCCCTATGGAATTCAGACTTGCCAGTCTCCGCAGCCACATAAGTCAATTCCTGGTATCTGAAGCTACTACTCCAAATAAATACCCTTTATAAAAACCAACCAATTTCTGGTATTTTGCATCAGCACCCCTTTGGCTTACTAATACAGAAAGTAAGGCATCAAAACATTTGTACTCTTTGCCCATAATTATTTTTTCTCATGTTATAACTTAAAATAAATAATTAATTATAATCATGTAAGACCCTGATAAGTCACTTTGAGTTTATGTTATATGTTTTAGACAGGAAAAGAACAACTGGATAAAGCCATAAGGCTTTCAAAAGAGCATATCCAGCAGTATATTAAATATGTGCTGATTAAGAAAGAGGGACATTGAAGACCTTCAACTGAAGCTTACTATTTGAAGACTATTGCATCCTGTGCTCTGGTCTAACCAATAGGGTACAAAATCTACTCTAGAGAGCAATGTTCAAAAGCCTAATTCAAGTTACATAATTTAGAAGTGGCTCATTTTGATTGTTAAAATACATTGAAAAACATTTTTAAAATTCTTTTAAGGACAATTTACCCAGATTTTATAGATACTAGCAGAAAGTTAGTGCAATCTTTTCTCTCCCCCCTGCCCCCCCCCCCCAGAGTTGCTTGGGATGATTTTGAACTAGTTTTACTATTTTATATATAGTTTTTTACTTCAGCCACTACCAGTATTATCATAAATATGTTCCTTATGACAAGAGGTCTAGAACCTACTGTTAAAATTACTTTTTCCTTTGGCTACATGTCTAAATACCAGAGGTGGTAGTATAAGTTATGTATAATAATGTTTGTTTGGTTTTTTTTTTTTTGCATTTTTAAAAAGTTATTGAAGTATATCACACATATGTAAACATAATAAAAATAACTGTATAATAATAGTTATAAACTTACAAAACAAACATACATAACATCATAGAGGGACATCATACCAACAATACCTTGCATTGTTGTGAAACATTTTTAACTGATGATTAAAGAACATCCTCAAAATATTAATACCAACCAAAGTATTTTACATTTGGTATATTTTTCCCCAACCCACTTTATTAATATTATTATTAATATTAATATTATTTTTACATCATTTATATATGAACAGACATAAATGATAGCTATATAGTAAAAGTTGTGAACTTACAAAGCAAGTGTGCATAACATCATTCGGGGGTCCCATACATCAACCCACTACCAGCACCTTACATTGTTGTGAGATATTTGTTACAAATGGTAAAAGAATTTCATCAAAATCTTACTACTAACTTACTGAGGTAGTCCTTATCTTACATTTGGTGTATTTTCCCCCAACTCATTCTATTATTATAAAAACATATTTAAAAAACAATCATGCACATGTGCAGGGTTCCTATACAATACCCCTCTAACAAAACACCACACTGTGGTGGAAGATTCATTGTAGATTATGAGTTAATATCATCAGACAATTACCAGGTCCATTGCATACATTTGGCACATGTTTTCCATACTCCACCATTATCAACACAGTACATCTTTTGCTTAGATGCATGAATATTACATTATTACTGGAACCACAGTCCATAGGTCACTCCAGTTATATTTTTCCCATGCTTCTCCACATTCCCACCATGCTGCAATAGTGATGTACATCTGCTCTAGCTCACAAAGGACACTCTTGCATTGGTACCATCAACCACAACTCTCATCCACCTCCGGGCTTACTGTGTTATTCAGTCCCTAGGTAATCCTCAATTGGCATTTACATCCCTAGACTATCATTTTCAGCCACATTCTGATTTATAAACCAGCTGTTACTCACTATAATGTGTTGCCATCATCTCTATACAATTCCATACTTTTACAATAAAGTTAACTAAAACTTCTACATACATTAAACATTGTAGTCCATCTCAGTCCTCCTCTTATCTCCTTTAAGAATCCACTGCCTACCACCAGGTCTTGAAGATATTTTCCTTCATTTTCTTCTAGAAGCTTTATGGTTCTTGCTTTTATATTTAGGTTTTTGATCCATTTTGAGTTAAATTTTGTATAAGGTGTGAGATAAGGATACTTTTCCTTCTTTTGGCTATGGATATCAAGTTTTCTCAGTACCATTTGTTGAAGGGACTGTTCTGCCCAAGCTGGGTGGGTTTGACAAGCTTGTCAAATATCACTTTAACAGATGTGAAGGCCTGTTTCTTAACCATCATCAGTTCAGTTCCATTGGTCTATGGGTCTGTCTTTATGCCAGTACCATGCTGTTTTTACCACTGTAGCTAGGTATTATGATTTAAAGTCTGGAAGTGAGAGTCCTCCAACTTCACCTTTCCTTTTTAAGATGTTTCTGGCTATTTGGGACCCCTTACTCTTCCAAATAAATTTGATAATCATGTTTTCCATTTATTTTAAAAATGCTGGTGGAATTATTATTGGGATTGCATTGAATCTGTATATCAATCTGGATAGAATTGACATCTTTTTTTTTTTATCCCCCCCCCCCCTCAGTTGTCTGTTCTCTGTGTCTATTTGCTGCATGTTCCTCTTTGTCCATTTCTGTTGTTGTCAGCGGCAGGGGCATCTGTGTTTCTTTTTGTTGCTTCATATTGTTGTGTCAGCTCTCTGTGTGTGCAGTGCCATTTTTGGGCAGGCTGCACTTTCTTTCATGCTGGGCGGCTCTCCTTATGGGGTGCACTCCTTGCATGTGGGGCTCCCCTACACAGGGGACACCCCTGCGTGGCAGGGCACTCCTTGGGTGCATCAGCACTGCACATGGGCCAGCTCCACACGGGTCAAGGAGGCCCGGGGTTTGAACCACAGACCTCCCATGGGGTAGATGGACGCCTTATCCATTGGGCCAAGTCTGCTTCCCAGAATTAACATCTTAATGATATTTCATCTTTCAATCCACAAGCATGAATGTTCTTCCAGTTATTTAGGCCTTTTTTATTTCTTTTAACAATGAGTTGTAGTTTTCTGAAGAGAGGATCCTCCATCATTGGTTAAGTTTATTTCCAAATATTTGGTTCCTTTAGTTGCCAATGCAAATGGAGTTTTTTTTTTACTGACTTCCTCCTCAGATTGTGTATTACTAGTGTCTTTTAAAGTCTATTTTATCTAATATAACATAGGTACTCTGTTTTTTTTTTTTTTTTTTTTTTTTTTGCTTTTTGTTTTCTTTTGTTTTGTTTTGGTTTGGTTACTGAATGTGTAGAATATCTTTTTCCAGATTTTCACCTTCAATTTATTGGTATCTTTGGCCTAAAGTGAGTCTCTTGCAGACAACCTATAGGTGGTTCATATTTTCTTATCCATTCTGCCAATCTGTGTCTTTTGACGGGAATTTCATCCATTGACATTCAATGTTATTACTGTAAAGGCAGTTCTTATTTTACCCATTTTGACCTTTGAGTTTTATCTGTCATATTTTACTTTCACCATTCTTTAGAGACTTTTAGTTATTTTAACTGATAAAATCTTCATTTCTAGACTCTCTTCCAAGCCTCTCTCACCTGTCTTTTCTTTTCAGACTGTAGCACTCTCTTTAGTGTTTCCTGCAAAGCAGCTCTCTTGGCTTCAGACTCTCTAAGTTTCTGTTTATCTGTGAATATTCTTAACTCACCCATCATTTTTGAAAGGATATAAGCTTCTTGGCTAGAAGTTTTTCTCTTGCAGTATCTTAAATACATCATACCACTGTCTACTTGCCTCTGTGGTTTCTGATGAGAAATCAGCATTTAATCTTATTGGCTATCTCTTATATGTTATGCATTGCTTTTCTCTTTCTGTTCTCAGAATTCTCTCTTTGTCTTTGGCATTTGACATTCTGATTAACATGTGTGTTGGAGTTGGTCTATTCAGATTTATTTGGATGGGAGTATGTTATGCTTCTTGGACATGGATATCCATGTCCTTCAATAGTGTTGGGAATTTTTCTACCATTATTTCTTCAAATATTCCTTCTGCCCCTATTCCCTTCTCTTCTTTTTCTGGGACACCCATGACACAGATGTTTGCATGTCTCTTGCTGTCATTTAGTTTCCTGAGAGCTTGTTCAATGCTTTACATTCTTTTCTTCATCTGTTCTTTTGTATGTTTGCTTTTGGAGGTCATTTCTTCAAACTTACCAAACCTTTCTTCTGTCTTCTCATATCTGCTATTATATGATTCCAGTGTATTTTTAATTTCATTTATTGTGCCTTTCATTCCTGTAATATCTACTATTTTCTATGTATGCTTTCAAATTTTCTTTGTGCTCATCCGATGTTTTCTTAATATCCTTAATCTCTTTAGCGACGTCATTGAATTAATTAAGGAGATTTATTTGAACATCTCTGATTAGTTGTCTCAACTTCTTTATGTCATCTGGAGGCTTATCTTGTTCCTTTAACTGGGCCATATCTTCCTGTTTCTTGGTGTGGGGATTGCAATTTTTTGTTGGCATCTTGACATCTGGCTTACTAGATGTATTTATTCTGGGTGCAGGTTCTCCCTTTAGTTTAGAGCCCTTTCTCCTTTGCTGATTGTGTACTAGGAGCCGAGGATGTACTTGGTGCCATAAGCTGTGGAGGCTCAAGCTGCCCGCATTGCCCAAGGAACAGATGAAGCTTCTCCCAACTTTCTCCTATGCCAGGGCTAGGGATAGAACCACAGTCATGTGTAATAATCCAAGTCATACAGACTAGATAGACTGTAGTTGCCCAGAGAGACTGATGGAAGCTTCACACCCCTTCTTCCCCTGACTGGGGTAGGGATGGAGGTATGGGCAGCAGTCTATACCATGCGGGTCACAAATGTCCGCAGTTGCCCTAATAGACTTCTGACTACTTAGTCTGTGCCAGCTAAAATGTACCTGTAGTTACCCAAAGAGGCTGGGGCAGGGTCTGCCAGTTTCCTCCTGGCTAGAGGTGGGGCGCTGAAGCCTAGGCTAGGGTTGGGTAGAAAGAAGCTGGTCCCTACAGTCACTCTAATTTTCAATCAGCCCAGCTTCCCTCATTCCAGGTGTGGAGTCAAAATGGTGGCTACCAGTCCCCCTCTGACCCAGACAGGCCCAAACCCCAGCTGTTGCTAGGGTTATACTACAGCCGGTTGAATCCACTAATCAGTAGCTGAAGTCGGCAGCCAACCGTCTCTCCCTCCCATTTTTGGGAAATGGAGCCTCCAACTCCAGCCACAGAACAGCTCCCAAGGCAGTTTGTACTACCAGAGTAGAATGATGACCAGCCTCTGTGCCGTGGCCTGTATTTTCCTAATAAGTTTATTTAAAAAAAAAAAAAAGAATGCAAGAGAGCTTGAACAGAACCATGTGAGCAAACTGACTGCCCATATTTATTCCATACCAGCATGATAGATCAGGGGTGGGTCTACCAGGTTAAAAGTCTATAAACAAAAAGTGTCAAATTCATTTGGTTTTATTTTCATTGAATTTAATTGGCTTTCCAAGAAGCCCATCAAGTATTTTCAAGTATAATCCAATATATTAAAATAAATTTTTACCATAATTTACTATCCATGAAGAAGGATTCCCTGCTTTAGTAATTTAAGAAACTAATAACTAGAGAAGGGAATAAAAATCCTTTCAAAACATAACTATTTAGATCCAGTAATATGAGTATAAAATTTAGTGTTTCGGGAAGTGGACTTGGCCCAGTGGTTAGGGCGTCCGTCTACCACATGGGAGGTCCGCGGTTCAAACCCCGGGCCTCCTTGACCCGTGTGGAGCTGGCCCATGTGCAGTGCTGATGTATGCAAGGCATGCCGTGCCACACAGGGGTGTCCCCCGCGTAGGGGTGCCCCATGTGCAAGGAGTGTGCCCCGTAAGGAGAGCCGCCCAGTGTGAAAGAAAGTGCAGCCTGCCCAAGAATGACGCCGCACACACGGAGAGCTGACACAGCAAGAAGACGCAACAAAAAGAAACACAGATCCCCGTGCCGCTGATAACAACAGAACGGACAAAGAAGAACACAGAGCAAATAGACACAGAGAACAGACAACTGGGGTGGGGTGGGGGGAGGGGAGAGAAATAAATAAATAAATAAATCTTTAAAAATATTGTGTTTCTACATATATGCACGTATATTTGAATAGCCGTTCATATTTCTAAAAGTAATTTCACATAGCATGATCAAACTGATCTTTAAAGCAAATTGTGCTTTATTATTGATTGAGTGAGAGAGATGTGTCAAATTCTCAAAGACAGTTGAGTTTGTCCAAGGTCAAAAGGTTCATTAAGGAAGACCAGACACTGTTGCTCAGTTCCTGCCTCTCTGTGTGATGTACTTTCTTCTATAGCTGGGGACCTTAATGACTTGTTCAGCATTCATTAAACCTTTGCTGGAGAACCACTCAATGGGCCAGGTTTTAATTGATACTGCTACACTGTCTACAGAAGTAAATGGCAGAGTTCTTGCTTCTTGGTTGCTAAGAGTCTATTAAGCTGAGATCAGATAAAGAATGCGTTGTGATGGGTGCTACGATAGTGTCGAACACAGAGTCCTCTTGAAGAATGAAGCAGGCTTCCAAGACAACCACGATGTTGAAGGAGCCTCAGGAAGATACGTAGGATTCAGCCATAGAAGTGAAAAGGAACATGGTGTTTCTGAGGATAAGTTGCAGTTTGGTCTGGTTAGGGGATTGGGCCTATGTAGGGGAGTGTGACAAAAAAGTCCCAGAAAGAACAGCATCCAAATTATGGGGAGGACCACAAGGAATTTGGTAAAACTGGAGATGAATGAGTTCAGCTTTGAATTTCTAGAGGTGGAGGAACATGTGGAATGTCCAAAAGGCACTTATCAATACAGTCTGAATAGGTGAGGCTTTGTCTACAAACTTAGATGAAGAACCCATTAGCATTATTGACATGGTAGTAAAAATCATGAGCATTAATGAGCACAGCTATGTTTAGTATGTTATAAATAGAGGAGTGTTGAAAGTAGAATTTTATCAAACACCAGCCTGAAGAAAGGAGGACTACCAGGAGATAGCAGGAAATAGAAGTCTGTGGTATAGTTTCAAAGGGGAGACAATATCCAATGTAACAGAACAATGGGTAAATTAAGGATTCAAACAAATCCTTTGCATTTGGGAATAAAGGAGTCCTTGGGTCACCTTTGGCTAAATTGTTTTGATGGGAAAGTTGAGGCAGAAGCAGTGGACTCAGGAAGGAACTAGAGAAATGAATTGGTATAACTGCCTCCTCGAAACAAACTCTTTTCCTTCCTTTCTTCCTGCCTTTACTACCTTCAATTTTTCTCTTCCTTTTGTGCAAAGACAGAAAGAGATAGATAGCTTACAAGATAATTAATTCAATCTTTAACCTTTTGGGATCATGGCCATGAGTTAAGACTGAAGCTTTCAGTAGACACACAATGAAGCATTTCTGCTAGGAAATCTGAGGATACAAGGAGTGGGGGTAGGGGTAGGGGTGGAGTGATATATGGGTAGTGGCAGATTTGTGAAGGATAGAAGGACCTGAGGTTGTGTAGATAAAAGGGAAGATTCCATCTGAAAATAAAAATGTGTTGTCCTCAGGAGATATTTATATAGTAATTTCCAGTAAAGAATAAATTTCTTTCATTTCTCATTTTTGTATGTAAGAAAATATATTATAGAGGGTTTGACTCAGTAGAGTGGAAACATTCATTCATGTAATAAACATTTATTGACCATTGCCTGAGAACTAGGTTTTGGACTAGATAGATGCTTTAAATACAAATAAGAATAAAATATAGCCATTCCCCTGTAGGAGATGAAAAGTAAGCAAACAATGACAATGCAACATTAGGTGCTCTGTATCAAATTTATGTAATGATGTATTCTCATATAAATGAGTAGCAACCTCACAGGATCTCAAAGATAGTTCTTTGAAGAGTTTTATTTTTGTGGTTACAATTTTTAATACCTCTCATGTTATAATATTAAAATTGTTTAGGAATCAAGACTTTATAAATCTCTACTATCCTCCCCATTTCCTCCCATGAAAAAAGTCTGTCGTCTGGGTGAAACATATCCCACATGACTTTTTGACTGAGTTCGTGCCAAGTAGTACCTTTAAAGCAATAATACTCTGTTCATAACATATATTCAGCAACTGTCAATTTTTCTTTACTTTCACTTGAAAATTAATAGTTCCAAATACTGAAATGAAATATATGAAACTGATCTAGGAAAAAAAGAAGCAAGTCCTGGAAAAAAATGTCATAGTCAACTAAGAATTCTATATCCAGTGCAGGTATCCTTCGGGAACAAAATTGAAATAAAGACATTCATCATAAAAGGAAAATACCTAAGTGACTGCTAAAATAAAAAAAAAAAAGCAATACCAAGAGAAATAGGACACAATACACAAGTCTAAATAGAATATAAAGATATTCACATAATCTAAAAGAAGACAGGTAAGTAAAAACAGAATTAAAATCAGAGGGAATAAAGAGAAGACAAAAAAAATTTAGACTTAAATCCAAACTTAACCAATAATTTCATTAAGTATAAATATTTTAAACATCTTGATTAAAAAAGATCATAAAAATGGATTAAGAAAAAGAAAAACGCAACTATATATGGTTATAACAAACTCATGTCAAAGATAATTACATGAGTACATGAAAAGTAAAAGAATTAAAAATATAAATATGATAACATGCAAAATCTAATGCAAAGAAAGCTGGAGTGGCTAAATTAATATCAGATATAGCTGGAGACTTCAGAATACTTCTATAAATAATAATAGACCTAGAAGGCAGAAAATCAACAATAGTAGAGAAGAACTAAAATTCACCATCAGATAATTCTGTGACATTTATAGAATGCTCCATAAAACAGAATAAAACACATCCTTTTCCAGTCACACAGTGAACATATATATAGTCTCTATTCTGGGTCAAGAAACAACCCCTAAGAAGCTTAAAAGAATTGAAATAATATAAAATATGTTTTCTTACCATAATAGAATTAAACTAGAAATCAATAACAGGAAGATAAGAAAATTTTTAAATACTTGGAAATTTAATGACACACATCTTAATAGTCCAAGGGTCAAAGATAAAGTTGCAAGTAATATTACAAACATTTCCAACTAAACAAATATAAGATATAACCTATCAAAGATGGTGGGATACATGTGACGCAGCACTTCCAGGGAAACACATAGCATTAAATTCTTATTTTAATAAAAGAACAGACATTTCAAATCAATAATCTAAGCTACTAACCTTTAGAAACTAGAAATTTAAGGGCAAATTAAAACGAAAGCAACCAGAAGGAAATAATAAAGGTAAGAGCAGAAAGAGCAAATTGAAAACAAAGAAGAAAGCATTAGAGAAAAAAAAATCGAAAACTTGTTCTAATAACTTAGATGAATGGACTAGTTCCTCAAAACTACAAATTATAGAACTTACCAAAGATAACATGAAAAACCCCTTAACTATTAAATACAATTAATTTCTAGTTAAAAGCTTCCCAAAAAAGTAAACTCCAGGACTGATAGTTTCACTGGTGATTTCTACAAAACTGTTTAAAAAGGAATAATACCAGTTCTATCTAATCTGTTCCAGAAAATACAAAAGGAAGGCATACTTTCCAACTTATCTTATGAGACAAGCATTGTTCTGATATTAAAACCAGACAAATATGTTAACAAAAATAAAAATTACAAAACAATATCCCTCAGGAGTGTACACATAAATATCCTCAACACAATACTAGCGAATTTAACCCTGTAACATATAAATGAATAATACACAACAATCAATTGGAATTTAATCAAAGAATGGAATAATATATCATATTATTATAACAATATTATATATATACACAATAATAATACACCAAAAATCAATCAGTGTAAATTACAATATTAAAAGAAGAAAACCTATCCGCTTTTATCTATTGATGCAGCAAAAACATTTAATAAAATCCAATATCCACTCCTGGTAAAAAGTCTTAGCAATCTAGAAATGAAAGTGTATTTCTTCAACCTGATAAATGGTATACAAAAAATCCTACAGCTTAAAATTCAAACTTTATGATGAAGGCTGAATACTTTCCCTTTATGTTCTGGAAAGAGGCAAGGATAACCATTCTTACTATTTCTATTCACACCATACAAGGAGTCATAGTCAGTGCAATAAGATATGAAAAAGAAATGAGGCATGCAGACTAGAAAAGGAAATAATAAAATTGTCCCTATTCACAGGTGACATGATTGTCAGTGTAGAAAATCTTAAGGAACCTATACACTCAAAAAATCCTAAAACAAATAAATGAATTTATCCAGGCCATAAACCACTGAATCAATATGCAAAAATCCATCATATTCCCATATATATATACTACCAATAAGTAATTGGAGACTGATATATATTTTAATGATAGCATTGAATAACTCCAAAGAGATGAAACACATAGGTATGAAACTGAAAACCACAAAAGGCTGATAAAAAATCAAAACAAACCTTAAAAACTGAGAGACACCAGTGTTCAAGGATTGAAAGTCTCAATGTAATATATGTCAAATCTTTCCAAATTGTTGGGTAGATTTAAGGTGCTACTAACCCAAATTTTCTCAGGCTTTATAATATTTATAGAAAAGCAGTCATTTATCTGGAAAGGAAAATGAATTAGAATGGCTGAAACAGTTTTGAAGAAGAATAAAGTTTGAAGAATCACTCTACTTGATTTTAAGATGTATTAAAAACTACAGCAGGCAAGCAAATGTGGCTCAAGCAATTGGACTCCTGTCTACCATATAGGAGGTCCAGGGTTTGATACCCAGGGCCTCCTGCTGAAGGCAAGCTGGCCCATGTGGGAAGCTGGCCCATGCGGAGTGCTGGCGCACACGGAGCACTGGCCTGCGCAGGAGTGCTGCCCCATGCAAGAGTGCTGGCTCAAATGGAGAGCTGACACAGCAAGATGATGCAACAAAAAGAGACACAGAGAAGAGACAATAAAAGACTCAGCTGACTAGGGAACTGAGGTGGCACAAAAGAATGATCTCCCGTTCCAGAAGGTCCCAGGATCAGTTCCAGGAGTTGCCTAATGAGAATACAAGCAGCCACAGAAGAACACACAGCAAGTGGACACAGAAAGCAGGCAAGGAAGGGAAGGGGGAGAAATAAATAAAATAAATCTCTAATTAAAAAAAAAGAACTATAGTGGAACAGAATCTAAAATCTAGAAATATAGCTAATTGGTTTTTATTTACTTTAAAAAAAAATGCTCATAACATAAAGTTAACCATTTTATCGTGATCAGTTCAGTAGCATTTAGTGCATTCATCATATTGGATCTATCCAGATCCAAAACATTTCCATTTTTCTATAGTAAAACCCCTTACCTAGTAAGCAGTTTCTCTCCATTCCTCTCTCCCCCCTAGCCCTTGGCAACTGCCAGCATGCATTCTGTCTCAATAGATTTTTCTATTCTGGATACTTCATATAAATGGAATCATATAATACGTTACATTTTGTCTCGTTTCTTTCACTTAGCTTCATACTTCGGAAGTTCATCCGTGTTGTAGCCTGTATCAGTTCTTCATTCATATTCTCACGGCTGAATCTTCCACTGCATGTATATACCACAATTTGTTCATTCATCTGCTGATGCACATTTGGACTGTTTCAACCTTTTGGCTATTGCGAGTAGTGCTGTCACGAAAATGCATGTACATAGACTTGTTTGTATCAGTTTTCAGTTCTTCAAAATTCTTGTCAAATAACTAACTTCTGTGTCCCCTCTTTATTGTTATCTGTTGATAATTTTTTCTCATTCAGTGTGAGATTGTTCTGGTATTTGGAATGATGAGCTACTTTCAGTTGAAATTTGTCTATTTAAAGTCTCAGATGACTGCATCTTTATTGAAACATAGTTTCTTAGCAGGTTTTTTCCTGCCATCGTTCCGATTGGTGCAGGGATTCACCACACTGGTACTGCCAGGTAGGGGTGGAAGTGTAGGCATGTCACCACCTGGCAGGGAAGAAAGCCCAGCTCCCCCCATTGCCTGTTCCGACACTCCTCTGGCAGGAGATTTGGTTCCCTCATTTCAGACTGGCGAAGGTAGAAGTCTATGCAGTACACTTGGCTTTTGTTGCCAGGGGTGAGCAGTGTGGCCAGTTCTTTCTCTGTGGTGTTCGGCTGTAGTAGAGTGGTTACTGTCTAAAAATTTTGTCCTGCAAGGAGAGGAGGCATTTCTCAGGACTATTTCTTTTTTTGTCTGCTCATATTGACACTTCTGGGTTGCCAACTTCTCCATTCTGGGATACTTAAGGCAAAAAGAAAGCCCAGGGAAGTCACCACTTTGTTATTCCTCTGGTCCCAAGATCCCCAGTTGTATGCATTCTGAGAAGAACCCCCTTGTCAGTCTTCCTATGCTTGTTTTATAGTGAATGTCCAAGATTTTCAGTTGCACTTAATGGGAGAAATAGGGAAAAGTACACATACACCAGTGACAATCGATTTTTGACAATGATTCAAAAGCGATTCAATAGAGAAAGGGTATTATTTTAAACAAGTGGCTTTGGAAGAACTGAAAATCCATAATTTCACACGTTATATGAAATTTACATATTAATATGAAATGATAATAAATCTGGAAAAAAACTTTTAGAGGAAGGCATAAAAGAAAATATCTGTAATCTGGGGTTAGGTAGAGTACTTAACATGATATCAAAAATATGATCTGGGAAAAAAATTTGATAAATTTGACTTCATCATTTTTTTTTCTCTTTAAAAACATTGTTAAGGGATTGAAAAGACAAGTTCCAGAGAGGGACAAAATATTTGCAAATAGTATGTCCAATGAATGATTTATTTTCAGAGTAATATAAAAACACTCAAAACATAATAGGAAAACAAGCAACCCATTTAGAAAATGGGTGTGGATTTCAACACATCCTTCAACAAAGAGGTCATAAGGATGCAGATATGCACAGGAAAAGATTCTCAATATCATTAGCCATTAGACAAATGCAAACTAAAATCATGAAGAGATACCACTACTTATTTGTTACAATGAAATCTTATCTATACAACAGAAAACAGTTAAGAGGATTTCTGAGTATCAGCTAGAAAGGCTGGGGAGGGTGGGATTACAAAGTGGTGATTGGTGTGTTCATTATTTTGAAAGTGTTGGTAGTATCACCGGTGTATGCATGTCAAGACCTATTAATTGTAATATATATATATACATGCACAAACACACACGTACGGTTTATATGTCAATTATAACTCAAAGAAGATGTTTAAAAATAAAAAAAATAATTAGGATTTACAGGGGTGAGTGGAGAAACTAATTAGTATGCACAAAATTTATATGAAAAATATTTATTTGGTTATAAATATGGAGATCATTAAAAGTGCCACAAGATATCAATGTTTTAAATCAATAATAAATAAAATAAAGAACAGCAACAAAACAAAGACACTATTTGAAAAAGCCTGAATTTTTAACCCATTTTCTAAAAAGGTAGTAATGAAAAAGAATTAGAAAATGGTTTCAGAAATAATAAATGAGCATTTATTATTTTTTTTTTAGGAGGTACTGGGAGTTCCACCCAGGACCTTTAACATGAAAAGCAGGCACTCAACCACTGAGCTACATCCACTTCCTAATTTTTAATTTTAGTGGAGAAAGTTAGACTTTACAACAAATAATGCTGGAACAATAAGATTTCCATATTTAAAGAAATAAGAAAAGAAATTCACTCCTCACCTCATACCATATAAACATTTACTCAAAATAGTTCATAGACTGTATTAGTCAGGGTATTAGTCAAGAGAAACATAACCAAAAGGAGATAATGTATAACCGTCTGGTACATATATATAAAGGATTTATTATAAGAAATTGGTTCATGCAACCAATTCCTGTGTGTTCACAATTTGCAAGTCCAAATTCCTTACAGCAGTTCACAAGGTGGAAACTATGATAAAGATGATGCTGAAGTCCTTAGTCCAAATTCTCCCGGGGGAGCTGGCTGCCTGGAATTCTGGCAAGGGCTAATGGTGAAGCTGAAGCAGAAAAGCTTCTTCTGATTCCTGACGTCCTCAGTTCTGGCTTTTAAGACCTCCAACAGATTATAGGAGGAGGCTCTCCACATTGATCCTAGATGCAATCAACTGGTTATAGTTGCAAATTCCAATGACAAAATACCTTCATCATAATAACCAGGCTAATGCTTGAGCAAACTACTGGACACCATAGCCTAGCCCAGTCGACACATGAAATTAACCACCACATAATCCTAAAACTATTTGCATCTAGAAGAAAACATAGAATACCTTTGTGAGATTGTGTTAGGCAAAGATTTCTAACCAAAACCAAACGTAGTATTCAAGCACAAGAAAAATAAGATAAATTGGGTTTTATCAAATTAAAACCTTCTAGTCATTGAGAAACACTTAATAAAATGAAAATGCAAGCCATAGACTGGGAGAAAATACTTAAATATCTTATAAAGGATGTATATTGAAAATGTATAAAGAACCCTTAGCATTCAATAATTAATAAACACACAACTCAACAAAAAATGGACCAACTATTTGAACAGACACATCTCCAAAATGCTTGATGCATGGCAATTTGACACATGAAATGATACTCAATGTCATTAGTCATAAAGGAAATACAAATAAAAAACATTTTAAAAAAATGTATTGGGGAGCAGATGTGGCTCAAAGACTGAGTGCTTGCTTCTCACATGGGAAATCTCAAGTTTGGCTCCCAGCATCTCCTAAAAATAAAAATACAAACAGCAAGCAAACAAATGAAAAAAAAAAAACAAAACAACTCAGGAGAACCAATGAAGCTCAGTGTTTGGGTGCTGGCTTCCCACTTAGTATGTCCTAGATTCAATCCCTGCTCCTGGTACCTCAAAAAAAAAAAACAGTATTGAAAAATTTTATTTATTATAAAAACAAATGAACAAACAAAAACTGACTATACCATGTGCTAGGGAGGATGTGGAGAAAATAGAGCTCTTATGTATTGTGGGTAGAGACACATAATGGTACAGACACTTTGGAATACATTTTGGTAGTTTCTTATAAATTTATACTTAACGTGTGACCCAGCAAGCCGACTCCAAACACTCTACAAGTGAAATGAAAACCTATGTTCACACAAACACTACAGCAAACATTTCTAACAGTCTTATACATGACAGGCCAAAGCTGAAACAACACAAATGTCCTTCAACTGGTGAAAGAATAAACATAAAAATCAATACTACTGAGCCATAAAAATAGAATGTGCCCAGACAGCTACAGAGATGAATCGCAAATATTTTAGACTCAAAAGAAGTTAGGCTCAAAACTCTGATTCCACATATGTTACATTTCTGAAAAACACAAAAAATATTGGTACAGAGAGCAGATCACTCTGTTTGTTCCTTTTAACATTTCACTATTTCTTTTGCACTTCTATTGGTAGTGTTAAGTTACATCACCCTAATTAACTTTAATGAGTGTGCCTCCTCTTACGAACAGCACCAAAGGATTGCTTTAACTTTTCCTTTTTATTTACCCCCTTTAGTCTAAATGGTTATCAATTGTGTGTGCAGCCTTATTTGGCCACACCTTGGCAGGTACCCTAAGCACGCTGAGTATCTTCCATGAAAGTTTCTTTTCAGACAGATGTAATAGTAGCAGAGAGGCAGGATTCAGTTAACCTTACAGTTGGGTTGGAAAATAGAGTCTTCCATTCAGCATTCGAACACAGGATCTGACATGAACCTTAGGCCTGCAGTGAGATTCTGAGGGTTATAGGCTACTAGGCTTACTTCATTCTTCTGAAGGCAGAAGTGTCAATATAAGATTCCTAGTTTTCCATTTATCACGAACACCTTTACAAATGAAACATCATTTCTATTATCCATTATGCTAATTAAATGCTGTTTGGAGACACAAGTTAGTTGAAGTTTATAGTAGTAGATTCTGGAGTGTGGACTTGTGAATAGAACATGTCCAAAGGTAATCAGGGAAGTGGATGTGGGTCAAGCAATTGAGGTCCCACCTACCACATGGAAGGTCCCTGGTTTGGTTCCCAGTGCCTCCTAAAGAAGACAGTGAACTGATGCAACAGGAGACACAAGAAGGCAAAACATAATGAGAGATGCAGAAAGCAGGAAACAGAGGTGACTCAAGCGATTAAGCACCTTCCTCCCATATCATAAGTCTCTGGTTCAGTTCCCAGTGCCTCCTAAAGAAACAAGGAAGATGAATAGACACAGTAAGTACAAACAATGAGGCGGTGGGGAGAAATAAATAAATAAAATAAATCTTAAAAAAAAAGAGTAATCACACCTGGATTTCATATGCCCCATTTGAGTTCTTCAAATGTTAATTATCATCCTTATTTTATAGCTCAGTGGTTCTCCATTAGAATCACCTGGAGCTTTTTAAAATTCCAAAGCCCAGACACACCCCCAGACCAATGAAATTAGAGTCTCTTGATTTGTGACACAAGCAAGAATAATTTTTGAAGCTCCCTACATGATTTCCATGTTCAGGCAAGTTTGGGAACCAGTGATATAGATTCTAAATATATATATATATTTAGAATGATTTATTTTACCACAAAATATAGTCATTGTAAGAGATTGAATGAGAAAAGAAATGCAATTAGAATTCCTCCAGCAAAACATAGATGTTAGGGATATGACAAAGCTTTAGAGTAGGGGGTCGATTCTCAATACTGGCAAGCTAGTTCTTGATAACTGATGATCTAATTTTCACTGCCCCATCATGGTCAATATTTGCATGAAGATTTTGATTTTTTTTTTCTGATACCCTACAAAATTCACATGGTAGAATTCACAGGGGAATTTAGAAAAATTACTTAAGTTTGAACTGGTCCCCTCCTTCCACTCTCAGACATCACAGGCACACACGTACACCCGCCTAGACACACTTATGATTTATTTTTCATATATCAGATACTTTTTAATTGTTATTCATGTGGCAATTAACCTCATTGTTTCTCCATAATTTGGGCAGTGATCAGTATTCCTTAGTGAGTGTTGCCTCTGAGCAGTCTTGGGGTCCTTATCCAAATCAACACATGGCTATATATAAATATCTTCCTGGTTCCACTTTATTTTTGAAATAGACTGGATAAAGAGATAACTGTGGGAGTTATTTCCATAAATTTGAGGGTGAGGTCATTCGCAAATTAATTCTGCAGTTTCCCTATGGCCTTTCTGCAGAATACAATAAAGATTCCACTAATACATTTCAGTTTTAGTTCCTACCAGCAGCTTCTATTAAATAGCTTTTCTACTTTTTTCACTTGAACGAATTGAGCTGCTTTTTCCTTACATTTCTGCTCTCTGACCAAAGAGCTCGGCTCTTTTATTCTTAGGAAACACAAACACACATACACACACCCATATACGTACCAGCCTCCTTCTTTCTTTAGACCTTCTAATAATACCAAGTCTGCCATGTTGTACTTGTCTGTTCATAACTACTCAGGACTCATTTAGAGAATTGCTTCCGTTCATCATCTCATTGCAATTTAAATTAATTTCTATATTGGGTATTTATCTTTGCACTCACTGGACACAGTCTAATCCCTGAATGTAAAATGTCATTGTTTATAAAGCACACAACATGAGTAAAAATCAATAATCTATATTTGAAGAGCAGTGCACTTTGTAACTTTAATATATCATAGGCTTAGTTGAAGATATTTCATTATATATATCACATTATAGAAAACTGTAATATATACTTTGATGTTTATGTAGCCTAAACCTGTTTCCTAGGTTACTTTTTACTGTACTTTTTATCTATAAATGAAGAAACATATGTGTACAGTACTGGAAAAAATCTAAAGGGGTATTCTTAAAAAATGGAGAATAATTATTACATGTGAGTTGATTGTTTTCATTGTTAAACTATTTGGAGAAAATGTTTATCTATTTTTAAGGATTATATTTCTTTGAACAGCTGAATTGGGTGCAATTTGGTGCCACCCTGCCATTTAAGAGAAAGAAAATGATCAAAAGTAACTATATGGGAAGCAGCTTTGGTTCACCTGATGGAGTGTCCACCTACCACATGGGAGATCCGGGGTTCAAACCCAGGGCCTCCTGACCCATGTAATGAGCTGGCCCACGTGCAGTGTTGATGCATGCAAGGAGTGCCGTGCCATGCAGGGGTGTCCCCCACTAGGGGAGCCCCACGCACAAGGAGTGCATCCCTCAAGGAGAGCCACCCCGTGCAAAAAAGCACAGCCTGCCCGGGAGTGGTGCTGCACACACGGAGAGCTGACGCAGCAAGATGATGCAACAAAAAGAGACACAGATTCCCAGTGTCCCTGACAAGAATGCAAACAGACACAGAAGAACACAGAGCAAATGGACACAGAGAGCAGACAATGGGGAGAGAGGGGAAGGGGAGAGAAATAAATAAAAATAAATCTTAAAAAAAAAAAGGTAAGTATAAAAGGGGGAAACTCCCATTTTATAAAATGCACATTATACCTACCTAAGGTGCTTCTTTTCAGAATTTTCTAGGAAAATTCTAACTAAAGCAGCACAGTGTATAAATAAAAAAACAATGTTCCTATCACCTGAGACACCACCCTGCTCAGGTTCTAAATCTGTAAATGCTTTTTGTCCCTGACGTATCATCTCTTTCTTCAGATCTCCAATGTGGAAAGCTCTCCGGCAACCACTCCAGCAACAGTGCCTTCTGGGGCTGTCACGAAGAGTCAGCAAACATGATGACTATTGGAACATGTCAAGAACTAAATAAAGACCAGGAACTGAATAAAGCACCTGGACACAGAAAACTAAACATCATCTCCTTTGCTTCCTTTTTGAAAGTTGGCATATACATGTATTTTTAGCAGGAAAGGAATGGGATGATTTCCTTAATGCTCGACAGCTGCTCATTAGGCAGATCAGAAAGGGATAAGTGAGATGGGATACTGGTTAAAATTGCAGAGTAGGTGCCAAGAGTAGAAAGATTTCAAGTCTTGTTCACTAACCTTGTGTGACCTTGAGAACATACTTTTCTCTTGCTGTTCCTGGATTTTCTAGCCTTAGATTTGGGACAAGAACACTTTCTGAACATCTCAATGACTCTGTTCAGAATTTGTAAGGCTTTGGGATTCTTGAAGTCACAGGTTCCTCTTAAAATCACTGACCCCCAAATACCTATTCCAGCTATCTCATTTAGATATGGTCCTCAATGAAGTAAAAAGGCACAAGAGGAAAGTGAGGATGGAAATGTTGACACAGTAAAATTTGATTTGGTGCAATTCTAGGTTGAATTTTTTTAGGTAAATAGGTCTCATAAGGTTACCTTGTCATTAGTGATTTGATTGTGCTTTACCCATCTTCAAGTTATCCAAACATGGGATGTAAAATCAAATCTGATACACATACTTTGGTCAAATCAGGTAAATGTAGCCAGTTGCAAAGCTCAATAATTTATGCTCATCTATACTTCAATGCCTATTTCATCTATTCACTTGTTGCTACTTAGAAACTGATGATCCCCTAAGTGCTATGTTAAAAACAAACCTGGTAATGAAAACATGATGTCACTACTGCCTGGTCCATCTAAAAGGGGCTTCTCATGAACTCCAGCATTTCATCACAAGGGAGTCACTGGGAGTCCAAGCCAACTGCCACGCTGATTATGTGGCCTGCTGAGAATAGGGGAGACACATTCAGAGCCAGTGTCAGCGTTTGGTTTAAATAATTAAGCTGCCTATGGCCAGCATCTATAATTGCAAGAAGCCTCCGTTGCCAGTGCTGGAGATGCAATGTGCCTCTGCCAACACTCAGGGTTCATCTGTGTCAGAGAGCCGAAGGACCGTTCTCGGAGTAGATTCATTTCTATGGGAACATATGGCTCACTGTTCACATTTTAATTACAAAGGCTGACAGAGTAAGAAATCCATTTCTCCTAAAACAGCTATTTTTATAAAGTCTCTCCAATAAAAATGTGTAGTATAACATATAACCAAATGTCAACTCTGTAAGTTTTCCCTGAAAGTCATTCCTGAAGGTCACTCATATCCTGTGAAGGTATAGGGAGAAAAGGAAAATAAGAGGTACATGCAATTGGCAGTCAATACCTAATAAACTGATGATATTGATGACTAGATAAATGTTCATAGCCTGTGAACGAGTCATAGGGTAAATTCGTTTTATCTGTAACTTCAATTCAAGCTGTTTTTTAATACTCAAACAGACCAAGGAGAAATGTTTTAAAATTCCTAGCCAATTGAGTAAGGGCACATGATATCGCTAACTAAGAGCATTTGAGCAAAATAAAATCTATATTTTTGGCAATAATTTTTCCCTAAGAGGCAAAGTCACTAATCAATTATTGTTTTTGAAAATATTCAAGTTTTCACTAAATGTTGAGGCTTATCTGATCTTGGGTAAACTAATTCTTGCTGCAGAAATTAGGCATTATAATTTTTCCACAGAAAAAAGTTACATAGAATGTATGCCAAATTCTTAATGAAAATCTGGTTGTAATTAACCACAGAGGGCAAGGTGGCCATAGGTAAATTGATTTTGGTCCTCTCTACTAGATTCAGTTGATTTTAAACTTTGACATGCACTTCCTAGCCCACATTCCTCTTTGCAAACAACTTTTGCCCAAAGCAGAACACACCGCTTTTTTTCTCCAAGCTGAGTGTGCACTGTGGAATATTTGGACTAAGAGACTTGGTTCTGCAGTGCTGATTTGACCAGGAGTTGATCTTACCCAGGCTGAGTTGAAGTATTGACCAGTCAGATGTCACTTATACACCCTTGAGCGTCAATTCAAAAGAAAAGACACAAGTACAGGGTGAAGGATTTGTTTTTTTTTAAGATTTATTTTATTTATTTCTCTCCCCACCCCCCAAGTTGTCTGTTCTTTGTGTCCATTTGCTGCATGTTCTTCTTTGTCCGCTTCTGTTGTCAGTGGCATGGGAATCTGTGTCTCTTTTTGTTGTTTTTATCTTGCTGTGTCAGCTCTCCATGTGTGCAGTGCCATTCCTGGGCAGGCTGCACTTTCTTTAGTGCTGGGCGGCTCTCCTTACAGGGCGCACCCCTTGCGCGTGGGGCTCCCCTATGCGGGGACACCCCTGCGTGGCAGGGCACTCCTTGCGCGCATCAGCACTGTGCATGGGCCAGCTCCACACGGGTCAAGGAGGCCCGGGGCTTGAACCGCAGACCTCCCATGTGGTAGGCAGATGCCCTATCCATTGGGCCAAGTCCATGTCCCCAGGATGGGGGATTTGGAACTGAGTCATAGTGGAGCTGCCCTGGCCCCATGCTTTCCAAGACCTAGTAGTTCAACTTCTTCCTTGTTTTCTTTTTCTTTTTATGAACAGCCCAGCTACCCAGGGACCCAGGTTAAAAACATTTTTTTTTCTTTCTCTTTTTGACAAACTCTTCTCATTCCCCTTTCTCTATAACCTCTAAACTGCTTTCTGGATCTGCCAATTTGCTATTTCTCCTCATCTAAGTGACATCACACAAATTTTGTCCTTATATGCCTTGCTTATTTCACTGAACATATTGTATTCAAGGTTCTTCAATGTTGCAGCATGTTTCATAACTTCGTTTTTTTCTTACAGCCAAATAATATTCCATTGTGTGTATGTACTATGCTTTGCTTAGCCATTCATTTTTTTGATGGAAATTTGGGTTGTTTCCAGTTTGGGGTTATTGGGAATAATGCCACTATCAACACTGGTATACACATATCTGTTTAAAAGCATCTTTTCACACTCTTTATAGATATACCTAGAAGTGTGTTTGCCAGGTCAAATGGTAATTAGATATTTAATTTTTGAGAAGCTGCTATATTGTTTTCCACAGTGGCTGCACCATTTTACATTCCCACCAATACGAGTAGATCAACTTCATCTATTTTGTGAGACACGGTGGCAGGGTTTCCAATATATTTCATGTGTTATCTGAAATACATTGGGTAGTTTAGGGAGAGCTACCTCTGTTTTTGCCCCATACAGTAGAGGATAATATTTTTGCTCCACTCCCACTGCCCACCCCATGGAGGATAGAATTTTATTCTACTCTGTGATCTTTACTTGCAATTTTCAGACTCTTGAGCCTATGATAAAAAACTAACTTGAAAGAGCTACATAAGATAAATTTAGTTTGGGACTGTGATCTTTCCAGTTTCAGTAGTGTTATTAAGTTCTGTCTTTGTTTATTACTGAGGTTAATTTCATGTGCATCAACTTGGCTTGGTTATGGGGTCCAGTAGTTTGCTTAAGCAAGCATTACTGTGATTGGTACAATGAGGGTATTTCATAGAAGGATTTGCATCTACCGCCAGTTGATTGCATGTATGGCTGATTGCATTTACAAATCTGCAAAGGAAACTGTCCTCAGCAGTGAGAAAAGTCTTCTCATCTAGTTCAAGACCTTAGAGTAGAACTGAGGATTTCAGACAAAGAATTTCTGCTCCTTCAGCCAGCCAGGTTCTTCTGGGGAATACAACTTCACCTTTACTAGACTTCCCAACTTGTGTCCTTCCCTACACTATTCATATGTGTCAGATTTCAGAATCATCTTTTTTTAAGTTTCTCATTTTTTTTCTGCTTTATGGAATTTGGATCTTCCATTCTCCATAATTGAATGAGTTAATTCCTATAATCCCTCTCTCTCTTTCTCTCCCTACCCCCATCTTTCTTTTCTATTTTTCTGAAGACACCTGACTAATACACGAAGAAACTCAGATATGATGTTTTAGTCTGTAATCCCAGGACTGATTTTAGATCTACCCTAAGCCTATATCCTCAGTTGGTTTTATCACTTTCCTTAATTTCCTTTGGTATTGCTATTAGAGCTATCCACCTTGTCATGTCAAGGTTGAACAAGGATTCTTTGCAAAGAATCAGAGCTAGCTAAATCTTAAAATTATAGGTTCTATCCCAAAACACATCTGGGGAGGTAGGGGAGTAACTTTCTCATTTCCATTGTGTCCTGTTCATGTTCTTCAATCACACAGACTGCTTGTGTTTATTATTTCTCACAAAGTCTACTCTTTTCCCAGCTCTGCTTTTGCTCTTACATTCTCCTTGTCTTGGTTGTTTTTTTTCCTAAATTTCTCCTTGATGTTGTAACTCTGCTTATCTTTAAGACTCAGTTCTTGGGTTATCTTTGCCATGCCACATTTCTTAGTAAAACTTAGTAGTTTTGTCTACTATGGGGCAGATAGCTCTTTGCACTTAATAAGCTTGGGAAAGTGCCTGTCCCCTTTATTACTAATTTGCTCTTTTGATGTCACTGAAGTAGGCTAGGGATCTACCAACTATGGTCAATAGGCTAAGTCTGACCAAAACCTGTGTTTGTAAATAAAGCTTTACTTAAACACAGCTGCACCCATCTTTTTATGGTTGGCCTATCTATCTATGTATAGTTAGATAGACAAATAGATAGATAGAGATAAAATTGAGTCGGGGGTGGGGGTTTCCTAATGAAGGGACATTTCAACTGAGTCTTTTGTTTTTGTGGATTTTTTGTTAATGGTGGTTTCTGAGTTTTCTTTTCGTTTTTCTTTAGTTAATTTTATTTACAAACACTCCATATGAGTAGTTGTGACAGAGACCGTATGGTCTACAAAGACTAAAAAGTTTACCATCCAGTCCTTTATAGGAAAACTTTGTTTATCCCAGCTCTAGTCTATAGCTTCTTCAGGGGAAAGCACAATTTTTAACTCAATTAAAGGTTAACCCATCCCCCAGTATTGGGCAGAGTGCCTTGTTCATAGCAGGGGCTCAATGCCTGTATGCTAAAAGTGTGAATGATGGAGAAATAACTACCAATCACTGAATTCCTTCAAGTCACTGACCAATAAGCAGCTGCTGGTACTCATGGTTACAGTGAGGGGAAAAATGTAAGACTTGTTTTTCATTTGTTCCACCTTCATTTACTAATGTTTTTCTCTGGATGAGATTTTTTTCTTATTATGTATTTGCATACTGCAAACTTTGCCATCATGAGAAACTGTACTACGTGCACAACTGACTGCTCAAAACACCCTTTCTTCTAGCCATTACAACTTGCTTATGCATTGTTTGCTCAGATAAAATACTATTTGGTTAAATCATAACCTCTAATAGACCCTTGTACATATTCCCTGGCCATCAGCTACATTCCCCTCCACTCTTCAAATGGTTCTCCAGTTCTTTATCCAACCTAGGTCCCCTGCCTCTCCTCCATCTCAGGCCAACTCTCAGTCCATACCCTGAATCACAGTCTCAGAATCTTCTCAAGGACTCACACACTCCGATGCTTTGTTTCCCCCAACTCTTCCTCAGTACCAAATCTCTCCCTTTAACACTCTCTAGTAACTTTCCTCTTAAAAATAACAGCTGAACCCCTTGAGTCCACATGCTGTAACTATCCCACTTCTGCATGCCATTCATGTCTCAAAGCACTCCATATGCTTTTGTCCCTTCTATTCAATTGAAATTGCTTCTACTAAAGCCATTCATTGCCTCTAAATTGATCTATTTTTCTCAGCTTCTCATCAGTTTTTAATATAAGTCACCACTCTTTTCATCTGGATGCTCTCTCATTCCTTGGTGTGGAGGTTTAGAAACTATGTCCACAAAACCTTTGATTCTACTTATTCAAGAGATGGAGCTTAAGTGCCCTCCCCTTGTGTGTGGGATAGGCTTAGTAATTTTCTAATGAAGAAAATATTGCAGATATGATGTGTAACACTAATGAGATTAGGTTAGAAAAAGTCTGTGACTTCTGTCTATTTTCTTCTCTTCTCTTCTCTCTCTCTGGGGAAGCAAGATGCCATGCTGAGAGTACCCTCTTGTGAGGCCCAGGTGGAGAGAAACTGCAGCTTCTCATCAACAGCCAGCAAGGCCTGAGGCCTGCCAACAACCACATCAGTGAATTTGGAAGCAGATGTTCCAGCCCTAGTTGAGCCTCGAGATGACTGTAGCCCAGCAAAGAGCTTGATTGAAACCTTGTGAGAGACCATGAGCCAGAATCACCCAGATTAGCTGCTCCTAAATCTTTGACCTTCAGATACAGTGTGAAATAACTGTGCACTGCTGTAAGATGCTAAGCCAAGTTTTGGGATAATTTGTTATGCGACAATAGATAACTAATACAAATGTCTCCAATAACAAATCATAGTAGTGTATACTTTTTGCATCCATATCTCCTGGTCATTCCTTCTTACATTCTTTTGAGGACATGCCACCTCATCCCTTTTACTTTTTTACTTTTATTTTTTTTTTTATTTTTAAATTTTTTAAATTTATTTTTTTATCCCCCTCCTTTGTGGCTTTTTGCATGCTGTCTGCTCTCTGTGTCCATTCACTGTGCATTCTTCTGTGTCTGTATTTATTTATTTTATTTCCCCTACCCCCTTGTGGCTTGCTTGTTGTCTGCTCTCTGGGTCCATTTGCTGAGCGCTCTTCTGTGTTTGTGTTTGTCTCCCTTTTTTGTTGTGTCACCTTGCTGAGTCAGTGCTCCGTGGTGCCTGCAGGCTGGGGCTCTCCACAGTGTGTGGGCGAGCCTGCCTTCACAAGGAGGCCCCGGGACGCGAACCCAGGGCCTCCCATATGGTAGACGGGAGCCCAACTGATTGAGCCACAGCCGCTTCCCCTCTTTTACTTTTAACACTTATAGTTTTAAGACTCTATTCTTGGTCCCCTTCTCTTTTTACTGAATCGTCTTAGGTAAGCTAAATTGCCTTTATAGCCTCAAATACCAATCAAGGATTTACAAATCTATTTATTGCATTTTACTAATCAGGGTTTTCTCATAATTAAAATTTAAGAAAATTGATAATTACATATGGCAGATAAAGTATTATTAACATTATATTTAAAGAACTCTTACAAATCGATAAGAAAAATGCAAATAATTTATTAGAAATAATGGGCAAAGAAAATGAGAGTATACAAAAGATGACAATAGAAATGAACAGGAGATACTTACTGAATGAAAACATACCAGAATATTACATTCTGGTTTATAAGAGCAAAGCATTGAAAACAATGCATATATGCAACAATAGAGGACTGTTTAATTAACTATATCTCCATAAATTAAATTTCTGTTCAGACAATAAAATTGAGACTATAAATCTGTATTTGCTAACATGAAGATATATGTATGTTTACAAACACACCATGCACATGTAGATATTTTCACATAATTCAGTGAAAAATGAAGATTAAAAATATGGATATTAGAATTCCATTTTCATTTTTAAAAGTGTATATTTTGTATATTTCCACTGAAATAACTTGGACAAAAACATATTAGTGGGATGATTGTTTGAATAATGTAATTATATTTTTATGTAATTCTTTATGATTTAAGGTTTATGTATTGGTAGAAACTGTTTATTATACATATGTATTTCTTTTTGCAATCAGAAAAAAATGTAGATTTATTTTGGAAAAATGATCCAAGGATCAACTTTAAAGATGGTAGACATTTTTCTGGTAAAAAAAACTAAATTAAAAGAATTTTAGACCCAACCTTCTGTCTCCTGGAAATATATATATTTTTAAAAGTTTATCCCATGCTACCACATGTTTTCTGACACTTTCTTTCATAAGCCTTTAAAATCCTTAATACCAGTTTTTAATAATATAATTTTACATTTTTTTCTGCAACTATTGGAATTATATTTAGAATTTTTAGCCTTCCTAAAAGTCATCCATCACATAAGTTAAGAAAATTAGAATGTGCCTTACTCTCCTAAATGAAAATTAAAGCCATCTGCTAATTCTGTATGAACCTCACCTAAATGTTTTGCGTAATCTTGTTGTAACTTGAGTAAAAACAAAAGAGAACCAAACACAGCCTCAGACTCTTTAATCTTTGCCTGGGGATCATGTGTGGGGGACCGTGTCATCAACAGAGAACCATCTTTTGCACAGGGGGCTTCTTCAAAACAGTCTTATTTGTCCCTGAATTTCATTTTAGATTCATAATGGCTAGCAAACAAACTAGGCTCCCTTTGGTGGGTCAGAATAAGGCTGTTAAAGCACTGTTTTATCCTTCTCTTCCCCCAAATTTCTGCTGAACCCTAAGGGCCAAATATAGAAATGTAGATAAACCAGATGTGCTCATAAAATTGAATTCATACCTGTGCTCCCTACAGAGAGAGAGAGAGAGAGGGAGGGAGGGAGAGAGAAGAAGGAAGGAAGGAAGGAAGGAAGGAAGGAAGGAAGGAAGGAAGGAAGGAAGGAAGGAAGGAAGGAAGGAAGGAAGGAAGGAAGGAAGGAAGGAAGGAAGGAAGGAAGGAAAAGAGTGAGGCAGGGACGGAGGCAGGGACGGAGGGAAGAAGGAAGGAAAGAAGAAAGAAAGAAGGAAAAAGTTTCCCGTTGCAGGATGTACTGATTTCCTAGTGCTGCCTTGAACGGACCCAGCCTGCAATTTCTCCCCCATTTCCCAAGCAGGCTGGCAGCCCCAGCTTTGAGAATGTTAGTGATGAGGCCTTTGCAAATAAGCTCAAGTTGCATTATGTCAACTTCAAATGAAATCATAACACAAAAACAAAACATTCATAAATTGATAGAAATTATACAGCATCAAATGAGATACAAGGATTTTATCTCCTCATTTGTATATTCTTGTCTCCCTGTCTATAAACATATGTTTGCACATGCTGTGCATTGATAGATTAACATATAAAATTACAACATTGCATTTGCAACACTGTAGTTAAGGTTGTCTTCACATTTATATTTCAGAGGTTTTGTATCTGAACCATAAACATTCTTTCTGGGATGAAACTTGGCATTTAGTGGCAAACTAGAAATGTGTTTATCTTCATCTTAAACATGGGAAAAATTCCACAGAAATTCCTAGGGGGTGTGTGTGTGTGTGTGTGTGTGTGTGTGTGTGTGTGTTTGTTTTGGTGGTGCTGGGGCGGGGAATTGAACCTGGGAAGCCAACACTGCACTGCCCCCCCCCTTTTTTTTTTGTTTTATTTCTTTACTTTTTAAAGTTCATACAATACAAACATCAGCTTTTAAATGTGAAAAAAGTATAATTTGATTTTCTAGCAATGAATCGAAACTTAAAATAATCAGAAAGCTTATTTTATATCTGTGCATTCATATTTTTCTAGGGGAAATATAATTTATTAGGAGAAATTGGGCAGGTTTTTTTTAAGATAATTTTTTTTTAAAAAGTCTTATGCTCATGGAACATAATGGAGAAACATCCATTTCTCTAAAAAACCTAACTTTCAGTAAAATAATTATTGTTTGTAACAAAACTGACAAAGTTATTTTCTAAATGATACTAGCAAAATATTTACAAAGACTTGACCTACAAATTAAAATAAAAATTTTGAAATATAACTCTTGAGGAAAATAGTCATGCTCATCAAGGAAATTGAAATTGTTTTCTAATAGAAAGAGTTCAACATTATGCTTCGAAATAAATGTTTAAAAATTTTGTAAGTTAGAACCAAAACTGAAACTTCAAAGTTCAAATTTATTTACTGGTCAGATGATTCCCTGTACATTAGTGACGTTCTCATTATGCTTTTTGTAGTTCTGGACACTGATTGTTTTAACCAAGTTATTTGTTTGCACAGCCTCTACTTTCCCTTATTAGAAAAACAAGTTTTGAAAATTAAATTTCCCTGTAACAATGGATTAAATACAAAGCAAATGCTTTTCCAATCACCTAGAGTTTATTCTAAAATGATAGAATATCTTTAAGTCATATTTCAGTACCTTTCCAACTACTCTCAAAAGATCTTTACTTATTTTTCAAATATTGCAAGTGCAAAAATTGTATATTTAGGGAGGGGGACGTGTTTATTCACAATTAACTGTGAAACATATGGAATACATTTCTCTAAAGATTTACAGTTTTAAAAGTTCAGATTGGGAAATATATGGTTAATGTAATTGGGGGGTTTACACAGTGAGTTTGAAAAATAGGTCAGGGGATTTTGTAATCCTGAAGTTCAGTTTCAACTGTGTATATATACATGCAACAGAGCGTAGAGGATGAAATAAACAAGCAGTTTTCCAGAGTTGGAAATGCGGACTTGTGACTTACTACCCCAGTGTTCCTAAGTTATGCGCTCCTCACCCAGGGCCCTGTTTTCCTTTTCCCTAACGTGCGCTGCCTCTGACCTCTAGGAGCTGTCAGGTCACGTGGGCTTCACCCCTGGAGCCCACTGTGGGTCCAGTTTAGGTACTTCACCACTCACAGGGGTAAGCACTTGAACTTGCTTTCACTTCACTATGTAGTAGCAAACGCTTTATGAAACCTGCGGACTGAGTCAGAATAGATAACCAAAAGGAGGGAAAATCAGTGATGGGATTGAATCAGGAAGAACCATAATAATAATACAGGGCAGAAAGTTGATATTATTCAAAATGAAACATCTACACTTTATTTCCTGTTCTATAAAATGTACAGTTAACAATACTATAGTTTTTCTTGGGACCTAAAATTTTTCTTTTTCTTGCCTCCGGGTAGCACTTTACAGATGCAAATGACTCCAAAACTGGCATATTCATATCCTAAATTTATCAGCAGGTAAAAATAGATGGTTTCTGGAACATCTCTTCATCTTCTTGTACTAAATGGTCATTTTGTGGAAGAAGGAGAAGACATTCTTCATCTGCCTGTCCTTCCGTAACTTATGCTATAAACAGATTTAGGATAATGGTTGTTTCATTCCTCGGGAAATAGTGCTTTATCCTGATATCCTTTGACGGATACCAGGGTACAGGGTAATGAAGCACCACGTTGGGTAAGAATAATCCTTTGAACGTATAGAACATTGAGCATGGTGTCTAACTAGGTACCCACTGATATGAGTTGAATAAATGCAAGAATGCATGAACAACTATACGAACGTGGTGCTGGTTTGTACGAGATAGGTAAACACTTTAACTATTAGTCTCCTGCAAATAGTTCTGAGGCACAATGTTTCCAGGAGCCTGGAAAACGTGACAATGTGTGGATATAATTTTTTCCACATCAATGCTGGATTTTGTGCACATACTTGTTACAGCGGTACTTAGGTTAGTTATTGTTTGGGCTGAGTAGAGGAAACTGTATTCATGTTATTGTTTTTTTATCCAAGTTCTGTGCTGGATACATTTAGAATTTAAATCCTTTGAACCCAAGGTGGTGAATAGTTATTCATTCATTCACAAAAATCATTAGAGTCCTGCCATGTGTGGTATATTTGTGCTGTGTGGGATGCATATAATGTAACATTCTTCTCACCAAAGAGGACTAGTTGCAAATACGCCATTATTATTTCTGAAGTCTTCAGCCCATGGGGAAGGGTTATATCATCGTGCCCATCCTGCAGCTGGTAATACTGAGGTTAGATGGTAGGTGACATATGCCACAGTTGTTAGTTCAAATCTTAATATGCTGTCACTTAAGTGGAAAATCCACAACCTGGCCTCCCTGTTAGTTGTTTTCCATCATGTCACTTATAAGTTTAAAATGACCTCCTAACTGGCCACTGTTCTTTTATACTCTCCTTACTTTCTGGTTAAGCCACCTGTTGACAACAAATCTATAGCCTTAAAGTACTGTTTTCATCGTGACACTCTGAGTGTTCCTTGCTGCCAAAGATATAATTCACATGGTATCCTAGACCTTGACAATGCGGCAGCAAGCTCCACTTCAGTTTTATCTCTCATCACTCTTTGGCCCTAGTCTTCTAGTGAAAGCAAACTGGTCTATGTTGAATTTACACGATGCATTGGCTATGACTCATGGCAGAGTCTGTAGTTTTCACAGTCCACCTGGATGCTTACATAAAAGTAGCAAACCCAGAGACCACTAAGTGGTGCCTCTTTATCTGTCCAATCAAGGACATTCCTTCTTAATGACATTCTCCAGCAAAAAGAAAACAGAAAAATAAAAGGGCCAAAGAAATTACATATTGTTCACAACTCAGTCTAGTACTTGCTTCTTTTTATTAAATACTGATGGAACTCAGTGTAGGTACTTTGAAAAGCTACAAGTTGGATTTAGCCCTTGATCAAGTTTACAATATAAAGCAAACCTCAGAAGATAGTAAGGAAGCAAAGCACTCAATGAAATGCTCAAGCTTGCTCTTTTCTGAGGCTCCCTCCTGTCCCCGAAACAGGGAAGAGGAACTCTGTTGCTCACTGTAGAACTGCTTGTCTGGTACAGATAAATTCCAGAACCTAATAGAGGAAAGAAGAATGTGTTTTTAAAGGAACTTTAGATGCCTTATAATAAATCTGGATGTGCTTAAAAGTCCCTGAGGAGTTTAAAAAAAGTCTGGATGTGTTTTCTCAAATAACTATTTAAAGCATATTAGAGTTTTTTAATTGCACTGGGGACTTTTCAAAGCATATCAGGACAAAACAGTAGAGTATAGGCCCCAATATGCTAATTAATAGATAGCTAGACCCCTGAAATAAACCTGCAACACTCCATTAATCAGGCAGTAATTGAATTGGCACAGTGCTTTTGTGCAAACTACATGATAATTGAAAAACCAAACCTGGCAGCAGTGAGGGTGAGGTTCCCCACGACGGCACATATTGGGGCATCACGTTCACTGTTGTCTCTGGGCAGTTGGCCATAATGTCAAGTGCTTTGGGGTGGGGAGAAAGCAGGCAACTCTCGGAGGCCAGTGCAACTTTGCCTCATGTGGAGAAAGTCTTTTAGGCCTGTGATATTCAGTGGCCACAAGCATAACCCCATGGAAATACAAGTAATGGCTGATATGCTTTTCTCTGTTACCTAAAGACATCTGCCAATTAATGTGATTATAAAATAATAGTGAGGAACAGATGTTTCATTTGCTAATTTTATATCTGACTGTTTGGAAGCTAACTACCTGGGGATTTAACTGGCAAATACTACTTTGCTTACGAAAAAAAAAAAAAGAAACACTGCCTGTGTTTTTCCCACACAGCTGATGTGGTATAATTTTGGATATTGGATGCCTATAGTAAGAGCTCAGTGAGAGAGAGATTGATTGCTTCTAAATGAAGAGAAGAAAAATAGCATTTTAAGACTTTTTACTATAAACAAAACATTAAACATATTGCTACAGCAAAAAAAGGCTGCTGCAATAAAAGTTTATCCTGTCATACTGTGATGATGGGAGGGAAAAAAAAGATGCGGATAACACAAGGAAAGACATGAGCTTTCCACTTAGAAGTTTAACATAAATCATCTTGAAAAACTTGAAGACCATTTCCTACAAATTTGCCAATCCTTTTAACTTCGCAAGTGAAAAATAAGAAATACGAAATCCTGGCAAAAGAGTTACCTTTCCTGGCTGTGGGCAGCTGAAGAGAAACATTTTTTAAAATTCTAATTTATTCTTTCCCTTCCCAATGAAGGCAAGTGCAGCGTTCAATATCAGTCTTGTCTTTTAAGGTTGGAGTGTCCCCTGCGGCTCGTTCTGTGCCTGCCTCAGGAGGTAGCTCTGCCATTTGCTGTGACCTTTTTCCAAACATGTTATCTAATATGATTATTTAGTTAAAACTTGGGTGGGATTACTGGACATACCACTCTGTGATATTAGGCAAATCACTTAACTCCTCTTTTCACTTAATTTACTGTATAAGGAGGAATTTGTGTTAAATGAAGTCTTCAGAATCTTTTTTAATCTCCTGTTTCTTTTTACAGGAGTAAAACCCTTGCTTTTCCTCCTTAGTTTTTAAAACGTATACAATGATACATGTGTCATAATTTAAAGATATCACAACTCCGAGCTACATAGAAAATGGCCTTATTTTCAAACCTCAAGCCCTCCCCAGCTTTGGAGAAGTTGCTAGCCTTGCCGGAGGTCATCTCATCCTCAGAGGTCCCTGTCTGCTGACTGCCACGTGAGCGTCCTGCAAGCCACAGGACTGAGAGCTGGACCTCAGACCTTGGTCTGGTGAGATCAGCCTGGTTGTTCTCATAACCTCTAGCATGGCAACTTCAACTTTATTATCAGTGAATGTATTTAAAATTTTTCTAACCTTCCGAAAAGCGTGATTGAACATCAGCCAGGGTACACCAATGATCATCAAGTCCAAAGTCTGTGGCTACAATGTCCATTTCCAGTTTCTCTTTTAGAAAGCAAAAACCCAAGCTAAAACCTTGATGGTTATCTTTCTTCCTTGGGGCTCTTCCCCAGAGGCAAGGTGCCTGGTTTTACTTTTTGACCTGAAGACATTACATTGTAAGGTTTAATTTTTTAAAAAACCAATTGCTGCAGGCTGTGTTCCATTGCATGGCTGCAGTTCCCTTTGGCTTAAGAAGCTGAGGGCATTCTCAGTCCACCTGAGGAAGCTTTTCCTTCATTCTCAAGTCTCTGTGCTTCCAGGCACTGCAGGATGGACTCTTTCCCATTCCTATCTTGCCTCATCTGCATCTTAATATGAACTTGCCTTCTGTAACTCTGCCATCTCCCCACCACCAACCACCCACCACTCACCAGTTTCCTTGGTCTTAAGTCTTTGGGCTTGTTGCCTGTGATTGCTTGATTTTTATCTCATTATGTTGAGGTTGATTAGCCTTGGAATCATTTTCAAAACATCCATTTATTCTGCAGTCATTTTATAACTTACATCTAAGACTTTACCTCCAAAATAGACCTCATATTTTCCCACTTCTCACCATCCCCACTGCCCAAGCTTCCAATGTTTCTTGACTGCACTTCTGCAATAGCCTCCACTGGTCTCTGCTTCTACTTTTGTGACCATAAAAATCTGTGAATTAGAATGATCAATGATTTTATTAACCATCTTGATTTTCCTGAACTTCCATTTATCCAGGGAATTATAAAGAAGAAACAGAGGTTACCTGACATACGAATAATCCTTTGCGGTGCTGTGGTGCTTATAAAAACCCTGCCCCAGCTTGGGAGGAAGAACTGTAATGAAGTGTTCAAGCTGACACCAGCCAGGTCTGCTGATCTTCATCAAACAGCCACACTTGCACATCCTGCTTATTAATTGAGGAACTGTGCCTCAGGACACCCTGCCCAAACAGCCCCTCTAGCCCTTGTAGTAACCATAAATCACGTCCCCTTTATCTCTCCCCATTCCCTCTACAGCTTTCCCTGCTTCCCCAGCTTACCTCATAGAGCAGAAAACTCTTTTGGTTCTGCTCCTGCACCAAAGCAAGCTTAGCTCACTAAACTTGCTCTGCACCCCCTTTTAAAAGTCTGTTCACTTTACTTTCAGCGCAACAAATCAATGGACAATAGAGCAATCAAATGCTTTCTTGAAATGTAACAGACTCCACACTCTCCCAGCCCCATTTAAAAACCTGCAATTGTTTCCCATTATCTTTAGAAAAAAATTCAATCTCCCACGGCCACGTGGGCGGTGTTAGTCCAGATCCTCGCCTTGTGGACCTGTCTCTTCTGCTCTGACCCTCTTCTCCTTGCTCACCCAGTCCCACCCTCATAGAGCTGTCCTCCGCAAACACGAGATGGCTCTTGACCTGCAGACCCTGTCACTGTCATCTTTGCTTGCAACACTCTTCCCTCTGTTTTGTGTCCACAATGCCGATTCCTTCAGCGCAAGTACCATTTCCTTCCTCAGCGCCAGAAGCTCGCCGGTCCCATCCAAATCACTTTCCCATCTCTATTCATTTTCTACCTATCCCTTACAATCCGCACCGCTCTTGTTCGTTCATCTGTTTGCTTTTTGGTTCAGCTGCCACTGCAAAAACAAGCCCTTCTAGAGGACAGGGGCTTTGGGCGTCCTTTTCCTAGCCACACATCCCCCCTGCCTAGGGCAATACTCAATAAATACTCCCGAAATGGCTTAAAAACAAAATGATGTTTTCATGAGAGGCCTATGCTTGGAGTCTGAGTGCCTGCTGAGGAGTTGACACCCCAGGGGCTGACACAAGAGCCTGCATCCTAGCCAAGAGTTTTCAGAAGTGGGGAAACCCAAAGCCACCCAAACTTGACCATTTCTTTTTCTGAAATAAACAAACTTGATTTTTAACACAAGGTTAATGTTAATCAAACTTGGCTCCAAAGGAAAATATATCAGGAAATAAATCTAGTTTAAAGCAAGAGTGAAAGAAAATAATAAAGAGTTTTCCAGATTAGGGGCTGGAAAATGTCTCTTCAAAGTTATTAGGTTTTGAAAGCCATACAGTCACTGTTGCAACTACTCAGGCCTGTTGTTGTAAGCCCCAGAGTAGCTGCAGATAATACTTAGATGAGTACGGCTGTGTTTCATTAAAACTTCAGTGACTGATTCTGAAATTTGAATTTCATATCATGTTCATGTGTCACAAAATATTATTCATGTTTTGATGATTTTTCAATCATTTAAAATTTGAAAATATTCTTAGCTCACTGGCTGTAGGAAACCACAGCAGGCCAGGTTTGATCTGTGGACCATAGTTTGCTGACTCCTCTTTGAGGTATGTTTAAATGTCTCTGAGTACTTTTTCCTTCACTTGCTAAGAATTCATCCTTACCTTAATTTACGAGCTTCTGGGAGGTTTTCACTCTGTGCACAGAATCTGGATTTTCTGAAACCTTTTGCAGACTCTGGATTTGTTGCTAAGAATCATCTTTGGGTGTCAAAGTCATTAATCTTTTTTTTTTAATTAAAGATTTATTTTTTTATTATTTATTTCTCTCCTCTTCATCCCTGCCCCCTCCAACCCCCCCCACCCCCGTCCCGGTTGTCTGTTCTCTGTATCTTTTTTTTGTTCTCTGTATCTTTTTTTGCTGCGTCTTCTTTTTGTCCGCTTCTGTTGTTGTCAGCGGCTCGGGAATCTGTGTTTCTTTTTGTTGCGTCATCTTGTTGTGTCAGCTCTCCATGTGTGCGTGGCTGCACTTTCTTTCACACTGGGCGGCTCTCCTTACAGGGTGCACTCCTTGTGCATGGGGCTCCCCTATGCGGGGACACCCCTGCATGGCAGGGCACTCCTTGCGCGCATCAGCACTGCACATGGGCCAGCTCCACACGGGTCAAGGAGGCCCGGGGTTTGAACCGCACACCTCCCATGTGTTAGACGGACTCCCTAACCCCTGAGCCAAGTCCACTTGCCCATTAATCTTTTTTAGTGCCATAATAACTTTATTTCTTGGTATCCCAGAAAACCTTACTTGTATAATTATGGAAGAAGTGCCACTTTATGTCTTAGCTTTCATAAACAGTGGTTTCTGTTTTCTTTAGGATACGTCTATAAATTCATTTCAATCTGCATGCATTCTACCTACGTTAATAACTTTACTCCTTGCTACTCTATATATTCTATTGTTCTTTCCTCCTAGCCAGGAATTGGGAGTAGGAAAGTGGAGAGTAAGATAAATAAAATATTAAATATACTCCATGCCATATAATCTAAAATAGAAGTTCCTCCCTTCTTATAATTGCTTAAAATTAACCATATTTCAATTAACATTCTATTTCAATTAAAGAACACTTGCAATAATCTAACTTGGTTGGTTCCCTACTAGGGATTCTTCTTTAAAAATCTGACAGTTACTTATGCTTACCTTTTTTATCCTGAGAAGTTTATCCTTAGTCCTTCCTTCCCAGGCTAAATATACCACCAGTGTTCTAGATTCTACTCCATCCCACTTCCCGGCCTCCTTCATTTTCATTGGTTGAATAAGAACAACTCTCTCCTGTATACTCCATCATCCTCTTTCCTAGGTCTTCCTCTAAAAACTTACTGAAGACAATTGTTAGGAATGTTCACATCAACGCCATCTTCCTTCAAACCAGGGTCTTATTTCACTCCTTGCCTACACATCAATCTACATGAATAGAAATTCACAGGTCATTTTGCTACCAAATACTCCAGTTATTACTGCTGCATAATAAACCACCCCAAAATCTACTGTCTTACAACAACAACAAACATTTATTTTGCCCATGAACTTGCAGTTGGGGCAAGACTTCAATGGCACAGCTCACTTAGTACCATGGGGCATTGCGGGGTGACCAAAGTGGTGGCTGGAGGACCTTCTGTCAACGGTTCAACATGGCTGCAGTGATGATGTTTGGCTGTTACATAGATCTTTTGGGCTTCCTCCTAGCATGTGCTATAACAGGAGGTTTGAGTGCCAAGAACAAGCATTCAAGAGACAGGAAGTAGACATCACCAGTTTCTTAAGGCTTGTATCTGGAGACCAACAGAACTTTGGTACCACCATATTCTATTGGCCGAGAAGTCACAGAGTACATGTTCAAGCACAGGAGGCAACGATCCCAAATTTTCATGGGAGTAGCATTGAAGAATTTCGTGGGCTATGTTTTAAAATGGATCTTCAAATTCCTTTGGTAATAATGCTATTAACCTCCAAGTTACCAGATTCAGTGGTGTACTTTCATTATCTGTCCTCTTTGATCTCTCCTCTTTGCTGACACTATTGCACCTTCTCTCTCTATGCACACATCTCCTTTAGTATCCAGCATACAGTTGGCTCTCTATTCTCTTTTAATCCTTTGATTCACCTTTTTTTGCTGATATCACTGTCCTTTCCTTTGCCCTGTCTTAAATATTAGAATTCCCCCAGATTCCATCTCTTCTACCTAGGTATCCTTATTTAAGTCCTATGACATTGATTAAGATCTATATACTTCTGACACCTCATTTGTTTCAATGGGCTCCAGACCTCTTCTTCTAATTGTCTTATTCATTGCAAATATACATATTTAAATATGAAAACTCCACAGAGTTTTGCCATGGTTATGTTGAACTCACTGCCTCTTGAATATGCCATATCCTCTGTGCCTTTGATCATGTTGAACTGTCCACCCAGTTTGCCTTTTGTTGACTTAGATAAATGACCAACTCCTACTCATTCCTCAAAACCCTTTGAAAGAGATGGTACTCTGCAAAACCTTCCTGACTTCCTGGCAGAGTAGGAATTGCTCGGAGTAAATGCCTATATAACATGTTTTTCTTGATCTTTGTTGCAGTCTTGTATTCATTTATAGTTTTCAGCTCTATTCCTTTCATAGAAGCTCAGCTTATGCTTTTTTTTTTTTTTGCTCATGCAACATAAAGGAATAAAATATACCTTCAACTTTAAAAATAGTGGATTATTCATTAGTAGAAAAACCCAAATCTGAATTTAAAGGAGTCAGTTACTTTGACAATACTTGTGTGAAATTAAAACTGAAGGTTTATTTTTGTTTCATTTGGGTAGGAGGTGGGGATGAGAGCAAACTCTATTATTTAGACTTGCATATAGCTACTGAGATAACCAAAATATCTCTATTGAGACAAATGAACTGTTCTTCTATTTGACTTTAACTAACTTTTGAGAAATTTGGAATGTACCTTAGTGATCAGTTTGCCACCACAGACCATTTAAAATTAAAAGTAAAATGATAAATATGCAGTGCCCTCTATCTCCTTGTTCAAAGGAGAACTAACGTCTAAAGTTGTCATGTGTTCATATTCTAGTAAACTGTCCTTAATCAAAATTACTGGTGAATATTTTCAAAAGTTTGATATATAGCTTAGCTCTTTTAATGTCACAATCTGAATAACATTAGGCTACACAAAGGATATTAGGAGAGCAAACAGCTGTTATAGTCACATAATTTATCAGAAGAAGCCAAAACTCTTTGATTCAAAAAAACCAAAGAAACCCACCTAGAGTTTTTTCAATGAACAGTTTAGTCCTATTAGGCATTTTGAACTTCCAGGCTTATAGAAAGAAACTCTATACTTAGAGTTGGCCTGTTTTTAAAAACCTTTTTTTTTTTTACTGACACATTGGAGAATATTTTCTTGAGCTATCTTATTTCTTCTAATCATTGTCCCCCTTTCACTGGAGAATTTCCCATTATTCAGCAACATATGGATGAAACATTTTTTCAGTAATCATGTCTGAAGAAAGTAATCATTCTCTCATTAACCAATTATTCTTCAGATTCAAATGGAACAGGCATATTTGCTAAAACAATTTACCCTAATAAACTCTATGGAACCAGATCTCACATATCCCATGTTCAAATGGTTTAATTCAAAGATTACAGAGTAGATAACACAAGTGATTTCTTGTTTGTTTGGGGCTTTCTGTGCACTGACAAGTGATCTTGGCAAACCAGCTTGAGGTGGAATGAACACTGGGATTTCAGAAGGTGGAAAAGATAAAAGAATATGAATGTCTGGTTCCATGCAGGAATCCTCAATCTATCCAGCTCTAAGAGGTTTCTTTTCTCTCCTATATCATCAAAAGTCTGTGATTTATTACTGCTCTTGTAGTTTCTAGAAGTTTTTGGATAAACAGTTTGACTAGAGGGATGAACAGTGAGTTCTACGCCCAGACGTGTTTTCAAGATGACTCCAACACATTTGGTAACAGTAAATTATCTCCAAATCTCAATGACCTCTCAAGTTCTGAATATTCTGAAGCTTTGGGTACATGAGAAAACATTTTCAGGGAGCTATAGGAAAAAAATATCCAATTCCATTTCATATTTTATTTTTATTCCATGGTATTTTACTCTATGGTATTCTACGTGGAAATCTTTATTCCATGATATTCTCATGTTCATGTTGACACAAGAAGCTTCTCCTAACTCCTCTTTCATTTATCCTTGTGATTCACTTTTTGGGAGTCTATTTTGGAGATGCAATTTTGCAGTTTCTGACCTTCTTGACTTCAAAAGTCAGAATACATACCAAGAGAATTCTGGGTTTCCTGCCATAATTCAAAAGGTGTTGAACATTTGCAGGTAAAAGTGATCTCTGAAGTTCTTCCACTCCAAAATTCTATGACTTTTTGTGTTTGCCTTAAAGAAACTTTTTCACATTTTCTGAAACAGCAGTAAGGACAGATCATCCAACATCAAAAACCACAATAACAAAATGATTAGTCCCTTCAATTTAAACCTTATCTACTAACAACTAGGACAGACACCCCAAAACCACATAAGAATATCAACATATAATACTTTTCATAATTGTTTAATGATTTCGTATCCTTAGGCTGGTTTTCTCATTCTCAACAGGGTAATGTTTTACTTCCAATAACTTTTTTTCAGTTGCTTGTCCATGTCATTAAACACCACAAACTAATTTCACATTTAAGGCATTAATGACTGTCACCATGACTCTCTGCACTGGGTAGATTTAGGATGACAGCTGTCACTGCAGCAGGATGCATTTTTTATAATAGTTTTATGATTCACCCTTTGAGATGAAGATTTGGACACCTGATACCAGTCTGTGATTTTCTCTCTATAATTTTCAGAGTGGGTAAAACCAAATAACAGACTCCTGTCACATAGGTCTTATGCCAAGTATTTCAGAAATGACATCGGTGGGAATTGAAAACCATACTCATTTTTTTGGGAACATATGCTGATCATTTTCATTTGCTAGCGCTGGTTGATGGTGGGGGTGGGGTGGCGGCTGCCTTTCCTTCAAAGTCAGAGCAAAGCCATAGTTTTCTTCCCATTTCATCTTCCCGTTATTACAGCGATGCTTACAATGTTGTGTCACTTCAGTGTCAGTGATTTTCATGACAAATATCTGGCCTGCAAACAATCTATTTAACAATATACTGAGCATGCTCTCTTTAAAATCCAGAATATCCTTTAAAATATTTGGCTTACACATACGGAGAATTTTAATGCAAATAGGAAGAGGTCTAAACATTTTTTTAAAGTGGTTTAATATTGAGAGTGCAAAAGCCAGCTTCCGGCATTCAGAAAAACTCTTCACTTTTGGTGTTAGTCTGAGCTTTAGTTTTGATCGAAAGCAGACACCTAGGGTCTGAGAAGTCTGTCTGTCCTCAAGCCAGATGCAAAGTGCTTTCTCTCTGCCTACCTGGCACTCTAATTCTGCACACATGCCTCTCTCTTCTCCTCTAGACCAGTCCCTGAAAACATCAGCCTAATGACTGGCCCATGCTGGATGGTTGACATTGATGTGGGAAGTTGCTAAGGCAGGTAACATCATTCCCTTCCTGGCAGTAAGATAGAAAAGGGAGGATCTGGTATTCTGTAGGGGTCTGAGATTATAATCCTCATACGGTCAGTATAGCACACACATGCAAAAAGCTGCTCTTTGTAAAGCAGGGGCAGCTCTATATGAAGGCTTAAAACTGTGGCCCGCATGACATGTGCCAAGGAGCCAAGGCCAAAGGACAGATGCAATGAACAACAACTACTACAATCGCTATATAATCACCTGCACGTGGATGAAATTTAGTTAGAAAGAAGAGGTGTGTTAAAGCTCTCTGAGCCCAAAAATAATAAGTATAAGAAAATAGGCTCATGGGTTCCTCCAAGGCTAATCAGGCCTCCTGAAGGCAAAATCCTTGGTCTCCTTCCACTCAGCAAGTAACATTTTGGGGTCAGATTCTCTGACCACACAGTTGCATGTGTTATGGCCTGATGAAAGAAGAATATATGGGAGACAGTTCAGGTATGGGGGCAGCAGTGGGATACCTGACTCGCTGCTGTTTGGAAAAGTAGTGTGTGAGTGTGTGAGAAGCAGATTGGGAAGCTTAAGAATAAGTAAGAACTTAATAGTGCAATATTGAGAAAGAACACAGAAAGTGAAATTACTGATTTTTAGCAGTAGTGACAATAGATGTTGCAACAGTCTATGTTCATGGTTATGCAAATTAAAGAAAAGGGACCCTTTAATAGTAAGACTCAGGAGCCATGACTTCTGCAACATTGAGCTCTTCAGATGGAAAAACTTAAGAAGTCTTCCTGGAGGCTACATAGATGCTAACATTTAATTGATTCCTTATTAAAAGTAATGTTAAATATGTGCTGTTGAAGGACAACTGATAACATCACTTCCATGTTTAGGCCATAGGAAATATAATTACAGATAATATAAGGTGAAATTGACTTCTTCTTGATTAAAAAGCAAAGGCATTTTTGAACCTTAGAAATAATACCATTATTAATTCGTACCATAAATTTATGAAGCACAAAGGGACATTGAATTATAGATCTCTACCCCACACAAAGCACACTACATTTCCACAAACTTAATGGAAAATCCAGAGATTTTCACATATAAAGCACCTAATTCTAATCTCTTCAAAGGCAGTAGGATAACTACGGTAGAGAAAACAGGGGTTCTGAAGTCTGAGCACCCGACATTTACCTTCTACTCTGAACTGGCTGTGGGGCATCAGGTGTGTTACTTAACTAACCTGAATTTTGACTTTATAGTCTTCAAAATGTAAACATAAGCCTACATGAATTATAGCATGCTAGAAGGATTAAATTTCTTGATATTTGTAACTAGTTTGTTGCCCTGTCTCCAGAGAGATATCAATGTGAAATGAGTTTAACTTTCTCCAAAAAATGTTTTGAATTTTGCTTTTATCACTCTTGAATCTCTGCTTCTAAGGACTTTTATGAAATCTTGAGTTGATTTAGAAACTTTCAGATTACCTTGGGCGTTAAAACTCTGTTTGATTTAAAGCTACTCTGAAACTTGACTTACTTTCTTCCTCAACCACAATGCAGAGGCTTGACCTGACCCTCTGCCTGTGTGGAGTGTGGGATGATCTCTCCCCGGCATACCCTGTCTGTCTCCAAGGCCTGGCTATCCCCATGTGTTGGGAAGGGATGGAAAGAGTGGGACAGGCATCGTTGTCCCTCAGGAGCTGGCTTCTTTGATGGTGTTCTCTCTTAGTTAATACTGCTTCTCTGACTTCCACTGAGAGACTCTCAATGTCCGCTGTGTAAGTTTCAAATGTAAGTGCCTCAGAGAGGCTCCTTCCTTGCCCAGGGCCTGATAAGGGAGACCCAGCTCTGTTTGACGTCTCCCAACCTGCCTGTGCTCCTGCTACTAGCCACATGCCTACAGACTCCTGGGTGGGGTACTAGAAATATGGCTCAAATCTATCAAACATGTGTGATGGGTCAACCGATGGGGCAAAAATGCACAAAAATCCATTCCACTTCCCAGTGACACAGGAATGGTTAAAGAAATCTTGAAAATACAATGGAGCTGAAAGAAGCTGGCTCTTTCCCTTCAGAATGCTTAGTCTTTAGAAAAATAATAACACCATGTTCATCAGTATCTCAAACCTTTCCCTGATGCCATTTTACTGACCACTACATATTTATCATTCAAAATCATGTTTAAACTTGGACACGGTTGAAATAATTCATGTTTTCCTTTTTTTCTTACTTCTTTCCAGTTCATCCATTTTCCTGAATCATCATTAATGATATATTTATTGACCCTGTGGATTGGTACTTGTTTTTATAGCACAGTGTATAGAAAGGCTCTCAAAGGTAAATTATACCTATGAATCCTCCTTGTTCATTTGCTTTAAAACTTCCTTAAAATATCCAATAAATCAATCAGGTTTGGTAAGCTGAATTTGTATACATATATAGATAAAATATATATACACATATATTTTACAAACACACACACATACATAATGTCTCAAAATGGGACCCTTAAAACTAAGCATAAATAGCATAAACAGAATGTAAACTAATACCAGACTTCAAAGTTCAAGGTACAGATAAACTCCTTTTCTTTTTTTAGATAAAGGTTTATCCTCTGATCTCTTCTCTGATACCTAGGATTTAACAAATATTTTTGATTTAACAAATCTAAGATTTGGCTGATGTCCCCTAAGTAAAAGAAAAAAAAAAAAAAGAATAGAGAAACAGCTTCACCTTCAAATTTCCTAATACCTTGATCATTATTTCAGACACAATCACATGCTTATACCTAACACCTTATCTTTTTTGAAAAATAGAACTTAATTCTTAAGATTCTACCATTTGGTCAATAAATTACCCAACTCTTTCTTTCAACATTCTACTGTCTGCAGTGCTGACCTCTTGCCCTTTAGTTCTTTGAAAAATGTTCTGATATTTTTCTAAACTCTTCTGCAATCTCCCTTTCATTTCTCACCTTTGCTTTTCTCATATGTTTTTTACACTTGAGTTCATTCTCTAATCTTCTCAGTTACTTCAATATGTGTTGTAGATTTCACTTATTCTTCTTTCTTCCCCTCGATTACTTTCTGCACCTCCTTGTTTATCCGTGTCGGCCTTTATCCACTCAGAGTGCACTTATTGGTGTAGAACATTCCTAACTCTTGGGCATGTATTAACCTCTCATTGAGCATTTTCCATGTCCTCTCTCTGGTCTTTGTGAAATTCCCTTACTTTATCCCACTGGTCTGCTTCTTCCTATCACACATTTTCAAAATATGTGCCATCTTGAAATCTAGCATTTTTATTATTCACCATTTGGATCCAAACCAGGGCCATCCACATGGTTGGAGTCACTATTTTGTAGTGAGCTATCACTGTGGAGGGTCCCAAACTTGGCATGGAGATCCACTTTTTCAGTTAATTCTCCTCAGATAGAAATTTAGATCATGCCACTTGAGTAAGTTCAGTTTCACCTGACAACAAAAAGAATGTGACCAGGTCCACACTCTTGTGTAATAGAAAATGTTTTCAATGTGCCTACCCACCGGCCTATTACCAAATTCTCAGATAAGCTGCCTACTTCTCTCCTTTGGGATGATAATTTCCTGTTGATGACCACAATGTTTACAGGCCTTTTGCACTGCTTGACGATTTGATCTAAACTTATTTTGGGCCCGTGACCTTATATATATTTCGGGGCTATAAGGAATTTTAAAAGCAGCTGACGTGAGAATTTGATAATAATCAAATGTATTTAAATTCCTACCTCTACAAATTTTTTACTTAATAAATAGGAATTTGCTTATTACTTGGAGACATTTCACAGAATGTTCAAATATCACTGGCTTATCTTTTTTCTCAATCCTGATCTCTGAGCATGCTTCGTTCTACTTTCTCCTATTAAAATCAACTCCCCTCTCACCTTTTAAAAGAAAAGTCATAAAATGTAAGGTGTCTTCCACTAAAAATGAGTTGCTAATCTTTTTCGGTCTCCTCACCAGGCACAATTCCACTTCAGAACATGGAGGATTTATTGTACGTTGGCAGTCACTTTTCCTTTTAATAATACTGTGTTCTTTGTCAGCTGAACAATCAATGGTTGATAAATTGAACATGTTTCAGACTGAAAACACTGAAAACATGAAATGGTCATTTAATGTTTGGTTGGTCTTTTTTTGGTATCCAACTAATGTCCTTGTAATTGGCAAGGCTTGGAGGTACAATGTAAAGAGAATCATCTTTGGAATATGCTGGCCTGGTTCAGCTCTGCACTTGACCACTTACAGCAGATCCACAGTCCCATATGTGGAGATAATTCTCTCTACTGCACAGTTACTGTGAGTGTCAGGTATGGCATTGTAAACAATCTGCCATTGGGGAGTTGCCTAATAAGTGATAGGTGCAATATTTATATTTAATAAATGCAATTGATTGTGATTATAGAAAGTATCTGCATGGTACCTGAGATTTTTCACATGTCTTTGTATAGCATCCCTTATATGATCTAAATAAAAATCCTGGAAGGTGGACATAAAAGCATTACAATCTGATTTTTACATTATGTCATGGCACTTTGACCTAGATGGGATCTTAAAATTAACTTGTTTTAAATAAATCTGGAACTACAAAGTGAATGAACAGTATGAAATTAGAATTAATTTTAGGGACTTTGCTTTTCTGAACTTCGAAATGCTCAACATTAATGTTGAATAATTTTGAATGCACAATCATATGAAGGAATCTACTAAATTAGAATGTATAACATGAAATGTTTACATTATGTAGGCCATGAATATGAACATGCAAGGGGAATAGGCTTTCCTCGGATTAAATTCATGATCTCTTTCAAGTTAGGGACTCACTGGCCCTGGAGCAGTGGCTCTCAAACTTTAGGATGCACCAGAACCACTGATGGGCCCATTAAAACACAGACTGCTGGACCCCACTTCCAGGATTCTGATTCGGCAAGTCAGAAGTAGCGCTGAGAGTCTGCAAACCTGATGCGTTCCCAGGTGCTGCTGAAGTTGCTGCTGGGCTGGTCTAGGGAACGTCTTTATGAACCACTGGCTTACAGGTTTAAACGGTTCCCTTCACATTTCCTCTACTTTCTTTTTTTCAGGTACCAGGGACTGGGGATCAAACCTGGGATCTTGTATGTGGGAAGCCAGTGCTCAAACACTGAGCCACATGGGCTTCCCTGAGTTGTTTTTCTTTCATTTGTTTTGTTTGTTGTTTGTTTTTATTTTTTCAGGAGACACCCAGAACCCCACTTGGGACCTCTCATGTGGGAAGTGGCTGCTCAATCGCTTGAGCCATGTCTGCTTTCCTTACTAATTCCTTTTTTAAATGAGAAGGCAGCTCTGTTAGAAAGGTATTGAAGGTTTAAGAGTAATTACTATTTTTTAAAGTGTTAACATTTGGAGAAGTGCGTGTATTGTTCTATGTCACTTAATCACAGGTATAGATTCTTGTAAGCTCCACCACGATCACGATACGTAACTGTCCCACCATCTCAAAAGGGTATAGCTAACTCTTTAGAGCTATACTCACCTCTTTCCACTCTCAAGCCCCCTCCAATCCAAAACCATGGCAAGCACTAATCTGTTTTCCATTTCTACAATTTTGTCATTTTGAAACTGTTTTAAAGCTGGACTTATATACTATATGAACTTTAGAGATTGGTTTTATTCACTTAACATAAAGGCCTTAAGATTCATTCAAGTGTGGCATGTATCAAGAGTTTCTTCCATTTTCTAGCCAAGTAGTAGTCCAATGAACAGATGATTTAACCATGCATCTCGAGTGACAGTCTGGTTTTGTCCAGTCTTTGGATTTTATACATAAAGCAGCTATGAACAGTCATATACAGGATTTTGTGCAGACATGTTTTTATGTCTCTGGGATAAATGCCCAGTAGTGCAATTGCTGGGTTGAATGGTAAATGTGTGTTTATTCTGAAGCAACTGCCAAATTATTTTCCTGCGTGCCCACCAGAAATTCCCATCACAATGTATGCGAGATCCAGTTTCCCAGCATTCTGGCCAACATTTGGTGTTATCAGCATTTTCTTTTTTAGGCATTCTGATAGATATGTAGTGTTACTGCATTGTAGTCTTAATTTGCATTTCCCCAATGATTTTAAAATCACTTTTAAACATCTTTTCATGTGGTCGTTTGCTATGTGAATACCCTCTTTGGTGAAATGATTCTTTATTTTGCCAATTTTCTTTTTCTTTTCAATTTTTATTTTATTTTTTTAACAAACACACACTGCCCCTGCCCCCTGCCACCCCTTCCCTGGTAACCTCTAATCTAATTTCTGTCTCTCTGAATTTGCTAATTTCTAGTCATCTTTCATAAAGTGATATCATGTAATATTTGCCCTTTTATGCCTTTTTTATTTCACTGAGCATGTTTTCAAGCCTCTTACATTTTGCAGCATATCTCATAACTTCATTTCTTCTTATGGCTAAATAATATTTCCTTGTGTGTCTGTCCCACATTTTGTTTATCCATTCATTTGTTAAATGGACACTTGGGGTGTTGAAACCTTTTAGCTCTTGTCAATATTGCTGTTATAAACATTGGTGTTCAAGTATCTGTTTGAGACCTTGTTTTCATTTTCTTTGGGTAGATACCAAAAAGTGTAATTTTGTCATATGGTAACTTTATATCTAGCTTTCTGAGGAAGCTCCATGTTGTTTTAAACAGTGGTTGCACCATTTTTTAAAAATTTTATTTTATTTTTTTTAATTCATTTTTTAAAAAATATTACATTCAAAAAATATGAGGTCCCCATTAACCCCCCACTGCTCCCACCCCACCACTCCCCCCACAGCAACACTCTCCCCCATCATCATGACACATCCATTGCATTTGGTGAATACATCTCTGGGCATTGCTGCATCTCATGGTCAATGGTCCACTCATAGCCCACACTCTCCCACGTTCCATCCAGTGGGCCATGGGAGGACATACAATGTCCGGCAATTGTCCCTGGAGCACCACCCAGGACAACTCCAAGACCTGAAAATGCCTCCACATCTCATCTCTTCCTCCCATTCCCCGCACCCAGCAGCCACCATGGCCACTTTTTCCACACCAATGCCACATTTTCTCGATTATTGACCACACTAGTTCATGAATAGGATATCATTAAGTCCACTCTGATCCTTACTGTATTCCTCTTTCCTGTGGACCTTGGCTTGGTTGTGTCCATTCCACATCTATGTCAAGACGGGGCTTAGATTCCACATTGATACTGGATGCAATCCTCCTGCTTTCAGTTGTGGACACTCTTGGTGTGGTGGTTGACCTTCTTCACCTCCATGTTAGCTGAGTGGGTAAGTCCAATAAACCAGAGTGTAGGAGCTGAAGTCTGTTGAGGCTCAGGACCTGGCTATCATATTGTCAGTCCAGAGATTCAGATCCCCTAGATATATCTTAAACCCCAGCACCAACTACAATTCTGGTAAAGTAACAGGAAAGGCTTTGAAAAGAGATCACATCAGAATCCAGCTCCATCACGCAGAAACACCAACTCCAAAGAAGGGCCAACCGACATGGCAGTGAACTCCATCTGCCATGACCATAAAACCTGTGGGTCTCTTTAGCCCTCAGAAGAACCAATACCTGGGGTTGTATCTACTTTATCTGTCTCTGAGACTCTGCTCAGGTGTGCATAAGGGCAATCCTTCTGATAACCTCCAGACTCTTTTTTAGAGATTCATAGCCATTGATTTAGGTCAAAAAGCATTTTTAACTCCTGTTATTATATGTAGACAGGGACATTCTGCTGGTCCGAGTTGAACCTTTTATTCAAGGTCATTTTCTAGCTATATCATCAGCTGGTACTTGGTAGTGATCCCTCAGTGCCAGGGAGGCTCATCCCCGGGTGTCCTGTCCCATGCTGGGGGGAAGGCAGTGCATTTACATGCTGAGTTTGGCTTCGAGACTGGCCACATTTGAATAACATGGAGGCTGTCAGGGGGGAACTCTTAGGCACAGTGCTGCTCTAGGCCTTGTTCTTATTTCAGGTGTATAGGCTCACAAGCATAGTCATTAGTATCAGGGGCTCACTGTTGGACCATCATTACTTCCTGGTCCTTGCCATTGCACCCAGGGGACTGCCGCTGCTCCCCTAGGGACCACGACAGAGCCCCACCATCCAGGAACCCAGCACCCCCCCAGCTGTTGCTTTTAATTGTTTACACTATGAGTATATCCAAACAGTTCTATGCACACTGGACACATGCCCTGTATAACTCCCTGTCAACCATATGTCCCCTGTCAATAACATCCCATACCAGTATTCCTCCACTGCCATTGTTGAACCACTCTGTGATCCAAAACTTCCTGAAAAGTGAAGCCCAATATAATGCCAGGTTCCCTTAATAGTAAAATGGACTATAGCATTGAGTTTAAAGGTTAGATATAGAATACATATTAATTTGGAGAAATTCGACATCTTATCTTTTTCTTTTCTTTTTTCCTAATTATTAAGCTTATCTTCACAAGAGTTTTAGATCACAGTAATTCATATATACAATATGCAGTACTCTCACATATCCAATATAAAACCTTTTCCCTTCCACAGCAATAATCTTTTAACATATTCATACCATATTTACTGAAACTGATGTACAGATATTGACAATATCTTTTAAACAAGACAATAGCTTTTAAACAAGGTAACATTTGTGTTTACATTGTGGTTTATACTTTAGGCTATACAATTTTCTAAATTTTTAGTTATCCTATGTTTTACATTATGATTTACATTATTAGTCTGTCAGCCCCTATATGTTTTTGGTGTAATATTACATGTTTTATATCCATCCTTGCATACTCTTGTGAAACACTTCTGTTATCCTCACAGTTATGTTGGTTCCATCTATTCAATATCTATTTCCCCCTCCCCTTAGGGCCCACAGTGACAGTCAATCTTTATTTCTTGAGGAGCTATGTTCAGAGATACTTGCAACAGTGTTGAGGGCTTGACATGCTCAACTACCCTAATGCCTTGGGAGCCACCATTTCTCTTGAGAGATACAGTTCCCTCTATTTGATGGCCTCAGTCCTCCCCAGGATGTGGGTATACCTTCACTCTCATTATATGGGTCTCTACACAATGATATAACCTAATCTGGCAAAATGAGCATTCACATATTGCCTAGGAGTCTGTCCTACATCAGAGTATCCCCTTTCAGTATCTTAAACAGGTAACTTTCCTAATTATATTTTGAAACGGTTTTCTCAGCATTATACTCTCAACCAACACCTGACAATCTCCTATATTTGTATGTTGCCCCACCCTCCCCCCAATTTCTTGGGCAATATTACCCATCCGCCCATCCCTAGCCCACCTCAAGCCTGCAAAGCCCCACCCAAAGGTAACCCTATGTCCCCATTTTATCCCTTCCTTGTACACATACTTACTTCCAGCTTATCATAGATTTCACCCATGTAGATGTCAGCTTACATCCTTCCTCTACCCCCCAATTTCCTGTGAGCCTATCATCCAGTCTCAAGCTCTCTGAGGCAGCTTGGTTTACTTATTTCATATCATTGAGGTCATGTAATATTTGTCCTTCAACGCCTGGGTTGCTTCACTGAACATAAGTTTCTCAAGATTCATCCATGTTATCATGTGTGTTTGTAGTGTATTTGTTCTTAAAGCCGAGTAGTATTCCATTGTATGTATATACCACATTTTATTTATCCATTCATCTGTTGATGGGCATTTGGGTTGATTCCAACTTTTGGCGATAGTGAACAATGCTGCTATGAACATTGGTGTGCATATATCGGTTTGTGTCCTTGTTTTCAGTTCTACTGGGTATATACCCAGCAGTGGAATTGCTGGGTCATATGGCAAATCTATGGTTAGTTTTTTGAGAAACCGCCAAACTGTCCTCCAGAATGGTTGGATCCTTCTGCATTCCCACCAGCAGTGGATGAGAGTTCCCATTTCTCCACATTGTCTCCAGCATTTGTATTCTTCTGTTTTTTTCATAGCTGCCAATCTTATGGGAGTAAGATGGTATCTCATTGTAGTTTTGATTTGCATTTCCCTGATAGCTAAAGATTTGGAGCATTTTTTCATGTGCTTTTTAGCCATTTGTATTTCTTCTTTGGAGAAGTCTCTGTTTAAATCTTTTTCCCAATTTTTAAATGGGTTGCTTATCTTTTTATTTTCAAGATATAGGAGTTCTTTATATATGCAAGTTATAAGTCTCTTATCTGATATATGGTTGCCAAATATTTTCTCCCATTGTGTAGGCTCCCTTTTTACTTTTTTGACAAACTCCTTTGAGGTGCAGAAGGCTTTAATTTTGAGGAAGTCCCATTTATCTATTTGTTCTTTTGCTGCTCATGCTTTTGGTGTGATGTTCATGAAGCCTTTTCCTATTACAAGGTCTTGTAGATGTTTCCTTACACTGCTTTCCAAAGTCTTTATGGTCTTGGCTCTTATATTTAGGTCTTTGATCCATCTTGAGTTGATCTTTGTATAAGGTGTGAGATGATAATCCTCTTTCATTCTTTTACATATAGATATCCTGTTCTCCAGGCACCGTTTGTTGAATAGGCCATTCTCTCCCAGTTGAGAGTGTTTGGTGGCTTTATCGAATATTATATGGCTATATATATGAGGTTCTATATCAGAACTTTCAACTTGATTCCATTGGTCTGTGTGTCTCTCCTTATGCCAATACCATGCTGTTTTCACTATTGTAGCTATGTAGTATGTTTTGAAGTCAGGTAGTGTGATTCCTCCAATTTAATTTTTTTTTTCAATATGTCTTTAGCTATTTGGGGCCTCTTTCCTTTCCAAATAAATTTCATAGTTAGGTTTTCTAGTTCCTTAAAGAAGGCTGTGTTGATTTTTATTGGGATTGCATTGAATGTGTAGATCAGTTTTGGTAGGATAGACATCTTAATAATATTTAGTCTTCCTATCCATGAACAGGGAATATTCTTCCATTTATTTAGGTCTTCTTTGATTTCCTTGAACAGTCTTGTGTAGTTCTCAGTGTATAAGTTTTTTACATCTTTAGTTAAATTTATTCCTAAATATTTGATTTTTTTATTTACTATTGTAAATGGCATTTGTTTCTTGATTTCCTCCTGATCTTGCTCATTATTGGTGTACAGAAATGCTACTGATTTTTGCGCATTGATCTTATAGCCTGCAACTTTACTAAACTTTTTTATGAGTTCTAGAAGCTTTGTTGTAGACCTCTCAGGGTTTTCTATGTATAGATCATGTCTCTGCAAATAATGAAATTTTGACTTCTTCCTTTCCAATCTGAATGCCTTTTATATCTGGTTCTTGCCTCAGTGCTCGAGCATGTACTTCTAAGACAATGTTAAATAGAAGGGGAGAGAGTGGGCATCCTTGTCTTGTTCCTGAATTTAGAAGGAAGGATTTTAGGATTTCACCATTGTAAATGATGTTGGCTGTGGGTTTTTCATATATACTCTTTATCATGTTCAAAAAATTTCCTTGTATTCAGATTTTTTGAAGTGTTTTTATCAAGAAAGGGTGTTGTATTTTGTCAAATGCTTTTTCTGCATCTATAGATATAATCATGTGATTTTTTTCCTTCAATCTATTTATATGGTGTATTATATTGATTGATTTTCTTATGTTGAACCATCCTTGCATACCTGGAATGCATCCCACTTGGTCGTGGTGTATAATTCATTTAATGTGTTGTTGAATACGATTAGCAAGTATTTTGTTAAGTATTTTTGCCTCTAGGTTCATTAGAGAAATTGGTCTGTAATTTTCCTTTCTTGTGGTGTCTTTGGCTTTGGTACTAGGGTAATGTTGGCATCATAGAAGGAGTTAGGCAATGTTCCTTCTGTTTTAATTTTTTGGAAGAGTTTCAGCAGGATTGGTGTTAGTTCTTTCCGGAATGTTTTGTAGAATTCACCTGTGAAGCCATCTGGCCCTGGGCTCTTCTTAGTTGGTAGGTTTTTAATGACTGATTCTGTCTCTTTACTTGTGATTGGTTTGTTGAGATCATCAATGTCTTCTTTCATCAATATAGGCTGCTTATGTGTTTCTTGGAATTTGTCCATTTCCTCTGAATTGTCATTTTTGTTGGAATATAGTTTTTCAAAGTATCCTGTTATGACAGTCTTTATTTCTGTGGGGTCAGTGGTGATATCTCCTTTCTCATTTCTATTTTGTGTATTTGCATCTTCTCTCTTTTTTTCTTTATTAGTCTCGCTAAGGATTTGTCAATTTTACTGATCTTCTCAAAAAACCAGCTCTTGGGCTTGTTTATCTTTTCAAGTGCTTTCTTATTTTCTATTTCATTTAGTTCTGCTCTTATCTTTGTTATTTCTTTCTTCTTCCTGTGGGATTACTTTGTTGTTTTATAACGAATAACTCCAAATGTGCAGTTATTTCTTCAATTTTTGCTCTTTCTTCTTTTTTGATGTATGAATTTATGGCTATAAATTTCCCTCACTTATGGGATGCTTTTGCCGCATCCCATAAGTTTTGGTATATTGTGTTATCATTATCATTTGTTTCAAGGTAGTTATTGATTTCTTCTGAGATTTCCTCTTTGAACCACTGTTTTTCTAAGAGTGTGCTGTTTAATTTCCATATCTTGGTGTGAAATCTGAGCCTCTGTCCCTTGCAGATTTCCAGCTTCACTCCACTGTGGTCAGAGATATTATTTTGTATGATTTCGATCTTTCTGAATTCATTAAGCCTTTCTTTGTGGCCCAGCATATGATCTATCTTGGAGAATGACCCATGTGCACTTAAGAAAAATGTATATCCTGCTGTGTTTGGGTGTAATGATCTGTATATGTCTATTAGATCCAGCTCCTCTAATATACTGTTCAAATATTTTGTTTCTTTAGTGATTCTCTTTTGACATGTTCTGTCTAGAGTTGATAGTGGTGTATTAAAATCTCCCACTATAATTGTAGATGCATCTATTCTTTCACTTAGTTTTTCCAGTGTTTGCCTCACGTATTTGGAGGCACCCTTGTTAGGAGCATAAATATTTATGATTGTTCGTTCTTCTTGAGAGGTTGTCCCTTTCACTAATATGTAGTATCCTTCTTTATCTCTCACAATTGTTTCGCATTTAAAGTCTATTTTGTCTGATATTAATATAGCTACTCCTGCCTTTTTTTGGTTATTGTTTCATTGTAAGATTGTTTTCCAACCATTCACTTTCAGCCTTCATGAATCTCTGGGTCTAAGATGTGTTTCTTGTAGAGAGCATATAGATGAATCATATTTCCTTATCCAATGTCCCAGTCTGAATCTTTGGATAGGTGACTTTAATCCATTGACATTCAGTGTCAGTACTTTCAAGGAATTATTTATATTAGCCATATTTTGATTCGACTTGTGTTTGTCATATTTTGTTTGTTTTTTTTTTTCTTCTCTTTTTGCCTTTTTTGTTGTTCTTACACTCTCCTCCAACTCTTCCTGTCCTGTTTTTTCCTTTCTTCCTGCAGAACTCCCTTTAGTATTTCTTGAAGGGGAGGTTTCTTGTTGGCATACTCTTTCAATTTCTGTTTATCTGTGAATATTTTGAAGTCTCCATCATTTTTGAATGCTAGTTTAGCTGGGTAGAGTATTCTTGGTTGGAAATACTTTTCTTTTAGTACCTTGACTATATCATACCACTGCCTTCTTGCCTCCATGGTTTCAGATGAGAAATCAGCACTTAATCTTATGGCCCTTCCCTTGTATGTGATGGTTTTCTTTTCTCTTGCTGCTTTTAGAATTTTCTCTTTGTCTTCAGCATTGGATAATTTGACAAATATATGTCTTGGGGTGGGCCTGTTGGGGATTATGATGTTTGGGGTGCATTTTGCTTCTTGGATATGTACATCTGTCTCAGTAGATTTGGGAAGTTTTCAGCCATTTTTTCCTGCAACACCCCTTCTGACCCCTTTCCCTTCTCTTCTCCTTCTGGGATGCCTATAATACATATGTTTGTGCATTTTGCATTGTCATTCAGGTCCCTACGTCCTAGCTGGATTTTTTCTATCTTTTTACCAATCAATTCTACTATCTGTTTGATTTCCGATGTACTGTCTTCCATATTGCTAATTCTCTCTTCTGCCTCTTCTAATCTGCTGCTATTTGTTGCGAGCGTGTTTTTGATTTCTTGAACTGTGGTGTTCATTCCCATCATATCTGTTATCTTCTTGCATATGCCTGCAGTTTCCTCTCCAAGTGTTTCCTTCTTATTATTAAACTCTTCCTTTACTTCATTAAGTTTGTCTCTGATATATGTTCTGAGATCTTTAATTACTTGTCTGAAGTTCTGCTCCCCTTCCTGGTTTTCAGTTTGTTCATTGGATTCAGCGATGTTTTCCTGATTACTGGTTTGGTTTGTAGTTTTTTGTTGCTGTCTGGTCATCATTTTATCTTGAGGGGTTTAATCAGTTCCTTAGCTTCTTTGTCTAGTCTTGGGTATTAATTAGCTGTTGTTCTTGCATAAGTGTTATATCTTCTCTTTGTCACTTTGTTCTTCTTATTCTAATTTCTTGTTGCTGACTGAGTTCACTTTGAAGGAAAATATTAGGGCCAGGGAAAGGCAATTGTGTAAAAAAGGGAAATGTGTAAAGTTGTATTGGTAATAAATGTTAACAGAGCAACAATATGAGATTTGGGAGGATGGATATTAGATTCATGTAAGTTGTGTAGAGTTATAGCAGTAAGCAGAGTACCTATAATGAGATAGTTGACTGAATAAGGGAGGGATATAGTATGAATTAAAAAGTCAGTGTTTTCATGGGAGAGGGAAAGAGAAAAGAAAGACAATAGTATCAAGAGTGGATAAAAGACAGAAAACAAAACAAAGGTACTAGAGATTAAAAGTTAGACAATTTGGGAACCAAAGAAAGGGAGGTGGAATATAGGAGGGACAGTAGATGATGGAGGATATCAAGATGTGGGGGAAAGGGGATAGTGTAGGTGGCCAAAATCAATTCACACAGTAACGAGGAAATGGAGGATGAGGAAACCCAGCAAATGTGAGGTGTTCTCTGAAGCACCTATTGTATAATTAAGAAAAAATAAGAAGAAAAAGAAGGAAAAGAAAAAAAAGAGAAGAAAAAAAGGGGGGGGGTGGGCAAGGAAAAAGGAGGGAAACAAGCAAGAAAAAGAAAAGAAGAAAGAAAAAAAAAACCCTGAATAAATGAAAAAAGACCTTGGGGGATACAAAGGGAGAAAAGACTAGGATATAATGCAATATTAGCAACCAAGACAATAAAAAAAGAAAAGAAAAAAGAGAAAAAGGAAAGAAAAGAAAAGAAAAAAAAAACACAAACGCCGAAGGCTAGGACAATCAAGGACCTCAGATGGCCCTCAGGGCGTGGTGGATTCATGGATGGGAAGTCTGTGATATTACAGACTCAAGAGGGATGAGTCTCTGGGGTGTGGGCCACCAGGGTTTAGGGGACACAGACCTGGCAACCTCGAATCTGGTTAACAGGGAGCCTGGGAGCACTGCAGTGCAACACACCCTTCAGGGATCCCCGCAGCTGGGTGTCAGCCCTATGGGGGGGGTCACATCTGCAAACTCTGACCTCTGTGTCAGAAACCCAAAATTCCCCCTCTCACAAGAGTCTCTTCTGTCGCTGTCTCATCAAGTGGACTTCAGGACACCTCCCGCCCTGCAAGCCCCCGAAACAGCCTGCTGGGGGCGCCTCTGTATTGCAAACAATTTAAGGACTGCTGCAGATTGGCAGCCAGCCCTAGGGGGCAGGGCTCTAGCCGGAAGTGCTGATCTCTGTGTCAGAAACCCAAAATTCCACGCCTTGCAAAAAATTCCTCCATCTCTGTTTCACCAAATCGGTTTCCAAACACCTCCTGCCCTGCAAGCCCCCAAATAGCCCGCTCAGGGCTTATAAATTCCCCAGTGCAGCAGAGCCTCCAGGAATCCCTGCTGCCACACCGCCTGCCCCAAGGGGAAGCATCCTGCGTGCAGCCCCTATCTCCGTGAAAGAGACCTTAAATTCTACCTTTTACATGAATCTTCTCTGTCACTGTCCCACCAAATCGATGTCCAGACACCTCCTGCCCTGCAAAACCCTGAAACAGCCTGGTCCTGAAAAATTTCCAATGCTGCCCAGCCACTTCTTTGCAGGAGAGACTATAAGGTGCACTCACTCAGACACCATCTTGCCCCGCCTCCCTGGTTGCACCATTTTATATTCCCACCAACAATATACTAGAGTTCCAAATTTTCTGCATACCCTCCAACAATTTTTTTCCCATTTTTAAAAACAATAACCATCCTTGCAAATGTGAAGTAGTATCTCATTGTAGTTTTGGTTTGCATTCCCCTAATGGCCAATGATTTGAGTTTCTTTTCAGATGCTTTTTGGCCATTTATATACTTTCTTTGAGAAATGTCTATGCAAGTCTTTTGCCCATTTTTTAATTGGGTTGTTTGTATTTTCATTTTGTCATTGTAAATATTTTTTTATATATTCTGGATATTAAAGGCCTTATCTGATTTATGGTTTGCAACTATTTTCTCCCATTCTTTATATAAAAGATGTTTTATTTTTTTCAGAGAGGTTTCAATTTTTTCCTTTCTCTTCTATCTTCCTCAAAGCTAGAAATAGTAATTACTATTCTCATAGAGGAATGCAACCAAGACTAGAATCTCCCTTTCTTTATTATCTTTTCACTTCCTTGATAATTTCCTTTGATGCACGAAAGTGTTTAATTTTCATGAAGTCCAATTTGTCTATTTGTTTTTGTTGCTCATGTTTTTGGTGTCATATCTAAGAATCCATTGCCAAATCCCAGGTCATGAAGATTAGCCCCTGTGTTATCCTCTCAGAATTGTATAATTTCGGTTCTTATATTTAGGTCCTTGATCCACTTTGATTTGATTTTTATATAGTGTCAGGTAGACACCTAACTTCATTCTTTTGTATATATCCAGTTTTCCCAGTACCATTTCTTGAAAAGACTATTCTTTCCCCACTTCGTGTACTTAGCATCTGTGGCAGTTTGAGATTATTTATGAATTCCAAAAAGCCAACAGATTTCTGGTACTTTGCATCAGCAGCCTTTGGCTGACTAATACAGAATTTGGTACTGGGAGTGGGATATAGTCTGATGCAATTATCAAAAATGCTGGAACCATTTTATAAATGGATAAGGGGTAATTTTTGGAGGAATTGTGGGATGCTTGATAGAAAAGATTGCTTTGAAAAGACAGTTGGTATGAATATGGATGCTAAAGAGACTTTTTGATGAGGTCTTAGAAGTAAATGATGAAACTATGATTGAAATGTGCAGGAAAGGTGAACAGTGCTTTACAGTTGCAGAGAACTTAACAAGGTTGACTTTTGATGTTATAAGGAGGGCAGAATTTTAAAATGAGCTTGGACATTTAGCCAAAGAGATTTCTACTCTAAATGTGGAAAATGCGACCTGGCTTCTCCTTACACCTTAGACTAAAATGCTAGATGAAAGAGATAAGCTGAGAAATGAATTTTTGGGCAGAAAGAAACCACAAATTGAACCCAGAAATTCCAAGCCTGTGGAAATCAAGCCCTCAGACAATAGTGCTCCATTTGAGGAATTAACTAAACTTAGAACTTATAAGTCAGGATTGAAGATGCAATTATCCAGGAAAGACCTGTGGAAAGCTAACTGTCTTATGGCTTGGACCCCTGCTTCCTGCATGCTAAACTAACAAGCTTTTTGCAAGTTCTGTATGAACAAAACTGCTATCAAAGTAAAAGAGACAGAAAAGGGAGAAATGGAAGGGCAAAGATTTTTAAGAGGAAAACAATGGAAGGTGAGGTCTGGAATTAAGACATCTCCTTGGGCTGAGAGAGGAACCCTACCCATGTATACAGAGAGGGTGAGTTTGTCCAGGAATTTGAAGAGGGTGGATGTTCCAGCCCACTGTTCAGAGAGAGTTTTGCTGCTCCAGGCTACAGAGAGGATGGATCACATTCCCCAAGGGTTGAAGCGAGTGAAGTCACCACTCCAGTGCTCTGAGAGAAGTGGGCCTGTTCCTCATACACTGGGGAGACTGAGGTCAACATGCCATTGTCTGAGGGGGTTGGGCCTGATTCCCCATAGATTAGGGAAGGCCAGGTCACCACCTTACTGTTCTGAGGAGATTGGGCCTTTACGACAAAGATTAGGGAGTATGTTGCCACTACCTTACTGTACTAAGGGGGTTGAGATCTACCCCAGGGATTGGGTAAAGTGGGGTCATCATCCCAATATTCTTGGAGGGTGAGGTCTGGAGCTTGGTTGCACCCAGATGCTTAATGAAGGGGAAACCAAGAAAATGGTCATGGGCAAGCTGTGGAAAGGGTGGGCCCCCATGAGGCTTTAAGAGATGAAACCATCAGCTTAAAAATTGCTCTCAGATTTCAAAATCTAATGGAGTATGTCCTGAATGTTTTCAGAACTGCTGGGGACCAGTGACACATCTCCCCTTCCAAATTCTCCTTGTGGTAATGCAAATGTTTATCCTATGTCTGTCCCTTTGCATATTGGAAGAAGATAACTTGTTTTATAAGTTTCACAGGCCTACATCCAGAGGGGATTTTGCCCCAAGACAAACTGTATTTCTATAAGCTGATAGTGATATGATTTTTGAACTTAGCATTTTTACTGAAATAAAGTTTGTGGAATATTGTAATATCTTTTTGGGATTCAGATGGTGGAGTGTGGCAGTTTGAGATTATTTAAGAATCCAAAAAAGAGAGGGATTATATTTTTAAACTGGTTGGTCCATCTGGGTATGATCTCTTTTGATTGTATTAGATTCAGGTGAGATGTCTTTGATTAAATTACCTGTTAAGATTAGGGTTTTGGTTTGACTGTGTCAGTAGGGTGTGACTCAGGGTTGAGTATCCAAACTCTTGGTGGGCTGCTATAAATGGACACTCACTAAAGAAGACACAGGGAAGAGAAAAGAACTAAATCATTTCGGTCCTACCATGTGACAGAAAGGAGAAGGCTCAAACAGCTAAAGCCCCGGGAAGAGAGATGAGCCATTTGCCTGATAGTTTGCATTCAAAGAGAACAGACTAGCTGAGGAACTGATAAGGCCTAAGAAACCAGACATGCTTCAACACAGGGCAACAGATTTTGATGAGAAAGCAGCCTTGAGTTGGACTCTAGGTCCTATAACTGTAAGCTTTTATCCCAAGTAAATACCCTTTATAAAAACCAACAGATTTCTGGTACTTTGCATCAGCACCCCTTTGGGTAACTAATACATCATCCTTGTCAAAAATCATTGGGGAGGGAAATGGCTGTGGCTCAGTCAGTTGGGCTTCCATTTACCATATGGGAGGCCCTGCGTTTGCGTCCCGGGACCTCCTTGTCAAGGCATGCTTGCCTGCACACAGTGGAGAGCTGCCAGCCCGCAAATGCTGCGGAGAGCCACTCGACCTGCAAGTGCCACAGAGAGCCTACTCTGCAAGGTGACGCAACAAAAAGGGAGTAAAAAAAATAAAAAAACAGAAGAGTGCACAGAAAATGGACACAGAGGGCAAAAAACAAGCAAGTTGCAAGGTGGGGTGGAAACAAAAATAAATAAAGACACACAGAAGAATGCACAGTGAATGGACACAGAGAGCAGACAGCAAGCAAGCCGCAAAGGGGGTGGGGATTAAAAAAATCAATTGGCCATAGATGTGTGGGTCCATTTCTGGTCTTTTAATCTGTCCCATTGTTCTATGTATCTCTCTCTATGTTAATATCACACTGTTTTGGTTACTGTAGCTTTGTAGTACAATTTGAAATCAGAAAGTTTGTGTCCTCCACCTTTGTTCTTCTTTTTCAAAATTGTTTTGGATATCTGGGACCCCTTGCAGTTCCATATAAATTTGAGGATTGTTTTGTTTTGTTTTATTTGTTTTGTTTCCCTTCTTCAAAAAAGGCTGCTGGAATTTTGATAAAGATTGCACTGAATTTGTATATTGCTCTGTGTAATATTGCTTTGGGTACTAGTATCTTAACAATATTGGCTCTTCCAATCATGGAATGACCTTCCATTTATTTACGACTTTTTACTTTCAGCAATGCTTTATAATTTTCAATATGCAAGTCTTTTGTATCCTTGGTTATATTTATTCTTAGATTTTTTTTTTAGATACTATTGTAAATGGAATTGTTTTCTTAATTTCCTCTTCAGATTGTTCATTGCAGGTGTGGCGGTTTGATATTATTTGTGAATTCCAAAAAAGATATTGATTATGTTTGTAAACTGGTCTGTTCCTCTGGGCTTGATATCCTTTGACTGATATAAATTCAAAGATTTTACATGTACTTGATTAAATCAAGATTAGGGTTTTGATCTGACCACGTCATTAGGGTGTGCAAAGTTGAGTCCCCACCCCTTTGGTGGGCTATATAAATGGATACTCAATCAAGAAGGCAGAAGAAGAAATATACAGAGGAATACAGAGAGCTCCACGAACAGAGAAGAGGAATGAACTTTGATCCTGCAGCCCTGGAAAGAGACATGAGTCTTTTGCCTGACAATCTACAGCTGACCTTGTAAAGAGACTAGAGCAGCTGAGGCCAGAAAGAAACAAGACCCTCTCACCTACAGCTGATATCGGAAAAAGCTGGGCCCATAGAGTCTTAAGAGGAAAGAGGAAGGCTGAACCCTCATGGATATTGCCTACCATCTTGCTTCAACACAGGGCAACAGAGTTTGGTGAGGAAGTAACCTTGAGTTGGACTCTTTAGGGTCTTGTAACTGCAAGCTTTTGCCCCCAAATAAACATTCTTTATAAGGCCAACAGATTTCTGGTACTTTGCATCAGCACCACGTTGGCTGACTAACAGAGCAGGTATATTGGAACACAATGATTTTTGTGTGTTGATCTTGTGCCCTGTGGCTTTGCTGAACTCATTTATTAGCTCTAATTTTTCTTGGAGATTCCTTGAGTTTTCTGTATATAAGAGCTCGCCAACTGCAAATAGATTGTTTTATTTCTTTCCTATTTGGATATCTTTCATTTTTATTTCTTGTCTAATTGTTTTGGCTAGATATTCTAGTATAATATTGACTAACAATGGTGAAAGCTGGAATCCCGGTCTTATTCCTGGTCTTAGGGGGAAAGATTTCAGTCTTTCACCATTTATTATGATATAGCTGTGAGCTTATAATAAATGGCCTTTATCATGTTGAAAAAGGGGCCTTCTATGCCTACTTTTCTGATTGCTTTTATCAAGAAAGAGTCCTGGATTTTGTCTCATGCCTTCTATGCATCTACTGACAAATTGTATTTTCTTCATTCTCTTTAGGTAGTGTATTATTTTGATTGATTTTAAAAAATTGATATTTACAGGTTGAACCACCATTGCATTCCTGGATAAATCCCACTTGGTTACAGTGTAAATTATGAATTTTTTTTAAAATTATGAATTAAGTTTCTTTAATTTATAGAGTTATTCAAGTTATATATATATATATGTATATATATATATCCCATTGGGTGAGTTTGGGTCATTTGTGGCTTTTAAAAAAATTAGTCCATTTCTTTTATGTTGTCAAATTTATGCATTACAATTTTTTTCATAACATTTCAAATTATACTTTTGTTATCTGCATGATCTATTTGTATATTTTCCATTTCATTCTTCAGAGTAATTTGTGTCTTCTTTTATTATTATTTTTGAAAGTCTTACTAAAGGCATGTCAATTTTATTGATTTGTCCAACTTTGAGCTTTTTGTTTCATTGACTTTTCTCTATTGTTTTCATTTCAATGATTGGTGATGTTATTTTTACTATTTTCTTCTTCTAGCTTTATGTTTATTTTGCTCTTCTTGTTCTAATTTTTTGAGTTGGGAATTTGGATTATTAATTTGAAACTTTTCTGACATCAGCAATCAGTGCTATAAATTTCCCTTTAAGAACTGCTTTATCTGTATCCCATGAATTTTTATATATTTTATTTTCATTTTCATTTTCATTCTTTTACATGTATTTTTTAATTTCCCTTGAGACTTTTTATTTGACCCAGGGATATTTAGAAGTGTTTCCATCTATTTGGAGATTTTCCATCTATTTGGAGATAATAATTTTTCTGTTATTGATTTCTAGTTGATTGCATTGTAGTCAGAGGTCACATTCAGTATGATTTCAATTCTTTTGAATTTATAGAGATATTTTTATAGTTTAGGATTTGATCTATCTTGATACATATTCTGTGGGCACTCAAAAATAATGTGTATTCTTTTGCTCTTTTGCTCTTTTGGAATGTTCTACAAGCATCAATTAGATCCTGTTGATGAATAGTGCTTTTGTGTTAATCTGTACCTCTGCTGATTTCCTGTGTAATTGTTCTATCAATTGTTGAGAGAGAGTTGTTGAAATCTCCAACTCTAATTCTGGATTTGTACATTTCTCTTTTCAGTTCTATCAGTTTGTTGCTTCACAGATTTTGCAGCTTTGTTATTTGATGTATGTGCACTTAAGATTGCTATGTCTTCTTGGTGAATTAACTCATTTAACATTTAAAAACCTCTGTCACTAGTAATTTTCTTTGTTCTAAAGTCTGCTTCTCCTGATATTTATATATAGCCACACCTTGTTTCTTGTGATTAATGTTCACATGGTATATAATTTTTAATCCTTTTACATTCACTTATGTTACTGTGTTTGGAATGAGCTTTCCATGGAGAGTATGTGATTCAGTTATGTTGTGTTTTTTCAAGTCCACCAATCTCTGGTTTTAATTGGTGTATTTAGACTGTTTATATTTAATATAATTAGCTATTATGTTAGGACATAAATCTTTGTTTTCTCTGTTTTTTTTTTTTCCCCTTTGTTTCCTTCTCATGATTTTCCTAAACACTTTTTGAAATTCCATTTTTATTTTTCTATGGTATTTTAAGAGTATGCATAGTTTATCACAGTGTTCTGGTATCAACATTTTACTAGTTTGAATGAAGTATAAAAAACTCACCCCTGGCAGAATTGTAGCCAATGAGTTTTATCCAAAGCACAAGTATTACTAATTGAAAACTTCTCCCAATACCTCACCATGATTACTTGAAATATAGTAGGCATTGGAAATCTTTGGCAGTCTCTATGGAGACTGAAAAAAAAAAGAAAAAAACTCGCCTCTCTTTATGTTCCTTTACTCTTCCCAATTTAATTTTCAGAAGTTTGAGTATGATTTGCCTTGGCAGAGATTTCTTTGAGTTTATCTTCTTTGGGTTTGCTCAACTTCTTAAAATTGAAGCTTTATGTCTTTTGCCCAGTTTTGGATGTTTTTAGTTAATATTCTTTGAACACTCTTTTTCTTTTTCTCCTCCTTCTGGAATTCCAATGACATGAATATTAGACTTAAAAAAATTTAAAATTATATTCTCACATATTACAGTCTGAGGCCTTGCTTGTATTTTTATTCCAGTTTATTTTCTGGAGGGTGGTGGTGGTAGGATGGGGGAGAGAGCCACCCACTCTTTCCTGCTAGGTGAGGTTGGAAGTCCAGTTTCTCCATTTAGTCTTTCTTAACTCTCAGTGGGGGAATCTTCATTACTGTTGATGGAGGTGAATGTTCAGTGACACTATGACGGGTAGCACATTATGACATTGCTTTGTTGAAAGTCTTGAATCATAACTAGGCCTCCTTGAAACCATCCCAGGGCAGAAAGCAAGGAATGCTTCATTACTACAGGATGTGGGTGGAGTCTAAGCTCCCTACATGGTTTGCACTGGCATGGGGTGGTGGAGCGAGGGGGTTGAGGAGGACTTCTTACCACCTGGCAGAGATGAAAGTTCCAGCTCCCTAATCAGCTTTCTTAGGCACTACACTGGCAGGGTTGCTGGACGTACCTGTTACAACCTTGCAAGTATGGAAGATCAGCCTCCCCATTTGGCCTATGCCTGAGGGGTGGTTGGATAGTGACAGGACACAGGTTTTTCTTTATGCTTGGCAAAGTAGGTGGTTATTGTGTAAAAGTTTTCTGTTTTTCTAGGTTGCTCCTTTATTGGTCATTTGACTATGAGGCTTTATTTTTCTGTCTGCACCCATTGGTATTTCCTAAATGCTGACTTCTCCAGTACCTAATCTGAGATATATAAGGAAAAAAAACAACAACCAAGGAACTCATGGCTGTGTCATTCTTCAGGTCCCAGGATCCATATCTTATCTGCCTTCTATTCTCCACTTTCCTGGGTCTTTTATGTTTGTTTTATATTTAACATCCACATTTATTTAACTGCACTTAGCACGGGGAATAGTGAAAAGTACATTGACTCCAACCTTCTGCAATAGTTAATTTTTTTTTAAAGATTTCTTTTGAGCCTCTTTTAGAGCTCTGTAACAATTATGTATTTTCTATAACATCAAGTGTTTCCTTGTTCTTTTTTTTTTCAATTAATGGGCCAACAGGAGTTGATAAATATAATAATATATGACAGTTATAAATTTCTCACCTTGGCTCCCATGAAAATATTCAGATACAACATCCTCCCCTCTATGTATCTTTTTATTTTCACTGAATTTGAATATTATGGCACATGCCCTTTAGTTAATTGTCTCACTGATTAATTTTCTATGTCCTGGCAACACTTGCTCTCTGCTATGGCATATGGTACATATATCCACATTCTTTCATGCTTCTTTCACTTGCTTATACTCTTTATGCTTTCCTTTATTACTTCAAACCTCTGTATGTATTTTCTCCTATCAGATTTTATTTTTGACCTTAGCCCTTTGAATTGTCTTAAAAGATATTAAAGGTGTGACTTCTATTTACCTGACTAGTATTATTTCCTCCCTGTCCAACTACCCATTTATTTAGTTACTCCTTATCCTATACAGGCTTTTGTGTAGACCTAAGACATACACTTCTCAAGATGTTTATGAATAACAAGTATCAAATAGGATTAAAATTGGATGGAGAGGATTTTCTCAGCGATAACTCAGAGAGATTTTTCCCAGTCTACCATCTGAGCCTTCTCTCAGCTAGCAATAGATGTTATGAATGCTTTCTTAATCTTCTCCATTTTGCCAATGTTTCTCTCTAGAATTCAGACAACTCCTAAAATTCAAGTCCATTGCTTGTTGATATCTCATTATAAATAAGAGTTATATTTTCCCATAAAACATACTAAACAGTATTGTAATATACTTTTTCATCTTTTAATTGTGTATTTTTGGCCTTACAAAGGCATTAATGTTTAAAGTAATTGATCTCTTTCTCTACACATGTACACATGCACACATACACACACACACACAGCCTGACTGATTTCATTGTAAGACACATATTTATTGCCTGGTAATTCACTTACATCTTAAAACTTTTGTTCTTCAAGTCATAGCACAGTACCCTACAAATAAGATAATCAATCAGTGGATTTTAATGGTGACATTTGTTTGTATTTGGAGAAAGCTAACAATGACACTTGAGATGATTCTTTTGGATGATCAGCATGTAATGATTTCTCTGAATCTTCTTTTAGTAATTTCTTTTTCTCTCTTTATTTTTTTTAAATGTTACATTAAAAAAATATGGGAAGTGGACTTGGCCCAGTGGATAGGGCATCCGTCTACCACATGGGAGGTCTGCGGTTCAAACCCTGGGCCTCCTTGACCCGTGTGGAGCTGGCCTACGTGCCACGCATGTAGGAGTGCTGTGCCACACAGGGGTGCCCCCCGTGTAGGTAAACCTCACACTCAAGGAGCGCGCCCCATAAGGAGAGCCGCCCAGCATGAAAGAAAGTGCAGCCTGCCCAGGAATGGTGCTGCACACACGGAGAGCTGACACAGCAAGATGATGCAACAAAAAGAAACAAAGATTCCCGGGCCGCTGACAACAACAGAAGCGGACAAAAAGAAGAACACACAGCAAATAGACACAGAGAACAGACAACTGGGGCGGGGGAGGGGGGAAAGGGAGAGAAATAAATAAAATAAATCTTTAAAAAAAAATGAGGTCCCCATATACCCCCCACCCCCCTCACCCCACTCCTCCCACATTAACAACCTCTCATCATTATGGCACATTCATTGCATTTGGTGAATACATTTTAGAGCACTGCTGAACCATGTGAATAATGGTTTACACTGTAGTTTACACTCTTCCCCAGTCCCTGCAAGCAGAAGAAATACAACTGCAAGCAGGAGAATTGCATCCATCATCCACGTGGGATCTAAGCCCCCTCTTGATATAGAGGTGGAGTGGACATAACCATCCCAGGGTCTACAGGATGGAGGAATAGAGTACAGATTAGAGTGGACTTACTGATATTCAACTATGGAACTACTGTGATTAGTAATGGAAGAAACTGTAACATTGATGTGGAGAAAGTGGACATGGTAGCTGCTTAGAGTAGGGAGAGGGAAGAAGAGATACAATGTGGGCACATTTTTAGGACTTGGAATTGTCCTGGGTAGTACTGCAGGGACAGATGCTGGACATTGTATGTCCTGCCATCTTTTAGTAATTCTGACAACATAAAAAATAAGTGTAGTACAGTGATATTTAAAATTCACTGAAAGGGAACTACGTGATTTGTGTGCAGTCCTAAAAGAACAGTAAATATATTTGAGAATTTTGGTGAGTTTCCTCCTAACATTTGAAGAAAATCCCTGAAGTGACATAGTATAGCCTGTAAAACTAACCTACTTCAAAAGGAAGTAACAGTAAAATCATATTAAAACAAGAGGCAAAAAATAAAATAAGCTCAAATGGTCAAACAGAACTGACAGTATGAAATTTTAAAATGTCTATGTTTATTATTAAAATAATGAAAATGCTCTAATAATGATTGAAGTGATGAACACACAACTATGTGATTATAGCAAATACTATTGATTGTACACTTTGGATGAATTCTATGTTTATTAATATGTATCAATAAAATTGATTTTTTAGAAAATTGTCCATGTTTTATGGAAGATTATATATATATTAATACATAATATTTTTGTTTAATTTAGCAATACTTACTGTTTCTTTATCCATGTTCAACATTATTGGAATTTGAAATGTTTTCTTAGTTGCTGGATCAAATCCTAGAGGGACAAATGAGAAAAAAAAAGAGTTTTTCACCTTATCTGTCAAGAACTATCATGATAGGTTTTATCAGTTGATTGTTCCAGCATTCATCATGTGTAGGAGAAGACAGAGAGGCAGACTGAAGTTCATCAGAAAGAGGGAGAAAGCTAACAATATGTTTAAAGTTTGGTGGAGATTGCAGTAGAGATTCATGCATTTGTTTAGAAGATAGTAAAGAGAACATGCCGAGAAATTTGTGGAAATATCACTGTCAAAACTTCTGAATAACTGAATGCTTTGTGGCTATAAATACTTGGTTACGAAGGTAAGTGGTAATTATCAGTTTGGGCAGATTTTAAGTGGATGAGGAATGGCCACAATCCTCAAGTCATCATGCACTGAAACTAACAGTAAATTTACTCATCATGAACTGGAAAATTCCTCATCCTGGTATCTTTTCAATTCACTCAGTAATGATGTCGGTGCTCCAATGACACACCAGGTACTTAATCTGATGTCTACACTGCATGCATATCTAGTGGACAATGATTCATTTTGCACTAGGAAAGGTGCATTCCCTTATCCATCTCTTTAGTATGTTTCACATCAAAACACTAATTATATTTACAGAGAAACATATGCAGAGTATTTATTAGAAGGTATAAGTTTTGAAAATCTTCCGAGGCTTTCTACTTTTTAAGTGATCACTTATTTTGAAGACATATCTTGATTTTTGGTTAAAAACAGTTAATCATGTTTCCATACCATTATGGAAACATTTGTTTTTCCTTTTCCCCCAGAAAAGTTCACTTTCAATGTCAATGAATGGGTTATATAGAAATTATTCAAAGAAGGTGATGTTTTTAATATTCTCAAGTGCAAAGAGTATGTCCTTTCAAGTCCTGTGACTGATCCTGAGTATGAAACTTTAGAATAAGAAAGCTCTCTCTGTGTCCATAGGAGAAGAAAGATATGAACTAAACCAGAGATAAAACACTAGGGAGGAGAACAATATATTATTTAGCATAAGAATACAAGATAAGAATAAAATTGCAGAACAAATGGTGGATTTAAAATCTAAGGTAAGGTTACCAGGTGAGGGATATGAATTTGAAATTATATTTTTAATGAGTTGGCACCAAGAGTTTTAAGGGGGATAAAAACTTCATGGACCAGAACTGCCAGAATGTGAATACTTTTCTCATATGTAGTAAGAAAAAGAATATAATTCCTGTCGAGAATTCATTGGCATAATTTTAGGATTTCTATTTCATTTTTATAGTAATGATACATGTGTTTTCAATGTATTACACTCTAGGCATTTACCCAATGAATCCAAATATATACACACCCCCCATTTCCTGAAACATGTAGACTTTCCGGATCCTAAGTATATAACTCATGAACAATCCTTATCTTTTAAAAAAGAATGAATTAGCACTTTGTGACACTTTCATAAAATTTTGGAAACTAATTTTGCTATTTAGAAAATATTTTTTTCCTTTACATACAAGCTGAACACATCTTTCATGAGTTGGTCTTTTGAAATGGAAACATAAAATTTCAATACATTTAGAAAAAGCATAGTATGAAAGAAGGGCTCAATTTACAATTTTGAAAAATGAATCAAGAAGAGTTCTGGGGAGGACATTTGTTTATTAAATATTTCATGTCACCATATTGTAAAGAAATGAGTTAGCACATAGCTTTTGTAAGGAACGTTTTTAGAAATACGTCATTTTAGCAACCAGTCTCTGAAAGTGATAAAGGATTGAAAAAAGGCATGGATCACCAGCTTGACAGGGGTTTAATGGAACCATGAAAGCTCTATTGACCAACACACCCTTAGAAAGATTAATTTAGACCAGCACTGTCCAAAAGAACTCTCCACAGTCACGGAAGACTTCTATATCTCCTCTCTTTAATAGAGTAGTCACTCGTCATATAATGTATGATGGGAGGAGCTAAAATTTTAATTTATTTCATTTAAATAAGTGTAAATGTAAATAGCCACATGTGGCTAGGAGCTACCACATTGGGCAGCACATTCTGAAAATGCTGGATTCTCATCTTATATTTATGATTATTTGTAAATTAATTTAAATTTAAATTTTTATTTCCAAATGCCACAGGATATGCAGATGAATGGTTAATGTTTGGTTAAAACTCCAAGCCAAGTGTTTAGCACATGGACATCACTCAGGGTTATTTCTCTTTCCTTCTTTATATTATGTTGTCATAGTGCATGTGAATAACAGAGCATTAAAGCAACATTTAAATTTGGTACAGACTTTTAGATTGATGAGAAAGTAAGCAATAGAAAAAAAACTTATGAGTCAACTGAAATAGATTCCTTTTATCCATCCATGGGTAGTAAGATATTAGAAAGAAAGAATTGCCTTCTTTCCTCCCTATTGTTTTCCCCAAAATGTGAAACTGAAATGTTCATGAGAGGGAAACTTCTTCCCAACTAGTAACATTCCTCCCATCTGGTCCTGTGATTTTATGAAGCTGAATGATGTAAACTTGCCATTCTTACAGCTTAAAAGTTGTCAACTATCAGCAATTTCATTTAGTTCAACCAACTTAATTAGAAAAAATAAATACTAGGCTTAAGGAAGGACAAGTTCTATTTTACAGTATAGTTATCCATGAAACTATTATAAATTTGTTATTCCCAGAAAGTATATATTTGGGGGAAAGAAACCAAAATGAAAATATCTAAGTGAGCATGTGTATGTGAATGTCTGTGTTTGCCACAGACCTTTAAAAATCTCTCTAGATAAAAAGGAGAATCTCTACATTCTTGAAAAAGAACATGACCTAAGAAAAATTCTATTTCTTCCAATTAAATATGGCTAAAATTTGTATGCAATTCATTTAAATTAAATTTCAGAAGTTCATTCTTTAAACTGGGGAGACTTTGGCGTCCAATTGTATTCACAATGAACCACCACTGCAACTCTTAGAAGTAAGGTGAGAGACCCTTCTGTAGGGAATCAGACTTCTCACCACTGGAAGTGTGCTTCTCTAGACCCTCAAGGTCTGGAGTTTCCAAACTGATCATGCTCCTTCATGGACAAAGTAATTTACAGATGCAGAAGTCACAGAAGACACAGAAGGAGGGAGATGACATGGCAGTTGGGCCACTAGTATCAGGGAGGAACGAGGAGGGTGGAGAGAAGCGTCTCCAGATCTGTGGTTGCTGGTTGCTTATTCCCTTTTACCTGTCTCGGCGGGTGGAAATCCCAGTACATGCCTCCCAGGGAAGCAGGAAAGCAACGTGACCAACCTGAAGTCAATTGCCTGGGAAATGTCTTTGGGTTGCTGCTGAGAACCAGGGAGGGTATTTCAGAAGAGGAAGAAAATAGTAATAAAAAGGCCATGGTGCCCCAGGGTGTATGGGGAGGAGGCGAAGGCAGATTTGAAGCTCTGTGGGGGCTCCTCAGGCAGGGATGTGCCCAAGAGCTGCTCTCCCACTGACTGCACATATCTGCGGGCTAAAACCTGAGCTCAGCCTTCATGTGGCCAATGAAAATTGACATTTCCCATATCCCAAGGTTAGCTTAACAGTAATTAAAGCATCACATTGCACACCGTTCTTTTCCATTATAATTTAAGTGGATTTTATGCTATTTTAAAAACCATTCTAGTTCCCACTGTGAATAATGAATACAAATAAAGTTGAATGTCAGACCTGGAATACAAATCAAATAAGAAAACCTATATGAAGCCCAAACATCTGCCCCCACAATCCCCCAGTCTCAGGTGTTTCCCTGCTGGCCCAATGTCCTCTTACGGGAGCTCTGGTTTGCTTTTGCAGATGGGCCACTTCTGCCGCCTTAAGAGTGATAAGGCGCCCTGCACTGGGAGACGTCCTTCGAGCGTCAACAGGATTTCTAGCAATTCATTCATCTTTCTAAGCAGCTATATTATACAGTGCCAAGAGGATTTCTGAGGAGAGAGACAGACACACCTACTCTAAAATCACAAGGTCTTTCAGACACAATGATTGTTGTTGTGTTTGCTCTACTGAAAGAATGGGAATTTTGCTCAATTCATTTTCTCCACCTTCAGTCAATGTGCTTAAAAACGTCCCTGCCTCAGAGAATGCCTAGAAGGGGTTATTTACAGTTCTGCAGTCTCCCAATTGTAGATGTGATATTGTATTCTGACTCCAAGCGACACAACAGAAGGTTTACATCAGCACGTCTCCCTCCTCTCATTGTTGTCCCACTGAAATAGGAAGAAAAATTGGTAACAGAGCTATACATGGTCCAGCTTGAAGGACAGTACATAAGAGGTTGAGATCTCATAACTCCAGTTTTAAATGCCATGCGGGGAGGGGCAGACTTGGGTGTCTGCTGCCTTTCACCAAGGACATCGGAGAGCAGAAGTCAGGGAGCAAAGTGGCTGTAACCCTTCCTTCAGTCATTGGAATGTGGAAAAGCCTGGTGACAGGGAGTTGTTTTTAGTTTTCTATCCTTACAAGACTGAAAAGCATTAATATTGTCATACAGATGGTCACCTATGTGGGAAGCTTATGAAAGAACTCTAAATTGTGCAAAGATTATTCTAAATTTAGGAAAGCATCAGCTCCCTAATGCTAAAGGTGGAGCCATGCTGCTAAACATATTAGTATTTCTTAATTCAAACACCTGTTCTGCCTGTACAATACATAAAAAAGCTCTTATTTATTGCTTGCATCTCCATTTCAGATTTAATCTCACTATAAATTCATCTCATGTTAATTTATGTGCAAACAAAGACACACACATTTTAAATATCTGAAATGCTGGAAATAAACTTATTTTTAATTTTGTGCTTGTTTTCCATTTGTCAACCAGCAAATGAAAGGACTGAATAAATCATGCACTAATTGCCAGCGGTGCTAAATTTAGTGTGAGATCTGGAATCCTTTTGATCAAAACCGCTGAATATGAAATCATCCTCAGCTCTCTAGGCAACTTTATCCGCCTTTCTATTCTCCATCTGTCAGTCACCTGGGAATTTGTGAACTATTCCATATGTCAGGCTTGTCAATCACAATGGGATGTGGGAACTATCTGCCTACTGCATAGGAATTCTTGTCATAAAATTAATCTGCATTTAACCAGTAGTTCCATATTTTGAATACCATATTGTTTGGTGTTTTGAAATTTTTTTTCTCTATCTAAAGTTAATGGCAATACGTTTTATTTAAATAGTATTGATCAAAGGTCTTCATTTAAATAATATCTATATGTCTGTGACTATTACACTTATATCCTATTTTATATATAGCCAGTAGAATGTGCATGCACAATATAACAATATAACATTTAATATAGGATATTTTATATTGGAAATACTGAATCTAGCAGAAACATATCTTAAGAACTGACATTCTAAATATGTATAAATTTAAAAGTAGTAAATGCATGACTATCTCACCATTTTGAGATCCACAAACTTATCAAGATAGTTCTGAGAGAAAAAGGTTATATGAAAGTTGCTTTATTTTAAGCTTAAATGGATCTAAAATATACAAATATCTAATTTAAATAAAAATGCAAATAAAATGGCATTCATCACAGCATATTGCATCTCTATAATATTGTATTAAATCAATTAGGAAATAAGGGGAAAATTCAGAAACTCTCTAAACCATATATTAATGTGGGCTGTTTTAAATATTGACCTCAATTAATTTGGAATGTTTATATATTACATATTTGACTGCACTTATTTCTTAAAGAATTTGAGATGGCATACAGGAGAACTGGTGAGAAATATTAGAAAAAGACAAAAAAATAAAAAACACATAATGGGAAAAGAAAAGATGATGCAGAAATCCAGACTAATGTATTGATCTTACAATTGTGTGACCTTGGACCAGTTATATAACTTTTTTGAGCCTAAGATTCCACATCTGTGAAATGAGAATACCAAGAGATGCTAACCTACAAGGTTGTTGGAAAGATGAAATAATACATGTAAAGCACTTAAGAAAATGCCTGGCAGATACAAAACACTAAATAAACATTAGGTACATATAATCAGGGTCAAATATCCATTCCAGGTAGTTTAAAAAAGGGAATTTCATGCAGGGCTAGCTATTGAGGTATTGGAAGAGCTACTGAGGTGTGGAACATTTACCACATGGTAGCCTCAAGGAAATCTGATAATTTTATCCCACATTTAAAACACTTCAGAGTTTGCCTCATGTTCTGAGAAAAGAAATCCTTAAAGGGGTCTGCAAGGCACAGAGAGCAAGAGCTTGAGTGAAATCTCCAGTCTTCGTGTACACTATTTTTCCCTTACACCTTTACTTTTTTCCTCTGCTTGGAGACCCTTTCCCCCTTCCCTGGACGTAAAAATTCTTTAGGTCTTCGCTCAAGTATCATTTTGTCATCTTCTTCCTTTGCCTGCCTTTAATAATCGCCATGCTTACTCCCAAAACTGAGCAGTCAATCATTATATGTTCACATGGCACATGAACCTATCCTTCTGACCGTTAACTGTACAGGTTTTGTGAGATTTTTTTTTTTTTTTAATTAAAGTCTACCTCTCCCGCCAGAGAGTGAAATTCCATGAGGCGAGGGATTCCTACTTTGCTCCTTGTTCTGCCCGCTAATGACTTGTATATGGACAGCAAATATTCATGCAATGAATGACGGCATTAATGAATGAATGAGTGCATGGTTGAATAATAAAGGTTAGTTGTGCATATAAGTGCAAATATCCTAACTGAAATAATTGAACAGCTGAGCAGCAAGTTTAATCTTTAAATAAAAATAAGTATTAAAATATACAGAATTGGTTTCAAATGAACACAGCAAACCGAATTACATCTGACTAAGATGAAATAAATGTTCATTACACTGTGGAACTTTTTCTGATTTCTTCAGAAAGTGTTAGTACCCCCTTTGGTTTTCTACCTAGATCTTTTTCTACATTCATCTAATATTTTTTTCACTATAATAAATCTTTTGTTACATGTGTATCCTCTCTAAGAAACAGTGAATTCTTTGAGTATGGACTGAGTCTTGTTCTCCTTTGTGTCTACAGTACCTAGCATTGTGCCTGATACATCTAGGTTGCTACTAAATATTTTTAGTAAAATTATTTATTGTGATCTGTACAATATTGCCTTTCTGTAAACAGTTAGCTCAGATACTTATAAACTTCTTAGGATCCATTGATCCCAGCGAGCCTGTCGGTTGTATCATCTTCAATTGTTACAGACTGCACATTCATGCCACTTTGCCCTAGCCATCCACCATAAAAATGCATGCTGCTAATACAATGAGGACTAGAGAAGGGAGTATAATCAGTTCAAGGCAAACTCTTCATTACCCTCAAAAAATAACTAAGGCAGTAAGGACAGAGGGAAAGAAGAAAGGAAGAAAAGAAAGAAGGAAGGAATGGAATATAAAGACATTTTTTTTCTGTAAGGATTCTGTTATTATTAAATAAAATCAGGAATACCTTGAAATGCAGCTTTAAAAAGATGAGGTAATTATTTTACTTAGTGAAAAACAGCAACACTGAGGAACCTTGAAATATTGTCTAAATGGTAACTGAATACAAATCTACCATGTCCTCTTCAGGATAGATACCTAATATATGGAATGTAATCAATAATTGCAAAAATTAAATATGTGGTTTCCTTAAGAGTGAGTAATGTTATCTTAGGAATATAAAGGGAATTTAACTTAGAGAATTTGTTATATGACAGGTTAAAAGACATTTTTAAAAACGGATAATATTAATAGACATAGAAAGACTATTTGATATACTTTAATTCTCCTGCAAGATGAAGACTATTAGCAAAGTAGAAATAGAAGGAAGTATTTTTAAAATTTGAATAGAATAGCCATAAATACTATAACAAACTCATATATAACGGTAAATTTTTCAAATATTTTAAAATTATAATAGGACAAGATAAGGATACTCTTGTCACCAATATTCTTCAACATTGTATTGGAGGACCTGGCCAATGCAATTTGAAAAGAAAAAAAATCTATGATATAAACAAGAGATAGAGATTAGAATGAAGGAGATAACTGCCATTTTGGACCATATGAAAATCTACCTAGAAATTATAAAATAAACCACTAAAAACCCATTAAAATAAGTGAGATGAGAGAAGTCCCACAAGATTCAACGTTAAAAATTCAATTGTGGGACGTGGACTTGGCCCAGTGGATACGGCATCTGTCTACCACATGGGAGGTCCGCGGTTCAAACCCCGGGCCTCCTTGACCCGTGTGGAGCTGACCCATGCGCAGTGCTGATGCACGCAAGGAGTGCCCTGCCATGCAGGGCTGTCCCCACATAGGAGAGCCCCACACGCAAGGAGTGCACCCCATAAGGAGAGCCGCCCAGCACGAAAGAAAGTGCAGACTGCCCAGGAATGGCGCCACACACCAGAAAGCTGACACAACAAGATGACGCAACAAAAAGAAAACACAGATTCCTGTGCTGCTGACAACAACAGAATTGGACAAAGAAGGACACGCAGCAAATGGACACAGAGAGCAGACAATGGGGGTGTTGAGGGCGGAAGGGAAGAGAAATAAGTAAAAAAAATAAATCTTTAAAAAAAAAATTCAATTGTGCCAGTAATAACCAAGTAGAAAATTTATGTATAAAAGATCTGATTTACCGGAGCAACATAAACTGCAAAATAACAAATAAATTTGATAAGAGATGTTTAAAAATAAAGAGGCACATCTAACTAAAAAATGTATTCCTTGAGTTGGTTTCAGGAGTCATGCATTCTCTCCTGGTTTGTTCTACAGTTAAAATAGGGCTCAGGTTGTAAGACAGGCTTGTCTCATATTTATAACCAGGTCACTTATATTTTAACATTGGTTGTGAAAAATTTCTTCCCTAATAGTCTATGTTGACGATAGGGCTGCGCATGGTTAGTATCATCTTCTAAAATCTAACAACTGTCCAAACGCCTTCAATGTGGATGTGTATGGGGTACTGCAATGCTTCAGATCCCTATATGACCAAGACTTAGTTTTTGATAAGTATAAATTTTAGGTTTTCTCTTGGTTTGTATTTTAATAAATCTCATGTGGAAAGCCTCATGATTTCAGGAACATGCTCAATTCTGGCCATTATTTTTGGGTCCTGTCAGGGAATTTTACCTTTCCAGAAGATTTCTCTTGTCCAGTTAATGGAACAATTTTATTCTACCATCCTCCTAAGATGTCTAATCATGGATTACTAATAATATCAAAATTTATCAATATTCTACAGTTGTATATCATAGTAGTGCAGAGGAAAATAAAAAAATGCAAAAATTACCATTTTAATTTTCAGTAACTTCTGTTTGTTTTGTGCATTCAATTGTGAGTAGTGGGGAACATTTTGGAATGATACATATTTTAAATAAAAGATACAAATCTGGTTGTCCATTAGATAATTACTATTAATGGATTGTGATACTATTTATTTCATTTACACTTTAAAACTGAACTGCTTTCTCAGGGCAGCTCATTGCAATGCAATATTTGGTTAGATACTCTTCTGTGATCTCATAATGTGGGTAAAATAATTAATGATTGCAATTTTTACATTGAAATGTAGCCCATGAGTGCCTTGACACATTTACCTTGGTCTTATTCATTTTTGTATATCAACAGAAGTTGACATGTATCCCATTAAAAATAAATGCACGTTAAACCTATTTACATATAAAATATCCTTTCAAACATTTCTGTGTAACATGCATGGAAATAGGCATGGAAACAAAATTTTGAGAAAAACAGATATGTTTCTACACTGATTGAGCTTATAATCTAAATGAAAAACCATATTTCCATAATCCATAATCACCAAATATCCATATATCCATAATCACCAAATAGCATAACTCTCCAAAGTGTGGTATTATAAGGGAAAAGAAAAGGATGTTTTAAGTACAAGAACGAATGATTAAATATAGTGAAACACTTGAAATGTGATTATCAATATGCATATTGATCATTGGAAATATTTTTAATATTTTGATGATTATTTTTTATTTTTATTTTTAAAGAAGCTTTAGGTTACATAAATATTACATAGAAAATATAGGGGATTCCCCTATATCCCACGCTTCTCCCTCCCACACTTTCCCACATTAATGCCATCTTTCATTAGTGTGGTATGTTTGTTACAGTTGATGAACAAATACTGAAGCATTGCTACTATAGGTTACACTATGGTTTACACTTCGCATCACACAATTTTATAGGTTTTGACAAAATGTATCCATCATGGCAATATCATTCAGAACAATTTCAATGTCCCAAAACTGCCTCATATTACTCCTATTCTTCCCGATCCCTCCTCTCAGGACCTCTGGTTACCACTGCCTTTATATCAATGTTACCAGTTCTTCCATTACAAGAATAACAATGTCTCCTTTGTTTCATCATCGCATTCCCCCCTTATGTTTGTTCATTCCTCAATCTTGAGGACTTCTGCTTCTGATTGAGAGGGGGTTTAGATCCCATGGGGCAGATGGATGGAACTGTCTTGCTTGTAGTTGTGGATACTCTGTTTTTTCATAATCCTTTTGTTAGTTTTCCTGGACGAGTCCGATGAGCAGGAGAGTAGTTGTTGGCTTCAACTCTGCTGAGATTCAGGACACAACTGGCCAATGAACAGTCAGAAGATTTAAGTCTCTGGGATACATATTTAATGGGTATAGTGCTAATTATAGGCTCAAATTATAGGGGCAAAAGAACCCTGTGTAGGAAAATTATAAATGAGTCTAATTTCAACATACTGGGGGAAAGGTTATCACATATTCCAAGGTAAGGCCCATGACAGGGTGCTGAATTCCTGGGGTTGTCTGCCCTGCCTAGATGCCCAGATGTCTCTAGAAGCCTTGGGAGCCCCCCTGCTTGAGGCACTGTTTACTGTGACAGTCAGTGAACTTCTCCTGGATGTGGGTGTCATCTCTAGAACGACCTCCTGACTCACTTAGAAATCTCTTAGCTATAAAAACTCATTTGTATTGGTCACCGACCTCGGGGGAGTGTGTGATGAAGCTTGCTCTCCTAGGTTTGTCTCAGTAATGAATGTGAATTTATACATTAAACTTGTCCAGTAGCAGTTTCTCCTGGGAGATGGAAATATGTACCATTAGAGTAAGTAGACATTGCTTGAGTTCTGTAGAAGGTCCCACAGACCCTTTTCTTATGTATAGAGATGGTGATCAAATATAGGATGGTATCTTGTTCATCTTTGCTTCTCTAACATTTGTCAAGTGTCCAGAATTAAACTGGTACTCAACAAATGTTAGTTGAGTAAATGTAAACTTTTATTCATGATATTTGCTAAATAAATAAAAGAGATAACTTATTATATTAATTATAGAATTTTAAGCCAATAGTTTTTATTGTAGCTATTACTCATTTTTGGTATATAACTGCATAGTAAATAATTATTGAACGTAGCTTTTGTATATAAATTAATGTGTAAAAATATAGGTCTGCCTGTAGTATGTGCAGACATTTTATCATTTGAAATGTGTGTGTGTAAACAAACAAACCCACTCATAAAATATGTATGCCATTTTAAAATTAGAAAACACTTCCATAAGGCAAATGGTATTTCAATATACATTTAGAATATGTATAATCCCTTACTGATAAGCAAACATTCAGGTCAAACATTTCTTGGAGAATGGAGCACAAACATTTTTGAAAACTATCTAAGTCCACAGGATTTCAAAAAAAATTACAAATAAATCCTCAGAGCAGAAAGTTTGCATACCTAAAATAATTAATTTGATTTGTATTTCAGTTCTCTTATAGACAACGTAAATGTTTATTGTAAATATTTTTCAAAAATTTTCTATGCCATTTTGAATAAGTAATCTGTTTCCAAATATGTCATATAATATTTGTATTACACATACTGTAAAAATTCAGATATATATTAAATAATAAAATATCTAAAAATCCAAATATATACCTATACATATGCATGCATTACATACATAGACACATAAACACATGCACTATAAAAATCCAAATATCCTTCTTTTTCTTTTGCTATCTGGCCTATCCCCCAATAATCCTATGTCCCTTTATTCCTTGGAAGCTTAGTTTTGATGGCACAAAGAGAGACTGAGAAACGATACTACTTTCATTCATCACTACAATTCTTTTACCCTTATTTCTACATATCCTACATATTTTTTCCTATTTTCCCAATTTCTAGTGTCAAATTCCAAGACTCATTTTTATATATTAAAATGTATAAAATGTGAAGTGATACTAAGATTTCATGGCAAAACCAAGTAAACGCTGAAAAAAATTTATATAAATAAATATTTATCCATATTTGGAGATAGCCTATACTTACTTATTTTCAAAACAGTACTTTAAAAAAATCAAACAGCCCTCAGAAGTTTATACCTACATTTTAAATTATAGCCAAGAGGACATGTTACAAGAGTGGGTGTAAGATCCTCTGGAACTTAACATTTACAGCAAAGCCCTAATTGAAATGAAGTTTGTTAGGAGGGAAGTTTGCCTCCAAGGACAGCTCATGGAACTGGTGCCAGCTTCTATGACCCTGTTAAGGGTATTTTTGCCCCATATATAGGAGGTAGGAAAGCACAATGCTTTAAGTTAATGATACTGTATCATCATCAAGAGCTCTGCCCTCAAAGATTATGGACTTAAATATTAGTGGGTAGATAAATTTGCCTATTTTACTGAGATAACGCACATTTTACTTCAGTTCTTATTTTGTGGATAAACTCCGGCTAACTTTAAGACTTAATCTGTTTCCTTTTTATTCTACATTTCTGGTTATCATTGTTTAGCCAGTATTCTGCAAAATATCTGGGAAGTCAGTGGACTCTTATTCACTTACAACTTAAGATAAATGATCTGTTATCAATATGGAAGGGTTGCAAGAAGAAATGAAACTCTTACAGTGGATGGAAAGAATAGAAAGCTGAAAAAATTATCTTTAAAAAATTTAGAGTATTTAGGCTCATTATTTTCTTCCTATACCTTCCTTCTTCTCTATTTTAAATGATCTATTTTGGGATTTCCCCCCATCATTGGACATCTTCAAGGGGCAACCCCACACTACCACCTCAGAAAATAAGAGTGAAAAAGAGAATACTCAAATAGATACTACCATGGAGAACAATAAAACTTTATGTTCTCATGAAGTTTTCTCCTCTTTTTCCTTATAGTACAAGTTTTGTAGTTAAAGTTCACATAAATTTTATGGGGTCCCTGAAAACTCTTTTAACTCACTCGGGTTGCTCAAAGGTTAAGTACTTCCTATTTGAGTAGTTTCTGAATTAGTCCCTGTACATAAATACAAACACTTTCAGTTTGTGCATGTAAAAAATATGTGTCTACACTGGCATTTTCTGTTCATAGCTGTAGATATGCCTTATTGTAAAGATGTGGGTGCACAGGCGTTTGGTATATAATTTTCAAAGGTAACACATAAGAAATGATTCCAGCAACCAATTAATTTTTAGGGACAATAAGAAATCTATGAACATTGCAAAAGGAAAAGAGAAGAGCAACACAGGAATAGTATGAAACACAAAAATGTTATTTTACTCTGGAAATTAGACTTTTACTTACATAGTCTGTGAGAAGAATGATTGCAATGAAACTGAATTTAGTGGAGTGAGCCACATAAGACTGAGAAATTTGGGTCAGTATGATAGATGCCAGTAAAAATAAGTTTAATATCTTTTTTTCTATTCCTCTGTTTCTATCATTTTAAAATTGATATCCCCATCCTGTATGAGATTTCCAAAAGAACTCCGATCGGTGTTTGTTTTCCACTCAACCTTATTTGCAGTTGAGTTTTATTAAGCTGTTTGTTAGCTAATAAAATTCAAAAGCTGTCAGGAAACCAAAGGAAGGAAAAACGAGAACAACATGCTATAATGTGTAGGCCTCTAAGATTACTAAACAGGTTCTTCCCTCCCTACCCCCCTTCCTTCTTTCATTTCATTTCTTTCCTTCCACAAATAATTTTTGATGGTATGTAAGAAGTCAGCCACACTCTAGACTCTGGGGTATATGACTAGGGAAAAAAGCCCATTAAGTCCCTCCCTTCATAAAATCTACATTAGAGGGGTTGGAGACAACCATTAAGCAAACAAACAAGTACACACCTCATTTTGTCTATTTTAAGATGCATCATTTTTCATATTTTAACATCTTTGAAATCAAAATGTGTGTTATAATTGATGGCATCTTATATCCACTGTTGGCTAGGAGGCATTTGTGATATGTGTATTTAATTACAGCTTTTATATTTTCAACACCTCAGTTGAGTTATGTCCATTCTACCATGTGTTGAGATGATTTGCCATGTCTTCTAAGAGATTAAATTACAACATGGCATTGAAATTAAAGTTATTTTTATGCAGAAAGGCACAGATATAGAACAGCATGGCATACATTTAATATTAGTTAAATAAATATTTATCATTGTAAAAACAACCTCAGTTCCATAGTTCTTTGAAGAGTAAAACCATGTGCTTTATAGGACTAACAAAAGGAAGATACCTACATATAAATGAAACGTATGCTTTCATTCAACTGAGATGTGTGCAGAAGGCACTGGCCTAATGAACACCAAGAAATTCAACTAAAGGCAGTGTTAAGCACACAGAACCTGGCAAAGCCAAGGTACTGATTGTGCAAGTAGAGACACAAGCCATTTTTAGATTCAGACAGTCTATTACGTATATAGATAGCAAGAGGAAGGCTGGCCAAAACGTATCAGCTCGCCATGATCCTTGTCCCACCTAACAAAAAGATGATGATACCCAAACCAAAGGGGCCAGATGACAATCCAATGTGAGCCGTGGACACCCTCTTTCTGAGGAGCCTGTTCCTGTCTTTAATGAAACGGTTTTATAGTCCTCAGCTACACCCTGATGGGGTTGTTGCAGAAACCTGCAAGGCAATGAGCAATTGTCTCATGACAGCCTCCCAGGGAAGGCAGGGAGACAAAGGAAGATGGTTTTGAGACAGCTCATCACAAGCCTCCCATACTCTCTGGCTCTAGAGAGATCACAAGGTATTCTACCCAGACTCGGATGACTAGCACATACATTTTTCTTTGCATGACCTACGGTGATTCATACAAGGTCAGCAGGGTGCCATGGTGGAGTCATTTCCCTACAGGCAGGAGAAATTGCCAAATTCCTTGAAGTAGATGAAAAGTTCATCAAAATAATGAGAGTCAGGTGTGACTGACTCGTACATTTAACTTTAGTCAAATAAAAAATTACATCAAATTCGTACAATAAATATCAGTAGCTAAGAAGAAAATCCAAGACACTAGTAGAGCATCATTTTAAGAACTACTTAATCACCAAACCTCTTAAATATAGAGGGTGATATTGTGTGGAAACACATAGATATTGACAATTCAAAGTTGAAAAAATAATTCACAATTCTGAATGTGAAGAAGTTGTGAGGATAACTTAATTTATTTATACTTTTCATTTATTCATATGGGAGGATGACAGATTATAAAAAAATCTATGCTTAAATAAGTTTAAATGAGTTCTTTGAGCATGATGGAAATAAAAATTCTAAGTGACGAAAGTATTGTCTAATAGTTTAATTGGTGGTATATTTTCTTTCCAAGTGATGCCTAAACTGACCATGTATCTTACAGTCAATGGCAACTTAAATTCAATTAAATAGTTTAAGTAAGGGGAAGATAAAAACTATGGACAAGATTAAACTGGAGTAAGCAGGTAATGAAGGCCCTTTTCATAAAGGGAATCAGAGAAGGCCACTGGGGGAGGCAATACGGGAAGTAAAGAAGGGACCCATGTGAATGTCTGGAAGAATAAGGTTCTTATTCTTATTCTTCCAGAATAAGGCAAAGGCTAAAACATTGCAGAGACCCTGAAGCTGAAGATGGCATGGCATACTTGAGGAAGAGCAAGGAGACCTGAGCAGCTCTGGGATATGAGTAAGGGGAGTCCTGAGTGCTGAGGTGTCTCAATATGCTCTTACAGCTGTTTCAAAAACATCATCCTGGTTACCATTGTTAAAATAGACAGTTGTAGGGAAAGAATGGAAGCAGGGAGACTGGTAGATATGTTTGGTCCAGGTGGTAACAGTGAAGACAGAGAGAAATAGTTGGATACTAAGTATGTAATATTTAGGAAATATAGCCAGCAACATTTACTAATGGATTAGACATGCCGTTGGAAAGAAATAAAGGGGTGATGAATGACTCCTAATTTTATGGTCAGAAAAATGGAAAGATGGAATTGGTATTTACTGAGATATAGAGGACTGTGGGGAAAAATGTGAGAAAACAGGCATCAGGAGTTTTAAAAGTGTTAGATTTGAAATATCTTTTATTAGATATACAAAGAGCAATGTCAAGTTGAAAATTGGATATAATCATTCGGAGTTCAAGGGAAAGGATCTGGGAACAAGATCTTTAACTGGGAATATAGCAACATATGGACTTCCTTTGGAAACCTCTCTTTTATCTCCTCCCTAGTTTTGGTTCTGTCCTAGAAATACAAACCTCCCTGCACCCCATTCCAAATTCAGAGAGAGGAGAGTCCACATGCCACCCACATAAGTACCCATAGATTCTGATTGTTGAAATTTTGGCCCTTCTCAGGCAGAGCCTGTTCTCGACTTGTTTTTCCTTTTATCCTTACCTTCTAAGGTTGTCAACTCTTAGAGGGCCTACCTCTAATCTAGTCAATGGAGTTTACAGGCACACTTATTTTGTGAAGCAAAATCATGCTAGGACTACAATTATGAATAATATGTTCCCTTCCACTGGCTGCTCAAAAGTCAAAGACACCACCGAGGTAAATTTATTTTCAATGTTTGAATGAGCAGCACACATAACAGGCTTTGTCATGGTCAGTATTGGGTTGTCTATAGAAATATATGATTCTCATAAAACCTTAGGTGCCTCTTGAAGTAGAAGAATCAAATATGGTGGCATAATAAGAGTTAAATAAACATGTTATTTTCATTATTACCAGCAATACCCAAGATATAAAAGTGACCAGCAGAAATACTTTCTTTTTTATAAATGTGAAAAATTGTCTTAGAGATTGTATGTAAAAATACCATGGTGAAAAGTGCAATTATGTTTTTGGTTTTCATTTTTTTGGGGAATGAAACAAGTGAGTACTTGTGTTTCTAGTTAGAACCACCACTTGATTCAGCAATTCTTAAAATTCCCTGGGGAAAGGATGAAAATATAAGTCATTTTCATTATACAGTGTCCTGTAGTTATAACATTAGGTACCTTTGATACAAATGTTAGTTTGGGGGATTATGGAACAAAAGCAACATATTCAAATGAATTCCTACAATATTAAAAACAGATATAGACTAATGTACCAGGAATTTTACTCTTGCTATTCATTTGAAGTTATGTTCTGCTCTCATAAATCAAAAACTCACCCAAATGATATTTTCAGTATGTGCAAATGTAGATATGAGTGCAGATTTTCTAACAACCCACCATAACTATTGGTAAATTATTTTATGTTGGAAATATTGTAGATGATTGTAAATCCTAACAAAGTTTTTCTAATCAACTCTTGTAGGAAAAGTTTAAGAAAAAATCATTAACCACAGCTCCCTTTCCTATTTAAATAAGTTTATTTTTAACAATAGAAACAAATCTCTATATTCTATAAAATTCCAGGAAAAATAATTGGTATGGGGACTGGTTTTAATAAGATTATTACATCATAGAAACAAAAGAACTGGAAATGTTTATTTTCCTAAGCTTGGCAATAGTATATGAAGATGTTGTTCTCTGAATATTTTATTTTTGATGACTGGAATACATCATAGTTAGAAAAAAGATGTGCTAGTAGTTGAGACATTCAAAGAATAAGTGAGTTCGTAGTTGAACATAACTTTTTACTTTTTATTGTGTCCATTAATTTGTTCACTTGGTGTAACTAGCTCTGCATGTATAATTTGTTTTGTAGTTCACATTCTTTTAGTCGTGACTGGCAAAACTGAAGAAAGTCAACAATCTGACCACAGAAGGATGTTTGATTTTCCAAAGTTGGTTAGAACATACTTAAGTTGCTATGTTACCCTAATTAGATTGCATTATATGACCTAAAACCAGTGAATTATGGCATAGACTAATTTGGAGGCAATTCTGGAATGGCCTCTGTATATTTGCTCCAAAACAGCCATTGAAAATGTTGGCAAAAATGTGAAAACCAAAAATTTCACATTTGACTAAAGACTTCTAATAATCCTGGGAGCACTGATTAAAGAAAAGTTGCTAACCTTGTAAAGAGCAGCAGGGTTTGTGACTTTTTTGCTCGGCCTATTCCCACCTCCCTCTCTCAAGCTCTCCAGCAGTCTTGAAAATCTTCAGCCTCACACTCACAGTAGTTGTGAAAAACAGCAGCCTTGGAGCCACTAGAGGGAGCAGACAAGCATTGGAGCTCCACGAGAGGAAAGCTTCAGCTCCCAGAACGTTTTCACTATTTGACCTGCCTTGCAGCTCCCCAGAAAAGCCCCATTCACAAGGTATTTTATTTATCTGACCTGATTCAGACCTTCAGGAAAAGTCCTATAGACAGTTGCTTGTGAAAAATGAGCATCAATTGCTTAATATCGCAGCAGCCTGAATTTGTAATACCACTTATAGCAAATAAGAAACTGACTCAAGAAGAAATAGAAAATACGAATAGACTTGTAATGAATAAATAAAATTAGTAATTTTTTTAAAAGTCCCACAGAGAGATGTCCAGGTCAAACGTACCACTGAATTCTGCCAAATATTGAAGGAAGAATTAATAGGAATCCTTTATTAACTCTATCAAAACATAAACGAGGAAGAAACACTTATCAATTCATTCTATGAAGCCAGCATTACTATTCAAAAAGATTTTGTTTTAAATTAGAGAAGTTGTAGGTTTACATAAAAATCATATAAAACATACAGCATTCTCACATACCACCCCCACCCCCCAGCCAGCATTATGCTTATACCCAAACCACACAAAGACATCACAAGAAAACTAAAAACCAATATTCTTTATGAGTATAGACACAAAATCTCAACAAAATACTAGCAAATGAAACCATCTACATATAAATGGAATATAGAGAAAAAGGACAAAAGGAAAAACTCAGTAATTGAACTTCATCAAAATTAAATACTTGTGAGCTTTAAAAGATACCATGAAAGTTGAAAGACAAGCCATAGGCTAGAAGAAAATATTTGCAAATCATATATCTGCTAAGGGACTTGTATCCATATATATATATATTTATCTTACAACTCATAATAAAATGACAAATAATGTAATTAAAATGGGAAAAAGATTTGAATAGAAATTTCTTCAAAAGAAATGTATAAATGGACAAAAAGCACATGGAATGATGATTTTACATTAGTCATGTAAATGTAAATCAAAACCACAAAGACATACCACTTTATGCCCACTAAGATGTTTATAATGATAACGACAGGTGATAACAAGTGTTGGTAAAGATGTGAAGAAATTGGAAATCTCATTGCTGGTGAGGATGGAAAATGGTACAACCACTTTGATATGCAATTTGGAATTTCGGTGAAATAGGAAATATGGAATTACCTTATGATCCAGCAATACCATGACTAGCAATAAAAGAGCAATGAAAATATTCAAGCAAAAACTTATACATGAGTATTTATAACAGTAATATACCTAACAGCTTAAAAATGGAAACACACCAAATGTCCACAAACTAATGAGTAGATAAACAAAATGTTGTGTACCCATGCAACTGAGTATTATTTGACAATTAAAAGGAATATAGTACTTACACATGCTACAAACTGAATAGATCTTCACTACATTATGTTTAGTTAAAGAAGATATTTGCAAAAGACTGCAGATTGTATGATTCCATTGATACGAAGAGTCTAGAAACTGCCTAATGCTGCAATACTAGTTAGGGCAACTAAAAATCCAGTCAAAATTTTAAGAAGATCTGGGAACAAGAAGTCTATAGGTTGCTTTAATAAGATATAACATATTCCTGTGGATTCAGAAGGGCATTTGTGTATATAGGCTGTGAACATATCCAGAAAAAAGCTTACAAGGCATCAACTGTTCACTTCTGTCTGAACTAGTATTCCTGGATAAGCAGGAAGTGAAGGCAAAACTGCCAGTGTTGAAAGATTGCCCCAACACACTCAAAGTTCTTCAGCAAAAAAAGTGGAAAACTTGAAGGCTCAAGGCATTAAAAAAAAATCACTGACTAATCATGACCTGACTACTAAGCTAACTGAACCAAGACTGTAATGGGTGCCCACTATGGGAAATACTGATATTACATAAGTACCCCCGATAATTCACTAAACAAGCAAACCACACCAACACCAACAAAACAGCAGGGAGGGGGTACTTTATCTCATCTAAAATATCCACTTTTCACCAAAACTTATGGGAACATGAAGAAACAGGAAAGAATGGCCTAGAACCAGGAAAAAAATAACTGCAAATGGATACTGAAATTGAGGGGGGGCAGGATGTTGGACTTAATAGAAAAGCTTTATATCAGCTATTATAAATATGTTCAAAGAGTTAAAAGAAACCATGTCTAAAGAATTAAAATAAAGTAGGACAATGATGACTTACCAAATAGAGACTATCAATAAGGAAGTAGAAAATACAAAATAGAAACAAATAGAAATTCTGGAGGGCAATTACAAAAAAATTCACTACAGGGGCTCAAAACCTGGTCTGAGCTGGAAAAAAAAAAAGAATCAACAAATATGAAGAAATGTGTATAGTGATTTTCCATTCTGAAGAATGAGGGGGAAAAAAATACATGTAAATACATAGAACTTCAGATACCTGTGGGTCACCACAATCGTAACAACACATGTACAGGATTGATCCCTGAAGGAGTGCAGAGAAGGGAGGGGAAAATATTGACTTACATATCCCAAGCAAGGATATGTTCTTAATTTCAATCCACTTTCCTGTAGGCGTCAAACCATTTGCAAATCGAATCTTTGAATGTGTTAAGATGATTCAAGGTGAGGATTCATTTGTGAATAAGGTCTCCTAAGATCCTACTTAGGTATGACTCAATTGAATCAGCGCAGGCCCTACTGTGTTACTGGAAGCCTTATAGAAAAAAAGCCACGGGAGAGGAGCCAGGAGCCAGAAGCTGGCGGAAAGCAGAAGGGAAGAAAATAGGAGAGAGAAATTGTGAGGTGATGGGACGGAGAGAGGTAAACCAACAAACAACAAAAGTTGCAGCAAGCCAGGTGCAGAAAACTACAAACTTTGGGAAGGAGCAGGGCCTTGCCATCACCTTGATTTTGGATTTCTATATGCCTAAAAAGTGAGTCAATAAATTCTTCTTGTTAAGTCAAGTGATGGTGTGGCATTTGTCATTACAGTGCAGCAAACTAAGATGGGCAGAAAAAATTATTTTGAGAAATATATTTATAACAGGTAAATAAATTGAATAATTAAAGACCTTCCCACAAAGAAAAGCACATGTCCAAATGGCTTCACTCATAAATTTATTAAACATTTAAAGAAGAATTATACTAGCACTCCATAAACACTTCTAGAAAATAGAGGAAAGAAGATTCCTAGCTCATGCTATGAAGTCAGCATCACCCTGATACCAAACCAGACAAAGAGATGACAAAAAAACCCCGAAACAAATCCTCAACACAACACTAACAAACTGAATCCAGCAACAAAATAAGAACTATTATAAAACAGGAACAAATAGGGTTTATCCCAAGATTGCAAGGTTTGTTTAACATCTCTGAATCCATTAATGTAATACACTATAATAATATAATAAAGAACAAAATTCACATGATTCTTTCCATACAAGCAGGAAAAAATCATTAAAAAAATTCAACACCCATTCATGATAAAAATTCTTAACAAACTTGGAATAGTAGGGAACGACCTCAATTTCATAAATGACGGCTAAAAATACCTGCAGTGAACATCATACTTAATGATGAAGGACTCAATGCTTTCCTCTAACATCATGAACACAGCAAACACATCCACTCTGGCCTGTTCTACTTTACATACATCGTGTGGTTGCCCCACAGAAGGCAGGAACCACCAGTCACTTACCCCAGAACTGGTTTAGATGCTGAGACTAATGATGCCAAACACAAAGATGAAGGCCTTTAATTTAAAGATTTAAAGAGGGGAAGCGGGGAAGCGGATTTGGCTCAACTGATAGAGCGTCCTTCTATTATAAGGGAGGTAAAGTGTTCAAATCCAGAGCCTCCTGGCCCGTGTGGTGAGCTGGCCCACGTGCAGTGCTGATGCGCGCAAGGAGTGTGCCCCTCAAGGAGAGCCACCCCGTGTGAACAAAGTGCAGCCTGCCCAGGAATGGTGCCGCATACACGGAGAGCTGATGCAGCAAGATGACACAACAAAAGGAGACACAGATTCCTGGTGCCACTGACAAGAATACGAGTGGACAAAGAACACACAGAGAGCAGACAATGGTGGATGGGGAAGAGAAATAAATAAAAAGTAAATTAAAAAAATAAAATAAAGAGGGGATGCATATAATATCATCTTACTATATAAATAATTATCAACATAGATGGTTCTTTCTCTTCCCTGATTTTCATTTAATATTTTTCTTTTTTTTTCTGACTCACATTTTTATTTTTTATTTTTTATTTATTTTTAATTTTTTAATATTTTTTAAATTAATAGAACACAAGGAATTTTTACTTTTTTTAGATGTCTTTATTTTTCCCCAGAATCTTACTTATTTTATTTTATCTTGTTTCTAATTTTCAGTTCTCCTGATTAATTCATTTCATTATTTTGTTTTCAAATTTAGTATATTCTCTTTCTTTATCTTGCTTTCATTTTTTTATCCCCAAATTTATTAATTCCTAGTTCATTTACAATTTTCTTTCTTTACAATGGAAATATTTTAACCAATGAGTACCTTCTCATTATTGCTTTGGGAGTTATCCCATAAGAATTGACATTTGGTATTATCAGGTGTTATTTCTCTAAAATGTTGTGATTGTCACTTAGGTTTAATCTTTGACCTATTGTGAAGGTATTGAGCAGATGTGGTTGCATCTGCAATCCGTTGAATTTAAGTAAAGGAGATTATTCTTGATATTGTGGTTGGGCCTCATCTGATCGATTGAAATGCCTTAAAAGCAAACCTGAGATTTCCCTGAGGAAGAAATATTGTGCCTTAAGATTGAAGCATCAAGTCATACCTGAGAATTTCCAGCTTGCTGGCCTGTTCTACAGATCTGTGACTTGGCAGATCTCAAATCACATGAGCCAATTCCTTCTGTGTGTGTATACACACAGACACTCACATCCTACTCTTTCGGTTTTTCTAGAGAACACTTACTGATACACCCATGTTTGTCTGACATTGTTTTTTGTGTTTGTTAACCACAACCTGGATGTGAAGTCTAAGCTGAGTGTTTTCCAATAGATAGAACCTTGGCCCAGTTGTCCACCCATCTGTATGGATGGATAAAAGAGGTCCAAAGGATGCCTTTGGACAGACAGCCAGCTGAAGGAAAGATTGGGGCGTGCAGCAACTTGACTGATTTTTCAGGGTCAGCAAGCATTTGCTGAGAAGGCTCTACGGATTACAGCAGTATCCACTCCAATCTGCACTGCGAGTTCTCAGGCATTCTGACGTAAGAGATGATGGTTAAAAACACAACCCCAGTAGCACATTTCTCCATGAATCTTTCTGTTTCTATGTGCTCTGTCTTAGTGCTTTGTTGTTAGCCATGCCTCCCATGACATAATTCATCCAGCATGTCTTTCTCTGCTTCTGTCGAGTGGTTTCTTGGGAGTTGTAATTTTCTCTTCTGGATGAAATGGTGAAGGGAAGGTGATCAGGGGGAAGAGGATTTTGGAAGAGAGGCATCACCCTAGCTGTTTGATTACTGCACTACGGTTTCCTCAGTACCTATTAGAGATAATGAGCCATCACCCAGGCTGTAGGTAATACACATCTCTACGTATTCTTTAAACTACCACGTCTGTACAGTCCCAAGCAAAAATGCATATTCCATTCTCATTTCAGCTCCGTTGGTCGTGAATCCCACCAATGTTTACAACAGGCTGGCCAGTCTTAGTTATCCTTGGTGTTTCCTTTACATGTCAGTCATGACATAAATACCCTATTGAGAGGTGTAGAGCGTCTACATCAGAAACAGCGGATTGGACTGTACTTTAAACTGTAATTCCTAGTTTAGCTTAGGGTTAAAAACTAAATGCTTCTGTCTCAAAGACCTAGTGTGTAAACTATTCTTAACATTTGTTCACTCATTTTAAGTGAAATACAGAAGCTAAATATGTAAAGAAATAAGATTGCCAGAACTTTATAAATGAATAACTATCGATTACTCTATCTTGTGCAAATCCAAATGTCCGTATGTTATAGTATTATAGGAATTATCTAAAACAGCTTATTTTCTCCTTTAGTCTGTAATATGTTCATTCTTCTAATTTTCAGTTTCTTCCAAATTGCTCTTAAATGCATTGGCCCTTACCTCTATGTCCTTTCCTGATGTTGTCCTGTATTCTGATTTATTCTGTTTTATCCTTGGGGTTAACTTACTCTTTTTTTTTTATCCTTTTAATACCCTGGAAACCTTCCTGCCAACTTGCAAGGAAGCAGCATTCTTTATTGAATCCCCTTTGAAAGAGAAAAGCAAGCTTCAAGACTAAGAAAGACCAAATCAGCATAAAATATTAGTTTGGTATTGTATTCTAAAGCAATGAACCTATCTATAACCACGGAACACTATTAAAAAGCACCTGGAACTATTTCAGCTCCAACAATATGCAAAGGCTATATTTAACTTCAAAACTTAAGATAATAAATGCTGTATTCAGTTTCAATGTTGGAGAAATTAAAAATATTAAATAAATTGGAAGAAGACGTAAAATCACATGTGGGGGAGGAAGTAGGACAAAAGGGGAGAATATTCTAAAATTTAGCCTAACTGAAGCAAAATAAAATAAATAGGCACCTTAACTATTATATAATAACTAAAAATCAGGAAGGACAAAACCATATGTCTTTGTTTTTGTTTCCCTTTCCCCATGTATCAGAGTGAAATCAGATAAAAGTAATTTATTAATTATGAGACAAGGTGCTCATTTCATATGTACAAAATTAATATACAATATACATTGTGAATATTTTCAGTTGTGTGCTTTAAAAGGAGAAAACAAATATTAATTGATTTATAATTTCCTATTTTAAGTGTAAAAAGTGCTTTCTTTTTTCCCCCACATTACAGATTTGCAATTATCTTAAGTACTTTATTATTATTTTTTCCTTAAGGGTCAATGATAATACTATCAGGGCACAATGCTGGTTGCTTTTAATTGCTCAGTTAGTCTATCCAATGATCCAACTTTGGCTTCAAGTTGCTATAGCAATTAAAATGGGAAAACTGGCAACAAAGCCTAATAAAACTTCTTTCAATCCATTATAGATGGTTACAACAAACCGAAAAGCTTCCTACAGATTCTGAAACGGATGCATCACCTCTGTATATAATTAAGTGTTTTGGTGGGAATTTGTTCGAAAACCTGACATACAATTAGACAAATATGTTCACATATCATGTTTCACTGAAGCCTGTATGAGCCTACATGCTTGTCAATGGGTCCTGATCCTAAATGCTTTTATGCCTGATTAATTGTCAATATCAGGCAGGAGCTTGCTCATTAGCTCCATGCAGGGCCCATTTTCAATTGCAATGAGCTTCATTTAGAGACGATATGCTAACTGTTAATAAACTGCATTGAGTTTTTTTCTTGTGTGAACAGATCTTGTTGAATATATGTGAAAATCTTCCAAGAGAACTGAATAATTCATATTATTCTCTATTATGAACCTTTCTGTTTTATTATCTATGTTCCTTTATTTAGTATAAATTTCATGTTTGTTCTTTAATTTATATTTTAGGTTTTCATTCTGTCTGGGCCTCCCATAGAAATAAGACATTCAACTAGTATTACATTTATATATAGTAAAGCAAGTTTATTTTGAGATTCACTATATCTTAGTAATCTTTTTAGCCATTAATGAAACTCTACAAGGCAAGTCACTCCATATTTTTTGTGTGATTTCATTAGAATCATTAGATGGTCCAGCTGTTGACCTACTTTATTAATATGTGTCAATAGCATTTATGGCATCAGGAAATTGCCCTAATAGCACAGAAGGAGATCATGGAGGTAGAGGACTCAGAAATGGTTTATGCCCACAATGATTCAGAATTTGTGATTTTTGGATGATAGTTTTGCTTTGCTACTTTTTTGGATTAAGCCAGACACAGACTGCCCTTTATGAAGATGACTAACCTTCAATTTTTAATCAAAGTTAATATGACACAGACATTTTCAAGATTCCCAAAGCACCAGTAAGAATAGCTCTTTATCACATCTGAACTAAAAGTAAAATTTTAAAATGTGATGGTGATAAGGCATAGAATTATGTTTCAGAAAAGAGTTGTAAATATGTTAATTAATAAGCCAACACTGGAAATAATTAAATATTTAAGGATACAGTAGGTATAATTATCTGTAATCAATATTAATCTCTAATCATAAAGAAATAAAGATGACTACTATGATCAAGTATCTACAATGGAATCCTAGCCTATTTTTCAAGGCTTTAAGACATTGGAGTTTCTACTGAGACATCTGATAAAGAATTGAAAAAAACTCCAATCATCCAAGATGTAGAATAAAAAGATATCTTGAGTAGTTGGTGGGAAAAGTACATTCCTGGTGGTATTTAGGGGACAATTAAAAACACGCACAAAAATCATTCATGAAAATGTCCCTTGTTTAGTGATATTTTACAGTTCTCACAAAGTCATAGCAAAGGAAATAACAATTTTGTTATTTGGTTAAAATTTTCAAAGTAAAGTTTGTGTTTCACAGGTCCATTCTTGGAAAGGAAAGCCTATTTCCTGGTGGATATTTTATAGTAAAATGACACAAAGACTATATTATTTTTCCTGCCTCCTTTTAAAAGTAAGTTCAGAAAATGAAGTTTTCTCTTACATTATCATAGGAAGATGGAAATACTGTGTTCCTGAGCACTTATTTTTTCTCTAATAATTTATATTATTTACATTACTCAATTATTTAATTTAAGGAATGCTGTGGCTTTAATATCATTAATGATTAAGGTAAAATTAATTATATATTAATAGTTTTTATAATACATCAAGGTAAATCTATAAGGAAATATTGCTTTACGCCAAATACATGTTATTCCAAAAATTTAATAACTTGTATGAAAGTAAAATGGGATCTCACAACAGAATCTAGAATACACTTAGAAAATAGAGTTTGGGGAAATTTCGGAAAAAAAAATCTCTTCGAGTAGGACGTTGAAAATATTTTAAAAATAAAGTAACCTTGATTCCCAAAGTAACGAGATCTATGACACTTGCGTTTTGGCACCAGCTAGACTCACAGCTTTCCTAACTGGTTGTGGTTACTTGGAAGTGGTATGGTGTAGTGGACAGCACAAACCCCACAGAGTGTTCAGATTTGAAGGCCAGCTCTGCCACTGCGTCCTTTGCCTCTGTTGCCTCACCTCTATAATGAGACGAATAATCATACTTACCGCCCGAACTGTCAGTGAGCCTTTCCTGTATGAGTCACTAATTCCACCAAGCCTGGGGTGTGAAATAAACAAGCTTGTTCCCTCATTAGAGCCTATGCATTTTATCTCCTAAACTCACAAATTTTTTTTTGAAGGATCCCTTGGCCTCCAATATCTCCAACTCGGACCGTTCATATTTTGCAGCCACAAGAACAACCCTTTCAAGTGACAGCAACATGTTATTTCCCTGACCTAAACACCTGCAATGTTTCCACTCTAGGATGGAGTTCAAATGTCTTATTTTGCCCTCCAAAATACCAGAGACTATAATGGCAACTATTTTTTTTTTTCTTTAACACGTTATTCCAGAGATTCTCAAAGTGTAGGCCCTGGGCTATCTCCATCAAGGGCTCTGGTTAAAATCTTGGGGCCATGGGTGGAGGACAGAACTCTGTATTTTTAACAAGTACCTTAGGTTTTCCTATGAAAATTGAAAGCTGAGCCCTGTTACATTAGGCCTTATGGGACAGAGCCTTTCATGTGTTAGTACACAACGTTTCCTCTGCTTGTGGTGCTTTGCCCACTTCTCCTCTTGAGACATTCTTCCTCCTCATTTTTACCTAGAAAAAGTATGACATATTCTGGGACACCTTTTTAAAAAAGTTTTCTATTATATTTTATTCATTTTTATATGATGCTCGGTCTAAGATGTGTGAGGGACTTCAGGCAAGCTAATATTCTGGCACATCTTCAAACCGATAAAATTTTAAATTGTTCAAAATTTACTCTATTTAATAAAAGGAGAGATTGAAACGTTCCTGGGGGGGAAATTAAAGATAGCCTCTTGGTTGGCCTCTTCTACGTTAACTTAATGCATTGGCGAGGGTGGGGGAAATGGCTGTGGTTGGTTTTGTCTTTCTTGGTAGTTCATCTGTTGTGTCAGGCACAAGTTGCTCCCTGTGACCCTTCCAGGGTTTCAACCTGGAAGAATAGAGCCATAGAGAGGCCAGGAAAGTTTTTACGTAATTAATAATGCTCCAAGCTGCAGTTTTTCTTCTCTGAGCCTACCTGATACACAGTTGAAGTTTTCATGAGCTGTTTCATGGATTCTCCAGAGTCACGCTTCTTCCCCACACACCCCACCCATCACTAGGGTTCTTTCCTCTAATTTCCTTCAAGTGGGTGATGTGTTCTCACCAAAAAGCATTCCAGACCTCAACTTACCTAACTGTCATGATTTTTCTTTCAAAGCCCCACTCATTCAATACTGTAGCAATTGCTGTTTCCTGCACATACACTGGGGATTCTATATTCTGTGGCTTTTCTCATGAATGTCTATAATATCTAGAATAGCTATCATCCATCTCAAACTGTCAGGATCTTAGCCACCTATCCTTCTTGGTCCCTCTTCAGTCCCACTATTTTCATGCTTTCCTGAGTACAATGAGGGGATGTGATCCCTTCCATACTGGAAACCCTATGGCATTTTCATTGTGCCTTTTTTATTTTATTACCTTGCTTAAAGTTACATGGCTTGAGTACAACCAAGGAATCTTGTGATATTGGAATATATATTCATTGTAAAAAAGAGGATACAGACACAGTAATAGCAAGCTCCATCATAAGATATGGAAATAATCTTTTTTGAAGTCAAGGAAGGATAGGGAAATTAAAAAAAAAATTGAACAGCAGAGAAGCGGCTGTGGCTCAATCAGTTGGGCTCCCGTCTACCATACGGGAGGCCCCAGGTTCACGTCCCGGTGCCTCCTTGTGCAGGCAGGCTCACGTGCAAGCGCTGCCGAGAGCCGCCGGCCCTCAGGCACTGGGAGTGCTACCTGGCCTGCAAGTGCCGCGGAGAGCCAACTCAGTACAGTGACGCAACAAAAAGGGCAGACAAGTAAAAACACAGAGGAGTGCGCAGTGAATGGACACAGAAAGCAGGCAACAAGCAAGCCACAAGGGGGGGGAGCAAATAAATTTTTTAAAAATTGAATAGGAATAGATACAGTTTTAGATACATTTTGAAGTATACATATGTGTCTGTGTATATTTTGGTTTCTAGCAAATTTATGGAGTTGTGCAACCATCACCACAATCCACTTTCAGAACATTTCCATCACCCTATGGAGATACCTCCTTCCCTTGGCAGCCAATCCCCATTCCCACATCCAGCCCTAGACAACAACTAATCTACTTTTGTCTCTCTATTTTAGCCTTTACTGGACTTTTCATTTTAATGGAATTATACAAAATGTGGTCTTTTACATTTAGTTATGTTCACTTAGCATACCGTTTTTGAGGTTCATTTGTACTGTATTATAAAAGAGTAACTTGCTCTTTTTAATTTCTGAATAATATTCCATTATGCAGATATACCAAATGTTTCTAGCCACTTTCCAGGTGAGGGACATATGTATTTGTTTCCAGGTTTTGGCTGTTAAGAATAATGCTGTTATGCATATTCATGACTTCTTGGGTTGACTTATGTTTCCATTTCCACCCAGATACCTGGTAGTGCAATTGGTGGGTCATTTGGTAAGTTTACATTAATATTTAAAATAACTGCTAAACTTCTTCAAAATGGTTAATCCTTTGTACATTTCTTTTTTATTTTAAGATTTATTTATCTATCCCCCGCCCCGCCCCAGTTGTCTGTTCTCTGTGTCTATTTTGCTGCGTGTTCTTCTTTGTCCGTTTCTGTTGTTGTCAGCAGCACAGGGATATGTGTTTCTTTTTGTTGTGTCAGCTCTCCGTGTGTGCAGCACCATTCCTGGGCAGGCTGCACTTCTTTCACGCTGGGCAGCTCTTCTTATGGGGTATACCTCACACGTGGGGCTCCCCTACGTGGGGACACCCCTGTGTGGCACGGCACTCCTTGCACACATCAGCACTGTGCATGGGCCAGCTCCACACGGGTCAAGGAGGCCCGGGGTTTGAACTGTGGACCTCCTGTGTGGTAGACGGACGCCCTCACCACTGGGCCAAGTCCACTTTCCCCTTTGTACATTTCTAACATCTATATGTGAGGGTTCTAGTTTCTCTACACCCTTTCAAACATTTGGTCTTGCCTTTACTTTTAGTTTTAATAGCTCTTCTAGTGGGTGTGGTGGTATCTTGCTCTTTAATTTGCATTTCCATCATAACTAATAATTTTAGCTGATTATTAGCTAGCCATTTATCTTCTTCGGGGAAAAGTCTATTCAAATGCCTTGCCCATTAAAAAAATTGGGTTGTCTTTGTGTTCTTAAGTTGTAAGAGTTCTTTATATATTCTGGATTCAGGTCCTGTATCATATATAGATTTGAAAATATTTTCTCCCAATCTATAGCTTGTCCTTTTACTTTCTTAATTGTGTCTTTTGAAGAATAAACATTTTTAAGTGTGATAATTACCAGTTAATTTTTGAATAGATTGTGCATGTGATGTTCTAAGGAGTCTTTGCCTAAATCAAGGTCACAAAGATGTTCTCTTTAATGTTTTCTTCTATAAGTTTTATAGGTTTAGCTTTATATTTAAGACTAAAATTCATTTTGAGTTAATTGTTGTATATGGGGGAAGGTCAGGGACTACATTCATCTTTTGATGTGTGGATATCCAAGTATCCCAGCACTATTTAAATAAAGGACTATCCTTTCCCATTGAATGGCCTTGATACCTTTGTTGAAAATCAATTGACCGTAAATGTAAGTATTTATTCCAGGATTCTCAGTACTGTGCCATTGATCTGTATGTCCATCCATACTCAAGAATCATCTATCTTAATTACTGTAGCTGTATAGAATTTTTAAATTGGGAAGCGTAAGTCCTTTAACTTTGTATTACTCTTTCAAAATTGTTTTGGTCATTCTAAGTCCTTTGAATTTCCATGCAAATTTTAGGATAGGCTTGTCAATTTTTGCAAAGAAGGGTGCTAGAATTTTTATAGAGATTTTGTTGCATCTATAAATCAATTAGAAGAGAAAGGACATCAAAACAATATTGATCTTTCAGTCCAAGAATATGGAATGTCTTTCCATTTATTTAGATCATCTTTAATGAGTCATAGTAATGTTTTATAATTTTCAGTGTATTTGTATTGAATTCCTTTTGTTCAACTTATTCCTAAATATTTAGATCTTTTTGATGCTTTTGTGCATGGAATTGCATTCTTAATTTCAGTTTTGGTTTATTACTAATATATAGACATAAACTGATTTTTGTATATTGCTCTTGCATGGGTAACCATGCTGATGTCCTTCATCAGGCTTAGTAGTTTTATTGTGGATTCCTTAGGAAATTTTACACATTTGGTAATGCCAACTGTAGGTAAAGACAATTGTACTTCTTACTTTCCGATTTGAATGTCTTCAATTTCCATCATTACTATTACTGTTATTTTTTTCTATTACTGTTATTATTTGCCTTAATACACTGACTAGGACACTCATTAAAATATTGAATAGAAGTGGTGAATGCTAAAATCCCTGATTTGTTCCTCAGTTTAACAGGGAATGCATCCAATATTTCACCATTAAGTATGATGTTAGCTGTAGGATTTTTTTATATGCATTTTATCAAGCTGAGAATTTTTATCATGAATGTATGTTGTTTTTTGTCAAATGCTTTCTCTGTATCTATTATGATGATTATGAGCTTAATCATTATTTATGCAACCTTGCATATCAAGTGCTTAGTAAAATTACCTGTTCTTTAATATCTGGGGCTATTTGGTACACTTAAATTCACTGCATATAAGTGATTATTTCTTTTACTAGTTGTTAAGACCGTGTGTAGCTCAAGGAAATACTGGATTTTAATTGCTAACTCTAGAGTAATCCTGGATACTTTTAGAAACAGGCTTCCTTCATGGCTTAATACTATATTGCTGAGGATTGGGGAAAGTTCCCATTCTTGACATGTCTGGAAACCCTTTGTTTATGCACTAGTATCATCTGAGACCTAAGGCAAAGTGCCAACATCTCCATAATCAAGTTCATCATTTCAGTGATCACGTAATACTATTTATAGTTGGCCATTCTCTAAATTTCAAAAACTATGAGAGAACAAAATTTGAAAAAAAGAACAAGTTCATTGGCCTCTCCTTCTATAAACACATACATGATGGAAATTTCTTGAAACTGAAGATAGAAGAAGTCTTTTTCTACTTATTAAGTTCAGGTACCATGACAGAATTCTATGTGGTTCTTTAAAATTCTTCTTTTTTATTTCATAACCTGCTATTCCTCCATTGTGATTTCCATGCCAACTTTCATTTCTCTAATGAGTTTTAAGATAATTATTTTATACTAATTTTTAGGTTACATCAGAATTTTTTGTAATTCACAATAGCAATTCTCCTGTTTGTTACATCTGCTAGTCCTCTCCCATACTTATGTGCTTTGTACCTTTTAATCCATGGACTCATCTTTAGCAAGTAGTATTTTTCCAGAGGTGTACTGTGTGATCTGTGCTGTGGATTTACCCTATAGAGGGATTTTTCTTTGTTTATACTAAAACTCCTGGGATACACTGCTTGAAATTTTTACTTGCAAAGCATCCCAAACTACCTAAATTCCAGTCCTAGCACCTGACTACGGCATCAATTTAGTGTTTCTATTTCTCAGAGAAAACTTTTCCACACCCGAGTTTTGAAAACGTGAAAGCTTATTTTCTTCCACTCTAGGATGGTGGAGTGGATATTTTTCTTTGTTTTCATAAATGAGCAGCTTTTCTAGAATCCCACCTTAAGCAGGGGAGTCTCAATTGCAACTCCCTACAAGATGTTTTTTTTTTAATCAAAAGAAGCCACCTTTTTTTCTTTTTCTTTATCTCTTCATTTCTCAGACTTCATTCTCTACTCAGAATAGTTAAAGGCATTTCTGATGGGAAGGCCTCTTAAATTCATTGATTAATTAAATCTTGTAAACAGCACAAAATTTGTATATGCTCCAAACATAGTTGAATAATGTCAAAATAGCACAGTCAGTAAATAATCACTTTGCAAGATTTCATACTCTATCCAGTGACTTAAAAAATACAATTGAAAGATATATCAGATGAATGTGCACTATTTAAAGTCATATATTTTTCTCTACATCAAAATATCTTAGCTATATATGTAAAGTATGATAATATTTAAGATTGTTACTATCTGATTTACTTTCTGGCCTTATATACCTATTCAAAGGGATATTTTAAAAAGATTAAGAGCAAAATGCTCCTGCAGTGAGATTCCAAAATTCTTTTTTATTATTCATTCTCACTGAAATTGGTTACACCATGCCTCCTAAAATAAGTGCCTATTTTCCTTGTATTTCATTTTCTAGTGTCCTGTGATAGCACATAACACATTTATTTTAACTACATATGTATTATACATATATGTATCTTTCTCTTTCTATGGACAGCATAAGTGATAAATACTGAAGATCAATTTTATACCTAAATTGCCTACATGAATATCATTCCCTACATGAGGAGAGTAGTAGGTTATTTTGTGATCATTAAAATTATTGTAAAATGTAAATTAGTGCATGTTGATCAGGGGCAAAAGCTGAAGTCCCAGGAGATGTCATCTAAATAGACAGAATGCTATCTCATAAAATTCCAAAGTTCTATTGGACATGCACTTTGACTCCCCACTTGGTGGCTATGCCTTTCAATGGCTCCATGGTAGAAGAGAGAAAAATTATGCCTATATAATTTCCTTTTACCAAATTCAATTGAAATATCTATTTTGTTAATATTCATGATTGGTAAGCCCCTAATTAAATGTTGCAGAGAGAAACTATAGTTGCTGATTTGGTTGTTGGTAAGAACATACCTACTAGCTGGATTACATGAATTATTCTAGGTACCCAATAAACCTATTTGCATGTGCGTATGTGTATGTGTATGTGTGTGTATCAAGATTCTCCTTTCTTGTAGACATGCCCAGTGTAAATAGCTCTTGGGATAGAGAATTATTTTATAAGCCAATATTGCCAATGTTGAATGGTTGTTAGCTACAATTTACATATAAGATTTTTACTGAGGAAAACATTCTCTGCTTCTTTTTTTTTTTTAAGATTTATTTATTTATTTCTCTCCCTCCCCCCTCACCCCAGTTGTCTTCTCTTTGTGTCCATTCGCTGTGTGTTCTTCTGTGACCGCTTCTATCCTTATCAGCAGCACGGGAATCTGTGTTTCTTATTTTTGCGTCATCTTGTGTCAGCTCTCTGTGTGTGCGGTGCCATTCCTGGGCCGGCTGCACTTTCTTTCGCACTGGGCAGCTCTCCTTACGGTGCTCACTTGGTAGAGAGAAATGGGGCTGGGGTAAGTCAAGGACAGATGACTAATTTAATCCTTTAGTGAGGGACATTTCACACAAACTTGAGTGGCTTCTATTGCATTTTTTTTCTTACTGGGTTTTGGTCACTTTCATGTATAACGTAGTCTCAAATCACTGATTTTAATCATACTCAAATCACAAACACATACAATTTAAAAATCCTGATTACTTATCAGTATAGATGGGCACCATGATGCTCTACATATCACAATTTCTAAATTAGAGAATTACTTGTGATGCTAACTCTTAATTCTCCACTTTACTACTAAATCCCCCTCCCCTCCCATTGCCCAGGAGTTTGGCAGGCTTTGTTATTATTTTATTAATGTGAAGGTCCAATAACGAATTTGAGTTGCCTTTATTAGAAACATCTTTTAATTCTGCTGAGGTTGTGAGTCTCCTGCCTATTCTTTGTGAACATTGTCTGATATCACTAATTTTAGGTTTTCTCTTATAGTTTATAGACTCCTGAGTTTCAAGTTCGACTTTGTCATTATTTACCAGTTATTCAGCGAGGGTTTTATTCTTTACTTTTAGAATACATATGATTTCACAATAATAAGCTTTTTAAATTATGGCCTATACTTTAGAGGAATGAGGCCAAAATACCTGCTGGCTAATAGATGGATCTAGATGTGCGAATAGCAAAATAGTTTTCCTTCCAAAGAATACTTTCTGTAAACTGTAGCTTTGTAGCTTTGGTTCTAGCAGGAACAATAGCTGATGTAAGATAAACTGGCCTTTGCAGCCAGTGTGGAAAGCTGAATCTGTTCCGCTGTACACATTAGGCAATACGTGAAACCCACCTGGGGATCTTGGGAAAGTCTGCTCAACACTCCCACTCGGCTCCTTTTTGTTTTCCTCCTCCCACTGGCAAACCTCCGTGAACTCCACAGGCCATTCAATCTCTCCATTTTTCCCACCTGTAATGAAATATACGAGGGCAAGAGCCCCATTAAAAGAATTCAAGCACAATTGCCCGTCCACTAGTAAGTTTAAACCTGTTGAGAATCTGGTTCAGGAGCCTCATCAGAGTTCGTCACTGAGCCACAAATGTGGAAGCAATTTCTTTTCTCATAAATGCCATTCCGTAGATATATTATTGGATGTTGTAAAATATAAATTATCAAAGGAGGAAAAAGGGCAGAAGCACATGCTTGACCATGACGGTCCCATGGGCTGGCGTTATCCCCATGTGTAAACAGGAGAGCCCTTTTCGCAGTCTTTACAAGGCTGCTCTCTGTCCCCTCCTGCCTCGGCTGGCCTGGACGTGAGCACTCTTCCATGGACAGTGCCACACACACATCCTGAAGGCCACTGGAGTGTAATTCCAAGTACATCCCTTTTTCTATTTGTAAGGGCATTTGAAAATCAGAAATGCCACCTGTGAGGCCAGTTTTATGCTCATGTAGATTTTCCAGAGTGTAGGGTTGCAAGGACAGTTTTATATTGGAATCATTAACTTTTTAAAAGCCACCATTTTCCTTCTGTCATTAATGATATGCGTAACAGTTGAATGTAATGCTACTTTTAATTATCATAGCCCTTTCTTTTAAAGATCAAATTTCCCTCTCTAAACTGTTCTGCGTTCTCTTCAGAGTCTCATCTGTCACTGTAAATGCCATCACTTTATTCCTCCTCTAGCTGCAGTGACAGGCCCACTCTTATCCCCAGCTTTATCTCTTTTTCCATCCTTTATTGTACTACAAAGATCCCTTTTTCATAGTTTACAGCTGTATCCGCTTTCCACACGTGGCCAATGATTGCCTCGGTAAAGGTATTTTCTGTTTCAATCTTGCATTTTCCCAAGGGAGAACAAAAGGGACAAGCTTTCTGAAGTTGGTTTCACTGAGAAAATTGTTTAGAATTGCCTCATTCCTCAGCAGATTAACGAATGCATACAATCCCAGCTTAAGTGCTATTGTGCTGCACAATTTGTCCATTATACTTTGTCCTTTCCATTTAGAGAACCCCTTACCAATTAAAGTAATACAGCCTTCCAATACCTGCTCCCAATTAAATCTGAGCTGTATTACCTGCCCCGATGCAGCTGGTCACAGATTCCTCCCACTTACTAGCATTCATTAGGCCTGTTCATTATCAAGAGGATGGTGGCAGGAATTCAAGCCATTGCCTTTCTTTTCGGGCTCACCAAAATTATCAGCTTTCTACCCAAGGCCCCAATAAGGACAGGATTAAGTATAAGGAGAAGGAATTCATACAGTAGCAAACTCCCATTGTTTCTGCTTTGCTCATGTCCTCTCTAGCTCAACACATCAAAAGGATACAGTGCAGGTACAAAAGAACACTCATCTTAATTAAAGGATCACTTTTCCCTCACTTTCTAGCCCAAAGCATACCCCCCAGCTTTGTTCCTCTGTCTTCACTGCCCTCCCCCTTCGGGCCCTTTCTCCAAGCCCAGGGTGAGAACCACAAAGGAAGGCTCTGCAAGTGACCAAGAGACCCTCTTACCGTGAGCTTTGTCACTTAAGAGCAGGGTTTACCAGCTTCAGGCTGGACTCCCTTTTGGGAGTGTTATTTTTCTATCAAAGGCTTAAAAGCATCCCTGAGAAAGGAGTAGGGTATGGATGGAGGGACACGATCAGGGCTGCGACTTAATTGCTTATGTGACATTATGATGTTAGTGCTTTCTTCCAGGTAACTTACTGTCCATTCTAGTAAAAGCAACACACAAAGACAGATAACCTAGCCTCTTTACTTTCATTTTGAAGAAGGAAACACAGCTGTGAAAAACTTGGGTGGTGGGGGGGGGGGGGCGGGGAGGGAGAAGTACACAGAAGGAAAAGGATCACAGACTAAGGAGGAGAAGTCAATTAAAAACCTTGCAGAGAAAATTCACAGGAGAAGAAAGCAAAAGCCCCCAGGGGAAGGAAATGCAAAATGCAGGTACTCAGATTATTGGCAAAATAAAAAAACACCGCGATGTCCTGAACCAGAAGTGCTCACTCGTCCCTGAAAAGATGGGACCTGGGCGGTGACTGCCAGAAGGCGGGGTGTGTTTTGTGGCTGAGGCTCCCAGGCCCCTCCTGGAAGGTTCAGTGCAAACTGCACCCATCTTGTCTGGAGAAGAGGCCGAGATCTTACACCAAACTTTTTAAAAAATTTAATTGAGATGCAATGAATACATGTCTTCTCCTGAATCCCTGAATAATCACTTACCTTTTAGTCAGAAACATTTTAAAATCACTACCATAACCCCACACCTCTAATGAGCAGGCACTTGGGGGAAAATCCTGATCCTAGAGAAACTCCAGACATTTTCCAAGGAGCAGGTATAGGGTGGGCGGCTCATCAGGGAAAACCCACCGCAAGCAATCGTCGGATCAACTCTGCTCTGGGTCTTCATTGTATCACTGCGTACATACAAATCTTATCAATGAACAACACCATATGCATATCCGTGGCTTTTTTTTCCCCTCTTTTCTTGGGGGGGGGGGGTGTTGTATATTAGTGTTTTCCTCTCAATTAACTTCTAGGCAATTTTCCCAGCTAAATGCATAACATCTTTGGCACGATGCCAAACAAAACCTTAAGCCCCAACACTAAATTCTGCACTTATACAGGCAGCTTAGATTTTCATGCCGTGAACTGGAAGCCTGCCAGCAACTCTTACTATAAACCCAGCAGTGGGAAAGCTATATATTTTTTTTTATCAAGAAACTCTACTTTAGATTTCCAAGACCACTTGAAAATTGCACTATTTTAATGTGCCTTTTAGACAAAATAAAAGAAAGATTTAACCTGCTATTAAATTAACCCAATTAGCTATTTATTCCATGTAACCTTACACTTTGGGTGATGTTAAATCAAATAAACTGGCAGCAAACGAATTTTTTGGCGAATTTTGGAAATTATAAGATGCACTCTAGACAATAACATCTTATGTTTTTTTCCTGTCTTTCTTGCTCTGACAAGATTATCAGAAACCTATTTTTTATTTCCTTCTTTTGTATATGAAACAGAATTACCCAGGATGCAATGCAGCCAGAGACCTGGGGAGAAGTGGCTGAGGGAATTAACAAGTAGAGAACAGCTAATCAAATAGAAATTTACACAACAGTCATTCCTTGGAAGACTTGCCATCAATCCCTCAAACTTTGCATTTTGGTGTGCTTTTATTTGTACATTCCATTCAACACATGTGTTCTTCCAATAATGTGGTACTTTTCAAAGCACTAACTCTAGTTGGGGTGCTCTGGATCCCAGTCAAGCTTTGTTGATGTTAAATTTAGAACCAAACTCTAGGAGTTTGAGTTCAGGTCCGCTGGGACTTGCAAGTCGAGGTAAAAAACACTTTCTTGCATAGTGTCTGATAAACCTCCTTCAGCGCTAAAAAGCTTTTGGAAAAGAACATTTTGACGATTTAAAAGGCAGTGAACCAGAAACATATGGATTATGTTTCCCCTGAAATACTCAGGGGCTTAAAAATTAAGGGAAAATGCTTGGCCAAACAAATTTTGCCGAACCCAGAAAAATTTACAAGAGAGTCCAAGATAGTTTGCCAAACCCAAAGTACTGATGAGCCCTCTTTCCTTAATATTATTATTTTTATTTTTGTTTGACAAACCTGGCGTTTTAAACACATCTGGAATGGGTTCGGCAAACAGCAGTCCACATCAAAGTGATTTTGCAATTTCAAAAACAAATCATAAATCACAACCTAATAACATTGTGAATTTGTCGACATGCATTCAAGAGCCAACACGGCTTGGGTGTGTACTGGCACACATTGGGGTGCCCTGGGTCTGTGTAGCACTTCAGGCTCTTTCAAAGATGGGAGGATTCCCGAGCGAGCGAAAGAGGAGTGGCAAAAGTCCCACTTACGCAATGGCCCACGACATCCGTTTCAACCAGACCAACACAAGACAGAGTGTAAGACAGATGGAGGGCTTAATATATAAAAATATGCAGAAAAATGATATTTCTTCCAGGTCGCCTCAATAAAACTTTGTCACTTAAAGATCTGAAATCTGCGTAAAAAAGGTCTTAAGAAGATATTGATTCCCCCCAAATCCTTAATGTTTACTTTTTGATTTCAGCAACTTCCAAGAAAGGCACAGCAGCTATTTCCTCCTATTTGACTGTCTAAGACTAAGGGCCACCCACAATTCCCATTGCATGAAACAGCAACCTGAAAACAATGATAACAAAACAGCACGGCAGAACATACAGGCCAAATGGACTATCTCAGTCATGTGCTGTCTTTCCTATATTTGTCATCTGCTCCCCCAAATTGTGGCTGGAAGAAGGTAGGGTGTGTGCTACATGTGGCAGATATGATATTTAAAGAACCAGAATGGAGCCTAAACGTTGAGGCTAAGGACACTAGAGGCAAAGCACAAATTAAAGACAAAGAAAGGTAGAAGGAAGGACAGGTGGATGAAAGGAGGGAAGGAGGGAAGGGAGGAAGAGAGGAATGTCGGCATGCAGATGGTGTTAAGGGAAAGGAGACCATAGCTGCTTTCTTAAACACTTGCTATCCATTTCCTCACATATGATTTATTTGACATCAGTTTATTTCAGTGTTTAGCTCCCATTTTTCAAGAAAGTCAGTTATAATTGCATGGGGTCTGATGGGGGTGGGGGTGGGGGTAGTGAAGGGATCAGTATCTAGAGACTTTAAAACTATCTCTAAGACAGGAGTAGCAGTTTGATGTGGGGGGGCGGGAACCCAAAAACCCTCCCTCCAAATATTTCGGAAGAGCCGTAAGAGTCATTTGACATTTAAAGATACAGCAGCAGCAGTTCACTCGTTGACGACGGAGAACTGATATTTAAGAAAATAGCGTATTCATGCTGGTGTAGCATCTCCAAATCCCTGCAAAACTGGACATATTTATAAAATTAACTGCAATCTGCATGGTCTATTTTATGTGAGGCCATTGTGCCCAAAGGAAAGAGTGGCTACAAAAAACAATTTTACCTTGTTGATAAGATAGTAAGTTAACTTCTGTTTGAAACACCTGAAAAAGTAGAAGATAGGTAGTTTCATTAGTAGATGAATCTCTTCAATATGTTTTATTTATTTATTTATTTTAGGAAGTGCCAGGGATTGAATCCGGGATCTTGTACACAGGAAGCAAGCGCTCAAACCACTGAGCTATGCCTGCTCCTTAAATATGTATTAATTGAGTCAAATGGCAATTGCAAAATAGCTTAGCATATCATTTTTCAATCTACTAACTAGAAAAAATACGTTTTTCTTTCATAAGGGCAGCCTGCAAGATTTGGTATGATTCATACTACATCTTATTACTTTCCTGAATTTGTGTCTATTTATGTTAAAAATTAGTATAATTTGACTTAAAACTTCTATTACTTTGTAAAAGAGTTATTTCATGTATTTCTCTCTGCTAGCAGCAGCAGGATCTTCTTGTTGGTAAGGAATATTCTATGATTGTATTTATTCTTCGCTTCACTCTAATGTGAGCAATCCAAAATTGCAGGGAGGCAGGCTCAAAACAAATGTATTCACTCAAGATCCTTTGAAAGGATTTTTGAAAATTATCATTGTATCAAGAAATACAAAAAAAAAAAAAAGATAATCTGATTTTAAGCTTACTCACTTTGATGAATTTCAAATGCATTTTTAAGGACCCACACCAAGCTTCAGATAAAAACAGGCCCTGCTTGTTCACTGGCAACAGGCAGTGCTTAGAAATTGGACGTGCCAATTTCCCTCTCGCACGGTGCACGCTTTAAACTTCATTGCAGCTGAACACTGTTGCATGTATGTTTTGGTCCATACTGAGAATTCTTAGAAATTGTGGATTATATTTATTAATAAAGGCTGATGTATAAGAAAAAAAAAATTCTGGAAGCCTTTCAAGTCTGGAACTAGTGTGAGAGTCCCATGTGGGGAGGCAAGGTCAAAAAGCCAGAATCAGAATTTCTGATAAAGGTAAATGAAGAATGACATGGAGTCCCCACATCCAGCCAGAATCAGAAACTGGAGAGGAGGAGTTCCCTGAACTTGAATCAGAATCTGAAATCAGGGTCAACGGCATCTGAGGGGCAGGCTAGGAAGCCCACACAGGTCAGGACACCGGGCTGGTGGATGGCCAGCAGCAGCCCAGGGCTCCTTGGGCTCTTCAGAGAGAGAGCGCAGAAGCAGGAGGGCTCGGGATGAAAGGCGGTGCGGAAACCAGGAAGGGGGTGGGGTCAGCAGGTTACCGTGCCCTCATCAGTCAAGGCCGCACCTGGCAGCCAGGCCCTGGGCTCTTCTACTGATGGGGAGAAAATCCTCCTTTGGTAAACGGGCAAGAGAATCCTGTGCATCTAGGGAGATAGAGCTACTTACCCACGCGATTGTTTATTCAGAAACAAATTATTAAAAGACTGCTAACTTGAAGGAAAATGTCTCTCACTCTTAAGGGTGCAATTTATTTCATGGGAACAATTACTTCTGAAAAATGAAGATTTCTTTGAACCGGGAAGAAAAGAGATGGTAAAATATGCATTATTTAAAAACCTCATTCTCCTGTCTTTGTACTGCTCTTTCTGCTCTTTTATTGATTCATATCTCGGTGTCCAAACAGAATTTTGTCTTTTTCAACAGAGTTCAAAGCAGAGGAGATGTTATCTCATCAGTTTTCATAATTTCCATATGATTCGCCATCTGGCTCTCCCTCTCTGTGGCTTCATTTCCCACTCTCCCACACGCCCCAGCCACACCTGTCAGCTCCTTCCCGGAACACGCAGGCTACTTCCCTGCCTCTGAATCTGCACCTATTATTCGCTCAGCCTAGACAATCCTCTCTCCTCACTTAGGCAGTAAATATTTATGGAGCCAGGACTGTGTGTTTAATCTGTGCCAGCAATTGATGGAATAACTGGCCCTCTCGAGCTTGCTTATTACTAACGGCACCAAACCTATATGTTGAGAAACAGCGCAGCTTTCCTATGGGAAGCCTACTGTGCTTCTTGAATTTATCACTTTTCTAAGTGTCACCATAGGGGGAAATATATATGCGTGTGTGTGTATATATATGTGTGTGTGTGTGTGTATATATATATATATATATATATATATATATATATATCACTATTTCACCAGAGTTGGGATTTTAATTAGTATCTGCATGTCTTACCGCTAGGGTGTAAGCTGTGTCTTTTTCGTTAAGGTATTGGCACTGGGCATTTGTGCATTGTAATTGTTCATTTGTTAAATGGATGGTTGATGGAAGGATGGACAGGCAGTTACCTCACTGTTAAGTAGATAGTTTATGGATAGATGGATGGCTGGAGGTGTGGATGGATGGATAGATAGATGGATGGGTGGCTATTTGGATATTTACAGTTGAATATATCTGTTTTTTTATTCCCCGCATTCACAGTGAACTGACTGTCCCTGCTCAAGATGTTAGCTGTGCCCTGCTTTCCGGCCTCAACTGGAAATCAAGTACTTTTTCATTTAAGCTCTACTTCCCTCTCAAGCAACAAATAGGATAATTCCTCACGAGTTTTGTCATGGAATTTTTCACTGTAAACATAACTGGCTGTGTAGTATTTTTCTCTCACTGAATTAAACCTTTATATGGCATAATGGTGTATATTTGTCAATCTAACCATAGAATATTAGCTTAGTAAGTAACAAAGACATAACTGTCAAAAGAAGATCTGCATTGTAGTTTGATGAAAGAAAAAGGTCTAAAAGAAAAAGGTTTCTATAAATGATAAAATAGGCATTATATGGAAGGATATAACAATCAATCATAATTAATTTTTCTAGTTAAATGTGTCTCCAGTTTGCTTTGATTATAGAAAATTATTGATTTGGATTTATCAATTTATATAGTTTAAACTTTCTTCTAGAGATATTTTCAAATTGAGTACGTGATGATCTTTATACATTTAAAATTCATATATAGTTGATATTCATATTTTAGTAGACGCCTATGTGGGAAATGAAAGTTTGCTCTATCATGTTTTGACAATTTAAAAAATTCACATCTCCATCCAAAAATCCTTGATACAGTAGACTGATTCTGGCACAGGTATCATAATTCAGAAATGTGTAAAACATGCTCAGAGGAAGGCATATCTAATATCACCGTCCTAACACATTTGATATAGATATAGTATCGCAGAGCTCATTATAGCAGACCCAATGCTATAATTATATTACACACATTTTAAATTATCATTATAATTTAAGTCTATAATTTTGTTTGGGGCTCAGATTTTCCATATTTGTTCTCACATGTGAATCACTTAAATTGTTGCAGTAGAATCTGTTTAGCTGTTTTGAATTATATGAATGAAAGAAGAAATACTTTCTCTTCAAAGCAAATTAAGATATTTGGGGATCAAGTGAGGCTGTCTGAACCTATAGGCTTGAAAGTTTTGGAGTCAAAATGAATTTTAAGATATTTCCTAGTTTCCCACAAACACAATTTAAAATTACAAATGAATTAACTCTTGGATATAAATCTGATGAAAGTATCTCTTTATGTAGTGATCTTAATTTTTCTATTTCAAGGATATTGAAGCTAACAATATCATAAACTGTTTAAAAAATTGGATTTGTTCAGGTATACTATGTAGGTATGTACATGAAAATAATTTATTTTTAACATTAGGAAATGACATTCAGAGTTGCAAATTAAACAATCCTCTATTATTCTCATTGTATTGGTTTTTGCCCCAAACGTTTACCTTTGGAAGTCAGCAGAGAGACATGGTGATTTGAATTTGTACTCTTGGTAGTTTAAGTATGTCAGATAATAATAAAATTCAACACATTAAATTTAGCATCCCTGACATTTATAAAAACAATAGCAACAACAGAAGCATACTTGATGCAAATCCTGAAGACAGAGCAGCAGCCGAGCCTCTTAGGTTTCTTGTCTTCAGCACGCCCTTGGCTTACCTAGACCAAGGCTCCCAGAGTTGACTAAAAAGAGCTCCTCCGACCCTGGCCAGAGGCTCCAGTGTGAACTGCTGCTGCAGCTGCAGTTTACACTTAAGAGAGACGAGGGGAAAGGATTGCAGAGAGGTCTTAATTGTCAGCATCATATACTTCCTGTTTCATCTTCTGTCTTTTGAAAGACGCTTTATGAAAATGTCTATAGACAACTGGGCACATTTTTCTTTCCCCAAAGCCCCAAACATCCAGAAGCCCAAAGAGCTTTCATTATCGTTAATGAGAAAGAACCCACCGTAGCGATAGATAGCTCTGGTAATAATGCCCATCCAAAGATCCTCAAACTCAAATATATGCAAATTCAGCGGGTAGAGTAGAACAACTTTATTTGAAAAGATTCTTCATGTTGCATGTCATAACCGAGATTCAAAAAGAACCCATGAAGCAGTTCATTTGGATTTAAAACTATAGAGTCTGAAGGTAGTTTCATCTTAGACAAGTTGCACAGACAATAAATTTCTCTAACAGTATATATTATTCCTGACAACCTCACAGAGAAATCACATTGCCCTGTAAAATTTTTAGCTCACTTGCTTTATTTTGAAATGCATTTAGTTCTAGTAGGGTGTGTAAAGTTGCTATTTTTCCCCCAATGTTGCATTTCTACTAAATAACCTTTTAAATCCTCTGGAGACATATTATTTAAATGAATTCCACTCTGAATTCTTTATAAAATAAAGGTTACTTTTAAACAATTGCTAACTCCAAATTTGCTATATAAATTTTTTTCGTTTACTAAACTTCAAAATTTATTCCCAAATTTCCAATTCAAATATAATAGATATAATGTGAAATGCTTTATTTTTTTTTAAATTGAAGATTGTAGTTTTATGGATCTGCTCACTGATGTTCCAACTGCTATTTATGCCCTAAAATGTGAGTAAGTAGAAATTTTTCTAAGTGGTTTCTCTGGTACATATGATTTAATTGTAATTTGGTAATCCCATCACACTTCCTTATGAATCATCTTTTCTTGTTGGGACAGGATTTGGCAACACTTAATGTGGTTTATTGTTTCAGTACATGTTCATGATATTTCAGGCATTTAGTGTATGTGTAGAATATGGTAGTTGTCAATTAGATTTTGTCATTGAAAAGTTTTTGCCTGTGTAATGGCTGTGTTAACAACAAAATATCAAATATAGTCAACAAAGAATGGTGATCAGCAAATTCATTCATATGGGAGGAATTTATGGATTAAAGTTATTTGTGACTTCTTAAGAAAAGTCATAATTTATTTTTTTCAAGTGGTTGGGAAGACAGAATAATACAGAGCAGCACCATCCATGGGATGTATCCATGATTTCTGAAATGTTCCATATCTCTGCTGTCCAATGTGATAGCCACTAGCCACATGTGTCTCTATTGAGCACATGAAATACGAATTGTGAAACTAGTAATTGAAGGTCTAATTTTCTTTAACTTTGATTAGTTTCTATATAAATTTAAATAGCAACTGATCTAGAATCAGACCACCTGCGTTTGAAACCTGATACCATCACTTGCTCTGTGATTACTCACATTCTCTGAGCCCCATTTTTGTATCTGTGAAATGGTTATAACTGTACCAACCCCCATGAGGTTGTTATGTGGATTATATAAGATGCCAAGACTTAAAAGAGTGTCTGACACGTTAGGCATTCAGTAAATGTTAACTGCTTTTATCATAGAGGTTTGCATTTTGCATTTCATGGCGAGCTCAACTTAATATGATTTTCTTAGTTGCCACCTAAAATAAAGGGAATATAATTGTAACTAAACCAACAAATAGGCTTGGAGTCAACCTTTGCTTGTAGAATAAATAATAATTCTAAAACTAGTACTAAGGTCTAGACAAAGAAGTACTAGTGACAGTCTATCCAACCTTTTCCTGGGTGGAAATAACAATATATGGTGATATGAGAGATTTTTTGCAGAGAGTCAAACAGAATATTCAAATAAATGACACATTATAATCTGCTTTAAAAAGAAAAAAACATTATGTTGTGTGAATTTGACTAACTCTGTAGGTCTGTGTGAAAACAAAACCATAAAGAGAGGAAAATTGTCAGGTTGTGTATTATATAAAATACATTTATATCATCAGCATATCTATTAGTGGTCCTCTAGAAATTCAAATAAGAAAAAAATGAGCATTTACAGTAATTTGTATGCTTATACTATTAGAAACGTAAATACTAACATTAATTAATTTATAATTTATATGAAAGTTTTCTTTCTGTGATGAGTAGGAATAAGTTTATCTAACTAACATTTCCCAAAGTCAAAAATAGGAATTGAGTGTTTTTGTTTGATTGTTTTAGAAGGCACTGGAGACTGAACCCAGGACCTCGCACGTGGGAAGCAGGCACTCGACTACTGAACTACATGCACTCCCCAGTGAGAGTTGGTTCCTCTTGCCTGTTAGTTTGCTTCTAGGAGGTACTGGGGATCAAACCTAGGACCTCACACATGGGAGGAAGGCGTTCAACCACTTGAGCTATATGTGCTCCCCTACTATTTGAGTTTTAAAGGGTAAAACTCTAAACAAAGGTATCCTTTCCAAGTGACAAAATCAATGTTCCTGAATTTGAAATTCAGCATGAAGGGAGAAGGAAAGTTGAAAGCACCAGGCAAGTCGTTTTCTTTCTAGTGCTGTCTTGTTTTTGAATGTTGTGATGTTAAATTTCTTCAAAGTAGAGTATGTAAAGTAATAAATTTCAAGAAATGGATTCTTCATGGAAAGGTTGATCTGGAATTGAGACAAGAACATTGTGAAGTGCAAAAGTAAGAATCTGCTCTTGGTGTGTTCAAAATGGAACAGGTTTCATCCTGGTTGGTGTTGCCTCAGTCTGCCTGGGCTATTACTAAGGCTTGGAGGACGATGCTGAAAAGGAGCTGGGTGAATTCACCTTTCCTCAAAATGAGCTTTTCGTACTGCTTTTAGGCTGATTGAAAATGAATATCAAAAAGCAATGTCAAGAAAAACAAATGGCAGCTATCATCATCAACAAATATTTGCTTAGTACTGAATATCTATATATGCACAGCATTAGGGGGCTTGCAAAGCACATGGAAGGTTTGACTATTTTCCTTCAAAGGTGACATTCTTAAACTTGATCGGGGGAGTCTGAGTATCAGCTCCAGGGAGCCCTGGAATTACACGCAAACTTTGGTGTATGGTGCATATGTACCTTTCAGAGGGATGTGGAGCAAAGCTACCATAAAATGAGGGAGTGTCAATATTTTTTGTTAGATGCCGCAAGGAAGTTAACAACGTTTATCTCAAGGCACATCTGAATTTTGGCTGACAAAAGCCAAAACACTAATCTGCTCTTCATTGTAATGTTACTGTCTTGAAAGGCCTAGATTTGGGGGTTCTTAGACAGACCCGTATGATCAGCAATTACCAGAACTAAGCCTGGCTTAATCTCTCTAAAATTAATGATACCCTAAGCTGTATTGCAGGGCCTGAGCAATATCTTTCAAATGATCAGGAGGATACTAGCCTTGTCCTGAGTTCCAAGTCTGTGATTTAGATTACCCTATTGTTAGAAACCTCCTATAGATCAGTGGTTTTTGTTTTTTTTTTCATTTTTGTACTCACACTGCACCTGATTTTAAAAAAAAAAACTTTGTCCCTCTAGTATATATTAAGTAGATACGCAAAATCTTTTCTCACAGGTTTATTTTCCAAGTACGCAATTTCTCAAATCTTGTAAATATTGACATTTTCAATTAAAACTGCTGTACCACTCTTTAAAAAATGTATCTGGTGAAATCTAAATACCATAGAGATTTGATTTCTGCCATCGTCCCTGTACGATGATATGCATATGTGTTCTGTAATTTCACAGCTTATGCTATACAGTTATTGTTTATGGATGCTCATGTATGAATGATAAACTTCAGTAAAAATATTTTAAAGAAGCAAAGAAACAACAGCAACAAATATGTATGCAAATTTTATATTGTTCCTTCTCGAACTTTGATTTCCATCCCACTCTCTCCACAGATATTTTTCCTAATGTGGTTTATTTTTGTGCTTAGAAATCTTTTACTGATCATCAAATCTTGCTTCACTGTAATCAGAAGTATGTAAATTGAAATAAAAAAATCCTGTGACCATATTGATTTATGTTTTATAATGTTTTCTGGATGGAGTTATCGTTATAAGTATATTTAGTATATAATTGATGAAAACAATAAAATAGCTAAGCATGCAATGAGTTGAAATCGGGTGGTTCCCCCTGCAGTATTGCCTGGGTATGCTCTATTTGTTTTGCTCTCATAGGACTATTTCCTCAGAATGATGCGTTCTTTGACCACGAAGCAGTTTATGAAAGAAGCAACATCCTTTAAAAAATAATCATCTCTCTTTTCTGCTCTATAATATATCTGAATTCAGAGCATCTGATTTTTATGCCAATATACCTATTTCTCATATTTCATACTCTTCTTAATAGGAACATATATAGGAGAGAAAGAATTCCAAGAAGTCTTCACCTACAACATTTGGAATGTTCCCTTGGTTAGCATTCTGGCATAATGTACCATAGTTCAGGAAGGGATGGGCAAGAAGTATGCTTGCTTTGGTGAAGTGATGGAACATTGGCAGTAATGAGGACATACTATTTTAAGGAAGAGACTGGAGGAAATTAGAGCAGTTTTGAATTTGAAGAAGGCCTTCAGGTGTCCTAGTAGTTCTAAGACCTATGGCGACATAGAAATAAAATAAGGTCTCGGGTGAATTATACCTCCCTCTGTTCAAACTCCTTTGTAATATGATATTGCTTCTGTGCTCCTCTGAATGAACCTTGGCTGGCGTTTTTTCACTTGTTTGCACAAGAAAAAGTTGTGGAGGTGACACTGCGCAAGTTCCGGTATCTAGCCTTTAAGAGGCCTTGAAGCTTCTGTGTGGAAACTTGTAGAAATGTCAATTCACCATGCTGTGATGAAGCTCAGTGTAGACTACAGGATGATAAGTGGTCATGAGGAAAAGAAGGAAGCACTCAACAAGCAGCCAGCATCCACTGTGAGGCATGTGCGCGAGGCCATCCTAGGCCGTCGAGCCCAGGTGACGCTCCTGCTGAAGGCAGGAGAACCAAGAGAAGAAATACCCAGATTGCCAACTCACAGAATCATGGGAAGTCGTAGCTTGTGTTGTTTTACATCACTAAGGTTTGTGATGTTTTCTTATGCGGCAAGAGATAACTCATGTACCCATCAACTTGAAGATTTCTCTAAACTTTTAGGCATAACTAATTAACTATTAATATTTATTAATTGATGATCTTTCCCACTAAGAAAGCTGTTTAATTTTCATGGGTGAAATAAAAGTTGTTACAGAATTTTGGTTAAAAATATAATGATGGCTTAGCAATGAAATACTATGTAAAAAGACCTTATTGTTTAAAAAGTCTTAAAATAAGTTAATGTGAATGTCTAAAGCTAGATTTTGAACACATGGAAAGACACACACACAAACATATACAAACACCTCCTACAAAGGCGATTAGAGATTTCAATTGAAAATATCAAAGTCAGAATTTTCATGTGCATGAAAGAATAGAATCTGGCTCATAATATATACACAAGGATATTACAGGGAATAATCAAATGAGTTATTTTATTGTGTGAATAATATCGACCACTTCTAACAAAAAGGACATTGATTTGGGAATTTGGGATAGAACCACAACATCTGTAATAAAGTATTATTTTCTATCTTACACAGACAGCACCAGAAAATATTCCTTTTAGTCTAAACCACAAGTCTTGTAGAGGTCAAAAATGTTTTATGTAGTGTATTAAAAAGCCAAAATAAAAACCAAATGATTTGGAAGAACTATGTACTCATATCTAGCACAAAGTTAAAGTTCTTCTATTCACTTTATGTCTAAATCAATTTTCAATTGCTTTAAATTTCAATATTTTTCTTTGTGGACACCCTGGGATTAAGAATATAAATCCCCTAAATACATTCAACAAATATATGTTGCTATGCATTAGAGGGGAGCTCAGAACTTATGTTTCAATGAAGGTGCCTATTTATGGTACTAGGCGTTAATAAATGAGAGTTTACAAGACATAATGTGAAAATTAATAAAGCCAGAGAACACTAGAGGAGGAAAACACCTTGGAAATAAATCTTTGAGCCCATACTTTCCACTTTGCAAATGAAGGAAGTGAGGCACAGATGGGAAATTACAATTAAACAGTGGATAGCAATTGATAAACGAAGAATTCAAAACCAAATCTCTTAATTTTCACCAAAATGGGTTTTGTCTATAGGCACATAATTCTGTATTTGGAACACTCACGCCCAGATGTGTTTTTTGTTTTTTTTTTTAAATTTTATTTATTTATTTCTACCCGCCCCCCCCCCCCCCCGGTTGTCTCTTCTCTGTGTCTGTTTGCTGCATTGTCTTCCTTGTCCACTTCTGTTGTTGTCAGCGGCATGGGAAACTGTTTCTTTTTGTTGCTCATCTTGCTGCATCAGCTCTCCATGTGGGCGACACCACTCCTAGACAGGCTGCACTTTCTTTTGCGCTGGGCAGCTCTCCTTACAGGATGTACTCCCTGCGCATGGGGCTCCCCTACGTGGGGGACACCCCTGCGTGGCATGGCACTCCCTGCGCGCATCAGCACTGCGCATGGGCCAGCTCCACACGGGTCAAGGAGGCCCGGGGCTTGAACCGCGGACCTCCTATGTGGTAGACGGACGCCCTAACCACTGGGCCAAGTCCGCTTCCCCCAGATGTGTTTTGTATTCTGAATTTTTCAGAGTTGAAAATTAGTGGCACATATCCTATTCTTCATAGCATTCCCATTTGGATCTGGGATAAAACCCCAAAAACAAATATATTAATATTTCCTCAGAGTAATATATGATGATTCACACAGAGATAAATAAACACTACAAAGCACTTCTAATCATTTCATTTTTGCTTATGCTGCCGAATGAATTTGTTGCCAAATTTCCAAGAGGAAAAACACACACACCCTTTCTTTTGGATTTTGAAATACTAAACAAGGGATTTGGAATCCTATAACCAAACTTTCCCACTCAGAACTTTCATTTTATCCCTGGCCATAGTTTTTCTTTTTATCACACACTATTTTTGGACAATAGTTGCATTTACAGTATTTTCTATTTTGTTTAGTCTTCACTATTTTCTGGTATCCCTTTTTCTCCTTATACTCTATCTCAGTGGTCATAATTGATAGCTTAAAAATGTATTTCTGTTCCACATCATAGATGAAGATTTTTCTCATGGGGAAATGGGAGAGTCATTTTTTTCAGACACAAGGTGCTCACACGAGGTGAGGACTATATCCTCATAGATCCAGATGGACCACAGATACCAATGAGGTTTCAGCCTTCTGAAGCAGGAGGCATCTTAGAAGAAAGATCAATGCCAAGATCAGAATCTGCTGAATATGCTCAGGGACAAAATGATGCAAAGATCTTAAATGATTCAGAAGTCATATAACTGGTCATACACAATGGAGGTTTACCTTCATTTAAAAAAGAAAAAAGGAACACAGAGTACCAGCTATGGCAATGGGTGACAATATGATACACGTATGGGCAATTTTAGGTGACACCGGATTTGCAATAAGGGCCTCTTAAGAGGAAGAAGACTAATTATTTCTTTAACACTCAGATTTTTAAAGTTCTTGGTTAATTAGTTAAATGTATTAAGAGAGACTTAAAATTCTAGTTTAATACTTGATTATAAGAAAGAGCCTAGAAATTTTATAATATATTGTTTACATTTTTTCTAAAACTCTCAATACTTTTAATACTCATTTGATTACTATTGTTTCTGTGGGACACACTACAAGTTCACCAATCTACCCTGTTCTCTCTTTCCAGGATCTTGGAAAGTTACGCTTCTCCACCCCCTTGAAGTAGGGAATACTTATGTAACCAGCTTTGGTCAATGATATGTAAGAGAAATGCCAGGTGGCACTTGTGGGTGGAAACACTTAATAGTTCCTTGCAAAATCCTTCGTCCTCACTTCTACCGTCTCAGTGTGCTCCTGTGTTGAGAGGTCAGCACCATTAGAAGGCAGGGGCTCCCATCGGTCTGGATGCCCCAGTGGCTTGATGGAGTGGAGCACTCTTCTCCTTTCCTTTCTAATACAAACTGTAGTGGACTTGTAGCAAGAGTGAAAAATTAACTTTGTTGCTTTAACCCATTAAGATATTTCAGATTGTGTGTTACCTCAGCATAATCCAGACTAGCCTTTCTGCTACAGTACCCTCTCTACTAAGTGGCTAGTTATTTTTGCCTCATTCTTACCGTGGACGTTCTGTAGCAAAGTCCTATGTCTTTTTTTTATTTTAATTTTTTACCATAGTCTAAATGTCTAAGCCTAACAGAGTTCCTTGTTTGTTGAAGTTAGTACATGAATATTGGTACAATCTTCTCAAAGGCTCTGGAAAACTATATCCCAACAGCTTAAATTCTATTTTTTCAGAACTTTTGAGATATGGCCACACTTCTATAACCTTGTTCCAATTTATTGAGCCACACTTATTTAGGGTTTTATGGTATGATTTTTCACTTTGATTTTTAAAATTAATTTTAGCATTCAATTGAGGGTTATAGTGATCTATTGAATAAAATGGGAGATTCTGGAAAAGCATGGGGGATGAAATAGTATGTGAACAAATCAAATTTGTGAAGAAAATATTGATATTATAGAAGAACAAAATCAGGGTTTTAAAATCCAGAAATATCCAAATCTACATATTAAATTTTATGAATCTCTGTTTAATCTCTATATTATAAAGCATAGAGGCATTTAGAGGAATTAAATGTTTTATAAGAACTAGATATTTTAGCAAAAGTTTTTCATGGTCTCTTTCCTATAGGAACTTAGGACTGGCTTTAAAAACAGAAGCACTCAGGACAGGGCACAGCACAAAATGTGCACTAGGAAGCTGAGCTCGGCCATAATCTTCAATCCTTGAATTTCATGGCTCTCCATCATTACTTTTTTTAACCTTTTGAAATCAGGGCCACATGTTGCATTTTGGCTACAGAAAAAAATATTTTAGGAAAATGAAATAAAGTGTTCCATTTCATTAGATTGTCAGTGCCGTGTGTGTGTGTTTGTGTGTGTGGTAGTGTGTGTGGGGGTGAAGCAGAGTTGGCAAAGATTTTTTAGCTGCCTTAATCTGAATTCAGATTTGTTAAAATCACTTCTTAACTTATATGGTAGCCTGAGATTAAATCTTTTTAAAAATGACCTTTAAGTCTTTATATTGCTACGTACAATTTTACACTAAGTATAAAAGGGTATCTTTGTAAATGACAACTGTTTTGAGTTTTCATAGGAAAGGAGCTGGATTTACGGGAAAAGCCTAACTTTCAGTCTTAAAATATGTTAAATTTAAAGATCTGTTCATTGCCACCTTTTAAAAGTAAAAATCAAAATCCTTGTAATTTGTGGAACCATGGTTTATTTTAAAGTACCATTATGAAGTATCATTAATCTCTAAAATGGGTATAATAAAGTTCTTCATAAAAAATGGTTGAGGACCAAATGAAATGATTATTATTTGCAAAGAGAAATCAACTCACAAATGTAAGATATGGTTATTACTTTCTATTTTCTTTGGTTAAGTGTAATACAAGTTCAATAAGATTTCCTCATCAAATTGACATTTTTATGTAGGGAATCTGATTCTTTGTGTTAACTGCAGACACATTTACTGTTTGCAACTTGTCAAAGTTGCAAGCATCAGTCAAGCTGAGTCCTGGCTAACCTTTATCATAATGAAGTTTGTATATAAGAAAATTGCACTAGTATATTCCAAATTCTAAACTTTCAAGGAAACATAAGACTCTTTCAAGAATACCCATCATCTCCAACTTATCCACACATTTAATTGAACCACTTGGAAACAAATAAAGAAATATAATTTTGATTACTTTTTTAAATAACTGCATTGAAAAAAATAAGGACACTTCAGTGATTCTGTGGTTATCTTTTATGAATTGCTGCATACAAATAGTCAATTAAGTGATCAGACATGATTCTGTGAAATTTTTAAACAAGTGCTACTCTCCCTCCAAGCTCATTAGAATATTTATTTGAGTGCTATATTTTTGTATTTAAGTTGACTCGCAGATCCAAATACATAAATTCAGCTACAATTTGCATACTGGAAAGTATCACAAAGGGTTTCCAATGACTAAGATTGGTCTGTATACAATTCTTAAAATCTAGACCCTTAAAGTACATTAGCGAATGCTTATCAAAAATTCTAATTGACAGCCATGATTGGCTCTAAGACTCTCTCAGTACCCCTCCATTCTGCTCATCAACACATCTTTCTTCTTTTGTTTGTTTATTTGCCTCCTGTAATAGTTGCTTCTATGAAGTTCGTTCTGCCATTTCCTTAAATCTTACCTCCCCCTGCTGGTTGTGCAACATGGAGCGCAACAAGGTAGAGTGAACAAAGGTTGGATACCTTTCAGAAGGCGAGGAGTAAAAATAAATACAAGCACATACGTATATATATAGATGCGTGCACACATGTATATACATATAAAGAAACTACATGTTTTGATAAAATGGATTGTAGACTAGTGTTTATTAGGCAATGATCAGTAAACAAAGTTCCATTTGAAAGGGTAATGCCATACTTTTAACATGAGAGGCACTCAAGATATATCTTACATTCATGTATCCTAGAATAGTAAACTGTACTTTAATCTAGTCATGCTTTTAGTTATCTCATTGCATACATGATTTGTGCAATGGCTTAATGGGGACACTAAAAAGTCCTACATGTTGTATCAGACATTAGTTAAGACCATTGATTATCTAGCAATGCATTGAATTGTAATGTAGAACTTTTAATGATTTATAATCCATAGTTAACAGGAACTTTTTACCATTTCCCACCTTTTTGAATTATAGACTAGGCCTTCAGTTAGTACATGTATTCTGTAATGCTGAAAATATTTGCTAAATGAAACATATACAGAACCACAGGATGCATAATTTTCAGAACTGAGTCTACATGGTCAGCAATTTACATTAAATTGCTATGTTTTGGTTAAATAGCACCTTAGCTTCTAAGCAACTCTTTCAATAGTTGTTTCTTTAATTATTATTTAATTTTGTGGTTATGACTGGTTTTCAGTTAAAGAGGGTACTACTGACAAATTCAATTAAATGAAAATAGAGGACTTAATGGTCCATGCTAATGCTTCATTTCATACATAATATTTTATCATTTTCTGTGCAAATTTGTAATGAGTACTTGGTTTATATTAATAAATGCTTACATTTAGGCCACATAAAGTACAGCAATTAAAATACCTTACTAATAATATTTACTTATAACTATTCTAAAAGCAATTAACCCATTGATTCCAATCACTTTTACTAAACCAACATTTAAGAATACAATTCTTTAGCATCAAAAAATATATAACTTTAATGTTAGTTTTTATTATTAAAAGTGCCCTGGGAACTGTTTTATTATATTTTAAAAGAATGTGTTATACATCTACTGCTTTCTGGAACACAGATTTTGTAGAATAGTGGCAAACAAAAATTTAAACAAAACTACCATTTAAAATTTTTTTTGAACAGAGAACACATGCTATAGATCTCCTTTCCAAATATTTAAACTGGGAAATGTAACTGTTTATTGTATTGAAATGAGAAAAAAGTTGGTTGTCTTTTGCTCTTTAAAGTAAATGTTGCTCTATGGCATTTTTGCTTATAACCTATAACAGAAATCATCTGCAGACAATTCACATTCCTACTCATATTAAAAGAAGATATGCTGCCTCTCAAATGAATAAAGATCTTATTTACAGACATGTTACAGAATAGGTGTTACTCATACTTCAGGCCATTATAGAGTTAAAAACTGAGTATAAATACACAAAATATAAATGAGAGGGATTATTTTACCTCATATTTTGTAAACTTGGAATCAATACATTTGCATAGGGCTATTCATTGTTCTTCTCCACATGAATGAGGAGCAATGAAAGCATTTTTAAAATCTCACCTCTAGAAATGCAATCAATACCTTGGTTTTCATGAATGTGGCATCAGCACTGGATGCCAACAGGAGGAAATTAGACATTTCAAAGCAAAACATTCTTTCATAGTGTTTTTTTGCTACTGATGTTGAATCAATAACCTAAAAATAAAGAAAAGCAAAACCCCAAACTGATGTAATGCATTGAGGTGATAAAATAAGTTAAGGACAATATAAAGATCATCTTGGAGTACTCCCTTCCTTTATGATCAACACTGAGAAAATTAAAACAAAAGCTGAATGCTTCAGATTACTAAAGCATTAGCTATTGGCTTTTAAGAAGACAGGATTATTTTTTATTCATTAGGGGAAAAAAAGCCTTATTTTTAAAAGCGAGTTGGTAATGACAGTCCTAGTTTTCACATCAAGTTACAAGGTGTCCAATTATAATGCTTCGTTAGATGTTACCCACAGTACTTCAAAGCTCTTCTTTGTAAAGGAGAAGCCACTTGGCTACATTACATAAAAAGGAACTATTACTGTTTCAAAAGTAGGAAAGCAAACACAAGTTCAGGTCAAAGACTGAATAATAGGAAAGCTTAATTTCTAACTCAGATATCCACAACAACGTCACAATTTTAACTTTTCTCCTAAACCACGGTGGAAAAATAAGCCTTTAAGTTTTCATATGAGTGATATTTTCAGTGATTTTGAAAAGGTGGACAAAAACATATCTAGTGATAGTAACATATATATCTAATTATTATAAATATTATAGAAAACTGAGAAGGAATTAAAATACCCCAGCATATGTATAAATATACAGCATGGGCATGTTTGGTCATCAGAATCTATAGATGTAGCAGTTAGTTCCACCAACAGCTACATTGAACATGCTCCATGATGTTGCATGCATAAAGGTTCATTAAGAAACTGGAAGTAATCCCAATCAATCACCATGATCTACAAGACTTTATTTCCCAGGATGACCCACTGCTGACTAAATGACCAGATTTGCTAGATTTAGGCAAAACCATTTACCCATGTAAAACAATGAAATTAAATGTGTTCTGTAGTTTGCAGAATGAGTGAACTCCTTCCACTTTACTCTCAGGAAATTTTGCATCTGGCTAAATTTTTCTTATAATATTCAATACTGAGTAAACATTTCAGTATGTTTTCTCTTTTTCCACAGAGTGAAAATAGCTTTAATTTGGAAATTTTTTTCCAATCCCTAAAATAAAGCTCATTGCAGAGAATGTTTCTGTCAAAGTATTAATAGACTGAATCATTCTCTTTCTGAAGCTACTGTTGATACAACAGGATCAGATTCTGCCTCTTGCCTGAAAAAATATGCCAGAGGAATCAGGGCATTGGTGTTTGCCTGCTCTCCTCATTCCAGGCACATCACAGTATCTTCAGCAACTGTTGCTCAGGATATGGGAGATGTGAAACTTTTCTGTCTGGTTACCTTTGAAGAAGTGGATAAATATGTCAGCCAGAGTTCAGCAACGTGTCCCTGCAGTCACAAAGAAAACTGAAACACGATGCTCTCCTTGGGGCATGGGATTACACAGCATCAGTTTACTGGACAGAAGAAGACAAAACTTGTCTTTCTTTTCTAAATTTCCAGTGCTGCGAGTTGACAGCCCACTTGGTGACACCATAAGCAAAGTTCTTAAATATATGTTTTTGAAAGAATGAGAAAGAGTGCCCAATCAATGAAACAGTTATACTAAATCCAAGCCTGACCGACCTTCGAAGACCTGACTCTGACCTGTGAATGCTACTTTTACTAACGCAGTACAAATGGGTTTTAGTAACCAAATGTACCCTCTTGGGGCAGCAGAGTTATCAGTAATAACGCCCCTGTAAGTACTGCCTCCGGCACGCCACTCTCCGCACAGGCGGCCTTCGCTCAGGCTCATCAGCCAGCCTTTCCCTTCCATGTGTCACCTCACTCAACCGTTGAGAGAATCTTACCTTGTTTCCCTTTCACTTCCTTCGACTGGCTTTCTTTCAAGTATTTTGCTCTTCAGAGGCTAGTGACCCTGGATCTTTGTCTTTCCGAGCACTTGCTCCTATTACACACAGTGACCGGGATTGCACAACGAAGCAAGAAGCCGCGAGCGCTGACTCCCTCCTTTGCTCCTCAGCAGCAGTGGCCCGAGCCGGGGGTTCAGTTCCTGCAGACCTCACTGAATAAATACTGTCTCAAGATCGCTAGTTTTTATATGTCCTGACTTTTGAGGAAAGTGTTGTAGCCAAGACACTGAGAAGTACTCATTGCTGAGGAAAGGCTGTAGGTACAGGAGACTGGTCCTGGCCACTGGGTGATCCAGCGCTGAACAATATCAAATCAGCGCCTCAGGAGCAGCCCAAGTTGCTAAGTAAAGCAATTTAACTAGAAGCAAAATACATCATTAAGGAAAAATAGTATTCAGAATAACTTGATCAGATATTTCATTGGCTGAGAAGGTTAAATTGGAGTAAAAGTAAAGCTATAAACTCCTCTCTCTCAGAGACAGTGATATAGCTCTACTGAGGAATTGCTTAATTGTCGAAAAGTTTTGTTTTTTGTTCTTTCTTTTTGGGGGGGAAGAGGGTAACATGGAGAAATGAGGAAGAAGGAATGGGGCAAACATTCTGATATGTGGAATACATGAATTTTATGATGGTTGGTTTTTGCTACATTAAGTTAATTAAGATATAAAAACTTTGTGAAGCACTTAGGATAACTATATTTGGTGCTATAATATAGAGAGGCTATCAGAAATGTCTTTTTTTTTTTTTTTTGGCAAGATTGGCTTCATCTTGTCAAGTAATTTACAAAGGAAGACCTCATAAATGTATGTGGAATGTAATTGGGGGGAAAGGAAACAAATATACTTCAATCTCTTTAAAAATTAAAATGTGAACTAGTCCTGTGCCCCCAAACATAGCAGGTCCACAATCAGTATTTGTTGAATGGCTGAATGAATGAATGGCTGCGTGAATGAATGAAAGGTGTCATTGCCAGAGATTACTTCCAAGAAGGCAGGGACACCTGCACAGCCTTCAGCTATGGCATGGTTCTGGACACAGAAATAGTTGCTTGTTTTTTTAAGGTCTTCAGACCATGCTCTCAATGCTGACAAAGTTTTTGGAGCTCAGCAAAGCTAAGTCATGATATGTCTCCACCCAAAGATGATCATTTAGGGCTTAGAATTCACTCAGTAGAGAGTTTTGAGTAAAATGTAATTTATAATGAATGTTTCATGGACAGTTGTTTGTATTATCCATTGGCTTTTTGGTAGAATTTTCATGTTTGGAACAAATCCAGTGCATCATACCAGGGCAGTTGGAACATGTCTGTTCAGTTATGTCCATGTGCTAAAAATCCTCCAGAGAGTTCTACTGGGAGAGGATTAAAACCTGTCGTGATGCCAAATAACAAATCTTTGTTGGTTCTCTGCAGTGCGCAGTGATGTTAGAGCTCATGTTACAGGTTAATTGCTTTCAGTGGTGGAGAAGCCTGGGGAAGGCTTTCCTTGGCTTCGCACTGTATTAATAAGGTAACCCAACACAACATGACCAGCAGTACCAGCGACAGAACTCTGGCAGCCTAACACAGGCAATGGCCAGTGGGGGACAGTGAGTGCAGATGTATTTTAGCCTGGCATGCCCATTAACTTTAAGCAGCAAAGACCTCTTCCCTGAGAGTTTGTGAGATTCAGGCAAATAGCACACAAATGGATGTTGGTCAAGTAAAGGGAGGAAAAGAAAATGAATGCAGATGCTTAAGCAAGAGATCCAGAAACCTTAGCTTTTGCCCACTTGGGATATTTCTTTAGCCTGGAGATAGCCCTGATGTCTTTATTTTATGTCAAATTTTCCTCAATAGCAATAAAGCTGAAGCTTGGGGTATCAATTTTAGCTACATCATTTTTTATGGCCAGATTACAAATCCTTGAAAATTAGCCTTCTTGGTGGAATAGGAATACTGCATATCTTTAACCATCACAGCCTGAGCAGGACTAATTGCCCATCCTGTCCTTAGAAAGTATAAGGATGGAACTATCTGCACTCACAGCTTCCACGTTGACAGAGGTAGCTAGAGTGTCAGCATTTCCATTCTGTACAAAATGCCTGAGAAGATTTTAGAAATGGCAAAGCCGCCTCTTTAGAATCAATCTACATTGCAATTTTAGCAAACCAGCCTTACTCAGAACACCATACAGTATATCCCAATGTACCCAGCCAAAGTCCAATGTGAATCTGTGCGATGAATTCAAATACCATATACTAAAGTGCCGTGCAAAAATAGTAAACTACCGGAGCTACCAGCTGCAATTTCTTGTTTTTCCTGAAAACTCTTCTCCATTTAAGTAAGATCAGCATATGGCTTATCCAAACTAGACCTTTTAATAACTCCAGAAAAACTGACTGACTTGTTGAAACATTATACAGCACCGGTACAGAAGCGGCCTGCGGAGCGGTGCTTCTTAAGCGCATGTCTCCTTCCATGCTAAAAATAGTATAAAGCCCAAGATACATGATAAAAATAGATACAGCTGATCTTTTGCCTTTTCATTGCCCCTGCGAGCGCTGCATCCAGCATTTCCGCTGGCGCGGTTCCGCAGCCACGCACATGCGCAGTGACAGTTGTCAGGAGCCGTGCTCCACGGCTGACCACCTAGCAGGAGACGCTCTCGGCTGGGAGCCCTGCTCAGCCAACAGCCGGCCGAGCTTTCTGCATGGCTTGTGCCCGACAATGTTGTACGATCGGTTTCAAAACGCGGTGTCATTCAGCGCTCTGGTCCATGTGCCACCTCAAAGGGTGAAAGAAAACGCGCCCGGGCGGTGGCCGGGGCCCGGGGGCCGGATCCCCGGGGGTGTGGGCGAGGAGGGCGGCAGGAGGCGCGTGGAGGCAGGGGCGCCAGCCGCCTCCAGGCTCTGACAAGCAACCCACGAGGGCTCTGCCTTTCTCTGCCTGCCATAGCCACCATCTCCTGCTGCCCTTCCTGCCCCAGCCCTCCCCCGCTTCACTTCATCCGCATCTTGCTCTGCCTTGGCTGAAAGAAAGAGACCCAAGTGCCACAAAAGGCCAGGGGTGGCTCCGCTTCAGACCCGAGGGCAACATGTGTTCAGTGAACAACTGTGCAAGAAACACTGCATATAGCAGTTAATACTTTTGACATACGATTTTCTGACTGGAATTTTCTTTTTAACCATGCATATGCATTACTGTTCAAAGAGATTGTGCTTGCATACCAGCAAAGGGCTATTGAGAACACAGAAAATCTTAAAATGATTAAGGGCTTGAGTTAGCTACAGTTGTGGCATGCAAAGAATCATGTGAAAGCCGTAGAATATTAAAAAAATATTAATAATGTCAGTTCTAATAATTCAATCTCAGATTTATTTGGTACAATCCCGTTCCAAGTAGTGTGTACCCTGTCTTTTTTCTTAAGTATGAACAAAGATCATGGAACAGATTTAACCTAGGTAAATTGCATGTCTGTTTACAATTGTGTTTCACATATTCTATATATCATTTGCAAACTATTCCCCAAAGAAATATGCATCAAACTTTTGAAAAAAATGAAGATTTGATGACAATCTGTTTTCATTTCATTTTTTTCCCCCTGATGCTTCATGAGATTTCATCTGCTGCTTGAATTCTTTGTCTATATTTTGGATATTGTCTCCTGTCATGTTCGTAATTTGTTTTCTTTTGTTCTTTTGGCTTTACATTCATAAAATACATTTCTTGAAATGATGATATCACCACAATTAAGCAGAAAAAAGATCTTTACAGAAGATTGAAGTAAAGTTTCTACATGCGGTGTAATCATGGAATTCTGATCAAATGTGAATGTCAAATATGTTTTCACATCTTACTTGAAAAAAATCAAATTACTGCTTCCCCAGTTCTTTTACTTTTAGGAATAGGCAATTTGTGAGTTTTAGGACTTGTCATCATAAAGATGTCTTAGGTTATACTTTGAGGAAAACAGTTAAGTATTGCAGCATATTTATGAACATGTTTTCATGGTCTGTACTTTTGGGATGGGAAATTATTCTCCTAGAAATTAATTGCTGCAACTGTTTTAACTGTCAAAACTAAAGATTAATCTTGCAATAGCAATTTAACCAGTAGAACAACCAATGGCAACTGCTCAGGAATGTGACTCATAGAAAACACTCAGGAAGAGCAGAAATTCTGAACTACACACTAACTGGGTTCTAGCAGCTCAGTTTTAACATTACTCACAATGTATTAATAGAACCTTTTTACTCCTCAGCACTGAAGTCACACAAAAATACTCGTAAAAAGAGAGATTTCCAACCCATTACGAATAAGGCTTAAACACTAGTTTATACTAAATATTTAATTATTGCTTTTATTGGAGGTTAAATCATTTTAAAAATTTATTGTTTAAAATGCCTGCAAAAATAAGTCAATAATATTATAAATAAGTTTGGCATAGAGGCATGATTATTCAACTAGCCGTTAGGATTAATTATAATAAAGTTTGGGTGTAAAAATGGGCTTTGCCTTAGAAACTAGAGACATACATTTGGTAATAAATGATTAGGATCACTGGTGAGGCTCGTTACACAGCTCGGGAAAAGAGGCAGTGACTCAGTGAAAATGCTTTTGGCAAATCTTGACCTTTGAGTTCCTAACCTAAAGGACAAGCAAACAGCACAATTCTCGAGCAAGTTTTTCCTGATAACCTGCTGGAAAGGGGACAGAATATCCTGAAGCCATTTGACATGCACAATTTAGCAATTATGTGGTCAGAGGAGGAATGATTCTGTGGAACCATTTGGGAATTGTTGGTGTTTATAGCCTTGGCACATTTATAGAAAAATCTAAACGGTAACACAGCATAATCAATATCAGGATGAATTTGGTTTTTGAGAGTACATGATATCTAACATCCTACAGAAAAGACAAATTTGAAAGATTTCAAACATTTGACTCACTTTAAACCAAAGAGAGGAGTATGTGAGGGGGTAAGACTGTGGCAAGTGGATATTCATTACTATATTTAAGTGAAGAAAATACATAAACAAAGTCAGAGTATAATGTGATGATTTTTTTAACCTTGGATTTGAAAAAAGCTGGCAGAACAACATCTCTTACAGTGTCCCAGAGAACCTAGTACCTCAACACATGCCACGAAACCAGCCACCAATACCCAAATCTCGCTCCCATGTCTGCTCCGGGACCCTCAAGTTGAATTTACAATGCAGACTCCATCTTTTAGGCTTTTCCCTTAAAAAACAACAAACAAACAAACAAACAAAACAACAGCAAGCAATCCAAAATACATAGATTAGAGAAGGAATTAATCCCTTTGGTGCTCCAATTGAGGGTATATACATATGAAAGGAAATGATCTCAGTGGTAGAGGAAAATTAAGGTGATAAGGAAAAATTGGTTGGCATAGACATTGGCTGTTTCTGCTCCTAGGATTTCAAAGGGCAGGAATTCTCTGATACAGTCTTCAGGCAAGTGTGAATTTTCAGCATATGGGATGGAGAAGGATAGGGCTCCCCGAAGTAAGTTTCACAAAATTGATATTCACCCATCGGGACTTAGAAACTACCTGGCAAGGAAATTTCTGTAAACATTCCTCACAATGCAAAGGTAATGCAGTGGCTTTTGAACTATTTCTTTACTGTGCTCATCTCAAACAGATGTATTTTTGTTCATTGCATCCCTTACACAGGCATATTGGCTGTAACCTTCTGTTTTAGAGGGACTAAACATGATGATTTTCCACATGCTGAGATGCTGAACAAAAGCGCATGTGCTTCTTGTTTGATTGCTCAATGCCTCAGTGGTATGAAGCAAAAGCTCTGATGTCTTTGATAGTAGCTCTTATAGAGATTAAGAAAAGTGTAGGTGAATTCGGACAATTTTATTTTGTTATTAAAAATATTCCCTTCCTTTCTTTTCTGAGTATATTAGAGCATAATTTTCAGTTCTATCTTACACATGCATACCAAGTAACGTATCATCTGATAATAAAAAGTGGTCTTGCTGAATATAAAATCATGCTACTGTGTTAACAAGAAAGCCAGAGTTAAAAACATGGGTGCAAATTTCTAATGCCTCTACCTGTGGCTTTGTGACGTTGGGCAAGTTCCCTATCATCTCTGAACTTCAGTTTCCTCATATCCCCCAAATTGAGGTGCGAAAATACCTACTTAATAGATTTTGTGGCATCTAAATGAGATAAAATTTATAAAGTGCTTCTTACAATCACTGGCATCTAATGTTACTCAGTTAATCTTATCTCCTTATGTCTTTGCTAAAATTACAACATATCCACTGCCCTCCCCTACAATCCCAAGACACTTCCTCTTCCCGTTCCTTTATTTTTCTCCATAACACTTTTCATCTTCTAATATGCTCTATATAGTTTCCGGGTTTGGGTCATTTATTGTCTATCTCCCCTCTCGCTAGAATGTGAGATTTTGAGGGTGGGGATTTTTCACTGTTTTGTTTACTACTCTATTTACATTTCTAGAACTCTGTAACTATTTATTGATTGGATGTATAAATGAATAGACACAATAATGAAGGAATGAAGAGCTGGATTTATTCAATATATATCTTTGCCATCTTGTGGAGTTAAAGGAAATACTCTGTCATGAAAATACCTCTTTTCAAACATTTCATGCCAAATAGGATATTTTCATTCAGAATAAGTGAAAAGTAAAGATATAAAATAAAACCTATACTTTCATACATGTTTCCTAAGTCACAGCTGGTATTAAACTTGGAGTTGAAACCAGCCCTTTGTGTATTTTGAAAAGGTTTCACTTAATGAAACTGCACAGCCCAGTAGAAGGTTCAAAAGGATGCATGATATGGGTAAGTTGATGATATGGATGGCCAAGTATGTGGCATAGAGACCTAGAAGTAGCTAAGCCTAGAAACTAAGTTCCATGCTACCTGACTAGAACAAGCTGTGTTCATTTTGAAAAGGCAGGTGAGCCATCAAGTCTTCTTCTTCATTTCTAAAATGAGAGTCCTAAACTGATATCCACTGTAGCTCTACAGCTACTCATAAGAACTTTTGAAATTTCATGTTGTACCTCTTTAACTGGATGAGGTCAAGGATAGACCCCCCCCCCCCCCCACCTCATATCTATTTCCATAATGTGTGAAAGATGTGATGGTCATTTTATGTGTCAACTTGACTGGCTTATGGTGTCCAGTTGTTTGGCCAAACACTGGCCTAGTTGTCCTACAGAGGTATTTTGTAGATGGTTTGAGCATCTGCAATCAGTTGACCTTATGTAAAGGAGTTCATCCTTAATTATGTGAGCGGGCCTCGTCAAATCAGCTGGAGGTGTTAAGAGAGAGACCTGAGGGTTCCAGAGATCAGAAGGAATTCTGCCTCCAGACCACACCCTCCACTAGTCCTTGAGTTTTCAGTTTAAGGGATTTGGACTTAAGACTTCAATAAGGGAAGCAGATTTGGTTCAATGGATAGAGCATCCGCCTACCACATAGGAGGTCCAGGATTCAAACCCAGGGCCTCCTGACCTGTGTGGTGAGCTGGACCATGTGCAGTGCTGATGCGCTGCACACACGGAGAGCTGACTCAGCAAGATGATACAACAAAAAGACACACAGATTCCTGGTGCTGCTGACAAGAATACAAGCAGATCCAGAAGAACACACAGCGAATGGACACAGAGAGCAGACATCTGTGGGGGGAGGGAGAGAAATAAATAAAAAAATGACTTCACTAACACCCTTACCAAAATTTCCAGCCTCCACCCTATAGAATTTGGACTTTCCAGCTGCCTCAATCATGAGTCAATTCCTTATACTAAATCTCTTAAGGTATAAGTATATGCATAATACACATACACACATGTATACTTTCTGTTCTGATTCCCTGTAGTACCCTGACCCATAAAAAAGGTGTCTTACACAAGTTTTGGTACAGTGATATTATTTAGGGCTTACCTCTTTTTATCTGCTCTGATCAGTGGAAGGTCTGAGAGAAAACAAGTATGGGGAAATAAAAATAAGATACTGTGATCATGCCATGGTCCCTCAGTCCCAGATTCTTTCTCTCTCTCTCTCTCTCTCCTCTCTCTCTCTCCTCTCTTTCTCTCCTTCCTTCTCTTTCGTTCTTTTCTTTTTTTTTCTTTAAGGAGAGCATTTATATATTATTAAATTAGGAAAAGAAAGACAAAATCCTTAATCTAAATGCTCAATACAAACTAGTCTTAATGTAGATTAAAGGTAAAACAAGCTTGCGCTGAAAGGCATATGATTACAATAAAGAAAGGGGAGAGACTCCTTTTTCAGGAAAGAAGGTTATCAGTTGCATATGTTCAGGATCGTCAGGAGAGCGATCTGTCCTCCTCACGTGCACGCAGTGTGCTCCCGTCGCCACTGTGCGCCCGCCTTGAACAAGTGCTCTGCTCTTCTGTCAAATACGGATGTCACTTACTTTAAGTGGGAGTGTTAACACCTTTGCTATTTCTCTAAAAATGGGGTTTGCTTTCTTTTGAGTTAAAAAAAAAAAGGATTGCCATAAAAGGGAGCCTAAAGTGAGTTAACAAAGCACTTTTTTAAGGATCAAGCTCGAGAAGGCACTATTTCCTTAAAAGGCTTCCCTTCTTATTTCCCACCTTACTTTCCGTATGACAGAAACCCTGTGGAAAGCCTCAAAGGAGAAATATGTTGGAACTCAATTACCTGTGTTAGTGAACCACCTACAGATATTTAAAAATATTCTCTTCTCACAGGTACCCAGTATGAACCAAGTGCTTTTTTATTTGTGTCTCTCACACTCCATTAACATAATTAAATGCCAAGTGCCTTTTTCCACAGAAGGAGAAAGGTCCACAAAGGTGATAAAATCTCCATACTAACTTTAAGCTGGTGGACAGCACCTTTAACTGCTGTGCTTGGCCTGCGTGGAATACCAAGCAGGCTGGGCCCGTGCCTCTGTTTGTGGTTCCCAGGAGCCAGCAGCAGGCGTGAGTTTTGATCTGGACAAGAGTCCTTTGGTCCAACTGATTTTCTGAAAGTTGCAAAATCAGCAGACTGGATTTACAACACCAGGAATTCCTTAAAGATTCAACTCTCTACATACTTTTATTTGAAATAGGTTATACCTATGAATGTAGTCTTCCTGGGATAAAGCCTCTACCTGCTGCCAGTAGATACGCTCACTTTCAATCCATATTCAAGGGGAAGAAATGCCCTCAGATAGCAATTACTTTGAATACTGAATATTCCATCTCAATACAAGATCATTCTTGAAGTTTCATAAACACCCAATATTCATATAGAGTCAGTCACACATTCTTTCAATCATTTGTTCCAAATATAGTTTTGGTGTACCTGCTAGGCATTGCACTGAATATTCTCAAATCAATTGCCAATTTTTCAAGGTGGAATATTAGTTATTAATTCAGTTTGGGTGTGCTCAATAAATACGAATTCAATAAGTGTTGCGAGAGTGTGAGTGAATTACTATGAATCCTGCTGTGTCCCAACCCTGGACCAGCTCTCATTCATGAAACCTCAGTCATCAGTCATTACACATCGGGTAGAGCCAACTGACATCTCAGTTCTAACAGTTCCCTCCAACACAGGTCTCTCTCCTGCCAAGCCATCCTTAATCTTATCCCTGATCAAAATGCTTTAGCAAAAGTGGCCACAGTAGTTGCTGAGGGCAGGGAGAGGGAAGAAGAGATGTGATGTGGGGCATTTTGGGGACTTGGAGTTGTCCTAAATGATATTGCAGGGACAGATGCTGGACTTTATATATCCTGCCAGAACCCACTGAATGGACTGGGGGAGAGTGTAAACTACAGGGTAAACTATTATCCACGTGGTGCAGCAGTGCTCCAAAATGTGTTCACCGAGTGCAATGAGTGCAAAGAGTGTGCCAGAATGAGGGAGGGTGTTGGTGTGGGAGGAATGGGGTGGGGAGGTAGGGGGTATACGGGAACCTCTTTTTTTTTTTTTTAATATTTTTTTATTTATTTACTTCTCTCCCCTCCCCTCCCCCAGTTGTCTGTTCTCTGCGTCTTCTTTGTCCGCTTCTGTTGCTGTCAGTGGCAAGGGAATCTTTTTGTTGTGTCATCTTGTTGTGTCAGCTCTCCGTGTGTGCGGTGCCATTCCTCGGCAGGCTGCACTTTCTTTGGCGCTGGGCGGCTCTCCTTACGGGTGCACTCCTTGTGCATGGGGCTCCCCTACGCGGGGGACACCCCTGCGTGGCATGGCACTCCTTGCGTGCATCAGCACTGCGCATGGGCCAGCTCCACATGGGTCATGGAGGCCCGGGGTTTGAACCGTGGACCTCCCATGCGGTGGACGGACGCCCTAACCACTGGGCCAAGTACACCGCCTATGTTTTTTAATGTAACATTTTTTGAGATGTATGTATCTTCAAAAAAAAAAATTTACAAAAATGATGGGGTGAGGGTGGGGGTGGGGAGTGGATTATATGGGAACCTCTTATGTTTTTTAATGTAACGTTCTTTGTGATCTATTAACTTTAATTTTTTTAAAAAAGTGTGAAAAAATGCTTTAGCAGTTTTCTGCTGCCTGCCCACGGGATTGAGTTCCAGTACCTAAGCCTTGCATTCGAAGCTACCTCCTCACCTGACCCTTGGCATCCTTGCACACACACACTGTCACAGTCACACTGTGCTCTTCACTTCCCCCAAATATGTTTGGCCATCTCTGCTTCTTTTGCCTGCCATCTCCCTCCCTAGAATGCCTTCTTTTGCTTTACCATCACAAAAAACCCACTCAAACCCCAAATCCTTTATCAGGCCTTTTTAAATAAGCACTGCTGGAAGATACTTCAACTTTTGGTCATTTTGTGCTCTCTAAGACACATTCCACTCCAGCTCTTGACATTTCCTTATTTCTTTTTCATTTGTTTAATGCCTTCTTTCTTTCCCCAAATAAACTGTAATCACACAGGCAAGGGCTGGGTCTCATTATTATATATGTATTTGCATCTTTATTCCCCCCAAACAGGAAGCTCATTTCAAAATGGAAACAAAAAACACGTGTCAACGGGCTCTAAACAAATAATTCAAAACTTTGAATGCTTTCTTTATTTACAAATTAATTTTTCACAGTTTTTCATCATTTGCTTTACTAATAAAACGCATTATTTATTTCCTTTGATTTTTAAAGTGTCTCTTTTACGTAAAAGCTTTATGTGTATAAGAAAATAAACAAATAAAAATACATTAAATTAAATCCCCAAACAACAAATTAATATTCTCTCTGAAAAAAATTAAGGTTTGAAAACCCTTTAGTTGATGACTAAAATGTCTGTATCTCATAGAATTGAAGTTGAAAACGTTGTGAACATGTGTTTGTGGGCGGGGAGGTACGTGTATGCTTGTGCCGATCGAGGTGCTGGAGGCAGAGAGAATAAGAAGCCAAAATCTGGAAGTTGCAGCCCAGCAAGTTAATAATATAGAACAACAAACTGATCACCTGTTCTTTAGGCCACGGCTAAGCGCTGCGAGCAGGTTACCTGTGGAGGGGGATTTTCCATTAGGGAACTCAGACTGAGCAGAGGATGGGCTAGGACAGGGAGTGGCGCGCAGATGGGCACGTGGCACAGTTTCAAGGCACAGCACAGGAAAGCAGCTTGGCAAGGAGTCAAAGCAGAGTGAAGAATACAGTATTCAAAGCAGAGGCGACTAATTCCAGGGGCAAGGAGCCCACCAGGGAGGTGTTGCAAAAACCCAAGTTAGAGCTTATTTCAAGGCAACGTGAAAGTAATAGAGTTAGAAAAGAGGGTGGGGGAGCAAACGTTTCCTTAAGAGAAAGAGAAGATTTGTTAACCTAATTGATTTGTCAAATATAGAATCAAAGGTAGCAGAAAATTAAACTATATAATTAATTATTCTATCAGAGTTATTCAACAATTTATTTAGTTAGAAGAGCTTAGCCTAGTACTGAAACAAACATGTATCCATGAATTCCACGCGTATCACAATGCGCTAGACTTACGTATAAAGGCTCTGGGAGGAGACAATAATTCTCCTTGGGGCATCAGAAATGGATTCATTGACACTAACTTCATCTTTGTATCCACGAATGGGTAAGTTGATCAGGTAGTGAGAAGTTCATGATCAAAGGCCAATGTAAAAAAGTCTAGATGTTCCAGCACAACACTGCCCAAAAATAATATAATATAAGCCACCTATGCATTTAAAAATTTTCGAGTAACCATATTTAAGAAGGAAAAAAAAGAGGGGTGAAATTGATTTAATCTCATTGGTATCTTATCATTATCAAACATTATTGATAACTTATTTTACGCCTATTTTTGGTACAAAGTCTTTGAAATCCCATGTGTATGTTTCACTTACATACTTCTCAATTCATACCAGTTATATTTCAAATGCTCAACAGTCACATGTTGCCTGTGGCTAGGGGACACTCTATTAGAAAACCCAGCTCTGGAAAATGGCAAGAGTTTAGGTGGAACTGCGGCTTAATTCAGAATGATTTTGAAAGGACTCTCAACATGTCAAGAATTCTGAAATTGAATTTTGTCTTTTGGGCCAATGAGGAGTCATTGTGTGTTTGTGAGTGCTCTATAGTGGTAGGATAGTGATATGGTGAGTTTGTGTTGTAAAAAGCTAAGTTTGGCTAAAAAACATAAAGTAAACATCTACATAGCTCCAGTACTCAAGAACAAACCATGGGAAATATAGCAGAAATATAAGATATGGTGTACATATAGGGAGTTTTCAATATAGTTAGATTATTGGAAAAATAGTTAAGATCAGGAACAAAATGCTAATTATTAATGATTATTAGGGTCATAATATAAAAGTTAAGAAAAGTTAGAAAGGAACATAGGAAAAGAAGGACTTACATAGAGATTTGGGAAGACTGGGTGGGTGATATATGGAAGAAAATGAAAAAGTTCATTTCTAGTTTAAATTAGCATAAGGTTGACAGATTAAATGCAGGGTGCCCAGATAATTTGAATTATAGGTAAACAGAATTTTTAACACAATTATGTCACAATATTGAATAATTATACTAAAAATTATTGATGGTTTACCTGAATTTCACAACGTACTACAATACTCAAGCAAAATAATGAAAACAGGAATTAGCAGTTCTTATTTGAAAGAGCATGAAGAGAATTTCTAAATTAAATTACAGGGTTGATTTTTTGGTAGCTGATCAGTTTGCTTATATTATTACATTTGAATCTTGAAGTTGCATTATATGGTAGTGCTTTCTGTTACAATTCCTAATTTGTAGGATATGAAACGAATTCTTCATTGAGATAACATGTCAAAGGTCACTCAGCTAGTAAATGATGAATTATGGCAAATTTTCTACTGTGGAAATGTTGTTCCAGGGCTGAATAATATTGGAAAGAAATGGGTTAGATGAAACCCATGAAGGAAATAGAATTTAAATTTTTCTTTACGGTCTCATTGTGACTCTACGATTCAGATTCCACTTCGTGCTAATATGGACTAGATTCAACCAAACTTTCTGTTATGAATAACTAGCAAATCTGGATAAAATGCTATTTTCTATTTCTCTGTCTCTCTATCTGTCTCTCTTTATCTATCTCAATCTCTTTCTCTAACTATCTCCATGTTTTATGGAACTAAATAGCTATCAAAGCAGCCAGAACTTGAGGAGCCATGATCTTAGAAAGTGAAATATATTGAAGAGAGTGAACACTGCTCTACTTTTCCTTTTTTTTTTTTTTAAAGGAGGATGATTTGAGGTACTGAGAAGCCAAACTGAAATATACGAAGTTGAAAAGCTAAGAAGCCATGAAAGCTTCAGATATTTCTATGGAACTAGCCAAATAATGTATTTTTGAACTATCTTTGCAGTCATGAATGAGAATGCAAGATTTCAGAGAGACATGAAAGCAACATTCAGCATACAGCATTCTCCTTCAAGGTATTTACAATTTTTAATGGTGGCCAAGTGGTGGTAAGGTCATGAACACTTTTTGCAGTCTCACAGTGAAGGAAGACAAGTGCTGTGCGCCCAAGAGATCCAAAGGGAGTGGACCCTTGAAAACATCCCAGATTTTCAGTCAGGGCCATGGCAGGCCTACATCTAGATGAAAGACTGGCTTGAAAATGGACCAGCATTCACAAAGACTAAAAATCCATTGTCAAATCAGCTTCATCTCAGACTGGATTAAAGTAAAATAGTCTTACTCTGCCAAACCCCAGAAGCAAACATAAATGCCCTTTGGGGGAAGAAATAGCATTCTGAGCCATTACCATATTTCATGCCAAGTTTTCCTACAAAATTTCATTAGAAGACACTGGGCATAGCTGGAGACAGGACCAAAGGGGATATACATATATTACATATATAATATATATATTTGATATATATATATATATATATGCACACACACAATATACAATAGGAATAGACCCACAGATGATCTAGATACTAGAATTATCAGATACAAATGATAAAATACTGTAATTAATATGTTGAAAAATGTGTGATGGGATGGAGACTTTCCAAAGCTAAATGGAACCTCTATAAAGAATAAAATGGAAAAAACAAGAAAATAAATACAATTAATAACTCAATAAGTGGGTATAATAGCATGGGTAAATTAAGGATTAATTAAGTGACAGGTATGTTAGTAGAGAATATCAGATTGAGACAGAGAAGAAAACCTACAGTAAATATTGAAATGAGAATAGGAAATAAATAGGGCATGAAAATATGCACGCAATTAGAATCTCAGAAGCAAAAGTGGCAAAATGGGACAGGATAACATTTGAAGGTATGATTTTTGAGAATTTTTCAAAATGAATTAAAGAATCTAACAATATTGTCTAGAAACATTATCAATCCTTAGTATGATATTTAAATAATCAGTAAATCTGTTCAATCCAAGTAAATTTTAAAAGCAGCCAGTAGTGGGAAAGGGCAGATTACAATCAAAAGAACAATAATAAGGCAGGCAGCTAATTTCTCAATTCAAAAAATTCTAGAAGACAAGAGAATGATATTTGTCAAAGTCCTGAAATAAAATAACTTTACTTAGAGTTCTAGAGTGCTAAAACATCCTTCAAAAATGAAAATTAAAAAAAAAAAAATTTCAAACAAAGAAATAAAAGATAATTTTTAAACAGCTGACCTGAAGTGAAAATAAAAACAAAGACAAACAAACAAAAAATTCTTCAAACAGAGAGAAATATTCCCAGGTGAAACATGGAAATAAAAGAGGAAATAAAAAGCAAAGAATTTATGGTAAATCTAAATGAATATTCACCACGAAAAATAAAGAATAATATCTTACATGGTTTAATATACATATATAATTAAAATAACCTATAACAAAACAAAATGGCAGGAGCTAATAAATTGCATTAATGCATTTTAAAGTCTTTTCATTCTCCTGGAATTAGAGAAAATTTCTAATTTAAGATAGACTGTGATATGTCAAGGACACATGCTAATACCTTTAAGATAATTAAAAAAATACTAATAAGGAAATGTATAATTAACAAGTATGACAATTCTGAGTTCTTTTTTGAATCCCAAAAGATCATGTTCTTAACCTAATCTATTCCTGTGGGTGTGGGTATTCCTGTGGGTGTGGGGCCCTTTGATGGCAATAAATTCAGTTCAGGGGGCTTTAATTAGATTGCTTAAGATCTTTTCAGTCTTTTTGATTGGAATAAGCCAGGGAGGCATAAGCCAGGGATGCTGATAGAGGTCCCAGAGTCTGGGACCAGCAGAGCACAGAGGCATGGAAAGAGGCCCACTCAGCAGGCTAAGGAGCCCAGCCAAGCTCTGCCACAGGCCTGATGGGCTGGTAGCAGGCACCCAGGGTCACCAGTAGCTGACTGATGAGAAAGCATCTCTGATGGTGCCTTGATTTAGACACTGCATGGTCTCAGAACTGTAAGCTTTTACCCTAATAAATAGTTCCATTATAAAACTCAACCCATTTCTGGTGCTTTGCATTGGCAATCCTGTGGTGAACTAAAACAACGAGCTTGAAGAGAGGGACAGAGGAATAATAAAAAATAATTATTAATTTTTTAAAAAAATTAAAAATTAAAGAAAAATGGAACATAGAACAGATGGACAAATAGAAAATGAATAGAAACATGGTAGACTGAAACTGAAACTGAAAGTGATTAAATCAAATGTAAATGAACGGAATAATCCAATTAAAATACAAATATTGTCAGACTTGATTTAAAACAACACCTATATCCTGTTTATAAGATCTATACTTTAATGTAAACATATACACAGTAAAGAAATATACCAATCTGAAGTCAGGTGATTTAAATGATAAATTCATCCAAATATAGAAGTAATAAATATGAATCTTAAAGAACATTTTTCAAACAGTAACAAAAGGTGAGCTTTTTCAAACTCATTTTATGAAGTTGACATAAGTTTCCAAAACCTTTCAAAACATTAAAAATAGGAAAATTATGATCCAATCTCATTCATGAACATTAATGGAAAAGTCCTAAACAAAATGCTACGAACTACATTCAGCAATGTATAAATAAAGGAAAATGCATGACTGCAAAAGTAGGTTTATTCTAGGCATGTAGCATTTTTTTAACTTTTGAAACCAGTTTATGTAATCTATCATATTAACAAACCATAGGAGAAAATTATATAGTCAAAGGCAATAGAGAGGAAAAAAGAGAAAAAGAGAGAGTGAGAAGCATTAGAAAACATTCAGCATGCAGTCACAATTAAAGAACGAAACAAAATAAACCAACGACAAAAATTTAGTAAATTAGGAAAGGAATGTAACATTCTTAAACTGATAAAGGATATCTACAACAACAAAATTATACTGAAAGTTAAAATAGTAACATCTTTCTTCAAATGAAATTGGAAAAAAGACAAAATGTGCACAATCAACATGTCTATTCAACATTGTGATGGAGATTCTATCCAGTGAGACTGGGCAAGGAAAAATTAAATTTGAAAAAAAAGAAATATAAATATGAATATTTGCAGATGGCATAATTGTGTATATAGAAAAATTTAAACTACAATCTATATGTTTTATTAAGTGAACTTAGAAGATCAATTTACAAAATTTAATTGGATTTCTCTATTCTTGAAATAAACAAATTAAAACAAATTAAAAAAATGAAATAATTTACTATAGTACCAAGAAACACCAAATGTTTAAGAATAAATCTGCCAAAATGTAGTCAAGACTGCTCTATGAAAATACTATGAAATGCTATTGAGACAAATTAAAGAAGGGTAAATCATGTATATTGATTAAAAGATTCAATAGTATAAAATCGTTCATTTTCTCCATATTCACATGGTTCAATGCAATTCCAATTAAAATCCTATCAAGGGTATTTCATTGTTTTTCCCTTGTTTTTTTTTGTGTTGTTGCTGTTGTTGTTGTTGTTTTTTAGAAAATTCTAAAGCTGATTCTTACATTTGTAAGAAATACAAATAGCCAAGAATGTTGAGGCAATCATGACAAAGAATAAACTTGGTGGGATCTACTTCCAATTAAAAATAAAGAGTAATAAATACAGTGTGATATTAGCTTAAGCATATATATATGTAAATATGTATGTGTGTATATATATACATACACCAATAGAACACATAAAGAATCCTGAAATATATCTACCTATACATGGAAACTAATTTTTTTACTGAGTTGACATTGCAGAATAGTGGGCTAGTCTTCTCAAAAAATACTGCTAGATTAACTTGATATTTATGTGGGGAAAAATTATTCTTGATTCTTGTCTGAAACCATATACTTAGACTTACTTTTGAAAGGTAAAATCATAAAGCTTCTAGAAAATAGCACAGAAATACATCTTCACAGCTTTGAGAAAAGACAATGATTTCTTAAACACAAAACAACTAATTATAAGGAAAATCTTGGTAAACCAAGTTATACATTAAAATGAATAAATTCAATTCATCAAAAGAAACTATTAAAAGAATAAAAGAAAAAAACTTACAGAGTAAGATATTAGCAATAGCTATATCTGACAAAGGGCTTATATCCAGAACATATAAATGACCTTTAAAAATTGACAAGAATAAAGGCAGATAATTTTAAAAATGGAAAGACTTGCATAGGCATTTTTAAATGACAATATCAAAAAGTTCAATAACATGCAAAGTTAGGAAAATGCAAATTAAAATCCCAATGAGAAAGATATTATACTCCCTCAGGAATAGCTAATATTTAAAAGACTGACAATACTTACTATCAGAGGAAGAGGATTGTAAATTATTTCAAACACATTGGAAAAATGCTTGGCAATTTCTATTACAGTAGAAATATGCATGCCCAAGACTCAGCATTTCAGTATAGTTATATACCCAACAAAAATGCATACGTATGTGTACTAGGATACATATACAACATATATACATTACGTATGTGCACCAGAACATGTATACATCATATTACACATTATATAGGTGCACCAGAACATGTATGCAACATATTACACACCTTACATATGTGCGCTCAAACATGCATACATATCAGTAGCAGCAGTGTCATTAGCAGCATGTTTCTTAGAGCTCCAAACTGGAAACAACTCAGTGTGATCACACAATGGAATATTCCACAGAAATAAAAGGAAGGAACTATGGTTACATGTAACACAAATAAATTGAACTAATAAAATGTTGGGGGAAAAAATACTCTCCCTGAAAAAGAGTACATGCTCCATGATCCAAATCACATAAAGTTCCTCCACAAGATGGAGGAATAGAGTATGGATTAGAGTGGACTTGCTGGTGTTCTGCTGGGGAACTATTGTGATTAGTAAGGGAAGAAATTGTAGTAGTGATGTGGAGAGGGTGGCCACGATGGCTGCTGATGGTCAGGAGAGGGAAGAAGAGATATGGTGTGGGGGCATTTTCAGGATTTGGAGTTGTCCTAGGTGGTGCTGCAGGGATGGATGCTGGATGTTGTGTGTCCTGTCGTGGCCTTCTGGGTGGCCTGGGGGAGAGTGTGGACTACAATGTGGACCACTGTCCATGTGCTGCAGTGGTTCTCCAGAATGTATTCGCCGGGTGCAGTGGATATGCCGCAATGATGAAAGAGTTTGTTGATGTGGAAGGGGTGGCATGGGTGGGGTGGGGGGTATATGGGGACCTCATATTTTTTGATTGTAACATTTAAAAGAAAATAAAGAAGGAAAAAAACTGCAAAAATAACTCCTTTTGAGATGGATTGGGATCATTGTTATCTCAGGTAGGCTAGTGACTGGGAGTAGCCATGAGGGGCTTTGAAGGTACTGCCTAGATTTTGTTTTCAAGAAAGAAACTGATGTGTTAAGATACCAAAAGGAAACAGGAGTTTTTGCTGGTAAAATTTTTAAAAAAATTTTATTTTGAAAGGAGACTCAGCTGGACTGGTTCTCAAAGTTGGCAAAGAAAAAATGAGAGAAGAAGGTGACATGGAGAAACAGAGTTTTGAATGTGGGAGCAGTGTAGGAAAGACGTGAGGAAGGAATGGGGGAGAATGTCGATTTCAAGGTATTATTTTGTGTGTTTGGGATTAGAGTGCGATCTTCAAGTGGAAGCATTTGACAGGGCTACGAGGGAGAAGTTAAGTCAAGGATTCAGTCACAAAGACATTAATAGCTCAACATCTTGAGGTGATGGAATCATTGTTCATGGCATTTATTATCTTTGTCACTCATTTTGATAATTATGTGTATGCTCTCTTGTGTTGATACCCAACTATTTCAAGATGTATTGCTTTGGCCTGTATGAAATTACTGATATCACCCTTTTTTTACCTAAAAAAATGGCAATTTCATACAGTTCAAACTAATAAAGTTTGAACCTCAGCAGTGACTATGACTTGCACTGCTGTGTTTTCGCTTGGTACCTAGCACAGTGGGGATGCTACTGGGAAACGCATTCCTTCTCATTAGCAGGTATATATGGTTGTGTTTTAGTTTCTTGGCTGCAAAATAAAAAAACTATGCAGTGGATTTGTTTAAACAATGTGAGTTTATTTGCTCACGGTTTTGAGGCTAGAAGTCCAAAATCAAGGCATTGATAAGGTAAAGCTTTCTTCTAGAAGACTGTGGTGCTCTGGAGCTGGTTGCCAGTGATCATTGGTCCTTGGCTTTTCTGTCACATGGCAGTCTCTCTTAGCTTCTCTCTTCTCTTCTGGATTCCATAGTTTAGCTTCTAGATGCTCTATCTGGCTTCCTCTCTCTCTGTCATCGTCCCTATAAGGGCTTTAGTAATAGGATTAAGACCTATTCTGATTCAGCTGGGCCACACCCTAACTGAAGTAACCTCATCAAAATGTTCTACTTATAAACCTTAATTCCAGGAGGAATGGATTAAGTTTATAACCATGTCTTTCTGGGGTACATACAGTTCCAAGCCACCATAGTTCACCCTCTGGAACCCAATAGACATGTTCTTTCCGTGTGCAAAATACATCCATTCCATCACAACATCCCCAAGGCCTTAAGTCATTTTAGTAACAAAGCTAAGTACAAAGACTCATCATAAATTGGTTATGGGTGTGGTCTGTCCTGCATATAAATCTCCCTGTCTGTGGACCTGTGAAACCTAGAGAATGAGTTACCTACTTCCAATATACAATGGAAGCATAGGTATGGGATAAACATTCCCATTTCAGAAGGAAGAAATTGGAAGAAAAACAGGGGTCATAGGTCCGAAACAATTCCAAAACCCAGCAGGGCAGATTCCATTATATTTCAAGGTCTGAGAGTCATCTATGAATCAAAGTTTTGCCCTCTGGGCCTGATGGAGAGGCAATCCCATCTGTTCCAAGTGGTAGCCCAGTTGTCATGCTCTCTCTGAACACTGGGATACTCTCTAAGTGTCAATTGTCAAGCACTGGGATGACAGCAGTCTCCCCATGAACATTTGGGCACAGGCTCCACCCTCTCTGAGCACTGGGGCAGTGGCACTCCCATTGAACAACAGGGCACAAGGCCCACCTCCTCCAGGCACCAGGGCAGATGCCTGCCCCCTCCAAGTGCAGAGATGAGCCTGTCCATTCTACACACATGGGGGGGCCTACTCCTGCTCTTTTGGCGAATGAGATCTCTTTGATCAAGTCCTCAGCTTCTGTGGTTCTGCACTTGAAGGCTTTCTTCCTTCAATTCATCCCCTCTCTGTTTGTTACAGTCCAGGCTGGCAGTGGTTCTGCTCATACAAATTTCACAAAAATCTCATTGGCTTTGCATGCAGTTCACAGATGTCAAAACCACCAGACAATAAAACATTCCACAGATTTTTCCTGCATAACTGCATTTCCAATCCTGACTTCCACAGAAATGACTGACTGGATTCCTGTTCAGTTACATTCTCACAAGCTGCCTTCTTCTCCAGGGTCTCACTTTTGGGAAGCTCAGGGAGTTTCCTGATAGAACACATCACTGGGTAGGCTCAGAACGCTCCAAACCATCAGTTTCTGTTTTTTTGTATGTGTATGTGCTTGTAGCAGTTTGTTATTATTTCTGAATTCCAAAAATAGATATTGGATTGTGTTTGTAAACTGGTCTGTTCCTTTGGATGTATTAGATTGTATTTTACTTTATTAAATTATGTTAAGATTAGGGCTCTGATCCAACCATGTTATTAGAGTATGACTCAGCATCAAGTCCCAGCCCTCTTGGGGATAAAACCGATGCTCACATGGAAGTAAACACACAGAGAAGAAGAACACAGAGGAAGAGAGACAGCACATTAGACACAGCAGAGGCCCTGGGAAGAGAGATGAGCCTGACAGTCTACAGCTGATCTTATAAAGAGACCTGAGCAGCTGAGCCTGGAAAGAAATAAGTCCTGGGGAGAGAGATGAACCTTATATCAGATTACAGCTGAGATCATAAGAAGCTGGCACCATGGAGCCTTAAGAGGAAGAAGGAAGGCTGAACCCTCACAGACATCACCTGCCATCTTGCTTCAACATGTGGCCAATGACTTTGGGTGAGAAAGCACCTGTTATGGTGCCTTGAGTTGGACTCTTTAGGGCCTTGTGACTGTAAACTTCTACCTCAAATAAATACCCTTTATAAAAGCCAACAGATTTCTGGTACTTTGCATCAGCACCCCTTTGCCTGACTAATACAGTGCTTAAAAGTTCAGTTCAGATTGTCCCTTCCTCTCATATTTTACTACAAGTTGCAAAAAGAAACCAGTCTGCACTTTCTGCATTTAGCCTGGAAATCTCCTCAGCTAAATATCCAAGCTCATCAGTTTCCAGTTTTGCTTTCTATCTGACATCAGAGCTCAATTCTTCCAGCTCCTCTGCCACTTAACACAAGGATTGCCTTTCATCCATTTTCCAATAACACATTCATCATTTCCTTCGAAGGCCCTATCAAAAGTACTTGAAGCATCCATATTTCTACTGACCAACTCTTCAAAGCAATCTAGGCTTTTTCTGTCAAGGATATCACAATTTTTCCAGCCTCTACCTGTTACCCAATTCCAAAGCCATTCCACATTTTTTGGTATTTGCAATAGCAGCACCCCGTTCTCCTAAACCTGTTTTAGTTTTCTGGTTGCTAACCACATACCTTGCAATGGGTTAGCTTAAACAATGGGAATGTATTGGCTTACAGTTTTGAGGCCAGGAGAAGTCCAAAATCAAGGCATCATCAAAGCAATGCTTTCTCCCAAGAAACTGTGGGATTCTGGGGCTGGCCGCCAGCAATCCTTGGTGCTTAGCTTTTCTATCACAGGGCAGTACACATGATGTGCCTTTTCCTTTCTCTCCCAGGATCCATTGACTTCTGGCTGCTCCCAGTGGCTTTCTCTCTCTCTGTGGCCTTCCCTATAAATCCTTCAGCAACAGGATTAAGAACCATCCTGATTCAGCTGGGCCACACTTTAACTGGAATAACCTCATCAGAAGGTGCTATTTACAAGGGGTTCACACTTAGAGGAATGGATTAAGTTCAAGAACATATTTTTCTGGGGTACATAGCTCCAAACCACCACAGGCTGCAGGTCTCTCAATTCTCCAGGCTTTACATTCTTTCACCCACAAAATGATGTAATGATGAAATGAACTTCCATGTGAAAGTGCTTTGCAGATCCTAACAATATGTAAACATCGCAGTTGTTAAAGAAAAGATTGCTATAAGCTATGACTGGATAAAGCTTGGCAAAGGAAAGCATATCTGCAGTGGCTCTAACTGGCATCTCTCTGACTGGAAGGTGTGAAAGACACTTCCTCATCTACAGTCCAGCACAAGTGTCAGAGGAGGGAGATAAAAAGGGATTGTGTGCCTTTTGGATCTGATGTTCTGGCAATTTTGAAAATGTAAGGTCTCATTATGTTACTTTCTTCCTAAAATCTTGCATGAACAAAACCAGCAGCCTAGCACCCAAGTTTTTTTTACAGCTGAACCTCAGTCTTCATTTCTATCCTCATATGTCTTGCCACTTAACTCCCCAAATACCAACTATGTGTAAAGCACTGTGCTAGATAATGGAAATACACCAGTGACAGTCTCTATCATTGCAATCTAGTACACAATGTTAGCAATCCAGCAGTGAACAACCATCACCAAGCAAACAAAAACAAAGGGAATGAGACGGAGCTTCTCGGGTACAAAGCTTAATTCAGTCTCAGCGAAGGGGTGACAACTTCAAGAAGAATCCACATCTAAGTTCAGACCTGAAGGCTGAATGGTATTAGGCAGGCTTATGCAATGGCCTGGAGAGGGTATGGGGATCTCAAAAGCTGGAGAAGTGGGGGGATATCAAACAAGGGACTCAAAGTGGGATAGAAGACACTGAGGAGGTGGGAAGAAGCACCTGTCTTTGAGGCCCTACTAAGGAGTTTGGATCTTATCCTATGAAATGTCACTAAAATCTTTGAAGAAATAAAGCAGCAAAACAATATGTCATTTTGCATTTTAGAAAGGTACCTGGCTGATTGTAGAAAAAGAGTAGAAGAGGAAGCAGAACAGGAGGCAGGTAGTATAAGAAAAAGATTTCTGTTGCAATAATCTAGATGCAAAAAGTGTATATCTGAACTAGGATGGTGGACCTTGGTGCAGAGGTGGGTTCACAAATTGGTTCAAAGGCAGAGCATCAAGAGGATTGGGTGAGTAATTTTCTATGGGAGGAGAGAGGACAGTGGAGCAGGATTCTCAGGTTTCTGCTTTATGCAATTAGTACAGGGGTACCAGTCTCTAAGACCGGGTGTTTTGAAAGACTGTCAGGCTCAGTGTGAGAATCAGAGGCAGGGACAGAGATATTGAACTTAGTCCAGGACATTAAGTTTGAAGAGTTTATCTGATATCTAGAGAGAAATTCAAGAGGCAGCTAGCTAACTACCTGAGCTTGGACGATATTCAAGGCTAGAAGCTTAAACCAGAGTCATGCAAATAGAAAAGACTGCCCCCGGCAGTGCCCAGAGTATTTCCAAGGGGAACTCCAGCATTTGAAAATGGGGGGGAAGGGAAAAGGGGGACAATGCACAAATTTGGATGAGGAGAAAAGGCCAGGAAAACGAGGAGGGAGTATTTTTTTAGGAACAAGAGAAGACAGTGTTTCTGGACTGCGAAACAGGTTCAAATATTGCTAAGGGTTTGCATTGATAAGACTGAGAAATGCCATTAGCTTTAACAAGGAGGTGGCCTTTGGGGAACTGGTGTCAGTGGAAAGCAGCAATAACTGGTGCTAGCTCAAGACTGAAATGGGATGGAGAAGGTTTTACTGTCTGTTGGAAGACTCTTGAGCATATTTCAATGAGAAGGTAAAGGTGTTGATATAGAGAGAAAGGCTGAGCATAAAGGAAAATAAGGAATTTCTAATAAAAATGAAGTCTCTATAAAAGCTTCAGGGGTGAATTTCAGAATACAGTTAAAAAATTAATTTTAGGCAGGAGGGTATATTGTCATCCATTGTAACAGGAAGTACAAAGAATTGGGTGGGGGCAGGTGCGGGTTATGAAGTCTGTTTGGTAGGGCAAGGTCTGTCCATGCTTCTGTCTAGCTGCTTCTATCATCCCTGTGACGTCGAAAATGGGGGCAGCTGCTCAAAATAAGGATGAAAACGGCACCATTGGAGGCTTAGAGAAATAGAGACAATGTGAAGTAAGTACTGTCAAGAATGTGAGGATGAACTGACCAGGGAAACGCAAGGGGCTTATTGGATGGTGTTGAGTATCTGGTTGAACGGTGAGTGGGAGGAGGCAGTGGGAGGGCGTGGATTTTGCAGCACCTGAGTGCAGACCGCTGCTTCCCTTGGCTTTAGTCTTCTGGCTCTCTGCTGCTTGAACTTCAAGAGGCCATTGGTATCACTTCTATTCCCCAGACCTGTTATCCGGTCTCCCGTGCCCACTGTTTCATTTCAATGAATTCCTTATTTTGTTTAAACCAAGGCAGAATGCAGAGTTGATTTCTGTTGTCTGCAAACAAGAACCCTAAAATATTTTCTTGTTACAGTCATCATATTGCATTTCACTAAGCTTAAAAGTTTACATGAAAACACTTCTTTTATTTACAGTGTGTGCATGGACACTTTTATCACACATTGTAACAGAAATTTTTCTTACTGAGTCTCAATAGGGCATTGCACTGATATTTAGCAACGTCTGAGTCAGGCTTACCCACTTTCTCCATTCTTTGAAAGTGATACCCTCACCCTGGTATTATTCATTTCAGAAGAATTGTCCTTGCAATGATAACTAGTGACAATGCATATTTCAAATTTCAGTGTATGAAAATGACAACATTCCTTAGCTTTAGGCTGTGATTTTCAAGCATCTTTGGAACGCTGTTTTGCATTACTCTCATGCAGAAGTAATAACTCCTTAAAGCTAAGAAAACTTGGGACCAGAGTGGGTAACAAAAAAGCAGACAGTTCTGTTGGTTTATATAGATCATTCACTGGATTGCATTCTTCAGCGTGTAAGAGCCATCGTCTTTTATGCAGAACCACTGCAGATAGACAGCTGTGTGTCTAAACATTTGTGACAAACAGAACTCAGATGGAAATTTATTTTTTAAAGGAGAAAAAGGCATCAACATACATTCATCATTTGGGTGTGAGAACAATACAAGCTTACAATATAGGTCTGAGCAAAAGAGAATGAGCTCGTGAAAAATGATGAGCTTTTTTTCTCCATGAAATACTTTCTGCAGTTGTCAGCATAGCTTCCTTGCTGCCTTGTAATCTTGCAAGCAGTGCAACTTTTGATCATGAAGACTCAGAAGACTTTGTAGCCAACTTAGGGTTAGTGGCCCAAGATAGATCTTTAGTCTGGGGATTTACATTGTGAACCTTACATACTAAGGCAATAAGGAAGTTTGGGGATTCATCGAAAGTCAGGTTTAATAACAATGAAAAAATTTTTAAAAAGGTACAGTTAAAATACATTGTCTGAGAACGCTTGAGATAACTGTTTTTAAAACTGCAATGATCCATTTTCAAAAGTGAGAAGACTGGATAAGTTCCCATTACTTTAGTATTTATTTGGTGACTACACATGTGGAAAAAATACAAATGGGATATACGCTAGTGCCATGATCTTAAAACTAGAAAACTTTCATACTTGATGTAAATAAGTTAAATTATATTAGAAATAGTAGTTGTCCTTAAAATTGAAGAAAAAAAGCTACAAAGGGCAATCTCTTTCCATCTCTGGAATGACTACTTCTCCATCTTTTTCCTATTAAATCTTATATATGTAACTTACATGCTACGTCTTTGATAAAAAGATGCTTATAGTGTAATTTTTATTATGCCAATCTTTGTTCCCCTCAAACTGATAAGTTGGTTACTTCGTCAAAGAAGACTATCTTACTGTAGTCTTATTATTATCTATAGACCTTAGCTTTACCCCCAAACATATACTCCCAGATACTTGGGGAGTGTTAACAATTGACTGGAAGAGGAAAGAATTACAATTCAACAGTTTAGTCTACCATTTCAAGACTAAAACAAGCAAACAAACAAATGTAGAAACACCTGTTATGTGTAAATAAATGATAGACCAGATGGATTGAGTATTTAAAGGTAAAAATGAACCATAAAAACTAAAAGCTATAGGTGAATATTAAGGTCATCTGAAGGTGAAGAAGAGCTTCCTGGGCATCTTACCAAAGAGGATTCTAAAACCGAAAATATTAATTTGTCATTATAAGTTTTTAAAAAAAATTTTTGATGCAAAGAGTACATATGTGGAATGTACTCTCTCACACATACATATGAAAGACTTCATATCCTTGAAATATAAAATGTTATTTCAAATACATAAGAAAACCACTAAGCATCCAAAATAAACATTGACAACACACGTGAACAATTGATTTTTAAATTTGTACATGCATAATAAGCAACTGAAAGTTCTGGCCTTAAGTGTATTAAAATGCAGTCACAAACATACATACAAACAGACATTCTGCCTTTCAGACCAATGAAGATTAAAGAAGAATGATGATGCTGGGAAACAGTATGAAAAAGCTACATGCCAATACTCTGCTGAAGATATTACAGGGCACTTTGACAATGTATATGAAAAAAAAATTAAACTGCACATTCTGCAATTTCATTTCTAGAATAAAATGAGGTAGGGGTACAGTTATGTAGGACAAGGATTGTCTAGTACAGAATTGCTTACATTTAATTGTCCAACAATAGTCTAATGATTAATTAATTATGATAAATCCATATGATGCACCATTAAGAATGATGATGTTGACACTTATTTATTGATATTCATGATATGCTGTGGAATATAAAATATGTAGGGTCATTTTTGTAAAAATCAATAGAACACCAATAAAAACTCTGCAGGTACAAAGCGCAATGTTGACAGTAGTCATCACTGATGGCATGTATGTTGGTGATTTTTTCATTTTTCCATATTATCTAATTTTGATATAACTGAACCTACATTACTTCAGGAATCTAAAAATATAGTTTAACAAAACTTATCTCTCATGTATTATTAAAAACAAACGGGAAAAAGAGATTTATACTTAAAGATATTATTGATTATTGCAACTAGGTACTGAATAACAGAGAAATAGTCAAATAAATTATGATACTTAAATATGATGGAATATAAGATAATTTAATTATTTGATTCAGTCATTAATATGGGAAATGCTTATATTATAATGTCAAATTAAAAATCAGGAAAAAGATGTATTTTATGCTGTCAAGTCCTTAGGTTTTTTTTTTTTTTTTCAAAGAAAGATTGGAAGGAAATACTATAAAATGTTCAATGATTGTGCATTTGGTAACGTTGGTAATGATTGTCCATTTGGTAATATTGTCCATTGGTAATATTTGGTAATATAGAACACTCAACTTCTTCTAGTTTCTTTTCTCAGTATTTTCAGATGTTTCCACACTGTGCAAGTATTATTTTTATAGTATTTTGAAAATGTTATCAATAATAAAAATGTAGAGTGATAGATCCACAATAAGGAGGCTACATCCCACACTTGAAGGTATTCGCAGAAGGCTCGGGGCTTCTAGGTTCTTGGCTCTGTTGCATGAAGGAATATAAGGACTCGCCGTAGGGTAGGCAAGGGAGTGAAGAGTCAGTTGAGAAACGGGAAAAAAGAAAAATACCCCAGACACGCAGGGATGGGGCCTGGGGTAGACCTTTTCAAGGCCTTTCCCCTGCCCCTCTCCTCACGTTGGGGAGGGGCCCAGCTGTTTTTGCTGCTCTGATTAGTGGTCTTAGGATCCCCCCTGTCAGCTCCCGGGGGACCAAGGAGGCGGCCTTTTGCTTGAAAGTATCTGGGGCTTCCTCTTGAGCCGAGGGTCTCGGCGGGATCCATCCGGCTTTGTCCTTGGCAGTCGCCTTCCCTCGGGGTCACGGCCCTGTTCTCTGCCCGGTCCCAGCTGTGACTAGTCCCCCCTCTTTCCCTACACTAACCTGCCTGAAGGGACAGAGGATTTCTGTCCACTCATTTCAGACCCTGCTGCATAAAGCAGATTCTGATAATAATTGGTTGATGATGCTGATGAGCAGCATGAGAATATCTCCTCTGCTACATACTTAGTAGTTCCTTGGCATTAGGCTTAACCTGCACTAATTATATTTTAAAAGAGATGGCTTATATCCACGGCAAATCCATTCTTGAAAAGTTTAATGTACAAAATCGCGTTTTGGATTCTAATTTTCCTGTAAGAATAGAAATGTGTTCATATATAAAAAAAGAATTCATGCTTTGGCAAACAAAACAAGATATTATATTTCTGAATTACCGTCTTGCTTTCTCTGGATATTGGGACTCAGTGCTTGTTCAGACTAGGAAAGGAGGCCATTTACTTTGACTCTTTCACACTCTCTTTAAAGGATATCCAGTTTGCTTTTTAAATTTGAATTAATCCATCACATTCTTCCCATTACCATGAACATTATTCAGCTATGGGCATTTGTAAGCTCAATTCTAAGCATATTACATTTTATTTTTCTAATTATTGAAATTAAGTATGCGAAATTTTTTAAATTTAGGAGATTCCAGCTAGTATAAAGAAGACTAAAGATTTCTCATGATTTATATACCTGTAGTTAAATGTTGTTAACTTTTAGTTGCAATTCCTTCAAGTCTCTTTGTGTGTGTATGGTTATAAATATAGATGTTTAGATATAATTGTGTATATCTATTAACTACACATTATATATGATGTAATATTATTTTTATATTATGTCCAAATAAACATTCTTCAAAAAAGAGTAGTGACTTCCTGTTCACTTTGTATATTTAGCACCAAGTCTTCTGCTTTGCACTCAAGGATTCTCCTTTATGTACTGCTCCTTACCATCTGGTTTATTTTCTAATAGTTCTCTGGATTCAAACTGCATTGGTTCAAATCCCCAGTTATGCTACTTAGTAATTATATGGCTTTTAATGGGTGAATTAATATCTCCGTTCTTCAGATTTTTCATCTTTAAAATGGTTGCAATAATAATAATTACCTTTCAGGATTTTCCAGAGATTAAGTAATAGAATATATGGTGCATGATAATCACTCCATAAATATTAATTATTGTTATTATCCAGCAAAAGCGTACTACTCATTCTTCCCAAATAGGCTCCATGATTTCTTGTACTTCATCTTTTCTCCTACTCATATTCTAATGCCTTCTTCCCTGATCTTCTATCTATTAAAAATTTGCCATCCTTTAATGAATACTTCAAATAAAACTTCCTCCAAAAGCCTTTCCAAATTCCTAATCAGTTTAATGTATACCCAGGGGACCTGAATCTCTGGACTGACCATGTGATAGCCTGGCCCTGAGCCTCAACAGACTTGTAACTCCTACACTCTGGCTTATTGGACTTACCCCACTCAGCTAACATGGAGGTGAAGAAGGTCAACCACCACACCAGGGAGCCAAGAGTGCCTACAACTGAAAGCAGGAGGATTGCATCCAGCAGCCATGTGGAATCTAAGCCCCTTCTTGATATAGATGTGGAGTGGACACAACCATTCTAAGGTCCACAGGATGGAGGAATAGAGTATGGATTAGAGTGGACTTACTGATAGTCTATTCATGAACTATTGTGATTAGTAATCAAAGAAAATGTGGTGTGGGTATGGAGAAAGTGGCCATGGTGGCTGTTGGGGTTAGGGAGTGGGAGGAAGAGATGTGATGTGAGGGCATTTTTGGGGGTTGGAGTTGTCCTGGGTGGTGCTGCAGGGACAGTTACCGGACATTGTATGTCCTCCCATGGCCCACTGGGTGGACTGTGGGACAGTGTGGGCTATGGTGTGGACCATTGACCATGAGGTGCAGCGGTGCTCAGAGATGTATTCACCAAATGCAATGAATGTCTCATGATGATGGAGGAGGTTGTTGTTATGGGGGGAGGAGTGGGGTGAGGGATGTGGGATGTTAATGTAACATTAAAAAAAAAGACAAAAAAATGACATAATTGCATTGTTAAAAGCCCCTTAAGAATTTCTTATGTAATTCCTATAATTGCATTTGTGTTTTGTCTGTTGTTAGAGTGATATGTATTATCACATACATATATGTGTATTACTATAATATATATTCTCTCTCTAATGAATTTAAATAGTTTAAGTACAAAAACTAAGTTATACCTACTTTAACTTCCTTATATTCTAGCACATTGATTTGGAACATAATGGTAAATGTAACAAACATTTAAAGAGCATCTTAAAGAATTTTTAAAAGCGTTTGGTTTTGAATGTTTTAGGCATTTCTAAGCTAGGACAACTAGCTTGAACATGCATTCATTCACTCATGTACATATCCATTCATTCAGCAAATGCTTAGTGAGCTTCTACTCTGCATCAAGTTAGCTGAAGACCCTGAGTGGACAAGATGGGCAGTCTCTTCTCAGGGAGCTCATATTCTAATGAAGGAAAACAATAAAGAAGTAAACGTAGAAAAGATCCTTTCAAAAGAAAATAACTCAAATGGAGTGAGAGGGCATAACTGGGCAGGCCACTTAGATCGTGAGTTCAGTGGCAGCTTTTCCAAGGAAGTGGTGTTTGTACAACACCTGAGCGAAATGAAGAAGCCAGCAATGCGAAGGCCTAGGAAAGCTGTGTTTCAGCCAGAGAATACAGCATGGGCAAAGGGCCCTGGATGGAAATAAGTTTGGCTTGTCCCAAGCAAGAAAGCCAAATGTTGATACAGCATAGTTAATAAGAGGGTTCTAATAGGTAGATGTGGAAAGGTAGACACAAACTTGCTCATGTATGACATAGAAAGAAATTTGGTTTTTATATTTTATTACAAGGATAATGGAAAGGCATTGGAGGAGAGTGACATAATATTCTGAGTTCGATCAAGGAGATGCACCATCAGGGAATTAGGGAGTGAAAGACGAGAGGTTGGCGCATTTATTTTTGTCCTCCCTGCCCTTCTTCAGCAAGGGTTTTGGTAGGGACTGCAAACTTCGCTTAGAGCTCTTGTCAGGGGCCCCCTCTTCCTGGGGTCAGTTTTTCTGGGTTCTACCCACACTGTTCCCTCCCCTTGACACACCAGTGCTCCATATGGCTTCTTGCTATTGTTGGTCTGGAGTCTGTCACCACTCATTCCTTGTTCCCATAACTCTGCCTGCACCATTTTCAAATGGCCTTCGTCGAACTCTGATAGGATACACTCTTTAAGGCACCCATCTTCTGATGGAGCATTATACAGAGGTTGTGCAATAGTGAGAGCTCTATGACAGTGGGTGGTTCCACATGGGATTTGTCTATTTGCAGGCAAAGTCCACAAGGCCCTTTTTTTGTGTGGAGCAAGCCAAAAATCCAAGTCAATGATAGTTGCATTAATCCTTCCCACCTATTAACACTCTGCAGGAAGCACTTTGCTCCTCAGTGTCTGCGCTGGGAATGGTCTGTCTTACCAGTAAGCTCCACTGAGGGCCACAGTTTGGAATGCCCACTCCATCTGTCCTAGCACACCAAGGACCAAGGGCCTGAGGGACCCTAAGACTGAATTCCTTGTTGCTCTCTATAGATGATTGAGAAACAAATTCTGAGATTGAAAGGGATTTCTACTATTTTCAGCTTATGCTGTGTATCTGAGAAAAAAAAAAGTCTGCAATTTTACAAATGGCAAACAGATCAGGTGTACTATTCTGAACTGATGCTAACAATCTCTTGAAGAATAACAGACAACAGCTGTTAATGTCTGAACATAAATCTGTTTCAAAATTTGTATTGTTTTTTGTTACACACACACACACACACTATTTTCTAGGGGTGTTCAAAATTTCTTGTAGTTACTACTAAATACAAAATTTTGATGGAGTAGAACATACTCTGTTTTAAAAATGAGTATTTCTTAGCATGAACCTAACTGCTACTCCTTGCCACATACTACTGCAATGAAGAGCATGGATTTGGGGTAATACTCTGTTTTTAAGGTTTGTTGTATGTAACACCTTCATATTTGATGTAGAAGTCATGAAAGTTAAGTTTTCTGAGAAAAGCATAACAAATTAAGGTCATAAACAGATCTAAGCCTGACAGATTAGTCCTTCATTAGGAACTTCTAAATTCAGCATGAGTCATGTCTCCTCTATCCAGGTGGCCAGTCTGAAAAAGGTCAAATTTAGGATGCTTTCATCTTTTCAATTTTTGCTAATAGGTGTGTGAATTCCCTTAATTTTTCTTTAAAAAATGTTCCCAAGCTCCTGATTTCTAACACTGCCTTTTTCTTGCTACTCTGATTCTTGAATTTCAGGAATTTATTATAAGTTTTAAGAACCTATCCTCTACTTCTGATATTTTCCTTTTGGAAAAGGAAATTTCTATCTCTATCTCTTTTTCTCTCTGAATAATAGTAAAATAGCACTGATTGTTGGATTTTTAAAAACCAGTCACCTACCTAAGGATCTTAATTCCTTGATGAAATATATAGATATGACACTTAAATTAATGCCATTGCATTTTCAGCTTTTTCCAGTCTCATGGTTTGTGCAGATATCCAGGAAAGCTTTTTTTGTTTTGGTTGTTTTTCATTGTTAGATTTAACCTTGCTCTTCACTGTCAAAACATACTTTACAGCAATAAAGATATTTGATAATATTTGGTGCCATTTCAACTTATTTTTAAAAATTCCTTGCAGTTTTTACCTTTCATGTATGCTAACATTTCTTTTATGAAAATGGTCCCACTGGGCTTTAAAATTACCAAGAGAACACATTTCTCTTCATTTATAAATATGAACTTTGAATATGTATATCTCCATTCCTTTTGATATATTGTTTGAATACTTTGCCATGTGGTTAATTTTTATTTTTTCTCTCTCTTCCCAGGACCCCAAATCCATGACATTCTGTTTTAACATAAAACAAAATACTTTCTTGTTTTGGAAAATCATTCTCACTTTCACATTATGTCATTTACCTATCTGTAGCCTTTAAGAAAGATAAACTATATAATTTTTGTCAGTAATTCAAAACATTGGAGATTTAGTATGCTCACTAGAGATATATTACTCATCAATCTTTGACAAACTTGTTCTTTAAGTCACTTTTATCTTCTTGATTTTTCTAATATAGCTCTTTGCTCAAAACTATTTTTTATCTCTCTCTTTTTTTAAAGATCTATAGATCACACAAAATGTTATATACATATATATATATGTACTTAGTCATATTTCATTCTCCACATTGTTTGGGGTATGATTTTAGATACTTATATAAACCATTTTAATTCTGTATTTAGAAAAATTGGGGATACCTACTGGAAGGTTGAAATATAACAAATTATAGTAGATTTGTGAAGCTTATTAATTCTGTGAAAGCTAGGTTCTCCAAATGCAGGAGAAATAGTTTCTATTCCCTGTGTTTCCAAGTAGAAATCAGTCATTGCACATTTCCACTATTTTCCATAGTTCCCAGGTTCTGTATGTTAATACATCAGTATCACGACACTTACACTGCATTATTAAAATCTGGCACTATACTAATCTTGTCCCCTGAAACAATGAGAAAGTGATTAATACTCATGAAACTTGTTCAGTAAAAGTAAAGGAACTGTAAAATAGCACTAGCCTGGGGACTCATATAGAAAATTCCATGGGACACTTTTTGTTTACTGCATGATAATTTTCTCCACAGAATAAAAGTACTTTCACATTTTAAAGACTTGATGAGTGACATGAGAAGCCAAGATTCTGGCAAAACTTCATTAATTTGATGGCAATGACATAGAATTTGTGACAATTCTTCCTATCTCTGGTGATGCTTACCTATTAGAGTGTTTTAGAAAATATGATTGTGAGGTAAATTAAGGGATGTCAATATAATTGCAAGAACTGGATTCAGTTTTTGAGTAAAGATAACTTCTGAAGCAAATTAAGATCTATATCTTAGTATTCTTATCTATTGAAATGACTTGAAAATGTTCTTAGTGGGTCAAGGGACACTATGTACTAGAAAGTACAAATTTAGATTCTACTTCTGCAAATTTTCTAAAATTTTTTCTCTGACATTGCTTTCCATTCCAATATCCTGTAATCCAGAGTTTTCTCTATTTCAAACAGAACTCCAAAATTAGTAGAGCTATGTATGTGATATTATTACTGATTCTCAATTTTCTAAAAATACAATTATTAATACATACTCAGATACTTAGAAAATTTCCCTTTTAAAATGCCTGCTTTTAAGTTTTTATGAAACTTGTTAATATAAAACACAATTGACTTGTTGAATTTCACCTCTTTACCTTCCACTGCTGCTAGTCACCAGTGGAAGTATTCTCACAGGAGGAGGAAGAAATATTTAGAAAATTTTCTAGCTAGATCTTCAGTATATGAATGTTCTTTAAGAAAAGTTACATGTTCAAAAAGAAAAATTCCCCCTGAATAAAAATTTCGTGTCTTTGTATTTAGTCCCATGCACAGGACTGAGCCCAGAAGGGCAGGGGGACATTCTTCGGAGCTCCTGTGCACACTTACCAGACCAGATCTAATATTTAATCATTTAGAAATTGCTGCTCTGCCACCAAGATATGGATACATAAAACCTCATAGATGTAGGAGAACTCATGCTACTGGGAACACTGTGGCAGTTGAAAATTCTTTTATGGATCCCAACAAGAGAAAGAACATGTCTGTGAATTAATCCATTCCTGTGGGTGTGAGACCCTTTCTATTGGACTATGTTTGTGAGGCATAACTTAGGTTGAGTCTCCACCCTTTTGCTGGGTCTGATAAAAACAGAGATACAGAAAGGGGAGCTGCCAATTCTATTGATCCTGCCATGTGAGAGAAAGGACTGCAGGACAACAGAAGCCCCTGAGAGGCTCCAAGAGCTGAGGCCAGGGAGAGATGAGCCTATGCTTGATACCTTGCAGTTGAACTTGGGAAGAAAGAGGAACTGCTGAGACTGATAGAAGAGGCCTGGAAAGAGACAAGCCTTATGCCTGGCTGCCCATAACTCAGCTCTGGAATACGTAGATTCTGGATGGTAAGGCAGAGACCTCAGCAGAGCTCAGCATCCATCTTGCTTGCAGGATCAAAAGTAGCTGACCTGGGTGAGAAAGCATCTCTGATGATGCCTCAGTTTAGACATTTCATAGCCATGTAACCATAAGCTTTTACAAACAAATTACCCATCATTCAAGCCAACCCACTTCTGGTACTTTATACCAGCAGCCCTTTGGCTTTAACTAAAACAAATTTCTTGTCAAATATGTATCTTTCTTGAACCACATCAATCCTATCCCAGTAAAACTATATATTCCTAAGCAATAAACTTGGATAATTAAATTTCAGGTTTTCTTAGTGTTTATGTACAAAAATGTTTCTTGATCATATGCATTCTCAAGGGGTTATTCCTTTTTATTAGAATACTAGGAATAAAAAGCCATAATTCCTAAAAGTTAATAAGATTGTATCTTGTTATTGGATATAACATTTTGCCTCACTTTGAATGCTCCCCCAATATTGGCTCTGTAACTTACTATTCTTAAAAATTACTAAGAATGCCCTCATTAATATATATTATGAACATTCTCATAGTTTTCCTTACATGTCCAGAGCTTTATCTCCAGCAGTCCTATTACAAAGCACATCTTCTGGATAGGTAACCATTTATTTTATTTTCTTATAGCTATTCAGAATGAATATTGCAAATTTGTTGAGTATATAACATGTGAGAGATTGATGAAGAAACTTGAGACTTAAAATGTTAGAACTAACCAAAATATTTTTAAAATACACCATCTCTGGTTTGTATTGGCTTTGTCCAAGTATGATGATTAATTGGGCCCTCTTTTTCCCCTAAGAAATAAACAATTGACCTACATTGCTTTTTCCTTGGATACAAATACTGTATTTTTATTCACAGAAATGAATAGAACCATAATTTCAGTTAATTGAACAAATGCATGTTGAGTTGCAATTCTGTGATGGATGCAGTGCTAAGCATTGGATACAGAGAAGTAAGAGTAATATAATCCCTGGCAGGGGCATTTGCCCACAAGGTGAAGCTTAGGCAAACCTTTAATGAGGGGTGGGACTTACTGGGATAGGGTGTTGGAGACAGGGGATGTCTACCCATATAGAGAGGAGTGGCAGTATCTGCCTTGTGCATCTTTATTTCCTCTGTGCTCATTCAGTGATGGTAGAGGGTAGCTGGTGATTGTAACTGTTTGCTGAATGAAAAACTAATTTAGTAAATACCTGAATAATTTACTGTTGCTTGACCCAGGGTCTACTATTTCAATGAGTTGCCATGAAGTTTCAAAACGAGTATAAAACAGCTTATTTAAGAAAGGTATAGACTACTTGGAGTGATCTTATATAACCTTACAATACACATTGAATTATTTTTAATTACATACCCAATTGATGGTACGTAGAGGAAAAAATTTTCATTCATCAGATAGTTGACTCTTTTGTAGGAAGAACTGCCTTTTAGAGGCATAGCATAATTCATCTCTTATGTAGATGGCTGGTTTTATATAAGAAAACACATGGTGCCCCATGAAAGGCTTTTTCTGATTGAAAAAACACTGGGTCTGGGCAGAATTGGAATAGAAAGGTCAGTGTGAAGAGACACTTGCTATGCAATGCTTAATAAAGTGGAAGGAAGTCAGGGTTTCCATGGGCAGCCAGGAGTGGTGAGAGCTTATGGACTAGAGAACAGAAATTCAGGGAGAAGGAAAATATGGGGAGCATTAGGAGAGAGGAACCCGAGAAGCTGGCAATAAGCAAGGGCTTGAAGAAAAACCAGCCACAAGGAAATCCTTAGGCTGGAGTAGCCAAGGGCTATTGGGTTTGTTCTACTAACTTGGTTCTGCGGTGCTGCGCTAACCCTTAGGGTCATTTAGCCCATTAGTCACAAAGTTTTAGGATAAGTCTGAAACATGGCATTTAAAAAAAATTAATTTATTGAAATATATAACCCACACACAAACATATAGAAACAATAAGTGTATAGTAATAGTTGTGAACTTAATGACACATGGCATTTTAAGGGGAAAGTGTCCCGGGGAAGAGGGGCCTAGAGGAGGAAGGGGCAGCAGAAATCAAGAGCTACATTTTGGAGTTATGGTACTCAGGAAAGCAATGTACTACAGAGTGATATTCAGAATTAGAAGTGAAACAAATACTCCGTATAAATTATACTAAAATGAACCCTAGAGGGGAAGGCAGAATGGTAGACACCTGAGTTTTGTATTTATGAAACAAATAGATCAATAAAATAATACCAGATTTCAGAGAGAAGTGCATTATTAGGCTTGAGTTGTTAGCATTGGTTAAAAGAGGAGCCTTAATTGGAGAAGGAATTTGAGGGACAATAAGAATAAAGTGGGAAATAGAGGGATTCATCTCAAATGGAAGCTAGGAAGCAATGCCTGTAAACGTTTATATTGTTGGAGGCAACACAGTAGAGTATTTGGAGGCATGAGCTTTGGAATCAGAAAGAGCTGAATTGTATCCTTATTCTGCTACTGTTTAGTTCAGTAACCAAGATCATGTTTTGGTATCATGTTTGCATTGTGAGGGGAATTAAGTGATACAATGCCTGCAAAATTATTCCTTAGCACCTGGTGCATAAGCCCTTATCAAATGATAGTCACATTGATTAGAGTTTGACAATTAAAAGATAATTAAGGAATCTTGTTTGCAGAATCATGGTTGAAGAAACTGCAGGTGTACTTTGTAGGCTAGGGTTTGAGACGGTGGAGAGCTTGTGAAAAGAGCTTCTATACAGTGAGGATTCTTTCAGCAAGGGAAAAGAGGAATGTAACATGAAGGCTGGGGAGGGAGACTCCCTGTGGAGGGCCCAGGCTGCTGCCTGGACGAGCAGGAGAGATGTAATAGTCCAAAGAAAAGTGTGGTATGAACCTTGGGTCCCACCTGGAACCCAACATTGAAGGAGCTGAATACTTGAGAGTGTTAAGAGTTTGGACACAAACAGTACATTTTCTGGTCTGGTTTCAAAATGCGACTCAGAGTTGAAAAAGGAACATCCTTCTTCAGTCATTATGAAGCTGTGGTCCATAAGGTCTCAGCAGGGCAGAAAGAGGTTGTGGAGACACCAGCTACTAGGTGAAGAAGGGACTTACTTCTTTGTACCTTCAGGGAGTTAGTGGGAGAGAGCCCAGAAGCAAGGAGCAGCTAGAGACTATTAGAAAGTTCAGGGAAGTATTTGCTGCACTGATCCTTCTCTTTACTCCACTTAAATTTACCAAAAGCTTGTCTGCATAATAATTTGGGTTTTGCCAATTACCCTTCTATAGGGAATCTACAATTTTACCAGAGCAATATCCCCATCAGTCTGTTGTACCAATTTTGAATGAATTTTAAATGAACTCTAGTCATTACTTTTATAGGAAGTTGACATATGTCCTTACAAGGCTAAAAAGACTTAGTACTGGTCTAACCTTTTTTTTTTTAATGTCCATCAACAATCTGAATTGTAAACAGAATCCCGAAGTATTGAAAATAAACTGCCGTGTATAGAATTCATGGATAATATAACGGAGTATATTTACTCAAAGTATACTTAATCAATACTTTAAAAACCAGCTGCATTAATAAGAGGATGAAAATAAACATTCAGCATTAGCATAAATTATTTATTTTAAAATCATTAAAAAGTTCTCATTAAAAAGTTATCAATTAATTTTCTCCACATATATTCTTCACTGCTATGATAGCACAGGTGTAACCCTTCCACATCAGAAAGTCTTACCTGTATCGACATTCGTAACTAAGTTTGGTTCTATCTCTGAAGGCTAGAGTTCTTGCATGCACTTCTCAATTTTTGCCTCAATTAATTCAATCCACAAGCAAGAGGGTTCACACCTTAGGAAGGGGAAGGAAAAGAGCAGCTCTAAGCATGTCGACCTCATCAGGACCCGGCTCCACACACTCTACAGCCTGACACCTGTGCACATGTGCACAAACTGATTAATGGGCTGTCGCTTTATTTGTTGACTGGTGAATTATTTATACTTATAAACTGTTAAATAATTTAAAGCTGATATCTTAAATTACAGCTGAGAGTGACAAGGGGAAGGTGGCATAAAACTCCAACTGGAGATCAATGCCCTTGTTCCCAAGGCACTTTTGAACACAATTTCTGCTGACTGTTCTTGGGAAAAATGATGGAAAACAAAGTGTGTCAATTTAGTATAACATGTTAGAGAGAATGAAATGCTTCAGTAATCAAAGAATGCTGTTTTAGATGAAAACAAAACATGATAAGGCTCTTAAAGACACTAAAGTTTATAAGAACTAATAATCTTTGACTTCAACATTCAATCATAAAATCAAGATTTAGTGCACATTTTAAAACTTTGACTCAAAGAAGTTTATCATGCTTTGTGATCACAGAGGATATGTGACAGTTTTTTTCACCAGTACCAATTGCATCAAATGTTGTTTTCCCTTTAAAGTACAGTGAAAGCAGTTTAGCAAAAACAGTATTTGTTAGCATCCCATGTTCAGATATTTTAAATTGAGTAGTGCAAGAAGAAGGGGAAGTTGAGGAAGGGAAAACTAAGAGTGCAAAGATTCCTAGCATTTTACTGATGTGAAACAATGAAATTACAGAATGACTAATAGATTGAGGAAAGGTATCTAAGAAATGGTTACTGTGTTCAATTCAAGGAAACTAAATACTGTTTGTGCAAATAAAATGTTAATATATTTTGTTTAAAATAGCATTGCAATATTGCAACCAAGATGCAGCTTGAATGAAATATACTTGAGCTAGGATATCAAAGGGAAATGAAAATATTAAAGGTTCCCAATTCTACAGATAGCAATTTTCCTATACATTCATAGAAGTGTCCTCTCATTTTAGCCATTACAGGTGTATACTTTTAAAAAATATGGTGATTTTTAACAATCTACATAGGTAAATAAAATCACTATTGAAAATTAAATTCTGGTGCAGCATTGACCTGCTTTGAAATTATGAGTTGCTTGCCTTTCATTAGAAGATTCTTAGAAAAATCCTTTAACAATATTTGCTTAGAATTGGAAGGCCCAAGTCCCCAAAGGCTAAGTTTTTTTCCCTGAAAGAAAAAAAAGAAAAATAACTTAATATATGCTCTTTTTAAATTTTTGTAATAAATATTTTACTACAATGGCAAATGAATAAGAAGTATAAGTGGGACTTTAGTGCTATTCAGAGTCTGTGACTTGTTCTAGACTAGAGGCAGACCTAATATTTCATGATTCTATCTGAGCTACATGGCTGCCTCATCCTTTGCCTAAACCAACAATGCTCAATGTCATCCTCTGGTTTCCAGAAGGCTTCTTCTGCACTGGTAATTTTACAGACCTGTTTGTGATTTGTCATTTACTATTTCAGCACATTGAATAGATACCTACTATCATTTTGATTAAGACTAGAGGTGAAATTCTAGAGTGATAAAGTCCTAAAAAAGTTAATCATTCTCCTTGGAATTCATAGAATTGCTTAGTGACAGAATTATATTCAGTTTCCAAAATTGGATATAATTATCTTCATCCTTGTAAAGGTTAATAGACACTTAAAAACAGCAGCAAATGATTGGATAGACTTTTAAATTTGGGTTACCAAGATCAAATAACTTCACTTAGTGCTATTACATATACCAAAATATTAAAATACTTACTATTTTAATATTTTACCTGTCATGTATGTGCTGGCTCCCAAATTTATTCATGCAAACAAGACATCTACAATGAGTGCATATAATTAACTGCTTATTTGATATCCCTCAACTTTTTTGACTAGTAAGTATCTAAAATTTAGTATGTAAAAGCAAAACTCTTAGTCTGACTCTAACCTAGTTGTCTTAATTAAATTTTTCACTATTCGAACCAGTGGATCATTATTCATCCAGTTCTTCAGATACCAACTGAACTCTTTCTGATCTCTCTTTTTTCCTTATATCCAACTATGCTTAACATAGCAGGGTGATCACCTGCTAAAATAGAAGATTTAAATAGGAGCCAGGGAATCCTAACATAATGGAAAAAATGTGCAGGATACAATTGGAATCACTTGTCATACCAAGAACCAAAAAAAATCAAAACTTGAATGAGAAAAGACAATTTACTTTTGCCCACAACAAGCTGTATCAGATGATGAAATTTCATGACAAGAATTTCAAAGCAACCAACATAAAACTGTTTTCACAACCAACTTTGAATTATCTTGAAACAATTTTTTAAAAATAAAAATCTTAGCAAGGGAATAGGTGCTGTACAAAAGAAACAAACGGAAGTTATAGACTAAAATATACAATAATAAAAATATAAAAAATATGCTGGGTGGGCTGAATAGCAGAATGGAAATGACAGAGAAAAAGAGCAATATACATGAGGTCAGACCAATAGAATTCACATAATCTAAACAATGGAGGAAAAGATAAACTGAAAAAAAAAAACCTTAGGGATTTGTGAGACAATTATAGGATCACTTGGAATCCCAGAAAGCAAGGAGAAAGAGATTGGAGCTGAAAGCGTTTTGAGGGAATAATGGTTGAAACCTTCCCAAGTATGGTGAAAGTTACAAACTTACATATTCAAGAAGCTGAGAAAATTCCAAAAGAACAAATCCAAAGAAATCCACACTTAGACACATTGTAATTAAAATGCTAGAAACTGAAAAAAAAAAAAAAAAAAAAAAGAAAAAATATCTTAAAAGCAGTCAAGGAGAAAGAATAAACTATTTGGAGGTAACACCAGTTCTAATGACAGCAGATTATTCATTTGAAACAATGGAGGCCAGAAAGAAATGAAGGAAATTACAGTATTTTTCAAGTCTTGAAAGAAAGGACTATCAATGGCAGATTCTATATCCAATGAAATTATCTTTAACATGGTAAAGTGTTGATAAGTTAACTATGTCTATTGTAATACCCAGAGAAACCTTTATGAAAGTATGCAAAAAGCTACTTTCAAAACATTGTATATAAATCAATATGGGGTCCTAAAATATGTTCAAATAACCCACAGGAAAGGAAGAAGAGACAAAGGCACAGAAGCCAGATGAAATAAGCAAAAAACAGAATAAAAAAGCAGGCTTTAGAATGAACATATCATGAATTACCTTAAATGTAAATGAACAAAATAAATGAGTCAAATGACAGAGATTGGGAGAATGGACTGAACACAGAAATAAACCAAAACATGACCCAACAATATGCTGTTACAAAAATCTCATTTCAAATTCAATAAGAAAACTAGGCTGAAAATAAGAGGATGGAAAAGACATACCCTAGTCATATTAATAATAATAAAAAGCATAAGCAACTACTTTAAAGTCATAGAGTAGACTGCAGGACAAAAATTATTAGAGTCAAAGAGAGACATTATATAATAATAAAGGGATCAAACCCAAAACAGTGATTATAAATGTAATCAACAAATAAAAGAGCCTCAAAGTACATGAAGTGAAAGTTAATAGTGCTGAAAGGAGATTTAGAAAAATTCACAATTGTAATGGGGAACTTCAACTCCCATCTCTTAGCTACTATAAAGAAAATCAGCAAGGATATAAAAGATTTGAACAACATAGTTAATGAACAGGATTTAACTGATATATAAAAGACATTCTACTCCATGAGCAAATGCACTTTTTGTCAACAACATTCATGAAGACAGATCCTATCTTGGGCATAAAACAAACTTCAAAAAAATTTAAATGAATACAATATGGAGCATTTCTCTTATCAAAGTTGAATCAAACCAAAAAGCAATAACAGAAAGATAACAGAATAATTTCTAAACATGTGGAAATTAAACAACACTTCTACATAATCCATGGGTCAAAAAAAATAAATCCATAAGGAATTTTAAAAATACATAGAACTCACACAAGATGGAATTGAGAATCTGAATAGTCCCATAACCATTAAAGAAACTGAATTTATAATTAAAAATCTTTTGAAAAAGAAATCACTAAGTCCCAGATGGTTTCACTAGAGAATTCTAACAGATGTTTAGAGAAGAATTAACATGAATTTTACGCTATCTCTTCCAGAAAATATGAGGAGGGAACACTTCCAAATTCATTTTGTAACTCTAGTATTGCCCTGATACTAACACAAAGGGACAATACAGAATAAGGAAACTATAGGTCAGTATCTTTCATAAACTTTGGTGCAAAAATCCTCAAAAGTATTAACAAATGGTATCCTACAATGTATAGAAATAGTTACGAGCAAATGTGATTTTATTCCAGGTATGTAAGTCTGGTTTAACATTAAAAAATCAATCAATTTAACCTATTATACCAAGAAGGTAAAGAAGATAAATCATATGATTAAATTAATTCTTAGCAAAAATGGATTTGAAAAAAATACAACACCAATTCATGATTTTTTTAAAAACCACTCCCAGTAAGTTAGAATTGGAGGGGAATTACCTCAACTCAATAAAGAGAATTTACAAAAAAGCTAACATACTTAACTGGAAAAGACTGAATGCTTCTTCCATAAGATTGTGAAGAAGACAAGGATGCCTACTGTCAGCACTCTTATTCAAAACATTACTGGACATCCTTTCCATGGAAATACATCAGGAAAAGTAAATAAAAGACATGCCTACTGGAAATGAGGAAGTAAAACTATTTGAAGATGAGGTAATTGTCTACATGGAAAACCCAAGGGATCTATGACTACAACTTCCAATACTAATAAGTGAGTTAACAAGACATACAAAAAAGTCAATTGTGTTTCTATATACAAAGAATAAATCTACAAAAATCAAAATTACAAACACAATCTCTCCAAAGAAAGTGAAATACTTAGGTATTCACCTAACAATAGGTTCTGTATGCAAAAAAAATTGTTTTTAAAAGACTGATAAAAGAAATCATATGAGCCTAAATAGATGGGGAGATATACCTTGTTCATGGATTGTGAAACTCAGCATAGTAAAGACATCATTTACTCCAAAATCTATGTATTAATTTGACACAATTTATATCGAAATCCAAGAAGATTATTCTAAAATTTATTTGGAAATGAACTAGCCCTAGAATGGCTAAAAGAATTTGTCAAAGAAGCTTGAAGTGGAGAGAATCACCCTACCTTATATCAAGGTTTACTATACCACCATAGTAATCAAGATAATGTGGTATGACGGGGAAAGAGACACAAAAATTGATGTAATTGAATAGACAACCAAGAAAAAGACCCACATAAATATGCTTAGCTGAGTTTTTGAGAGAAGTGCAAAAGGAATTCCATGAAGGAAGGACAATTTTTTCAACAAATAGTTCAGGAACCACACATCATAGGGAAAAATGAACAACCTAATCTCACCCCTTGTATTAGTCAGCCAAAGGGGTGCTGATGCAAAGTACCAGAACTCTGTTGGCTTTTTAAAGGGTATTTATTTGGTGTAGAAGCTTATAGTCACAAGTCCCTAAAAAGTCCAACTCAAGATACTTTAAGAGGTACTTTCTCACCCAAAGTCATTGGCCACATGTTGGAGCAAGATGGCAGGTGATGTCTGTGAGAGTTCAGCCTTCCTTCTTCTTCTTAAGGCTCCATGGTCCCAGCTTCTTTCTATCTCAGCTGCAGACTGGCATAAGGCTTGTTTCTCTTCCTGGGGCTCATTTCTTTCTGGGTTCAGCTGCTCTGCTCTCTCTACAAGGTCCGCTGTAACTATCTGGCTCTGTCTCTTCCTGAGACCTCTGCTCTTTCTATGGAGCTGTCTCTATTCCTCTGTGTTCTTTTCCTGTGTGTTTACTTCCCAGGGCTCCAGCATCATAACCCAAAACCTCTCCTCTGCTCTGTAGTTTTCTCTGTGAGTCCCTACCCACCAAAACCCTAATCATAATTTAATCAAGTAATAGTGAAACTTCTGAATTTAATACAATCTAATACGCCCAGAGAAACAGACCAGTTTACAAACACAATTCGGTATCCATTTTTGGAATTCATAACAATACCAAACTGCCACACCCCTTATACAAAAATTACATGAAGTGAATTATGGGCTTGAGTGTGAAATGTAATACTATAAAATCGTAGGGGCAAAGGTAGGAGATAAGCTTTAGGATATAGACCTAGGTAAAGAGACCTTAGGCTTGATACATAAAGCACAATCCATAAAAGCACAGTTGGTAAATTGGACCTCAAGAAAATTAGAAAGTTTCATTGCATCAAAGATCCTGCAGTGCGGTTGCAAACCAAGCAACAAACTGGGAGAAAATATTTACAAGTTACACATTTTATATAGGATTAGGATATCTAAAATATATACACAAACCTTTCAAAATTCAACAGAAAAGAAAAACAACCAGTAATCCAATTAGAAAATGGGCAAAGGACATGAAAGAGGTATTTCACAGAAGAGGATAAACAGATGGCAAGTAATCACATAAAAAATGTTCAATCAGTCACCAGGAACTGCAAATTAAAACCATAATAAAATGTCACTATCTCACCATCAGAATGGCTAAAATAAAACAAAAGCAGTGATGACATCAAGTTCTGATGAGGATGCAGAGAAACTAGATGATTTGTACATTGCTGGTAGGAATGTAAAATGTAACAACTAATCTGGAAAGCAGTTTGTCAGTGCCTTGAAAAACTAACAATGCTTTGGCCCAGTGGTTAGGGCGTCCGTCTACCACATGGGAGGTCCGCGGTTCAAACCCCGGGCCTCCTTGACCCGTGTGGAGCTGGCCATGTGCAGCGCTGATGCGCACAAGGAGTGCCGTGCCATGCAAGGGTGTCTGTCCCCCGCGTGGGGGAGCCCCACGCGCAAGGAGTGCGCCCGTGAGGAAAGCCGCCCAGAGTGAAAAGAAAGATCAGCCTGCCCAGGAATGGCGCCGCCCACACTTCCCGTGCCGCTGACGACAACAGAAGCGAACAAAGACGCAGCAAATAGACACCAAGAACAGACAACCAGGGGAGGGGGGGAAATTAAATAAATAAATAAATCTTTTAAAAAAAAAAACTAAACTAACAATGCAATTACCACACAACCCAGCAACTGTCCTCTATCATTTTTCAGAGAAAGGTAAACCTATGTTCACAAAAATCCCAGTACCCAAATGTTCATAGCTGCTTTATTCACAATAGCAAAAACCTGGATATAGCCCAAATGTCCTTCAACAGGTGAATGGTTAAGCATGCTGTGTATACATATCACAGAATACTAGTTAGCAATAAAAAGGAACAAATTACTGCTACTCACAACAAATTAAATAAATCCTCAGGGAATTATGTTAAGTGAAATAAGCCAATGCCAAAAGATTACATATTGTATGATACCATTTCTATAACACTTTTGAAATGATAAAATTTTAGAAATGAGAAACAGTCGTTGGGATTAAGGATGGAATAGGAGGTAGGAGTTAGGTGAGTGTGGTTAAAAAGGTGGAAAAGGCATCCTTGTGGTCTGTAGCTTTCTTGTGGTGGTGGGTCTACAAAACTACTTGTGTAATAAATTGTAGAGAACTAAATATACTCACATACACAAATGAATACATGTGAAACTGGGGAAATCTCAACAAGATTGGTGAATGGTATTGAACTCAATATCCTGGATGTAATGCTCCACTAAAGTTTTGCAAGATGTTACCACTGTGGGAAATTGGTAATAGGTCCACAGGAACTCTCTGTGCAATTATCTCAATAAAATTTTCAGTAGGGAAGTGGACTTGGCCCAGTGGTTAGGGAATCCTCCTACCACATGGGAGGTCCGCGGTTCAAACCCCGGGCCTCCTTGACCTGTGTGCAGCCAGCCCATGTGCAGTGCTGATGCACAAGGAGTGCCGTGCCATGCAGGGGTGTCCCCCCGCATAGGGGAGCCCCACGTGCAAGGAGTGTACCCCGTAAGGATAGCCGCCCAGTGCGAAAGAAAGTGCAGCCTGCCGAGGAATGGTGTCGCACACACGGAGAGCTGACACACAAGATGACGCAGCAAAAAGAAACACAGATTCCCGTGCCGCTGACAACAGCAGAAGCAGACAAAAAGAACACGCAGCAAATGGACACAGAGAACAGATAACTGGGATGGTGGGGCGGGGGGGGGGGGTTTGGGGGGAGGGAGGGAAATAAATAAAAATAAAATCTTTAAAAAATTTTTTTCAATAAAACTGTACACACAAACAAAAAAGTTAGACAACATCAACCTTGTGCAATATACTCGAAACACCCTGAAAAAAAACTAGGTGATGGGTACAGACGGGCAGAATAAAATGAAGTCCTCATTTCTTGAATAAAACAAAATGAAACAAAAAAAGAGCAACAAGGATAGCGAGAGTATAAACGAAAGAATATAACATCTTCAACAAAACGTGGTGACCGACTATTGAAAAAAAACGTAGAGTATAAGCGTTTGACAACCTAAGCTGGTGGAACGTGGCCTGCGCAGGCTTGACAGCTGCGGATCAGTGGTGGAGGAAAGAGAAAGGAAAGTTCTTATGGGGTTAATGGTCCATGACATAGAAATCACCATCACTCCCTAAGGAGAGGACCCATGTAGGAGCTGATCTTCCTAAGCATATCTGAAAATCCTGAGGAGCCAGGAGTGTTGACTCCAAAATGCAGATAAATTTTAAACTAAAGACTATGGAGCTCGCTAAGGGTCATAGGATGAACAGAGAGTACGTGGACGGTTGCTAAACAACTCAAAATGCTCCCCACCTGAAAAAATAACTTTCATTCAGAATGAGAATTACTCCCCCAGAGGAGGTGGGAAAAGCAAATAAGCAAAAACTACTGGTAAGAGAATGCTTATTGGGCAGAGTTGGAAGACTGGAAACAAAGGGGAGAGAAGACTGAAATGCTAGGGGTATAGGTAGAAAGCAACTGAGAACAGTGGTAGTGGTTAATAAGAGAGCATTTTTTTTAAAAAAAGAATATTAAGGTAGTAAAAGAGTAGGAGCCCTCCACCTGTGAAGCAGGAAAGCTCTGCTGATCAATTAAATCCTTATATGGCAACCACCTACAAGTACCAAATATCCATCTCATTTAATCATGACAACAAAATAATTGCTAATGTACTCCAAACATAGCTGTTGTAGTAATAAAGAGGAAAATGTGCTGAACAATGAACAAACACATAATGAAAGCATATTAGAAAAGCATAGTAAAACAAACAGAATAAACAGATTCACATTGCTACCTAATATCACAAAAGGAGCTGAAAAAATGAAGTTATAGGTGCTGTAAAATGACAGAATACAATAGAAATAGGGGCACTCAGAAATGCTAAGCCTAAACAACAAACAGATGCAAAAAGAGCTGATAGAACTCATGAAGGACTTTAGGGAAAAAAAGAGAAAAATCATTTTAGAAGATAAAACTAAACTAAACGTAAGATGAGAGTGGAAAACTTATTAAGAGAAAAAGCAGATTAAAAAGTAATAAAAACATCTAATGACAATTATCAAAATAAATAAAAGCAATTCAATGTAGAAACAGGACAATGGCAGAGAAGATTCAATATCTTTGCCACATCCGGGAGGTAAAGTAGAAAGCCAAATAAATGGAATTGACTATGAACAAAAAACAAAAACCAATCCAAAAAATATGGCAAAATTTTAGGTAATTTTCTTTCCTGGGTGGGTGGGTGGATTTTAAATTGAACCTAGTTATGAAATGGTAACATGATTTCACTGGGATAATTTACCCAGAACAGTCAACACCACATTGATTTTAATAAAACGGCTTGACTTTAAAAATAAGGAAGCAAGCATTTAGACATCTAGGCAAAAATACCAAGTCACTAATGAGGAAAATAAACCAGATTGACATCTTTTGACATCGTATGAATCAAGAGCAGAATACTTCATATCAGAAAAAAAGCATTATGTTGAAGATAGTCAAGGAATAAAAAAAGTCAAGTATTTTATCTCCAGCTAAATTGATATTCAAGGGTACAGGCTATGGACAAAGAGTGAAAATTTGGGCAAGAACTCAGAAAGTGTTTTTTCCCACAATTCCTTACTGAGGGAAGGACTGGTGAACAAATATCAGACAAGCACATAGGCTCTTAGTGAGAAGCACAAATATGTTTAATGACAGAACAATACAAAATGATGGGAATAAATGTGAAAGAATAGCATGTTGATGTTATATATATTCTGAGGAAATAGATAGGTTAATAATAAAACTAATTAAGTAGAATGAAAATGAGAAGAGTAAATGGGAAGTAGAATAAACTCAGTGATAACCTCCTGAGTTGTTAGCAGGTATCACTTTTAATTTGATTCTTGGGGAGAAGTAGGGGAGGAGTAAGAACAGATTTTTAGCAAGTTTCATGATTCCTAAACAAGGCCACAAATAGACAGCATTTTAAAAACAGAGGGCTAAGAATCTTTTATAAACCCATTATGTAAACATAATCAATAGAATAATGACTCACACTTTTCTGAATGCCTTAAGATCCCCAAAAGGAGTCAAAGATATTCTTAAAATTTAAGGAAATAAATAAAACATAAAACAGTGTGACAGAACTGGACACAGCAATAAACACAACTGACTTTACTCAACAATAACAATTACAATATATCCCACCTCAGTTTCTCACTGTCAAGAAAGAGAACTTATAAGTGAGCAGGCAGAGAATGCTACAATGAACACTGTGATGCCAGATTAGATATCAGTATAAACTCGTTTACTTTAATAGATTGTACGGTAGATCATAAAATAGATGGAAGTATGGACGAAAGGATGAATAGATGATAGACATAGATAGAAACATGCAGAAATACATATGTATGTATATATGTATATTTACTATCTCAGTTTTTGGAGACTGCCTAGAAACAGTAATATTCCAGTAGTGAAAAGTATATCCAGTGGCCAAACCTTAGTTGCTTTTCAGTGAAAAGAATCAGGGATCCTTGGAGAAATGACTGATTCGAGGGCTGGAGGGCTGTGGTGGAAAATACAGGTAGAGCCAGGAACATCTTGTGGTGCCAAAACGTAAGAAAGTATCTATGTGCATGTGCAAGTGTATGCATGTATGTGTGTATGTGTATGTATTTATACACACATATGTATGTGTGTGTATGTGTCAAAAGGACACAGGAGCCAAAATGAAAGAACTATACCATTGTCCAATACTGGAACAATCTGAACAATGACAATAAATAATGATAGTATTGGATTTATAACTCAAGGAATAAAATAAATGCCCCATGAGTCTATGATGGTATACATAAATGACTGATAATAAGTAAATGGATATAAGGACAAATCTTCCTTACAGAACATTACAAATAATAGAGACAGAGATATCCTCCAAGGGAGTGGAGGTTAATTTCTCTCCCTTAGACTAGTGATTCACTTCCAAAGAATAGAGTATGAAAGGGGAAAAATAGTAACTTTACAGTATAGAAACCTGAGGAGGGTTGGGATACCTCCTTATTGCAGCCATATTTTCTCACCTGTACTTAGTCAACCATACTTCTGAATGACCATAATCACATATTCATCTTGACTGTATATTACATGAGAGAAATAATGTCTCTGTTATCCAAACTGCTGATTTCTAAGATTTCTTGATTATAGCACTTTAGCTTTTCAATCTCATACATAAAATTTGCTTAGTGGCCCACTTGCACTTCTTATACTCATTCTTTTTAAGTTTGCTTAAATTCCCACTGCCCAGCTTTGAAACTGCATGATTTTCTCCTATCAGACAATTAAGAGATTTGATAACCACTTATAAGATTATGTTTCTTTGCCCAGGAATAATTGCATTTTAAAAGAGGACGGAATGATGCAGATAATCTTGGAGGACTTGAATTCCTCTAATAGTGAAATTTCAAGAATCTGTGAGAAATTTTATATTGGAGGGTAGAAGATTTGGATGTAATTAAAAAGGTATTTGTCAAGCGTATGAGAGTACAAATGAAGCCAGGTGATGACCTGCTGTGCGAAGCCACTACTACTGCGATGTATGAATTTACTTTATAGACAAAACTAGATCAGAACATATATTCAGGGTAGTGAGGAACAGGGAAATTGATTCCTCAAGATTTTTATTTGAGACTTTTGAATGCTCAGATTCAAGAGCATATGTGGATAAACCAGTCATGTAACTGCTTTTCAGAGTAACTGGGTGCTTTCTACTCATCTTTAAACAAAGGACTTCCACGAACATACAGGAAACAAGTGCATCAAGAACAAGCTTACAAAATTGTGCAGGATAGAGTGTAAACCGTAATCCAAACTATAGTCCACGGTTAGTAGCAATGCTTCAATATGTGTTCATCAATTGTAACCAATGTACCACCCTAATGAAGGATGTCGTTAGTGTGGGAAAGTGTGGAAAGGGGAGGGAGTGGGGCATATGGGAATCCCCTCTATTTTTTATGTAACATTTATGTAATCTAAAGTTTCTTTTTAAAAAATGAATGAATGAATGAATGAATGAAAGAACAAACAAACAAACAAATAGAACAGGCCATAGAAACCATGATGAACCATCTGCACGAACGAGGCTGGCCAGGACAGTCTTTAGAGATTCTAACATCTCCTAAACAGCTACAATTGGGAATTATGAGAACTAGCGTTTTGTTTTAAACCTCAGCACCTCCTTACTGAGCAGCTGGATGGGGTCATAGAGCCCCAGGCTTTTAGAATGAGAGAGAAGGAGAAGGTGTTAAGAGAGCCTATCTTTGATTGCTCTCATGTTTCCAGCTGAGAATGTGAACATTCTGGACTTCCTCACCTTGCTGGCAGGAGAGTGTGTGAGCTCCAAATCCAGCGACTCCTTTGGAAGGTGCTGCCACGTTACCCGCTCTCCTTGCTTAGCCCTTTTGAAAAAGAAATAGGTCCAACATGCCTTCGGCACTAGCTACTGTCCTTTGCCTAGATCGGCTGGTGTCCTCTTGTCTTTTGGGTCTTGTTTTATATCTTCTCTGGCCATTCAAAGCAAAATACTCTGCCTGCTCCCTTTCATTCTTATTAAGGTATCACCTGATATTTCCTTGTTTAATTGATTTAATAATATTAACAAAAATAATGACACATATCTTTTAGAAACTCAGTATCTAATGAAGGGAATGTAAATATAGCTCTGATTTTAAAAAAGTAATTAGTAAGATTATTACCCCTCAGAGAAAATGATAGCATCTTTTCTAGAGCCAAGCACAGTTTGCCACTGAGAAATAGTGCTTTGAGGAGAGAAGAGATGGTTACACCAATAAAAAAAATAGACAGGGTAGACCTTTCCCTATGTATTAATGGAAGTTCTTTTGTTGGTGCATCTAGGTACCATTTTCTCTGAAGGAGCATCAAACCATTCTAAATGAAGAAGTACAGTTGTTCCCTGCTGATTGTATGTGAGATTTCCCTTCACTTGAATTTCTGTGTGTAGTATAATGCATAAGACCAGGGGTTGCCAAATTTTCAGCAAAGGGGCTGTAGTAGTCAGCCAAAGGGGTGCTGATGCAAAATACCAGAAACTGGTTGGTTTTTATAAAGCGTACTTATTTGAGGTAGGAGCTTACAGATACCAGGCCATAAAGCATAAGTCACTTCCCTCACCAAAGTCTATTTTTACATGTTGGAGCAAGATGGCTGCGAACATTTGCCAGGGTTTAGGCTTCCTGGTTCCTCTGGGCTTAGCTCCTCTGTTTTCATAAGGTCAGCTGTAGACTATGAGGCTCCCTAGACTTTGCCTCTGTCCACAAGGTTAGCTGTAGACTATCAGGTGAATGTCTCTGTCTCTCTTTTCTCTGAGTGCTGACTTCCTGGGGCTCTAGCTTAAGACTTCATTATCAAACTCCAACATCAAAACTCCAGCATCAGAAACTGTCAACTCTATCCATCAACTCACACTTTAATGATGTGGCCCAATCAAAGCACTAATCATAACTCAATCACGTTCAGGTACAGACCAGATTACAAACATAATTCAATATCTATTTTTGGAATTCATAACCATATCAAACTGCTACAGGGGCAGGTAGTAAATATTTCAGGTTTTGTAGGTCATTTAGTCTCTGTTGCAAACACCCAACTCTTCCATTTCTGCACAAAAACAATCACAGAAAATATGTAACAGAATGCATGTTACTATGTCCAATAAAAACTTCACTTAAAAAGACCAGGCAGTAGGCCAGATTTGGCCCTCAGCCTGCAGTTTGTAGACCTTTGTGCTAGATGTCTAGATATGAGGCTGCTTTGCTAACTATATAGAAATTGATTTAACCACTCCTCTAAATATTTTGCAAGTATATTCACTATTGTCCCCACTTCTGTAAGTAGATATTAGCAATCATGATGACACAGGGTAGTCTAAGTGAATAAAATTGTGTATTTGCACAGTTTGCATCACACACATTCATTCAGTAACATACACAGACTGGTTGAGGGGGCGAGAAGCAGTTGGTGACTTAAGAGCTGTGGGGCCTTCATGATGGGCTCAATTTCTACTTACTGTTTTCTCTTAGACTAATCACAGAATATTTCTGCCCTGCAATCTTTGAAAGTGGATGGAAGAGAAGCCATGTGGCCCCTGCTCACATGCTCCTATGCTGGTTGTGTTTACATGGCCTGTGGATTTCAGACCAATCCTGAAGATGATAGGCCAGGAGAACATGGTGGCTTTAAAGGTACTCTAAATCAGAGGAGGTGCAGTAGGTGCAGGGACCGAAGGAACCTCTGTGAATATCAAGCTCTGTCTTGACCCATACAGTGTGTGAGTGAAGAATAAACTGGAGCATCTGCAGACTTGTGAGAGGAGGCACAGCTAGCAGGAGAACAGTTAAGAAAGCTCAAGAGACTTAGAAAACAGACTCATGATCTAGTCCATTTAGTTATCCTATAGTGGCTAATTGTCTGGAGACTTGGGGCAAAACTGGTCCAGTGTTTCAGATAATTAGCAGAAATAAGAGTCGGGATTAAACAGAGACAACCCCAAATCTTTGAGAAAAAATAATAAGGATGCTCATTCCGTCACCCTTCCCTACCCATGTCATCGCCCACAAATGCAGATCTTCTAACTTCTCCATTTCGCTTAGTCTTCAGTGCTATCATTGACCTCTTCACTCTCTACATCCCTCCATAAAGCTGCTAATGTACATCCCTAAGAGGTGCACAAACTACTCTGTTGTTTTCCTCCTGGGTTTAATTCTTCTATTGTGAAGCCTGCAGATACCATGGACTACTATTTGTTTTCTATTCTTACCCATAACATCTTGGCTCCAAATGTAGGTCCCTAAGCTCTCTAAATTGTTCTGTTAACCAAGTTAAGTCCCGGGGCTTAGAGCAGTCACAGGAAAGGTTTCCTACATCTCATCCTTGTGCTTTAATTGAAATTAGAGTAAATTATTCACACAGAGCACATTAATGTTGGCACGGCTCCTTCTGCCTTCTTCCCAAATGACATTGTGAGTTATGCCAAACTAAGCTCATTTCCATTTTTGATATGGTTAACGAGTGGTAGATGAGGAGAATGCCATAGACACAGTATAACTTGATTTCAGTCAGCCATTAGGGAAAACAATTGACTCTCGGGCTTTTCTTATGGAGAAGGCAGATAAATGTTAATTCCATGACCCAAGAATACTAAAAAAAAAAATTCTCCCACATTTCATTAATTGCTGTTTGGTAAGACTCAGAAAGAAGAATGAGATTTCTAGTTGGTTTCCTTAGTATTTCCTCTTTGACCCTGTCTTGATCAAAATCAATAGCATGGCAGAGGAGAACATGCAAGCATTCACATTAGTTTAATTTTTAGATGACAAAAATCCTAGGAGAAAGCTAATGTTGGGCAACAGAATTAGATTTTTATATATTCTTTGTGAAAAAGCCCATAATAATCTTCAAAAAAATGCACATGCTTTATGATTGAACAGGAGAGAAGTCTATGCCATGATTAAAAGCTTGTTTTTGAAAATAATGCCATCAGACACTTTTTAAAGGCAGATAAAACTATGCATATATGTATGGAAGTTTGAATATATCACCAAGGTGAAACAAAAGACTACATGGAAACATAATATCATTTCAAATGTTACCACTGAGTGATGGGATTTCAGGTTAATTTATTTTTTTATTGTTTCTTTCCAGTATTTTCTAAAATTTAAGCAATTAACAATATTACTTTCTCAATAACAATAAAAAGGATACAAAATCAAGTAGATTAAAAAACCTTGTCAAAACTAACTAGGAGTGAAGCAGGTACACCTGGTTGGTTGAATGCTTGCCTCACATATACGATGTCCCGGGTTCAATCCCCAGTTCCTCCTAAAACAAACAAAACAAAACAAAAACCAACTAGGAAAACTGAGCAAGGATGAATATAAAGTCCTGCATTTCCACTCCCAAATTCCTGTCATGTGTTCAGGATGGAAGACAAGTCTCTCAGTTCAGGTAAGAAATGATCTGGTGCTTTAGCTGAACATAGGCACAAAAGGAATTGACTTAGTGATATAAATGCCTAAGGAACTAAGAGATTCCTGGTCATATAATCAAAAATATTTTAAAAGAATTCTAATCTCTACTGATTTCTCTTAAACAATACCAGTTCATAATCCGTAAGTGTATTCTCACGTTCTTTCTTCCTTGCTTTAGGATTCTCTCATCTCATCAGGCACTCCAAAGTGAACCATGAACCATGAACTGCCCCCAAGTCAAGCGGCCCACGCGGGCATGATGAGCCCTCGCCTACCACTCGTCTGCCTAACTTCTCATGTTCCAGTTCCAATCCAGTCAGGATCCTAAGAGTGTCTGGGGCTGCACTCTAGACAATGGATCCCAAATATGCTCCTTCATGCTTGCCACATTTTATTTTTCCTAAGATCACAACATAGAATTGAGTTTTTTCAGTGCATCGCACCTGTGAAATCAGAAGTAAAACTCGTGTTTTAGATGCCCACCATAATTTTTATTAAAACTTTCCAATCTTTCTCATTTGGCATTAAGATTAGCAACTCTCTTCAAAGCACAGCATTTTTATACTGGTTGCAAGACTTTTTAAAATATATCCATTTCTTCCTTTACATTATTATTCACTGGTGAAACTACTGTTTTTTTTTTCCAAGACAAGGAGAATCACTCTAAGTATGGTAGCATGTTAAAAAAAAAAACAACATATATGTTAATTGAGAAAACTGTCTCTTTTTTTGTAAGAAAGAGAGCAGTCATAATATTGCATTATTACTGCTTAATGAGATATTTAATTTACATATAGTCAAGAGGAAACCTATTATTTTAAATGATTTAAAGGCTACAATATGAGAGGTGAAATACCCAATTCTTAGGAGAAGTTCTTGCAGCCTGTTTATCCTCCTGGTTCTATGTCCTAATTTTAGTATTTCTTTTTGGCTTTTAACTAAAAGAGAAGCTGGGGAGCTCTGACAAAAGTAGAAGTGACTTCTCTATTTCCCCTTTAGGGCCACATGGAGATGATGCCTGGGATTCAGCTCTAATTAGGATTTCGTTTCTTAGTTCTGACACCGCACCTAAATTCTCCAGAGGTAGACTTAAGTGCAAGAAGAGTAAGTTACCTTAAGGACGCAGGTCAGCATTAGATCCTTGGTTCTGGTTAAAATAGATAACTGGAATATTTTGAACAGTGTTAGAGATTTTTTTCTTTTACATTTGGAGTTCACTGAACTTATCATATTAATATTGAAAGAGAAAACTCCACAACACAGAGATATATATGCATAGTACAAGAAGTCTGTTAAAGCTAAACTGTGTTTTGTGCTATACCTGGTATGCCTTTTTGACATATACTGTATACAAACAGATCCTTCATTTCTACCGAAGTGAGTAGTTTGTATAATATTTTAATAAAGGATAGAGTACCCAAGTCAGAGGATTTGAGAAGAAATTCTACCATTTAAGGACATTGAACAAATAATCAATTGGCTCATGTTTCTTATGTATCCAAATCATGTTTTTGTGTGTGTGTGAAGTGAATTAGATACAGAAAAGGGAAGAGGGAATATATATAGGGAGAGAATAAATACTTCCATTGAGATATGAAAATTTGAGATTTGCACTGCTATTTGCAAGAATATCACTGAAAAGTTAGTAGTTTTAGACAAAGGTTTGCTTTGTGTGTTTATATACCTCGTAAATGTTGAGGTTCATATGCTAAATGATTTAGTTCAGAACTCAATGTGAGTGCATCGAATCTTTATCTTGACTAGATGCTAACTAGGAAATATTCTGGAGATAGAAACATGAGTCAAAAGGACCGATATTTGTGCTTTTCACTAAAGAAAAATGACAAAATGCTGGTTGTACTATGCACATATCATCCCAGGAAAGTTAGGTCAGTTCCCATGATGCTAAGGTAGTTCATATTTTTCACTTGTCTCCTTCCCCTGGCAACAATGTCTATTTCTCATCTCTTTTTCTTAAATTCAAATGCCACCAACCTGATGGGTGTAGAGGAAAAAAGAAACAAAATTGAGATCTGGTAAATTCTTTGTACCTGTTTGTAAGACTGCCTTAGTCTAAGGTGTGCTGTATTATTTATTACAAGCTGTAAATATTTATTAAGTGTGCAGCATAACTTTTCTCCAAATTGGGGAGGAAAAACCACCACAAACAAAATTCTAAACTAGTTCTCTTTTCCAAATACTATAAAACTGAGTATTCCAGTTGGACTACGGCTAGAAGCAGCAGCCCACCGGTTTGACTGTAGCCTCCTTCAGACCAGCTGTCCTCTGATTTATCATTGTTATTCAAGGTCCTTTGTGCCCTCAGCACAGCAGGTTCCTGCATCACGGAGAGGAAAGTTCCAGAAGACTCTGAATGGGAGAGATTTCAGTACAGAACTTAAAAACCACAAGCTTTTCAGAAATTTAGCTCCTTTATCTGAAATTTGACTGAAATGTCAAATAGTCAATGTAGTTAAACCATTTGGAAGAAAAAAATTAACTCACAATCTTCCTCATTTGTAAAGCACTTATAACACAATCTACTTTGCTTCCTTAGTCACCTTAAAATACCTAAAGGTACTGTGGAAGCATTCTCGTACTTTTTCTTAAAATTCCTGCAAAGGAATACTATTATCTTTGGTTGGCAAATAAAGAAATTAAGTATAAAAACATATAAATATTTTTTTCTATCTTTTCAAGCCATCTCTTGCAAGTCATTTCTCAAGATTATATCTTTCTCCTTATGGATTCTTAAAAGAGTATTTCAACATCAGTTTAAGTTACAGTGTTTTTAAAAGTTTCTAAATCCTTGAAATCTCCCTGTGTATTTCTTTATTATAGCTCTGATGTTCTTTAAGATTTCATCAAACACACACACACGCACGCACACTTCCTTTAATACTGTTTGGGTCTCAAGGACACTATATACCAGCACTACAACAATAGTGATAATATTGTTTATTAGATAATGCCAGATGATATTTCAAGAGTGGAATCTACAAAATTAGACACCAGAGCTAGATTTGAAGCTCCATGAGGGAATGGCCAATGCCTGTTTATTTCAGTGCTATTCCTCTGCTGCCTGGAATAGCAACTGACAGGTGCACATTTGCAGAAAAAATGAAACAATGACTCAATGAATTAATATATTAATCCAAAATTAAATGATTGCTGTTATTAAATATTGGTAATTTTGAAAATCTTCCTAATACTGAGATTAGTTATATAACAACTGTAAACTATAGCATGAAAACGATATACCTAAATTTGATAAATATGATATGCTGTTAAAATTTTTGAATCTCTTTCTAGATTTACTTATGTAGGTCTGTGGAATTGTAGACAACTTCTATTACAATGTACATACTGCTTTCTTTTTATTTTCTTTGTCCAGATAAAATATATCATGGGCACTTTCCTATGTTCATAAACTTTTCATTCACAACATCATTTTTTTTTTTGAACATGATCTAGTTATTTATTTTTTAAACAATCTTTCTGTGGCAAAAGACTACATTTCTTATTACATAAAGAGCTTTTACAATTTACAATGTCAACAATTTTTGAGCAAGCAAAGTATATGAATAGTCATTTCACTGAAAAAAAAATGAATGCTTTTAAAACATGGGAAAGGTATTCAAACACTCTCATAATGAAAGAAACACACATTAGAACAATGAAACATTATTTTTTGCATACCAGATAGGTAAAGACTAGAAATTTTATAATATACAGTTAGGCTGAGAAAAAACCAGCAGTTTCATAAACTGTTGGTGGGAGTATAAACTGTTATAATCCCATTGTAGGGCCATTGGGTAACTGCTATTAAAATTTTAAATCCATAAATCCTTTAACCCCTCAATTTCACATGTTGGAATTTATTCTACAAAAATATTAATATGGTGTAAGCAAAAAATATATTGCTGGAATAGTTACTGTAATGGTGTTTGTTAACATCAAAACCAGGATATACTGTAAATGACAATCAATATTTCTAGACTTCCATGTGTCCAGATTCTGTGCAGCTCTCAAAAGGAATGAGATAAATATTTCTGAAAAGTCATGTGAGATAGTTTGTTATATTTTCCCCAAGTACAAAATAAGCAAGGCCACCTCTAGGGCCCAGACCTCTTCATATATTAGAAGCCCATACTCAAACAGCAGACAAAGGCTGTAGAGGGATTCAACAGGGATTAAAAAAAGAGTAAAATCACTCAAGCAAGTATCTGTCTCTTCGTCTCCCAAAACATCCATCTCATTGTACTGACAACATACCAAAATACGATCTTGCCCACAGCAGAGACAATTGCTAAGTTTGGCAAGACCTAGAACAATGTCTTATTTTCATAACAGAAAATAAAGTTATGCTTCAATTAAATGAAACAAAAAATAAAATCCTTTCTCATTAGTTTATTGGGACAAACACACCAAAACACAAATTACCAATACTTTTACAATAAATTTCTATAAAGATACAATTTAAGACAGTCTGCTTTCTTCCACAAAACTTCAACTCATTTCGCTTATTGCTTAATACAAGACCTTTTTTTTTTTCCTTTGGCCTTCCCTGCTTTAAGAAAAAGTTTTGACTTTCTTTCACTAAAATTCAGATATCAAATAACTTGTCCACAGTTCCGTCGTTGCTAGCTTAGGGCAGCAGCTATAGGATTTCATTGATTTGCTGTTAACAAATTGGAAGACTTAATGGTGTGACTTCCTCGAGTTGCTTGTTGGAGATCAGGTCTCACTGGGATCTCTCCAAATGGGAAAAGAATTGCTTCCTGCTATTCTCAGGCAGCTGCACTGCATCCACATCCATTTCCTCACTCATCTTTTTATAGCATTTGAAATCCAGTGCATCTTTCATATAGCACATCTCACTTTGGACTGGTCTCATTCCAAGTCTCGGTAGTCACATATGGCTAGTGGCCAGCACAGGTCTGGAGGATGGCAGCAAAATGCCTGAGAAGCTTGTGAGTAGGGATGAGAGGCAGCCTCTGAAGCCCTGACTATTTAGAGTCTGACTTCAGTTTCCCTGGGATTAAATCCACAACATCATTTTTAATGGTGGCATATCTTCAAATTTGTGTTCATATCTCAACATCTAAATTAGCTTAAGTCAGTCCCATTTTATTCTTTCCAATCATTATTCATTCTTTGGGAAACATCTACTTTCAAGTGTCATTCCATTTCCTATTTAACCAAGATAGAGTGTTGATGAAGAAAAGTGAGTTCTAGAGCACTTTTGCAAAATTTATGCTCAGTGAAACAATGCATACTTCACATCTGTTGCTCTGAATCAAAAATCTAATGTGATGCCTTGTGAAAGAAGCTATGGATGAGCCTGGATCTTCATTTTTCCTAAAATAGCTTTTAAAGGAAAACATGTCATCTGTTTTAGCTTAGTAGATGTAAAAATGACTATAAAATGTAATACAAAAATATGCATCAATGATTAGTGTTTTAAGTATCTTCCCTTAAAACATTTACTCAATGGTTCCACTTTAAAATGTATTCGTCAATAGGAGTCAGTCTCCTTGGGAATACATGAAACAGCATACTTTGAAATGAGATACATTCTATATGTGCATAAGTATCTTTGTGAAGCAAGTCTTTCTTGCAAGCTGTGTTATCATTAGTTGCAATAATTATAACAAAAATGGTGTTATGGATGTTATATTTTTGTAAAAGCTGTAATTATAACAAAAAGGAAAAAAATCTTTGTATTAATTTAAAACTCAGTACACCAATTTGATTTTCCATGGGTTAATGCTCTTGCTGCTTTTATGGTGACACGTTTTATTACAATAGAAAGTTTGATTTTAATCGTAACAGCTATCTTGCAAATAAATACTTTACAAAAATTAATAAAGTGAATTCCCCACTCTTACTTGATTACAAAGCATATTTAACTGAATATAGTCTTGCAAAGAGTCACTCACCCTTTGGTCCTGGAGAAGTAATGATTTATGCCAAGCAAAAGGCAGAAATAAATTTAATTTATTCATTGCACAACCTATATACCACCTTGAGGTGGGGTGGAAGGGGAGGCTGGAAAAACATTGTAAGCTAATAAATTATTTCTCCTTGTTCGGAAGCCTGTCACTATGGTATGCTGTTGGTAAAGCTTACAAATGATTCTTATTCTAGAGATATTGAATAAAAAGCAAAAAATATGGCTTAGTACAACTCTCTCCATTTTTCTTTATAAAATTTTGATAGGAAAGTGGTTAATTAATTATACTACAATCAGAAAATTATGGACAAAGTATGGCTATTAGAAAAATAATCTAAAATTTCCATGATTTTTCCATTTCCTCACATATGAAAATTTGTTTTCCTAATTTCTGTATTCTCTTCATATGAGAACTCTCTACAAATGTCAGCATTTGAATAAACTTCCCAGATCCTGCTCTTAGACAGACATCTACACAGTTGACATAATCCAGATAATTCATTCAGAAATGCACAATTAAAAAAACCAAACCAACCACCTCTTATTGCATGTGCAACACTCATTTCTTCTTTCTTGACCTGAATTACCCTCATACTAGCTGTCTGTAGAGCACCAATTCAAAAATAAATATTGACCTGACACATGATTTTGTGTTGTGTAGATTTGGCAATGTACAGCCAATAAAAGCTACATTAGAGCATCTGAACACTCAATTTCACCCTGAAAATTTGCATTTATAATTGATGGTTATGTTTAGCTGATTAACAGTATAGAGAAACACTCTGAAGATTACCAGTGAATTCCACTTATTTTGTAAAATAAATCCTAAGTAAGACATTGGTTGAATTTCAATCTATGCCATGATGAGCTGGATTATTAGGAATTCCATATATGGACTCCTAAATTCATTTTCTAAAATAAAATAAGATAAACATAAAGAGACAAAAAAATTAAAGAAATAAATCTACAAACATAATGAAATAGTGAAGTTATTTGGTCAGTTTTAAATAGTTTGAGTACTGTTGCTGAGTATGTTGAAACTTTAAAAAGCAAGTAATTTAGCATTACATATATTTAAGTTAAAGAAAAATAAAATGGACTCAAGAATGCTGATGCAGAACAAATCCCAAAATATCAAATTAAAATAACCAATAACTATTTAGGATTATGAAAAATAAAAGGACCCTCAAGAAATATTTCCCTTCAATTCTTCCATTGTCCTTTAATTAAAAAACAAACAAACAACAAAAACACACCTCTCCATTGTAAAAAACTGATTGGAATAACATTAAGGGAAACATAAAAATCCTTCATTTTATGTTTGTTGATTCGATTTGATTTTAATTTTCGATAGAAGCAGAAATTTTTAATCACTTTTCTCCACCATTGTTGAAAATTCAAAATTTATTGTTGAAGAGGAATGGGAAAAAATACCTACTCACATATTCCCTTTAATTGAAGAAAACTGTCATTTGATCAGTGTATTGAATGGATCACTTGGGGCTGTTGTTGATAACTTTGTGAATTGTCTTAGCTTTTGGGGGAAGGAATAAGAGGAGAATGTCAACCTGCATAGGCAGCAGGACCAGAGTGGGGAAAAGGTGTCAACTGTGCAATCACTGGTGCTTTTCATTCATTCAGCAGATGCTTTCTGAGGTCATAGAAGTTTCTACTACTGTGTAGGCTGCTCTTGGGGAGACAAAGGTAACTATTAATTGACCACCTTTTTATAGCTCTCCTTTGCCCAGAAAGAATTTTAGATGGTACCAAGACATAAAATCATACTTTATTTCAAGTCACTTCAATGATATTTTTTCGTGTCTTTTCATCATAGTGGAATTCATATAAGATTCCAAAACTTTTTCACAAACATGAGGGTCAGATGTTTTGGCCCTAAGCAGCCAGAGACCAGGGGCTGGCGCAGGGGCTCTTGCGCTTAAAACCACAGCAGCCAGGGCGGAGAGCCAGGCTGGGTGGAAGTTGTAATAGCAGAGAGGGATGGATTCTCCTGGTGCTACCATAGCCCTCATAGGTGCACCCTCGGCTGCAAAGACATATTCCACTCTCCAAAGGACTCTGAATCACTGATGTAATGCTTAAATATTCTCAACCCCGCTAAATCATGAATTGTTAAATTTTCAGAGACTTTGCTTCTTGGTGCTCTCCACAAACCCAAAACAGTCGACAATCAAGAAGTTCATCTGACTCAAAATGAACGGAAGTGTTTTAAATTGAACAGTGCTCCAGTCAGTAGCATTCGAATGGCTAGCAAACATGACAGGTTTTTATTTTATTTTATTTTTGGCTGATGCTTTTGAAACAAAGAAAAGGAACTACAGTTTGCCCAAGAAAGGGTAAAGGAACAGACTTGACGAATCAAACATGTGGATGTGCACCCATAGTATAACCTATCTTTTAAAAAATATAAACTCATTTCTCAAAAGAGCATGTTTATGACTCACATTAAGCTAAAACAAATTTATATTCTTTTGTTTTTTCTTTAATATAGTCAAGTATCAGGGAAATGGTGCATCAGAAAAGAACATTACCACATGTAATGATTAGGTAGCATTTCACAATTAATAAAAAGGTGTGGGAGCAGGTAAAATAGCCTCAGGAGGTTTTGAATATATTTACTTATGTTAACAGTCTGCGGTAGGAAGAACACAGACATTTCTCCAGCATTGAACTGGACTGACCCTGAGTGGTGTCATAAGATTTCAGAAACATTCTAAAAGTGTCTTTAGATATATGCATAAGCACACAAATGGGAGATACTTTCTAAAATGATTCCTTCTGATTCCCAGAAGGAAACAAAGATATATTTCCTATAGCCTTTTGGACATATTCACAGGTCTTTTTCACTTCTAGTGTTCTCTAACTCATCGTATATTTGCAATATAATGTGTCACTTTCATTCCTTTGTCCTACTCTTATACCGATAAAATATTATATATGTGGCTTACTAAGAATATTCTACTAATTACACAATGAGACTTTTTCTCTCCCACTTCTTTGGTTTTTCTGTTTTTTAAAATTTACAGATATATTTCTTTTATGTAAACCTAATGCCAAATCATAATAAAGGACTGAAGATAATTGCAGCTGATCCTGTGATGTTTTTACATGCCTAATCTTCGCCCCATACTAGTACCTGTTTTTTCTCCCCTTTTCCCCAGGCTTAGCATATTTGTCAGTTTCTTGACTTGAGATTGTAAGCCTACAGGGCAGATGTGATGTACTGTTCCATCATTCAGAGTGGGATACTGGTGCTTACGGAAATGCTAACCATAATAAAATAATAATTGTATGCAGTGCATTCAGAAAATGTTTATTAAATAACAGTTACGTAAGAGCAGGCTTTGTGTCTTTCCGAGAATATAGATAACTGTGCCTGCGTGTGAATGTGTGTGGTTGTGCATGCATGCCCAGCCCACATACACTCAGCCATGCACATAACTAATTTAGGGTGAATGTATAGCTCTTTCCTCCTTTGTTTCAATATTCCATTCTACTACCATAAAGAAAGCAAAATCTCTCAGCATTCCTTATTTATTATTAACATGCTGTATCTTTTGGTACTGTGTTCAGTTTTTGTAGACAGTCAGGAAAATGATTTGGGGTCAGTTTTGAGTAGAGCTAGTCTCATTAATATTAAAAAAAAAACAAGTTGATCTCATTGATCTCAATAGTATTTTAGTGTTAACCAGATTTAATGGAAGTGAAGGTAAGCATGATCTCATTTAAAGTGCTTACAATTCACTGAACAGTAGTGAACTGTAAAATGTTTCAAGATATTTAATTTTTATTTTTCTTATATAATTCCTAATGTGTATCATCCAAGTTGCAGGTCTGTACAGGCCTCTTTAAAACTACCCTATGAATGTAAAAACAAAATCAGAATCAATCTGTTGTGTGCCATGTATATGAATTGATGGAATAAGATAAAGATAGTTTATAAAACCTGGAATGAATTCATTATGTCTTATCTATGATTTTGAAAGAAAAGCCATGCAGGTGGCATGGCCCACTTGCCTTTTAGAGTTAGTGTTTTTCAAATGATGAGACATTGATATATTTGAAGTGTTATCCTGCCTCTACAACAGTGGAAATAAAATTGGGCCATTTTATGTTTGTTTGGGTTTTTTTATCCCTAAGAGGTAGCCCTGCCATACTTCCACCTGAACATAACTCTTCACATTTTATTATCACTTTCAGAACAAAGGCATGGAGGTTCAGTTGCTTCAAAGCAAGTTCACTTAATACTATATTGTCCTGTACTAATCAATTCCTAATTTTCCCTGAAAACAAATTAACTCCATGTAAGAATTCAGGAAGAAAATAAAGAAACTGGGCTTTCTCTTGAGTCCACCAGTGAAAGAATGTGGGACATGTAGCTTATTATGAAGTTTTAGGATATAAATTTGGTTCTATCTTTTTAAAAAATTTAATAAGGATTTGCTCTTCTTTAGAAAGTCATTCTTTCTTTTCCCGTTAAAGGTATCAGTGCATTTCCCTAATGCATGAACCCAAATCAGGGAATGACAATAATTTGAGCATAGAAGAGAAATAAAAACGGAAACATTTTTTAAAATAGTCTGCAAAAAAATTTTAACTCTGCCAAAATATGACATGCTTCTCAGATTAAACACCAACAACCACCACAACAACAAATCTACCATTCCGATCTATTCTAGGCTTTTCCTATATCCTTGTCTGGGTCACTATATGGTAAGCCTGAGAGACTATCCCTGAAGGCATCAAATCCTCTCAAATGTACATCCAAAGGCACAAAATGAACCAAAAAATATAATCACAGAGGAGCAGAACAGAATATGAAATGAAGATGAGCCCTATGAATGAGGAGAGTATGTTTTAAGGATGACATACAGAAGGCCAGGCCTTTCTGGACAAGGCTTACTTTCATTTCCTTGTCCTCAGTTTGGTATTTACAAAAGGTTCATGTCCTCTACATTTGTTTGGAACATGGAGTTCATTTTCATTCCAAGAGCAACAATATAACAAAGAGCAGTTGAATTCTGTAGCTAGAGCATACACCATTAAGTGACAGAAGGCTAATGTTATCGCTGCTCATTTGTGTTCTAGAATCTGGCAGCAGGGATCAAATGAAGCAAATGAGAGGTGGAGACTTTCCATGTCCAGAAACAAAAATTTAAAGGGGTAAAATTTTGTAATATTTATTTTTTCTTGGGCACTTAACTGCTTCCTCTTCTTTGCCTTAGAAGCTCACTGCCTTTTATTTCCCACTACTGCACTCCTCCCTCAGAGTAAAGCCCGTGTAAGAGTAACTGCCTATCCAAATGCCCAAGTAATAAACTTACTAAATAATAATAATCATAATAGTGTAATCATTATGTTTGCAAAGTTTCTAGCCTCAGGCACTCTTCTCAGGCTTCATTAGCTATTCACTCTGTCTGACTGCAACATCATGAGGCACAGTTGAGGAACTGAAACCTTTCTAGAAAATGACAATTAAGAAAAGAAAATAATTAATTAATTAATTCACACAAAATTATAAATGGCTGATAACCTTCAGCAATATTTGCAATGGGGAATCCACTTGCTACCTCAGAAGAGTCCCTATGTAATGAATTTTCATTTAATAAAATAAAATACAGAAAATTTAAGCCACGGTCAGAGAAAACGCATCTGAAAAATCCAACAGCCACTTATTATTATAAGAACTCTCAGCATCAAAGAACAGAAGGGAACATCTTCATCTTGATACAGATCATATATCATAACTTACAGCATACATGGCACTTAATGGAGAGAAACTGAACACTTTCCCCTCAATAGGAACAGGAACAAGGCAATGGTGTCCATTCTTACCATGCCTATTCAGCAAAGAACTGGAAGTCCTTGCTAGTGTGATAAGACAATAAAAGGAAATAAAAGATATACAGACAGAAAAGAAGAAATGAAATGTCTATATTCTCATATGACATGATCATCTATGTAGAAAATCAAAAAGAATTCATTAAAAAATTTCCTGGAACTAATAGGCAAGTGTAGTAAGGTTGCTAGATACAAGGTTAATATACAAGTTAATTGCTTTCCTATACACCAGAAATGAACTTTTGGAATTTGAAAAATTTTAAAGTATCATTTTCAATAGCATGCCCACATAAAAGAAATATGTAAATATAATCTAACAAAATAGGCATAGGACCTAAATGTGGACAACTATAAAATTCTGATGAAAGAAACCAAAGATCTGTATAAATGGTGAGACATTCTGTGTTCATGGATTAAAAACTTAAGGTTGTTAAGATGTAAACTCTTCCCAACTTTATCTATGTGTTCAATATAGTCTTCTTTAAATTTTAAATTTTTATTTTGAAAGAAGCTTTAGATTATATAAATGTTACATTAAAAATATAGGGGATTCCCATATGCCCATCAATACAAACTTGATCAAAATATGAGTAAGTTATTTTTTAGGTATTGACAAACTGAATCTAATGGTTATATAGAAAGGTGAAACTGCTAAAAGAGCCAATATAACATTGAAGAAGTAAAAAGTTGGAGGACTCACATTATCTAATTTCATGATTTACTAAAAAGCTACAGTAATCATAAAATCATGGTATCAGCAAAAGAATAGACACATTAGAATCAATGGAGCAAAAGATAGAGCCAGAAATGTACCCATACAAATATAGTCAACTGTTCTTTGATAAAGGAAAAAACTTATTATCAATAAATGGTGCTGGTGTTTCATTTGCATTAGAAATCCATATGCAAAAATATAAACCTGGTCGTAGACCTTATACATTACACACACACACACACATACAAAACTTCAAAATGATATACAGAACTAAATGTAAACTCAGAAAGTTATAAAACCTCTAAAAGAAAATATTGGTGAAAATCTATGTCACCCTGGGTTTGGTGATGACTTTTTAGATAAAAAAACATAAGCAAGATTCATAAAAGAAAATTTATGTTGGAGTTCATTAAAATAAAATACCTCTCCTCTTTTCACATTGTTAAGGAAATGGAAAGACAAGCCAAGAATGAAGGAAAAGACTTGCAAAACACGTATCTGATAAATGACTGGTGTGCAAAATATACAAAGAACACTTACAACTTGACACCATGAAAACAAACAACCCAATTACAAAATGGGCAAAAGATATGAACAGATACCTCCCCAAAGATATATAGATAGGAAATACACACATGAAAAGATGCTAATATCATTTGTCCTTAGGGAATTGCAAAGTAAAACATCAATGAAATACCACTAAACATATATTAGAATGGTGAAAATATAAACAAACAAATAAACATGACAAATCAAATGTGGTCAAGGAGGTAGGGCAATAATTCAAGATGGTAAGGCAATTTTGGAAGACAACTTGGCAGTTTCCTAACAAAACTCAACATCTTTCCATATAGTCCAGCAATTGTATTCCCAGATATTCACCCAACTGATTTTAAAATTATTTTCACACAAAAACCTTCATGTGACTATTGATAGTAGTTTTATTCATATTTACCGAAGACTGGAAGCTGACCAAGATGTCCTTCAAAAGTGAATGGATAAATGAACTGTGATACCTTCATACAATAGGGGGAAAAAGAGCTATTAAACTATGAAAAGACATAGATAATTCTTAAATACATATTGCTAAGTGAAAGAAGCCAGTCTGAAAATGTTATATAAAATATGACTGCAATGATATAACATCCTGGGAAGAAAAAATTATAGAAGTGATAAACAGATAAGAGTAGAAGCCAGGAATTCAGGGAAAGGAGGGAAGGGATGAATTGGTAAAGAACAAGGGATTTTTCGGGCAGTGAACCTATTCTGTAGATATTGTAATGGTGGACACATGGCACTATGCATTTCTCAAAACTCTTAGAACTTTACAGCACAAAGAGTGAATCCTAATGTATGCAAATTAAAAAACTTATTTAGGAAGTTGGGAATCACAGGATGGTTTTAGAATGTGACAAAAGAATCTTTCTATTTCAAGAATGTATGAAATACCCTCATTGAACAGTAGGAACAAAAGGGGTACTGACCTAAGTAACTTTGGAATTGAATGGAATCTGTGAGACTAAAGTCTAGAGGAAATATATATATTCAGCCTAAAGGGAATAAATATATTCAGTTGTATTATCAGTTATACAACTGATACATTCGTAAGTCAACAACCCTAGTTGATACAGTTTCTTTCTCATGGATATGTGGGTTAACAATTCTGATGTCACTATACATTGATAATGGAACTGAACAATTAAGTGAACTGATGGTGGATGATGGGAGCCAGGATTGCCACTGATGAAGTGGGAGGCTATAGGAAAGCAAGGGAAAGAATCTAGAATGATCCATGTGGTAATGGATTAGAGTTGAAGATATCAGTAAGAACTCATGTTTAGCTTAATATAGATATATATTTACATATAGAGATAGTTGTAGATATGTTTGTATACATGCCTATATTTCTTTTCTCTGTCAGCTGAGAGACTGTAAAAACAAAGGCACCACAGTAGCACTGAACACACCCAGCACACAGACCTTGGTTTCTAATTACACCCTCCGATAAAAGTAACTACAGGTCTTTAGAGAATTGGCTGATTCTAGGACTGGGGCACGGAATACACAAGATGAGCCTGGAGTACCTTGTGGTGCCAGAAAATAAGGACATGCTCAGAAAGTGTTAAAAACACATAATCACGGATAATAGCAAAGGGACACAGGTACCAATTGAAAGAGTTCACAGTGGCCAAAGCTGGAAAATTTGAGCAACAAAATAAATAAAGTAGTATCAGATTTAATCCAAAGAATAAAATAAACATCTATGAGTCATTTTATCTTTACAACAGCCCTGTAAGGAAGACAATATTATCATTCTAAAGATAATGATATTGAGGCTTAGCAGTGATAAGTCATTTGATCATGATCTCACAGTTGATTTAGTCATTCCTTAGTTTGACAACTATTTTTAAGCAACACTTGTGTACCAAGTCCTTGTAGAGGTGATTGGATGGTTATGAGTAAACTGGCAGTGACCATGTCCCAATAGAAACCACAGTCTTGTGTGTAAGACAAATGATATACAAGGAAACATACCATGAGCAATTAAATGTCAGTAAATAAAGGAAATTAATCAAGTAGGATCTTTATTAGATAGGTGAAGAGATAGGTGACCTCTGAGGAGGTCACATGTAGAGGCACAAAGGATGTGAAAAACCCTGACTTGATGAGAGTTGGGAGGAGATATGTAAATATTTTCCCAGCAGAGGGAAAAGTTTATGCAAAGATATCAAGGCAGAAAATCTCTTGGTTGGTTCTAGAAACTGACAGGAATTAGTAAATGGTAGGGCATGTATTCTATAACTCCAAGGCCCTCACTTTCACTCAGACAAGAACACTATAGCCCTCTCTTCTAAACATCTCTCCAAAATATAAAATAAGTTTATTGTAGAAAATCAGCAACATTCAGAACTGCTCTAAAAGGGAGAAAAAAAAGATAAAATCAAGAATCCCGCTGTACATAAAAATACGTAGTTAAACTTCCAGTCTTTTAGTATTTTTTCTCTTCCCATGTGTGCCTTTTGCTTTTTTAAAGCATTAAGATAAAAATATTTTTTATAATCTGATATTTAGAACGACCAATTTACTGTGATTATTTTCCCATGTTATTAAATAGTCTATAAAGATCTTATATTAATGGACACTACTTGCAAATCAACTTGTGCGCATGACATAAAAAAAATTTCTTTAAAGCTGACAATGCTAGTCTGTCTCTAGGATTCTTAAATATAACATCTTTATTTCCTGTTTTTCATATTTATTTCTCTAAATAAATTTTAGAAATTTTTGCTAACCTGTGTATAAGCCAGTATTACTGTTGCAGTTGGAGTTTTAGCATATTTATACATTATCTTTGAAATAATTGAACAGAATTACAAGTTTAATTCTGTAGAACAAGAAATGTATACTTATTCATTTTTCCAATTACTCTTTTGATGTCCCTGACGATGTTTTTAGTGTTCTTCATGTGGGATATACAGATTTTTATTAAATGTGTTTCTGTACATATTGATATAGCTATTACAAATGTGTTATCTCTCCTCCTCCAAACACCCTACTTTCCTCTATTTTATTGCTAGATTTTAAAAGTCAGGTGTTTGTGTGTTTAGTGTTAACTCCATTTTAATGAAAGTATTAATTGATTTTGTAATTTCCACTTAGTTTAGAAACTCTAAATAATCTTAAATATTAAAACAGAAAAAAATCTATAAGCTCTTTTCCTTTTATACTACAGAGAATGTATTCATTTTTATTGTATTATCGCATTGACTATAGCTTGTCTCGAAAGTTTAAAAAACAACAATAGATATCCTGTTCTTGTTTCTATCTTTGCCAACAACAGCAACAACCACAGTTGGCATTTATCAAATACTATGCCTGGCTCTCCTCTCAGCACCTTTATTGCAGCCTCAGAATTACTTTATATTTTAGGTGCTACTTATACTTTTATTTTTTTTAAAAAAGGACCCTTAACAATAACATGTAATTTTACCAAGACCACACAACTGATTTGTTCATTCATGAATTTCACAGCTACCTTTGAGAACAAATATGTGCCAGTTATTTTGTAGTAACTAGGTATATGGAATTGAGTAAACTTGCAGGAACCATGCCCCACTGTACTGGTTTCGAAGACATACCAGTGTAATTAAAGTGAAATTCAAGGTCATGCAGAGAGTTAGTGCTAGATTAGAAATTAGAGATAGGAATCCAGATAGTCTGATTCTAGAATCCAATTACTTCACATATTGTCTTCTAGTCAGTGGTCAAAGGGGCAATGGTTCAGGATTTGAAGATGAATAGCAGAGGAACAGAGCATGAATAGAAACTTCTGTTCCAGGTCTACATATACAGAATTGCCTTTAAATATTTTCGTTGGGGCATAAATGTGTGTTCTCATGACATGTAACTTCATAAGAATGGCTCTGTTTTCATCTTTCCACTTTGTTAAGACACTATGAATGCCATTTTAATACTGCAGTGAATGGAGTAAATCGTACAAGATAGTTGCTTCTCACTTTTATTATCCCAACTGCAATTGAAAAAAGATTCACAGGTATTGATTCCATGTAAAGTTTGAATAGTGACGGCATGTTAAATGGTGCCACAGGAAAAAAAAAACGTCAGAGAGAGAAGACAAAAGAAGAAAGGTTTTGATAGGACAGGCCAATCCTCTGCCAATCTGTCAGAGCCATTTTTTAATAACTTTGTATCAGCCTCTCTGCACAGCCCAGTGTGAATCACCGGACTTCTCACAAATGGCCCATAGGAATAACAGAGTGAATTGTTATGATAATTAGGCACAGTCACATTTAACTGTACCCCTATTAAGGTGAAATTTGGGTCCACTAGAAGGCAACATTATTTCACGAATCAAAGCCCATGTGGAGTCCGGGCAAGGTGTCTTATTGAAGCACATGCAGAACTCATGAGCAAAATTTTTAGGTAGACAGACATGAGGGGGATAAAAAGCTTTGAATGAACATGTGACCACAAAAAAGTGTTCGTCTAGCCTCCTAACCTAAACATTTTAGCTTGCAAACTGTCAACCTATGCTAATATATTCTCTACAATAGAAGAGGAGAGAATCAGAGAAAGAGAATGAGAGAGTTGTGGGGGGAGGAAGAAGGAGAGAAAAAGAATCTAGAGAGATTATACTGAGAGAGATGTGGAGAGAAAAGGAAAAGCCCCTCCTCTTTCCTCTGTCTAGCTCCCTTAAAAAGTTTGACAGGTGACCCACATGGCTCTTTCCATCAGAGGCATTCATCATTTATTTTGGTTGTAACTTCTCTCTCTGTGGCTCTACGCTAGCCTTCTCAACCATGTTCCCAAAGTCTCGACTTGAGGATTTGTAGAAATCGTCCTCCCCTCCTTGTTTTTCACTGTCCTTGTTTCCAGGAAGCATCCTGACAAGCATGGCTGCTAAACACTGCTTTCCCCATTCAGGAATTCTTCAAGCTGAGCTGGCCTTTGAGGAGGCTGTCTCCTCTCAGCTTGAGAATGAGGCCCTCTGGAAGAGGCAGGGAGAGAGCCCGGCTTATTAGACAGAAATTGACAGTCATGGAATGAAGGGCATGGGGCACGCATCAGAAACCGATGAGGACCATTGTGGTGGGATTAGCGAAGGAGGCCAGTGGGCATACCTCCACAAAGAAGCAAACCCAGGAAGGGGATGGGAGGCGGGGGAGAAAGTAGTCCATAGTTTTGGTTATGTATTTTATTACTTCGGATTTGACATTCAGAGTCTTTTCTCAATATTGTAGGCCCGTTTCCTTCCAACTCTTTAATATTTATACCATTCAGGGCATTATATACTCCATGATTAGTTGGCATGGGCAGTGTTCAATCTGGAGTAATCTGTATGCATTTATATTGTGAGCTGCTCCCTAATTGGTTTTCATCCAAGTAATCCCACAGAGAATAAGGTTACATGCTGAAAAGAGCTGAGGTGAGGGAGTGGGTAAAAGGGGACTGTGAACTCTTTTCCTGGCCTTATTAGAAATGCTGTGAGCATCTGCATTAAGAGGGAAAAAGTCCAAATTTCTAAGGCTCTCTTAAATCATGAATAAGCACATAGTATACCTCAGTGCATACCCAACAAGCTGGAGAGACAAAATAATCTTTGGACAACTCCACCCATTTCTGCATAAGGCAACGGCTTGTATAACATAGATCAAATATTAGGCTGAAAGGGAACACACGGAGAGAAGCAGTTGGAAAAATAATTCAAACTGAGAAAAATTAAGCATTTGTCTAAGCCCCTGAAACCTGGAATTTGGGGAGGAATATTCTCGAAGCAAACATTTTCATCCATGTTTAAAAATGAGGGCAACAATAAGCAATCATATTTCTGATTACTTCTTTTTATTATTGTATTTTTTTCCCATGGGTTCTTTAGGTATTTTTATTTATCTTTAGCAATGCATCTATATGTGCCAGTAATATATAATGCACATGTGTTCTTCTGATTTCAGTCTGTCCCACCATAAATGGGAGCAGTGCTTCTGTATGTCCAGGAATAGATTTTACTGATATAATTTAAAAGGAAAAATATTGAGACGTCATCTTAAAGTTTTAAAACAGGTGATGAAAGTGTGCCTCTCTGAAAGAAATATTACATTTCAATTTTCATAAATATTGTCATTGTCTTTACTCACTGAAAACAATGTCCATTTTTCACTTGCCATCAAGGCTGGCGCCTTGATTAGGATAATTTGTTGCAAGTGCACTATGGTATAGATAACAGATTACACAAGGAGACTGGTTGTTCTACATAGTTTCGGCTAAAGAATGAGAACGCCATGCTTGGTCATAGTGCTAGTTTTCAAAGTAATTATCGTTTCCCAAGTCCGGTACACTCAGAAAAGGAATCTGGAATTAGCCTTTCTAAAACAGAAGAAGAGACAGTGGAGTAATTGTTCTTCCTCTTGGGAAATATGCTTTTCCTTAACTACATAAAGCAATACAAAAACTTCTATAAATAATTACAGTAATAACGTGCCATGCCAAGTAAATAAAAATACACACGGTATATTTAGAATTAAGACAGTGTTAAAACAGCACTTTGAAAATTCGGCATCATGGCACAAAATGAAATCACCCAAAGCCCTTACGATATATAAATAGGTGCAACTCTTTAAGAAATCTTACTTTGAATTATCTTATCCTCTTCTTATATGTCAAGTGACTTATTTTATGATGGCTTAAATGGAAGAGTCACATTAAAAAAGAAAGACTATTTTCCTATGAACAATCTTACGGGCTAAAGGCCATTTAACTTAGCTCAGCCATCTAGTTTATTTTGCATTAGAGGAACTTTTCATTTAATTTACCAGTCCATAATAGGTAACTTTTTCAATATGGAGCTAAAGGTCACTATTATATGTAAGGAAAATTAAGGCGATGTTCTTGGTTGCCTTACAGTTCTCCTAGTTCAACTACTCCAATAAATGAACATGTACAACAAGCCGAAGGGCTTTTTATTACAAATTTAATTCATTTCTCTAGACAACTGTGAAATTTGCCATTGACATTAGTCATTACCCCAAGGCGAACTAAAAGATGATCTCAGTTAATAAATGATCCTTAACAAGGAACGCTCCTAGCTCCTGTGATATTGTCGCAGGCACATTTTATTAATGCAAGACTTGCTTCCTGCCAGAACACCAGCATTCACGACTATTTGGTGTGCTTGTTTCCTCTTCCTGCTCCTTATATTAATAATTATGCAACGGGATAATTAGCAACACAAAGAGACAGTACCATGAGCTTGAAGCTAGATTTTCAGCACGTTAACCTTCTGGGAAATAAAGAACAGAAGCAAAGAGTCTAGCCAAATAACCAATGCAGGTTGATTTCACAGTGTGTAAAAGGCTAATTATCTGTGAAAAGTCTGACCTCCAGTAACAAAATTACAGAAATGTGCAGGCATTTTATTTTAAATAAAACTCAGAGCTATTACTTCATATTCTAAAGAAACCTGATTAGCCAAATGTATGGAAAAGGATTTGAAACTTAAACAAAAATAAACTCTGAAGGAAATGATGGTATGTGGAAATAAATGTTAATGATCAACATAGACACATGGGAAGGTAGGATAAAAAATAAATTCCTACTTCCTTTCCCTACCCCCAACACACAGCCGTTACAATGAAAAAAAAAATACACTCAGTATGTGACAGAAGTAGGTTAAGTGTATTTTGTTTACTGGAGACAGGCTACAATAAAAAGCAGAAAATATTACTACTTCTTTACAGATACCATATGTAATTCATTCTGATATAGGAATATTTATCCACTAGCAGTAATAACAAACCACAATTTTTGTCATGAAAAAAATAAATTGTATTTGCAAAAAGCAAACACATTACAGAGTGTGTAAAAATGCAATATTCCCATTTTCTAGTCAGAGTTCCAATTTATTGAAGTAACAGAGCAGAAAATGCACTGACAGCTGTTACATTTTATTGCGAATTAGTATATACGTTTTATATCCAGTGAGCAAATGCATGATACATTGTATTCCAGTAATTGCCACTGGCTTTCCAAATGGAAACCGAATGATCTTAGTGCAATTACACTCAGGAGAGTACATGGAACAACCTCCAGTTCTACATTATAGCACTTTAACAATACTAATATTAAGTATATTTTCTTTTTTAAAAAATAAAAGAATAAAAGGGTCAAGCTGAATAAAGAAAAATCCAGAAGTAGTGTTCAGATGGTCTTTGCATTCATCCCTGCTGACTGTATTTTATTTAAGTTTCGTGTGTGAGAATATTGGCAGTTTGGAATGTTCAGGAGGGTTAAACAAAGTTTCTCCCTCTTGCTCTCTCTCTGCCTTTGTTTATTATATCGATATTTTACTTTCTGGATGTCTCCTTCTCTATTCCCTCTCTTTCCCTTGGTATGTAGGGATTTAAAGTGATGGAAACAGGGGGCAGGTGCTGGAATACTTCTGAAAATGAGTTGTATGTTGAGTTTTCATTTCAGCCCCAACAGTCAAATTATCTTTGGTTCCCTTCCTTGCACTTCCCTGCTGCCCCTCCTAACATGCACGTGCATTTGCTACAGTCCTAAGGAGAGAACCATTTGTTTTCATCAGGTTTAACGCTGATTTCATAGATCATCTCGCTAATGCTTACAACTATGGGTTAACAGGGAAGCAGCTTCCAACATTCTATCTGCCTTCCCGGTCAGTTCTAATTTATTAGAAGCATATTTCTGGCATACCTTAAGAAGCCGATTTTTTTCTCTCTTTGTTAACCTTTATATTACATTTAAACCTTTTCATTGGCACCCAGTCCTCTGACAGCTTCTCCACCATCAGTCTCTGTGCTGAAAGCCTTCAATAAAGCCGGCTGTCTCCTCCCCTCTAGTGGTTACCAGCCCGCTTTGCAGCAGAGGGAAAGCAGGGGCCTGCAGAGGACCCACAGATGGACGTTAGTGCAATTCTTTTGGCTTAGAGAGAAGAGGGGAAAATATAAACCAAGCAGTCTATCACTGCAGAAAATAAAATTTATCAAGCATTTAAAACAATATGCTAGTGGTGGCTACAGCTTAATCAACACCAACCTGCTGACATAGATTTGCAATTTGAGCTAGTTATTAGTGATTGAATTAACAGCATGTCACAACTTGTATCTGGTTTAATAAAAGAAACTGAATAATGCAACAGAACTGTAAACAACATGTAATAAGACTTTTTTTCCCAGGCTGGATTCTGAAACCCATGTAGCTTGAACAAGAATGAGCAAAGGACACTCTACTTGCATTTTGAAAAGCTGTCCCAAAGCAGCCCAGGACTCCCTTTCCAAGAACTCAATGCTCAGTCATTTTAGTGCCTTCTCTATAGAAACACGATCATCATCATCACCATCATCACCATCATCGACTGGCAACAAAGCTTAATGTCATCTCTCACCTAGCTGGCAGAAATAATTGTGTAACAAAGAGATCAGGTGGTAATGTCCTTTGCTTAACGGTTGCTACCTTAAACAATATAGGAAGCCTCTTCCTACCCTTTACTTACAACTGTTTTTAACCCCAGCACTATTAAGAAGCTTATAATTTTAATATGAGCTTAATACTCAAACTAAAAATATATTCCTTCCTTGTTTTCCTATAAGATATATTAATGCTTTGGGTTTATGAGTTTTAAAATCTCAAAACATCCAATACAACATGCAACTAAACTTGCTATTCCAGAAATGATTTTCTTTTATCTTCATTAGAAAAGAAATATTAAAGTTTTTTAATTCATAGTATGAACCATGCCCAAATGTATTGAAGTGTCTTAATGTATTATGAGCAATGACTGACATAGACCATGCTCTGCTGGCAATGAATGGGATTTAATATCCCACACAATTCATCTGGTTCTTTGGGAAAGAGAGCACACAAACATGACATACATCTTTCCAACAGTTTAGTTCCTCTCTTATTTAGGGGCAAAGTTTGAAGTATTAATTTAAATTAATGTATCAGGAAATGGAGAGGTACTCAGTCTTATCCATACTGGAGAGAATTATAAGTATTTATTAAAATTTATAGGATATTTTCCTTAAAGGAAAAAATTTTTAATTTAATTAAAAATGATATTGGTATTAGTATCATTAATTGGTATTAATATCATTAAATACCACCAAATTGATAGCAGCAAGTGCTTTTATTCCACAGTAAAAGATAATATACAAATAAGGCAGATTTTTTTCCTCTGCAAGTTAATCCAAATCCTTGTCTGAAATCTTTTCAAATGTCTATATGTAGCTAACTAGGGAAAATCAAGTACTTATCTTCTGCTTCACTAGAAAGGTCCTGCAGCGGCTGATCTGATCTCGTCAGACACTAACACAAGTTAGTTCCTTGGGGATTGGATTAGATCTGAGGGAATATGAAGGGTTGAGGCTTGGGGGAAATAAAATAAATCAGATATGGAAAGAAGTACATGATCTCCTAAAATAGACTTCTCTTTTTTAACATAAAATCAATGGGAAAGCTGAGGGATAATTTATTTCCTAACATAGACAGTAGAAAGAACGATATATTTAGAATAATTACCTTGTTTTGTTTTATTTTAGTTTTGGTGGGTTTTTATAACTACAAGCCAATGGCTCATACAGCGATGGAGTATAGATGAGGAAACAGTGGCTCAGGGAGATAAGGTGATCTGCCAAAAGCATGTGGCTAATTAGTCACAGAATGTAGGCCATTCCCCAACTTTCTATTGCTCTTTTATGATACAAGAAAGGAAAATCTTGAGTCTCCACAAGGAATTATATGATGGTTAACTCAGGCAGATTTTAATTTCAGGTTTTCTCCAATATTCAGTATGCCTTATGGACCAATGTTAGTTGGAATATGGACTGAAAATGTAAATTGATTTTAGAATTTTCTTAGGAAAAAAGATTAGGAAGGGATTTCTGAATTTCTGAAACAACAATCATAAATTTCAAAGACCACAAAGTAACTAAATTAATTTGTATTTTTGGAGATTTGGTCATTTGATTGAAAATGACATTCCATTGGATTAATGTTTAAGAAATTTTTATAATTTTGATTAACACATTCTCTCTTGCTCGCTTTCTCCATCTGTGGAGTAAAACTATATTTTTAATGAATTTTTCTGTAACTCTTTTACTAATATGAGAGAAGAAATAGTCCAGATAAGAGGAAAGTCTACATTTGGGAAAATTAATAAATTAGCTTCATCATCTCTTGTCATATCTTAATTTGTAGTTGTCTAACCAGAAACAACATGAAAAGTGGCCATTTCTTTATCTTTTGGGTAATAGATTGAGCCATTCTCAGAAGTAAACAGTAGCAGCAGCTGAAGCTCCCACTTCAGATGGGAGTTTATCAAAGAACATGATTAAATGTGTTATGCCCTTTGGGGACCCAATTTTGTCTTGACTTCATTTGTTAATCTAATATTTATTTTGTGCCAGACAATAGTACTAGTCATTGGAACCATATTGTTGAGCAAAGATAGAGTCATTGTTCAGAAACAAAAGGAGGAGACATATAAATCAAATAACCATATAATTACACACAGACTTATGCTTTAAAAAGTGCTATAGTTGGGGAAATAGATGGTGCTGTGAGGTCTTATAAAGGTACAAGAGTATTAAACCTGGTCTCAGAAGTTATTGAAGGATCATCTCATGAGGAAATATGATCCTCAAGATTAATACGAATAAAGTAAGGGAGGAGTTGTGTATGTGTGTGCGCGCGCGCCCAAGAGCATGCATTTGTGTGACAATGGAAGGCAGCGCTAGTTAAGCTTGAAGGAGAGCATAGGCAAAATACAGTGCACTGGGAAAGCCTCTGAGGACCTGGAAGAAAGCATGGGACTAGAGTGGAGTGAGGGAGGGGAGCAGAGGAAATATAGCATCAGTAGGGCCAGACCACGTATGACCTTGGGCTCCTTTCTTCCCCAATATGCAGGACTTTGTTGGAAGCGAGAGGGAAATCCAGGGAGACCTTTGAAGGTGCAGTGCCCTTACCATTCTGCTGTTGTGAAAGAATAACTGAAAGGGTCAAGGGTGGGTGCAGGAAGGCCAAACAATTGCTACATCTTAATAACAAATGCTCACAAGTATTCCTGAACACTAATTAACTGTGTAGAAATATTCCTCTGGTTTTCTGAACTTATTTCAGCTTATTTTTAAAAGCAATTTAGAATTTACAGAGAACTGTTGCAAGTGTTTGCTCTTCATAACAACCCTATGAGGTGGTCGGGTTGGGCATTGTTATTATCTAAGAATCAGACAAATTAATGGAGCAGTTGAAATTGGGACCCATGTCTTCAAACTCTTATTCATTCTCCCATCACCGCTTAATAAAAACTTGATATTTAATTTGTATAAATTATAAAAATTCATGCTTCAGAAAGAGAGAGAATTTTTACAAAATAGATTTTGTCTTTATTTTTCAGATTTATTGGTTTACCACGTGCACATTCTCAAGTTTGGCCTGGAAAGGGGATTAATGAGAGAATGTTTATTAAAGATTTCTCAAAGCTTCAATGCAGAAGTCTGCATGAGTACAAAGATTCTACTTGTTTTCATCAAGAGTGTGGTTTTAGGGGCACCTAAGCTTGACTTGAATGCTTTCACTTCAAAAGGTTGGGTACATATCATTTTTCTGGTGAAAAAAAAAAAAGATCACTAGTACCTAGAACCTGGTTTAGATTAAATTGGGAGAGAGAAAAATCAAAAATGTTCCTCGTCACATACACATTTTGAAATTAACTCTCATTTAATTTTATATAAATAACCCACCCTGTGAAGCAAAATATGTTTACCACATCAGTGAAGAATGCCTATAGGACAAAAAAATAATATATAAAGTTGCGCTGTTCTCAAAACAAGCTAGTTTTTACTTTTATTTATTCACTCAGGAATAAGGGCTTAATATTAATACTTACAAAGTACAGTTTTTTGAGTAGCAGGAGATATATAAGGATAAGTAAGTTTTGACCCTAATATAAAAAAGCTTATAAAGTATTTTAGGCTATAGTTGAAAGTAGGAAATTTCTCTGTTAAAAATATATTTTAAACACCAAGAAATATCCAAAGTTTTTGATCTAAAGCTTAAAACATATGCAAGTCTGTTTTCTTAGAGTCTTTAGGACAGGCAAAAAATATTTTCCTAAGCATTAAAAATATGATAGTTTAATATAATTACAAATTAATTTTTAATTTGCAAGACCTCCACAATTTTTTGAGGTATCATGATTAGTAAAATCTCATAAACTTGTAATGAGTTCTTTTGTCCCCCAAATTAGTAAAGGCCAAGAGTATGCATGTTTTCCTTCACAGTGTTATAAGGGTCATTAAATGCTATGTGTTACTATAAATAGAAATAAGTGAAATTAGGAGTAATATAAGTATTATGAGGGTGACAAATAACTTTGTTCTGACTTTGGTTCTGGTTTCTCAACCTTTAAGAGCACTTTATATTCTAAACACCTTCCTCCCTAATAATTTCTCTTTGATTCATATCATTATCTTTATCAACTTCCTACCAAGCAATGTTTTTATTCAAATACTTAAAAAAGGAGCATACTTAAATGTGTGAACATTCATGCACACTTGTTGCAGTTTGAGATTATTTACGAATCTCCAAAAAGAGAGATTATATTTGTATAGTTATCTATTCCTCTGGTTGTAATACCTTTTGAATGCATTAGATTCAGCTAACATGCCTTGATTAAAATACCTGTTAAGATTAGGGCTTTGATTCAATCAAGTCAGAAGGGTGTGACTCCAATTGAGTTCCTACCCATTTGGTGGACTGATATAAATGAACACTCACTCAAGAAGACACATGGAAGAGAAGAAAGCTCTATCATGTTTGATCCTGGGAGCTAGAGAGAGCTGAGCCATTCACCTGATAGTTTGCAGCTGAGCAATTGAGAAAGCCTGGAAAGAAACGAGGCTTATGCCAGGCTGATATAGGAAGCCCTGAGACAGGAGCCCTATATTGGACAACAGCTGACATTGGAAGAATCTGGGACCATGGAACCTTAAGAGGAAGAAGGAAGGAGAGACCAGGCAGAGATCACCCACCATCTTGCTTTAACACATGGCAGCTGACTTTGGTGAGAGAGGAACTCTTATGGTACCTTGAGTTGGGCTCTTTAGGGCCTTGTACCTGTACGCTTTTACTCCAAATAAATACCCTTTATAAGAGCCAACAGATTTCTAGTACTTTGTATCAGCACCCCTTGGCTGACTAATACAACTCTTAACAAACCATTGTCATCATTGTAAAAACACATAAAAATCCAATGTTGATACACAAACCCCAGGAATGCCACATGATCCTAAAGTACAATGGTACTCTAATGCCCAAAGTACTAAATACCAAATTAGTTGATAGAATTTTCACTCTAACCCAAGCTCTGCTGCTTTCACTTATCCATTCATTCATTGATTTAATTAGTCAATGAATATCAATTAGTGCTTATAATACGGCAGGCACTATAATGATTGCTGGGGGTAACAAGGATGAATATGACTTAGGGTCTGTCCCCCAGGAACTCATATTCCAATGCAGGAGTCAAACAGATCAACAATTTTGACACCACAGGGAGTTATAATAGAGTTCAGCACAAAGCATGTTGAGGGCACTAGAAAGAAACTTTCTAACTCTGCGCTCAAGAGGAGACAGGTGAACAGTGCTCAGACATTCTGAGCCAAGTGAGGGCCACTTGGGTCCATGAAAGAGCACTGATGACAACATGAAGTCACGAAGAATGTGCATATTTAGGCAAAGGAAAGTTGTTTTTATGAAGCTGGAGCCTAGGACATGTCCAGTCTGGTGGTTTTGAGAAACAGTAGGGTGGCAGCTTGAATTATGTACTCCGTGTTTTGACATGTTCTTGATCTTGATCTGCATTTCTGTGGATGCATCTAAACATAAAGAAACAAGGCAAACCCAAATTGAGGACATTCTACAAAATAACTGGCCTATAAAACCATTGTGAATAGGATCTCTTGAAGATGCTCTTTCAGTTAAGGCGTGGCCCAACTGAATGAGACTGGGCCTTAATGCAGATTACTGGATTCCTTTATAGGAGATTAAAATTCTGACAGACTGAGAGAAAGCCCCAGAGAGGAGAAAGGAGCCTGGAGTCTGTAGGAACACAGAAGAGAAAGCAGAGGACATCTCTACAAAGTCAGGAAATCCAAGGAACCTCAAGGACTGCCAGCCCACCCAGAACACTAAGGGCCATGGGTAGAAGCAAGCCTTCCAGCCTTTGAAACCATGAAACAATGAATTTTCATTGTTGAACCCAACTCATTGTGTGATATTTGTTATAGCAACCTGGAAACTAAGACAAGTAGCCAGATACAATTTTTTTTCTGTTCCAAGGCAAGATTTTCCAAAATTTTTTGCCATCTACATCTCTTTCTAATCTAAGCCCATATAGATTTTACCAAGTTACTTTGCTTCAAATGACCTGGAAAAATTGAGAATTCAAGTTGTTCATCTTAGACACTTACAAAGAATCAACAAGAATGAAGAGAAATCAAGTATTTCAGAGAGAAAATTGTAGGCAAGCATTAAACGGGAATGGCATATTAATGCAGTTGAAACGTATCTATGGGCGTTAGGAGGTCATCAAACATTTTTTAAAACTTTTACTGTGAAACAGTCTCAAACACACAGTAAAATGGCAAGAACAGTGCAAAGAATATTTTTTCCTGAATCTTTTGAAGGTAAGTGGCTGACATAATGCATTATTATTGCTAAGTATTTTAGTATGTATTTGAACCAATAAGAATGTTTTCCTGTATAACTACAAAATCATCACCCATTCAGGAAATTAAGATTGATATATCATTAGCATCTAATTGGTAGAACCCCTTCAATTGTCCCCCAGAATGTTCCTTTTACAAGTGGACCAGGTTCAGAAATACATGTTGCTTTCAGTTGTCATGTTCTTTAGTTTCCTTCAATCTGGAATAGTTCCTCACCATTTCCTTGATTTTCATGAACTTGACATTTTCAAGATTATAGGCCAGTTATTTTGTAGAATATACTCAATTTGGGTTTGTGTTATGTATCTTTATGTTTCGATACAGCTTGCACAACTTTGGGAGATATATCACAGACGTATTCTCTTTGTATTTTATCAGGTGGCACACAATTTTAATTTGTCCCATTATTGCTGAAGTCTGCCAGACTTCTTCATTGTAAAATAACTCATTTTCCCAAGGTAATTTATTAATTATTATTTTGGAGAGGTAGCTTTAGACTGTAAATATTCCATTCCTCATATAAATTCTAATTATTTATTAATTTATATCCACAGTGACTTATGTATTCCTCATTTGATCAACAATTTACAACCTTCTACAAACATTTACTTTTTGTAAACAAATTGCAATATATTTAGCTAGTAAGAGGCACTTCAAGTTAGCATCTGTGTTTTTTTGATATGTCACAACCATTTTGAATATTTCCTTGCATGTTGGAATAATCAGATATTCCAAGCTCATCTTGTCCTTTTTCTACCCAAAACTGGATTCATTCTCCTTAATTGGAGAATGGTACTTGGAACCCAGGCTCTAGATACTAGGTACACACCTTACCTTTGGGGCAACACCTCTTCAAGGCACTATCTCTGGACAAAACATATATCTATGCATAGATACATGATGAAAATAATGAGTTCACACTGATATCTCCATTCCAATCCAACATCACAGTTCTAGTGTTCACCTTTTCTATACCTGTAACTCCCTTTCAAACAGTATGGGAATGGCTCCCATTGTCCTCAATATACTTACTCATTGGTTCTATCACCCTGCTGCTAACTAATCTAATTCCATTATCCACACACAACCTCCTTCCCAGCTCTAATTTCATAAATAACTTATTGCCACACCTTTTCCCAGCCATGCGGTTGCTTTTCTTATCCTGCTCATGCTTCAACACCCACGGCAATCAACCAATCATCTTTAAACAAGGTCAGAATTGTGATTTTGGAAAGTTGGGCATGGCAGCAGTGTTGCAAAGAATGACACCAGAGCAGTAATAAAATATTTAAGGTTCTATTTCAGACAAGAAGAGATAAGGGTAATGAGGGGGGAAACAATTCAAGAGAGGGAGCTACAATAAAATACCTCTAAGTACAGCAAGAGAAAGAAAGAGGCTGATGAAAATTGTCAGGTTCAGAATTTTAGAAACTAAGTGAATGTCTCAAAATTGTGAAAATAGAGCAGAGATAAGCTTATCATTTTTTTGTAGGTTTTAGCTTGATTTTATTTTAGATGAGGAAAGAAGTTAAATTTTAGACTTGGACATGTTGAGTATGAGATATTGGCAGAGTCTTTTTTTTGGAGCAATCTGAGTAAAACCCTGGTTGTGTTGGATTTGGGTTGAGGAGTGAGTGAAGTTTAGACATCTAGTAGTGGCCAAGTAAAACCAAGAGCTTTTGGTTTTATTCTTTAAAGAAACTTTTAGTGGTCTATTTATTGATTTTAGGACATTAATTTCCTCTCCCTTCTCTTAGGTAAAGAAAATTGTGAAATGCCCTTTCTATCTCCAAGGTTTTTTTCTCTCTTGTTCTCTTCTTACTCTCTGCCACCTTCCCATTTTGTCTCTCTTTTAGGGTGGTGGCTAGGGAGATAAGAAGCCAGGTTTGGAGGGAAGAACAGATAGAAGAGTAAGGTAGAGAATGATGAGAGAGAGCCATTCTAGTTAATTTTTCCTTCTGAAGTCCTGTATGTCTTCAATTGCATTAGTTTCCCATAGCTACTATATGAGTTTTTGGTTTTTTTACCTGCTATAACAAATTGACAGAAACAATCACAAATTTATTATCTTGTACTTTTGGCAGCCAGAAGTCTGAAATGGGTCTTAAGGGCTAAATTCCAAGTGTTGGCAGAGCTGCACTTTTTTTCTGGACTCTCTAGAGGGAATTTGTTTCCTTGTCTTTCCTAGTTTCTAGAGGAAGCCTCCATTCCTTGACTAATGGCCTCTTCTTTGATCTTCAAAGTGCTTCACTCCAACTTCTGCTTCTGTCATCAAACCTCCTTTCTATGGCTTTGACCCTCTTGCCCTACTCTTACAAGGATCCTTGTGATTACATAGGGACCACCTGGATAATCCAGGATAATCCCCATCTCAAGATCCTTAACAGAATCACACCTGAAAAGTGTCTTTTGTCATGTAAGGTGACATATGCAGAGGTTCCAGGTTTTAAGATATGGGCATCTTTGGGGGACCATTATTCTGTCTACCGCACAAAAGAAAAACAATTTCTAAACTAACAGTGTTCTGACAGTGGGAAAGGGATAAAACATTTTTCTTCTTAGTTCTTAGCACATTTGGTTGTAGATGGAAATAGGAAAATTAGTAAATATTTACAGAAAAAAAATTTAAAAATAGGATAGGGGCACCTTTGGATTGGAGTAAAATTGAGATATACCTATATGGTAAAAAGTAAAAACAGCACTGATGTTTCAATATGCCAAACAAACTCTGCATTATAAAAACAATAGAAGAGAGTGCATGTTGGTAATTATTTACATTTTTCCATGTGAATGCAGTCAGAAAATAGGATGTGAAATGCATGTTTGCTTGAGCCTAAAACAGGTCTCTGAACAGAGTTCCACTGTAAAATGGCAGGTGAGTTTAAAGATTCATGAGCACAAACACATTACTAAAAGTAATATCTGTGGACAACCAAGGGGCAGAACTATGATGTGCACAGCCAGTATTACGCCCAAAAGATTCTATTGAAATGTTAATTAGTTTCAGATTAGTGGATAAGGTAACCTTGACTCAGCAAGTCATTTTAACTAGAATCCTATTCTCTATAGTGTGATACCTAGTACAAAATTAGTAGGATTGTAACCTACCTCAAATATATTATTGTTTACCTTAACATTATAGCAATACTATGTACATGTTAAAGTTAAAAAATTTCAATTAGACTAAAAGAAAACAGCATTGATTGTTTATCCCAGGGACCAGAGATATTCATTAAACAGTTAACAAAGCTCTGAAATACAATTTTTTCACTATAGTTTTATTTTGAATCCTGTACCCAAAGAGTTATAGCACAGCTGGTTACAGAATAAGGGTCTTGGAAACAGGAATCTGCTATGGTTTAGAATTTAGACAAGATTAAGTCACTTTAGATTATCTTCAGACTTTTTCAATATTCTTGATTTGCCTACTTGATCTTGCTATCACACTTTTTTTCTCATATTTTTTTTCCTGTGTGCTTATGAGAAAAATAATGAATAATAATTTTATAACAATAATAAACAATATAAGATCAACTCTGGTATACAAACTATGTTATTTCTAGTAATAATATTTATATCTTATTGAAGGTAATTAAATAATAATAAAATTTTATTATAGTTCACTTTTGAGCCTGTCCTTACATATCATTGTCTGTGCTAAATAGTCTAAATGCAATTTTTCATTGAATCCTAAAAATAATTCCATGAGAGAGATACCATTATTAAATACCATTTTATGGATAGAGAACTACAGAGTTTAATTAATTTGGCAAAGGTCAGAGAGCAGACAAATGCTAGAATCAGAAAGCAACCCAAGTCTTTGACTTTTTAAGTCTATGCTTATAAACGACGACTATGTGAACTAGAAAGAGTGCATGTTATAGATAAAGACAACAAGAATTTTTTAAAAAGCCAGCTACACAAGACAAACAGCAATAAAAAATGTACATCTGTAGTAGCAGGAGAGTACCTGGGAGTTTGGTGGATATTATAAATAAGACAATGATAAAGCCAAAGAAGAGTAGGAGTGGTAAAATGAGGGAAAATAAGATGGCAGGAGAGAGATAAAAGGGGGAAGAAAGAAGGAGAGTATGTGGAGAAGGGAAAGGGAGGAAAGAGAAGATGCACTTCTTGGCTCTCCAAATCATTCGTAATCACTGACCTTAGTGCAACTGGGTGTGCTGCCTTAGGAGTGGAATGGAGCCACCATTGTGAGTAGACTTCCCAGAGAGGCAGCGTTACCGAAGAAAACTTTTTTAAAAAAATTGTTTCATTCTTATTTATTTTTACTTATTTACCAAAGATAACTTTTTACAGTCTCTTCATTCTTTCCATAGACATGGCATTAACATAGAAAAGTGAAATGATTTCCAAAATTTTGCCTTTGGTCCTGAGAAAATATAATATAATATAATATAATATAATATAATATAATATAATATAATATAATATAATATAATATAATATAATATAATATAATATAATATAATATAATATAATATAAAATATAATACAATACAATACAATATAATATAATATAATATAATATAATATAATATAATATAATATAATATAATATAATACAATACAATACAATACAATACAATAATATTCCTGAGTAGTCAGAATGATAATTTAAAGTTTTCTGAAGTTAAATTAGTCACTTATTTCTCTCATCGCAATGTACTGCACTGGTCCAATTCAACTGGAATCTAAAGGTGGTTTGTAGTTTCCTTTTCCTTGTTATTACCCCTACACCTGATTTTAATATTTTCACATGATTTTAGAGGAACCTAATTGGATATCATCTGAGAATACGAGCTACTTAGCAAATACAAATGACTGGTCACCTTAATATTATCATTACCTGAGACTTTGGAAAATGTTTTAACAAGTCATTCTCAGACTTTGGCTCATGACTTGTAGATAATGCTATAATGTGACTTCATAATACTGATTTTATCTTTTTATTTATTAAAAAGATGTCTCTTCCCTCTCAGTGCTCCTCCATAGGAAAGCTGTGAGCAAATATTTTGAGAAAGAAGAGTTTGGAAAAGGACAGCAGGTATTTTGCGCCAGCTATTAGCTTCAACCCCCTGGCTGTGTGATGCTGGGGTTGTTATTTAAAGCCTTATGGCTTTGTTATCGCGTGTGCGTGCAAAATGGGTAAAACAGTACATTATACAAAGGTTTTGTGATGGTTTAAAACTAGAGGCAAATATGGCTGCTCAATATATTGGCTCCCTTTTCTCTTCCCTTCCTCTAGCCTCCCAAAAGGAATCAAAAGTGATGGCAAGTTCACTTGATTTGCAATGTGGAGAATTTCGCTATGGTGGGAGAGTGGAGTTGAATGATTCCTCCACCACACAGCATCATCCAGAGCACAACATGCTCGCAGGTGGCAGCTCGTCCTGATACTGAGGGGACAAGACCCTTATCTGGTCTGAGTGCGAGTTTTACAATCTGCAAATAGATGTTTAATGCATGCCTTTTCTACTTCAGAATGTTGCTGAGTACATCAAATGCAGAAATATAAGAGAAACACCTTGAAAACTCAGAAGCATTATAAAAGGTAAGAAACAATTATAAACAAATCTTCAACACTGTCACATTGCTCAGAATGCATGGCATTCTGTAAAATAATTTGAAAATATAACAGTAACTGCATATATTCATTTATCCTGAAACATTTTTGGTATTTTCCACTATGCTCTACACAATCTTGCTTATTTAACTAACATTATTTTCTTTTTCCTTTCAACATGCAACCTCTGCTCAGACCAAAGTCATTTCCACTCCAAACCCCATATTTGTAGGAAAGCTGGCTGTGCTTGATCTACCACTCCCTGTCAGGAGTGTTCTACTCTTTCCTTGACAAGGAGACACTTTCTGATCTTGTCTTTGCTGACCATACAAGACATAATTGGACTTCTTGTCATCTGAATTGCTTCAGCACTTTGAGTCCACATCATGTAATTTAACACTTCATTATATTTTAGAAGTGGAATAAAGGAAGGCACACAGACAGGAAAAAAAAAAAGATCCATTTATTTTGGTGATAGAGCAAGCTGGAAAAAGAGAGGGGGACAAAAAGTGATTTCTATTAAGTATGGCCTACCTCACCAGAAACAGGCCAATCAACAATGTGATTTTTATTTATGTTCCCTTTTCATTTCCTGAGGTCAAATATATATTCTATACCCTCGATGTTACCAACTATGGAGTAGCTATAAATCACTGGTGACATTCTGGAACCAAGTTTTTTAGGGGGTTAAAAAAGACTGACTGGAGGATTATTTTCAGTGATATCCACAAAATAAGGTCAGTATTGAGGAAAAAATAGGAAAAAGAGGGATACTTATTTCAGGTAATATTTCAAGGTATGATTGTCTAGAATGAATAGAAAAAACAACAATACATTTTTAGTGTCTGAGTTCACTTGGTTGAATTAATTTTCTAAAGATTATTTCTGTGTATATAATTAATGCTAACATTTAGTTCTTTTAAAAAAGTAAACATATCATAATTTAAACATCCTGGATATGTTTTTCACTACTGGAAAGGCAATCTAATATACAGAAAGAATGAGGAATTTGAAATACTAGCTTTTGCACTTATTAGCTATTTGACCTAGAGTAAAAAAATCGCTTTGGCTGATTTTGCTTTCCTGGCTATAAATGGGAATAATAATATGTATTTCATTATTACTAAGAACTGCAGTGGAGATTACATAGGAAACTGAGCCTACACTACCTGGTGCTTTACTAACAGATACGTGTTAGTTATTACTCTTTCCCCTTGTTGGGATTCTACATAAGTATTTTGATTCTACAGATTTCATTTAAAAAGAAACTCCTAAAATATATAAAAACTCACTAATGTAATTCATTATGTGACAGAGCTTATAGTATATAAAACATATTATTCTGATTATTGTTGTAGCAGTTTGGTATTATTTATGAATTCCAAAAATAGATATTGGATTATGTTTGTAAACTGGTCTGTTCCTGTGGGCATATTAGATTGTGTTAGATTCAGAGGTTTCATGTTTACTTGATTAAATTACGATTAAGGCTATGATTCGGCCACATCAGTAGGTCCCTTGGTGGGCAGGGACTCAGAGGGAAAATGACACAGTAGAGAAGAGAGTTGGGGGTTTTCATGCTCGAGCCCCAGGAAGTAAACATCCAGGAGAAGAACACAATGGAATAGTGATGGCTCCATAGACATGGCAGACGTCGCGGGAAGAGTCTGAAAGTCTACAACTGACCTTGTGGAGAGAGCAGAGTAGATGAACCCAGAGAAGAACAAGCCAGAGCCCTGGGAGAGAGATGATAGTTTTCCCAGCCTCAGCTGAGAGTGGAAGAAGCTGGGACCATGGAGCCTTAAGAGGAAAAGGAAGCCTGAACCCTTGCAGACACTGGCGGCCATCTTGCTCCAAAATGTGGCAACACTGTGGTGAGGGGAATAACTTATGCTTAAGGTCTGATAACTGTAAGTTTCTACCCCAAATAAATACCCTTTATAAAAGCCAAAAGATTTCTGGTACTTTGCATCAGCACCCCTTTGGCTAATACAATTCCCTTTGGCTAATACAATTATCAAACACTGACGTTTTAAAACAATGAAACAATTTGTGGCCTGTACACAGTGTAACAGAGACAGCACACAATGATTAAAGAAATACTCTATAAAAGAATAGAGTAAGCTCTATAGTTGGCCTTTTATGACACCAGGGGGTAGGGGATTGGGACACTAACTTAAATAGCCTCGCAAGGGTGAAGTCTAACTCCTCACTTGGACTTCGCTGGCATGGGGGTGCGTGGGGGTCACAGGTTTTGTTTTTTGTTTTTCCTCCTGAGGTGTTTGGCTGCTGTAGGGCAGTTATTCTATGTAAGTTTTCTGCTTTGTTAGTCTGTCTTTTTCTTTGTCCATTAACAAGAGAGAGTAGGCTTTTGTTGGGATGTCTTGGACTCCACCTTTTGTATTTCAGGGTTACTAGGTTTTCAATTCCATGCCTAATATATATGTGACAAAAGAAAATCCAGGAACTTAACCATTGTATTGTTTATCTGGTCCTGAGGTACCAGATGATCTGCCTTCTTCTTCCTACTTTTCAGAAACGTCTTATGTTTGTCTTACACATAATGTTCAGGGTTTTAAGTTGTACTTCAAGATATGTTTATTCCATCTTCCCAGAAGCAAGAGTCCAGACAGACATGTTTAAACAAGGGACATTTAGTTCCTTTCATTGAATATCTTATATTTATTTATTTAGGAATACAGAATGTATACATTTTCAGAATCAGTAAAGCCCACTGGAATCACGCAATATATGGTCACTTGCATCTGCTAATGCTTCACCATAGACACATCCTCTCTCGCTGCATATAGCAGAGCTCATCCATCTTCAGTGTTCTATAGGATTTTACTGTATGAATTTATCATAAATCCTTTACCCATTCTAGTGTTGAAGAAGATTTGAGTTGCTTCTAGTTTTTGACTATTATGGAATAATGCTGCTTTGTAAATATTATCACATTTCTTCTTAGTGAATATTTGTATTTATTTTTAATAGGTACACCTAGGATTGGGATTTTGGGGTCATAGGGTATGAGTATGTTAAGCTTTAATAGATACTACCAAATACCCACCAAACTGGTTTATTAGTTTATAGTACAACTAGAATTATCTCAGGGATCTACTTGTTCCCCATTTTTTGGCTAACACTTGGTACTGTCCATCTTTTTAATTTTAGCCATTCTGTTAGGTATCTCATTGTCATTAATTTTGCACTCCTCTGATGACTAAAGGAATTGATCATCTTTTAATATGCCATAAAGAAAACAAAAACCCAAACAACAAAAGGCAAATGCAAACAAACAAGAATAACCAAAAAAACCTATGTGTAAGTGATATATATATATATACACTGATGTCAATGATCCAGGAAAGCAATTGAAACTGAACTTGAAAAGTAAGACACAGATAGGAAGGAAAGATGTCTCTCTCTTTCCTTCTTAGATAAGGACAGAACAGAATCTAGCCATGCTTGAGTGTAGTAAAGTAGAACTCCCCTCTGTCAGACAGAGGAAGGTTAAGAACAAAGCAAGGAACCAAAATAAAAAGCAAGCTATTGTGCGTCTCCCCAGGTCAACTGATAAAGCCTGAAATCATTTCTTACCGTAATTTGTTCAAACATTCTCTTTTCTATTCTTATGCTTGTTTGTTTCCACTACAAGCAATGCTTCAATTAGCATCCTCATGCTTTTCATTTATAGACCAATGGTTTGGGGTATATATGTTTTGGTTTTAAGATATTTGCTGGATTGTTTCGTAAAAAGCCTGAAATACTAGCTTGCAGCTGGCGTCACTCTACTCCTCAGAGATCAAAACTTGCACATCACATTCTTTGACCCAGCTGAAGTTGGTGACCCAATTCTGTATCACTTTAGTAGCAATATAGGAGTAGTCACCGCTCCACTTCTCTACCAGGAATTTTTCACTTTTCTCAAAGTGTCTTATTTCTTAGTGATTAAAAATTGTGTATGCTAAAAGATATCATACCAAAAACAAAGTTATACAAAATGAGAGGTATGAAAGACATTTATAAAGCAAAATACCAGAGGTTAATATTTATAATAAGCAATAAATGTTTGGAAGAAGACATGGAAAATGGACAAATGTAAAATATAAAAATGAACAAAGAATTATGAAAGGTAATTCACAGAAAAGAACATCTAATTAATCAATGTTATGAAAAATGTTCAAATTTTTTAGGTTAGGGAAATGCAGATTTCTAGCACATTTAAGATTATTAACTTTGATCAGTTATTTTATGTTTATACTTTTCTTCATTCATTATGGGGTCACCTTCCATTTTTTCTCCTTATTATAATTGAATTATTTTCAAAGATTTCTTGTTAAATTATTCAAATGCACAATAAAGTTTAAAGAACTTTACAGCAAATACCCATATACCCACAATCTAGCTTCTAACATTAACATTTTAATCCACTTACTTTATCACATATCTACCTATTAATCAGAATTTTGTTTTATGATGAAAGGTAATTCTCCCAAACTAGCATTGTCCTAATGGTCCCATTCATTCATTTCGATGGCTCTGTTAGCCTATATAAAGTTCTTGTTCTTCTAAGATTTGTTTCTAAGTTACTTTCTTTCATTAGTTTGACTATCTCTTCTTGTGCCAGTTAGATACTAATTTGATAATCATATATTTTAGCTAACCCCAGAGTTATTTTCTCCTTCATAGTGTGCTTCTTGAGAACTGAATTAGATATTATCAATTTTCAAATCTTCCAAATAAAGTTTATAATCTTTTAGGATAATTTTAAAAGGTTAATATAATCCTGTTCAAATTTTATTGGACATACTTTAAACCCAGAAACAATTTGGAGTCTTAATTTTTCCTTTTACTTCTCTTTATTTCTTCTTCCTTTATTCCCCATTTTCTCCTCTTATCTTCCTCCTCTTCCTCCTCCTCATTCTTCTATTTATCTATTTATCTATTTATCTATTTATTTACTCCCACTTCTCCCTTTCCTTCCACCAGCCTGGCTGCCCTCTTGCCTCCCTTTTTTCTTCCCTCTGTCCCTCCCTTCCTTTTCTTTCTTATCCAATACTTCTTACCAAAAAATTGTTATGCTTCTTTGTTTATTCAAGCTTCAATTTATACCCATTGGCAAAAGGTTGTAGCTTTTTAGTATAAGCACGCTAAATATTTAAATATTGCACTAAGTATTTTACATTTCATATTGATGGTAAATGGAATAATTTCTTCCTATGATGTCCTCTGAGTATTTTGAGAACATAATGATTGTTTTTATCTTTATCATTTACCCATTTGCATTCCTGAATTATCATTTCTAACAGTTTTCAATTAATTGTCTTAGGTCCCACAATATATATATATAGTATATAATATAAGCAACTATGTTTTATAAAAGCAGTATTGTCTATATTTCCATTTTAATCATGCTGAATTTATTTGCTTTGTAATTTATAACAGAAGATAGAAATTTCAGAGCACTATTAAATAATAATGGTTATATTAGTTACATTTGATTAACTAGTTCCAAATTTTAAAGGGACTCTCTAATGTTAAGTCATGATGACTTTTCATTTAAGATAAACAGTCCCTAATGAGGCATCTTTTTATTCTTAGTTTTTGGAAAAAATAATTTTATAGGAGTGGGTGTGAATATCTTTACCCATTATTTTGGACATTTGTCACAATAATTCTCAGTGGGTTATGAATAGATTGATGGATGGATGAATAGATGGAAGGATAGAGATAGACGATTAGTAAATAGGCCAACAGATGGGCATCACTCAGACAAGTATTTGGGAGTGATTTAGAATGCTCTACGTTTGAATTCCACTTCCAGCAAGTGGTGTGGCTTTGGGAAATTCACACTTATGTCTAAATTTCTTCATCTACACCAGTGAGATGACAATGCTCCTTTATATGGTGGTTTTGATGAAAGAGCAGGTAATGCATGCTAACCTAGCAATGGCTCATCATTCAACGTGCTTGCAGAGTTACTGGACATAATTTTGTGATACATTTCTAGATGTCCTCTGAGGTGAATTGTTCTTTCAATAATTTGTTGATTTTGATTCGGTAGTAATTACTTTTCCATTTTCACAGTTATTTATTAACCAGAAGAGGCTGTTGTTTCATAGACTTCTCTTCCCATGCTTCCGTGACTCTGTCCATCTTTTGCTGACATCTGTTTTTGTTTGCTTGCTTGTTTTCCTAAAGCTTAGGGGCAGTTAATATCCAATAGAACTTAGCTATTAAAAGAGAGATAATCCACTTACCTAACTCTCTTCTAAGTAAAAATAATTTTTAAGAGGAGTTATTTAATAATATTTTCATTAATATGACAGATATCTATAAATTGTAGCTTTCTATGTTTTCTTGGATCAATTTTTCATAATTATCTTTTTACCACAAAACATCTCTTTGTTAGTATTTTCAAATCATTTTTATTGGCCATACAAATTATCTTCTCTCTATTTTACCTATCTCTTTATTTGTGTTCTCAGTATTTGTATTATAAATATGCATTTTCTCTGTTCTTGATGGATTTGTCAAGTGTTTATGATTTTATTTAAGGAAGTACAACAAATTCTAATTGTTATTTCATTTTTCTAGTTTAATAATTATTGTTTGGATATTTATTATTTTCTTAATCTATCTTTCCCCCCCCCTTTTTTTTTGTTTTCTAAGGGGGATTGGTGGTATTCTCATTTAGTTTGTGGAACTGAATACTTATTTCAACTTTTTCTTTAATAATACAAACATTTAGAATAATGAGTAACATGATGGCAAACATCAGGATGTGTGTTCATCTGAACTCTTCTATTTTTCTATTTTCAAAAGTATTTTCTTATTTCCTCTGGACCTAAAAGCTATTTACTGAAACAGCTGTTAAAAGTTATTTTCCAGGTGCTATGGACATTTGTTACTTACTATTCACAATGAAGTGGGATCAGAAGTTGTACCCTGCAAAATTTTTAATCTGGGATATATTTTAAGGTATATTGGTCCATTATATGATTAATTTTTTCATGAAAATTTGATATTTGTTCTCCAAAGTATAAAAATGTATGAATCTGAGCTTATTATTACATTATTCAAATCTTCTGTGTTCTTATATCTTACTGTTTGTTTGTTAGAGTATGAGGGAGTTTTATATTAACATTGCATTTATGACAATTTCATGTTTTATGTGTTGTATATTTAGGTGCTATTAGTTATCTTGTCTGCCCTTTCTGACTTCCTTCTGGGAGGTTCCCTTTTCCATTCCATGTGATTCTGGTGACCTTGTTAATCAGTGATCTTCCTCACCTACCACTCACCCTAGCCAGTCAATAAAGGTACCCCATATCTAGAGATGCCATTAAATTTGGTTACCAGCCAGCACAGCATATGCATGGATCTTTCAGGACAGGCCATCACCCAATGAGAACTGACACCAGCCATTAACACTGGTAAAGCCTGACGGATGGCCACCAGTTGGATTTTAGCCCTGCACTTTCCCATAGTCCAGGGGAGGCTTTGTTCAATGCAGGGCCACCCAATGTCATATTAGGAAATTGTTCTAAATGCTTTATCTCTTCATGAGATAATGAGATTGAGGCCTATAAGAGGGGAACTACCTGGGACCATCCTTCTTGTGACATAGAGAAGGCCAGCCAGAATGAAATAAGATAGAGAGATTCTGAGAAGAAAAAGAAGAGAGAAAGCACACAAGAGATAAAGATTGAAGGACAGAGTGACAATGAAAGAACTAGACTTCTTGTGGTGATATCATTTGAACACCTAGATCCATCTATGTCTGATGCATGGCCTCCCTGAATTTCTTAGTTATCTGAGTTGATAAATTTTCTGCTAGGTATATTTCCTTGAAGTTTCATTTCTTTTACTGAAATTCAGATCTTTGACTAAATTAATTTAATTCTGTTAGATATTTCAGATATACAGAGATCACACAATATAATTAAAGGCTCATGAATCCATCACCTATGTAAAACAAATGTATATATTAATATTTTGCCATATTTAATGCATAATAATTACAGATATAGCTGTCTTTGAGTATCTTCCCTATTTTATTCCTTTCCTTTCCTGGTTACCCCTACTCTAAAGATGGCATGCATCAATCTAATACTTGTTTTATAGTTTATATGTATCAATCCATATGCTATAAATAGCATTATTTGTTTTTAAAGTTTACGTTATTGGTATCATACTGAAATCTTAATTCAGCAACTTTTCTTTCACAATCATGGTTCTCAAATTACACAAGTCATAGCATTTTGATATAGTTCATTCATTCTAAGTACTTTGCAGTATTTCTTTTTATGAATATAACGTGATATATTTTCCCAATTGATGTGTTTTAGACTTTTTTCCAGTTTTTTATTATATGCAGTGTTGCCACAAAATTTTTTGCATACTTGTGAGAGCTTAATATAAGTAGTTGAGGGGGAATTGTTCAGCTGTGTGCTATGTTCATTTTCAGTTGTTTGCTATGTTGGCAAATTGGTCTATGAAATAGTCACACTAGTTCTGAATCCTACTGTATCTGAAATTTCCAGTTCCCCCACATCCTTCTAAAAAGTTTTAATACCAGATTTTGTAAATTTTTGTCAATGTGATGGTCATGAAATGGAAAGTCTGCTGTTTTAGTGTGTATCTTTCAGTTCCTGTTTACTAGAGATTTTGAACATCATTTATGAGTTTATTCAGATTAGCTCCTTATATTGCTTAATCATTTCCTTTGCTATTTTTATATTTAGGTTATTTAACTTTTTGTTTATATGAATTTTAAAAGATTTCAAGAAATGAAACAGTTTTATAACATGTGTTTTAAATATCGCATTTATATTATACGGCTTTTCTTTGTTGTTTTGTTACCCAGGGCTTTCCTCTCCTAGCATCTACAACAAGTATCACACTCAATGGGTTAGTTTAAAGAATTGGAATTTTTTGGCTCACAGTTTCAGAGGCTAGAAGGTTTGCTTCACCCTCGGTCAGTACTTCTGACTAGCTGGCAATCTTTGGGGTTCCTTAGCTTTTGGTCACATGGAAATGCCCGGGGAGATGTCATCTTCGCTCTGCTCGGCTTCTGTTAACTTCCGCCTCCTGGCTGCTGCTGGTGGCTTCTCTTTCCATCTGACTTCTGCTATGCTCCAGTAACCTGGGCTAAAGCCCAACCTGATTTAGTGGGCTACATCTTAACTGAAGTAACATCTTAAAAAGATCTTATTTACATATCATACCCAACAAAATGCAGATGAAGATCAAGGACGTGTTATAATTGGGGTACATAATTCAATACACATCACCTGCTTACGTTGTTTTATGATGTAGAGAATTTTATTTACTATTATTATTGTGGCATTGTTATTGTGTTGTGTTGTGATTTTATTGAGTTACTTTAAAAAGTAAAAAAAAAATCTCTTGTTTTTCTTAGATGCTTTTATGTTAACTGATCTAAAATTAAGTTTGTAATAGTATGAAGAAAAGATAGAGCTATTAAATATGGAAACAGGAATGGGAGACAGGAAATAGTACAGGAGCAGTTGAACCTGAACGTTCAGGAGAAAATGTAAGGAAGATCCATCTTGACCAAAGCAAGTGTAGACTTCTAAGTTTTTTTTTTTAAAAGAAAGATCGCTACAGTATTAGAAGGTTGTCTCCTCTACAATACTAACTTTAACTTTGGCCATTCTTTTCACTTTTATCTAGAATAATTTTTCATGAAAGTTTGAGATAGTTTTAGCTTTATTGACTTTTTGTTTTTTAACTTTTTCCCAATTTCATAATTTCTATTTTATATTTCCCTCCACTTATTTTTACATTTATTCTGTTCTCTATATAGCTTTTTTTTTTTTTAATGCTGGGTTCACTGATATTTGGTCTTTATTGTTTGCTGATACATATATTTAATATACTGTAACTTTCCCTATAATTACACCTTTATTTTTATCTTACATATTTTTATAGGAAATGTTTAATTTGTTATTCAGTTATAAATATTTTAATTTCTGTTATAACTTTTTATTTTATCAATTTTTTTCATATTTCTGAACATGTAGTTTTTCCTACCTTTTCTCTACTCTCCTTTTTCTTCATTATTTTGGGTGGGAACTGGTTTTATAGTTCTTATTTCTAATTTTATTGCTTTGTGTTCAGAAAACATGATATGGTCTTTATGCTATATAGATTCTTTTTGTCCTCGAACAAGATAATTTTTGTAAATGCTTCCTGAATACTTGAGTGAAGATACATTATTCTTTAATAGATGGTTGTAAGTTTCTACAAATAATTTAAGTTTCAGTTTGTTAATTTTTAAATCTTTAAAATCATCATTATTATTACTATTTACTATTATTATTCTTATTACCATCATCATCATCTGGTTTACTTATTTTATCAGTTTCTGGTAAGGGTGTGTTAAAAAATTTGTCTTGGGTTTTGATATTTTGAAACACAGAGTAATCCACCAGCTAATACTTTATGTATTTAGATGTCATCTTCTTAGATGCTTTCAGGTACATTATTATGGTACCTGAAAAATTGTTTCTATTTAATGATGTGATATCTCTAATAACTATTTTATCTTAAAACATATTTGACCTGGTAAGAGCAATTCTTTACTAGCTTTCTATTGGTTGTAGGGTTTAGCATTTTTCCCTTTTCTTAAACCTTTTTGTGTTGTAATATCTTAGAAGTGTCTACTGAAAATTGCGTGTGGAAGTTTGTAAATACATAAGTAGTTTTAAAAACCATTTATATTTATACTTACTATAATGGTACAGATATAGTCTTATTTCTAAAATATATTTTTCCTATTATGGTATCATTTGTATCGTTTGTTCCTATTTTGTTTTCTCTCATTTTCCTCTTCAAAGTGAATTGACTAATAATGAATTGACTAGTACTCTCCCTGTAATACTCATTTACTAATTTTGAAATAAAATTATATTTCCAATTTTAGTAGGTATTTATATTTTAACATATATATTTATTTAACAAATTTTAAATTGAACAAACTATGTTCTTCTTATGAAATGATTGTAATTATTCAACTTTTACTAATTCTTACTTAAATACGCATTAACATTTAATCTAAATTGGTAGAATTCTGTATATATGTGTATACATATGTAAATGTCCAGGCATATTTTAGTTCAATGTCTAGTTACTATTCTTTTATACATCACTGGTTTTTGTATCCTGTTTCTTTTCTATTTAGGTTCCATGATCTTACTCAACTATATCTTAGAGTAAGGGTCTGTAAATAGTAATTTTTCCATTCTTTTTCTAAAAATCTTTTTTTTTCTTGGTTGGTCTAAAATGATAATTTAGCTAGGTATGAGATACTAAGCTGAGTGGTATTCACTTTTTTTTCTAAAAAATGATTTCACTGGTTTTGTTCTTCTCTGTTGCTGTATGATGTCTGCTATAATTTTATTGTTGTAAGTAATGTGCCTTTATTCTCTAGTTACTTTTAACCTTTTTTCTCTCTCTTTAACAACAGCTTGTATAGGAGTGGATTTATTTTTGCTTGTCTTGCTGTGGGAGTTGGTGGCTTATTTCAAGCCACAGATTCAAATCTTCCCTCAATTCTGGAATTTTAAAGGTGATTACCTATTCCACTATTTTTCCTTTCCACTTCTTTTTATTTTTACACATGGAACTTCTATTAAACAATGCTGGAACTTCTCTTTTTATACATCTGAAATGAGTTATTTGCCACATTCTCTGTAATTAACCCAGATCTAAATTCAAATTCACCGATTCTCAACTCAGAAGTTAAATTCTAAGAAAGTAATGATTGCCATGTCTTAAATGCTTTTTATCCCAATGAACGTCTAATGAAAAGAATATTTGCCTCTTCTACGATTTCAGAGAATAATTTTGAATGTAAGAATCCTGACACAAAGAGAATGATAGGTCTAGAAATGATCTATTTTAAAAACTTGCAAATACACTTTAGACAATAACAATGAAAGAGAATGTCTTGAGACAGAAAAGAGGTTGGCTTATTGGAGAAAATGAAAGAAAATCACTAAGATTGGAGCATAGTAATTGATAAGGAGAGAAACACACAAGAACAGGGAGGAGGCCAGGACAAGACCATGGAAAATTTTAGATTTAATTCTAGCCATTTACAAATTTTAATGAAGTAGTGATATAATAAACTTTGGATTTGACATAGAACACTCAAGTTGTTGTAAGGAGAGTGGATTAGAAGTCAGCAAAGAGGAAGAGGACGTGAGAGCAGTAAGGCATATACCAGGCACGAAGCTTAACAGAAAATAAGGCCTTGGACCAATATGCAAAGGATGGATTTCAAAATCACATGGTAGGAGTGAGAGAGGTCTGGTGCAGGGTAGAGTATTTCAGGAAGAGGAAATAAAATATTCAAATTATGAGGGAAATTCCAAGAAGATTTTAGCAAAGCTATTTGCTTCATACCACAAAGAAGTTTTTTTAAAATTTCTAATGGCAATCTGAATTTCAACATTACAAATGCTCTAACATAAAACAAATTCCTTTATTTTGACTCACACACTACTCCTTATATCTGCAGATAATTTCCTGTTATTTATGTTTTCCCTATGTCCAGCTTACTAAGAAAATTTCTTGTCATGGTATCGGTGTCCATGTAAGGCCATCAGTACAAATACAGGAGAAGGAACCATTTTAAATAGAAAATTTATTTATAGCTAGAGTAAAAACTACATCTTCATCATTTTACACTTAAAATCATACTATTACAGAATACTGCAACCTGTATTTTCTTTCCACAGAAAAAAGGAATCATTTATATTTCTCTAAACTCATATTCACCATTTCAAATGAAAATTTTTAAATGTTTGAAATTTTGAGGGAATGGCATGTTTTTAATTTTTGAGGTCAGATATTGAAAGTTTGGGCAAAAATTAATAATAGATATGTTCTGAAGTTAATTTCAGGAGCACTAAAACCTTTCTCAGTGACTCAAACTGTGGCCCAGGGACATCAATTTATTCTCCAAGAATTAAGAAATCTTTGTTGACTGCAGTTTTGCATGAAGCCCCTCAAAGTAAAAACCTGTATGTACCATGAATATCATCTATAGGTTACTTATCTGTAACATGATTTTTAGTGTAAACAAACCTGTAGGTCCAGTTTTTCCTTTTGGCCATTTAATATTTTATCTTGTAATAGTTGCTGTGCGTGGGACATGGGGTTTGTGGAATTTTTAAAAACTATTAAAAATTATGAGTCAAGGTCTAAAATCCTACAGAAAAACTGAATAAAAAATTATATGTTGTTATCAAAAGTAGCATCCCGAAAACCTATTATTTTAGTTATGGGCCTATAAAAAGGGAAATAACATTTTAATAGTCTGTGGTTAAAATCCATTTCATTTTTTAAACTATAGTTTAGTTCTAATATTTTTCAACTGGCAATGGTGTATATACAATATTAAAGAGAAATGTTAACTTAGATAAATCCAAAAGACAGTAAACGCAAATTTTTTTAGTTTGTTAAGAATGGTGTGTTTATACTGTTACTTAAATAATATGAGTGTTTGCCTATTCTGAGAATATGCAAGATGGCAAATGAAATAAGGACATGATACTAACAAGCTTGTGACCAGAATATGGGGACTGTCAGCTTCTATGAGAAGGGAGTGAGCTGCCTCAAATCTAAGTTGTCTATAAAGGCAATTGGCCTCTCTATACATGAGCTGGGGTCTCTCTTCCATTTCAGGGAGAATTCGTTTGTTTGGTAACACCTTCCCTGAGTTATGAAGGTAATTGGTTTGACAAGAAGTGCTTTCTAAAACTTCCAGACTAGAATGATAAAGCACTTGATTATGTCAATAAAACAGTTAAGCACAGAAGATGATCACTACAAAACCTGAAAAGCAAACGTTATTAATGTAACGGCAACACAGATCACGAAGGGCCGGGGCACGTTCAACCTGAGCCACCAGCTGTTGTCCATACTAGCTTTGCTAGATGTTCTTTCTTTATTTTCAGGATAGGCCCAAGTGACTCAGACAATTCGGTGAAGAATCATGGGAGTAAAAAGGAAGGGATTAAAAGATGCTTGGATACCTTATTTATTTATCCAGTGATCTGTCCCCCAAACCACACTTTCTCCTGCACTCTCAAATGAGGCTTCGGGGAACAGAATACCCATGTCTATTCCAATACATTTGCTTTCAGGTAAAAGCAGACTGGGGGGAACTTTATAAGGCAAGGTGGGGAAAAAGCTAGCTAAACATTTTCAGATCTGAAAAAGATCTAATTTAGCCCGAATTCCGAGAAAAGGTTCATCCCAGTTATTATCGAAATATGATTTATTCTGCTTCCATATGTTCAAAGTTATTCTGAAATTTCTGAATAATTTTAGTTATTTGTAAAGAGCTCTGATCTCTTTGAAATTAAGAATCTGTGGAAAAGTGAGTAAAAGAAAACTTGATGCCCCAAAGAGCATAAAATGACAGATACTCTGCAAATTCTATATCAAATTATTTCATTTAAATTGCCATTTTCAAGCAGAAAACAAGGTGTGTTTTTATCATTAATGTCATGTCTATTGACTACTAAAATAAGCAAGAAAATATTTGAGAATACTTAAATGGTCTACCAAATCAGTATCCACAGAAATATGAAATGCTTTTTTTATTTTAGTAGTACAAATATAAAACATTAATCAAAATATTTTCTAGAAAAAATGAAGTATGATGACTTTATGGTTATATTTATTTTTAAAATTTGCCTTTAATATTCTTTTTTACATTATACCCCTTAAATTTCTAAAACGTGAATACAGAACCCAGCCATATGATTATTTAGGCAGAGTGGCCAACTCCATAATTAAAGGTTCTCAATGTTTTTCCTATCCAAATCAAACAAATTTCATACCTAAAACCTAATGCCTTAAGTTGATCATCTTCCATTAGGGCATCATCCCTTATGAAAATGTGAATTTGTGTAGAAGGAGAGCCACCATCCTGACTATGGGTGAACTTCAGTTAACGGTCAGAAGTAGCAAAGTAGAGAAAAGGTGGTGAAAATTAGACAAATCTTTCCAAGTCACCATTAACTGTCATGTTAATTAATTAATAATCTCAGGCACATTTTCCCACAGAATCAAAATGTTAGTCATACCTTCTCCAACTCATATGGAGACACCTCAAGTGTTGTGAACTTAAATACTCTTTTGTAAGTATGGCATATAATGCCATTTTTGGTAACATATAGAATTGCAAACCTCCTTGTATTCATTTCTTTCCTAAGCCACCTACCTTTTAACATGCTGTAATGATTCAAAACACTTTGTATTTGCTGTATTTTTCTTACTATAACGTGCTCATTTTAGCCAAATCAAAAAAGAAAGCTCAACCTAATTGGTCTAAGCAATTACTACCAGGTTGAGTACATTTTCCAATCATCCTGTCATTTATTTACATTGACAGTTTGATCAGCCACAGAATGACTCCAGAGGCAGACAAGTATGGGAAGAAGTCCCTCTGAAATCCTGGCCATGAGAAATTCTCTGCTGTGGATCATTTCCATTGTTTCAAATAAGATAAGTTCTTTAAGAACACTTTCCCCAAAAGTAATGCAACATTGATACAATTTCTATTATTTATTGCTTTTAAAACTCAAAAGTAATGAAGTGTCTTAATATGTTTAATTGCAAATTTCTTCTCCAGAATAGATTCATAAGAAGAAAAAAATATCTCCCAGATGAATGTTCTCTTCACATCTATGCAACAGAGTTTTAAAGAACAGTACAAAATTCAAATGCATCTATTAAATAATATATATATATATATATATTCCCCCCCCCGTTAAGATTCTTCTCACTGATCAGTTTTCAAAGTTAATTGTTTCCCCATGAATTGGCAATTACATTTCTCTACACAACTATCCCCCATTGAGAAAAATTCTAGGAACTTCAGGACAAATTCTGAATTGGCAGCTCAAAGATTTTCAGGTTTTCTTTTAATAATTGAATTATTTGGACATTTCTCTACTTAGCTTGTCTTGGATGAAAGGGCAAACAAGTTTCTTCATGGCCCTTTTACAATAATGTTTGACTACAGAGGCCTACAAGTAGCCTTTTTAAAAAAATCTAAAAATCTCTGCAGAATTTAGCTGCAGGAGCACTGAAACACTGATTCTTTCCTTATAAACGTCATTTCTTTGTAATGAATTTTCTGTTTTGTTATTTCTTAGCAATTAATTGTAGGCTAAGACCACTTTTCCTAAGGTGCTATTGTTTTAGATTACATAATTAGGAATATTTTAGTTTCATGATTCGTACAAGCAAAGATAGGTATTTTATAGCTAATTCTTTGCTTTGTTGATTTTTTTTCAGAGAAATTCATAGATCAAATAATAAACTTAGGGCCTCTTTAAATATGTGCTAACTTACTAAATTATCAAATACTGTCAAAATCCAGTCTTTTCTTAAATTGCCAGTGTTCCTAAAACAGGGTTACAGCAAACCTACTGATGATCTCTTTTCTTTATTAGAGATTATGTCTCTCCTTCACTCCTAAACTGCAATTGTGACTATATTTTATGCACCAGTCAGTTTTCACATCATTTCTCTGTATTTTCTGTATTTTGGTCATAATTTGGGAGGCTGTCTGTGAGAGAAAAATGTGTGGTGATAATTGAAAATAAATAGAAATTACAAAACTAGAAAATGCAATAATATTTGAGGAAGATATAAACAAAAGAGTTACAACATACTAATATTTAATTACCATGCTAGGAAAATAGCACACCTCTTTTTGTATAAGGTACTAAAAGTTCAATTTCCTATCATAACATGGTATTGTTTCAATATCATGATGAAGAATGGTCACATGAGGAAGTACCTGCCCAAACACTAATGGGACTGCACACATTTCCACATCTGTGGCCAAGGGAAATAATTTATTGTGCATAGGAAGACTTTCTGATATCAATAACATTGCTGTTTATAAGTAAATGAAAATCAATTTGAAGTTATATAAATATTTTTTAATTTCATGAATCTTGCATTTTGGTACCTATCTGTGTTTTACCACTTTTAAATAATACAGATGAAACTGATATCACTAATAATTACCTCTGAATAGCAATAGTAATAAAATCTTGAGTAATGAATTATAAATGAATTATGAACATTAAAGCTGGTGTCTTAAAATTTACAGAATTCTCTAAGGTCGTTGTTAGGATTCTTAAAATATCCCTCAAGAGAAGGCAGTGAACCCTCACCTTGCCTAGCAGAGGACGTTACAAAGATGGTGCTCTGTGGAGGTCCAGAGCATGGTGATGTAGCAACTGTCACTCCTTTCTCCAGCAATGCTCTTCTCACCCAATATAATATGCAGGTTGTTGTAGAATGTTAGATTTGGCTCCAATTTCCCTGTAGGTCAACATTGATCTGGCCCTATTTTATGTCATGTCATCAAACTTATTGATAGTGGGTTCTGGAGCAGTGGAAAACACTCAACTGTGTGCCATAAAACTTGTTCTAGTGTTAGGTTTTTCAGGTTGATATGTGACCTACTTAGAGGAAAAAAAAAAGGTTCACATAACCTTGGTTTTAACAGGTTTAAAAATGTATTAAACATTCTGTCTACATCTAGCATCACCTACCTTGTCTCATCCCATATTCCAACCTACCCTTCATAGTCCAATTCCATAAGTCTTCTCATTGTATTTAGTTCATATCAATGAGACATATAATATTTGTCCTTCTGTGTCTGGCTTATGTCACTCAACCTAATATCCTCAAGATTCCTCCATGCTGTCATGTACTTTCCCAAGTGATTTCTTCCTGCAGCTGAATAATATTCCATCGTATGAATATACCACATCTTGTTTATTCATTCACTGGTTGACAGACACTTAGATTGTTCCCATCTTTCAGCAAGTACGAATAATGCCACTGTATACATCAGTGTGAAAATAACTGTTCATGCCCTAGCTCTCTGTTCTTCTCCCTAGTAGAGAGATTGCTAGGTCATATGGCAGTTCTATATTTTGTTTCCTGAGAAACCATCAAATTGTCTTCCACAGAGGCTGCATCATTTTACACTCCCTCCAACAGTAAAGGAGTGATCATATTTTCAACATCCTCTCCAGTACCTGTAGTTTTCTGTTGTTTAATTATGGTCATTCTGTATGGTATGGTATGAGATGATATCTCATTTTAGTTTTGACCTGCATTTTCCTAGCAGCTAGTGATTTTGAACATCTTTTCATGTGTCTTTTGTTTAATAAGGTCAAATATAAATATGTGGTAATGGTAGGATATAATGGTAACACATTATAGTGAATGTAACAAACACTGTTGATTTATGGATGCAACTGTGGCTGAAATGAGTACTAGGGAGAATGATGTTAGTTGGACTATAGCTTGAGGATAATATAGGGAATGTATAAAAACGATTTTGGCAGTAGGTGAGGATTCTGGTTAATGATATAAATTCAGGAATGTCCTACCACAAGGTGCTGGGGATGTGGTAACACATGGAAAAATATAACTAATATAATTTTTAAAGGATAGTTAGCAACAACATTGCAACGTTTTTGTAGCAAAAGCTAAGTGGCCACTATATTAATTCTAAAATTTAAAAAAATGATTATGGGGTTTGGTTTTATGAGAAATGAATATGATAAAGCATTTTTTTCTCTTCATTTTTGTCATGAATAAGGAGACCTTTATGTCATTTAACTATGTGTTAATCTGTGTATCTTTCTGAACACCATGGAACAATTGAGTTAGTAGTTGGAATTAGAGGAGATAAAAGTGCCTAGACAGAACTTTTTAGGAATAACATGTCCATAACTTGTTGAGCTGCCTTTTTCTGTTATTTTATTTTTTGAATTTGAAATAAAGTTATTTAAAAAAAGGATATTTATATCCAAGGTAGTTTTGACATGCAATTGATGTAAAATATCTGAAGTCTCTTAAATTCCTATATCTACCATGAACCATTACTTAGATAATTGCGAGAACAGGGATGATTTTCTGTTATCCAATAGATTATAAAATTTTAAGTCATGGAGTTATTGGTTATTTATCTTCGTTTTATCAAAGAGTAAAGTAGTCATTATACATATTTAAAATATTTTCCCAGTCAATGATGGAATGAATGAATGATTACTAAAAAATTAGGATTTTCAGGAGGATATGCTACATATATTCAACTTCATGCAAAAAGGTATAGTTGGCTTTGTGCTCATTCCTTAGGAAAGCTATGTGGCAATAAATAAAACAGACATTACCCACCAGATATTTCCTGTCCAAAGTTTTGTTTTTTGAGAGGCCAGAGGGATGAGGTGTGAAAGATACTCCAGAGCTGAAGAAAAGGAAAAGAACAAATCCAGGGTAATGACAAGAGTCTGGAAAGTTGGGGATTATAGGTTCTGAGGAATAGGTTTCCCAAGCTTGGCCAGGAATCCCCTAGAAAGGTTGTGCACCAGTGCAGCAGAAAGCCATGTGAGCTGAAAGTACAATCTCAAATGAGTAATCGTAACCTGTGTGGATGGATGGTTGAAGACCTCCCCTACCTATTCACATTATAAAGCAAGAAGCACAAAACCAGGGGACTTTGTAAGTTCTACAAACTGTGGCTCAACTTTGCTGCTTCTGGTGGGAAACCACAAGAATCAATGAGGTTAAAATTTTTGTTACACAAGTAGTATTGGAGGAGGCTTCAGATTCAGAAATTAAGTTTAGATGCAAAATGTTGGAGTAGGAAGTTTGACTGATTGCTCCCAACAGCAGAAAATGATCGAGTTGGAAAAAAAGAGAGTGGAATTAAGTAGGTGTAAGCCTAGAACCAAACTGACATTTAGGACAACCATGAGAATGCTGGACAAGGGAGAAGCTGCCAAGAGTTCAGCTTTTGTAAGCAAAGGTGAGCTCCAATCAGTGACTAGCTCCCATTCCTCAGCAGCGGCAGTTGCAGAAGGGAGAAAAACAGCCAGATTCCAGGAGAAGCCAACTGGAACCAGGTGGGTGAGGAAAACTTTTTAAAAAACTGGGGTGGAAGAGGAAGTTGGTCTGAGGGAACCTTGAGGGACAAACACAGGTGCTGGCCTTGGTTTTGGCCTTCTGAGCAGCAGCAGTTTCCAATCTCCCGCCAGTACCAATGGGACCTAAAGAGTAGGTGGTCCTTTGCTTACTGGTTTTCTTTCTTGTGTGTGTGGGGTGGGGGAGGGCTCTGGTGGATTCCTGAAGGGCCAGTGTGGATGCAGACCTCAAGTTTGATCCTCTTGGCAGTAAGGTTTCTGGCCTCCCACCAGCTTTGGTTGGTTGGTTTTCTTTTCCTTTATTCTTTCTTTCTCTCTTTCACTCTCTCTCTCTCTCTTTGTTGTTGTTTTGGTGTGTGTGTTTCTTGATCTGGAGGGTGCTTGAGGGACCAGCACCACTGATAGCTTTGGTATTGGCTCTCTAGACAGGTGCTTCTTCTGGCCTCAGAGCTACTGGGATATAAAGAGCCAGTATACCTTTTTATGGATTGGTTTTCTCTCTTTTTTTGTGCTCCCCAAGGGACCAACAAAAAAGGTGACCTCAATTTTGACCTTGACATAACAGCTTCTGGCTTGCCCCAAGAATCTACAGAGAGACTTGTAAAGACAGTGTACATTTTTTCCTTTTTGCCTGGGTGTTTTGTTTGTTGTCAGTAATTTTTCCTTTCTACCTCTTTTTCTTTTCTTTTTTTTTTTTTTCTTTCTCTGTCAAACTGATGAGTGGAAGAACTAGATTTCTAGAGCAGCCACAATATAATACTCAGAATGTTGAGTTCTTAACAAAAAAGTACAAAACACTCAAGGAAACAGGAAACTAAGACCCGGTCAATCAAAGATTTTAGATCAACTCTTCAACTAGGATCAATGAATTCAAGGAAAACAAGGACAAAGACCTAAAGGAAATTAGAAAAACATTATATGGACTAAGTGGGCATTTCAATAATGAGAAAGGAATTATAAAGAGGAATAAAAAAGAAATTCTGAGGGTGAAAAGTATAGTAATTGATAGTAAAAATTCAACACAGAGGGTTTCACAGCAGATTGGAGCAGGAAAAGAAAGGATCAGTGAACTTGAAGATGTGACCATTGAAATTACTCAGTCTGATGGGAAGTAAAAAAAAAAAAAAGGAAAAAAATGAAAAGAGCCAGTGTAATATGTGTAATATCATCAAGGGAACTAATGTAAGCATCACAGGAGTCCCAGAAGGAGAACAGAGAAAGGGACAGGTAACATATTTGAAGAGCTAATGGCCCCAACCTTCCTAAGTCTGGTGGAAGATTAAAGATAGGAATACAAAATTCCAAGTAACTCTCAGTAAATTACAGAAAGGATAAAGTCAAGGAGACCCCCATTCAGGCATATTATAATTAAATTGTAAAAACCCCAAGAGAATCTTAGAAACAGCAAGAGGGAAGCAATGTGTCACAGAGAAGGATACTTAATATCATTAACACCTGGCTTCTCACTGGAAACCAGGGAGTGTGATGTCATATTTACTTAAAGTGCTGAAAGAAAAAATTGTCAACCCAGAATAATATATCTGGCAAAACTTTCCATCAACAAATAGGGTGAAAATAAGATATTTCTGGATAAACCAAAGCTGAGGAAGTTCATTACCACTAGTACTGCCCTGCAAGAAATGATAAAGAATGTCCTTTATGTTGAAAAGCTAGGACACTAAACAGCAACTTGAAGTGTAGGAAGAAATAAAGACCTCTAGAACAGGTAGCTATTTATGTAAAAAAATGCCCATATTATTGCATCTTTCATTTGTAAGGACATCTTTTACTTTTCGTATGGCTTAAAATTCAAAAGTAAATACAAATTATTTTTCTATAATATAACTTAATTTTGTTTTTACTATTTTAAATAGAAATATACATATGCACATACACATAGATTCTGTACAGTTAAACTTAAAATGTTAACCATTATTGCCTAGAGATGACAGTTCACCAGTAATTATTTTCCTTTTTACATCGGAAATGTTTCTAGGTAAATATGAGATGGCTTAGTTTTTATTTGTTTTATCTATTTATTTATTTAATTAATTAATTTTTTCAAAAGGCATTACTTTATTTCCTCACAAGGCAGCCCTGTCATAAATCTTAATAATGTGACGGTCACATTATTTCTTTAGTAAGCCCTGAGTCTTTCAGGAGCACTCCTGAAGCCCACAGCTGATAAGAGTCCTGAGTTGTCAAATATTAAAGCTTTCTCCACAGCCACAAGTTCCTTTGATGTTTGGGTTATTGAATTCAAACTCACTGGATAATCTGTCTTCTACATAGTGCATTTCTGTTCCTAAAAGTGTTAGCTGTGCTTTCTTTTCGATGAGCCCTCTGACATCTTGAACAACTTCTTCATCAGAATCTCCTTTTGTCTTTGTGTAATCTAGAGTATAAGAAAGACCATTACAACCCCTGGTTCGGACACCAACTTTCACACCTACAAGTTCAGGCTTATCTTTAAGAAGCTGTTCTATCTTGCTTACTGCTGAAGGTGTCAGGGTGAGCGTGGCCTGGGTGGGCTGCAGCTTCCTCTTGCTCACAGCCTGAACGGTGGCCTGGACTAACGAAGCTGACGTCTTGGCTGTCCTGGCACCCGGGTGCCTATGACCGGAGCTCGGTCACCTCAGCCTCTCTCCATGGACACGGTGGGTGCATTGTGGCTTAGTTTTTAAATGCTTAATAACATTATTTTTAAATGTGAAATGGAAATCATTATTTTCTCAAAAATTAGATTATAAAAATATGTAAAGCAGTGTTTTCAGAAATTTCTTAAACCTCTTCGTTGAATTGATCAAAAGTATGTACCTGGATTTTTTTTTTTTAAGATTTTATTTTATTTATTTCTTCGCACCCCTTCACTGTTTGCATTTGCTGGGTCTGTTTGCTGTGTGCTCATCTTCTTTTTGGAGGCACCGGGAACTGAACCTAGAACCTCCCATGTAGTGGGTGGGAGCTCAATCGCTTGAGCCACATCCGCTTCCCTACCTGGGATCTTTGAAAGCAGTAATAGCTCACTTTTTCTACTAACATCTACTGATATAATAAGTATTGTGCATAGCTGCCCTCAAGGTCCTCATAATCTCAGTGAAACAGACACATAAGCAACCGGTTATGAACCATTGTGATAAATTCTAAAATAGAGCTATCTGCACAAGCCTGTGTACTCTATCTAGGCATCTTCTCTGGATGAGCGCTCTGTAGCTTCTGGAATTTGCACATCAGCCCAGTGGGCTTCCTCTCCCTTCCTCTAGGCTTATTGCCTTCTCTTCCCTTTGGTCTCAGCTTGAATGTTCCTTCCACAGACACTTCCTTCTCCTGACCAACCTTCTTTGTTGTTAGTCATCGTCCCTCCTTGTTTTTTACCTCCCAACACACTCCCAAGGTTGCAATTACTACCATTTCTGTCCTGTTAATTTTTATTTTATCTGCTCCCTTTGTGAGAATTCAAAATCCTATAAAGAAGGACTGACTATTTTATTTACCGAATGTCTCCATCATTAAGCTCAGGGTGGGAACTCAGACAATGATAAACACTGATTTAGAATACAAAGTAATTAATTTCTTTCTAACCTGATTGCCAACAGATATAAAATTATGTCTGGAATCAGTTTAAAACTTCTATATGGATGACAACATGTACAAATTGTTTGCCCGGTTTATGTCGCAGGGACTTTTCGTGCACACTCTTTTTGTTTTTCATACAAAAGGTACCTGGATTTTAAAACCTGCTTTGCTGTGTTCGGCCAATTTTGGGGAAACTTACAGAAGAAGGGCACTGCTTCAGCTAAATTTCTGGGTCTGACCAAGCACAATAATCAGAGTTGCTGGAGATGAGATATACCGGGGAAATGAAACTTGTGGAAGCTGGTGCTATGTGTTGCATTGAGTCCCCCCAAAAGACATGTTAAGTTCTAATCCTCAGTACCTCAGCACATGATCTCATTCAGAAATAAGGTTGTTACAGATTAACTGGGCAAGTAAAAATGGGGTCGTACTAGAATAAGGCAGGCCCTTAATCCAGTGTGACTGGTGTCCTTATGAGGAGGAGGGAAGGCACAGACACAGAGAGAAGAGACAATGGAGCCAGCCGGGCCTGGGCTAAGCAACAAGACAAGGTTGCCCGCCGCCACCAGCAGTCAGGAGAGACGTGCTGCAGCTTCTTTCCTACAGACTTGAGAAGCACGGTTCTTCTGACCCCTTGATTTTGAACTTCTACCCTTCAGAACTGCGAGACAGTAGATTTTTATTTTAAGCAGGAGTTCTTAACCTTTTTGTTCCATGGACCCCTTTGCCAGTCGGGTGAAAAGCATGGACCCCTTACTAAGTCCACACTATACTGTGCATTACTGAATATATCACACCCACACCAACATGTCCTCACAAGAATAATGTTTTTCTGAGTTTCAATTCAAGCTCAGGGACCCTTACTTAAGAACCCCCGATTAAAAGCCATTCAGTTTGTGGTACTTTATTACACCAGCCCAAGGAAATTAAGACAGTGCTACTAGCTCTTGGGTTAATCAGGTGAGAAACTTTGGATGGATTCCTAGTGTCTCTCAGCCTTTGTTTGCTCCTGTTATTTGACTATGATCACATATAACTTTCTGTTTTCAGCCTTATTAACCCCTACACGTGGACCAAATTTGAACTCAATTCCCAACTCTAGCATAAAAGTTTTCTGGCTTAGAAATAAAGTTTATGTCATAGAGTATTACGATTTGAAAAATAAAAATCTAAGAAATTATTTTATTGGTTTTTTCATGTTCTGGATGAGAAAATAGGTATGAGAAACTTGTGACTTAATTTATATGATATCTAGTAAGTTGCCTCCATGTCTTTTGTTAAGAGGCTGTATATAACTACACAGACAGATGATAGAGAGATAAGACATCATAACCTAATATGGCCCTCTAGGTATTGCAAGTAGATTACTCAAGGTCTTTTCCAAATTGACTGTAATCATTACAGTACTTTTGTGCAGTGCTTGGAATAAAGTAGCTTTTCAATAAATACCTGTTGATTGATGATGAGTGTACCTCTGTTTCAAGGAGTAACAAGTGATATGCAAGTATAAAATAGGGTTAACGTATGTTTTATCATGAAGTATTATGATGACAGGTACTTGCATTTATCGACTTGAAGCAAAAATAATATTGTTGTCTCGCTAGCACATAAGATAATCAGTGTTGGTATAAAGGAGTTACTGATACATAAAGGTATTCCACTGTTATTTTATTTTAAAATTGGACATGATTAAAATAATGAATGGATTAATAGAAATTCCAATTCCAAAAAAATCCAACACTCAAACAACAACATTTGATTCTTCTGTAAACAGCATAGGATCTCAGCTTGAAGCAGCATTCTTACATGTTTGGACAGAAAACAGCATTTTATTTATAAATAATGTTTTTATTTAAATAATCTTGAATTCAAATGAAACCTTTCGACCTACTAGTAATTAAACAGCAGTGCTTTGCACTAGTCTTATTCTAAACATGCAGACAGAGAAAAACACTTTACAAATAAAAGTGTACACAAGCTGCAGTGTTTTGTTCCATTAGAGAGGAGAACACCTGCAAAGCTTTTAGTTTCCCCACTTATACTTTTTTTTCCATGGACTGAAGTGTGATAATACTCTTGTCCCTGTATGGGAACCAGAGATTAGTCCCAAGTAAAACATCCAACACACTCAGCTACCTGCAAGCAATTGAGTAACCTAAGCTTAACTGATACGTAGAGCTGGAATGAGAGGCACTTGAAACAACTGGCCACATGGGGCACAAAGAAAGAAGGGCACTCACAAGTCCAAATAAGCTATGTGCTTATTTGTCTCCTACAGGGGTGGAAGAAAAGTCACTACTCAGGGTCGCCCTATTCAATTTAGCACAGCTGGTGGGACTGGCTGAACCTCTCCATCTAAAACCCCAGGGAGCCCTAGGCCCAGTGGTGCCCTGAGCCTGACAGCAGCCAGAGGAGCATGACTCTCACCAAGCACATTCAAGAACAAGAAGTGGCTTCTATCTTCTTAGCCTTAAGGCTCAATGACATATGAGGATGTGCACTTATATTTTTGGTTTTGCTTTTGAATTTCCCTTGTGATGGGGGTTTTATGTTTTGCTTTTTCACCCCAAGAAAGTTGAACATTTATTCTTCTCCAAGGCCAGAAGAAGCTAAAAGAACAGCTACTTCGAATTTTTCTCTCAAACAGATCATTGACCACCCATTCATAAACTGATTCCTCAAGTAAAGGGGATTGCGAAAATCAAAAGTTAGCTTTGACTCAAATACACGAGGAAGTACACAGTATCTTTTGAGCTAGAAGTTCAGTCACGTATCCAGGAGCACGTAAGGGTGATGATGCCAAAAATCATGTTGTGGGCAACATATTCTCAAAATGCAGACTTCTAAAGCTGTGAAAACTGGGCAAAATAAGGATGCCTTGAATTAATTTCTAATATTGTATTGAGCATCATTTTAGATCACAAGTGTAGGCATAATTCCTTTTACCAAAAGAGATTGGAGTTTAAGTTTGGAGCAGAATAGATAATGTTCAAAGGCAGCTTCTGGCAAACAAACCTCAGGCAGAGCTCACAGACCCTGTCTTACCCGCCTGCAACAAACATCTCCACTTGGGACCACAATCTGATTTCTGTGTAGCCAACTAATTTATTCTCCACACAGTTAAAGTTTCTCAAATGCTCACCTACACAGATCTCCCCTTTCCCATTTAAAATTCTCAATGGCTTCCCATTCATATTATAAAATATAGTACTAGTACATCGCCCAATCAAAAGCCCTACATTGCTGTTACCAAGTAATCTTAATCAAATGCTTTTCAATTGGATTTAATACAATCAAAGGGTATCATACCCAAAGGAATAGATTAGTTTACAAATATAATTTTTCTCTTTTGGGATTCATAAATATAATCTCAAATGTCACAGGGAAACAGGAATTCAACTAAATCATGTAATCACTTATTTAATAGCAATCCATGGTTTAAAAAAAGAATTATTTTTTGTGGAGATTAGTGGTTTCCATAATTCATTCATGCTCAGAACTAAGAGATGGTCCTTTTATTGCCCATTTATTTTTGATTTTTAAAATACTAAGGATTTCGTTGTGTTTTTTCTTTTGATTTTTTTTTTTTTTAATTTCCTAGACTTAGTAGAAGAAGAAAGAGTGCTCCCAGCAGCATGAATAGGATATGTTAAGGCTTAAGTCATTAGGGAATTAATTCATATACTCAAGGAACAGAGAGGAGTTAAAGTGAATTTGCAATGAGTGAGTATGGAGTGGTGGGAGAGGTGGCTACACTGTAGGTAAGGAGGAGGTCACAGAGGGCCCTGAAGGCTGTGGTGAAGGCAGGTCAATGCCACACAAGTCTAATGGGAAGATACATGTAACAAGGAGGGATCATTCAGGAAAGGAACCACTTACGTGTTTCAAACTGAAGGGATTTAAATGGGAACTTGATTACATAGTGATGGAAGAGTTGAGAAACAAAAGGAATGGTGAGGCAACCTAGAGACTTGGTACAGCTACAAGATACTATTTACCATCAGGCTGAAGAGAGGTAAAGAGGAGGTGCTATTACTTGCTTCCCATGCAGTATACTGTAGAATCATGTTTGAGGTTCCTGGTGAGAGCTGAGTCCACAGAGGAAGTGACCATTGGATGGAAGTTGTGATCACAGCCCAAGACACTGCCCTCCCATTTTCTCAACCTATTGTGAAACCAAACAGGAGCTCAGAGCCCAGAAAACAGTTTCCTGGGATAAAGAGCCACATCCCATGGAAGGTTGAAGAATGGATCTAAGAGCCATCAGGCACACCACCAAAAGATAATAAGCAGGACAGTTTTGTGAAGGTGTGATCAGGTTTACTTTTTGCATCCCTGTGAAGCTCTAAGTAGAGAAAGGTAAGAATAGAGCAGGAACTAGGGAGGTTTCTATTGAAATAATCCAGGTAGTGGAAGAGATAGGCTGAACTAAGTTGGTGGCAGTGGTGATAGAGAGAAACGCCTGTGTCTAAAATATATTTAAGAGGCAGGGAGAAGCAGCAAGGATCATTTCTTGGAAGGAGAAGCATTTCAACTTTGTTTTTTATGTAATGGGGAATCCCTATAGGTTTTTGATCAGAGGGGAAAGAAGCAGTGCCACCCATTTGAGATGAATTAAATAGATGAGACTCTCAAGCGCGCTAAACCCGTTAAAAGGTTATTGCAATAGATCAAGCATTAAGAATATCAGTGCATCAAAGTGAAAAACAAAACAAACAGAAAAAACAAAACAATGACACCAAAGAGTGAAATTAATTTTATTTGGTTAAAAAATGAGCATCAAAATAATACTGAATTTTAAAAATCCCTTCCCAGTGTATTTTATTAAATTAATAGTATATGAACTCACTATAAGTAATTTTATGAGCTTTACTGTTGTAAGCCTGGAATCAACTGACATTTTGCACAGTTGATTGATTTCAGTCTCAACATAGATGAGCAAACATCAAGCCCTAATGATGACATATGATTAATCCCAATTTATTCACTGATAGTATTTGTCTAATGCCAGGCACTTATTTTTTTTAGTTTTTGCAAAAGTAACCCCTCCCCCCCCAAAATCATCTGTATAAAATTTTCTTCTTAAATCTAGATGTAATTTCTGGGCCAGATACATGTGTCTGACCAATAAAGATACTTAAATACTTTAGACCTGAAGTCAGTAGCCCAAATTTTTAGAGTATGATGATCTAGAATAATACCACAGTTTTATTAATTTCCTCATTTAATATTTGAATCATATTTGGTCAGTTCATTCCTTCTTCATTCAAAAATATTTATTATTTATTAGGGGCCAAGCTCTGGGATAAGTATTGGGGATATAGAAATTACAAAATGGCCAAAAATGCCTGCCCGGGTAGTGCTTACATTTTAGTTCTCAATTAATGTTTGCTGATGTGTGAAAGAATGAACATACTTCCAAAAATTCATCTTGATGGGGATTACTAATGCTTGACATATAGAGTTTTAACATAAAAGATGTGTTAGAACCATCTATTCCAAGTCTTTCAATTTTTATAAAGGAAAGGAAATAGAGCTTAAGAAGCTAGACATATTTCCTTGGCCCTTCATATTATGCTCTCTGTATAATATTATCAGTTTTACAAATTCATTCATAAAGTCACTGATACCAAGAGAAAACAATGAATCCTTTAAAATTTATTCTTAAAGTATGCATGGAAAAATTATGCATTGCAGCCATTGGGTAATTTATTTATTTTATGACCAAAATCTAGATTTCAATCTATTGTTCTTTATTTTTGTTTTTAAAGTGCTGGGGATTTTTGTTTTGTTCTTTTGTTGTTGTTTTTTGGATAGTAGGTATTGTAAGCAAGCCTGTATATAAACGAAAGTGTAAATTAATCCTGAGATATTTTTGTAGCTCTTAAAAATAGTGTCAAATTTGGCAGCTAAAGTTTATATTACCATGTTTTCTGAGAAAGTATTGGCTAGGTATGTTTTACATCTGGTGTGTTCACAATTAATTAACGATATGAAAATAAAGTAATATTAACAATAGATTACATGTTCATTTTTAAATTGTTTATATATTAGGAATAAGAAAAGTAAAATGAGCCTAAATTGAATTAGGTTTCAAGATTTTTCACATTCACTTTATTCAATAAATAATCTCTTTTGCAGAGATATACTATATTTAAGAATGTAATCTCAAAAATGAGTACCAAATACTCTCCAATTAAAGTTTCATGTACTCTTCTTTTCTACATCTCATTGAAAATATATGTGGTTGGAGTTATGGTATTAAACCAAGAGTCCTGGGTAATATTGCTTTAAAATATTTATATCAGACAGTGCTGTCAAAGTAATATATACACGTAATATGCATACACACACACAAACTCATACACGGACATAAAACAATCCTATAAATTAGTTTCTCTGCAACAAACCTATAAGCTTTAGTTACTAGTAACTTTAGTTACTATTTGAAGAATTTAAAGCATAGAATGGTCAAAGTACTAAACAATAACTCAGCTTGGATTCTTTCACAAGGTGTTCAAAACACTGACAATGCCAAGTGTTGGTAAGGATATGAAGGATATGAAGGAACTGAAACTCTATATGTTCCTTCTGGGAATGTAAAATGATAGAAACACTTAAGTTCTAACAACATTCTATAATGTTAAATGTATGCTTATTACATACGTTTATCTAACAGCACAGTGACTCTATTCCTAGATTATTACCCAAGAGAAATGACATGAAATGAAGAAGAGAAATGAAAACATACATGCACAGAAGGATTGTACAAACTGTTTATAGCAGCTTTAATTCATAATATCCCAGAATTGGAACAACCCAAATGTCCATCAACAGAAAAACTGATAAAATTTTATATAATGGACTGCTCCTCAGTAATAAAAGGGAACATATTTCTGATACATGGAATAACATGAATGAACCAAAATAAACATTACATTCAACTAAGAAGCCATGAACACAGGGAGAGCATATTTTATAATTTCATTTACATGAAACTTTAGAAAGGCAAATCTAATCTATCCTGACAGAAACCTGAGGAGTGGTTTCCTGGAGTGGGGTATAAGAAGTAAGCAATGACCATTAGGCGGCAAAAAGGAAACTTTTGGGACGGCTATAAATGCTCAGCATCTTCATTGTGGTGGTGGTGATTGCACTGGGTATATTCATTTGTCAAACCTCATTGAATTTTACGCTTAAAATGTGCACATTTTATTGTTGATATATTATCCCTCTATAAAGTTGATTTTAGTAAAATCAACTAGGTAATGTGGGTAATTTTATAAGCCTTACTACTTGAGATATCAGATAAGCACCAAAACAGAGATGACTGGTGACAACCAAATCATGGAGAGAAGATCAGCCCGGAAAGTTGATTCCAATATTTGGTGCCACTTTATCCCTTGATAAAGTTATGGCTGAGAGATGGAGAAGGCGATATAACATTGCTTAAGAGAGACTGAGAGTTCAGAGTAGGGCTTCGAGTCGTTTCTAGATAATGGAAGAAGAATTGATTCTCAGGTCTCACCAAATAGCAAGGGGCCAATAAATATCACAGGCTTTAAGATGTGATCCCAAAAGGGAGTTAGGATAAATTAGAAGAAAATTAGCCCTTAAAAGAATTGAAGTTCTGTGTCAAATCACTTCAATTGGAGGTTATCTTTTGCTAGTTGAAATGTCTGCCAAAAGCAAAAATAAATAAATCATTCAGCGTCTCAAACTGCATCTATTATTTTCATAAACAATGGCATTCAATAAAAAAGGACTGATCAATAATCAAGAGAAAAAAACGACTTTGAAGATTTCAGTCTTACTATTTAAATAAGTTTGATTAATATGTTTAAGAAATTAAACAAAAAGTTGAACAACATCAGTAAAAACTGAACAATCAAATGAATATTCTATATTTGAAATTTATTGTAGTAGGCAAAATGCTAGATAGCCCTATTATCGTTGCCCCCTCGTGTTACTCCCATAATCAGATTACTTGGCAAAAGGATTTTGCATATTTAGTTAAGGTTATTTGACCTAAAATAGGGAGATTATTCAAGAGGGCCTAAACTAATAACATGAGCAATTTAAAAGCAGAGTTTACTCTGGCCAGTAGCAGAAAAGGACGTCAGAGAGGAGAAGTACTCACAGAAAAGTTACAGCTATGGCAGGGAGGATCCCTGAGCACGGTGGAGTGGTAGGAGAAGGTGGGGAAGGACGCGCCCGGGGCACGCCTCTTTGGAATATGGATGTGTTCATGTGGTCCTGGGGTGTTAGCTCAGTGGGTGGAGACCCACACAATAAGCAGTGAAATATTAAATTCCCATCTTGGGGAGTCCTGCCACATCCTCTAATGGAGTGGCAAGAATCTCTAAAGTACATAGGTAGTGCCTAGAAAAAGAGGCCAAGCAAATATGCTAGGACCTTGATATTAGTGCTTGTGTTTAAGAACCTTGTTCTTGTAAAATTGAAACTCAGTCTAATACTACATACTGCCTAAGAGTTGCCACCTGAAAAACCTCCTTGTTGCTCAAATGGGAACTCCCTCTAAGCCAGACCCAGCATATAGGTTCACTGCTTCCCCATCATCACCCTGCTTCTGGCATGGGTCTCCCTGATCCTGAGGGATTACCAAAGGCTAACTAGTGATGCGTTTGGAAAAAGAACTTGACCAAAAGGAGGAAATATGAAATACTAAAGTTTTTACAGCTAAAAGATTTCAAAGTGAGTCAGGAGATCATTCCAGAGGTTATGCTTATGCGGGCTCAGGAGGCTCTGACCGACAGCCAAGGTAAACAGTGCCTCAAACTGGGGTGCTCCTGAGGGATCTAGAGACATCTAGCCACTCTAGGCAAGGCACACCCCATCAGGGGTCCTTACCTTGAAATACATGTTAACCTATCTCCCCAATGTAAGAGTTAGACTCATTTATAATTTCCCTATACATGGTTCTTCTGCCCCTTTTATTTGAACCTGTAATTAGCACCAAATCTGTTAAGTACATGTCCCACAGACTTAAACCTTAGGTCTTTTCATATGCCAGTTGAGCCCTGAATCTCGGCAGAGTTGGGTCAATACCTACTCTCCGGTTCCTTGGACTCACCCAGGACAACTAACGAAAGGATGATGATGGACAATGCCTATCTCAAAAAACAGAGAGTATCGACAACTGCAAGTGTGACAGTTCCATCTCTTTGCCCTACGGGATCTAAGTCCCCTCTCATTTGGAAGCAGAGTGGGCATCACCATCCCCAAATCCTCAAGATTGAGGAATGAGCAAACCTAAGGGGGGATTGAAACTATGGGCAAAGTAGACTTACTATTACTCTAGCAATGGAAGAACTTGTAACATTGATATACAGATAGTGATCACCAGAGTTTCTGAGAGTTGGGAGAGGGAAGAAATCAGTGTAACGTGGGGCATTTTGGGGACATTGGAATATTTTGCATGCTATTGCAATGACAGATACAGGCCATTATACATTTTGTCAAAACCTATAAAATTGTGCAGTGCAAAGTATAAATCACAATACAAACTATAGACTGTGGTTAGTAGCAATACTTCAATATTTATTCACCAATCATAACCAGTGCACCGCACTAATGAAAGATGTTATTGATAGGGGAAAAATGTGAGAGGGGGAGGGGGTTGGGTATATCGGCATCCCCTGTATTTTTTATGTAACTTTTCTGTAATCTAAAACATTTTAAAAACAAAGTTAAAAAAATAGTAAAATGATGTAAAATTGAAAGAGAATACAGCAAGGAAAAAAAAGAATACAATTTGGAACAAATTGTTAGTGTTCCATTACTATGCCTTAAATTTTCCCATTAAGATAGAAAAAAAGGAAATAATAATTAAGTAAGACAGAATATTAATATAATGGAAAATACTTTCCCTTAGATAGAATATGAAAGTCTTTGAAAAGACTAACACAATCATTAAATCTCTAGGAGGACTAGTCTAGAAAGAGAGTAGGCATCAGGAACAAACATTAGCAATGGAAAAGGGACAAGCATTCGAAAATTGATAAGTATTTAAAAGAAAGATAGAGCTCAACAATATGGCGTTAACTTAGACATTTTTAGAATCAGACCTTTTAATAGAAGAACATAAGTTGTCAAAACTGGAGTTCAGGTAAAATTTAAAATAAATCTGACCTCTTTTAACTGCAGGAAAGAAATAGTTAAAAATCAGACCCCGATTTTTAATTGTTCTTCAAGCAGAATCAGAAAACAAACTGAACGTGCAGCTTCACCTTGTTTCTTATATAGTCTGAGATATTATTTGGAAGGAGTGGGAATGACTTGAATAGGGCCATCTGAGTGAATTCAGGTAATTCTGAGGCCCTTATTCTTTACCCCACCCCACCCCCAAATTGCCTGGAGCCTCCCTGGTCAGCAGAAGCTGCTCTTTTCCTTCTGTCAGAGGTGATTTTCTTGCTTTGGGCAAAGACCTTGTAATGCCTCCATCTCAGGCAGTTGCTTGTCGAAGAAAGCCAATTCTCTTCAAGGTTCATAGTCACTTCTCTCATGAACTTCACTCCATTAACAAGAATCAGAGACCAATATTCCCAGGGAGACAAGCTCAATATATTACAAGATTCTGATGATTTGTTCTGGCAGATAGCTAAGAGAAAGATGTGAGAGTAGATTCTAAGGGTGCAAGTCCGAAGAGATGGAATATACATTTGGAACACACCCAATGTATTGACAATATTGTACTTACTTAAAATTAGGTATTTAATATGCTTTGGTTAAAAAAAGGGAAATATGGAATTGGTAGTGGGAAAAGGAATTTATAAATACTAACTACAGGCTAATTAATATTTACAGACATGAAGACAAAGATTATATTTCATGTATACATTTGTATATCTTAAATTCTTTCCTTTGCTTCCTTTTCTGTTTTATGTGAAGATTGGTTGGTGGTACTTGATTTTATAATCAATTTTTAGGTTACAGAATGTCCAAATGATATCTCAGCTGAAGAGGATTACATGGTCAGTGTATATGGTGATAGAACAGACATCCACTTTTTGCAAAATTTTGAGAGAGTCTTCAAATTGTAGATGCATGTCAAGAAGACACAAAAACTTGTTTTGTGGGAGTTCAATATAGATAAAAGTGTGATAATAACAAAGGTTAAGTAACAAAATTATAACAAAGATAAAAAAGAGTGAGTTTTAAAATAAATGTGCTCAGATCTATTTCCAGCCTTTCCATTCCAGGTGCCCTGCATGTACATAGCTCCAGTGGCAAGGCAGGATTTGGCCTTTGGGCGATGGTGATAGAAGATTGGTTGGAGGGGAGAAGCTGGAATATTTACCCCCCACCCCCAGGTCAGGCAGCACACAGATTCATTACTTTGGAGCAAATAAGTAGCTTTCTGTTATTGTGTCTTAATTTGTCCTATGAATAGTTTTATGTCTCCATGTAGTCATTATTTTTTATATACCTGGGAAAAGTTTTGTATGTTTTTCACATAAGAAATTCATATTGCTTGTTTCTATTCCCATGTGTTTTATACTTAGAAGTAGTTATGAATAGGATTTTCCTCCACTATGTACTCTAACTTTTTAGGCAATACATTCTTTTTTTTCCCTTCTTTTCTTTTTTTTTTGTAATAGTGAGCCTTCTTATTGACTCTTAGGTCATTTGTTTATTTTTTTTCTGTATCTTAGATATTTCAAATGAACAAAAATATATAAATAACCTTTGCCTTTACAGTGGTTATATTTCTTATTAGTTTTTAAGTCATCTTGCAACAGTCAGAATTGATAATGAGCATCCATCATTTGTTCCTGAATTTAATGCTTCTCTCTCTTTCTCTCTGCCTATATACAATGTGTTAATTTGAAGTACTTATCCTTCTTCCTGTCAAAAAAGTGTCCTTTTAGTTCCTGTGTAGGTATAAGCAATATTTGTATTACTTAATTTTTATTTGTTTTAAATAAGAATGGATTTTGAATTCCAACGCACACCTCTTAAGTAACAATAGATAGTTGACCTAAAATTCATTTATTTCCCAAATAAATTATACCTCAAGATAAGTTATTAATCCTTCATTTACTGTATTTTACTACCAATATTTTATTTAGAATGTATTTTATCAGTAAATTTGGATACTGATTTCTTTTTTTTTCTTCGTTTTCAGATCCTTTTGTTTGGTCAAGTATGATAGTGTGGTTATATAGTAGCCTTACAAATTACACTGTTAAATATTTAATTTTTTCTATGGTAGAGCAAGTTGCATATGGTGGAAACTATTTCTTTCCTGAAGGTTTAAAATAATGTCTTGGGAACAGTGACATTCTAGAGCGGAAAGTAAAGCAGCTTTTTGGAGGGAAAGGATTAATTATAACGAATGGGGAATAAGATTGAAAAGGTAGGTGAGTCCAACTGCATGTTTGAATAGGAGAGTCAAGATGAGGCAAATTTTGCCTAATTAGGTATTAAAAATGAGGGAACAGACCTGCATGGTTAGAATGAGGAGCTACCACAGGAGAAATTTAAATAAGATTTGAGGATAATTAAATATGAAGGAGAGAGCAGCTTACCTTCCAATAATCAATTCAATAATTGCTCACTCCTCTAGAAATAAATACAGAGGCGCTAATACCCATTTAATTTGAAGATAAAACTATTGATAAAAAGTAGCAAATATTTTAAATAAAATTAATAACGTATTTGTTAAGCACTTACTATGTGACAGACATTGTGATAATCAATATTGTATGTGCATTATCTTAGTTTTCACAGAGGAGATCCTATGAATTATACCATTATTACATATAGTGTGAAAATTAAGGTTTTATGAATTTTAAAAACTTGTCCAAGAACTTAAAGCTTGTTAACATGGCCTGCTCTCCATGTCCAAAAATATATTTGAAGAGTAACTTCCTGATATATGTTTAAAGCCTAGAATGAGTATTTCAATATGACAAGCACTACTTAAATGGTTATCAGTTGTAATCTGTAATAAACCTAAATTGCAAGAACCAATACCAAGCTCTTGTGTCATTCTCTAATATTTGTTTCTATTCTCATGTTCCTTTTATCATAAAAGACACTAAAACTTGATTTAGAAAATATAGAATCAGTGGGACAAATTTACCCTCATCTGGAAATCATACAATGCCACATTTGGCTTGAAACTGTTGTATATCATGTAATTCTAAACTACTTTTATTATAAAGGTAATTTTCCCACTTAAGTGAAAACATTAAAATGATTACATAAATATATATATGTATATGTATGTATACGTGTGCATAAGAATTTGCATAGAATATTTATATATGTGTTCTATATTGTTAAACAAATGCTCATTCATTAATAAATTTTTATATCCCATCTGAGCACATGGTTATTATAAGTAATGGGTTATCATGTGTAACTTACTGAATTTCCTAAATTGTACATTTCTTTTCCCTCTTGATTTGAGTTTCACATTTTCTGAGAGTTTTGCCTCTTGTAGAAAGAGTTCTCCCATGAAATTGTCTTGATAATGTAACAACTCATATAACACATTTAAATTAGAACTAAATCATTCTCATAGTCAGGATCATATGCTTTGCTTAGAAACAACTCTAGTCTTTGTTTTATGTGAATATTTCTTGAATTATTGATGAGGATTGGTGGATGCGGTTGGGGAAAGTGATTGAAAAAGACATTTTTGGTAACTTTTGCTTATATGCTTTGTTAAAAACCAGTTAAAAGTCCTGTTTATGTTGCAAATCTGAACCAGAACGCTCCATCAGACTGGAACTTCCTGACACAGTAAGCATCAGGTAGTTTTCTGCCATATTTTCAGCACATCAGTACTCCATATGCTGCAAGAATGTCACTGAAGTCTGGCAGCAATTTTGAAAAGGCTCTTGACATGCTTGTTTGGTGTCATTCTTTAGTAGGAAGTGCCTGGGGTTGTGGCTGAAGGAAGAGGGAAATTGTGGCAACTAAGCAACACAAAAGCCTAACAAAAATAACTGGAAGATATTCTAGAAAGGAACAGATGCAGATGCTTTATTGTTGGGGCGGTGAGGGTAGAGGGGGACAGAAAGAGATCCAGATAGAAAAGATGAGAGAGGGAGGGAGAGAACAAGAGAGCCCACAGAAGGCAAGGGCTCCCCAAAAGATCTATTGATTGCATGCCCTTTAAATCCAACTGAAATACAAAATGTCACAATTTGGGCTGACATATTAAAATGTGAAGTTCTATCTCTTAGAAGCGTTTTTAAAATTCACTTGGAAAATAGTGACTAGAGAAATAGAAAATGTTTTTGCCGCTACGGATCACCATAGGCAAGTGAGTTTATGATGTCAGTCTTCTCAGTCACCATACCATGTCCTCATCTCAGAGAACAAGTTTATTTGCCAGAACCACACTTCTATATCTCATTCAGCCAAATTCAGTGGAACATATGCCATGGTCTCAGAATATTTCAATAGTCTGGACTTTTTTTGTTTTGCTTTTTTTTTTTTTTTGACATTTCATCATTACTAAGTCTTTGAGTCACTGACCAAATCATTTATTTGCCATCTTGTCACCCCAAACACAGAGAAACTTGTTCTTTTAACTCAAGGTTGGACAATCGCAGAGAGTTATTGGCTCAGGGATTGGGTGTGTGTTTATGTACTAACCCTGGAGGGGAGAAAGGAAGAAATGATAGCTATTCATAAAAGCTGAAACTGTGAAAATTCTCCTGGAATATTGTGTAGTGGTCATCAGCATTTGGTACTATTAATATTGATAAACTACTTGACGAATTCTTTTGAGTAGACTGGTCCTTTATTATAAAAGTTAGCTCAAAGTTCTGCATGTCACATCTCATTAATAATATAATATACTGTAAATGTGAAAAACCCTATACTAAATATTTATAAAGGAATAAAATTATTTTTAAACGCAGAAAATGCAGATCACAGCAATTATCATGATCAGTAGATCACTGGATCAATGATCTGGGCTTGACTTGTTTTAAAGGTACATTTATTTGTTTTTGGTTAGTTAGGACTTCAACTTTTTAACAAATGTCTGAAAAACGGGTTGAAGAACACCGGGAAAAAATTGAATTAGCTCAGAAAAGATGAACTAAGTCATGTATACTAGAAGAAAGGAAAGGTTGTTTTAAGGTAGATAAATTAACAAGCCAAAACTGATCAGAGCAATGACTAATAAAGTAAATGAAAGGATAGAGAATGTTTGCCATGATGCAGGCATTATTCAAAAAGTCTTCAATAATTAAATTATTTACAGAAACTCTTATCTGAAATATAAGAACATTTTTGTAAATGTGAGAAATAATTGATTATTAGAAGATCTGGCCAAACTCTAGGAACTACTGAAGGGCAACACTGATTTGGAATGATTTAGGTATCTAAACTTTAATGCTTTTTAGACTAGCCATTCAGCTAGTACCTAGCAGCTTTTATTTAGAAATAATATATTCGTTGTTTCAGGAGGTACAGTCTCAAATCTTGGTACAATCTCAAAGATCATTTTCAGATTCTCTGGATTCAGTATTATGTATATTTATATCTTAAGCATCTTCCACAATGGTCAGCATTAATGGGACTTTTTTGCATATTTGTGGAATTTATGAATAAATAAATTTGACACAGACATGAATGACTATTTTGAAGCTTGGTTCTCATAAACGTGTATTTAAAATCTATTATGTATAAGGCACTGTGTGCCTTGAGCTACAGATCACATAAAACCATGTTTTCTGCCACCAAAGAGTCTATAAAACCTAGTTAAGTGAATTGCAAGTGTAGAACTCTGTACAAAATAAGGTAAAGTATAATTAATACACTAAATGAATGCAGAGCAGGTGCATTGAGAGTGCAAGTAGGGGATATCAAAGAAGAGATGGAATTTGAAATGGCCTCAATGGTTTGATAGGAGATTTATTTTAGTTATCTAGAAATCTAGAGAAGAATCATGTAAAATAAAAAGTGGAACCCACAGCAAAATAAAGGAGAAAGCATGGATTTGTTTCCCAATTTACAAATTCTCAATTGAAGGGGGTGGGAAAATGAAACTGATTGAATCTGGCGAAACACTGATAAATTGACTTGCTCAAGGTTATGCAACTATTCGTTATCATAATGTAGAAAACTTGGGTCAGAAACCTACAGGCCAGTCTATAGTTAAATGGTGCTTAGGGAATTAAAGTGGCATTCAGAAAAGCCCAAGAAAAATTTAAAACTCAAGTCTTCTGAACTGTCATCTGTGGTTCTTCTATGTTACCTATAAAACACAGATCCCACCACCCCAACCCCAACCAATTTCATTTTAATGTATCTTACAATTTCTTTAAGAATTAAGAAGTATTTCCCAAAGCATTTTTCTAAAAAATATGAATCACATTCTGTGGCTTGTAAATATAGGAAATACTATACCAAAGGTATAGATTACTGGCACTTTTCATTATTAATTTGAAATACATGTCACTCAATCTGAGACTTTGATATTGACAGTGAAAGCATTTCAGTGTCAATCATGTGATTATTTTCCAAATCATGCACATGATACGGGTTTGTAAAATATTTGCTTTTTCATTTTACCTTCTTCCTTTACAATCTGAGGATGAACACATTTAAAGCCTTTGCTATAGTACAGTAAAAAAATGTACGTTTAATTTTTGGCTTCAGGGATCTTGCATGAAATTGGATGGCATATAATGTCAAGACAGAATTAGACTTATTTTTATCCAGTTGAATATGATACCTACTTGTAAAAATGAAAGGTTAAAAAATAATGCCTTATGTAACCACTATGACTATTAAACTTCCCAAATTGCTTCAAAGAAAAGTGTTAATATTTGATTAATGGTGTTATACATTTAAAAACAGTAAATTCAGTTTGAGATTCAAGTTATTTTATTTCAAAAAAGTAACATTTCAAACATACATTTTTCATTATTTATAGTTAATAGAGAAAGATTGCTCAGTGATAGATTAGTAGTATGGAAGGGATACCTTTCTCTGCATCTTTATTCATAGAATGTTCCTACATTTTACTTTGTAGAGGAAGGTCTCAACACTAAGTTTTGTTCAGGAGTTAATCCTATGGTTACAAAGCACTTACCAACAGATACAAGAAATATAAGAAATAGAAAAGCAAGTATATGCATGTCAACAAGTTGCCTAACAATCAAGATCAATCAACAAAACCATAAGACTGCAGAAGATCACCCTCCTTGCTCCAATTTATAGATGAATAGAATCAATGCTTGAGAAAATTTCCCTGGAGGGTACAGGGTGGAATTTGGAAACTGTAAAAGGAGCAATGAAAATGAGAAGAGCAGATGGAAGCTATTAAATCAGAATAACATTGCCTCTCACAAAAGACTCAAATCAAATGTCATGAACTTCTATTATTGACAACACAGGCAGGCAGCACAGTTATCTTTGGACTTTAAAAATATATTATATGCAATATTACACTATAAATACTTATCAATTCTGCCTCAGCAAAGTGTCATGCACCTGGTAGGTATATAATAAAGAATTTTTGATGATGCTATCCAAATTTTAACAGTCACATGTCTAGAAATGTTAAAGAAAGAATAATGATTGCCAAAGTATTTAGCATACATTTTATATTGTAAAAATACTAAAAAGAGGAGGAGCCACTTCAAATATAAAAATGATGATGCTATTGCAATGACCTGCACTTTTATAGCAGAGTATGTGATGCTTCAATATAGTTAAATAATTACTTTAATACAATCACCAGTGATTCTTAGTTCTTTATCAGACTTGATCAAAAGCCCTTGACACATGCTTTCCACCTGGGTTCCCTCCTTGACTTCTATATCCTGGCTGGAGCATCTTAACGCCTTAGGAAGGCATGAAACTATTGAGACATTTGCAAGTGAGTTTGTTTAAATGGGGTTCACAGGTCTGCAGGTCATGTTGATATACTTGATGGGTCTCTTTCTACAACCATGTGGTCTCTTGATCTCCCACTAGCCCAGCTGTAGGTGCACATGTGAGCACAGATGAAGGTCTGTCAACTCGTTCCCTGCCTCCCTCAACTGTTTGACTTCTTCAGGTGGACACTTAGAAGTGGACGGCTATTATAAGTAAATGGCTATATTCCTGTTTTGTAAAATTCACTTGAAACTAGACTTCATCTTGGATATTTTTTAAAAGATTCCATATATTTACCAGTATCTTTCCATTCTTATCTCCTTTTGTTGTTTCCTATGTCATCACATCAGGCAAAGTGGACATGACCCAACAGAAGTCAATTGCATTTCTTTACAAAGAAGAAGGAGTTGGAGTAAGGAGGAGATGAAGAGAAATGTGAGAAGGAAAAAATATTAGGACCTCATTGGCATCAAGTAGTAAGTAAGAGACCCATGTGTTTGATTTTCATTCCCTCCCTCCCTCCCTCCCTTCCTTCCTCTCTTTCCTCCTCTTTCAATGAATTTAAAAAGAGTTCGAGAAAACTCACATACTTAAAAAGAATACTTATAGGATGCCTCTTAATCCCAGAATCACCAAAAAATAAAAAATAAAAGAAGACTGCTTTAGGGAATTTCCTTGATTTTCATGAGCCCCATGGCAATTTTTTGCACCCCTAAACAAGACAATTGGGCTATGTTTCTCAGCTGACATACAGTCTATTGTGTGTTTCAAACTTGGTGGAATTACCTGGAAGCTTGAAAGTAATGATAATATATTTGTTCAGGAAGTATTAAAATCGCTGAATTCTGCAACTGAGATGACACAGCTTAAAACAGTTGCTATTGCTGATGAATCAGGTCCAAAGCTATGTGGCTAACACAGCAGGTTTCTACCCTTTATTTGTGATCCTTGTCACTGATAAATTTTGCTAAAGTTGATTGGCTCCAAGTGCTCTCTGCCCAGTGCTTGGTGGCACCTTCATGGATTAGAATCAGCCTTCTGATCACAGAAGGCAGACGAGCTCCACAGCCAATGTGATCTGAACTTGAGCCAACTAATACGATTTTTTTTCTCTCCTGGTGGTATAATCTTAAATCCTCTACTCCACAGCTGGAGATCATTTAATTCTTTAAAAGAGTTCAATCTGCCATAGTTAAAGAATTAAGTTATTTAAAACTACACTTAACTGCAGAATACTGACTGCAGCAAAATTGATTCAAGAGAACATTTAATGATTAATTTATTATGATTTTTAATTTATTTTGGATATAATGATTAAAAAATTATAACTTGGTATAAACATAGTGACTTGCTAAAACTTCTGAATGTTACTTACATGTGTGACTATTAAATGTGTTATTGCCATATTTTTAGTAAGAATAATAATATTTAGAATTGGTTGGTAAGGGAAAATACAGAAAATAGGTTTCATGAAGAAGTTACAGAAAGTTTCTTTAAAATTCCGATTTGAGTCACTATTCATCCTAATACTTTTATACAATCAAACATTTAGTCAATATTTATTGAAGTCTACTGTGTGCCAGTAATTGACAATAATCTTATGAGGGTGACAGAGAAATAGTTAGGTGGATAATTCCCAAACAGAGTTTATGGTAGAGTTATGTACGAAGTACTTCCAGAGCACCCAGGTGTTAATCCTAGTCCAGGCTTGTGTAGTGGGATCTGGCAGAACTTCACAGAGGAGGGGGCAACTAACGTGGGGCCCAAATGAATGCGTGGAAATCAGCCAAAGTGTCAAGGTTGAGGGGTCAGCCATTCCATGCAGAAAAATCCTAGCTCTGCCAATTAACCTGCTATTTCAGTTTGTTCAAGTTGCTTCTCGGGGCCTATTTCTTTAAGTGTAAAATGAATGTAGTAATAGCACTTGCCTCCTAAGCTTGTGGTGAGGATTAAAGAAGTTGGTATATGGAAAGTGCCTAGAAGAACATCTGGGCATAGCAGAGAGTGAAAGTTAGATAAGTGTTTATGAATAACCAGAGCTCAAGCCCAGAGTCAGTGAGTGCCCCCAGGGCAAGAGAAGAGGAATGGGGCTGAAAGAGCAAGCAGGGGATGGATGGCACGAGGGGAAAACCTGCTGCCTTCTGAGGGCCCTGCGGGCATTAAGGGGTTTTAAGCAGGAGGCTCATCATCAGTTTTGCTCTTGAGAGAGATGAGCTTTGGCTCTGGTGCGGTCAAGGCATTATTCGAACTGGAGAAGAGGAGCAAGCTGCAGCAAGGGCCTGAGCTGGCAATGGCACCCAAAGCTGACCCACTTATGGGGAGACAAAGAGGAAGGGAGAAATTAGAGGGCATTTGTCCATACCGCGGAGCCCCACGGACATGTTTCCCCATCTCAGATCACGCTGTGATCCTAGTTGAATGTTGTTTACTTTTTAATACGTGAATATTAAATATTACTCATCCATTCACTTTTTTTTAACAGTATAAATTATTCTTATATGCTTATTAGGAATTATTTAGAACAGGCAAAACAATATAATGACATAAGCTAATTTATGTAGCCTATATGAAAATAACTCTGAACCAAGCCTCCCAGTTCAGAAATCCGATGGTATCAATGGATATCCTACCCACCTTCCATGCCAAGCTCCTCACTCTCCCACAGAGGTAAACAGTATTGAGAATTCTTAAATAAAATCATTCTTTGCTTTCCATTATGGATGGATCAAACTGGAGATATCTCTAAGTAATATCTTGTTTCTTTTCTTTCTGTACTTCATGAAAAATGATATCAAATTATTACTTTTTCTCTGTAATTTTGGTTGTTCCTTTCATCATGTTTCTAAGATTCAGCCTGGCTGCAAGTGGGTCTGGTTTCTTTATCTCCACTATTCCATTGCATTCCATGATGTAAGTACAGGAAAAACATTTATTTGTTTAGTGATTGAGCTAGTTATTTTTGCTCTCAAAAAACAACGTTGCTGTACACAATCTCATCCGTGTTGACTGATGCAGGTGTGCTAGTTTCTCAAGCCTATCAAGATAGGGGTGAAATAGATGAGTCACAAGGCACATGAAGGTCCAGATTCCCTAGGAAATACCAGGGGTTTTTTTTCCCATGGAGATGATGGGGATTTTCACTCCTAATGATAGCATTTAGAGTATTGATTTTTCCATATCCTTGCCAATACGTAACATTTTTCAATTAAAATTTTTTTTCTTGATACCTTGGTGGTTATAAATGATGTCTCATTGTGATTTTAACTCACTTGATTATGCAGGATCTTGAATGTCTTTACAAATGCTTATTGATACTTCATGCTTCCTCCTCTGTTATATGCCTTTTGTTTTCTTTGTCCTTTTTTTTTTTCCTATGGATTTGTTTTCATGTAGATTCATAGGAATTCTTCATGCATTTTGGACATTGGGTTTTTTGTTGATTATATATGTGGATAATATCCACTCCCAAATTGTAACTATATTTTTACTTTCTTTGTGGCAGTCTTTATAAACTAAAGGTTCTTGATTTTAATGTAGTTATGAATATTTCCCATAAGTCAATGCTTCTTGGTGAAATCCCTCACCACGAGTACCTGAAGATTTCCTCTAATTTCTTCTAGAAGTTGTAATATATTTACATTTAATTATTTAACTGATTTTTATGTGAGGCAGGGATATTTATTCACTTTTAATTTTACAACAGGCTTTTATTTTGTCCTTCTTATATATGCTCTGCACTTTAACTGGTACATGAAATGAAATAAAATAAAATAATGCAAAGTATAGTATGCTTAGCATCAAGACAGAAAAATGAATAAAGAAAATAAATTAAGCCTAATTTACCTTGGGTTTAATTAGTACTTTACAAATTCAGCAGCCCTTCACATAACCAAAGATCCACCTTGTGTGGGAAGGAGCATCATCGCTGCTTTAAAAGTGATGCTGCCGAATTTGAGAAGTTAAGGTGTTTTTTTTTAGGTTTACCTTGCTTGTGAGTCAAGGAACCTAGTATTAAACTGTTACTGTCTATCTGCATATTCTTTGTTCTGCCTGCATTCCTGAGGGCTGCTTATTATCCCCATAGCATCATCACCACATTTTAAAGATTTATTCTATTTTAATCATTATTCATAATGCTTGAAGGTGACACTGTGCTCTCCACAACAGAGGCTCATCTTCAGTCAATATAGACATCCATCATACGCGTACACACACACTTCACATACATATACGTGCACATATACTTAATGCAGACTGTAATTTTTTAATTAATTGGTATATTCTTTGGCGTGCTTTCTCCTATTAAGTTCTCTTTCATGGAATTCCATCTCAATCCTGCCCCTACCTCCCACTTCTTCTAAAGCTTCTCAGGCAATCATTATTAATGGTATTCTAAAATCTTTTTATATATTAATACAATGTAACAATATAAATATAATAGATATTATATTAACTGATATTAATTTTCCTCCATACTTTCCTAACGTAGAACGTGAGCCTGTTTTTAAAGATAGAAACCACCATCCTATTGGCTCTTCCCCCTCAGCACAAACTGGAAAATGCTTCTAGTTATTATTCACAGCCAAAATAATTGAAAACAATTCCCAGCTGCCAGTCCTATTCTTCTTTATCTTCAGTCCACTACGGTATGGCTTTCTCTCCCCTTCTCTACTGAATACAGTTCTCTAAGAGTCTTCATTTTTGCATCTTTCATTGGATAGTTTTTGATTCTCTCCGTGATCTCTCTGTTGCACTTTCCATGATTGACCACTCCCACTCATTGTCAAAGTGAACTTTCTAAAGGCGAATCACCTAAGGGCCCCCAACTTGTTTAAAATCCTCAGTGGCTTCTTAAGCTGCCCAAGAGAGGGCATAAGCTCCTTGGCTGAGCCAGGGCCACACGGGATAACTTCACTCCTGCTTGCCTCTCCACTGTGGTGGGCCCCACTGGACCTGGTGTCTGGCTCTTTCCAGCCATACTCAGTTGCTTGTAGTTCAAGCAAGCCACGCCCTCTCTGCATCCCATCCTTTTGTTCTGCTTGGATGGTGGCAGTTTTAGTTAGGAGGCGGTTACAGTTCTAGGCAAGAGATGATGACGGCCTGAATTTAGTGGACACGGAAAAAGAATGTGCAGATCATTTGTGAATTATGAAGAATACAGACTGCAGGACTCATGGGCCAAGGAGACATGAAAGAATGAGTGAGACGGAAAGGGTAGATGAGAATTCGTCTCATCACTGTCTTTGGGCAAACTTCCTGACACCCTGAGAAATGTTTGTTGAATGAATGAATGATTGAATGAAAAAGTAGGCAATAATAAAAACACTAATTTTGGCAATTCAGTTCCTTGGCTATAAATTTTAAGTCAAATCTGATTGTCTGTATAGGTATTTATTTCACTTCATTCCATTTTAGGGAACTCTATAAGTAGCTGTCTTCAAAAACACTATGTTTAAGTATAACAAGGCAATCTCTCTGTTAAAACAGAATATTTAGTATGTTCATGTACCATGGTTCTGTCCTGTTATGACCAGAACTGGTCATTTTGAAGAAAGATCTGATTATAAATTTTAGCATTTGAAGAATTGATTGAACCTTGATGTACAATTAAAATGCATAGAAAACTATGTTTTACTTAATCACAGGTAACTAACAGCTTTAGAAATGAAAACTATCAGGGTGTAAATACAGTTTTCGACCATGATTTCACGTATGCTTCTCACTCCTGCTGGCATCGGCCAGAACTAAGGCTTTGACTCCTTCTTTTGCTGGGTCAAATACTTGGAAAATTGGAACGAAGAAAGTTTCTTACTTTATATCCTTTTAAAATCCTATCTATAAACCAGATTTTCCTCACGCAGTTTTCTTGCATGCGGGAAAGGACCCCCCCTCCTGAACATGTGAGTTTCGCAGACGTTCCTGCAGATTCTAGCACCCTCGCCCCGGCACGGGCACGCGCGGCCGCCCCCCGGGACCGCGGGCAGCACGTGTCCTCGCGCGCTCCTCGGAGCAGCACCGGCCTGGGGCCTGCGAGGTCGCGTGGGCGCCCGTCAGGCGGCAGCGCTGCTGCTGCGCGAGGTCGCCCTCTTCGCGATCCTCGCCTCCCGCTCCCTGCCTTCATTTCCGAGCTTGGATCTCGGCTTGCAGCCGCGGCGCTCGGGGTCCCGCTGCGCGGCAGCCCTGAGCGCGGTCCCGGGGCCGCCCGCCCCGCCGCGCGCCTCCTCGCCCCCCTCCTCACCCCACCCCGCGGCCTCTCCTCGGGGCCCCACGCGGGGCCGGCGTGGCGGAATCCTGTCCATTGTTCCTTTTTCCCCTTCTCATTCTTCAGGTACTGTCCCCCTAGTCCTAGAATTTTCTAGCAAGTTCCAAAGTGCAGACGTAGAATTGGGAAAAATCCTGGGGGGGGGGGGGGGGCTGAACACATCCCCTCTCCACCCGTGAGGCTTTCTCAGCCTCCCTTTACTTAGGAGGGGATATGGGAACTAACGTTAGATCAGGTGCAAAGTTTTTGATTCAAAATCCGTGGTAAATAAATGCTAGTGAGCCCACTTGCCCAGAGCCGGCCTGGGTCACTGCAGATGCCTGCTGCACCCCTTGTACGATGCCTCTCTGTGTGTCTTTATTATCAATCAATCAACCAATCAATTAATTTATACGTCTCTCTCTCTTTTCATTCCCCCTGCTGCTATTAAATTCAAAATGTGGACTCATCTAGAAGCAATAAAAGTTGCATTTCATCGAATTAGTTAATAGAGCTCTTTACAATTGGGATTAGGTCTGTCTAAATTGTAGTTTTCTAGATGTCCCAGTGGTCTTGCCTTCTCATGCATCACACATTCTCTAATATTTTGATGAATGGAGCATGAGTTAGGTCTCGGTTATGGCAAATCTCACCTCATTTTTCCTGGGCCAAAGTCTGCACGGCATGTTTGGTTTTCCATTTCTGGACTGGGAATGCCCAGTCGATGTCCTCTTCAGTAGTGTGGGGTACATAAACTCCCTTTCAGCCACCCCTGCCGTAGCTGGGAAGGAGTCTGTAGGTTCACCATCTCCAAATTAAGCGGCTATCATTATCCTGCATCAGAGAAGGTGGGTGCTAAAAAGAGAGGAATGGGGTTTTCCAAGAAGACAGCCGGTAATCTTAGATACACATCTGCTCTTCTCTCCCTCAGCATCAGGTGTAATAAGATACCCAGGTACCAAAGCCTGGCCGACCCTATATCGTTCAGCCATCCATCTCTCCATTCTTTCAACTATTGTTTATTAAGTAGCTCCTGCTGGGAGGCACCGTGATTGGCACCTAATAAACTTTCAAAATGGTGATATAGAAAAAGAATGGAAAAAAAAAAGTGAGGAAATGGTTAAAATGGTGAATTAAAGAGGCTGTGCTGAGACAACGGTGTTTTATTCTCTTTAACTGTGACTTACCCACTCTAAAACCTTTGTTCCATACATAAAGGCCTCCTCCATGTGCCAGCTCCATTGTGCTTTTTTCTCTTTACTTCTTAGGCATAAGTGTTAGGTTTGAATTTTTTTTTACAAAGTTATCCGTATTTTAAGACAAATAAAAATATAGACAAAAGAACTGAATCAATTAGGTTGACATGGAAGAAGTCTGCAAATGAAGCAGGGAAGAATCAAAAAAAATAGGGGCTTTCTGGGGTGCTCCATGCCGTACGAGCTATGTTGTCATCAGCTCCTGACTATGGGGGTCTTTGGATTGGAGTGCTTTGAGCACGCCCTCATTCATTCCAACAAAGTGGTCATTGTGTTACACCTCTGTGCCATGCCTAATTCTGAGAGTCCTTCTCCAACTGGAGGACTTGGAATGTGGTGGTCCAGACCGACCCCTACTTGAGGAATGATTGTCGTTGATGTTCAGTCACAAGTTCTGAAGAGTCCCTACTTTTCTCAACTGTGACATTGATTCCACCAGTTCCTGAGAGCTTGCATGTCCATCTGGACCATTTTAAGGAATAACTCACCGAAATGCTATTTACTTTTTCTGTGTGTATCTCTTCTTTCACTTTTATCCTGTTTCCTATTAACAACCTTATAGAGCTTAGTATATTCTGAATGTAAACCAATGATCTCTAAATGGTCATCTCCTGCTTATAATTGCTTGACTTATTACTATTAGGGAAAATGGGGTACTTCTGGAAAGAGAGCCATGGAAGATGAATTTTCTCAAACCCACATTTATTCATTCATGAAATATTAACTGAGTGCTTACTTATGCCTCACATTATTCTAACTGCTGTAATTATTGAATCCTGACAACAACCCTAGGAATCAAGTACAAATGTTGTACAATTTTTTTTCAGGCGGGGCAATACCTAAAAAAATTTCTAACATCTAAGTTTGTATCATTTGTGAATGGGGGAGCTGAAATTTAAATCTAGACAACACAATTCCAAAGTTGAAGTCACTTGTGAATACTGGATTGTTTCCAAGTAAACAGACAGAATCCTTGTCCTTATGTGGTTTATAGACCCTAACTGGAAAGACAGACAAGTAAGCATGGATGAATATGGAGGATATGTGTGTGTGATAAAGAGGATGATAGAGAGGTTTCCAGAGCACATACGGTATTCAGGGAAGAAGCACTTAAGTTCAGCCCTGGAAGACAATAGGAGGGTAGAAAGCTGGAAAATGCAAAGTTAAGTATAATATTAAAATGATAGAGCAAAGAAAAATGAACATGAGCTCTTCCTAAGTCACTAACTTCACGTAAGGGCAGCGTACTCATTTTTTCCTCATAGGTTACAAATGCCAAGGGCAAAGGATATAAGATGAAGGGGGTGGGGGAAATTACGTTGGAATAAAAATAGGATCGTTTCTTTTTCTTCCCAAAATAACTTCTGCTTATTTCCAATTTCTTTCTTTTTCTAATTCTGGGACTCCTAAACTTTCTAAACCACTACTGTTGGGTCTAGAAATGTGATGCATTCCATCTTTTCCCCCACTCCAGGCTGCCAGGAAAGGGAGATGTTTATAGAAAGTTATAAAATCCTGAAAATGAGGATTCAACATCAAATTGCCATCTTGCCCTTAAATATCATGCTGCTTCTGTTATTCTAAAGCAGGTGAATGTTGGATGCAGATGCAACTGGAAGCCATTTATTCTAACCCACACCGTTAGTGTGTAGATTTCATTTGCAAAAAGTTGCTGTGTTCCATCATCCTTGGAAACCTAGAACATGCTTTGCATTCACTCCTTGGCAGTTGCGTTTACATTTTAACAGCATGCATGCACTGAGGAGATGGGTCCTGGGCTCATTCTTACACATATGAATAAATAATGTTAAGGCTAATAAGATCTCTGAGAGAAAATGATGATTGTCTTTAATCACTAACCTTAAGCAGCAGCGAACCATATTATCAAACACCTTCATTTCTTATAAAACTATCTATCACACACAATATAGACCTGATGAAAAAGAAGGTGGAAGTAATCAGGACAGAATGCCAATTACCTCATTACTTGTCATAGCACATTGTAACTGGAAATTGCTTCTTTCAGGTTCTGTTTGCTCAGGCAATTACAATAAACTCTCTGCTTGACATGTTGTTTGCACAGATGTAGTGCATTAATAAACATGAGGGCTAATCTGAATTATTGAACCAGCCACAATAATTCCAACAAAGGATTTATAATAAGTCCAAGAAAGCTGAGGTATCACTGGAATTCCCTGTAAGCAACACTGACATAGTTTATCACATGTAAAATCCTCAAATTTAATGTACAGTGCTGGAATATGTCCCATAGGTATTTTATATTTTCTATGACTCTAAGTCCTAAGCAACTGCCATTATGAAGGAGAATCAAGACTGCTAAGGTAAGTGGCAAAATCACAGATTTAGAAGAAATTACTTTCGTTGCTGTGTTTTTTTTGCACATTGTAAGTCCTTTTCACCCTATGTATTTTTCCATTCTACTTTTATTTCAAAGAAAACCTGCTGCGGTGGTAGTAAAACTTTAAATGTTTCAAGGTATCATGGAAAATGTACTGTTGTCCAAGGAGAGGGATGAAGGGCGCGTGGCTCCATTGTCTTGCTTCCAGACTGGGCTGGAAGGGGGCCGGGCAAATAGCAAGTCACCTGTCACGGGCCAAATGCCGAATAATCTCTCAGAGCAAAGCTCGTGCTAAAAGTTTTCTTCACCTAAATTGGTTTCACTTTAGTGAGTTCATTTTTCCTCTAAAAGTTTCCCAAAGAAAGAATTTTAATGTCAAAAATATATTCACTTGAAAAAATTGTGTGCCTCATCAATTTCTAGCATACAGAGGCTGGCTTTTAAAATAACTTTGCTTTTGCACCACATGACTAATGAATAGAATTAGAAATAGAAATGCCTTCAGAAGAGAATCGGGTGCATTTTTCCATGAGGATTTCAGGGGGGAGGGGCGGCGTATTCATGTTATCTATTATGTGGGGGTAACATTCCTAGCCTTGAAAACTGAGGTCAGGACAGATTCCTCAGTCCCTGGCAAGACAGACTCCTCGGTGGTGTAAGAGACAAGAACCTGCCAGCAGATAAGCCTCACAATTTTTACATTCTTAGGCAAAGCCAAACTCGGAGGAAAGTCCAGTCAAGATTCCTCATGTCCTCCCTACATAAAGCGAGCCTCACAACTTAACTTGTTTCTCAGTTTTCCCTTTGATGTCCTGTGGTTAATTGCACCCTAATATTAGTTTGGTTTTAAGTCAGTATTACAGTAGAAGCAAAGAGTCATTCAGTTTTAATCTATCTATCTGAACACTGCTGTCCTTGACCTCTTCTTTCCTAAGGAAGAAATTGTATTGTTCCAACTCGAAACATAGCTTTGCAGTGGATGGTACTCTAACACCACTGGGATTGCCAATTCATCTCAGAAAATGATTCAGGAATAGTTTATCTTTTATTTCCAGTTATTTAATTTCTCAAACATAGAATTTAAGCAGGAAAACAGCTTTCCACCCCCGCCCTCCAAATGGACTCTTTGGCATTTGATCAATAGTTAAATGTAAAATTAAGATTTTGCTTATAAGACCTATTAATTCAAACCCATAAATTCACATGTAAAGCATAGAAACAGTCACTGGCTTCCTTTTCCTTCAATTCTACCTCTACTTCTCTCTCACTCACTCTCTTTTACTCTCCCTCCCTCCCTCTCTTTCTCTGCATCTTGACTCAGTCTACCCCACCCCCAACTTGATGAAATGGTGCTTTGCTAGAATAGAAACTAGCCTTTATATGACTTAAAAAGAAAACGTGAATCAAGATATCTCAAATACTAATGGGATATATTAAAGCAATTCAATTATTTTAATCTTTTTCATATATCATGAAATTATGTAGAACAATTTCATTTAAGTGTTACTATCACTGTTGAGACTGCAATTGTGAATTGTTACACCAGCAAATATTAAAGAACATGAGTGCTAGTGAAGTCTATTGCAGTGTATGCGAGTGAGGACCAGAATCACACCAGGAGGAAAATTTCCATCATAATCAACTTATTCATTCTGTAATAACCTCCTTAAGAGCCATGCTTCAAGATTATAATGTTCTATGATTAGTTTCAGTCCAAAGTTAATGTTGTTCTTTGAGTTAGTGTTTGCTTTACTCAAGTTATAACACTCTCACATAGAGTGAGAATACTTTTAATTATAAAATAATTATAAAAATAAATTGAATAAAATAAACGAACAATGGCTTGAAGGAAGATAAATTAGGACATTTAAATGCTACATAGAGTACGCCTTCCTTGAAAGACAAAATACATATGAGAGTTAAAAATAAAGAAAGCCAGGTTCCATGAATCAAAAATTACTTTTCAGTTTATTTTAACCATAAAGCTCCCTGTCCCACAACTAAATTTTCTCTGTATGACTTTTAACTTATTGAAAGGTATGGGTGCACCGTTACATATACCCCTGTCTACAGTGATGATAAATGGATTCCTCTGTTTATTGTTCAATCATTTTATGTGGCTTGAGTGAATATTCAAAAGCCAATATAAAAATGAGGTGATTTTTAAAATGTAGTAATATTAATAACACAAATTAAACAACAGGAAAAAACAGACTTCAAAAAGTTTAAAGCTTTCCTTGACAATTAACTCTTATAATTTAAGCATATGTGTGTTGACAAGATTACAAATACCAATATTTTCATGTAATATGTGCAGTTTTGAAGATGAGAGCATTATTAAACATATGTGATTAAAATTACATTAATATCAATATTTTATATTATTTTCCTGATGTAAAAATGTCTTAAACAATAATAAAGATATAGCCATCTAATTTATAAAAGTAGACTAATGAATGAAATCCATGGGAAATTACATATAGATCACAAAACAAAAAGAGCAGAAGCAGATTCATACCTATTCATTCTAGTTTAATTTTAATCCCAAGGGTAAAACTTGAATATAAGAGGACACATTCATTTCCTACCAAATAAATCAAATAGTGATCTAGTCTGCATCATTTATTTTGTGTTTCATCACTGTTACTGTGTATAAAACTTTAAGGGTTACCAATGTTAAGAAAGTCACAGTCACACACACATAATATCTGTCTATAGTATTTTGTACAAAATATTAAGCATATCTATACGCAAATGTATATATATATAAATTGTTAACTAAGTAAGATTCATTCCTTGCCTTTAAGTTCCAACATAATTGAAGTAGTTTTTTAAAAAATGAAACATTAATTTGATTTTCTACCAGGTATTTGTTTTAGTTATAAAAAATATTTTAGAAATTAAATGCTATCGTTTTAGGTCACTTATCAATTAAAAGAGTCAAATGTGGACATTAATTAAAAACTGTGAAAGTGGTTATAACTGGTAAACTATTGCAACGCCAGAGGGTGGCCAGTGAGCTGACTCATTTTTGTTAGCCTAGTTCTTCCCTCAATTTCTTCTTCCACTCTGGATTCAATTACCACCCCCCCCCCCCCCCCCGCCCCCATACACACTCACATACCCAGACGCACATTTAGTGAACACAGAAATTATAATGGGATATTGTGTATACAGTCGTGGAAAGGGAAGCAAATTATTTCGGTTCCTAAACTTTTAAAGACATTATTAACTATGTTTTAATGTAATTGAAGTTTGTGGAACTTCTGTATTTTTGAGAGTTATGAAACTTTCCTAAAATACTTTTCCTAGTACTATTTTGAAATTCTACTTTATTTCACTATCAGATATCACTGGGAACTATGAAAGAATAAAAGCTACAGACAGCAGTTTATCAAACATTTTTGGCTACAATATTGTTTTAAATGCATTTTTCTCTCTGAAAGCAGAGACTTTAAAGTAAACAATCATTAGAAAACTACCAAGAAGTCCACCAGGCTAGCCCTTGAATCTCTCCTTCCACACTGAGAAGTCAGGAATCATTCCTGTGTACTTGCCTTCCCAGTTGCTTATCACATTCAAGGATCAGAGAACTCTAAAGTCTTTTAAAAATGATGTATATCCACAGTAAATTCATTAACTATATATATATTTCTTATAAATTTGTGAATATCTGTGGTCCTATCAATCCTTTTCAAACAATTACATTATGAGTGTTATTTACTTTTGCGGTCTGTAATTTGATAAGGGGTTGAAGTGCCATTCTGTGGCAAAATCCTACCAGTTCAAAAGCAAGTCATCAGTATTTTTTATATTTCAACATAAATCTACTTATTTCCTATAATAGATTAGCAAATGAAATTTGCAGGCAATGTGATTGCCCTTTCTCCTAGCATATCAGCTGTAATGCTAAATGTTATACTTGGATTCTTAACCCTCATAAATGGATGAGGCTGGTCACATGGGGTACCATACCTTTTGGGGATGCTGTACTCTTTAACTGTTTTCTAGTCCTGTAGCAATTTCCACAGTGTGTATACTCCCAGCAAAAAACAACAGAAAACCTTGCCACAAAATCAGAATTTGAGAACTTTTCATTATTTTTAGGAATTTTTAGAAAGTCTCTATTGTCCTACTACAAAAACACTCCAAGCAGCCTTTCGAATACTTATTTTAAATTCTGTTCTTTTATTTTCTTCTAAAAGAATGAGTGTGTGAAACAACTATAAAGGTGAAAAATTTTGAACAGAAGAGCTTCTTCATCTAAGATCTCTATTTACTTGTGTATGAAAAAGTAGGAAAAACAATGAGAGCAGGAGAAATCAATGAGGTTTTGCATTTCCTGGAGATGGTAAAAGACTACTAAATCAGGCTCTGTGTTGATAGACGCCTGCTGAGAAAACTGAAACTGGAAAACAGTAAGTGACAGTGTGGGCAGCTGTGAAGACCACGTAGGGAGGGTATCACTGCATTATTGACTGGGAGCTTTTATAAAGTGTTTTAGAGAGCGTTGGTTGCCTTTACTCTATCAAGAAAAACTCAATACTAGAGAATTTGGAAGACTGGAACCAGAGAACTCACTGTGGAAAGAGAAAAGTAAAAAAGATGCATCACTCCATTAGATTCTCTCTCAAGGACAAGACTCTGGAAGGGTAATTACTGGGCACCTTAAATGTCAGCCATCCATCCTGAGTTGACTTAGCAACTTTTCCTGAAAAAAGTTCAAGTTCTCCGAAGTTTAGCTGTTTTGGGAGGACATTCTAAAATAAAATGCTTTACACTCTCCCTCTCTGAAGGGTATTTTAATCCCAAGAAGAAAGTGCTGCAAAGAAGGGGTTGGTAAAGATTCACATAACTGACAGCTTTTTTATTTTAGATCACTCTGATTTAGGCCCTGCTTTTTTTTCCCCCTTTATCGAATTACATAACAGAATTTCATCTTCAAAAACAAGTTTACTTTAAAAAAATCTAAAAGATTAAAATCTGAAGCTAGGAAAATCTTGAACCTTTCGCTCAGTTTTCCTTTTTTGAGCAGAAAATACTGATCTCAGACTAGTATATTGGTGTATGTCTTTATTTAAATGCAAAACCCATGGTTTTTTACTTTATTTTATAAGTAGAGTGGCATCAAGTTTTCTTTTGCCTTTTTCCCTCCTATTCTCTAGTCATTAAATGTAGCAACAAGAGCAGTTTATTTGCCACAGGATAGGCTATCCAACAAACCCCCTCTCACCCAAGAAAACGTAAACCTTCACAAGCCAAGTAACAGACACCCCAAATACTGCAAGGAGGCATGCTTACCTTTTGCTTGTTCTGTTCATCTTAATATTTCAAGCGGTAAAGGTGCAGTGTCCTGCAAAGCTTTCCCCCTTGGCAGAACTGCATGAACTGATACAGACTCAGAGAAAACAAATAGGAGCTTTACCAAAGAAAAGGTAGAAACTCCAAGAATTGAACTGCCGTTATTTGGATTTGAGGAGAGTACAGTCTATTTCTTAGAATATGTGACTCAGTGCATATTTCTTTGTCATTGTTTTGAGGTTCACTTAACCATAAAGAGGAAACATGACAACAAAAGTAGAAGGGAGCTCAGTGAAGCATGGCTGGCTTGACAATGGGCTTTCTGCAGGTTAGCCAAATTTAACTGGCAAAAACTTCCCCCAACCCTTTTGTCTGCACTATTTGCACCATAATGTCGGTGCCTCTTCGCATATTTCACAGATCAAGCCTGATCATTTGTCCTAGAAGATGGAAAAAGTCAATTTTGGGTCTGTCCCTAAAAGTTACTTTATAAAATATTGTACAATTCTGCTACAAAAGATACAAAAGGGGAAAGTGCACTTCACATGGCCACAATTAGGGCTTCTGTTTCCGCTCTCCTGCCCTTGTCAAAGCTTTGATTTAGTTTTCCTCGGTTTTGTCCAAGGGTCATTACAGATGTCTGCAGACGATTAGCATCTCCCCCCACAGCCCACGTCCAACGGGGTGATTAGCAAATTAAAACTTTGAATTCTTCTCTGTCTAGTGAGATGTATGGGGAAAGTTTAGCAAATGTGGCTAATTGTGGAGACCTGAGGGGAGCATCAAGGTGTAGAATTTTGGTAGCTAAATATAAAGTTAGCAACAAATGGTAAAACCATTATGTCATATGCTCCAGCATTTAATGAAGCATTCAGCTCTGAAACTTAGAAACAATTGTATCCTTGATGAGGTGCTTCAGGAATACTTTGCATCCATGCTATACCCAAATGGTGCCAACCTGACCTCTCAAAAACTGAAATTGGTGTCTGCCATGAATTGCATTGAACACATTTGCAGCCTGTTTCAGAAATTGAAATTGCTGCTTTAATTATATATATATATATATATATTTAACGCATTCAAGACCTAATGAATTAGCATAAATGCCAACCATAAATCATGAATTCAAATGATTGAGGGGAGATTGAGTCCTGGGTTTCAAGTGGCAATTGAAATATAAGAAAAACTTTCCTGGCCCCGTCTTTGTTTTAGCAGAGCAAATGTTTGATTAGGTTAGCAGACGGAGGAAGGAAAGCCTTTGGCAGAATTACCCCAACCATATATAGGATGCAGAAACTACAGACGAGAATTGCAAATGAGGCCCAAATCGCAAGCTTCCATTCGAAATATACATTCTGCAAAAAACTTTCTAAACTGACACGGGAGAGCATGCTAGAATCTAAGAAAGGGGGAGGGGGCACTCCATCTCTTCTTAATTTTTCTCAGAATTTTGTATGGCGAATCCAACAAGTGTGCAGACATGTCTCAAAAAAGTGTAGAAGGCAACATTAAGCCACACATCACATCAACTGAGAAATTAAAGTTCAGATGCAGGCTATGGTAACTTCAGCCTTTTTCTTCATCATGTCTACTGAGACTCAAAACTTTGGCCGCCAAACACCTCATGGACTGAAACTGCCCATTTCATGACATTGCCCCCTATAGAAACCAGGTGTCTTTAGACTTTCTGGGAACAAAATGGGTTCCCATTAACGAGAAGGCATTCTCCCACTTCTAAAACAAAGAAGCCTATTGATAAATTCTGAAAAGGCAAGTTTGGTGTCTGAGGCAATCTGCGGCTCTTCCATTTTAGAAAAAAATTTTGCAATGACATATCTCAGGTCAATTGCTTATTGGCAAGAAGAAAATATATAAATATATAAATATGAATCAGTAGTCTCTAGACACCCCCCCTTACAACTTATAAACAAGAATTCTCAAATCAATACATTGATTTGAAGATAACTAATGCAGACTGCTGAGGTGGTCTAAGCCCAATTTTTCAGTTCTAGGACATTCCGGGACCACAAAATACTGTACTGAATCAGGTTTGTTAAATCATCCAGCAAGATATGAGTTACAGACCAGGAAAACATCTTTGAAAAGGGGATTTTGTTATTCATTTTATCATAAACTTCAAACAATATGGCATCTCATAGAGGAATTTTAGTTCAGAATAAGGAAACATCGTTAGTGGTATCACGTGCAAATGTAAATAATAATTGCTATTTGAATGAAGGTAAACACCACCACACTTTTGCCAATGCTGGCATTTAAAATAAAGGCAGTTTTCAACTGTCTAATTATCCCCCTCTTTTGATAAAGGATGAAAACAGCTCTCTTATAAAGGGCTCATTTTTTCCCTCAATATTATTAGTGTGCTTTTCCATTTTATGTTCCTTGTTTCTTGTCAGAAGAGTGAATATTCTAAGCGAGAAAAGGTAAATGCTTTCAATATAAAAAATAAAATTCAATGAGAGATGTGATATAGAATCATCTCCTCTTGGTGAGTATATCAATTAATCAATTCATGGGTGTTTGTCTCTGAGGGGAGTGGACTGGGGACACTGCTGTGAGTTCCCTCAATGTTTCTCTCACCATATTGCCAGCCCTAGTTATAAATGGAGTATTCCCAGCCTTTGCCAGTTCACAAAGTTCTCTTTCTTTCCAGAACCCTCAGCACCTACACTAAAATCTTATTATGTGGTTCTTCCTGCTATACCACGTTTCTTTATTTCATATGAGTCCTGTATTACATTGTGATAGAATTTCACCTCATATTTAGATATTGCCTAGGTTGTCCAGCTTAGTATTAATCTCATGGGGAAACTCAAACCATACTTGCTCATTAGGTTTTATTTTTTTAATTTCTTGTTTTTTTGAGATTGATCTGGAACTTTCTAGAGGTAATGATGATAATCATGGTTATGATAATTATAGCTAGGGTACCATGTAATTTATAAAAGATAGATTATCTTCCAAACTTTTCACTTTGGGAGATAAAAAAGTACTCTACAATCACTAAGCTGACAAACAGATTTAAACCAGGAGTGCCTCAGGTAATTTAGATCCACAGACACCTAGACAGAGCTAATGTCAATTGAGTCCTCTCCATATGCCATGTTTTACCTCTGTCAACTTATTCTTGATAGCATTCCTAAGACTCCTTTGAGATAAATACTATTATTATTCCTGTTTTACAGATAAGGAAACTGAGGCACAGAGAGATGAAATAACTGGGTCACAGTCACATAGGTACTAAGTTGCAAAAGTAGAATTCAAACAGACAGAATCTAACTGACTCCAGGGTCTACACTTAAAATTGTTTCAAAAGTGTTCTTGGTCCTCTATAGCACTACCCTGATAATACATACAATTTTTCTAAGGAAGGAACTAAAGACATTTTTTAAACTAAAGATGAAATTCCCAAGACACTGTGGGAACTAGTGTACTATTGTGGACTTGGGATAACTGTCTTAGTTTCCTTGCTGCTATGACAAATACCCTACAATGGGTTGGCATAACAACAGGAATTTATTGGCTTGTGCTTCCTCCCAGGATTTGTAGCATTCCGCAGGCCTACAATCCTTGGGTTCTTTGGCTTTCCTGCCACATAGTATGTCCTTTGCTTTCAATTCTGGGTTCTGTTGACTTCCAGGGTCTTCATGACTTTCTCTTTGTAAGATCTCCAGTAATAGGACCCATTTTGAGTCAGTTGGCTGCACGTTAACTAAAAATAACATTTTGAAAAGATCGTATGGGTTCATACTCACAGGACTGGGAATAAAATTGAAAACATGTTTTTTTCTGGGGTACATAATTCAATCTATCATGAACACTAAATAGGAATTTTATTTGTCTCCTATAATAACTAAAGATTGTTATTTAAGAAATTCTTGTTGGACCGTCTATAGCAAAATTGAGTGTGTTATCAAGAAAATATTAGAGAACGTAGATGGTCTAAGAGATTGTAGTGAGGCCATTTTTTATGTCTTTACTCATATATCCTATTGTTTGTCATATCCTCACCTCTTTAACCAGAAAAACAAAATGAAATTCTGGAAAGTTCTATGAGAGGGAGATCAACAATGAGCTTACTGCTGAGCAGACCCAAATAAAATAAAATATGAGTATCACGGGTAATAGTATTCTAGGAAAGGGAAAAAATGAGGGCAATTTCATAAGATGTGAAGGTGTTCAACACGTTGGAGGAATAGAAAAGTTAGTTTGGCTGCAGGACAGACAGTGGTAGAAAATCGAGTCAGAGTTCAAGGCAAAGGCCAGATTTCAGCAGTCCGTATAAACCAGGATTTCTGAACCAGAGCACTTTTGAAATTCGAGGTTGAAAAATTGCTTGTTGCGAGGCGGGGGGTGAGGGAGGTAGGCTGTCTTTTGCATTATAGGCCATTAGCGGTGTCCTTGGCCTCTCCCCACTAGATGCTGATGGCATTCTCTCCCCACTGTGAAGACCAGAGATATTTCCAGAGATTGGCAAATGTCCCCTGGAAGGCAAAACTGCTTCTGGTTGAAAACCAATATTATAGGTCATGCAAAAAGACTTTGTATTTTCTCACGTGTTCTCAGAAATCATTGGCCTTTGAGTGGGGGAGATTCCGGATCTGATTAACATTATGTAAAAGATCACTCTGGACAGGAGACTAAGCAGGGAAGTCAGTGGTTCAGGGAACAGGTAACATAGAGTATCCAAGTAAGTGTCAACTGTGGTTGGACTGATAAAGTGATTATTGACAGGTTTTACAGATGGGTAAAATGAAGAATGTGGGAGAAAAAGGGGTGGTAAAGAAAACTCCAATTTTGTCTCTGAGTGACCGGTCAATGATAGTTACATTAACTGAGGTGAGCAGCCCCAGACGTTGTATAATGTAGCGATCCAGGCTAGGAGAGGAGCAGTTTGAATGTGATAGCAATGCTGTCTTAAATTTAAATCCTCAAATTTAATCTGAGCTGCTTCTTAGATATCTAAGCTGAGATGTGGAGTGGGCTTCTAGATGTACAAGTTGGGAGTTCAGAGGCGTGATTAAAAGAGAGAAAGAAAAAGTAGGGGATTGGTTTTGAGATGGGGCCCGATTTAATCACCTAGCATTCCAGTATCAGAACTCTGTGCTAAGAAAACCCAGGTGCACTGCAGTATATTTTAAACTTTTGAGGGAAAAACTCCAATACTTGAAGCCTGTGGGACAGCACCTGAAGTACTAGTTCGAAGTAGTTTACAGTTTAAATATTATATATAACCAAATTTCTTCTAATAATACATTTTTGTGAACTTAGATTTTAAAAAATCAAGTATGGTGTGAAAATCAATGTGCACTGAAAATGAAGGTGGTAATGCTAAATCTAATCTTAAGGTTTAAGAAGTTGTGTAGTGCCCAGAAGGCTCATGCCTCATATCTGTAAGTAACACAATAAGCACATTAATTTATTTCAATATCTGTGTATTTTTAATACGACAGTGAAGTTGTTAGGGCATGTATTAGTTTCCCATAGCTGCTATAACAAATTACCACAAATTTAGTAGCTTAAAACAATGTGAAAGTATTCTTTTACAGTTCTGGAGGACATAGTCTGAGATGTGTCAGCACGGCAATGCTTCCTCTGCAGGCCCTGGGAGAGAATTTGTCTCCTTGCATTTTACAGTTTCTAGAAGCTACATCTCTAGAATTTCTTGGATCGTGGCCCCTTCTGCTATCTTCAAAGCCAGAAGTGTAGCATCTTCCATCATTACAAAACTTTAATCTTCTTTGATCCCCTATGTTTACATTCAGGGTCCACCTGGATAGTCAAGTCTAATCTCCTCATCTCAAGGTCTTTAACTCAATTGCAGCCTGCAAGGTCCCTTCTTTTGCCATATCAGGTAACATTAACAGATTCTGGGTATATGGACCTGTTTTTTTCAGATTAATTTCAATTGAGGCAAAATTTCCATAACATAAAATTATTCCTTTAAAGTGTACAGTTCAGTGATGTTTAGCGGATTCACAATTTTGTGCAACCATTACCTCTATCTTGTTTTAAAATATCTTAATTACCCCTAAAAGATGTCCTGTACCCATTAAGCAGCCACTCCCCTTTCCTCCTCCTGTAGCCCCTGACAAATATTAATCTGCTCTTGTCTCTACAGATTTATCTATTCTGATATGTCATACCAATCACACTATGACATTTATGAGCATAGCATTCCTTTTCATGACTGAATAATATTCCACTGAGTGGATATATCACTTTTATTAATCCAGTCATCAGTTGATGGACATTTTCATTATTTCCATTGGCTATTGTGAATATTAGTGCTATGAACATTCATATACAATTATTTGCTTGAATACCTATTTTCAATTCTTTGGGATTTATAACTAGAAGTGGGATTACTGGGTCTTATAGTAACTCTATGCTTAACTTTTAAGGAACCGCCATACTGTTTTCCACAATGGTTGTACCATTTATCATTGCCACCAGCATATATGAGGCTTCCATTTTCATCCTTGCCAACCTTGTTATTTTTTGTTTTTTTGATCTTTGCTTTTTTGTTTTTCTTTCCGGGGAGCTTTGCAGTTGAAATAATAAGGGGGCAAAAACTGTGACTGTGAACGTTTGGTAACATCTGACCTCAGAAGGAATATAATTTGAGACCTAAAGACATCTAAACACTGAATACCAGATAATTCTGATATTTTGAATTTGGGAATGGTAGAAGGATTCAGAAAAAGAGGTTGAGGAAGAATAGATGATGTTGTAGGAGAGAAACCCAGAAAGTGTGGGATCCCAGGAGACAGGTGAAAAAAGTGTTCCATGTAGGAGGGAGCAAGCAAATGTATCTTGTGCCATGTGTAATGTAAGTTGAGATCTGATTATTGTATGGGGACCTAGCAAGGGCCTCTAATATACATATACACACGTATTAATCATTAAGTGGCTGATTAGAGTAGGAGCAGTTATCTTTAGTAATATACTAAGGTCTCTAAATAATGTACTTACAGCAGAAGTTTGTATTTGTTATTTGTTTAGTCTCTGTTAGTATACCAATATCATGGTTTTGTACCTCTGTTACATACAGAGGTACATAATTAAGGATAATTATTGTTAACGAATCACTCTGGAAACACTTGTAGTTCAAGGTTGGACATTACAGAAAGATATTTTGCCAAGAACTTGGGTCACGTGTACAGGAGATCTTCTGGTGTATCTAGTTGCTTTTTCACTGACCCTGACTCAGTCTGGAAATAAACACTGTCAGATCAGCACAGGAGCATGGACAAACTATAATTGATTTAATTAATAATTCATTTTTTTTTCATTCATTCAGTAAGCACAGAGCTCCTACCATATTAGGCACCATACTGGGGCCTTATTAAGTGCCAGGCAACAGAACCTAAATCTGGCCACATTCCAGCTGATGATTTTATCAGGAAGCAGGAAGCCTGGACCACATGCCAAAGCATGTGTAATGTAGCAAAACTGGTAATCTCATTTAAGCAGTTTCAAACCCTACCCATTCTTATTTTTTTAAAAAGGACCATTTTTTTTCCCGATGCATTGCACTTATTTATAAAAATATATGTCCACATTATGCTATCAGGAACTTCATCAAAAATTTTTTCAGTGGCAGGCCCCTTAATTACCTCCAGCAGTTTCCATCAGAATATCAAATGAGCAGAGTAAAACATCAGTTACTTACCAACCACCCTACTGACCTCCATAAAATGTTCATTTCAACGTCTAGTTTGAACAATTGAAATGTATGCTGCATTTTCTGTCTTCTTAATTACCCTGTATTTAAGGGAAAGGGTTGCAGTAATGGTTGTAAACACCCTTTCTTCCTCTATTCAACCCTTCAGGGAGATACTCTTTTTAGCTTCTGCTACATTCAGATGTAATTTTTCATAAAGACAGACACACTATGTAATATTTCCTTTCCCCTTACAAACATTTAGAGGGTATATTGTATTTAGACTTTGCAGTTTGAACTGCAGTATTCGAACTGGGGGCATATACATATCTGCTTTGAGCCTAGTGTGAATATACTCACTGTGATGTATATGATAAAAGGCTAAGCCACTACTGTGCACTAATTGGATTTTGTTTTTATCATTAATATTATCTGCCTATGGAGAAAAACCCTATGTTTGATTTAAGATATTAATTTACAAGATCCCAAGAAATGCAGTAGAGTAGAAATAGAGAATCCAAACAAAAAGATGTTAACCAAGTTGGCACTTCTTAAAGGCAATAAGTTTCTACTATAGCAAAGCCGATGACCACGCGCTTGAAGAAAAGTTGCTTCGGCCACCTGTGACACAGTTCTTTCATGGATCAAACCTTGCCAAATGCTGTCCCACAACCACTTAATCATTTAAGGATGAATTAAGTTTCCATTTGGCTTTCTTCCAACCTCTATTGTACTGTCTTTGGCCAAAAATCACTCATCAAGAGTTTGTTTACTATGAGCCCATGAAACAGGATCTTTTCCCTGCTTCCTGACCAAGTAGAATCAGAAACATTTCACCTAAGAAGTTGGAAGGATTTCATGTCTTTTTAAGAATCGTGTTTTCCCAGGGCATAGTTTTGGGGAGAGGTCTTTTAATGTAAACTTATGTTTTCCAGCTCTTCCTGATCCTGGAAAACAGTGCTTTTAGGTTTGGCTGCCAGATGGTATACAGGACACCCAGTTAAATTAGAATTTCAGGAAAAAAGAATGCATTTTTAATATAGGTATGTCCCAATCAATATTTGGGACATCTTTATACTAAAAAAGTATTGGTTGTTTATCTGAACTTCTAATTTAACTGGGCATCTGGGATTTCTTTGCTAAATTAGTCAGGTCTATCCTAGAGGCTATTAGAATACTAACCTTCCGAAAGATCTGTTGCTAGTACATTACCAAAATGGTCAAGGGCCAACATTCATCATCCATCCTCTCAGAAAGCCAGGAAGGAGCCCAGATGTGAATGAAAGTGTTGGCAAGAAATTTTTCTGTAAGCCAGCCATTTAAAAGATAGGCCACCAACTTTTTCTCACATTAAAAGCTGAAAGGACTCCAGAGTCTTGTATCCCAGTATGCAATGGGGGATTGTAAAATCTTTGGTCTCGGCCAACAATAAATTTGGAAGCCAAGTTTAATTACTTTTAAAATATATTGAGTCAAACTATTAAGATGTATAATCAGCATAGAAATAAGCTTAAAATTGAATATTACCTCAAAATATTTTAGAATGTTAAAATAAATTTGACGAGGAACGAAGACTTAGACAGATGGGATTTGGTACGTTTTACGCATTATTTGCTAGGACCTTTAGCCAGTTGTTTATACTGCCGAGGTGACCCTCAGTTTCCACATCTGTAAAATGGAGATAATATCTTATATGGTAGAGTTGTTGTCAGCATTAGACACTAGTTAAGTGAATGCCCTAGGAGAATACCAAGGATTTATTAGGAAAGTAATCCATAATAAATTATTTTTAGAGGCATAGATGGCTAAAATCTAGTGAAATTACTAACCCCTTTAATACTGGTAAGAAAATGCAGCAATTTGAAATAATTAAATAAATTAAGTGTACATCAGAATACCTTAATATCCAGCCATAAGCTGTAATAGGTAGCATGTCAACCAAATATGAAGTTAAAAGCTAGATAAATTCCCATTTGCAGTTGAAATATATAATGGTATTTCATAATTCACGATATCTTAATGAAGTGTATTGTTATAGTCAACATACTGATGGATATTTGTGACCAATTATGCAGAACATAGAAAGGCACAAATGAAAAAACTCAGGGAGCGGGGTAGAACCTAGCTATCATTTTGTCTGTGATGGGAAACTATACCAAAATTTTGGTATAGTTTAAGGTCTTGCCATGAATCATATATTGACATGTTCTCATAAAGAACTGCATACAGTCCTGTTGTCCTTTCATTTTAGGATTTATTTTTTTCCCTTTTGGTATGACATATATTTATTAAGTGCCAACCATGTGCTAGGCACTGTGTTAATTTCACAGGTAGTACAGCCTGTCAAATTAGCAAATCACTGCCCCCATCACACTTGTGTCCTGTTGAATGCCTTCACTCTCTTCTCTAATCAGTCTACCCACCGTGATTCACCGCATCAATCACTCTTGCTGGAACTCTACTCTCTTCCAAACTCCCAATCCTGGATTAATACATACATAGTATTCTTTATCTTGCTTTTAGTTAGAGCTTTCCTCCACTCCTTATAGTGGTTTTCTAATTCTTCCTTACTCTGTCGAGTCTGCCGATTTCCCCTAATCTCTGCTTCAATGTTTCCATCAAAGTGAAACCAACACTGGGTCTTGATGTAAAGCGTGGTTTTCCACATTCAGATCTTTGTTCATTTCATTTTCCTGACTAATTTCTTAATTATGTATATTTGAGATTATTGTGGTATTATTATGACAATTTTATTTGTCGTTACTCTTTTTAACTTCCTCTTCTCTTTTCAAGACTGAGCCTTGGATTTCTGTCTTGGATGGAGATGGGACGTTTAATAACGTGACAGAATCGTAATTTGAGAGTATTTATATGCTTATATTTCACTTAACTCTAAACTATTTTGACTAATTATGCCTTCTAATAAATTACAAATGTGTGACGATCAGGAACGTATCTTCGCAATTGCGGTCGTTGCCATCCTTTAAATATTTCAGTACCTGTCTGTCCCTCTCTCCTCTTCCCACTGTGAGCAAAGCTCATAACAAAAAGGCCATAAAAATATTTGCATGAATGATGTTGCTTTGGATAAAAAAGGTGTCAAAGTATTGTTTTACTTTAGAAATTAAGCTACAAAGACCAGGCAATAGGTCATAGGGAAAAGAGTGAGGGTTTGCACTGAAATGGGAACATTTGAAACTTGGTTTTACCAAAGCCTGGGTATATGACGGTGCACAAATTTTTCAGCTTCTCTGAATCTGCAATTGGTGATCTGAATAGGGATAATATATCCTGTTGGGATGATACATGAAATAATACATTTGAGAACAATGAGCATATAGCCTGCATTCAATAAACGCAAGTTCCTTTTCCTCTTTTCCTCATTCATTCTTAATAAAATCTTGTGCTTTGACACAAAATCTATTTGTAAAATGATTATTATACCTTCAAAATGACTTACGCAAAGTAATTTAAAATAATGACCTATAATTTCATTATTCAATAGCAAATTTTAAATAATTTTTCATTTTCCATAAAAATAGTTTTCATTAAAAAAATTTAAATAGTTGAAAAGTTTGCTTTTCCAATATGGACTCTATGATGGGTGTAGTCGTCACTGTGTCCTGACAAGCTACACAGAGGCTTTATTATTTATTCCAGAGTGATGAGTAGGTACGAATACTGCATACTTTAAAAATAAATGAGTAAAGTACACGACTTCATCTTAACTCAAAGGATGACATTGACATTCCAAAAAGAGTTCCTCTGTTCGTATTTCCTCAATTCTTTGTCCTTGTCAGCATTTCTCAGTTAACCTGAACTCCACTGGCAGATGCATGCCCTTGAAAACTAAGTAGAAACAGGGGTGGAGGAGAGAATGCTATATTCAGAAGGTTCAGGCAAATACGTTTGTACATTCCGGCCCCTAAATAGTATGTGAATACTATAAGAATAAACAAAATGCACACAAAGACAAAGGTTAAAGATTCTCAGAGTATACTCATGGACTCTTTATTTAATGCATGTATTCAACAAATACTTATTAATCAACTCTTGTGCTACATGCCATGTAATGATTATAACATAGGAATGGTAATATGTAATTACTAAAAATCAGATTAAAACATATTGGTAAGAATTTTTGAGACTATCCCAGCATCACCAGGTGCTACAATTAAGTAATAGACTAGTTAAGTAATGATTCTTGCATTTTTCCTTTAAAAGAGCTAGAAAATATGTTGAAATCAATTCAGCACTTGGTATGCCTGAGGTATTGTTTGTTCCACACATTCTTAAATAAAAGTACCAGACATATTATCTCCCTGTATGAGATTTTTACTTACTTTCTATAAAGTCTGTCATCTTTATAAATCTCAGTTTTCATCGAGAAGAATATTTTTACTAACTTTATAGCCAAACTTGTAGCCAAAATCATTTTCTCATAGATGTCATCATCTCCTTCCTGTGCATGACTAATTTAAATTTTGATTTGTCCTAATTCATTCCATTTACATTTATACTTACTTTCTCCTCTTGTGAATTAGACCATTTCATTTTCACCAGATACTGAAGTCAAAAGTGAATATTCTGGAATTCTATTGAATTGAACATATTATCTGAAATTGGAACTGCTGGAAAATATGCAGTGTAGATCACCCTATGAACTTATTCCTGAAATATTTACTCACCAAGTTCTGTCTTATCTACACTCTCCACCTAAATAGATCCCCTCTTGCCTCTCTAGTCACTCTCATGGCCTCTTTCACTCCACTGGTTTTAGTTCATGTTGTTATTATTTTTTTAAAAAGATAAGAAAGACCGTAAGTGTTGTGCTTGTGACAAGAAGGAAAGTATGAAGAGTGGACTCAAGAGCTCACTACTAAATTCACATTTAAAATTTTGTGACACTTCCAGTCTTGCCCCAGTTCTTGCCACCTCTTGCCTCTCTATTCCAAGGTGACCACTTCCTGAGTTTGACTTTTCTCTTTCCTTTGTTCTTTCCTTGCTAGTGTTATCAGATTTTACATCCCTTAAAAATATTATTGTGACTCCTTTTTTTAACTTTAAGATGATGGTGGCGGACTTGGCCCAGTGGTTAGGGCGACCGTCTACCACACGGGAGGTCCACGGTTCAAATCCCAGGCCTTCTTGACCCTTGTGGAGCTGGCCCCCGCGCAGTGCTGATGCGCGCAAGGGGTGCCGTGCCACGCAGGCGTGTCCCCGCGTAGGGGAGCCCCACGCGCAAGGAGCGCGCCCCGTAAGGAGAGTCGCCCAGCGCGAAAGAAAGCGCAGCCTGCCCAGGTGCTGTACACACGGAGAGCTGACATAGCAAGATGACACAACAAAAAGAAACACAGATTCCCATGCCACTGACAACAACAGAAGCAGACAAAAAAGAAGACGCTGCAGATAGACACAGAGAACAGACAACTGGGAGGGGGGGAGGGAGGAGAGAGACATAAATAAATAAATAAATCTTAAAAAAAAAACCTTTAAGATGATATCTATGACTTTCCCTCCCCTCAATGTGGTATTTGTAAGTCCATCCATTCCCATGCCTGTAGATGTACTTCATTCATTTTTCATTCTTGTCTAGCATTATTCGTTAGAATGAATCCTACTTTAATTATCTAATTGACTGTTGCTGGTCACATGGGTTATTTCCACTTTTGTGGAGTTATGAATAGGGCTGCTATGAGCATGTCTCTTGTTCTTCTTGTAAAAGATTTGCTAGAGTTTATTTCTGGGAATGGAATTGTGGGTCACAGAAAACCTGCATGCTCAACTTCATTGGGTAGTGCCAAAGTATTTTCCAAAGTTGCTTGTATAATGTATGAATACTCATGGTACTTTCCCATCGGCAGTTGATAATTAGAGACAGAGCTCAGATTCTGGAGCCAGATGATCTGCTTGGGTCCCCTGGTAAAGTTACTTAACTCTCTGGGCTTCAGTTTCCTGATACATAAAATAGATCACAGGTTGTTGTGAGGATTAATTGAGTGTGTGTGTGTCTGTAGCATGTTGAGAAAGCTATGCAGTTATTAGTTATTAAGATTTGCAGACAAAATTTTACTACTCTCTTGGTATTTTATTAGTTTTCAAATCATATGGTAAATTATTTTGTCTCTCAACTATAATTCTCTTGCATATACCAATGTCTAAAGCAATTTTCTTCCTTTATGCCTTTCTTTCTTTCTTTTCTTTCTCTACTTACGCTTTTCCCTCTTCTCTTTCCTTTTTAAAATCTCCCCATATTCCCACTCTTCCTTTCTTTATCAGAACTGATTACAACGTAAAATGAGCCACATTAGTCACATAAGTTGAATACATTTCCATGTATTCTGATCTTTTCTGTTTGTGTCTGTGTGTTTTTAATAAAGGGGTTTACTTGCCCTGATTTGGTTACTGGGACTGGGATTCACATCTGAAGTTAATGTCCCTGGTGTTAACAGGCTGGTATAAGAAAGATAAAGATCAGCTAGTTACTTGGCTTCCAGTGATTTGAGACATGTGTCCTCCGATGAAGCCAATAGGCCACATGTGATACGTGGGACTAGCATTCCCTGGGAACCTCTTGGGCTAAAATTTAATAGCTTAGAGAAAAAACGTCTCCCCAAATCACAATTCTCTTATAAATTCAGACCTTTCTGAACACCATTTCACAGTTAGTGGGGCACCAATTGTCTTCAAGTTTCTCTTTGTGACCTTCTGGTACCTTACTTGTGATTTTCAGATTCTAGCAACAACGGAAACATCATAGCAGCAAAAAATCACCTTTATCTCCATGTATCTGTCAGCAATAGATCAAGTGAAAGTCCAAATTACGTAACTTCCTCATATCACCTGCAGAAGTGGTGAAGAGCTCTCCAAACCAAAAAAAACACAAACATATATATATATATATAAATGCATGGATGATTTCGTGACTCAGATATTTATTGATATAGTATGGAAGACTTTTTGGAGCTGAAGAATGCATGTGTCATGTGTGTATGTAAAGTTAGGGAAATGGCTATTATTTTGACTCTAGTTTTTTACTTTAAGTAGAATGCCCTGATTCCACTTGGTTATTCTCCATTTTATGTTACTCTTTATTTGTTTTGATGTGGAATGGTTTTTTACCCTGAGAGTTTGTGTGGCTCAAGGGCAAAACAGTTCCCCTTAAAAAAATGCCTTTGGATTATGTAGAACACATAAGTTTTCAGAATATCAGGGATTCTTTTCTTGGCAATTGCAGTTTTGAAGGCACAAACAGCTGTGAGTGACAACCATCTGTCAGAAAACTCATCCCATTTCATGGCATTGAGCTTTTAACTCTGGCACCTGGGACAAAAGGTGTCACACACCCACACAGCCAGCCTTCGAAGGCACTGCAAATGGGTGAATTCAAGGTGAGACAGTGTTCTTGCCTTTTAAAGCAGATAAAAGGTGCTCTTTGAGGTATGATGGTCACTCTGTTAATGTTACTCATACGCAAATGGCACTCTTGGAATAAAGATGAGAGGGGGATTTGATTCATTTTGACAAATGTGACCACAGATGGAAAGCTTAACATCATCTCCCTCTGACTCACAGTATTTTTTGGCTTCTATGAAGCAGAAGAAACAAAGAGTCCAAGCACATGCTGTTGACAAACACTCCACAGCCTACTGCCATCAACAGTGAGGATTATGAAGCACCATTTGCTGTAGCTAATCACAAGTGGCATCACTGGACTGAGAAGCTCTTTGCCATTCTTCCTTCATATCAATCCCCACTGCCCCCCCCCCCAATATACACCACTTGCCAATCAGAATTCTGGTACAATTGACATACACACTCACAATGTTGTAAACAAAGGAACTATAGGTCCTCTTTACCATGTCAGTAAGTTGGATATTTAAATTTCAAAAAGCACTAAACCAAGTCTGCTTATATTCTCATATTCTAAAACTTGTGCTACACATCACCACTGTATCTACGGAGCAGGGTAGCAAAGTTCCCTGGCTGTTAATGTCTTAGTTTGTCAGGGCTGCTATAACTAAAACCACAGACTGGTTGGTTTCAACAACAGGAATTTATTATCTCATAGTTGTGGGGGCTAGAAGTCCAAAATCAGTGTGTTGTGAGGGCCATGCCTTCTCCACAGTCTGGACTGGTCCTGTGGTAGATTGCTGACAATCCACATCTGAACCTCTGCCTCCATCCCACAGCCATCTCTTTGCCCATCTGTTTTCTACTGTGTCCAAATCTCCTCTGCTTATGCGACTTCACTCATATTGGATTAAGTCCCATCCAATTCAATCTGATGTCACCTTAACTAATAATACCTTCCACAATCTGGTTTACAAGCGGGTTCACATCCATAGGACAGGTGTTAGGATTTGAATATGTCTTCGTGGGGCAGGATTCAACCCATAACAATGAGCTAAATCAAACTTCAGAGGTTTCGTTTCCCTCTGAGCTAGGGACTATTTAATTTTCCATCTACGGTTTATTAAAACCTTACAAAATAGGGGGGAAACTGTTTGGATCACTAACATCCGCCAAGTCCTTGTCAATGCCATCTCAATTCTGTTATAATATTCCTCGCTTTGCATTCTCTCTCTCTGAATGATTATTCCATTGAAAAGTAAGTCCTGCAGATCAGCCATCTGGCTCCTAAAGCCTGAGAGGCTCTTCTTGCATGAAGAAGAAGCTCGAACTACTCCAGCCTGCGTTCCAGGTAGGCTGGTCAGAGAAGGTTGAATGCAGAGCGCACACCATCCTCTGAACCTCCAGCTCCTGAGTCCGCATCTGGACAAATCCTTCCACTGAGGCCTTCAGAGACTTGCAGCTGGTCCCTGAAAGTCAGCAGAGCCACTTCTGACTCCACAGAGCTCCTGTGGTCAGCTCACTGTACAGGCAATGTCAGACCTTGGCCTTAGTTAGGAGGAGCTTCTTAAAAAAGTTAAGACTAAACTGAGAACCCACCACCAACACATCTTTCCAACATTCTTACTTTCTTCCTTTTCTGATGTCTCGTAGGTCTACATCTTCTCTTATCCTTTTGACCTCCGGTATTCCATTGTGGTTACAGACTTTCTAATCTCTTCCTAACAGCTTCCACTCGGCAGGGGAAAAGAAAATGGACCATGTTATAACTAACAACATGGTGGTGGGTTTGCTGGCTGGTGGAATTATGCTTTGTGCTCCGGTTCCTAGCAAGATTGCTCCTAACTCCCCTGCAGTCTCAGCAGCAGTGACGTGGACACCAGCACCAGCAGAAGCATTTGCAAGTATCCAATTATGGCTTAGATACTCTTCGTGGAAATTACGTTCCTCCAGCACCTGCCTAGAATCCAAGTCTTGTTTCCTCACTTCTCTCAGCTAACAGAGGGCAGTTTCCTCCATGGTGTGAACCCAGTTGGGGTGATAAGCAATTCTCTCCCAAATTGGCTTCATGAGACAGCTGGTGACTATACTGGGAATGGCACAGCCTCAGTGTGTGTGCCCATAAAAATGTGTGAGATTACGGTACACGTTCAGGGCAAGGTTCACCAAACTTGACTGCTCTGACCTCTGATGAGAGTCTCTCAAGGGACTGCTTATTTCCATCCCCCCTTTTTAACTGTTCTTCCAACAGGGAAGCAGAATTTACTTCATTCAGCTGCTTTCTTCAGTTATTATTCTTTTTTGTCCCCTGTTCTACAATTTCTGTAATTGGCCATTGCAATATGTTTGCCAACCGTTTTGCATTCATGTCAATCCTGGTACAAACCGGAGAATTCAATAGAAGTAGGAAGGTGTGAAGGTTGGGAGCTGTGTATACTCGTCAGGGAAGCGGTCATGTCCTGAGTCAGGCCGTGAGGACTTGATACTTGTTCTAGAGGGTCTGAGTAAGGCCTCTGCAAAATAAATATCCTCTAATCATCAAATGCATCCCAGAATTGGGAAAGGGGGTCAAGTAATGGTAAAGTGAATAAAGCCCTTCTCCAAGTGAGTCTCTGAGGTCGTAAATCACAGGGACTCTTCCAGCATTAGTTTATGGAGGCTCTGCAACTTCTGTTACGCTTCTCACCAGCATTGTACTAGGTAGAATACTCTAGAACACAGAGAGCAAGAAATTCTGTTTTCAGACTTTCTATACTGTCCGAGGCAACCCAGCGTCTAGCTTTCATATTTTACCATCGTTATGGACTGGGTCCTTTAGTGGCACAATTATTTTAAAAGTCAACCAGTAAAAACCAAATAGAATTAGGCAGATGTGCTTTATTGTTCATAACACTCAAATCAGTCAGGGAGCACCCCAGCTTGTATTTCCTCCAATAATCTAAAATATATTCTCTGAAACTTAATCAGAGACTGCCAGAACCGAAATGCCCAGAAGTCTCCTAGGGACTCACAACCTTTTATGTAGGCTACAAGTACAAAGTCCACAGGATTAAGCCATCTCTATCTCCTTGTAACTATTTCTTATGACATGGCCCTCACTTCCTTTGGGACAAAACATTTCATTTCTGAGAAGCTAAACAGGACAAATGTTCTGTCTCATTTGTGTTGCCTTCTGTGTCACAGTAACTTACCATTTATCTTAATTTGGGGCATTGGTAATAATAAAACCATGCCTATTTCACTCTCACTTAACAACTTTTCAATCCTTAAGAGGACAATTATGTTATTCCTTTGTTCTGTGTTTTCAGACGGAAAGTCTTCCAATTCTTTTAATCACATACCATAAGATATCTAATCATGTTATATAATGCTTTATCTTTCTGGTTGCTTTTATTCTAGTTGGATTCTACTTGGTTAATATTATTTTCTAAACTTTAAACCCAGAAACAAACAATGCTCAAAACTTCCCTTCTGGTTCTATAGCTCTATACATGCATCCTGACATTGTATTGATTTAACATATTTAGTTTTAGATTTAAAAATTATACTCTTCTTATAGAAAAATTGGAAATGTGTAAAAGCATCAAGAAGAAAAGTGCATTTGTTAGGATATGTGGTCAATTATTTTAAAAGAGTAAACCCAATAACAGCAGTTTAAACAAGGTAGAAATTATTATTATTTTTTTTCCCCATAAATTTTAGGCGGTTCCAAGGCTGCTGTGGTAGTTCAGTACTCACCAGAAACACTTCTATCATTTTTCTCTGCCATCATTTCCATGTGGCTTCCATCTTGTTTCCAAGTTGGCTACATTGGCTGCTGTCATGATGCTTGAATTCCAGTGAACAGGAAGAAGGAAAGGAGAAGGAGAGAACAGGCTGTTTCCTTCTAAAAGATGGTTCAAATGTCACTGCCCTTCACAAATCATTGACCAGAATTTGGTCAAATAGCAATACCTGGCTGCGAAGGATACAGGAAAATGATCTCTGGGTGAATGATCATGCCCAAATTCTTCCCTTTTGGGAGAGGGCAAGTTGACATCTTAATAATTGGTATTTTCATTATTTTTAATTTCCCTTCAGAAAACCCTCTTTTTGTATTTTTATTGAATTAAAATCAATTGGGTTTGCAGCCTGCTTTTCCCCCACTCAGTGTCAGCTAGTGGGCATTCTACCAGGTTGCTGAAATATCTTTTTCTATAACAGAATGTTTATTGTTTAATTTCATTGTTAAATGATAATTACTTAACCCAGACAGGACACTTAGTTTTTCAGGTTTTTAATCTATAAATAATATAGCAATATACATAAATCCTACCCAGTTCACTTTATCCTTAGAGTACATTCAGAGCAGATGAAATTCTAGAAAATATTTATTGACTTAAAAAAATTTTTCTTCATTAAAAAAAAATTATGTTTTAAGAAAGTTTTATCAACCTGCATTCCTACCCTAAACGTATACATCATTTTTTGTTGTCTACTATTTAAACATAGGATCTTTCTAGGAAAATTGCTCCTGTTAATTTAGTAATTGAAAATTGTATCTTATTGTTTTAGTTTGAATTTCAAGAGATCAACCATGTTAGCAAATCTCTGTTGTCATTCATGATGCTTTTTTTGGAAGCTATCTCACAGATTCATTTGAGGATATGGATCTGCTGTGCAACATACACAGGGCCTACACTGGGAAAATAAAAGCATCAACACTGGCTATTGAGATTCTTAAAATATTCATTGGGGGATAGGGTAACTGAAGTAATTAAATTATGATAAAATCTTTTGTGATTTTCAAAATGTGTGGCAAAGACTTTCCAGTTGCTTCCCAGTCAACTGAAAGAACAAAGTCCTTACAATGGCTAAAGAGAATTTACATGGTAGTTTCCCATTCCTCGCAATCCTCACCTCCTGCCATGCTTACCTTCTCTCACTGCAGTATGATCACCTAGCCAGATTCTCTCCTGACTTGCTCATCCTATGCCTAGGATGCTCTTTTGTCCCAAATCCTCAAGGCACACTCCTTCAATTCCTTTAGGATACAGCTCAAATGTTCCTTTATAGACAGATATCCTTCAACACTCTATAAAATAGCAGCCCTTTCTCCACTCCATCCTATCCTCTGATCCCTTTCCATGCTGTATTTCACTCCATATTACATAGTTTGGTTTTTTCATTGTTTTTTTTTTTTGCTTGTGTGTTCATTGTTGCCCCAAATAGAAAGCATGACTCTGAGAATAGGAATTATCTCTCTTTTGACCAATGTTGTTTCTTCAGTCTGGAACAGTGCATGGTATATTGTTGACAGTAAATATACTTTCTTATGCAGGAAGAACATTAAAAGTTGGTGAAAAATGATCAGGAAGTGGGAATAGGTCCCAACCAATGTCTTGCTGGTGATATCAGCTTGGAATTAACAATTGAGGAATAGGAGAAAATGTAGGGAAGAACAAAGAAGTTGGGTTGAATTTAATGATGGGAATCCATGGTTGCCAAGCTGAGGTGTTGTAAGACCTCTTTCAAAACCACAAATCGTGAGTTCTGATTCTAAGTAAGTAATGAAACTGATTCCAAAATACTTAAAGAGCAGCTTCTTCAAATTTCAATTATTTTTCTAATGAAGTCAAAAGATTTCCCAGCATCAATGTTTCCCTGGCATTACATTATTTGTGTTCTCCTTGCTTTAAGAACACTTTGGGTAATAAGTTTACTTATACTACTTCAGGACACTGGATATGCTTGTTGATCAAAGCCATTTTTCAATTTTTTTTATAATTCTTTTTCTCTTTGAAGACTCTATGTGCAAATTACACTACCTCTTCAACTTGCTAAAATGTTGTCAAGAAAGAAATGAGTATTCACAATAGATTAAAATTTTATTGGCAAATACAGTCATATAAAAATTAGGCTTCTGTCTTTCTGACTCTTATGGGTTATTTAAGTGAGGCTTCTAGCTATTTAATTTAATTTGTGAAAGCATTGACCATAGTGTCTTAGAGTCTTTAAGCTATTACCTTATTCTAACTTCTTCATAAATGACTAGCTACTCCTACTGATCGTATATAAAACCCTGCTTCATGGACTGCATGTTTCACAGTTAAACTAAATGATGTAAAGACCTGTTTTCATAGGCATTTGTAAAAGAAATATTCATAAAAGTTTGCTTGCAGGTATTAGAATTTGAAAGACATTCATAAATAGATGGGTCTTCCAATTAACCAAGCATATTTTCTGATTATCCTTGGCCTTCAATCATGAAATAGTATACTTATTTTTATATTTCTGAAGAAATAAATTGCAAAAAGTCTTCCATGAAATGAACATATAGTGATACCGTTTACTTATACCTGGCAAATGAGCTACATTTTTTATTAATATATTAAGCTGTTATTAGATAAGTTGGGCAATTCTATTGTCTGATCTCTTCTATTCTTATGTATTTTATTTCTTTTCTTTTCTCACAGTGATGGCAAAAACCTATATTTCAATGTTTCTTTTAGATAGAATTTAAAAGTGAATGCTCTTAGTGTTTCCACATATACAGTGATGCTTGCACTATAATTTTTCTTATTTTTATTTTATTTTTTATATTTTAGACAATACCCTTATTAGGAAAGTGTTCTTGTGTTCCTTCTTTGGCAAGTGTCTGTATCATCAATGCATGTTGAATTTTATTAAATGGTTTAATTATATTTATTAAGATTTCACTTTTTTCTGTTTTAATCCATTAATTTAAAAATGTATATTATTAAATTTTAAAATGTTATTACAAACTTAAATTCCTGAAATAATTATAAACTCACTATGATATATTACCTTCTTTTTTTCACTACTCGATTTGGTTAATGACCACTTTCTTACGAATACTATTTGCCTACAATTTTCTTTTTTTGTTTTAAGTCAGATTTATTGAGGAATAATTTATAAACAGTAAAATTCACTCTTGTTAGATGTTCAGTTTATGAGTTTTGAGAAATGTATCCAGTCCTGGAACTGTCAGTTTTTACTGTATAATAAAAATGCAGAATATTTAAAGCCCCCTAAGAAGTTTCCTCATGACCCCTAAAATGCAGCTCCTGTCAACAACTGATTTGTTTTTTGGGGTAGTATTTTTTTTTTTCCCCTTTTTTCAGCTTTTATGTGGAATGATTTTATGGACTCATTCTTTATTTAGACTTTTGGGGACAATTCCTTTTACAGCATAATGCTTTTGAGAGTCATTTCTGCTGCTGGGGTTCCAATAGTTTTTTCTTTTATATTGCTGAATAGTATTCCATTGGGTGGAAGTAGCCCATTCACCAGCTGATAAACATCTTAGTTGTTTCCAGTTTGGGGTGATTATTTATGAAGAGGTTAAACGTGCGCAACGGATTTTGTGTGAAACTGTTTTCATTTGTCTGGGATAAATACCTAAAGGCTCATATGGTAAGTGTGTAACTTGAAGATGCTGTCAAACTGTCTTCCAAAGTGGTTGTGCTATTTTGCATTCCAACAAACAATGTATTCTCATATAATTTATAAAATTATTTTAAAATACCCTTTACTATAAAAGGTTTTAGTAAAGTAATGGGGTTCCACGTTGTACACATTTCATGTGCAATTATTTTACCTTTTGTAGATGATTTCAATATCTGAATTCCCCCAGATTCTAAATTCATTTATTTATTTTTGTTGTTGATTCTCCCCTCTGGTCATTATTTCCTTTCAGATTTCATGTAATAATAATAATAATTTTTTAAGTTGTAGTTTAATTTTTCATTATTCTGTGAGAATCCCAAGGGCCTAAATTGGGGTTGCTTTCCTTCAGCTAGTCACTTTCAGGAAGGAAGGCTGGGATTACTGCTGTCACACCCTTGGGGAGTGGTAACCTAATGAGGCAGTCTGGGTTTCTGTTTCACCTCCACAGATATGCCCCAAGCTTAGTCCTCAGATCTTGGAGACTTTATCTCCATTGCCCCCAGGGAAATACCTCACTGCCAATAACTTCTAGTTCGTTCCGTGCTGCATTCTGTTCTGTTCCATTCTTCCTCTTCACCCTCCTCTTTTTTCCCTCCTCCTCCTTCTTCTGTTTCTACTTCTGCTTTTCCTCCTCCCCCTTTCTTCTTTTCTTCTTCCTTCTCTTCACTCTTCTTCTGGCCCTTTGAGTTTCCTATGACCCCATAACCAACAATTCCCTCCCCATGGGAGTGAGTGCTTCTATCAAAATACTTGCACAGGAATGTTTGAAGCAGCTTTCTCCATAAGAGACAAATAGTTATCCATAATAGAAAAATAAACAATCTAAACGTCCATTAAAGGTAGAATGGATCAATTAACAATGCCCTATTCATAGAATGGTATTCTACACAGCTCTGAAAAATAATAAATTATTTGTATTTCTTGGACACAAAATGCTGGGCAAGAGAAGTCAGACACAAAAAACAGTATCTACTGTATTACACCATTTATATGAAATTCCACAGCAGATAAAAGGAATCCTTGATATACTTGGGGGCCACTAATTGGGAGAAGGCAATAAGCAGCCTTCATGGGTGCTGGAAAATTTCTATATTTTGATCTAGTAGGTAATTACATAGGTAGAGAAATAAATATGTTAAAAATCCATCTAGCCATAAACTTGAGATTTATGAATTTTGCCTATGTAGGTTAGACCTCAATTTAAAAAATCTATGAACAAAAAGCAAATAAAATAACTTGCAGCACTTATAAATGTATGTTTATAAGTTTTTAAGATATCAACTATTTGGATAAGAGAGTTAAAGGAAAAAATAGAGCAAAAACCTACATATTTGTAAATAAATGCTGAGTTGATATTGCCAAATGATAGGAGTCTTTCAACCTTACTGATTTGTATTGTTTGAATGTGAACTGTGTCTCTATAACATTGTATTTTTCTTTCACATTAGAGAATATTTAAAGTGCAGTAATTATGTCTGTTTCAGTTATAAAGAGAGTGAATTAATATAAAAACACGCTCAATGAATTCCAAAATTTGGAAAATCTTCTTTAGTTGAAAATTTGAGCCTGTCAGCCTTATGGAGGTTCATGATAAGTTCTGATTCCACATGCTCAATTCGTTTCCTTAAAATACTTTAGATCCTGAATGGGAAGAACTGTTGAACCAAGGAAGAGATAATCAGAATACCATCTGTTTGGGGCTGCAGAATAGGAGGCAAGCTCTTCATTTTACTTCCATGAGGATGCTTTCAAAATTGGAGATACCCCTCCTCATGGAAAAATACTTTTCTGTTTTCAAGGAAAATAAAGTTTAAGTAATGCAGAAAATCATTAAAAATATTTTTTTACCTATCAAGTGTATTTAAATGTAATGAACAGAGGTGAAATAAGAAAGAAAAATCTCTAAGCAATTATTAAATAATGAGGTATGATCAGTTTGTCAGTTAGTAGATGATAACACATAAATTGATATATAGATCATTCATACAAATCAACAGTAAGTATGAAAATATAATTAATAACTAATAGAAACAGCAATTTTTCCCACTGTGACAGATCAACAGGACTGATTGAACGTGACTGCTATTTTTTTCTTTGTTTGCCTTCAAAGGGTTTTTACATGCTACTTTTTAAACTCTACAAGCAGGAAACAATTTATTTGCCTATCTATTACAGATTTCTAAATTCCTTCTTTGCAGTTCTTTCCTGAGAAACAAATATTCTTCTGAGTCAAATAGACAATACATTTCATATGAATAATGGGGTTTATTAGCAAGCATACAGCCCTGTATTAAATTGTTTTCTTAGTTTTAAGATTCAATACATATAATGAAGTTTGCTTGAAATAATTGTCGCAATTCGAACTGAACTTAGTTTATTAGTATTCCTACACAATCACTGTCAAAGATTGAATAACAAAGATTTTTTTAAAAATCCTCTGGGAATTCTTTCAAAACTGAACTGCTTAATGAGGTCTTAAATGTAAAAAGAAATAGACATGGTCAGTCTAGCATAACCCATAGGATGAGAAGGCCCAAGCCTTATCATTGTCCAGTTAATTCACTCACTTTTCCTCCTGAGATGGTACTACTTGTGCCTTTCTTTAAAGAAAGAAAACATGAAAGTAATATGACTTCTGTTGAAACTTGGTATCTATAGCTTATACCTTGTGATGTTAATTAAAAACATAATTTTTATGTACTTATCACAAAGGAAATATAATTTCATTAAAATCCAATTAGATTCAGACAATATCTGTAAAGACTACTGAATCACTGCTGTTTGAACATAGTTGGCTTTGTTCTATTTTCATTACTTAAAAAAAAAGCAACCACAACAAACAATCAAAGAAAAACGTATTTTTAATCTCTGAGGTTACAGACACACTTGCATTTTGAGCAGTATCTTATTAGGGAGGAAAATACATGGAAGATCTCATGTTTCACAGAACACTGCTTAGATGACCTTAATTCTAACTATTCTTACTTTTCTCTCTTCAAGGAGAATAACCTTCAGTACAAAAATGATAATAAAATAATAAATTATTTTTAAAACCTGTATTTTGTGACTGAGTTCAAAAGTTGTATTAGGACCATTTCAAGATAAACACAAAATTGTAAGATTACATGCTCATTAAAGCAAAATCAAACAAGCAAAATCTTTGTGGTATATGTGGATTTTTATTTCACTCTGCATCGTGAGCTAGTGGACAAAGAAACAAAGAAGCAAGACAAGAAGTCTGAAGACTTGACCTTTTGGTTGGAGAATCAAAACGAGAAAGCCTGGAACAGTGAGGATTTAGCTCACTATTCTTACTGAAGCAAGAATTGAAGGACCAGGCCAAGTTTTTCTGACAGGCTTAGCACAGAGCTGGCCATATATTAGAAATTTAATAAATACCTGCTTCATTGACAGCCACCTTGGAAACAAAAAGTAAACTGTAAATATTTTTTGAGAACCAGTATAGCTTAATGGCCTAAAGAGCTGCCTCTCATTCAGACTGCCTAGCTGTGTTACACTAGAGAAGCTAATTAAATGCCTGATAATTTACTTACTTCATTGGTAAAACATTGACAATGATAGAACTTACTTCAAAAAGGATTTGAATATTAAGTATGTCTAAATATGAAAAGTACTGAGAACACTGCTAGCACATAACATTCCAGATATATTGTTTATTACTGTTTTTGTTGTTACTATTATTACCATTATTTGAAGTCTCAAGAAGGTGACGAGATTGTCTATATTTGGAAAGTTAATTATCCTATGTGCTATTATATGATTCTGTGCAAAAAATATCAATAATTATAATAGCTTGAATCTTTTCGATTGAATTACTCAAAAAAAAGTGTAATTATCCTAAATTTTTACTTAATGCTCCACATTAAAGTTGTAATATTCTTAAATGTACACTATATGCACTTTGGTTTCATTAAATTTATGACAAAGATGGTGCATAATCAATAATGTTTGTGGAATGGAGGAATGGAGAAAGGCTTAAACAAATGGAAATCAGTGCAAATATTTTCTTCAATTATGTTAGTGAAATAGGTTCAACACCAAAAATATGAATTTTCCCTAAAACAGTATGCCCTGCCTTAAAAATGAATTAAACCTCAACTCCTGTTTTGCAATATGAGTGTGACATATTTTAATTTTACTTTTTAAAGGTTTAGGCCAAGTTTTTTGGTTTTTTTTTTTCATTTATTTTTAATAATTGCCAATTCCAAGAGAAAGACTATTTTCACTAGATATTTACAAAGTGAAAACTTAAGTTGCAAACATTTTTTAAAAATGTACTGCATCATAAGTCAGAATTTAAAATTATTTTAAAATATATGGTCTCTTTAGGGTCCCAAGATGGTACCCACATATTCATCACGTTATGACCATGTAGCTATATCTTCCATTTGTCAGTGAACTTCTTGCCATATTGGTTTTTCTTTTTTCTTCTGACAGTGGTTTTCATTTGCATTTTTATTTTCAATATTTATAGTTCTACTCTTTCTGGCATTCACAAAGGGCTCAATAATTGTTTCCTGAATTTAATATAAAATCAGCAAAATTTGTCAGCACTGATTGCATCTACCAGTTTTACTCAATTCCTTTTCAATTTTTATTTATTTATTTTTTGCTCTAATACAAACTGAGAGACAGAACATGCTGTATGTCATAGGGCTGTTGGGATGGCATGGCTCCTAAAGTAATATATCAAAATCTACAAATGGGGAGTAGTATAGTGGGTGGGAAATAGGAAACATCTCCTTCCCTCTCCTTAAGCTGCTAACACCTCCACCTGAGTTAGCGTGCCCCCAGATGAAATGCACTGCCCCCCACAAGGGGGTCCTATCGACTTGATCCTTTCAACCCTAGACATTCCAATTAGTCTACTAATAACACCTAATACCATTTCTGGTGGCTTGGATGATACAAGTGCTTCTAGTTTTCACACCTTGCTTCCCCTTGACTAGATGATAGATTCCCTGTTCTTCAAGGCACATTACAAAGGCTTCTTTGTAGAACTTATTGTGACTTCAGCAGAAAGTCATAACATCATTTTTTGAACACTTTAAGTATATGGTATATCTCTTGACAAATTAGGTATTTCACTTACCAAGCTTAAGGTTATTTGTTTTTCTGACGTTTTATCCCTTTTTTCAGTTGTACAATCTGAGAACAGGTAAGATTCCTATCATATACAGTAAAATTCACAGGTGATTCAAGAAACTTATTGACTATATTGAATGTGGAAAATTATTTACAAACAAAGCTGATATATATTCTGTGTTTAACTAATGAATAATTTTCTTCCAACTTTCAATTTGTTAATGTTTTTGTAGAAGTAGAAAAATATCCTAAATTATTTAATGGGTTTAAGTTTTATGATATCTAATACTTCGTCTTTTTCAACTCCTTAAATTTTTATAAGGAAATGAAAACCAGGGTTTTAAGGGTTTTATTTAATCTCAATAGGCAATGTAGCAAATTAAATATATAGAGAAATAGAATAGTAAAAAAAGAAAGAAACGAAAAGAAAAAAAAATGGGCTCACTTATTATGAAATGTAGATTACTGGAAAACAAAGCTTATGATTACTAACTGTGAGAGACATTATGAAAGAAGAGAACTTGAAACCAGGAGATCACAAACCAGAAGTGCTGACCTTATTTTTGGCGTACCTCAAGAAGGGACATCCAGAGTGACAGTCATAGGATAATGGGGAGGCCAATAGAAGGCAATGGGTAAACAGAGAACTCATTTTCTCCTGTTAAGGAGGAATGGTAATTAAATAAAACCCTGAACTGAGGAGAAGTTACTCTTTCTCAAGACAAAACATAGTCCAACACATTTTGACAGATTTTCCCCACTGCCATAGCAATATTCATAGCAGATTAGCAATATAGAGTGGTTTTCAATAAAATGTCAACACTTCTTATTACGGTGTATTTAACAATGATATCTCACTCAAGTAAAATATTATGACTTAGCTCCTAAGGTAAATATTATGAAATGAGAACTAATGCTAGTTGTTGAATGAAAGTATGTCAGCATCATGTTTTTACTCTGCTAGCAAGCTTCCTTAGAACTGCATTTAACTACCAATTTTCATAATTAAGAATTGATACACAACTGATAGTTTTCATTAGTATTTTTGCTCTAGAATTGGATTAAAATGATGTCATTTTTTATATCACTGTGAAAATTGAAAGTTCCCATAAATGAAGAAATAATAATGAATTTCCAGGAAATCACTCTGTTTAAAATTCCCCTTTAAGTAGTGATAGAGGAAGGAGAAACAGTTTGTTTTGAAGAGTAGGTATATGTCAATAGTTTAAATAATTCATGTAAGTATATAAAATGACACATGATTAAACCCAAAGTCATATGATGAAAAGTCCTAGTTTCTTTTTGTGCTAAATTATCAAAGCACTTTGGAAAAAGTCATTAAAAATGAAAAAGTGACATAAAAATGAAACTGAGTATCATAGATTCTCTGAGAGCTAAAAATATGTAGCTTAAAAATAGCAATTATAAGGAAGGATACTTAAACGACTTTCAATATTGTCCTAGAGAATCAAGTGTACGTAACTATTTCTCTAGAGTATATGCCCTGGAGTGGAAATACTGAGTCATAGGGTCTCTGCATGTTCATCTTTACTAGGGCACACCACAGTTTTCAAAGCGGTTGTACCAATGCACCTTCCCTCCAGTTGTGTAAAAAAGTTTGTGTTTCTCGAGATGGTTTCCAACATTTAGTATTGTCAAACTCTACAATTTTTGCCAATCTAATTGGTCTAAAATGTTATCTCAGTCTGGATTCATTGTGCATTTCCTTGGTTACTAATAAAGCTAAGCTCGTTTTCATATTTTTTTTGACTGCTTATATTTCCTTTTCTCTCAAGAAATGACTAGATGGCCATCTATTTTCTGTAAGGACTTTTTCTTATTGCGTGGCAGAAGGCTTTAGAAATGTGTAGTCTGAATATTAAACTTATGAGATTTCCATAGGTTATATGTGGTGCCAATATCCTTTCCTAGTTTTTGTCTTGTTTTATTACTTTTCTGCATAGTACTTTAATAAAAATGTTATTTTTAATATAGTCGAATTATCCATTTTCTTGCTTAGATTTTGCTTTTTGCATCTGAAAAAGTCCTTTCCTACATTGCAATCAAGCTATTTTTTTTGTATATTTTTCCAAAACTTCTAAATAGTAACAGTTCCTTTTGTTTTACGTCACCTGAAATTTATTTTTATATATAGCATGAAGTACAGATCTTATTTTTTGCTTTTTCTATGCTTGGCCAATTATATCACCTTAATTTATTAAAAAGTTGATCCTTTCCCCACATAGAGAATTCTGCCCTCACAAATCAAGTTCCCACATAGATGGGGTCTGTTTCTCAGCCTTACACCTCACGTCCCACCATGGTAGTTTATTCACTGAAAATATCGCCCTTTTGGGCTTCAACTCTGAAATGAGGGGAGTTTCCTCTCTGACCTCTCACTGTGCTACAGATCAGCCTTTTTCTCCTGACCCTGTCCATTCAAATACTCTGGCTCTTCAGAGCTAAGTGCCCAAGGCCAGGGGGTGTCCTCAGAGCATTCCAGGCCTGGCTTACCTCTAGTGGACTCTCCTTGGGTTTCTGCCACCAAACCTTCTACCTATTTATTTATTTATACCTCTATCCTAGTTTTAAAAATAGGGGCTTTAAAATATCAATTCTGTAGTTGATGTTTATGATATGGATTATTTTAGCATGCTAAACTAACCATAGTATCTCACTTGGGAAACATATCGTGGCTTATCTTTTTATGAAATTAGTATAAAATAAGAACTAATGTTACTTGTCAAAAAAATTTAGCCTAATATTTAGGACATAAGTTGTAAGAGCCTACTATATGTTGGTCACTATTACACATATAACTAATATTTTAATAAAAATATTTGGATATGATTCCCCAGGATTATAGAATCCTGAGAAGAAATATGAGAACTCCATCCCAGGTTACATTTTATAAACTTTTGAAAATATTTAAGAAAACTGTAAATTATTATACAATTAATAAACAAGGGGGAACCCTTGGTAACACATTATAGTGAGTAGTAACTGGTTTATAAATGGGATTGTGGTTGAAAAGTGTACTCTAAGGATGTCAATTTCAATTGAAAGAAAGCTAGAGAATAATCACGGGACTGAATAACACAGTGAACATAGAGGTGGAAGAGAACTGTGGTTAATAGTATAAATGCAGAAATGTCCTTCAGTGAACTAGAACAGATGAATGTCACTATCGCCGGGTGGTGGGAATGTGGAGAAGCATGGGAAAATACAATTAATGTACTCTATGGACTATAGTGAACAGCAATATTGCAATATTCTCGCATCAACGCCAAATATGTGCAGTGTTAATAATAATAGATGGATATGGAAAAAATATGCCAAATATATGCTATGGACCATGGCTGGTGGTAATAGTCTGATGATATTATCTCATAATCTGTAACAAATTCCACAATGGTGTGGTGTGTTGGTGAAGGGGTGTTGTATGGGAATTCTATACATGTTCATGATTGTTTTGTAAGTTTACAACCTCTGTAATAAAAATATATTAAGAAAAGAAAAATAAATAAACAAGGGGGAATCCTTTAAGGACTTTTTTCAAATGTTCCAAATAAACCTTTCTTTGTTTTTTATTATAAAAACACATAGCATGGTTTAATCAATATAACATATCCTGAATGTCTATTCAAACACTTGAATATTCTTCTCATTTAGGCCCTCCTTACAATGACACATATAATTATATCCCACTTTCTGTCCATACCTCAGCTTTGCAACTTCTATTCTCTCACTCTCTCCAGAGAGCCCAAGTAGTGATAGCAGCAGAAATGTTCCTGGAATCCTTCTAGAACTATAATCTCAAACTTTATTTTGCTTGGAAAGCAATTGCCACGCTTGCCAAGAGAGCAGAACCTGAGGCCCAACCCCCAGAAAGTATATTTGTAAGATATAGGGTGGGAATAGGAATTGTTTTAACTAGAGGAAGTTGTAGATTTACAGAAAAACCAGGTGGTTATTACAGAGTTCCCATATACCACCCTCACATGCTCAGTTTTCCCTATTATTAACATTTTGCATTAGTGTGCTAGTTTTGTCACAATTGAGGAAACAATATTTTAATAAATATACTAAAGTATAATCCATATTTTACATTAGAGTTCACTGTTTTGTTGCAAATCCTATGATGTTGTTTTATACTTATTATATATATATGTGTATATATATATATATATATATATATATATATAACCTAAAATTTCTGCCTCTAACCACACTCAAGTGTACATTTTAGTGGTATTAATTACATTCACAATATTGTGCTACAGTCACCAGTGAGATCATATAATATTTGTCTTTTGTGATTGGCTTATTCCATTCAACATGATGTCTTCAAGGTTCATACAAGTTGTCACATGTATCAGAACTTCATTTCTTTTCATGGCTGAAAAATATTCCATTATAGGTATATACCACATTTTGTTTACCCATTCATCTGTTTACGGACACTTGGGTTGCTTCCATCTTTTGGCAATTGTGAATAATGCCTCTATGAACAATGGTGTGCAAGTATCTAGTTGAGTCCCTGCTTTCAATTCTTTTGGGTGTATACCTAAAAAGGGAATTGCCAGGTCATATGATAATTCTCTACTTAGCTCTGAGAAATCACCAAAATGTTTTCCACAGTGGTTATACTACTTTATATTCCCACTAACAATGAGTGTCCTATTTCTCCACATCCTCTTCAACACTTGGTAATTTTTTTCAATAGTAGCCATTCTAGGGGGTGTGAAATGGTATCTCATTTTGGCTTTGATTTGCATTTCCCTAATGGACAATGTATTGTACATCTTTTCATATTCTTACTGACCATTTTATATATTTGAAGGAATAACTATTCAAGAATTTTGCCCATTTTTAATTGGGCTGTTTGTCTTTTTGTTGTCGACCTATAGGATGGTCTTTATGTATTCTGGATATTAGACTCTATTGGATATATGGTTTCAAAATTTTTCTTCCATTTTGTAGATTGACTTTTTATTTTCATAATGAAGTCATTTGATGCACAAAAGCTTTAAATTTTGCTGAAATTCTATTTATTTTTTCTTTTGTTGCTGGGGCTTTTGGTGTAAAGTCTAAGGCAACATCATCTAACACAAGCTCCTGAAAATTCTTACCTGAGTTTTCTTGCAGCAGTTTTATAGTTTTGGCTATTATATTTATGCTTTTGATCCATTTTGAGTTTTTGTTTATAAATGAAGGTAGGAGTCCCCCTTCATTCTGCTGCATATGGATATCCAGTTTTCTCAGCATTATTTGTTGAAGAGACTGTTCTTTCCCAATTGTGGACTTGGCAACCTTTTCAAAAATCAGTTGGCCATAGATGTGTTTATTTCTGAACTCTCAGTAAATTTCATTGGTCTATCCTTGTGCCATCACCGTGGTGCTTTAATTACTTTAGCTTTGTAATAAGTTCCAAAATAAGAAAGTATATACTCCATCTCTGTTCTTCATTTTCAAGACAGCTTTTACTGTTTGGGTCCCATATCCTTCCAAATAAATTTGATGATTGTCTTTTCCATTTTTTCAAAAGAAAGATATTGGAATTTTGATCGGGATTGCACTGAGTCTGCAAAACACTTTGGCTTGAATTGATAATCTGTGTAAACAAAATGCACTTCCATTTCATTAGGTCTTCCTTGTTTCTTTTAACATTGTTTTGCAGTTCTCCATTTATAAGTACTTTACATCCTTGGTTACATTTATTCCTAGAGAATTGATTCTTTTACTGCTATTATAAATGAAATGTTTTTTTCCTTGATTTCCTCTTCACTTTGTGCATTACTAGTGTACAGAAACTACTGATTTTTGCATGTTGATCTTGACCACACTACTTTATTGAATTTGTTTATTAGATCTAGTAGCTTTGTTGTGATTTTTCAGGATTTTCTGTATGTAGGATCATGTCATCTGCAAATGGGGAAAGTTTTATGTCTTCCTTTCCAGTCCAGATGACTTTTATTTCCCTTTAGTGCATAATTACTCTGGGTAAAACTTTCAGTACAATGTTGAATAACAGAGGTGACAGCTGGTCTCCTTGTCTTTTTCCTGATCTTAGAGGGAAATCTTTCAGTCTTTCACCATTGAGTATGATATTGGTTGTACATTTTTCATTTATGTCCTTCGTCATGTTGAGGGAGTTTTCTTCTATTCCTGGTTTTCTAAGTGTTTTTTATCAAGAAACTGCTTAATTTTGTCAAATGTCTTTTCTGTATCCATTAAGATGACCATGTGATTTTTTCTTTTGTCCTATTAATGCAACATATTATATTAACTGACTTCCTTATATTGAACTACCCTTGCATACCTGGGGAAAATCCCATTTGATTATGATATAGAATTATTTTAATGTGCTGTTAGATTCAGTTTTCTAGTCTTTTGCTGAGGAATTTTGCATCTACATTCATAAGGGACATTGAGATGTAATTTTCTTTCCTTGTGTTAACTTCATCTAGCTTTAGTAGTAGGGTAAGGTTGACCTCATGGAATGAGGTAGGAAGCATTCCCTCATCTTCAATTTTTTTGAAGACTGAGCAGGATTGGTGTTAATTCTTCTTGGAATGTTTAATAAAATTCACCAGTGAAGCCACACGGTCCTCGACTTTTCTTTGTTAGGAGGTTTTTGGTTCCTGATTTAATCTCTTTACTTATTTGTCAGTTGAGATGTTCTTTCTCTTCCTGACTCAGTGTAGGTATGTTTGTTTCTGGGAATTTGTCATTTCATCTAGGTTATCTAATTTGTATACTTGTTCGTGGTATACCCTTATAAGTCTTTTTGTTTCTATGTGATCAATTATGATGTCTCCCTTCCATTTTTGATTTTAGTTATTTGTTTCCTTTCCCTTTTTTTTTTTCTTTGTCAGCCTAGGTATCAGTTTGTCAATTTTATTTATGCTTTCAAAGAACCAGTTTTTGGTTTTGTTGATTATCTCTGTTATTTTTATTCTCTATTTCATTTATCGCCACTTTAATCTTTGTTTTATTTCATTCCTTCCCCTTGTGTTAAGTTTAGTTTGCTCTTCTTTTTCTAGATCCTCCAGTTGTAAGGTTAGTTTTCTGATTTGACATTTTCTTTTTTAATGTAAGCATTTTGATCTATACATTTTCCTTTCAGCCCTGCCTTTGCTTCATCCCCTAAGTTTTGATGTGTAGTGTTTCTGCTTTTATTTGCCTCAAGATATTTCTTAGTTTCTCTTATAATTTCTTCTTTAACTTTGATCATTTAGGAGTGTTTTGTTTATTTCCATGTTTGTGAAATTTCCAATTCTTCCCCTGTTATTAATTTCTAGTTATATTCTATTATGCTTGAAGAAGATAAATTATATAATTTCAATATATTTGCTTTTATTGAGACTTGTTTTGTGACAAAAGATGTGGTCCCAGAAAAATGTGTATTCTACTGCTATTGGGTGAAGTGTTTTATATGTCTGTAAGGTATGGTTGGTTTATAGTATCATTCTAGTTTTCTATTTTCTTATTCTTTTCCTTTCTAGATGTTCTAGCCATTATTGAAATTCATGTACTGAAGTCTCCTACTTTTAATGGAGAACGTTTATTTCTCCCTACAACTCTGTCAATATTCCTTTATATATTTTAGGTTTCTGCTATTAGGTGAAAATATAATTATTATGTCTTCTTGATGAATCAACCCCTTTATATATATATAGTTGCCTTTGTTGTCTCTTGTAACAGTTTTCAACTTTAAGTTAGCTACCTCAGATCTCTCTCTCTCTCTGTTCCTCTTTTATTATTAGCATGTTGTAATTTTCTACCCTTTCATGTTCAACCTACTTTAAAGTGTCTTTAAATTTATGGCAAGCCTCTTTCAAGTAGCATATAGTTGAGTCATGCTTTTTTAAATCCATTCTATCAATCTTTGCCTTTTGCCTGGAGAGTTTGATCCATTTATGTTTAAAGCAACTATTGGTAATGCAAAACTTTCTTCTACCATTTTGCTATTTTGTATTTTTAAGTCTTTCAAACTCTTTTATGTCCTACAATCCTTCTATTAATGTCTACTTTCATATTTATTTGAGTTTTTGTATTGTAGCATTTTCAGTCCCTTCTCATTTTTTTCTGTACACATTTTTCAGATATTTTCTTTGTGGTTGCAATGGGGTTTAAATTCAACATCCTTAATCTATAACAGTCGTGTTCTTTATGAACATGTTCTTTAACTTTTATAGCATACGTAAATCCTATTTCTACATTTCTTTTATCCCTGTCTTTTTATTGTACACATTAAAAATGATACTTTTATGAATTTTATGTCTCAAACCATAGACTATCATTTTTCATGTATTTGAATTTTTTAATCTGTAAAAAGTTAAAGTACATACCAAAAATACACACTAAAATACACTATCCATATGGCCACCTTTATCAGAGGTCTTTATTTTGTTATGCTATTACAAGTCACTGTCTAGTGCCCTTTCCTTTCAGTATGAGGAACTCCCGTTAGCATCACATGTAGGGTAAATCTATGGGTAAAAAATCCCTCAGTGTTTGTTTATTGGGAATGTTTTAATCTCACCCTCATTTTGAAAGTCATTCTCTCTGGATATAAAAATCTTGGTTGACAATTGTTTTCCTTCTGACAATTGTTTCCCTTATTTTTCCCACTGCCTTCCTGCCTCTATGATTACTGATGAATATTAGGTCCTTATGTTTATCGAGACTCCCTTGTACATAATACATTACTTTTTCTTGCAGTTTTCAGTACTTTCCTTGTCCTAGCTATTTGACAGCTTGATTATTATGTGTCTATGCATTGTTCTGTTCAGGTTTATCCTGTTTGGGGTTATTCAAGCTGCTTGAAGGTGTATATTCATGTCTTTTGTTAAATTTGGGAAGTTTTCTGCCGTTATTTCTTAAATATTGCTCTGCTCTTTTCTCTTTATTCTCATTCTGGGACTCCCATAATGCATATGACTATGATTAATAGTGTCCCACAGGTCTTTTAGACTCTGTATACTTTTATCAATCTTTTCCCTTTCTGCTTCTCATCCTGAAACATTTCAGTTGTCTTGTCTTTGAGGTCACTGTTTCTTCTTCTGCTGATATCAATTTTCTGCTGAAACTCTCCAGGGAATTTTTCATTTCATTTATTGTGGTCTTTAACTACAATTCTCCCCCTCTGGTTCCCTTAAAAAATGTCTTTCTCTTCATTCAAGTTCTTATATTCCTCGTTCATTCTCTTCCTGATATACTTTAGTTTTTTTCTCTGTGTTTTCCTCAAGAAGATATCTTGAGTATATTGAGGATAATTTTTTAAATGTCTTTTTCTGGCATGTTCGAAGTCTGGTATTCATTGATATTTTCTGGAATTTTATCTTATTCATTTTGATGGGCCATCATTTCCTTTTACTTTGTCTTGTAATCTTCTGTTAAACATTGTACCTTTGCTATTTTAAAGAGTTATCTCTGGGATTTAGTCCCTGAACTGTCTTTTCCTTAAGTTCCTATTAGCTAGTGATATGACAGAGATTTCCTTGAGTGCTAAGAGCTAATAAAAATACAGAAACCAATGCAAAAATACAGAAACCAATGCAACACCTTCCACAGTCCTGGCAAATTTTCTCTGCATTGGCTTATGTTCTTCTTCAGAGTTTAGCCCTCCTATTAAGAAGACCAGCCTGAGGGGAAAGTGAAGTGCAGGGTCCTACCTGTCTTTTTCTGAGCCTGCAACTTGTCCTGGACTTGTGTTTGCTTAGAACCTTAGCAATCCATTTGCAGGAATTTCTACTCCCTATGAAATCCTGTTGAGGATTGTATATCTTAAAGCAGTCAGTTCTTTGTGCAAGACCACTTGGATTTATTTATTTTTTATACTCTTTTATCTATTTGCAAGCTGCTTCACCCTGCTGGGCAAGTTCTGGGAAGTTGAGTTAGAGAAAAATCTTTCTGGCTGCCACCTGATAGATTTGAATGGACATACAGGCACCACATTATGCACACAGGAGTTACTTGCTCCCTCCAGAAAAGGACCAGGAATCCACAAAAGAAGCACAAGCTGGCTCCACAAAATGTTGGCAAGGAAGTGGGGGAGGAGGTAGTAAGGGTGAGACAAGTTTTTCCTACATCTTTTTTTTAAAACTGAGTTTTCTTGATTTAGCACTTGCCTAATTACTACAACCCTTTCCCTACTTTCCAGAGTTCTGAGGAATATTGCTCTGCCAGTTTTTGCTAGTTGTTCAAAGATTCATGGGGAAACAGCACCCTGGAGCATCTCATGCTGTCATCTTGATTAACCAGAAGCTTCAGGGATCCAAATTTTTAATAAGAAGAATGTGAATCAATAATCTGATTCCAACCTTTTTTTTTTTTAACATCATACTTTGGATTTTCCTGGTCAATGAAACCCCAGTCCCCTGGAATGACAGTTTACCTGGTAGGGTAATTCAGACATTATCCAGGTCAGCACACTTCAGTAACTAACCATCATCAAAAAGATCTGATTTAAATAAAATTTTTCCTGTTACAAGAAATCCTTTACAATCTGAGACATTTTCTTCTATACTTCCCCATATATTTTTCCTACCATCTTTTCATCATTTTCCATTTCTATCATAGGAACTTTTTAATTGCCTCTATGCCTCAATCTGGAATGTCCCTCTGCCCTCTTACCCATTTGAGAAACTGATATCCATGTTTCAAGTAAAAGCTCAAGCAGCTTATTTACTGGTCTAGGAGGTCCATTTGCTTTCACTAGGCAGACTAAAATCATCTTTTACCTACTCATAATACATTCATATTATATACTATATTTCTATTAACCTGTCTCCCTCATGCATGATAAGTTTTTGAAAACAAAAACCATTTATCTTTTTTTTTCCCAACAAGAATAACAAAATGTCTGGCATAGAGTATACTCTTAATAAATATTTGTTGAATTACTTATGGCCTAGATATTAGCTGGACTCTCCTTGCTTGCTTTTTCAGATTCAGATAATATAGACGTATAATACTTTCTCCAAAATTCATAGTCTCAAAATCTCAGCTATCTCTGCCCTCCTGTCTGAGCTGATTATTTTTCTCTCTTCTCACACTTCAACTTGCACTGCTGCCATTATATTCCGTCAACTCAGAAGTGGACTCATCCCTTCCTTTGACTTCCTTACACACATCTTCAGAAAAGGTCTTTTTAGGCTTTAGTTTAACAGGCTATGCAACATATTTGGGGAACCTAGATGGATTGCATTAAATACTCAAATAATCAAAAAGTTTAGAAAGCATCCTTATTTCTAAAATTGACCTCTTTGATTGCCTTGTTTGCTGCAATGCTCATGTAGTGCCTGGCACTCTCTTCTTCTTGCTGGTGCCTCTCACCTTTACCCTCTAAATATCTTTCTCACCCCAACCCATTTGCATTTTTCCAAGGAATTCAGACTTCTTCTTACTCTAACCCCTACCCTGAAACTCAGCATGGGCCAATCTTTGCATAAACTAGTCTATGTAATAAAAATAGCCTATATTTCCTAATATATTTATACTCTAACCACTATTCTAACAACATGTACTTCTTCTCTATTTTTCATAAAAATCCTTTGCAATGTTCCCGTGCATTCCCATATTACAGTTAAGAAATTAAATAATTTGCCCAAGTCCCCTACAACCATAAGTGGACCAGTCCAAGCTTAAAACAAACTTTATTCTCTTGTTGACTAGTCTACTCTTATTTGTACTAAGTCATCAAACTGCCTTTACTAGGTCTTTAGTCTTGTTCCTTCTCATCTCCTTTTGACATGGTAAGAGTCAGTAACAAGACTGCACACACAAAGATTACTAAATCAGCCACTTGGTTGCTTCTCTTCCTTCTTCCACTGCCGCAAAGTCCTACCAAAGTGCGGACCCCACTATGTTGTTATCCTACGAATATCCTGGTTCCCTATGGTTCCCTAACCTTGGCCCTTTTAAGCGGAACACTTGCTCATTGGTATCTTTGTGTTCTGGAGTCATGACTACTGCCATGCCTTTGTACTGATGGTACCTAGTCCTCAACCAGTGTAATGTTATGATCCCTGATTATGCCTGATAACTTTACCTTATTTACATGTGCTATTACAAAAGGAAGTTTTGGAGTATTGAATAACTCAGGCTCATTGTAAAATTCTACCACCATTTTTCCACTTCTGATCTATCTATACACTTCAAGTTGAGACTTTTAATAGAATCTAAACACCAGTTCAGGCTTGAAGGACAAACTTTGTCCGCTTATCTAAAGCTGTCCTGTTACAATGACTATATCTGATATTGTTAGCAAGGCCCTACTTTTCTACCATCCTACTTCTTCTGTGTCTCGGGATTCTACTCCATTGTATTTCTGGTTCTTGCAGAATCTGGATTAACATATGACTCTCCCTATGGTTTCTCTGAAATAGAGCTATTTGTATTCTCTTCCTCTATCTATATACTCTACAACCGACATCAATATATTACTTTAAATCTTGTATAATTGAATATTGCTTGTTTTTCAAGTGTTGATATTTTAATTCAACAATTCAACCATCCATTCATTAAATCCATATTGAGTATCTACTCTTGGGAAAAATAAACTCCAGTACACTTCTGTTTTCAGATCCACAAATCTGAACCTCATTTTTCAGCCTCAGTACCCATATATCCCCCTGATGTATATTCTGGTGGAAATAACCCACAAAGTATCATTTCTGTTCTTCCAGGGACTTAGTAGGAATGAATGGCCTCATGATAAAATTTGAGTAAAGGTTAATGGCAGAGCTATTGGCAGGGGAAAGGAGAGAATTCAGAAGGAATGTAACAGAAAAAAGTAGGCAGCATGAACATATGAATGCAAAAGTAAAGGGAGCCCTGAGAAACCCAGAGCAGTGAGACAGCAAAAAGAAGCAGTCAACCACCTGATTCTGCAAATTGTCCAAGCCCCAAACTTATGTTATCTTGATAATTTAAAAGAAAACAATAATCTAAAATTAACCAAGAAGAAAACGTAGGTAACAAAAAGGAAGAACAATTTAATCTTCCTTGAGAAATGCACTTGTCTGTCCAGTGAAAAAAGAGAGAAGAGTTGGTAGAATAAAATAGTTGAGAGTAATAATTGTACTTAGGGAGGACACTTGCCTATCATACTACTCAAGGACAGAACTGCTGGGGCTGGATGGCATGGGTTCATGAGAGGCACTATTACTTATTAGTTGTACAACTATGGCCAAGTAATTTAACCTCCATGAATCTTAGTTTTATCTTTTGTAAAGGAGGGGTAATAATTGTCCCTATCTTCTAGAGTCTGTTATAATTAAATGAGTTATAGTAATAAAGTTTATAATAATGCCTGGAATTTCTATAAAAATCAAAAGCTGAGAAATGCAACATATGTTTCAAATGCAACTACATCTAGTTTATGGATACTTCCTAGAGAGTAAAGCCACTTGAATCCCCTGAGAGTGCTGAGATTGGAGAAAGGATACAATTGAACATTAAAAATAAATGGAGCCTTTTGAAATGTTGCCTTAGAAAACAAAAGGGATTAAGCCATAGTATATGTTTCCTCATTTTGCTTTTCAGATAGCACAATGGAAACAAAGGAAATCCTATTGTATAATATTCTAAGTTGCACATGTTAAAGGGAATTTAAAAAATCACTCATGGTTGAGACAGGAAGACTGAATATTTTCAAACAAAATACTTTCAAAGCCTAAAGTTTTTTCATTTATTTAAGAAAAACCATTTAAAGTATACTATTTTAAGGTTGTGTTTTGAATAATAAATCCTGAAGCTGCACCATTAAGATTCCATGTGCTAAATAAATTTATGTATGCTTTCTGTTCCTTATACTAAGCAGAGGTAGAAAAGTAGATCCCAACTCTATTTCCGTAACAGTGGGAGAGAAGCAATTGAAGCATCCTTGATGTTCTTTATCACTTGCAAGATGAACTTTAATTGTTTCCAGGTTTCACATCGCTTTCAATTTTATATGTAGCAAGACGCTAAAACAACGTTAAATCTATATCGAGTGACTCAGTTTATAATCTGAATAAAAGAAAAATTAAACTAAAAGCACAACCTAGTTATGTATTTAATACTTGCTTTACAAGATACTGATTATTACACTATTGGCTTTTACTCTTCCCATTTTTCACTGAAGGTATAAGGAATGTATGAATTAATAAATAGGTAGATACACATATAATTATCTATAATTATCTACTTCCAGGAAAAAAGAAGAGAAAAAGATGAGTTTTTTTCTCCTAGCATTAAACACTTAAAAAGCCATGCAACTAAGTATGCTGCCTTTTCTGCTTGTGAGGAAATTCCATCCTCTACACATCACAGACATGGGATATGGTTAAATAATGACAGCACAGTGTAGCAGCAGGAAGGAGGGCAGGTTGTTATAATCAATACTCACAGGAATTAAATAAGTTTCTGTTGACAAAAATCTTGATACATAGAAAACTGGAAAAATACATTTCAGCTTCCATGTGCTTAGGCTGGAATCCCCATGACAGCTATTCATGAAATAAAATATCTCTACTTCACATATTTAGGGTTTTATTTGTCCCAGAATACCTTTTTAAAATGAGTGCAATTTCTACAAAGTGGTTATAACTTAAGTCCTTAAAAATGAAATGCTTAGTTAACACAAAAACAGATTTTAGAATAACAGAGAATTATGCACCCATGTAGGATAGATGTTCAAATATACATATTCGAAAAGGCACAAAATAAAATCGACTGTCCTTCCATTACTTTGTAAGTAATCAAACAAATTCTCAGAGATTAAGTGCTATCAAGAATTTGGCATAGGACAGATATCTAGATGTGCCTATAGATCAGGGCTTCCAAATTCAAGCTGAGAAATACCCAAAATTTAATTAATTGGATGCTCTCTCAGATCCTTAAGCTCCTTAAACTGAGGACTAATGGAATGTTATACCTGGAATGGCCCTAAATAAATGTAGGAATACGTCATAATCACTTTTTAATACTGTGAAAATATCACTTATCATCAAATTGATCTATCAACTCAATGAATTCATATGGAAATACAAAGAACCAAGAATATTCAAGAAATCTTGAGGAATAAGAAAAAAAATATGTGAATTCTGTTATGGTTAAGTTCATGTCTCAACTTGCCTAGGTTATGGAGTCCAGTTGTTTGGTCAAGCAGGCACTGGACTGATTGCTACTGTAAGGATATATCATTGGTTTAAATCATTAATCAATAATCTATGGCTAATTATATCTACAACCAACAAGGAGATTGCTTTTAGCAACAAGAGAAGCCATCCAATCAGTTGAAGGCCTTGGAAGGAAAACCTATGATGTCAACATCAGAAAGAATTTCTAGCTCTACTTCAGCCAGCAAACTTCTAGAGAATTCACCAAACCTTAATCAGAGTTTCCAACTTCAAATCTATGCTATGGAATTCAGACTTACCAATTCCCATCATTGAATGAGCAAGTTCCTATAATAAATCTCATGATCTTTATATATCTATATCTATATCTAATCTGTTCTATTTCCTTGGAGAACCCTAATGCATTCAGTATATGCATAAAATATGTAAATGACCTATGAATCATTTTCTGCAGACATCAGACCTACTGACTTGTGGCTTCTTTGGCAAAGTTTTTAAAAATACCTCATGGTCTTACCTTGGCATAAATCCATGATACACAAAGGTGGCTCTTAGTATTGGAAACATTTGAGGGAGAGGGTTACAACGGCAAGTCCTTATGTTGCTGATAAATGCCACCACGAATTATTCCTATAGTTTACAGTATTCAAATGATTGATTCCAAAAACAATTTTCTTATGGGATGTTTGTGAATATTAATATAAAGTATCACATGCAAGTGTGTTTATAATCTGTATTCCATAAGATGTAATAGTTATTATTAGTATTATTTATTTCAACATAGCCTGTAGATAAAAGGCCAAGATCTCAATATCTTTCTCTTTAAAAAGTTGAAAATGGATAGACATGTTTAACTCAGATTAAGGGCACTGGTATGAATGAAGTAGAAACAGGTCATGTGGGCCAGTCAAGTATTCCTTTCTGTTGATGTGGGGCAAGGGTAGTTCTCTTTGGTTGTTTTTAAGCATCTTGTTTATAATAAAGTACTACATATATGTAACTTAAAAAGTAAAATAGTAGCACAAGACTGCCAACAAAACAGCAATTTCCTGCCTTCCTATTCTCCATGATGTCCTCTCCAGGGGCAGTCATTTTCATCTCCATTAGCTGTTTCTTCTTGTCTTTGTATGCTTACACCGATACTTCTTTACCTATCTTTTACCATTCAATATGGAAGATGATAATGAAGACTTTATAGAACCTTACTCCACCTCCCCTCATCCTCCAAAGTAGCTCCAAGAAAATTCCTACTTAAGGCAATATTCAGGTTTGACCTTACTATGAATATATAAATATGTTCACTGTTGAGCATGTAATATATTATTACATTTCCTTTCTTTTACTGATTTTTACTTTTCCTGTAATTAACAGTGTCTAGATGTTTCATCTGCTTGTGTTTTTACTCAACTGATCATGAATTTTCACCAACTATGTGATTCTGTACAACTTTTTTCATTTATGCTCAACATATCTTATAATAATTCCCTTCTCTTCTGGTCAAAATTTTTATTATATTTCAGATTTTCTCCTAGAGTTCTCCCTCATCCTGCTCCAAGTTAGTCTGGTCACTGTCTTCACCTGCTCTCAAATATTGAAGCGACCCTTTGCTAACATTCTGGGAAGTCTCTTCTCTCTGCTGTATTGAATCCATCATTCCATGAATCCCAAGTTTTTCTACTTATTGATTTACTTTGATGGAGGACATCCTATAATTGGTTGTCAAGGAAGAATGCATAGTGGTATATTTTTGAGACAATAAAATATGAAGATGGCTTTAGTCTGCCCTCGCTATTAAATAGAGTTTGGTTGCTTTAAAACCTCTAGGGTTAAAATAAACTTCCCTCAAAATTTGAAGATATTGTACTTGGTTTTACAGATTTTTTTAATGTTGTTGTTGAGAAATTCAGTGCTAAAATGGTTCTTTTTCCTTTGTAAATGATTTTTACTTTTGTTTTTGAAGTTTTTAGGATTTTTAAATTTATCTCATAGATGCTGAAATTCAAACATAGGTGTGCCTTATAAAAGTATTTTTCTTTTCAAGACGTGGGACACTCAGAAGACCCTTTCTATCCAGAAGCATGTGTACTGGGAAATATTTTTTATTTACGTCTTTGAAAAATTTTTCCTCTTTGGTTTGTCTGCTCTTTCTGGAATTCTTATACATTAAGAAATTTTCTTATACATTTTCTTCTATTAGCCTTCATTCTTTTCTTTTGTTCTACTTTATGGAATACTTAATCTCTTAAAACTAAAACTATTATATTCCTTTGGAAATCTTTGTTACATATAAATATGTGTATAAATCTATTATATATGTATATTTTATTAGAGCAGTTGTGAGTTTATAGAAAATCATGTGGAAAGTACAGAGTTCCCCTATACCTCCTTCTCAAATGCACAGTTTTCCTTATTATAAATATATTACCTAACAGATCAGCAAGAATCCCCTGAGTACATGGCCAGTGCAAGAAGGAGGACAGACCATTATGTCAGGCCCTTGATATTGATGATTATACTCATGAACATTTTCTTGTGAAATTGAAACTTAGCCTAGTATTATATATTGCCTAAGAGTTATCTCCTGAAAGCCTCCTTGTTGCTCAAATGTGGCCTCTATCTAAGCCAAACTCAGCATATAAACACATTACTGTCCCCCCTGGCATTGGACATGACTTTCAGGGACAAGCCTCCCTGGCACTGAACTAGCACCAACTAGCGATGCATCTGGAAAAAGACCTTGATCAAAAGGGGAAAATACTAAATACAAGTGAGATTTTATGGCTAAGATATTTCAAAGTGAGTTAGGAGGTCCTTCCAGAGGTTATTCTTAGGCATATCTCAGCAGGATCTCATTGACTGCCATAGTAAACAGTGCCTCAAACAGTGGGGCTCCTTGGGACTCTAGAGACATCTAGACACTATAAACAGGGGAGATAATCTCAGAAATTCAGTACCATGTCAGTGGGCCTTACTTTGGAATATATGCTCCCCAATGTATCAGAGTTATATTCATTTATAATTTCCCTACACATAGCTCTTCTGTCCCTTTTATGTAAGCCTATTATTAGCACTATTATACTTGCTAATTATATGTCCCAGAGACTTAAATTTTTGGTATCCTCATATGCCAGTTGAGTCCTGAAACTCAGCAGAGTGTAATACCTACTCTCCAGTTTATTGGACTCAGGACAACTAACAAAAAGATGATGTTGGACAATGCCTATCCCCCAAAACAGAGAGTAGCTATAATTGCAAGCAAGATAGTTCCATCCATCTACCCCATGGTATTTAAGTGCTCTCTCAATCAGAAACAGAGTGGACATCACCATCCAAAAATTCTCAAGATTGAGGAATGAATAATGGACTAAAGTAAACTTATTGTTCTATTATAAGCTTATTATTCTAGCAATGGAAGAACTTGTATCATTAATATAAAGGTAGTGGCCACCAGAGGTTGTGAGGGGAGGGAGAAGGAAGAATAGGTGTAGCATGGGAGCATTTTTTTTTTTGGTAGAGATTTATTTATTTATTTTTAATTTATTTCTTTCCCTTTTCCCCCTCCCCCCCAGTTGTCTGCTCTCTGTGCCCATTTGCTGTGTGTTCTTCTGTGACCACTTCTATCCTTATCAGTGGTACCGGGAATTTGTGTTTCTTTTTGTTGTGTCTTCCTGCTGCATCAGCTCTCAGTGTGTGCAGTGCCATTCTTGGGCAGGTTGCAGTTTCTTTCACGCTGGACAGCTCTCCTTATGGGGCACACTCCTTGTACGTGGGGTTCCCCTATGCAGGGGACACCCCTGCGTGGCACGGCACTCCTTGTGTGCATCAGCACTGCACATGGGCCAGCTCCACATGGATCAAGGAGGCCTGGGGTTTGAACCGCGGACCTCCCATGTGGTAGGCGGATGCCCTATGATTGGGCCAAGTCTATTTCCTGTGGGAGCATTTTTAAGACATTGGAACTGTCCTGCATGACATTGCAATGATGGATATGGGCCATTACACATTTTTAAAAACCTGTAATATTGTGTGGGACAAAGTGTAAGCTATGATGTTAGTAGCAATGCTTCAATATGTGTTCAGCAATTGTAACAAATGTACCACACTAATGAAAAATGCTGGCAATGTTGAAAAGTGTGGGAAGGGCAGGGTGTGGGGTATATGGGAATCTCCTATATATATTTTAAATATATTTTTTATTTTTTAAAAATATTTTAAAGTAGTTTTATTTTTTAAAAGATCCCCTATATTTTTTATGTAATATTTATATAATATAAAGCTTATTTTAAAATAAAATAATTTAAAAATATATATTTTGCATTAGTGTGATAACTGTTACAATTGATGTCACAATGTTATAATAATTATACCATTAACTATAGCCCATAGTTTACATTAAGATTCACTCCTTTTGTTATATTATTGCTTTTTTTAAAAATTCATAATTTTTATTCCCATGAGCTCTTTCCAAATTCCTGTCTGTATATAGCCTCCTGTTCTAATTTTGTGGATGCGATATTGTCTCAAATCACTCTTAGAATATGGTAACTTTATAAACCATGTTTTCTTACTCTGGACTTGTCTATTTTTCTTCTCATTTATTTCTCTTTCTAAATTTTCTTCTCTCTCTTTTGGTCTCTCACTTTGGAGGTTTTTCCAAAGATCATTGGCTTTTATTCACGTTTAGAAATGAGGCATTAAAATGATAATTGATATACAGTTTCCATGCTGGAGTATTCCAGTGCTGAGCCTCACATATGGTGATTGGGTGAGATGGCTTTGGTGAAGCACATTTAACCATCAGTACCTGTAGAACCTTCCTTTGAAGACCTTAAGACTGTTCAGAAAAGAATTCTCTAATCCCTCCATTCCCTTAGAAGAGAGGATGGATGACAACCAAAGTTTGTTGAGCTGAATGGAGGGAAGGTCCAGTGATCTGACTTTTCATTGCACAGAAATTGACATAATCTCCTTTATTCCAGCCCTCTGCCTGATCCCACCCTCACTTGTTCTTGGTCCTTCCCAAGTTCAGATGGTCTTCAATTGAATTTCTCTAGAGATTTTACTTCTGTCTCCTGGATGGTTGTTCACTACCCTGGATGAAGAAGGAGATCTGGTGTTGAACTGCTTTATAACTTCATTTTCAGCCAGTCTTCTGGATCACTTCTGATAGCCCTGATATCTGGAGATCTGCAGTCCAAATTGCCTTTTTCTCATTAGTAACACCCTCTAGAGGCATTTGGATTTCAGCTCTATTTCTTCTTTATTTGCTTTTCTATTTTTGATATCTTTAAAGTATTTCTCTTTGTTTTCGTTTGTTTATACCTTTTATTTGTATGTCCTTTAATGACAGTAAGGTGGTTTTGGGAAAGTAGCATTGATAAATGAATGTGTTTGATCTGTCATATTTAGCGTGTGTGTGTGTGTGTGTGTGTATAGGGTGGGTATATTGTGGTGGGTTGGAATGGCTTTTAGCCCTTTCACCTTTGAGTTGCCAAAACATGTCTCTAGAGCTCCTTATGATAATGACATATTGATGAGAATCTCTGGTTTTGGCACCAGCAGAAATTTAGTTTGAAACCTCTGCTTTAAATGTTAAACCTTGTATTAGAACAAAAGCGGAATAAAAATACGCATGTATTAAAAATCATGACTGGTACATATAGACAAGTATTGTTGTTATATCCCAGCACCCTCCCCCAGCCATATATGGACACACACAGAGTAATGTTTATTTAGAAACTCCTGCTTAAAAACACGTTTTCCTACTGGATTTTTCATGCTTAAACAATTTTTATATGAAAGCACATGGTCCTTCATTCCACTACCACTTAAGATTATTTATAAAAGGTAATTGGCAATCAGAGAAGTATTGAATTTTCTTACACTTCACTAAGTTGTAGATGTCTGTATTGGACATCAGACTCTTATAAGAGCATTTTTTCATAAAAGATGAGGAAAGAGATCTGGAAATATTATAGCAAAATGGGAAATGGGCCACCCTATCATTCAGAGAGGAGGGGAGCTCACAGCAAGGCAGGGGAAGCACTGAAGACTGCCTTTCCCTACTTGGTGATTTTGTCTTAGGTGGGTGGATGTAAAGAGCTTTGAATGCAGGTGCACATCAGGCCAGAGCGTGGTCAGAGGCTCCTCAGCCACCAGCACCCTGCTCACACACCATGGTGCACCCCCTCAGTTCTGCATGGGAGGGACCCAGAAGTTCCTGGATTCTCACACATATTCAGCACACAGAAGCACAAAACATACAGACAGAATACCAATTTTCACCTTTTTGATGCTAAATACGACCTTGTAGATTATTTTGTTTTGCGTGTTAGGGGGCCTTCTCTCCCGGGTTTTGAGAAGATGGTGCAGGCTAAGGCTCACGTCTTCACTCTTTTCCCCCTATATTTTAGGAATGACGCTTCTGCTATTAGATAAAGTTGGTTAGAGGGATTCTAGTTCAAAGATGTTACACAATTTGAATAATGCACAGGTAGTAAGGAGCTGACCTGAGCCTGAGCCCAGGTGATTTGATTTTCAGACATGATTTTACCCGGTGCATTTCAGAAGATACTTTATTTTTTTAAAACTCAATCTCTTTCCCTCTTTTTCACAGTCTTTTTTCCAGTCTACCCTGTTTCAGTTTATTAAACAATGCCACATAAGACAAACTTCTATATACTTTTATTCTTCCTATGAGGAAGAAAATATGTTTTTGCATGTTGGTTAAGAAAATAGGATTTGGACATGGTCTGGGGTCAAATGCCATCTCCACCACTTATTAGCTGTATGATGACCTTGCGCAAGTTAGTTAACTTCTCTGTTTCCTACAGTTAATATGTAGTGACATGAATGGTACCTACTGTAAGAGGTCTGATTTAGAGATAAAATGAATTAATATGTGACCTATTTAAAATGCAAATAAATGTTAGCTACAGTTTAGTTACTGGTTAGTTAGTTGCTTTTCTCAGTGTTATTGGTTTTATAATATTCTCTAACTTGAAGTTTTATTCTAGCTGTAAATTGATGATGTACATGTATATATGTATGTCTATCATTAGACATTCTTCCAAGTTGATATCAATTCACTACCCACTACTTATTATGATAATTTTCCCACCGTAAATCCAGTGAAGGGTGTCAATTTAGATATTTTACCTTCATGTTTACAAGTATATATCAAATATTTTGTCAAATAACTTTGCTAAAATAAAGGTAAGTGATATTTACAACTGGCCTCATCAAAATTACTCTGTGGATGTTTATCATTTTGTTCAATAATAAAGAATAATCTGGAACATTTTCTTTATTAATAGTAATGTCACATTGTCCTGAGTTCCACTTCCCAATATCTTGACTCATGCTAATATCTCTGGAGTTTGTCAATTCCTAAGGGGCTTCCATCAATATCCAGTCCTTTATTCCGAGTCCCTTGGTCTTCAGGCCATGGTTCCTGATCACTGCTCTGTGCTGCACCCATTTAAACCCAGAACAAAGCCCAGCTGAGTACGCCAGGGCCTTGTGCAGTCACAGTCTAGGAGACTCTTTTGGGATCTAGGAAGGAGACAGTGATATCCAAGGTATACAGGTAATTTTGAATGAAACAGTTGTCACCATTGTAAGGTTTTTCCCGTCACTTCACAATAAGGGAGTCTCACTGCTCCTACACCAAATCCTAGCCTCTGGGCAATTTTTTTTCTGGCTCTTTTCTCCATCTTCTTTCTCCCTCCTCTTTATGTTTCTTTCCTCCCCTATTTTGGGAGCAAAACTAATAAATTCATGTCCTTGTATCAAGCATAGCACCCTGTCCTTCACCCTCAATACCCCAGTACCTGCCAACACCCAGGCAGGCAGAAAGTTCACTGCACCATGGCTTTTGGTCAAACCAACATAGTTCTGTCTCAACCCCCAGAGACACTCTGGTTCCAGTTATTAAAATAGTGATCTTTGTCCTGAATAAAGGAGTGTAATAATAATTTGGGAGTGTGAAAAATCTAAACAATAAAAAAAATATTTAAAAGTTACTAATGATGAATTAAAATAAACACAAATTAATGATTGAAATCTCATCTTTCCTAAGGTGGAATCTACCATAAATGATGCATGTTGCAATGTTCTGAAAGGTATATGCCCAGGAACTTGTCAATCTAGCCTGACTTCTGAGATTCATTTTTACAAAATGAAAAAAGCCTAATCTAGGACTTCTTCAGAGCTGCTACAGGTAAAAAGACTCTAGAACATGTTCTAGGTCAGTTACAATTTGATGGAAAAGATGGGAATTGGAAGGATCTACCCTTGTCCTTGGGTTGAGAAGGGGTTGATGGGATAGAGGGAGTTGCTCTAACTGGAGGTCTGAGCAGACACAAAGCAACAGGAAAGAATAAGAGGTCTCTGTATCCCACAAAGCATGATGAAAAAAAAAGACAGAAGAGCTGAACAAATGGTACCTGGTTCATATTTTTTCTTGGGCTGTTTTATGTATGTTCCATAACAATTTACAAATAATAGTGCATACATTTTTAAAGAACAGATTCTATAGTATAGAGAGGTGATTTAAAGAATTGCACTTTAGAAATTATGGATTTTAGGGATTTAAACATACTTTGACTATTTATATTAGCATTGGTCTTCAAGGGCAACCCTAAAACCATATGAGCTGTATTCTGGAAAAATCACATGCTCAAATAGAGATGTACATATGTTAAAAAACTGTATCATACAAACTAAAATGGTTTTAAATGACAGTTGCACTTAAGTAAATAAATATCTTTTATTGTATAAAAATATGCTATGTAGTTTACTAAATAGACCTTCTTATGTTCAAGGTTTGTGTTTGATGCATAATTTATCTTATAACATTTATAATTTAAAACTATCCACAGATAAATAGAAAATAACAGAAAAGATTTAAGAGTGCATTATGTCATTGGGAATATCTTGCTTACTAAGAGTGAAATAAAAATATTGAGACATTTACATATTCTCTGGAAATCTGTTAAATATTAGATTTAATTGAATTGAATTGAAACGTAATTTTAGGTAGCTAATACTTGTATGTTTATTCAAAGGGTTTAATCCTCATTATGGATTAGTGGTGTGCAAAATGTCATGTTTAATAATATTATCACATCAGATTCAACTTAATACACAGCATAAGATAGCCTCATCAACATTTTGGAATTTCATTTGGATAGTTTTTGAAGGTCTGAAAGTAAAAAATCGAAGCAAAGGGATGCTGTAAGGAAAGAATTACACAAATACTTTTTGTTCCTGTAAATCCCAAACTTGGTTTGCTAAACTTTGAGGCACAATGAATTCTTACATCCACCTGAGTTGAACGCTCTGAAAATGGGAATTCTCCGTGCAAATGCTGATAGGCCTCTTATCAGGCACTGGGGAGAGCACTCTAAGGCTCCATGCTCCTGCGGCCAGAGCCAACTTTCCTATACCCTATAGAAGTGGTAAATAATATTGGAACAAAGTGAGTCAGGATACTTAGGATTCACTGTAGCAAAGAGAATTGGAACAACAAAAGCACTCTCACTGATGAAATTGGAATTTTTTTTTAATTAACACTTCTAATTAGAATTTAACATCTCACTAGCTTCGTATGGGATTTTTCGCTTCCTTAACCTCACGGAAACCTATCTGTTGGCTCTAAATAGGCAGTCACTTACCATGCACCACTTGAGGATTTCAATTAATCCCAAATCCTCTGACTTTGGTTTGTGAACTTGACTTTTGCTCTTGTGCCATTCCTTCCTGTTTGAACATACTCACCAAATGTCCTCTCAAAAGGGTATTTTTATGTCACTCTCAACCCCATGCTACTCCGTGACCCTCTTCCTCTACTAGCTTAATGGAAAAAATGTCATAAATTTGACTGTGAAAAATTCAGGGTGAAAATTGATAATAATTCTTATTAGTTAGGCCCCTTCTATGTGCCAGGAAGTGGGGTGGGCACTTGGCATTCAATAAGGGAAAATCTGAGTTACATTTGAATCAAGGTCTATGTGCCCTGGCTCTAAACCTGAGCTACTCACCTCTATGCTACTATATGGCTGACATCGGAAGTGCAGGCAGTAGAAGCAAGTCATTTAAAAATTGGTGCTTTAATCGTGTGCTATTCAAAACTTTATCATCAGCAATAAAAATTAGGCTATTAGTGATTATTGGCTCTAAGAAATAAATGATATTTTGATATAAACTGAATAATCTCAAAGCCTTCTAAACAAGGAGCAGCATGGAAATTCTGTTGGATGTCTACACAGACAGAGGAATTTACTCTGAGTATTAGCTGCCTCCCTTGAGCCTGGAAACCTGGCCGAACTCAGTGCTTATTCTAACTCCAGAGAAAATTCTGTGGAGGGTGAAAAATAATCAATGTACATATGAGAGTCTATGAAAAGTCCTCCTGCTTGCCTGTTATTTTCAATCTAGTGACCAGTATAAAGACCTGAGAAGGGACTATAAAATGTAATAGAATGCAGACTCGGATATCTACTGAACCCCTTGAAATCGCTGTATAAACTGGCCCTGAGTCCAAAGTTTTCCCTCAGGGAATCCTCATCGAATGAAAAATCTTTTCATTAGATATTCATTTATTTCACTGCTACCATCTTTCCTTTAAAGAGTTATTTAACCCCAGGAGGAGTGGGTAATATTTTGAGTCTCATTTGCACTTGGTGTGAATGAGCTTGCCAACATCTTTTATAGCAGGTGTTGAAGAAAAAAGATAAAACCTTAGAGCTGAATGAGAAAAGTGATCCTCTTCTGACCAGCAGCCCTGCCAGAGTGGGACAAGGGAGAGAGAGAGAGAGAGAGAGAAAGAGAGAGAAAGAGAGAGAGAGAGCATGCTAGAGAAAGTCCCTCTGTTACACAGGTTTGCTCTGGTTTGGCCAAGCCACGTCTTTACATTGCTTGTGAAGGTAGCAAGTGTCTGCAATAGATGAGGTTTAATGGGCATGTCACAGCCCTGCCACTGCCGAGCAGCTCTGAGAGCATGGGAGACTTTTAACATAATAATTATAGCATAATCATTTAAACATAATAATTATAACATCTTTTGTGTAAGGTCTTTCTTCCATGGAGACTTGCCAACATTCATCATCATCAAAAGTATTTATTTAGCACCCGCATGTGTATAGCTCTGCTGAGTGCAGTTTTTTTCTTTGATAATTTTTATAACATCTTAAGTGGGTAAAGAAAAGTTGGAGGAGGAGGATATAGTGAGGGAAGAGAAGGTTAAAGAAAACGCTTGGCTGTTTCAAAACTGCTCTTAGCAATCTTGGAGAACTCAAGTGTAGTTGGGCCCTAGAACCTGAGGATGATTTTTCTTTATAGGGAATGGAATGGAAAAGTCACCACTTAGCATTCTTTCCATTTTTCTCAAAAGGTCATTAAAGCATTTGGAAAGCCCAAGTGTGCAGAGTATTTCTCACTATCAAATAACTTATAATCTTAGGGTGACTGTTTTAAGGAAACATTTCTATGTTTTATCTAGCTCCTAATCATTTTAAAGAAATCTGACAAAGTAAGAGCTCTCTTGGTTGGTGTTATTAAATGCTATCTTTGCTAATTTCCTTAGGTTGGCAAAGCTTCTTCAATTGCAGAGATGCTTTTAGATCTAAACGATTTTTGTGTGAAACACTTAAACATTTTCTATGCATACTTACATGGAAAACATATTCAGCCAATTCAAGGCAAGTAGGTTGTAGAATTATATAGATCTAGAATTATTTCCACAATTATTTTCACACTACAGATTACACATATGTTGAAAAGTCTATTGTAGGATATACAGTATTTTGAAAATTCCAGAAGGACTGGAAAATAAAGTGTAGATATTTTGCAAAATACTTAACCAAATGGTTCACACAAATATAGAAGCAAACTGTGCACTTGGAGATTCCCTTTTAGGCCCTCTTCACTTGAGTTTAACATATGTGTCCTACTTTTTTAAAATCCCGAAATATTTGCAAGTATGTTTATTGAAATGTTTCTAAATTCTTTGCAGTAGTCATCCCATTTGCATCCATACATAATTCCTACTCCTTGCTGTGGACATGGTGACTGTGGAGTGGAAAAACTTGGATAATTTTATCTTAAAAGTTCATAACATTTTAAATTCCCAAAGAAAAATTAGACCCATAATTTTTTTCAGTTGTGCAGCTGAAAAATACTTTTTTAAATCACTAATTTCACTGCAGATTAACACATTCAGTTCTGCCAAAAATCTGCCTCTTCCCATCCTTCTTAAACTGTGCCAACCCCTCTTTTCTCTTTGCCTCACTGTTTCTTTGATGTCTTTTAGACAGAAAAACAAAATACTCTTTATTTCCCCTGAGGCAAAGAAAAAGAAAGTTGGTCATTTTTCCTTTTTTGAAAATTACTTTTCTTAAATTGTAGAGAAAACACAGGAGTAATTGAAAAGTCACTAAAATCAAGGGCAGAAAGTACAATAATATAGTACAAATGCTTATCTAATACATTCATTTCCCATGTAAATAAATTCACTTTGGAAAACCCAGACACTTAAAACATATATATTCAAGTCTTATTTATCTTCATTAAAAGGAAAACTTAACCCCAAACCTCATTAAAATATGATGCAATTTATAAAAAATAAAATTAGAGCTAAGGTGTCAGGTATATATATCTTGTATGAAATACAATGGTAACAAAATATAGTAAAATTGTCTATAATAGAAAACAAGCTATATTAATGAAAGTTGCTATTTTTTAAATGATGTCACTTTTCTTTCACTGTCTCTTGAAATAAAAAGTGTAAGCAATAACTACACTTTATAAGGTATCAAACCTACTGCAAATTATGTACTAATAGAGAAGAAGAATGAATAAACTGGAAAATCATGTTTATTTGACATTACATGATATATAACACATGCCAATGTCAAATAAAATTATATACATATTTTCTAGACCATCCCTGTGAAGGAGGGGTACAGAGCTGGATAGCAGATAGCAGGATAGAAACAACCCTATGTGAAAATGTTGTCAAGGCTAGGCCACATATGGACCATTGAGATAGACATGTTCGGCTAGGGTTCTAAATAATACCGGATAACCTAAACCAGTATTAAAACTTCCTTTGAACTGTAGAATTTTCTCAAATAACACCCTTTATATCCTTGATGATAATGTATTCGGGTTTGCCCATTTAAAACAATAACATGTTTGTAAAGTTTAACACTAATTTTCATTTTTCAGTTATAGCCCCCCAAAAATTAATCTTTAACATGCGTGGAGGAAGTGTGTCTGAAAGCATTGACTATGTGACTTCAACAGCATAAAAACATTTCATTTGCGAATTGAAGGTGCCTCTGGACATCTACCTCATCATTCCTCCTTTCACTGGAGAAAACTTATAAATTCATGCATGTGATAAAATCATAACAAGCACCATATTATTTACTTCAACAAGAAGACTTCATACAACAACAGATAAAACCAAGCCACATTGAGAACACAGCTTTAATTTTTTTTTTTTCCCTACTATTCCTGTCCTAGATTACCAACCCTGGAACTAGACAGGAAATTACAACCTGACAACCTATGGGTTAGATTCAACCCAAAGTGTTTGTGTTTTTTTGGGGGGAGATGGAGTAGGATGAGGGGGTGGAAGGATACTTGCATATCATAAGTTTTAGAAGAATTGATTTAAACAAATTCAAATGAGTTGCTTTACCCAGATGCAATAGCGAATTTATAATGCAGAATTTTCCAGATTTTTTGATCATGGAACATTTCTTTTAATGACTCACACCTATTGAATTATAGCCCTTGTGGTTCTTTTCCTTTAGAAAAACATTTTGGTGTAGTTGTGATCTTAACTTGGACTTTAACTGAAAATCAAGTGTGTATGAGATTCAAACTTGGCAAGTCTCTGCCTTCACTTTGCTTTACTTGGTGTAGCTGTTACCCCCACTGGAGAATTAAGATACAACTATGAAAGCATGTTTAGAAGAAGAGATGGAGTGAAGTAAAGGGGAGTACCACAAAATGGCCCAATACCTGTATAAGCTTCTGGTCTTTTGTCCATGGTCATGAACTTGGGTCTGGGTTCCCAAAGTGAGGGCAAATACAAAACTTGAAGAAATCACTTTCACACGGGAGTCAGTTAAGCAAGAGTGTAGTAGACCCAGCTGCCTTACTGCCCAGGGAGAAAGTATCACAAGCTGAGGGACACAACAACTTCTTCCCACTCTGCTCAGAACCCAGTTGGCTTTTACCACAGTGAAGGAGACAGGGAACCATTTTAGCTCCAGCAATTGGTGGGTCCCTTACTGCAGAAGCCCCAGGCGATTTGCTCTGGGCACCAACCGAAGGGTCTGCCGTTGGCGGCTGGCAGCAGTTCCGTGGGAAGGGACGTCTGCAGTGGCTTCCTGGCAGCAGACATCCCCAAGGGGGCTGGCTCCAAAAGGGGTATGAAAGAACAGTTGAGGCCCACCGGTGATACTCCCCCTGGGGACTCCTTAAAATCTTGGGCATAAGGTGAACTGATGGCAACCTTCCTTCCAATTGAAGGTAGGGGCAGAGACTGCTGGAATATAGGCTTATCCTCTTTGATACATATTTTCCCAAAGGCTACATGGTCTGGGAATTTAGGGTTTTATATATATTAGTTGCAAATCCTTTAATATTCCTGATTAAATAAAGATCCTAGGAAAATTCTGTATCACTTCCTCTAATTTAATATATTAATATTTTGTTTAACAAAACAATGGCCATAAAGTGCAGGAGAAAAAGTCATTCATTTAAAAAAAAACCTGCTTACTTCATGCCACAACTTTCTTGGGATTTGACACATGGTCCCTTTCTTTGTAATTTAAGAGGGAAAGGTGGCATGAAACCTGCCAGCTGCTCAGTGAAATACCCGACACCCGTTCTGCTTAGGATTTAAATGATAACATCTCATGCTGACTGTCAGTGCACCCCTGCACGCTCCTGGAATTAGTAGGCATTGAAGTGCTTGAGTGTCTGAATCGCGCCCCTGATATTTAGCCTTATGCATTAAAGAAGCATTTGACCGAAAGGTCATAAATTCAGCCTGGAGAGGAGTCTAAGCTGTGCAGAGCACAAAGTGCGATGGCTGATGGGCTCCCTCGTGCTCCCCAGCATCCCCGCTCAGCACACACCAGCTGGAGGTGATGGATTGGCCTTTTAGGTGGCCTCTTACAGGGATACTTTGCTGTGAACCAACTAACTTCTGTGCAGTGAGACTAAATCATGGCAAGTTTGCAGCCTGGCCGAGGCTGCTCACTAAAAGCTTTAACCACTGCCTCCCTGCGCTGCTCTGTGGGCAGTGTGCAATCAGAGTGCCAAGTCTGACAGCACGCCTCAGACAGCCACAAGAGCTCTGCTTCTGGCATCTCTTTCTGGTGAGGCTTGGAACCAGTTGAAACTTCTGGAGGTGGTGAGTGAGCACTTCTGATAGATTCTATCACCTTATTGACTCTTTCAAGGCACCTGTTATAGTTCTTTGGCTCTTATATGTCTGTTTTTCTCCACTTTTCTGGTGTAACACAAGAGTGTAACACAAGAGTGTTCCGGTGTAACAAACCCTAATTTGGGGTGGGTGGGTAGGAAGGTTGGAAATGGGCCTTTGTCGCATCAAGTGCCAAGTAAGAAATACTTCTTCTTTGTACCTAGACTCAAGGTACATGTTTGCGTGGAATTGAAGACTGAAGGGGAAAAAAATGGACAATTATTTGTGCCAATTGTTTTGCCCTTTGTAAACACACCCAGATGGAAAATCATCTGCATTTTGTGGTCTTTTCTACCCAGAGTGACTGTCTTTACTAGATCTTCTTCATTTCAAAAAACGTATCTTGGTGTCGTCAGATTTCTAACGAAACATTCTTCGAAATGAGCTGCATTCCTCTGGCTTCTCCCATCCCCCCCTTTTTTTAAATGTGTATAGCACCAGCAGGGTGTATTGGCCAATCAAAGCAAATTTAGTATTCCCTATTAAGAATCACAAAAGAGAATTTAGATCTTTTCCTTGTTAAAATCCACTTTTCAAATCCTGGTAAGTCACAAACTCTCCCAGAGACTCTTCTGCCTCTCCATATCTGTCTCTTTCACCCCTTCCACACTTTTCCTCTTCTCACTTTTTAAGGTGGAGTCGATTTCTCCAGCTGTTGACTCGGGATTGGACTTGGCACTGACATATTGGCCAGTAGGCTGAACCAGTTCTGTGCCAAGGCCTCTGTGCTTCTGCTCTCTGTCTCTGTGAACTTGCCCAGCAGCCACATGACCTGGTCCTGGGGTGGGGTGGGGGGGCTGCTGGATAATGAATGATCACACCACACAGAAAGGATCCATCCTGGCTGAGGCCCCTCTAGATCCCAGCTGAGGGCCTCCTAGATCAACCAGGCTCCAGTCGCCCTGGCAGCTGTCTGCAGAGGCACCGTGAGCTCAGCCAGGGCGGGAGCTGCCCAGGCTGAGCCCTGCCACACTGTCAACACGTGTGCTGTTTTAAGAGTGGTTTATTACACAGAAAAGGGTAACTGATGTACTTTGCCCATTCTTTCTTTCATGAATTTCTTTAATAGAAAATAATAATGGATGAAAGCAGTCAGCTTTTTTTTTTTTTTACTACAATTAGGCAGGAATACATTTTATGCTCAACTTTTATCTCTCTAGCTTCCCAACTGCCTCTCCACCCTCAGCCACCCACCCCATGGCTGATTAATAATTAGTATCAAAGGGATCAGGAAAACAGTGCTGCCTTTGGTAAATATAGATCATCTTCACCCTCTTCCCAGAGACCAAAGTGGCAGAGCAGGGAGTGGAAGCTGAAGACAGAGTGAGAGGTGACCATTCCAGTTCATTTTCCAATCACCTGGCCAAGAATTTTACCCATAAAAGGAGATGCTCAGTCACCTCCAAGTGGCTGTTTTCTATAATGGAATGATTGTACTTCTCTGGATATTTAGTTGGGTATTGCTGGAACCAAAATATTTCTAGTTCATCATTTTGTTTCTTTACAAAAACTTGAACAAAAGTATTTATAATAAATATCTGATCACATCATGCATCTATTTTAAACCACCCAATGGCTTTTGATAATCTTCAATAATGAGTCTGCATGAGTTAGTATCTCATATTGAAATTCTTTGCACAGTCTACTACGAAAAAGCATGTATATGAACTCCCTCTACTCCAGCGTATGCGCTCTCTCTCTATTCCTTCTATTTACCCCACACACATCTATCAGAGCTCACCTTGAGCAGAAACCAGATTCCTTTCTTCAATCAAATATATCTTATAGTCATTGTGCATCTTAGTATGTGTGGCATTATCTCCCCAGTTCTTGAAATGAAGCACTATAGGATGAGATGAAACATTAAGTAAAAATTTCAAAAAAGTAGGGGTTCCTATCAACCACTGGACGGAATGGAAGGAAGAGTGGGAGGACACACTGTCATAAACATTCACCGTCCCTGCAGGGGTTTTACTGAGTTTAGGAAGCCAGCACTGGGTTGCTCAGCCTGAGTTTGGTACTAGCTGGGAAGCCTCGCTGGGCACCGAGGAGCAGCCCCTCTTCCTCTTCCCGACAGGCTGTGGGCTGGTCGGCCTGACTCTGAAGGGAGCTCACAAGTTTTCCACGCACAGATATGTTTAGCAGTTTGCAATAAGTGGCTAGTATTCTGGGTAAGTCAGAGACAGGATTAGCTATAAAAAGAAAATATAGGATGGGAATTTTCACTTTTCTCCTGACTTACAAGCTAAATGCTTTATCGTTTCACTCTTCTGTTTTCGGTTAGTTAAAAACCTTTCTCACTCCTCTGAGTTCAGTAGTTATAAAACTATACTCAAAAATTTTAATACCTATATATATATATGTATATATATTTCTTATTCCTGCTTATTGCAGCAGTTGCCACATGTTGTATGCTTTTCTAAAATGTTTGGATGTGCTAAAGAGAGTTTTGAATTTTATCTATTTGAAAAAATGATCTCAGGTATTTTCAAGTCAAATACTATCTGAGACAAAGAGGGGTCAATGTGAATAATCTGTCAATGAAGTACCGATTGAAACAATTGTAAATGTTTATTTATTTAATTGGAAAAGTGACTATATTTTTCATAGATTGATGTACTCTCTAGTTTGGTTTGCACATAGGAGAATTTATTGTATTTATCCTTTATAAAATCTATGTAAGGTCTGAAAGTGCCAATTCTTGCCATTCTATTCTCTAGTGCATTCAAGTGAAAAGAAGCTAAATTCCTTTTAGCTACCCACCTCCTCATTAACACAGCAGCAATTGTGGAAATGTTGGCCTTATAAGTCCAAATCCCTTTTAGGGAATTGTGACAGCTCTTGGGTAAGAACACGTAACTAGAGATCTTTTCTACCACCAAAACCTACAATTTTCCCCCTGGGAGTATTTCAGATAGCTTAAAAGGAAATAATTTGAAAAGTTTTATTCTACCTTATCCCCCATCCCTAAGAATATGTTCTCCGAAAAATCCACACTGGTAAAAGCATCTTGGTCCCCAGGAAGCAAGGTGGAGGGGTGGCCTGGGTGTGAGATCAGTACAAGTGCAGGTTTTAATTCCTGGCTTCACCACATGCTTCCTTGGAATGGGTCAGGGGAGGCATTTGTCACCTTGAAATTGTGCTTCCGTCTTACACGGGTGAAAGAGAGCACTCCACAGAGCTGGCAGGGGAATTAAAGGTGATGCTCAGGGCTTATGTAGAGGAGTCATTAGCCTGGTGCTTAGTGCAAAGCAGGTGTCCTGTAAATGTGACTATTTTATCATAGTAAATTCTCCTTTATTCTTTATCATAAATAATGAAGTGTTCATAAAAATAAGTACTCTACGTAACTCAAGCCAGTATCTTCAAGCATCATCCTTAAAATTAACAACTGCAACCAAAAAGTGTTCTCGGGGAATTTTTGCCGTTGTTGAGGACTGACTGTAGCCTGATGAGTTCTATGTCACTGTGTCACCCGAGAAGGAATGATCACAACTGAGATATTTTGCTACATGTTTGGTGGAATAATCCATCCAGCTCATTTTCTTGTGGCACTCACAAGAAAATATATCCTCATTTGAAGCCCACTTAATGAATTTTTAACAGTATTGCTAACATTCTGTCCTGTCATTCTGAAATACCTTATGAGCTTTCTCTGGAGAAAAGCATTTACAAGAACTCGTGTCTTCTGAATATCCCTGGATCATATCATCGTTATGTCCTTTTTCCACATGCTTGTCATGGATAGTTTACATTTTCTGAAGTTCTAAAAATTAGCTACTGCTCCAGCTCTGCTTTGTGTAAGAACTTTTCCCCTCACTGGTGTAAAAAATTCTTTTCACTTGTATGGAATAAATATGTTATAATTGAATTCACTCAGCTACTTAGTCATTTCTGAGAGCAACTTATTCTATTGAATTTCCTAAGAAATCAAAACTGTTGTCCTGTGTTTAAATGTGTTTAAAATGTTTATGAGCCATAGTAATATTTCAAGGGTGGATAAGAGGTAAATTGGAAATCCTTGCTCTATGTGTAATATTGTTTTATGATTCAAACTAATGGTTTTCTGTGCATAAATATTATTCTTGTGATTTAACATCATTCTTACTGAGTAGAAGGGTCAAATATAACTGGCTTGTAATTGGGCTTTCCCACTTAAAACCCTCTGATTTGAAAGGATATTTGGTGGGAAAGCTGGTAATTGGAATGGAGGAAAAAGTCCTTTGAACGATAGAGACATTGAAGCTAATGCTTTAGTCACTGATGATCTGTTAAACCTGTGAGAGAAGCAGAAGACATTGCCATAGGAGAGGAGGGAAAGAGAAGTGAGCAAGAATGTTTTCTTCCTAGAAGATTAACTTAGAGAGGCAAGTGAAAACAGAATGGTAGCCAGGCCGGCCTCAATTTAGCAGAGGCTTTGTCCTTGGTTGCAGTATTTTTGTTTTCAATTTAAAGAAATTAGTCATGTTCCTCTTTTAGCTCCCCATTGCTGCCATGACAAATTACCACAAACTCAGTGGCTTAAAACAATACCCACGTGTTAGCTCACATTGTTTTAGGTCAGAAGTCCAGCGCTACCTACCCTGGCTGGTCCTCTGCTCTGGGTCTCTCAAGGCCCAAATCAAAGGGCCATCAAACTGCCTTTCCCTCTGGAGGCTCCGGGAAGAATCTGCTTCCCAGTTCAATCAGGCTGTCAAGCAGGATCCAATTCCAGTCCTGGTTTCCTTGTGGGCTGGCAGCCGGAAGCCGCTCTCAGCTCCTGAAGGCCAGCTGTGTTCTTCTCAGGTTACTCCTTGCATCTCCAGTCCAGCAATGCAGCCTCCAGGCCTTCTCAGGCTCAGAAGCTCTCTGACTTTGCCCTCCTGGCTCATCTCTCCAGCTCATCTCCCCTTTTAAAGGTCTAATCTTAAACCCATCTGCAAAGTTCTCTTTGCCATATAAAGGCACATATTCACAAGACCTGGGGGTTAAGGAGTAGATAGATTTGGGGGACCATCCTGCTAAAATTTATATTTTAAGAGCTAAGTGCTCTGGGATAAAAATAGAGCTAAAAAGGGAAAGCCAGTTAATCAAGCTTTTGAAATGCTTAAGGGGAGAAAGGATCCAGAGCAGAAATGGAGTGGTTGGCCTAGGATAAGGAAAACCTGACTGGTAAGTTGCTGGAGCCAGGCAGTGACGTCGTTGATACCTCTTGGTCTCCATTTTTTGTTTTAACATACCACAAAGCGAGCCTATCAGCTGAAACCCAGCAGGCTGGTCAGGGAGCTGAGTCCTCCAGCCAATCCCATGTATCAACTTCTCTTTGTGTCACTCTTCTGAGCATGGTTGTTTCTCCTCAAGATCCGTACTCAGGAAAGCAGAGGTGTTACTGCTGTGCAAAGGGAGGAATGGAATTCAAGCCTTTCTGGCGGTCTCCTAGAACTATTTGCTCTGGAAAATTACTGCCACCTGTCCCAGTCAGGTTCGGTTCAGGAAACATAAAGCAAGCTAGTGCTAAGAGTTGGAAAGTTAGAGAGGAAGGGGTGAGGTAGCTCGGACACGAGCAGCAGCGTGGCCTCTAGATCCGCACAGGTAGTGGAAGGAAGAGGAGGCTCATCAGAAGCCAGGACCCAGGGCTGGTTCAACTGAGAAGAGTTCCAGAATATGACAAAGGCAGTTATGCTGGGGTCTTCAGGGAGGAGTCCCGTGGCTGAAGCTTGCCCGGCGCCGTGGGGATGGAAACCTGGGGTAAGAGCCGCCGAGGCTAGCGTGGAGCTGTCGCCGACCAGCTGCCCAACAGGTCTTGACACCGTCAGGGTGGACAAGGGTGGGCACAAGGACGCACCAACTGTGAAGGCCTGCAAGCCCTTCTTCCCGTTCCCGGCCTGCTAGTGAATTAGGAAACAAGCCCCAAACTCCCTTAATGCCCGAATAATCTTGATCTAGCAAATATATTTCAAAAAGAAAAATTACAGAGCAATCTCTGTCATGAAGACACATGCAAAAATCACAACAAATAGAATAGCAGAGTATATTGATACAATAAAATGATTATATTTAATATTCAAATTGTGTTAATTAGCCCATTATGATGATAGCAAACTAAGCCTAGAACTTTCTTTATCTGACAGTGTGTCAAAAAAAAAAAGTGAATATTACACTTAATGGGAAATATTGGAATAGGGTGAGATAAGGATGCCTGCTACCACCTCACTTATTTAGCATTACGACAAAGGCCTTAGCTAGTACCATAAAGAAAAAAAAAAGATACAGGAATTAGATGACGTAAATACAACTGTTATTATTTTTCAAACAAATGATTACATATAAAATCTGAAAAAATCTACAGAACATTTTGAATAAATGTAGAGAGTGAGGTCAATAGTCAAATTAATTGCAATTATATATATCTGTAACAACAATTAGAAAATCAAGTTCAATATTGTAAGGATGTCTATTTTCCCACACTGATCTTTGGAGGTAATACAATCCTAATCACAACCCAGAATTTTTATTTTTGTATAATTGACAAGCAAATTCTACTATTTATATGGAAACGAGGAGACCAAATTAGATAAGTAATATTGAAGAAAAATAATGGAGTGGGGGATTTACTCAACTGGATACTGACACACGTTATAGAGCTGGAGTAGCAAAGACCACTGGTCACACGTGATGAAACTGGGTGTGCAGAGCATCACAGTTAAGGGGAGCTGTGAGCTCTGGGGTCCCTTCCCTTTGCTTCTGTGGTAGAGGCATGGTCCGCTCAGGGGTCTGTGACTCATCTCATTCTCCAGATGTATGTTCACTGAGCCAGTGATTCATTCATGTGCTTGGAACTTGAGGTATGGTGCATGATAAAAACAGATTGGCTCTGTTTATTCATTCTATTCAGTGTGTACTTAGGGTGCTCTGCGGAGCACACAACAAGACTTTGGTCCACCCGTGTATATCTGAAGTAAAATTGTCTTGGAAACAGATGTTCCTAATTCCCATTTCAGGAACCAGACAGGGAGTGCTTAAAACTCTGACACATACTTTATCTCCAATAATGGCAATTGGTAATAGAGTTTTATATTGGTCTTGTCACTAGGTTCATCTATGTAAACAAATTAACCCTCCAAATTTCAGCAGCTTAATAAAAACATAGTTTTCAGTCATGCAAAGAACCTGAAGAAACTCTTTCTCCACAGCAGTTTCCTTCCTACTAGTGTCTTGAGTATTCTTTCAAGCTTTCATGATGTGTCTTTACCACCTCAACATGTGATTTTTTAAAAAAATTTTTGAGAAGTTGTGAGTTAACAAAACAATCATGCATGCCATACAGGATTCCCATACAACACCTCACCACCAACACCTTATATTGTTGTGACACATTTGTTACAAATGATGAAAGGACATTGTCATAATATTAGTGCTAACTATAATCCAAAGCTTATATTAGGTGTATTTTTCCTAAAAACATCCTGTTATTAACATCATGTATTAGTATTCTGTTTTTGTTATAGTTCATGAGAGAACATTCTCATATTTGTACTGTTAACCACAGTCCATCATTCATCTTGGGATTCACTGTGTTAGTTGGTCCTCTGCCTTGTACAATCCATCCAAAGTATACACTCAGCGGCACTCAGTTTCATCACAGAGTTGTGCTGTCATCAGTCCAGTACATTTGAGAACATTTTAATTAATCCAAAAGGAAACATCCCATACCCTTTTTACCTCCATTATTGACTTTTAGCATTGATATAGTACCTTCTTTGCCAGTGCTGTAAAACTATTACAATTTTATAATGTTAACTATAGTCTATACATTACATTAGTATATTTTCCCCATGTATCACCATATTCTTAACACCCTGTAATAGAGGAACATTTTTGTATTTGTACTATTAATCACAATCATCATCACCATTGAAATCACTATTACAAAATCCCTAGATTACCCTCTAGCTCTCTTTCAATTGGCATTAACCTCCCTAGACTATCCCTTTCAGTCACAGTCCCATTTATACATCAACAGTGTTAGTTATAATCACCATAATATGTTAACATCAACATTATTTCCCCACATTAACAATTCCCCTTAATAAACATTCTATAGCATCAGTTCCCCTTCTCAACCCACATTCTATCTCCTAGTAACCTATACTCTGCAATTTAACAATGTGAGTTTACACATTGTACTTGGTTCATATTAGTGCGACCATACAATATTTGTCCTTTTGTGTCTGGTTTATTTCACTCAATATAATGCCCTCAAGTTTCATCCATGTTGTATTTGCATCCCAAGTTCCTTTCTTCTTACAGCTGAATAGTATTCCACTGTATGTACATACCATATTTTGCTTATACATTCATTGGTTGATGGACGCTAAGGTTGTTTCCATCTTTTAAGCAATTGTGTATAATGCTGTTATGAACACTAGTGTGCAAATGTCTGTTCACATCCTTGCTTTCAGTTCTGAATATATTCCTAGTATTGGGACTGTCAGATCTTATGGCAGTTCTATATTTATCTTCCTGAGGCACTACCAAACTGTCCTCCATATAGGCTGCACCATTCTACATTCCCAGCAATGAAGCGTTGTTCCCATTTCTCCACATCCTCTCTGTCACTGGTAGTTTTCAGTCTTTTTAATAATGGTCATTCTGTAAGGCATGAGATAATATCTTATCGTAGTTTGAGCTGCATTTCTCTAATAGCTAGTGATTCAATATGAGATTTTTTAAACTCTGTCCAGCAGAGGAAGTGATAGATGGCAAGAAGAAGTGTTCAGAACTTTGGATTGACTTGACTAAGCAATGACATGTCACAGAAGTACTCCCATGCATCTTCCCAAGAGTGGGAAAATCAGAGGAGGAGTGTCGTGCTCCTTTCCATTTTTCTTCATTACGCTTATGCCTGCCATTAGACCACCTTAGACTCTTCCCTGTATCAGCAAGCAAGCTTTTGGTTATGTAGAAAAGAGTGGAAACTGTCCAGACTGCAGTAAATAAAGACAAAGGTGAGAAAACTAAGGTGAGAAATCCTGAGCACTGCTAAACCTTGACTTGGGGAAGGGAAGGGGAGCCTCCATGCTAGAAGCCGGTGTCTTCAGGCTTCTAAGTGAAAGGTCAGCAACTGCTTGTTTGGAAGAGATGTGCAGCAACCTCAATCACACCAGCCATGTGCATTACACAGATTTGTATATGTTTTGTCATGAGATTTCTTGTCGGAATGCTTGGTTTGTATAATGAGCAAAATGAGAAAAAAGTCTTGAGGGACATAAGAAATTTAACAAATATCAATCATCGGGCATTGACTACATCCTGCTTCACGGTTTGATTGAGACGCTGTATCTTAAAAACATAACTATCACCTGTAATGAAAATCCAGGAATGAAATAGTCTGCTCAATGTATGTTTATTTCACATTTGTAATAGGAAGTTTGGATGCTGGGTCATATCTGACATTAGAGCCATTCATTTAAGTTTCAGTGCCAGAAAAAAAATGTATTCCAAACTGTAGAAGGTCTTATATCATAGTATCATTGGGTCTTAGAGAGTTAGAGAAAAATGAATTGGTGATTTTTATCCCCTGGTGTTGTTATTCTCAGAGAAATTTGAGAAATCTTGTTATGGCAAGGACCCCTCCTGCAACAGAACAGAGAGTTTAACACAGCAGGAACCTTGATGTGACCTGTGATGACAGCTGAAACCAGATATGGATCAGGTTGGGACTGGGGAAGAATATGGAATGTTGGGAAAACTAATTAAGAATCTGAATGTTGTAACTCTATATGAAACAGTTGAGAATAAGACCTTCCATGTATGCTGTTTCAGAAAGACATAATTATATTTCTTTATTTGACTCTTCCTTTCCTCAAACAAAGGTGGAAGTAGAAAAAGGAAATGACTTATGTTTTATCTTTTCTTATTTTTCTACAAAAATCATAAAAACATATCCTGGACTCCGTAGCCTCCGGTACTTCACTGAAAAGTTTTTCATAAAATTTTGGTGCAACTCTAGGAAAATATGAAGAAACAGGGCATGGAGAAGTTAAAAGTAACAAGACTTCCAACCTCTGTCTTAGCCTGAATATTACTGTCCCCTCTTTGTCAACTTGTAGAGAATAATGATAACAATAGCTTTAGTTTATTGAACCGCTGCTGGGCACCAGCCCCAGTGTGGGTGTTTTCCTTAAGTTATCTCATTTAATGTTCAAATTAAGAGATAAAAGAATCCTTTTACTAATGAGGAAAATGAAGCTTGGAGAGATGCCTAAGTCAATATCCCCCAGCTGATGATGAGCAAAAATGGGATTTGATTATAAGTCTGTCTGACTCCAAAAGAAATAATAGTGTCAGTCCAGGAAAGAGATTCTAATGAGGAGGTCACTTCAGCATTCAGGCAGGTGTTACATAACTTTTTAAGATTACAGGAGAATGAACAAAAATGGGTATATGTTTTCTTTTGCTAAACTGCTCAAAGCAGAGACCATAAAATGGGTTGGGTTTGAACAAATGGTAATTTACTAGCTTAGAAGTTTACAGTTCTGTGGCTGAGAAAAATGCAAAAACAAGGCATAATTAGGGTTATGGTTTCTTCCCAAAGACTGGCCGCTGGTGGTCCTGGGTTCCTCTGCCACCCAGCAAGGCACACGGCAGTGTCTGCTGGTCTCTCTCTTCTCCTCTGGGTTTCATTGCTTTCAACTTCTGCCCTCCATGGCTTTCTCTCTCTGTCTGAATTTCCTTCTTTATAAAACATTCCAGTAAGAGGGTCTTACCCACGCTGGGCCATGCCTTAACAGAAGTAACCTAATCAAAAGTCCTATTTACAATAGGCTTATATCCACAGGAATGGATTAGCTTTAAGATCATGATTTTTTGGGCATGTATAGTTTTTCCAAACCACCACAATATACATTAAAGAGAATATTATATTGGGAGTTTGTAAAAGATTTTTCATCGTCATACTGACTTAAAAATGATAATCATATACTGAACTTAGAATGCTTTATTTGTAGAAATCTATCTCCTTTCCCCACACAAAATTAAAAAAAAAAAAGCAACGGACATTTTTCCTGAAATTATGATTCAGGTGGCCATCTTCCTGATGAGAATATAACAGATAATTTTAAATTATCAATTTAAAAATTGATAATATCATAGCATAATTTTTTAAAGATTTTGCCCATGTAAGTGGGAAATATATAAATTACATATCATCAATAAATGGATTTTAGATTTTTATTTCCTCAGATAGCATTAGGTTTTGTCAAATTGTAAAATTTAATTTTAAGGGAAACCAAATGTGCTCTAGAGGAATCTTTAATTCTATTGGAAATATCTGGTTACCTGTTTATTTTTTGTCTTTTAGGTAGCAGATATTTTTATCACTTTTTTTCAAAGTAAATTTAGCCATTTTATAGGATATGTTATATAAAGAATAACAACATTTCTTCTCCTGTATACAGAATTTGTGTTTTTCCTTTCTTTCTTTTTTTTTTACCTAGAGAAAGTATTGTTTAAGTGTTTTCAAATTACCACAATAATATGTTTGTCTTCTTGGGAAAATATAATAAAAAGTTAAATTAACAGTCATATCTAATAAGGATTTGTATGTGTCCATTTTAGTCTATTAAATGTTTAAATGTTGTGATGAATACAAAGTTTGATGTGCTTTCTAATACAAATTCAATAGTAATTTTACTTAATCATTTAATCATTGATCCGGTTAAACATTGATATCTTTGTATTGATTTGTATTGATTCACAAAAGCAAATTGACCATTCTAATTTCTTCTTTGCTACATTACCACAATCTTCTGCAGATGTTACTTAAATCTTATAGGAAAATTATTCTTCAAGAGAGAAAATAAACAATATTCAGTGGCATTCTAAAGGTTTCATCAAAGTGCTTGGGTCAATTGGAATTCATCTAGAGAAATATTAAAGGATGAAAAGTTGAAGAACTTAATAAAAGCTAGATAGCAATGCTACATTTTCCTCCTGGCTGAGAACTGTTTTTTGTTGCTGTTTTTTAATCCCCTCTAGACATCTAGATTTGAAAATTCAAATAGCTCTGTCTAATGATCCTGAATTGGCGGACATCCAAAGAAAAATTGCTTCACTTCTAAATATCCACAACATAACTGTATGTCTAATAGGACGACTTGCAAAGTACCATTTGTTGTTGCATCCGGCAGGTTGACATTATGTGCCTCCCAGACGGAAATTTGTAAGTGCTATTTCATGGCCAGAACTTTGGAATGAGTGCCCCAAACGTTTATTACTTGCATAAGAGGGTCTTGCAAACATGCCACTGGTTCCCGCTTCGAGTACAAACTCTGTCTTGGGCCAGACTGTTTGATCAGAGAGGACCCTGCCGTTCATCCTGGTAGGTAGTTAGCACATAGAAACAATCTCTCCTTGGACGGATTCTTCCCATCCTGAAAAATTGCCACAGCAAATTCCCCAGCCTGCCAAGCTGGCAGATCCTAGGCCCAGAGCTGGAGGCCGGCCAGGCGCCCATGCTGCCTTCCAAACCTCGACATCAGCACCCACCTCCAGGCCACTCATCTTCTGTGTGGGAAAGCGTCCCGTGCCACAGAACCCGCCTTAACCAAACACTAAACCTGTTTGTGGAGAGAAAACGACTTTCACGCAGTGGTTTCTTCATCGAGAGTGGAGACATGGTCAATTCTGAAGGAATTCAGATACCGGGGACATTTTCTCCTGAAGTTCAGTGGATTTGAGCCTCACCGGTTTTCAGAGAGGGAGGGCAAAGTCTGAGTAATTTTTTGGCTTGAGTTGTCAAACAAAGGTCCTGACCCCTTGTCGTCATTAAAGATCCCATGGGCTCTTTTGAAAGGACTAAGGGGGATTACCCTTTCTGTTCTGGCTAAATTCCTAATTGGATAATTGCACTCTGCCTCCCTAAATTATCCCTGTAGCTCCAATTGGATATGGAATTTTCACTTCCTGTCATAAACGGTTGCAGGGTGTTACACCATTTCACCCCAGGGGTGACACCAATTAAGTCTTTAGGGAGGTGAACCGTGTATGTGGGCTGTCCTTCCTTTCTGTTTTTTCTCCCTCTTCCCCAGCTCCTTCCCCACCTCCTTATTTGGGAGTTTAAGATGTATGGGAGTTATTCAATCACTGAGCATGAAAAGGGATGTCATAAGTTAGTAACACAGCTGATTGTTGCCTTATTTCCAAGAATACAATAAAGGCGGTCAATAATTCATGAGTATTCATAGAGAGCATTATTCTAAAGAGAACAAAAGCATGGTGCTTGAAAGGCAACCATCCAAACTGAAGAAGGCAACATAAAGTACTTTTAAAGCGATTTCACAGCCAGTGTTTTTGTAGGGCAGGTTGAGGCAGGGGCTGCGAGCTCGTGTGCCTCAGAGGCCTTTGCGGGGCCGGGTCTCAGTGATCGTGGAAACACTTAGGTGGGGACAGGGCCAAGGGGAGTCAATGGCTCTCCTGAATATGGATGCAGGCATGAGCCAACCGTGGGCAGATTACACATGCACTTGAGTCGGAAGGTAAAGGTCATGCATCAGTCTCTTCAGCTGTATTTATCCGTATTGAAAATCATTGCTGGTAGAATCACCTTTGAACCTAAAAAAAGCACCCCCCCACCACCAGCAGCCCGTGTTTACCCTGCATGGAGGAAGAAAGTTAATAATCAGCTTATTTGCATTCCGTGCTCTTTCAAAACTTTGATTTTAAATCAGTCAAGGAAGTATTCTTGGACCAACGATATTTGTTTTCACTCTCTTCACAGACTGTCTAATCAATAGATAACTTTTATGAGAACATAATTATTTTTGGAGTTTTATCATAGATTTATGGATTAATTCTTCAGAAACAGGCACATCAAGGCCCGTTGTATCAGACCAGTAGTAATAGCCGGGCTCATTCTCCCACGATCTAACATAGTTAGATTGGGGACTAGGTGTCAGCTGGCGCCCGGCCCATGAATGCAGAAAACAAATGAGGTAAATAAAACCCCAAGATTATACTGAAGTACCTTCCAGACGAAAGCCAGGTTTGCTCACATGATAAGAAGGAAAAGCTTTCTCTGCATAATTATCTCACCTATGTTAAAAATCCATCCACATTTATTTTATGACCACACAATGAGAAAGAAATAATCCATGGCTGTAAAAGAAGAGTTGAAGTAAGTCATCTCCATATTTGAAAAGTAAATTTCAAAAATGATTCTTTTATATTATTGAATCCCATTTAAATTTGAATTGATTATATTTATTTTGCTCTCTTGGGATAAAGTGAAGAGGGGAAAAGTTTCCTTTTCAAAATAGTAAATACAATTTATTTGATAGCCCTTAGATTAATTGTGCTCAATCTCACTGAGATAAACATCATCTGATATGAACAGCTTAAATGCCCTCCTATTCAGCTTAACATTTTAGGGTACCTTGACCTTCCTTCTCTTGCCCTTCCTGTCTTAGAGGAAAATTTCTCCTGTGGAGGCCAAATCCATCCCTGTGTGAGTTTAAGTCTTGCAGAAGAATACCCAGAGGTAACTATTAGAGGCAGAGTTAGTAAAGATGCTGGTTAATTTTTTCATCAATTGGTATCAGAGAAGGTGTTGTGGAATTTAAGAGAAGTTCAATTATTTGAGTATAGAGAGGCCAGGACTCAGGAATGATTTTGAGAAGGAAAAATGGTTTATTGGCGGCCGGCCGGACTCGGGAGCTTTCAGTTTGAATCCCGAGCCCTGAACAAGATTTTCAAACGTCTTTTATACAGAAAGGAAAGGCCAAATGGTCCCTTTGTTTCAGTTCTCAATAGGCTTCAATTAGCATATATCTTCCACATCTTAGGTAAGCTTTTAGCATGGACTCCAGACATTCTAGATAAGCCTTTAGCATATTTGGTTTTTGCATTTCCCCTAAATACTTAAAGTTTATAGCCCTTGCATTGTTAAACATTTCCTGGGACTGGAGCCGCTGCCAGTCCCTAAGGGCAGGACTGCAGCCTCTTACCGTTCCACACCCACAAGTCAAACAACTTAGTTATCTCTGAAGAGACAAAGAGCCTTCCACCCATAGCCCACATCAAAGGTATCCCTTCTCTCCATTAATACAGTCAATTATTTTTTTACCTAAGTTAGGACTTTGATTTTATCAGTCAAAAGCTCATCTTGCTAGATTTAAAAAAAATTTTTTATTCTGTCCTTTTGCATGTTAGATGTTCTATTGTATCATTCACAAATTTGATTAAACATGCATTTTTCTTCTTTAGACACATTGTAATAAAAATACTAAGTATGGCGTGGTCAAGGGTTAAGGCTTCCTCTTTACAAGATGTGAAAGATTTTTTTCACTGTGTTCATGGAGCTGTTTAGTTATAAAATCATCAGACTAGATTTGCATCCAACCCAAAATTTGCCATTATACTCATGTGGATATTGTGCAAGCCCATGCTATGTATCTGGACGAGTGTTTCTAAGGGTGTCCTTCACATTTATACATCTAGGTGGCTGACTGGATGTACCTCTAAAAAGACTATCACATCTGTTAAGTCTGAGATGAGCACTGTATTTGCTCATTGGTCTTGGGCCATTCAGCTATTGACTCTTGGTATTTGTAGTTTAGAAAAGTCAATTCAGGATCTCAGTTATCACCAGAGTGAATTTATCCAATGAAAGGGCAGATGGTACCCCAGAAATAGGAATTTTAAATTTATACCAATTCATTATTTTCCCCTTGTTTCAACCTTTCTTTAAGACAAGCATTTCTACATTATTGTAGAAATTTGACCCTTGATTTTATATAGGCATCTATTCATTAAACATCTACTTAAGGAGTACTTGAGAAAATGTGAAAAAATAAAACAGACATTTACAATAGTGTTACCATTTTAGAGGGGAAAAACAAACCATTTAGTTTTACACTGGTTAACTATAATAGTTATTCCTCCAATCTTGCTGGCCCCATCCCTACTCTTTCAAGGAAAAATAGTTTACTTTGATAAATAGAATAAATGGCATGGTTAAACATCCCTCATACCTATATGCATTTCTATATTTAATTTTTTATCAATTTTCGTTAAAAGTTACATGGTTTTCTCTCATATCATCTAGACATTATCTTAGAAAATACATACTGTAGAGCAGATTAGGACAATAAAAGGAAAAAAAAATGTATTTGACCATTTGCTTTTCCCCCATTTGGTTGTGGTTTCAAGATTTTCTCCTTAATAAGTGAGCAAGTAAAATTGACTGACAGGTACAGCTGTGAAAATATCATGTGAACCAATAGGTAACAATATGTTAGATCAGTCAAGCAGTTGTGTAAGTACTAAGTGTTTAAGCTTAAGTACCTCTTCCAAATTGCTCCCCTGAGTGACCCAATTTACTACCAACTGTTGAGTTCTTTATGAATGGATTGAAGAATCTGGTATTGTACCAATATTTTATCTGTCCTAAATCCCATCAATATACACTTTTTGGATATGCAGATGTGGGACAAGTAATTTTTTGTGCTTAGTAGCACCAAATTGTCATTATCTTACTGATAAAAAATTGTATTAATTAAAAAAAGAACTGAAACAATAACACGAGGCTAGCATGAACTTTAATTCTGACAGAACTCCATACTGAGAATAATTAAAGACTTACAGAGGATTGGCTATAGCCCTTTCACTCATGCTATCCTCTGCTGTATCTCTAGGAAATAAAATAAAGCCAGACCTTTGTCCTTGAGTGGCCTGACCAGGAACCAGAGGGCAAGGTGATAAGAAGGGAAATTAACAAGTCTGAGCACCGTCTGCCTGGGCTGCCTGGGCTGAAGTGGATACCTGGAAGCGCACTTTGTGAAACCAAGAAATAAAATAATTTTCTGACATAAATGTCTGCATAATTTTATTGGTGTTAGACTAAGATGACTGTGTTTAATTTCAGGGCACTTTGTTTTAGAGAGGAAAAATGTATATAGTGAACACAGCAAAGGGATGGCTGATTTATGAAATTTATCTTACCCGCTTAATGCTATGTAGCATCTTGCCTTTGGATCTGCTAGATATACATACAATGATAAATTATTATTGATTGTATAGTGAAGTTATTTCTTAAAAGCAGACAAAATTTAGACAGGAAATTTATACTGCTATGAAACTACTGGACTTAAAATACCAACTGATGAAAAGCTGAGAATTATAAATAGGTCTTTAAAATTATAGAGAAGCCAACAAGTCAAGTCAATATGCAACCGAGATAAAAACATATTGCATTCAATGCACATTAACCAGTCTATAGGAATTAAAGTACACGTATGTATTTACCTATTGTTGGAGAGTATGGCCAGGTAGGGGTAACAAATGCTATCTTTCACTGTGCATAAGATCCTTTTGCTTCATTTTTTTCTTTCCTCCCTTTTATCTATCTCAGGTGAGTGCATGTAAGACTACCTGCACAAGCTCTATCTTGTTTAAATTTAAACGTGCAGTTTAAAAAAACGGTTTAAGTACTTGCTATAAAAGAGATTTTTTCGTCTGTTCTTTGTCAGTCTTTCATAAACCTTACTTGGCAAAATAACTAATGTAAAACAAAATTGAGGGGTGAGGGCCCGTGTAAACATGCTAAATCCACTATACAAGCTCATCTAAAATGATGCAGTCTTTTCCTGCAAGAAGATAAAAGAGAACAAAGATGTGATGTCTTTGAAGTAAAGTATTTTTGTTAATGCAAAGAAGAAAGATGGTGCAGAGTTGATGCAAAGATGTTTATTGTGTTTTCTATATTGAAGAGGGAAAACACTTATGGGCGAATAAGGAAAGGAGAAAGCAATTCGAAGAAAAGGAAATAGAGAAGAAAAGAGAAATGTTGAAGCAAGCACTACTGAAGGTTGGAAGAATGGAAAGAGAGAAATACATTGACTAGAATTAATAAATGTGTGAGATGGCTAAAACGATAGACAGTTCCGAGTCCCCTCCCAACCCCTAGCTCCCAGTCAGGCGCAAGAATGCTTGAATTGATGGTCCGTGTGCTAATTAACTCCTAGCTCTGGGTTCCCTTCCCACCATAACCCCTCTTGTAAAAAGCTTCAGGAAACCTTGACTCCCCTGCTTTCTTTCACTAAATTTCCTCTATTTAGAAGATGCAAAGGTAACCAAGTACCAGAATAACATTCTTTTCTAGTTAGCACAAAGATCAATTCAGCTTCAATGAGTAGTTACTTATAAGATGCTGATTGACTGCATAAATAAATTGTGGATGCCTATAGAAAGCAGGGAAGTAACATGCGTCTGGCCACAGAAAGATACGCATCTTCAAGAAAAGCAAGCTCTAAGCAAAGTGCACCGCTAAACAAAATAAGAACGGATCTGCCGCTTCCCAATGCGGTATGTGCCTTCAGTTCCCCAAAGAAAGTAGCCAGCTTCAGCTAAAGCCTGATAAATGTGAAGAACACTTTGTCCTCTTTGCAAGTGAAAGAGCAAAAAGCTAACACTGCTTGTCTTGTAGCGATGGAACCCAGGCTGACTCTTAAAATCTTTTCTAATTTTCTTACTTTCCAAGTTTTCTGTAATACAATATATGCGTTTACTAATTAATGTTTGGTAGGAATACGGTGAAAGGGGAAAGGAGACTAATTTTATTTATTCTCCTCATACAGGTTTTTCTCTCTCTCCCCCTAGCCCTAAACAGTAGCTCTCAAATTTAAACCAGGCACCAGGTTCACCTGAAGAGCTTGTTCAAACAAGAGTTTCTGCCTTTAGTTCTGGGATGTGGCCTGAAAATTTGTTATTTCTAAGAGGCTTCCTGCCGCTGCTCTCAGTGGTGGCCTGAGAACCACACTTTGAGAAACGATGGCTTAATAGGATGCTGGGCAGAGGATGGCTTTTCCATATTACTGCTGTTTTCAATTCAAGCCTCAACAGGGTTGAAGATGTCGAGATTTACCAATGACGGTAGAGGCTGGCTGACATGTCCAGTATTCAAAACACAGTAAGTGAAACCAGGGGCCAATGGTGACCTTAAATACAAGGAAACATTGTTAGATCTGCCATGGCAGGGATGGGGATGACATTCATTTATATCACAACCCACCAGGCCTTCACAATGCAGAGGAATAAAAAACCAAGGAAGCTTTAAATAGGAACCCACAGGTAGTTTATGTTGGGCTTTGTTTGGTTTGCTGGGTGAAGAGAAGTATTGGCAACTAAAGAACTGGCAGCCAAAGAGAACCAGAACAGATCTTTCACATACTGTCATCACCCAATCCTTCAAACACAAGTTTTTGCTTCACGTATGCCTTGGACTCGTCCTCTCTCATCTGCTCAAGTGTTCAGCCCTGCAGTTGCCCTACCTTTCATCTATCATCCAGTTTTCCCTATCGAGTAGATTTGGACCAACGGGATACCCACATACCATCATATTTCCCACCACCACAAGTATGTACATAGAAGCAGCACCTTCCTTGACCCAGTATCTGCCTTCATCCATGCATCCTCCTCCCAGGTTCTCTGCCCCTATTTGCAAAAACCATTTCTCCCTCAGTCCTAGCTCCTTCCTGGGACGTTCAAGTTCTGCCTTGACTTTACTGTCCAGGCTCCTTTAAGCATATTAATAATAGTAAGTGAGGATTAGTTCATTCAGTTCTCACAACTGTGAGGTAGAGACCATGCCATTGTCCCCATTTTAACATTGGGTAAACCGAGATCTACAATGTTTAATTCTTTTAAGGTCACACAGCCAGTCAGTAGCCATCTTAAACCCTGAACTGCCTGTTGAACTGGGCTCTTAAGGGGACTGCCTTCTCCTGCCTCTTCCCACCATCCCCTCATTGCTATGCAGGCATCCTTAAGGCTCATCTGAAGCTTTACTTATTCAGAAAAGTCCTCAGAGAAGCAATTTCTGGCACCCTCTGCTGGGAACACTTTTCCCCACATAGGGCTGCCTCAAATATTTCTAGTGTTTGAACAAATATCTCCCTTCTTCATCTCTTCTTTGCTTCTTTGCTCCTCTTCTATTATGCCATGTACATCTCAGGACCTTTGCTTTCCTGTTGCATAGATTTACATCAGGATTTCTCCCTGACTTGATTTGGTCTGTGTCCTAAGGTCACTTTATGAGAGAGGACTTTTTTTGAAAAAGTGTAACTAAAACACAATCCCCCCCAACCCTGCCAAACTCTCTCATTTTGTCTTGCTTTCATAGTACATATCACCAATGGGGGTATTTAATAATTATTTGCTTTATAGTTCCTAGCACGTAGTAGGGTGTTCACAAATATTTGAGTGAATTATTGGACCTCAATAAGGGGGAATGTCTTACAGTAGGAAAATAAATTTAGCCTATTTTATGTACAGGCAGAGGAGGATTGTCCCACACAGGTTAATTTCAGGGATTCAGGGAACAATGAACCACACTGTAAAATCCATAATGTAAATATGTACATTTTATATACTTGTTTTAGATCATACTGATGTTTTTGGTAACTAGAAATCTATGCTTGCATGTATCCATGTATTTACTTCATCAAAATACACTTTTTAGTCAACATTGCTTCCCACTTAAAATTTACGTAGTAGCAACATCACTAAGAAAAATCCTTAAATTAAAAATTTCGGCCAATTGTGGGACTCTGTCCTTTCCATTATTCTAATATTTCACCTTCCCCTAAACTCTCTCTCTGTCTCTCTGTCTATATATATTTATGTGACCAAATCCTATTGAGTCTATTCCTTAATAATTCTCTGTATCAGGTCTTTCCTCTTTATTCTCTCCATTCACACAAAGGTCCAGCCTGATGTCAATTTCAATGTCATCTTTCCTAATTGGCTGGGGACTTGCTGCAAGGAGACAAGCTATGAACAAGAAGACAATGCATGAATCGACAAGTCCAGAGACAGTTAAATTAAGAGCCAAAGCCCGAGAAAAGACACATGCAAACAGAAATCCCATCTGTCAAAGCGGGTGTGAGACCCTGGGGTCTGCAGGCAGAAGGTGAGACGTAAATCCTTGCACTGGCCCGTGATGGATATTGTTAAAGCTGTCCTCTGTCCCCAAGTTTCCTCTTCAGAAAGCCAAGCCTGGGATCCCTTAGGTTCAGGTCCTGCTTGATGTCTTGTAGCTGGCTATTTAGTTCTTTCTCTCCCTTTTGGACTGGAGAGCTACCCAAGGGCACTGTATAATTCATCACTCAGTGATGTTAGTAATATAATGCCTGCCATACAATAGACATTAATGTGTATGTACACATATATATTCGTATGTGTGTGTGTCTATAAATGAATGAATTTCCTTTTAGGAAGGAGCTCCAATCTTTAACTCATATTTACAACTGATTCCTGAAACATTAGGTTTGAGAAAATATATTAATTTTGTCTTAGAATATCATCAATAATAAAAGACATTTAGATATTTTTTTATTGGCCCTGTCTTCCGCCTTAATTATGTGCAAGCATCTGACATTGAGGTGAGGGGTCATATCTCAAGGATTTTCTGTGGTTGCACATATTTACACACCATCAGTTACTCTAAACGGAATCTGCCCTTTGCAGTCCATTTTACCTAGCATGCTCTACTAAAGCGTGATGAGGAAAGCGATAAAGGAGCGTCGTGCTGGGCCTGACGATGCACTGGACATTTAGGCTTCTCTAGAGCAGATCAGGGCTAATGCTGGGTTTGTTCTTTTTGCCTCCAGACGTGAACTAGAGTAACAGTGTGACCATTCCCCCAACATAGTTTCAGAAGCACTACGGGTGATTTATGTGTGATCATTATTAACACGCGCTGGAAACTCAAGTGCTGGAACTCATTCAGCTTCACAAACACGGCTGTTGCCTGGTTGGATGAGCAGATTAAAATGGGGCTGTTGGCAAAAGCATGGATGAGGTCATGGTGCTCCTCGTTATCTCATCCCCATTTTGTAAATGCAGCCTTGAGTGTTTGCCAGTTTCTTAGTAATGCCATTGTCATTATTGGCTATTGAATAGTATTGAAACAAATGTAGGTGTGCCCAATTCTAATCATCATGATCTCTCTGGCCTGGCTTCTAAATATATGATTGTCAACCCCACAGATGGTCACAAGTGAGGCATTGTGGTTAAGAGCGATCAATGAGTTCACATCCTCCTTCCATTGTTTACTGGCTGCTGAGGAGGGTGAGTTGCTTTATCTCACTAAGCCCGAGCAACTGCAACTCTGAAATGTGCTGATGAGCTCTTTCTTCTTCTTCAAGGCAGGAGTTCTTCACCTTTTTTGTTCCATGGACCCCTTTGTCAGTCAGATGAAAACCACAGACCCCTTACTAAGTCCACACTATACTGTGTATTCTTTAATAAATATATCACATCCCAACACATCCCCACAAGAATAGTGTTTTTTTGAATTTCAATTCAAGCTCATGGAATCCATGTTAAAAACCCCAGCTTTAAGATGAACTCAATCTCCTCAATACCTCAATAGTTCCCTAGGAATGGAGCCCCTACTCTCTCCTCACTCATATAATACTTTTTTCATTATCTTGTTAACACACATTATCTGTTTACAATGTTTCTGTATTTCCATGTTTCCTCTAGACTTTAAGTTTTTTGTAAGCTTGAACTCTGTAATATTAAATGTTAAGCAGATAAATAACTGAATGAATGAATAAATGATTCATTCTCTATTTTAGGGAGAAAGAAGAAATAAATCTGAGGAGAAAGTTTGCAGACATTGTGGATTCTGCCGTGGAGAAGTTAGTTGTAGAAAAAAAAAATTGTACCAGGTCTTATTAACCATGTTATATGCTTCATAACTCCCAAGTTAATGGAAAAAGTGAGAAGAGAACAGGACAAAAAAAAAAAAAAAAAAAGATGTGCCAATCTCATCACACTATATATTCCCCTCACATGTCTTTTAAGTTTGGAGTTTTATGAATATGTCTTTCTCAGTTTAGGATAATTTGGATTAGACAGTACTTGTAGACATAGTTTAGACATTAGTCTAAGAAGTTTGCATTATTATAAAACTAATATATTCAATAATAAAAAGAAGGGAAAATATAGAAAGTGTGAAAAATAAAAAGAAAATTTTTCTCTCACTTGATTCTCTCTTCCCAAAGATAGCTATTTTATTTTTCATATTTTGGGTCTTCTCATGGTTTCCTTAATAACTTTGAATGCCAAATCTCTTTTTCTAGGTTAAACTAATGTGGGCACTATATTCTGACTCTTTCATTGAAGATGAAGTATTATATACATCTACCCCATCTTCCATCTTTGCCTCATCTTCAATTCTTGATTTTTATTTATTGTATTGCATTTAATTGTATGCTTATAAACAGTACAATTTTATTTATGGTTTATATTTTATGAATTTCGTTAATAGTGTTTGTTTCCCTGCTATAAAAGATAAGAAATTTAACCTTTTTCCATTTCTTTCCTTCTCTTCTCCATTGTCTCCTGTTTACTTTGCATGGTTTATAGCAATAACTAAGCTGTGCTAAGTGCATTCTACATTGCTGGTACTGGATGTTTTCATTCAATATCCCAAACAATTACATGCTAGCTTCCATTATCACCCCCATTGTATAAATGAACAAATAGAGGTGTAGAAAGGTTAAATAACTTGATCGGGTCACATTAACTAGTCGGAGATGAATTCAAGTGCTAACCCACCTGGTTGAACAATAGAACTTGATCCTTATATTTTCTGCCATCTTCTTACTTTTACATTTTTATGTTACAAAACCACTCCATTCTGTTTTCTAACGACAATTAAGTCTTTAGTACATTAACTGTCTGTCATTCCAAAAAATTTTTTAAATCAATAGTCTTTCATTATTTCATTAAGAATACAATTATATAAGTAGTTACTATCCCTAGACCCATAGGGAAGGAAAAAAAAATTGCCACTAAGTCTGTGCTGCTCTAATGAGACGTTCCCAAATGTCAAGGTTAATTGGGTTTTGGGTTCTCTTTTAATTTCTCTTTGGCTCTCTACATTTTCCTTGGATATTTTTTCACAAGTAATCATTTCTTGAACAAAATATTGTTCTTTCTTGGATTCTGTGTTCAGTTTTATTGGCATACGCTTAAGTAATTCTTTCACAAACTTTCTATAGTTTTTAAATTTAACTTAAATGGCTACGAATTCCTTAATAGTATTCTTACATTTAATTGACAGTTTGGATGGGTATGGAATTCAAAATTCAAAATAATTGAAGTATTTCTCTATTGTCTTCTCAGTGGATCACATTAAGCCTAGTGTTAATTTGATTTTCTTTTCTTTTTTTTCGTTAGTATTTCTGCAGCTTCCACTCAGGAGGATTTTCACTTTATTCTTGAGTTTAGAAATATCAGTCATTCATGTCTGGGTGATTACCATTTTCCCTCTTTTTCCTGTTGTCACTTTTATTCTGAAGACTGGCACCTCCCTTTTACTTATGGTAATTTTCTTAGATCCATTGATTCTTTTCTTTACTTTTTTGAATCTCCTAATAACTGAACAATGAACATTCTGGATATATAGTCTGTTTCTCATCTTCTCTATGTCCTCTCTATTATTTAACCTGTTCACTAAATTTAATTTGACAATCAAAATGTCTAATAAACCTTTTATTTTGTAATAATTTTAGATTTGCATAAAAGTTGCTAAGATAGTAAAGGAAGTTCCTATATACCTCTTACTAAGTCTCTCCTGTTGTTAACATTTTATTTACCATGTACATTTGTCAAAACTAAGAAACAGATATTGGTTCATTACTATTAAGTAAATTCCAGACTTTATTTGGATTTCACCAGATTTTCCATGAATATGTACGTTTCTTTCCTGTTCCAGGATTCAATCCAGGATACTAGATTGCATTCACATTATGTCTCCCCAGTCACCTCTGATTTGTGACAGTTTTTCAGTCTCCCTTTGTTTTCCATGGCCTTGGCAGTATTAAGTGTTATTGGCCATGTATCCACAAAATGCCCCACACAATCTGGGTTTGTCTGATGCTTTTCTCATGATTAGACTGGAGTTATGAGGTGTTGGAAAGAACACCACATAGGTAAAGTGCCCTTCTTGTCAGAACATATCAGGGGTTGCATGATGACTTTACTAGCGATGTTAACCCTCATTGTTGGTTCAGGTAATATGTGCAGGTTTTTCCAATGTAAAGTTATTATTTTTTCCTTTTCACTACTTTGGAAGAGGGTCAATTCATTTACCCAGTGCCAAAGGGGGGAGGGGCAGGAACTAAGCTCCACCTCCTGGAGCGGGCGGTGTCTACACATATTACTCAGCATTCTTCTCTGTCAACTTCTAGTTTCCAAGGACAGTCATGTGCGATGATTCTTTCCTTTAGAAAGCTGCAAATTCTGGCACATGAAGCTCGAATATTCTGGGATAGTTATTTGACTCTTTTCATGTTCTCTCTTATTCCGCTAATGATTCCTATTTCCTCTACATTTCACTCTTTGTCCATATGGCTGAGAATTAGGTTGATTGTTTAGTGACTGAACCAGATTTTCTTTGCAGTTGGGTAGGTATGTTTCCCCCACAAGCCTTTCCTAGGACGCAGGACAGAAGGTATGCTCTGTTTACGGTCATGGCCCATTTACAGAGGGGGCAGGCTGGCCACCTAGAAATTCCCAAAATCACCAAATTAAAGAGTCCATTTTGTGGAAGGTAGAATTTTACTAAGTTTCATTCTTATGTGAATGAAACTTTCCCCTTGCTCCTCCCCCTTCCTAAATATGTGTTTGGAAAACCTGAGTTCCCTCCTTCTCTATGACTCTACTCTTTGTGCCCTCACATGTTTCGCTTGTGTTTTAATGATAATCTCTGGGCTTTGTCCTGAGTATACGTCTCAGGGTGGTAAAGTAGAGGAGAGGGGCTTAGTCGCTGTTCTTTGCTGGGGCCACCTCCCAGCCTTGCCTACCCTCCTTTGTCCCTCTTGCTTGACTGTGCAGATATATTAATGTTTCCATTCTGCAGCCTGATTGTACCTTGAACCCAAAACCCACCAGGGCAGGAACTCTGTGCAAAAGTTGCTTGACCCACGCTTTTTTGCTCAGCAGCAGGCCCCCTCCCACTGGGGTCCTATAAATATCCCACCCTTGGGCAACACAGATTTGTCTCTCCTCCTTTGGGCATGTAGAGCTGCCATCCAACCCCTGACCTGGGCAGTTGACCCTCTAGAGGACTGGCCACAAAGGGATCTCTTCCTCTGCTCTTGGGGACACTCTGCTATATAAGTGGATGAGGCCATTTGCTGAAAATTTCTGTTGTGTCTGAGCCTGTGTCCCCTTGAAGCACCGTATAACACCTCCATCTGCAGTCTGATGACTTACTCAAGGCTCATCCCTGCATTTTGTATTTTTTGGCCATGAGATTGCTTCTTCTCTAGGCCTTCCTTAGGACAAAATGGTCCTACCATTAGTGCTTGGAACTATGGATTTCACAACTCTGTACTCTTCACAAATCGAAACGCATTGGTTTTATATGTTGTAGGAATTCCTTAGACTTTGCTTCTGCTGAAACCCTTCTTATTTTATGAGTAGTTTTATGGTGTAGTATATAGCAGAATATGCATTATAGTATAGAGGTGTATGGTAGGATGTGTGTGTGTGCATGAAATAGCTTATCATTTCTGTAAGAAGTTTTTAAGGAGAAGATATAGCTGTACATGCATAGTTTGCCATCTTGAACTAGAAACCCACTAAGGTTTTCAAACCACACTGAGACCTGGAGGAAAATGCAAATGCAATATCTAAGACTTTTAACTCTGCACTGACAGGGTTGATATCTAGTCCAGGAAGCACATGCAGTGAAAGAAAGCAATTCATGTAGTAGGTTCCCCTCCAGAAAGAGAGTGTTCCATTTGTTTAAATTTGTTCCAAAACTCTTAAGAATGACTTTTTCCAAGGATCATGTGGACTTGTCCTGGTGCACACTCTTTCCAAAATATATTCTTCACCCTTCCACATCCTCTTCAAAGCCTAAGTCATAGGAATGTTAGATGGAAACCCGACAAATCCATAAATGCTGTACAGGATTTAGTTCCTACAGTCTAGATTAGAACCAATATGAGGTTTCAAATAATGGCAAGCAAGAGGAAAGTTGTACATAAAGGAATAAAAATCGACCTTTATTGATGTACAAAGGAGGAATTGTTTGGCATAGAAGTTATTATGTCAGAGTTACCATGTTTATAACTTTTAAATGGCTTATTTTAGGAAATAAACCTATTAATTTTGCTTTGCTTTATTTGTGTTCACCTTGTTTGCAATGATTTCCCAGGCATGTGCCAGTGTAGATTTCATTAAGTCCAATGAGAGCTTTTGCTTCAGCTTAATAATACACGAGTCCCCAAACAGTAAGTTGCTTACATCTAAATATGATCATATGAAGAAACCCATAATTGTTATTGCCCATAAAAGCATGTGAAAATGGTAAAACAGAAATAGTGCTTATTGATCTTATATAAGCAAAAGCATAATACATTACTTCTAGAGGTTTGAGGAAACCAATATCTAATATAAAGCTATTGTACATCAGAGTCCTACTTCACTGAATGTAATTTGAATGCCTTCTTTATGAAAACATCTAGAAAAAATCATTAAAATTCTGTACACTTTGAGAGCTATTGATTTTTAACAGTATCTTAAAGATAATGCTGAAATTGTTGAAATTTCCAGAATTTCAATTCTAAGGATATCACTGCTACTGTTATATTTAAGGTTATTTTTGCTATAGTATTTTTTATTCTTCTTTTATGGAAATAAGTTTGTAAAGTTTTAAGACTAATAGAGGACATAGAAAATCGAAATCCATGCACAAAGGCTATTATCATAAGCATTGAAAGGCTTTTGTGATTCTTTAACTTTTAGTAGAATATTTATGGTTTTCCTTGATGGGGATGCTTTCTGCAGCTTCAAATGCCTTGGCCATTTTCTAATGCATATTAGAAGACGATGAGTATGACTTTTCAGTGTTTAACATGAACCATGGCATTTTCTCAGTGCCTTTTTTGGGGGATAGAATTTTCCATTTTATATTGGGGACAGCGAATTCTTCCTACTCTTCTGAAATACTGGCGTGCACGCAAGTTTTTCTCTTTATTCTGTGACTGACTGACCATTACACGTAAAAATAGGTGGGAAGTTGCTGCAAGAAGTTCATATTAGTAATGTAGGTGAGGAGTGCAGTGCCCAGGGGGCCCGGAGGACACGAGGCAAGGTCTGGATTGCCGTTTGGAAGGCTGGGTATGGCCTGTGGGGAGCCCATGTCTCAGTGTTCTCCTGACTGGAGACAACGGGAATTCCAGGATCAGAAACCGCCTTTCCCATGTCACAATATTAAGCCTAAAAGTGAGTCAAGAGATTTGACACTTCTCCATGAAGCCTTGCTTTGAGGAAAATACCTGCTGAGCCCTGGTCATTTATGGTCCCTCAGGCTCTTTTGAGAGAGGAATTTAATGCAGCATAATCCAAGGACAGGGAGTTCCCTATAGTTATATATATTTTATGAACTCCCTTGAGAAAGAGTTGGTGCAAAAACCTTCAAACATCAGGGTAGAGTATTGGACACTCTTGTGTGCCACCCCACCTCATCTCTTCCCACCCCAGCGCCAGACTTTGCTCCTGTTTTCCAGACGCGGTAGGAAGCCTCCAATCTAGAGGTCCGCGTGAATTAACTCTCTGTGGGGCAACCCATGAACCCGGAGAGAACTGCATTCTGAGGCAGTCCTTCAGCCAACAATCCTGGTACTCATCCTATTGCTTCCCAGAGGGTTCTACAAAGACTGAAGCCAGGCTGCCTCCAGTGGTCGACACCGGAAAACCATCGGCTTGTACTGGCTTTCCTTCATTCTTTTACCCCTCCCAATTCCCCATTCCTGTTTCCCGGTATGTTTTCCCAAAATATATTATCTGCATGAAAGCCCTTACCTCAGGGCCTACCTGGGAGGACCCACAAAGATAGGCAACAGCTGTGTTGAGCCAGTGTGGAAACTTAAATCTTCTCATTTGCTAATAATATAAAAATGTGTTCATGGTCTCTCATATCATTGATTCAGCAAGGAAGATTCAGTTATGTGAGTTATTAATAATTTTTACTTCACCAAAATCCTTTGGTTCACGCTATTAAATCTCCAACCCACCATATTCCGTGGAAGGAAAAATTGGATATGAAAAACCTTAAGATAAGATTTCTGTGTATACTCTGCTAGGTAGTGATGTTAAGGGGAGCTTTACCAGCCCTAAGGCGATGGTTTGATTTCTCAGGGTGATTAAGAGATGGGTGGTTTGAGCAACCTTCTGAGCTCACCTTGTGGTCCTTTCGGGCTGCTGTTTGACTCCTCTGCCAATGAACCACTCAACTACCAGGGTCCACACTCCAGATGCAATTACTACTGAAGAACTAAATATAAATATCCCCAGATGGAAGTATCTAGAGAAAACCTAACTGTCCACTGAGGAACAGTGGCCCTATTATAGTTCAGAAGTCAATAGAAATTTTGCCTCGACAAAGACTTTGGAACAGAGATCTGAGAGTTGAAATAAACCCCAAAAAGCTGCCACTCTGGGAGGTGAACAGCAAACAGATGTCAAATGTCCTGAGGCAGTATTCATAAGCATTTGAACCTGCTCTTTTGTTCATGCCAAATGGCAAGCTCTGGTCTCTACGGATATCCTAACCTGAGCTTTTCATCCTTATCCCTTGAGCATGAGCTAGCTATTCTATTGGCTTGGCTATCTGCCTATAATCTCAAAGCCTTAACTGACCCCTAGATGAAGTTATGCCCTGGACAGTACTGAGGGGAACTGTTAATGAGCACGTAAGCCAAAGGGAAACCCCAACTTGAGTTTTCTGTGATTCTTTTTGATGAAATTGCAACTAGGATGAACTGGTGAGAGAGGAGAATTGATATTTTACAAGAAACTTGAATGATGAGCCTCTGACTTTTGAATATGAGGAATCCAAATCACATGCCTTATCTATTTTATTGCCAGGATAGGCTTAGGAACAATGGAATAGTCTCAGGATCATTTGGATAGTCTTTGGAAAATTGGGGTGGGCTCGGAAACATTTGGTCAGTCTCATGAAGAATGGAATAACTTTATGAACTGTGTGACAGGCTTTTGAATAGTTGGGTAGCTTCTGAAAAGTGGGCTAGCCTTAGGAGCAGTGGTATAACTTAGGAGTATTTGGATAGCCTGAGGAAGAGTGTCATAGTATTGGGGATAGTGGGATAGTGGTAGAAACATTAGGGGAGCCTTAGCTTGCTGGGGCCAGAAATGTTAGCCTGGCCCCAAACCAGGGTGGCCAGGAGAATCAATAATTTTGATGTAGCTGGACTTTTCTTGGCAAGGAGGCTAGGCACTTTTCAAAAAGGAAATTCTCCCCTCCAAACTTCATAGTTACTGTCCTATAGTGCATCCATGGGCTATTACTATGTAGAAGACTAATTTAAATGGTTGCATTTATTTAGTTTAGCATTTTAGCTGCTTAATAGTAATTATTAGGTATAATCAGATGATTTTATTGGCAATAATGAGTAAATTATTAGAATTAGCACACACTGAACACTTGTTATGTATGAGGCTAAGTGCTAACTTCTCCCAGTATAATCTAATCCTCACAACATGAGAAGTAGCAATAGGTCCATTTCATTAAAGAAAGGATAAAATAAAAGTTAAAGAATACAAGCAACTTGATTCTGTGTAACACAGAAAGAAAAGGTGCTGGGTTATAAGTCTGTCTGTCTGACATAGTGACCCATCATCCTAACTCCTGTACCGCTTGGTTTTCTCCTAGGCAAATTACAAGGAAGGCAAAAAATAAAACTAAAATAGAGCAAAACATAATGTAACAAGTAAAGCAGACACATCTGGCTATCCACTGGTAAGAAAATAAAATTATTCCAGTGTTTTGCACCATGAAAAAATAAATTCTAGATAAAGTGAAATCTCATATATAAGAAAAGTACGAAGTGAAAATGCTTTGGGGAATTTCTTAAGACAGTGCATGCATAATTAAGGGTGAGGGTGGGGAATTAGGAAGAACTTCCTAGCCAAAGCTAAAAACCCAGAAGCTACAGAATAAATAGCAGATTTTATTTATCTAGACAAAATGTTTTAAAAAGATAAATAATAAGTTTAAGAAAAAAGGCAGCTATCTATATGTGGCAGTTTGAAATTATTTTATGAATCCAAAATGAGAAATGCTGTGTTTGTAAACCAGTCTGTTCTTCTGGGGGTGATACCCTTTGATTGCATTAAATTCAGTTAAGGGGTCTTACTTGAAGATCAATTCAGGGCTTTTGATTGGATTAGGGCAGTGAGGAGTGACTCAGATGGAGTCTCCACCCCCTTTCTGGGTCTGCTTATAAATGGAAACTCAGGAAGAGACTCATGAAGACAGACACAGGAAAAGGAAGCTGCCATGTTTGATCCTGCAGCGTAAGGGAGAAGATCATTTAAGCACGAAGCCCCAAGAGGCTGGACCCATGGAGATGTGAGCTTGGAGGGGAAGGCTGAAACTTTGGCAGAGCTCAGTAGCCATGTTCCTTCACCATGTGGCAACAAACCAGACTCAGTAGCTGACTTTGGTGAGAAAGCATCTCTGCTGGTGCCTTAGTTTGGACCTTTTACAACCTTGGAACTATAAGCTTTTACCCCAAGTAAATACCCTTTAAAAGCCAACACATTTCTGCACCCCTTTGACAAACTAAAACACTATACTTCACTAATGTCTCCTAAAATGGATAGGAGAAATTTTAAAAATGGGCAAAGGAAAACTAATGCACAGAAGAGCAAACCCATACACAAAGGCATGAAGCCTCAAAGTAATGAAACAACAAGATGCCATTCTATTTCATTCTACCCCCAACAGACCAGCGAAAAAAAGAGGTAAAAGCACATGATGCTGATGCTGGCAGGAATGTGGGAAGCATGAGTCATTGACAGTGGAAATATAATACAATATTTATGGAAAGCAAAAATCACTCTTGGGAGACTATACTTTAGAAATAAAATGCTATGGGGTAAAAAATAATTATATGAGGTAATTTACTGCAGTATTGTTTGGAGAATAATTTATATCAAAATCTTGAAATATTATTCAGATCTCCCCAAATAATAATTAAAACATAAATCAATTACTGAATAAGATAAGCATAATGTAGAGAAGTATGTATAATATGATTTAAGTTTTATGACACATACGTTTCCACATAGGTATGTATATAATCACATAAACATGGAAATAACATGGGCAAATACCTATTAGATTTTTTGTTTGTTTTTCTTTCTTTATTTTTTTAAAAATGTTACATTCAAAAAATATAAGAGGTTCCCATATACCCCACACCCGCCCCCCCACTCCACTTCTCCCTCATCAACAACCTCTTTCATCATTGTGGGACATTCATTGCATTTGGTGAATATATTTTGGAGCACTGCTGCCCCACATGGATAGTGGTTTACATTGTAGTTTACACTCTCCCCTAGTCCACCCAGTGGGCCATGGCAGGACATACTCTGTCCATCATCTGTCCTTGCAGTACAACCCAGGACAACTCCAAATCCTGAAAATGCCCCCACATCATATCTCTTCTTCCCTCTCCCTAACCTCAGCAGCTACTGTGGCCACTTTAGATTTTAATATGGATTGCCTTGGGTGGACTGTGATAGACTGATGTGGATGGCAGAGATAGCTATAAGGAAAAAAAAAAAACAACAGGGAATAAAAATTAAAAAGAAAAGAAAAGATTGCAATAAAATATAATCCTCTGTAAAACTCTTAAACTTTAAGTTGCTCATTTTTCCCTATCTGTATGTTATTAATATATGCAAATACTTGATCTATATCTTGTCTTTTTGCCCTCACTAAAATTTGCCCACTTTACTATTGACTTTTCAAATTCTCTGAGCCAAAATTAATTTTCTCTTTCCAATAATCTCAATACACTCCCGTAGGCCTCTAATATGACATTTGTCATGATCCTCTTTGTCTTACTTATGTTTTTTGACCTTTTCTTATGGTTAGGATTCATTTGCATCATAGGACATCTACCTTACACAATTTAAAAGGTAATTTGATACCTTGCATGTAGTGAAATTTCAACCAATTTTCATTCCAGGTTCATTTACATATCCAGCAACTATATATTCTACTCCTTTTATATGCAAAGTTTATTACTAAGTATTAAAGATATTCTATAGAATAAACACAGAATGCATGGATGGATAGTGCCATGAAGAGGTGTACTATCTTGATTAATTTGATCTGCAAGATACCACACCATTCATAATAATGAATTAACATGTTGCTTGAAATTTTTATATTTTGTAACCTCAAGAATATTTGTCAACTATGTGTATATTTATGTATACATATATATGTATTTGTGTGAATAACATAAGAAAACTTGCACAGTACTTTCTAAATTATTAATACATGTCTTAATTACAGACATTTATAGATAGGTATTTGGATCTCTGTGGAAGAAAAATGCAAGACCAGTTTTATAAAACCTCATTAAATTAAAATGCAAAGAACCAAAAAACAAACAAACAAAAAACCATAGTTTAAGTAGCCAGTTTGGATTTCCCAATATTTTGTTTGATAATATTAGAAATTTTATTTGACTGGAGAATAGCAGTTGTTTTAAATTATGCACTATTCTGAATCCAGACACGGGTTTAATGAGGTATTAGCTCAGGAAGGATTGTTAAAGTTTATAGACTGTAGATGATTACCATTAGGTAATGTTCAGTGAAAACTGTAATTTATCAGACACAAAAACAAAGAATAATTTTGAAATGCCTTTCAGAAATGACTGTCTAATAGTGAAAACGTCTAGGAAGTTATCACAATCACAGTTACTACTAACTGGTCATGGAAATGAGGATGAGATGGAAAGTCCAGAAGATGGCCATCTACTTGCAAAAAGAACTTCCCAAAGCAATGCTTTTTCATTAATTTTTTTTAAATTTAGGAAAACCTTCTCCATCAGCTCTGGTTGGCTCAAGACTATATGAGTTAGTCCACCATTTTATGTACCCTACAACCCTACAAGAAACTGTTTCAACTGTGTTCTCTGTAGAGATACACAATTTAGACTCCCTCTCTTGCAGACCTTCTACTCTCTTTGATGAAAAATGTAAATACAATGCAAAATTGCATGCTTAAAAGACACCTACTGTTGCGTTTGTCTTTGTTTGTTTGGTAGAGACGATATAATGCAGAGTAATGTTTACAAGAACACTGAGTCAAAGCTTCCTAATTGCTAGTATTGTGGAAGAAATGCACGTGGCACTTGTCAAGCACAGGCACCTTCAGAGAGAGCAGAGAGCTGAGTTCTCAGCAGAAGGACCAGGCTTCACACTACTGTTAGACTGGCCAAGGAGAGTCAGGGCAGAGCATGCTGTGACCTGCAGTGTTGAGTGATTTCCGGGATAGTATGGACTTCTGGTTTGCTGCAGGACAGGTAGGTATTCTACCTATCTCTGAATCATTTTGATTTTATGAAAGGATTATTAGTTTCTTACAAATACACTTTCATTAACTAGGAAATATATGCAGGAAAACATGATTTTGATTGGTTGTAGTGAATCAGGGTCAGGAGTTCTGAGAGTTTACTAAATGCCAAACACGGTTCTAAGTTGGTGTTAATTTCTCATTTAATATACACAGCCCCCATAAAGTTGATACTATTAATTTTCCTGTTTTTCAGATGAAGAAACTGAGGTTGAGAGAGGTTAACTTTCTTATAAAAAAATTGCTAATATTTATAGACAAGAATTGCTGATACTTATAGAATGCTTTCTCTAAGTCACACATCATTCTAAGAGACGTGTCAACTCATTTATCCTGGCATCAGACTCTGACTTAGGTGCCCAGCTTCCTCATTTTAGAGAAAAGGAAGTAAAGCATCATGTGGTTAGTAATGTGCCATAAGTTATTCATTTGACATCTACCTGATAAGCTGCTTTACACTACAAAATATATATTTTATATTTGTATTTACACTACAAAATATATATTTACACACACTCAAACTCATGGCAAAAATCAGGGTAGAAAAGTGTTCAAAGAGCACAGGTTGTGAGAGTGAGAAAATGTTGAGTTTGGAACTAACTAGTATTTACCAGCTGTGGGACTTTATCCATTTTAAGCTCTATGATACTGAGTATCTTCATCAAAAAAATAGTCTTAACACGGAACACAGACACATGGAGAATTAACATGATAGAATGAATGTAAATAACTTTGCACAGAGTCTTGTTATATGGATTAGAGATGATTCTTTTCTTCTTATAATGAAACGAATCATTGTTTAAGTGTGGGATGTGATGTTTGTTCTTTGCTCTTCCTAAATTGTGTTTGTGAGAATTTAGTTGTAAAACTGAATGCAATGACAATGGCACCTTGTGTTGTATATTGTTAGATACCGTTCTAGTTGACATGTCATTATATTGAAGTCTTTGTAATAAACATGATAATTAAACCTATGGGAAGAGGTAATTAAACCGATGTGCATCCTCATGCACAACTAACCACGATAACTGATCATGATAACTAAACCTATGAAAAGATCAGTGCATCTTCAATTCCACAGTGTAATTTCTGTAATACTAATTTTCATTTTAACTACAAAAGATACATGCTATATTTCCTAATCTCAGTTCCAGTGATCTTACTTTTTCATTTTCCTTAAAATTCTCAAAACATAAACAAATGTTTTATATTCTCTATTCTATAAAGAAGAAAAAAAGTTCGCTCTGAAAAATAGTCCAAAATACACTAATGCTAATACACTGTGTCAATTTAAATCATTTTACAGAAATATAAAATAACTGCTTGCCCAACAGCTGTAAGATGAGGTTTAATTATATTAAGCATGATTTTAAACATATATCTAAAAGAACATTTTGGGGATATAACTAAACAATTAGAAAATGAAATAAATATACCACGTACTATGTCTTTATTTTCTAATCTTTTTGTTGAGCATCATTTTGTGATTTGCCTATATTTCTGTATTTCAGAACAGAAAAAGGTATCAATAAAGGCATGCCATTAATCTAAGCATGACAATCATTAAGATATATTTGTCCTTTAAGGCTGACTGCCCTTCATTTTGTTCAACAATAGAGGTCAATAACCTGCAAGTGTTTAATGAATATTACTATAATATTGCTTTTATTATTGAATTAGAGAAGACTTTGGGGGAAGGCATAATGTTTTGATGGATTTTATTTTGAATTATTAAACAACACAAAATGGATATGAATTTTACCACTCTTAGGTAATAGGTGGATAGAAATAGGTGGATAGCATTATGGTGTTTACAGTATAGACATTTGCATATGAGAAAATGTTTGATATCTGCATCAATAATTGTGTAGCATGAGATATTCTTTTATTATTCCATTACTGAAACCTATTTTAAAATTTAGAACATATTTTTAAAGATTTACTATTATTAACATATTCTGGTTTTTTTTTCCTTAAGTTCAACAAAATGGGTATTTCCTCAATTATTGGAATTAGTTCTTGTCCTGCAATTCTAGGTGACTATTATCTACATGAATTAGTTGAATTTACCATAATATGGGGACCAGACAAGAGCTTTCCTGATGAGGAAGACATCAGAGAAATATAAGGGAAAATGAGATATTTTCCCTCAAAATAACCTTTGTTCAAATCATTAAGTCTATGTTCAAAGGATGTGTCTCTTTAACAAAGAGTTAAATCTCACCCTTAAGAGAAACCCTTGGGGAGCAGATGTGGCTCAGTTGATTGGGTGCCTTCTTCACAAGTACGCCTAAGAACAAACAAGAAACCCCTGGTCTGTGTTCAAATTCAAGAGGCAAGAATATCCTAACTCCTATCCATTTTGAGACGAAAAATAGGAAACCAATGTGTTTCTTGTGGATTACTTGGCAGAAAATTAATGTAATTTTAAAGAAAAATACTATCAATTTAGACAATGTATCTAGAGATGACAACCTTTGACTCTAGATCTGTTTGCACCTACCAGTGGGAATGCTGGCCTCAGGAAGAGACTGCATTAATTCTCCATGTTCTACTAGAGGTAGAGACCTGTCTTTCAAACTCCCCACACTCCCATTAGATTGTGAGTTCCTTCATGGTCTGCATGTTTTAATGTTCCTTAATATTTTATATACTTTTTTAAATCCCTGAGACCCAGTCGAGTGCCTAGTATTGCATTAAGCTTTTAACAATTTATGTTTATTTTTTATTTTTATGAATGAATGAGTATGAGAGTACTACTGATTGCTAAAGTCTATGATTTTGGTACATCCTGAACATATTGAACTACTGATTTATTTTTTTCTAATTTGAATATCTAGACTCATATCCCAAATTAGGTTTCTCACCTGACATCTAAATGAAAATGAACTTAGTGAGACCTAGGAAGAAGATAAATTTGCTCTGGATGTTTTGATAAAAACTTTGGTGATCCCAGGCTTTGTTTCACAGTTGTTCTGTTTGATTGTTTTTTGAAACATATGCAGTTCTAATAAAATAATAATAATAATAATAATAACTCACCCTATTAATACATTTCATGAATTTTGGGGACTTGTTGTGAAGTGTATATAATTATTATATCTTCTTAATGGAATAGAATATTGCAATAAGGTTTGATCTAGTTGTTTTATAGTGCTGTTCAATCTATTTTCTTTTTAATATTCTGCCTAGTTGTTTTATTCATTATTGAAAGTGGGATATTCTAGTCTCCAATAACTTTTTTTTTTCATTTTTTAAAGATACATAAATCACACAAAATGTTACATTAAAAAATATGAGTTTCCCATATATCCCACTCCCCACACCCCCCACTCTTCCCAAATCGACAACTTCTTTTATTGGTGTGGTATATTCATTTCTTTTGATGAGTACATTTTGGAGCATTGCTACACAGCGTGGATTATAGTTTATCCAATAACTATTTTTGAATGTCTATTTCTCCCTTCAATTCTGTCAGAATTTGCTTCAGGCGACTGGGGGCTGATTTTGTCTGATATTAGTATAGCCCCTCCAGATTTCTCATGGTTGCTGTCTGCATGATGCAGTAGACTAAATAATGGCTTCCAAAAGATATCAGGTCTAACCCCTTGGGCTTAAAATTCTTACCTTATAATGAAAAAATTGATCTCTCAATGGGAATAAATTAGGAATCTTGACAGGAGTGATTATCCCGGATTATTGTGTTGGGTCCTAAATCCAATCACAAATATCCTTCTGAGAGGCAGAGGGAGCTTTGACATGTTCAAAAGAGGAAGAAGCAATGCGACCACGGAAGCAGGGAGGGGGGGATGCCGCCACGAGTCTAGGAATGTCAGCAGTCCCCAGAAGCTGGAAAAGACAAAGAACAGATTCTTTTCTAGAGCCTCTAGAGGAACTGCTGCCCAACTGACTTCTTTACTTTCACTCACTGAAACTGATTTCAGACTTCAGATCTCCATACCCATGAAAGAATAAATTTTTGTTTGGGGCAATTTGTTGCATCCAACTCAGGAAATGTAAACAGATTTTATTCTGTAAGTGGCCTCTAACAAATATCTAAAAATGTGCAAATTGTATTAGAATTGATTGATGGATGTGGAGGGAGAAGAATTCTGGCGTGCTTAATAGAAAATGCCTAGATTGTCTTAAACTGACTATTGTCAGTAATGTGGACATTCAATATGCTTCTTCTGAGGGTTCAGAAGGAAGTGAGGAGCATGTTAGTTGAAACTGGAGAAGATGTGATCCTTGTTATATAGTGAAAGAAAGCTTAGCTGAATTTTTTTCCTATGGTTGTGTGGAAAGCAGAATTTATAAGCTTTGGATATTTACTGAGGAGATTTCCACACAAAGTGTGAAGGTTTACCCTGGTCTCTTCTTGCTGCTTTTAGTAAACTGAAAGAAGAAAGAGATAGATTAAGGAAAGAAGTGTAGGCAAAAACTGACCTGCTCTTGATAATTTGAGAAATTTCCAGCCTATGCAGATAGAAAAAGATGCCAAAATTAGGAAAGTTTACTCTAGAGAAAAGTCCAAGGGTGTGGATGGACAACCTTTCCTAGTGCTCAGAATGCGACCTTACTTGGAAATAGGGTCATCACAAGTGCAACTTTAAGTTAAGATAAGGTCATACTGCAGTAGGGTGGATCCTTAATCCAATATGATTGGTAACTTTACAAGGTGAGGGAAGAGATACACAGGGGGGAGGGCCATGTGAAGACAGAGGCAGAGACTATAGTTATGCAGCTACATTACCATGGAAAGCCAAGATTTTCCAGGAGCCATCAGAGCCTAATAGAGGCAAGAAAAGATCATTCCTAGAGCCACTGGATAGAGGATGGTCCAACTGACACCTTAATTTTTGGACTTCTAATTTGCAGAACTCAAAGAGACTGAATTTCCATTGTTTTAAATCACTCAGTGGAAGAGCTTCCTTTAATATTTTTGTAAAGCAGGTGGACTAGCAATGCATTCTCTCATTTTTTTTTTTTCTGGGAATGTGTTTATTTTGCATTCAGTTTTAAAAGACAGTTTTGATAGATATAAAATTCTTTTGTGAGACTTTTTTTTTCTTCAGCATTTTGAATATGTCATCCTACTGTCTTCTGGCTTCCATTGTTTCTGATAAGTAGTCAGCTCCTAATTTTGTTGGGGTTCTATTGTATGTGTCGAATTGTTTTTTTTTTTCTATGTCTGCTTTGAAAATATTCTTCAACTTTAGCTTTCAGCCTTTTTTACTTTGATGTATCTGTTTGTGGCTCTCTTTGGGTTTATACTACTTGGAGTTCATTGAGTTGCCTGTATAAATAGATCACTGTTTTTTTTTTTTTAATCACATTTTAGTTGTTTTTGGCCATTATTTCTTCAATTATTTTTTCTGCTTCTTTCTTTCCTCTTTTTCTAGTACTACTGGTATACATACGTTTCTGCACATACTGGTGTCTCACATTTCTCAGAGGTTCTGTTCATCTACCTTAAATTTTTTCTATCTCTGTTCTTTGGATCACATAATTTCTATCACTCTATCTTCAGATTCGCTGATTCTTTCTTCTATCACTTCAAATTTATTTAGTCCCTCTCATCATTCTTTCCTTTTTATTGTTGTTGTTTCTTGAACTTTCAAATTTAGAACTTCCATTTATTCTTTCTTATAATTTCTACCTACTTATTGTAATTTTTATTTTATGAGACATTGTTATCATAACTTATTTTACTTCTTTAAGTATGTATTCCTTTGCATGTTTGAATCTATTTATAATGACTGATTTTAAGTCTTTTTCTTTTAAATCTGACATATGTGCCATCTTAAAGTCAATTTTTGTTGTATTCTTTTTTATTCCTGTGCATAGGTCACAATTTCTGGCTACTTTGCTTGATTATTTGTTCACTTACTTGGCAGTACTATTTTACTGAAACTTCTGTCCCCCAAACTGTGAAGTTTATGTTGTCACTCCTTAGAGAGCACAGCCTTGAACACACACAGTCACACTAGAGTGACGGTGGTTCAGCAGAGCTCTCTTTGACTGTCTTTCCCCCTGATCTGTGTGTTAAGTAGTTTGCTGACTTTATCACATTCAGATGTTATATTCCATTAAATGCTTGCTGATTTCTTTATTGTTTTCAATAATGACTGCGGACATAAAGACATAAACGTTCAATAATGACTGGGGACACAATCTGACTCAATTAAATTCAGGTAAGGGTAGTTTTGAGGTCAGTTTTTTTCCTACTTCAAGGAGACTCTTTTTAGCTGTCTCTTTCCTCAGTTCTCTCTAGCTGGCCTAGAGTTTAATTTGTGGCTTTCATGGAACTACCAACCTTCTCTTAATTTGCTTCCCATGAAAATATCCTTAAGCCTTTAGACTTAAATTTCCCCATATTCTTTCAAACAGAGTCAGTTCCTTTAGAGAGAGCTTGAAAACACTCTGATTATGGACTGACTCTCTCTTGGGCAATATGTTTGAAACATTTCTTCAGGCACTGGGCAGGGGCTGCAGCCTCTGTTGTTCTCTACTGGTCTCTCTAGGCATACTACCTTCACACTAGGAATGAGCTGCCACGGGGGCAAAGGCTATCAGAGCCCCAACATTCTCATCTTTCCATGTCTGGAGTCAAGCCTCTGACCTATGAGTGGAGACTGGGTTGAGGAAATTAACCTCCATCTATTGGCTGTACTCACCAGGAATATATCTACTGTAACTTGGTTCCAGACGGGATGAGAAGCATTGGCACCCTGCCTCTCCTAATTAGATACTACAGCTTTTGATTGGGAACTAAGGGGAAAGGGAGTTCCATCTTCTCCACCACACCTGCCTGGAGTGGAGCTTCCATCTTGCTGAGCTGGGAATGAAGGAAGGGAGAAAGTAAGTCAAAGCTCAGTTGCCACTGACTTTTTCTGTTCTTACTGATATTTGGTAGCTTTTCTTGAATAAGTGTTTCTTCATTTGCTGTGTGACTCTAGGACAATATCTAGAGACTAAATGTTTGGGTGGTTTTTATGAATGACAAGTTATGATTGAGTTGCTAGTTCTACAGGGCTTCTCACACCATCATTCTGGGAGTAGAATTCTTGCACTACTATTTCTCAATTAAGGACATTGCAGGTAAGGTGCAGGCGTTAGGATGGAAGATATTACCATCAGCTTTTTTCCAATCTGTGATTCAGTATCTGAAGGTGACTTTATTAAAAAATATTTTACATGACTAATGAATTATTAAAGTTTTGTCAATTTAAATGCACGCGCACACACACACTATATTACCACAAGGGGGATATGATATGTTTGATTTCCATACTGAGCAGTCTTGACAATCTGCATTTGTTGCTGAGAATTCTCCCAAACAATTAAGTTCAAAGAGCATTTTTATATTAATCACATGAATGTTTCTTCCAAACAATTAAATTCCAGTACTGTTCTATTAAGTTTGGACTAATTCATTTTTTATTCCTCCCATTCAAAAATGAACAAATCAACATCTATTATGTGCTAGACAAGACATAGAGAAATAAAAGCCTTCATTTTCATTTTTTTTTTTCATTTGAAGACTCTAATGTAGCACAAGGTAGCAGTACTGTTCTAAGAGGTTTATATCACCACTGACATCTACCAATCTTCATTTTGTTCATTCTCACTATCTCCCATGCCACTTCCTTGGTTCATTCCATCACCACCTCCCATGGGCTACTGTTAAAGGCATCAAACTTGTCTCCTACCTGCTGCTCTACATAAGCTGTGTCTAAAAGAAATACACTGTGAACCACATATGTAACACTAAAACTTTTAAATTTTGAACCAATTGTAGATTCACAATCCTTGACCCAGTTTCCTCCAAAGGTAACATCCTGAAAAACTGTGGTACCATTTCACAGCCAGGATATTGACATTGATTCTATCCACCATTCATATTTAGCTTTCTCCAGTTTCATTTGTACTCATTTGTGTGTGTGTTTGTGTTTAGCTCTAGACAGTTTTATTTAATGTGTTTGTTTGTTCATATTCCACCATAGTCAAGATACAGACTAGTTCCCTCATCACAAATTTCCCTCTTATTGCTCCTTTTTTTAAAAAAAATAATTTAATTGCCTTTTTTTTTTTAAAGATACATAGATCAGCTTATTGCCCTTTTATAACCCCATTCACCTCCTCTATTTCTTGGCTGAGATTTTCTAATTTTTCATTTGTTTCAAGAGATTTTATGATTGATTGTTGAAGCATTTTTATGATGACTGTTTTAAAATCCTTGTCAATAAGCACCAACATTCAATTCATCTCAACCTTGGCACACTTGATTGTCTTTGATCATGCAAACTATGATTTTCCTGGTTCTTGGTATGATGGGTGATTTTCAATTGTATTCTGGATATTTTGGCTGTTATTTAAGAAGACACTGGGTCCAACTGATCTCTTTTATTTTAGATGGCAATCATTGTTACGTTTAGCACTCAGGTCTTGGCCTATTTTGTAAGCTGTTTGTTATTCTAATGACAATTTAGTTTTCAGAGTGTTTGTAGTGCTATTTTGTTCTGATGAAGTGTGCTTCCCAGGCCAGTTCACTTGCTGCCTTTGTCTTCTGGCCACCCAGGGTCTCTTGGTGGTGGAGGGGAGTCTCAGGGCCAGCACTTCTTTTTTTTTCATTTTCAGCCAGAATAGTTCCCTATAGTTACCCCTGGCCTTTGATGATGGGCTTACTTGGTTTTGTTGGCCAATCTCCCATTGCATCATGGCATCCAGCCAATGGGCTGACTGATGTGGAGGCACGATTTGTTCTTTCTGACTTCAGAAATCCTTAATTCTGGCTTTAAGGCTTCCAACTTACTAGGTAAGAAGACTTTTGTCATTGTTAAGTGCAATTTTCTTTGTTGGTTGTAGATTCATTAAGCTGTAGATACAATCAACTAACTATAGATGCAAATTCTTCCATGAAATATCCTTATAGTGACTCTCAGGCCAGTGCTTGCTTGGCCAAACAACTGGACACCATAACATAGCCAAGCTGACACTGAAATCAAATACACATGTATATAAGACATTTACACATATATTTGAATTGCCAAAAAGCTTCTTTTTCTTAAAAGTAATAATTATAGATTTTGAAAGTGGTCAGTCTTGAAGTTCATTGGGGGTAAATTTACAAATTATTCATTATCAAATATTAGTTCACTAGTTAATTAAATGCTATTTTTGTTTGTATTGCTTTATGTAGAATAAATTTATATGAAATGTTTTTTGGTATTATATCCTTTGCTAATAATTCCATTTGCATATTCCATGAGCAGATTTCATAATGTCACAAATGTTTTGTTTTGAAGTATTATTCACAGTAAAAATTTTAAAAATGCATTTTCAGAGATGCCTTAGGAATGTTCACTCATATCAGATAGTGATCACATATCAGGAATATTTCCTGTGTGGCTTTGTTCTTATGCTCTCGTTCATTAGTGAACTGGAATATGATGACTGAAAGCATGCTGAAGGTCTCCTAGAAAGAAGATGAGCAATAGCATCCTTGATTAGTCAGTCTCAACTTCATTTCACTTGTGGTCTCCAAATTGTTTCTCATAAATTCAGTCTATGTACTGATTTCCAGCAACTCCTTAAAATTTAAAATACAGAGCATAAGTGTTTATTTCTCAGTGGATTTGTATGACTTTTAGGAAACCAGTTTCAAGAGATAATTTGGAAGGAACAAACCTATGTAGCCTGTTCCATTATTGGCATGTCATCAGGTTGAAAAGATTTTCATTTGGATACCCATGAGAAAATTGAAGTGTGTGCCCATGCATTTGGTGTGTAGCAATCACAGGTGAATATTATCGTATCTACAGTGGCAGCTCAGAAGAAAGAAAATTTACCTTTTAAAGAAGGGGGGCAGAAGGAGGACTTAGAGAAGTCTACTTTGTAAATGATTGCAATACACTTTCTTCTATTTTTTAAAATAAAGATTTATTTATTTTTATTTATTTATTTCTGTTCCCTTCCCCACCCCCAGTTGTCTGCTCTCTGTGTCCATTTGCTGTGTGTTCTTCTGTGTCCACCTGTATTCTTGTCAGTGGCACCGGGAATCTGTGTCTCTTTTTGTTGCATCATCTTGCTGCATCAGCTCTCCGTGCATGCGGCACCACTCCTGGGCAGGCTGCACTTTTTTGCACTGGGCGGCTCTCCTTACAGGGTGCAATCCTTGAGCATGGGGCTTCCCTATGCGGGGGACACCCCTGCGTGGCATGGCACTCGTCGTATGCATCAGCACTGTGTGTGGGCCAGCTCATCACATGGGTCAGGAGGCCCTGGGTTAGAACCCTGGTCCTCCCATGTGGTAGGCGGATGCTCTATCCATTGAGCCAAATCCACTTCCTGACTTTATTCTATTTTAATTTGTGTTAGATCATTTTTCACAACAGAACTTAAATGTCATACAGTCTGTTCTCCACTATTTCTTAGAATACTGAAATTACATCACCCTGAATCTGATCTTCATGAAGTCATAGACAGTGTCTGTTCAGTTCACTCAAACCCCAACACATAGCATGGAGATTCGTAAGTAGCCGCATTGAAGCAATATTTTTTGAGTAATGATGTTGTTGTCTGTAATGCTGTTCCCAAGATGGTGCAAATTCAGAGGTTGTTCTTGAGTCAAAAAGGAAAGGGTGTTTTATCTAAGGTGAAATTGTAATGTTACAACTATTGTAGATGATGAAATGATTTAAAATGGCAATCCAGGTAAGATATAGACTGCAATAATCAAATTATTTAAGTAGCTATAAGAGCATGGCATTTCTTGCCCATGCCAACAAAGTGTCTGTTCTATGTGTTCCCTCAAATTACTGTTTACAGTCCCTAGGATAGCAATTGCTAACTTCCTAAGCAGTTTTAAAAGGGCCTGCTTTCTTCATTCACAGATTGCAGATTCTTGAGGAGAGGATCATGGTATTTCCAGAGGTAGAATTGAATCTCACATAAAGTAGGCGGTATATTGATTTGAATATCGGTATGAACACAATTGTGATTGGGTGCACCCGGGTGTGTGCATGCCCACAGGTTTATGTGTGCATATAAAAGTCCAAAGAAGAAGGACATCACATGTTTAAAATCTGATTCCTAAGCTTATATCTGGGTGGGATCAATTGTTAAAATTATAATAAGGATGATAAGAATAAAAATGCATTTTGTATTTTAATCTTAACCTGCAAAGTAACAGTTCTGCTTTGAGAATTTTAGCCCTTTTCCTGGGTGTAGACACACCCGCAGCATCCCATTTTCTTCCCAGCTCCAATTACCAACAGCCAGTTACTACAAAATAATTGTCAAATGGTCTCTTAACCCTACGTTGATTATTCATGTCTTTTAGCTCCCTCCTGTTCCCTTCTCAATTACACTGCCCACACCTCATTACCTTCCTAGATCTGCTCCCAGTGAGATCCACTGAGAGCCCCAGGACTCCTCCGTTTTCATTCTCTAAGTGTCTCTCTGCTCCTTTCCTAAGCTCTTCCTCTGATTAAATTTCTTGGCACCTCTAACTGAGGATTTGCACACCAGTTAGTTTCCCTCTGCTGTTGGTTTTCCACGTCCTTTCTTACTCAGTACCGGCTGCCCTTATTTTCCTCCAAATCCTCTGTTCTAGGGTCATCCTCTATATGTGGTTTTTCCTGTTGGGTAACAGTAATGTTTCTCACTATGCAGTGGGTGACCTTTCAGTTCATTTGTGTCTTCTGCTTTTTCTTCTCTGTGGAGGCTTTCATCCTCACTCCTATTTATGTTAGCACCTTATTCTCACTGACTAAAGTACTCGTTTTTATAATGGTTGACATATTATCTAGTATAATTACCAGCAATTTTCTATTATTTCTGTGGAGGTCATATCTTTGATTGTGTCCAGTTTGAGTTGTATCTTCCTGTACCTTCCTGGGTATTTACTGACAACGTTCTCTGTCCAGTCTTTGTGTTTTATCTGCTTGTCTTTTCCAGGTACTCCTTCCTTTCCACGGTACACACATTTCATTGACATGCAGAGCAGAATTAGCAGATTAAAGTATCATTTTCATTGGGTTTTAAATTGATTGAATCACTTTTGTCCCTAAGAATTTTTAACAATTACAATGTGCAATTTATTTTGTTGTTTTGTTGGTGACAGGGACAGTAGCTGTGGCTGTTGTTGAATCAGAGTGGAAAAGCTTTAGTACATTTTTTTTCTGAAAATGAGGAAGTCTGAAAGCCATGAGTATTGAAAGGTAAAGGAATGTCTTAAACTATATATATTACTGTGTTTATGGTAGAGAAATTGTTTTTATAACCCTGGTGATAACTTAATTTTAACTATACACATGCAAATGTATAGTGTGTACTTGAATTATGTGTATGTATTTGTAATATATGTATGTAAAATTTTTAAATAAAAATCTGTTATTTAATGTTATTATTATTTTTTTAAACTTCTGAGGCTTTTGACCAGGGTTTGCTTTGGCAGAGAGTGAGTGGTTCCAGGAGAGAATTCAGTCATCCTCTGCAAACTCTCTACTTTTCTGCCAATATTTGATATCCAATCTTCCATTTTGTTTATTTTGAGTGTGGCAAATTATCATTTTGGCAATGTGCCCTTGAAACAGACTTCATTGATACAAAAATGTGCCTAATCTGGCCAGCAGGAAAAAAAAAAAAAGCTGTCTAATTCCTTGTAACAATGAGTCCAGGGGGACTTCAGTGGAGGGCTTCGTTAAGATAATGAGATAGCCTGAACTCCCAAACCAGTGAGCATTCAATGGTTTCTGCAGTTTTCATTTCAAATTAGTTAAAAAACTAAAAATAATAATAAAAGTGTTCTGTGCTTATACTCATGAAGTGATTTGTACCAAGAGCCCAAATAACACTCAGTTGAAATGAAATTTGGTGTAAGCTCATTTGGTCTGAAGAGACTATAATTTTCATATATGAAATCCCATCTCCGGTCATGGGTCAATTATCTTAAAAGTGTACCTAGTATGTGGGGTGCACTTGATGGGCACTGCACAAAATTTCCTTAAGGGGGATCATTCAAAGTGGTCTTTTAAAACTGGGGATGAGGGGAAATATTGTAGGCTTCAAGGGAATTGCCTGCAGAGTTTGAGGTACCTGAATTGGTAACAATACTGTCAGCCGCCTTTATAGTTTCCATGTGGAAATGAATAACAGCCACTATGGTACTCTTGCTTCACCAGAGAAATATTCAGAAATGCCATAGCAACTCCGGTGTCACTGTCTAGATCTCTTCTCAGTTCAAAACTGATATTTCAAAAGAATGTAAAACTCCCTTTTTTGTTATAGCTGACCAAAACATAAAATAAAAATAGCCAAGTTGCAGGCTAAATACCACATATACTGAATTCTGTTCCAAATTTTGATAATAATTTACTTAAAATAATCTATCCATGAAAAGGGAAATATTCTATCTATATCTAACCCTATATCCATATCTATGTCTATACCTATATAATGCATATGTAGCTAAGCTTATATCCATTTCCATATATTATTGGGCACTAATATAATTGAAATTTGGATGTGGAATATTTTAAAACACTTGACTTGTAACATTTAAACTGATTTGGGGGTTGGAGAATTCCAAGACGTTAATTTGAAATTCCAGGGTATTTCAAATAGATAGGAGGGTGGTAAGATGTTGGTCATAAGGGTTTTGAATAAAAAGAGAAAATTAACTCTGGTTTAAGAATTTCCTTAAGATTAGCCATAGAATTTGGAGTTAGAAAGGCTCTCGGATAAAATTTATCCAACCTTTCAAGAATTTTGGACATTGCTCTATAATATTTACGTCAGTCAGGATTCTCCAGGGAAACAGAATCAACAGAATAGATAGATAAGAAAGTAGCTAGATAAGGAGGTGGCTATATAGATAGGTAGTTAGAGACGTAGGTAGCTAGAGAGGGTGGTAGCTAGATAGGTAGGGAGGTAGCTAGATAGCTTGGTAGATAGATTTATTTAAACAGATTGATTCACACATTGCGGGGACTGGAAGTGCCTAGAACTGTAGGCAGGTAACAGAAGGAAAATTCCAGTAAGAGATGATATTGCAGTCTTGGGTCCAAAATCTGTAGGGGTGGCCAGCAAGCTGTAAACTCAAAGAGGAGTGGAAGGTATAGTCTTGAAATAGATTTTCTTCTTTCTGGAACCCTCCGTCTTTTGCTTTGAAGGCCTCCAGTGGATAGGATGCGGCTCGCTGACGTTGTTAAAGATAATGTGTTAATGTCAACTGATTGTAGATGCTGACCCCAGGTACAAAATAGTTCCAGGCAACATCTGAGCCAGTGTTTGACCAAACTACAGGGCACTGTAACCTAGTTAACTTGACATGTGAAATTAACCACCACAATCTTCATGGCAACAAACAGCTCTCTGCTGCATCATGCAGAACACTATCACACAGGAATAACTCTGTTCCTCGCCCTTAAGTAAAAAAATTAAGCTGAGTATAGCACAGTGGAAACCTCAGTTTTCTTGGAATGCTGTAGAATATTATAAGTAGTTTACTGTATGTATATTCTGGAAGAAAAATGTATGAAATCCTGGTTTATATGAGCCATGAGTTCTAAATATCATTATCTTTTCCCTCTTCATCAACTACATTTCATTTGGAAAAGAGGGCACATTTAGAATATGTTTCTTTGACCATTATCACAGGTGCTGTTCTTTGTGAAAAGAAGGGTAACCTTTGTGAATATCAGAACTATGTTCATACATCTATTTTACAAAGACATTTAGTAGGTGCTAGAATCATATAGAGTGATGAACACAGTCCTTTCTTTAAGGGCTTTCCGTTTGAAATGCGTAACCCCTAAAGCTGGAATACAGATCCCCCAATGCACTGGAGAGTCTTCTTTTGCCTCTCCAGGTCCACTTTCTACCCCTATCCACTTTGTGCCCAGGAAGCTGACTTCTGTTACCTGGGATCCCTTGCTTCCTGGCTTCTTGTTGAGTTCATCCAGTGAGAAGCACTGGCAGGAGGTCAGGGGGCTGGAAAATTTTTTTAAAAGGCAGGGTATTTATCCCTGCTCCTTGCTGAACCAAGGTTTGACCCCAGTTCCTTTCACCCTTCTCTTACAGCTACATCTATCTTCCTTTTCCAAACAAGTCAGGCTTTGCAAGTAGGTTGGGTGTGGCAAGGGGTTCCTGCCATTGCTAGGGCCAGAATAATTTCTTATATCTTGTTGCTTTTCTTATCCCTGCCCTCACATTAGGAAAGAATCCCTTGCTTAAGCTCTCCTCATTCCCTCCTATTGATTATTTCATTGGTTTCCCACATAATATGGGGATTCCCCTATCCTCCTCCAGATTTTTGCAGGTGATGCGCTTCTCTCTTCTTTTATGGTTTAAAATTAAATTATGGGTAATCATGAAGCACAAAATACCATTTTTTCTGTCTGTTCCTAAAATACAATTCATAGAAGAATTACTGGATTCTTCCATTCATACAGCTCATGAGATTGAGGAATGACACGATTGTAAAGTTTTACCAGCTACATTATTTTATTTCATTTTAATTTTTTTGCATTAGATATCTTTGGGATTGCAGAGGATTGAATAAGAACTGTTAGATTTTTTAAAAGTGGAATTGCCTTCAGAGTTTGGTTTCCTACTCCAATATATGGAACTCTTAATTTTGCAGGAAATGATTAGTGATACAAATGCCTTTTCCATTATTCCATTATTTAGATCCTTTCCAGATAAATGCTACAGTTTCTGAATTGTGCTTTGGAAACTTCATGACAGAACTTTATTTATTAGTTCATCCAACTTAAAAGTGGCAGTTTTGATAAATTGCTGCTTATAATTACATTTCCTCTAGATATGAGGGTACACAGCCTTGAAGGTAGTGTTTGAAGAAAGCAATTGAACAATACGCAGTGATATTAGCAGCCCAGTGTTAACTTGGGCCATGTGAATCTTACCATGAAGAAGAGCCGTTTTACATTGTTTTATCATATGAATAAAATATGCACCTGTTAGGGTGGTTTTTCTTATTGGGAAAATTATTCATCTTGAACTTAGAGCAGTTGCAAAAGTCGCTCAGTAAATTCCTAAATGGCCCAGCATTCAGCTTACCTTGTTTATGCCGTGTCCCACAAAAGTGCAATAAATACTGAAATATGTAGACCTTCCTCAAATGTGAATATCAGGGGTGCTTTAAAACAATAGCTGCTAAGAAATAAGTTTACCTGTGAGTGGAAAAGAGATTTCTTATTTATTCCCTGTGTTTTAATTTATGCAAGGCCTTTTCTTTTTTTGACTAGACCAACATATTTGATACAGATATAATAGTAAAACATATTTTTGGAAAAAAAACATGTGTAAATCTATTGAGCCACATTACCAATTTTTTTTCTAAAATATTTGTACCTAAATCCTTTGTTATTTGAAAGTAAGGCTGGATAGATTGGCTTTAGGAAGGAGAATGAAGTGAGCAGTGTCAACAGTGTGTGTCTATTCACCAGGCGTCCTGACAACCTGGGCGACATTGAATAAAATGTTGACCTCAAAGACCAGAATTCTGGTCTTGGGTGTTCACCTTTAGCCCCATCACTTTCTAGGCTGAGACTGGGCAAACCACTTCATCTCTCTGAAATTTAGTTTCCACACTTGTAAAATGGGATAATGATAAGTGCCCAGTTAAACTCACAGGCTTCTTAATAGAATTAGGAGAGAACATTCACAGATATTTGCAACAATGCTGAGGCCTTGGCATTAGAGACTGCTCTAACCCAGGGAACCACCAATTCTCTAGAGAGACACAGTTTCCTCTGACTGAGAACATCAGGCCTCCCCAGTATGTGGATACACCTTCACACTGATTGTATTGGTCTCTACCCAATAATATAACACACAATGACAAAATGAGGACTCACACACTCCCTAGATGCCTGCCCCTGTGCCAGATGCCCCCCCCCCCAAGCACTTTAAACAGGTAATCCTTTCTTATTATATTTTCTAAAGAGTTTTCTCAACATTATAGTTTCAACTAGATGGGCCGTCTGACCCATCATCCCAACCCTAGCCCCCCTCAAGCCTATGGATATAGGATATGTTAAATTACACCAAAAATGTATAAAAATCTATAGGCTAAAATGTAAGCGATCATGTAAAACATAAGGCAAGTAAAAATTTAGAAAATAGTACAGTCTAAAATATAAACCATAATGTAAACCAAAATGGAATCATGTTTGATAGCCATGTTTCAATATCCGTATATCAGCTACAGCAAATATAACATGAACATGTGAAAAGATAATTGTTGGGGAAGGGGGGAAAGGGTTTGGTGTTGGCTATATAGGAGTCCCCTATGTTGTATATGTGAATTACAGTGATCTAAACTTTTTTGAAGACAAAATTAAAAATTAGAAAAAAAAAAAAAAAGAAAGGATGTAGACACTGAGGAAGAAATGAAAGAAATTGCCTTGCCACTGTACATGCAGGGCAACACCTATTACAGTGATGAAAGGCAAAATGTCAAAAACAAAGTTTTATAATATTTTTCACTTTTTAGTTCTCCAATTTATTTTTACTTTTAGTTTTTCTAAATTAATATGCATTCTATTTCTAATCTTTAAACTTATCATTATATTTCATTTCCTATTAATTGAATTTGGCAAATATATTAAGCTTCATTTTTTAAGAAGTTTTGGACTACTGAGAGGTTAACTATGGCAGGGGAGGAACACTGGTGAAGGGTGTTATTGGTGGAGGCACGTGGTTTGGAGGGAGTTCTCCAGGGCATGTATATAGGGTGCATAAAAGTATTCAGATATATGTTGGGTATTTTCATAGTAGTTACAGTTACAAATGGCAACTGAGGGAGTGCTGAGTTCCTAGTCAGGGGAGCTCTGTCACATTCCCCAATGGAACAGCAATGATCCCCCCCAAATGCAACGGCAAAGACCAATGAAGAAGGATGGTCCAATGATGAGCCCTTGATACTGATGACTATGCTTATGAGCCTGTGTACCTTGCCTGAAATATGAACTAGGCCTAAAGCTGCCGGGTGCCTAAGAGTTACCTCCTGGTAGCCTCCATGTTGCTCAAATGTGGCCACTCTATAAGTCAAACTCAGCATGTAAATGTATTACCTTCCCCCCAGCATGGGACATGACTCTTGGGGATGAGCCTCCCTGGCAGCAAGGGATTACTACCAATCACTAACTGGTGATGCATCTAGAAGAAAACCTTGAATAAAAGGGTCAACTCAGACCAGCAGAATATTTCAGCCTACATGTAGGATCATGTGTTAAAAACTTGTATAAAACGGGAAATGGCAAAGACAAATGAGTTTATATGGCTAAGCATCTTCAAAAGAGTCGGAAAGTCATCAGAGGTGTCACGCTTATGCACACCTCAGCAGGACCCCAGAGACAGCCAAAGTAGATAAAAGACCCATAGGCTCTATGGTCAAGGCAGATGGATCTGGAGCTTAATGCCATGTCAGTGGGTCCTACTTTGGAATTTGTGTTCCTGAGTGTGATGGAATTGGACTCAGATGTGACCTTTCTACACATGCCTCTTCTGTCACTTTCACTGAACCTGTGGTTGACACTAGGGTTGGTGTATGCTCAGGAGGCTTGAATCTCTGGACTGTTCATATGCCAGCTGGGCCCTGAGCCTCAGCAGAGTTGCACTCCTACTCTCTGGTTCATTGGGCTTACCCAGGTCAGCTAACAGGGAGGTGAAGATGATCAACCACCACATCAGGGAACCAAGAGTGCTTACAACTACAAGCAGAAAAATTACATCCATCATCCACGTGGGATCTAAGCCCCCTCTCAATATAAAGGTGGAGCGGTCATCACCATCCCAGGGTCCACAGGATGGAGGAATAAAATATGGATTGGAGTGCATTTATTGGTATTCTACTATAGAACTATTGTGACTAGTAATGGAAGAAATTATAGCATTGATATGGAAATGGCCATGGTGGTTGCTGAGGACAGGGAGAGGGAAGAAAAGAGCTGATGTGGGGGCATTTTCGGGACTTGGAGTTGTCCTAAATGTTATTGCAGGGACAGATGCTGGACATTATATATCCTGCCATAACCCACTACAATGTAAACTATTATCCATGTGGTGCAGCAATGGTCCAAAATGTATTCAACAAATGCAATGAATGTGCCTTGGTGATGAAAGAGGTTATTGATGTGGGAGGAGTAGGAGGGGAGTATATGGGGACCTCATATTTTTTAATGTAACATTTTTTGTGATCTATGTATCTTCAAAAAATACAAAAAAAAATGATGGGGTGGGGGGTGGGGAGTGGGGTATATGAGAAACTTGTATTTTTTTAATGTAACGTTTTGTGTGATCTAGTGACTTAAAAAAAGATAATTAAAAAAAATTAAATTAAAAAGATAGAACCTTTTCTTGACTGCATTTGGGGCCTTCTAAAGCACTCAGTCACGCAGGGACTGTTTCTTGGTACAAAGGCCTGGATTCCTTTTCAATTCAGTGGCCTCACATTGCGGCTGTAGGGCAATGTGAAGCAGAGGATGGCTTCTAAAGATGGCCTACAATTAAGTTCTGACTCCAGGACTCATCTGGGTGATTTTGGACTTATCGCCTCACGTCTCTGAGCCTTCATTTCCTTTTCTGGAAAACGGTAATAATTATAGTATCTATCTTCTATGTTTGTTGTCAGGGATAGCATGAGTAAGCCATTTAGCAAAGTCCTTGACTTATTGTCACCACCTCAAAGATGATTTCTATTATTATTCTTTGGGTATAAGCATTTAAAGTTATTGGGAAAGCAGTTTAACTGAATTGCAATCACTTGTGTTTCTTTTGAAATGCATATTGTATACACTGTGATGGTTTTTACGATTCTTACTAAGTCTTAAGTCTTTGCAGCTAAATCCCACATATCTCCGCAAAGAGGATTATTCATTCATTAGGGTATTCCTTCACCAGCACTCTTTTTCATAACAGGGAAAGATCTTGTTTTGTTGATGCCTTGCAGTTAACTTCACTTTGATTATGGCATATTATGGAACAAGCATTGAAAAAAAACCTAATACGCAACTACTCTTTTGTTGCTTGCTTTTGTTACAACCTCTCTGATTCACTGCTCTTGGCATAACTCAAACAGTCTCCTATCAATGCCAAGGCTAAAACCGTGGTGAAGAAGTGAAACAAATCTCTGTTAAAAGTTTTAACCAGATTTCTTCCATTTAAAAATGATGATTTATGGTTACGAGTTCTCAGTTTAATATGCATTAAGAATTCAAATGCTGTTGCGATAATTTTTTAGTAAAAGCTGCATTTTAGAACCACCTTTGCACATTTCTTTCACAAGCAATAATTCTTCATCTTTGGAGTAATTTATTTCTTCTGGTTTTAATATGTTACAGATGAATGGTTGTATGTCTTTCCTGTTAGAGCATTACAAGACAGGCCACTTTTGCATTAGGCTGGTACTACAACAGATACCTGTGGTGCTCTTCATGGTTCATGTGGTCCTAATTTAAATGGGAAGTTGCACATATTTCATTGAAACACTTGGTAAAGCCAGCTTTCACAGAAGGGTGCAAATGATGGACTGTTCTCTGTGTGCAGCTGAACTGCTCTAAATGTGTCAGAGAGGGTTATGGATCATTTCATTCACCCATCAACTCTGGTCCGCTGTGTGTACAAATCACAGCCTGGTGTCATCCAACAGAACATTCCTGACAATACTAGAACATTTATAGTACTGCCATTTTTAATAGGAGTTCTGCAACCCCGTTTAAATAGCATTACCTCTTTAACACTTTCCCTCCTGTTTCATGACCCTTTTCTTGAACTGGTTGGGTTCTGGACACAGGGTTGCCTGAGGTTTAGTATGACTCATCAGCCTTGCAGAGAGAGTGTTTAGGTGGATCCCACTTCAGGAGTCTAAACCGCACCTGGGCTCTAGTCTGAGTTACATCCACTTTTACTTGGAGCTGTGTATACCTTTTTCTTTCATCAAAAGCAAAGACACAGATTCCTTCATGATTTGCAAATGCATAATCACCTGTAGCATTCCAGGAAGGAAGATTTGATTTCCAACAAACTGAATAGACTGACTATAAATGTTCTTGGATAACTCAATTCCTTGTCTCACCTTTCACCACTGCAGTTAACTAAAATGAACCAAAAGCTGCAAAAAACACAAACTAAATAATTCAGTGCCTATAACAAAAATTTTTCCAATTCTGAAAGTCTATCATTCTTACTGTTTATTTGATTTTCTTTAATTATTAGGGTAAAGCAGCTTGTGAACTACCAAAAATAATTGGGTAGAGGTCTGTTTTCTTCAGCTTCAATTGCAGGCTTCTGGACAATTGGGCAAAACCCTATTTAAAGTGGGCTTACAAAAATTCCTCATAACATAGTCTACATTCAGGTAATGAAAAAAAGAAAGAGGTGTCTCAACTATATTTTGGGGACATTACGACTTATGACTTACATTTTGCTGTTCATTTCAACAGAATGCCTAATAATAATAATTGTTTCTATACAGGTAAATAAGCAAAGAGAAGTGGTTTACAAGTTAAAGCTCATCACCAGTAAATGAAGGCAAGTTGCAAAAATAATATTTTAAGATTATGAATAGGGAGACTACCAAAATGATAACATAAAACAGATTGTAGAGTTCCCTAGGGATAATTCCAGGGGCCATGTCGCAATGCTATTTTATTGAAACAAATTGAGTCAGACTTTGAAAGATTGTATACAATGTAAGACATAGAACTAGAAATTATAACCTAGGGAAAAAGGGAAAAATGGGAATTTTTCATCATTCGTAGAAATTATTTTTGTATTAGCCACTGTATTTATTTACTTGACTAAACAGGAGGGAAATAACCTCAAGAAGGATTCCATTTGTATAAGTTCTTTCTCAGATTTGAGGATTGCTGAATAGTAAAACCTGGAAAACAAAAATTATTATAATCTTGCTTCCTTTTGAAGCAAGAAGTCAATGTACCTACTTTTTTGTTTTTATCAGTAATATTAATTTGGTAAACATTAGAATAGTGATGCCTTCCTGAAGACTCAAGATAGATTCTAGCTGTGAGTTATAGTATATGGGAAACTTCCGGTCTTTCAAGGTGATACAAATAAGTGGGACCTATCATCAAAGAAGAGAAGATGGCCCTGAAATTCTATATTTAACAAAACATTGGAACAGCTCTACCAGTTCATGAAAATTTAATTAAAAAAAAAAATATGTTACATAGAATAGGAAATAGAAACATTTTCCAATGTAATTAAAATAAACCTATATAAATATTGATATCTTAACAATTTGTGTTAGGTAAATGATACAATAATTTGGCATACCTTAGAAGTCAGAAAGGAACAATTCTCAAAGCTAACTAAAGCAAACTTACTCCTAAACAAATAAAAATTTGTTTGACTAAGTGGTAGGAAGCATCAGAAACATCAGAGTTTAGTATTCTGTTGTGTATTTGAATCAGGCAGGGTCAGTGGTAAAGAGAATTCTATGCAGACAGTTGAGGCAAAGAGCCTAAGAGGTATAGCAGTTGAGGAAACCAAGAATTGACTTCGTTCCCTGGGTCTAATATAAGAAAGAAACCAAGTTAACCGAGCAGAGTCATCTTGCAGAAGCTGGTGCAAAGAAACAGACTGCCCCAGACAAAAGCAGGCTCTGGCCCAACTGGGGGAAGCCACTCCAATCTTGTCTGGCCTCCCACCCTCCCGTCACCTGCTGCTGTTCTGCTAACAGCTAGCCTTCTAGCACAAAGCAAAGCATCCAAGGGCAGAGAAAGGATCTGGCATAGTGGATGGTGGGGAGGGAAGGAAGAGAAGACTGGGAAATGACAGACAAAGGAGTCACAAAGAAAGTAATACAGTTTATTTTAATGCTCTCCTTCTTCTTGTCTCTTTGACTTTGTGTGTCCCCAAAGCCAAGCTACAAAGTCCACCTGTGACAGGTGGAGTGTTAGCCCATGACCTTTCTTACCTGGGGTACCTTATCTAACCCCCAAAACACAGAACCTAATTTGAGTGGCAGTTTTCCCAATTGTCTCAAGGTACCTATCTTGTATCACCTGAAGGAATGGGAGAGACGTGAATTTATTACACATGATGGATGCTTTTGTCACTGGGACTTGAGTACCTGGAGAAGTCCCAGGGAGGAAACGCCAGTGGTTCTGCGGCTCAGAGGCTTTCTGGTGGAGGGCTCGACATGCACATGGCGCCCTTTCTGGGACAGCTCCTGCTCTGCCACCAGGAGAATCTCTCATGGATGGAAACATGCTGTGGCTTTGTTACATCTTGTGAAAATCAATGCCTGCCATAGAAGACCTCAACCCCCACTTGCTTGATAGAGAATCAACTGCATTTGGTACTGAATAAGTGATTAAGGAATGAATTAATTAACAACTGTGCTGATAAGTTAGTTAGTAAGGCTGCTCCCAACTCAAAGATATAAACTAGCTGAAGGAAAATCATGAACCCTAACTTTGGGTGAATTTTTTTCTCAGTGATTTAAAAACAATCAATTTGGAGTAGTGGCGTTTAAAAAGGTCTTTAAAGGAGATAACCCAGTCTTTGATAATGCTTATCCCATCCTATGTTTTTCATCCTTTTTTTTTCTTTTTTGCATTCCATTTTTTCCCTTCCTCTGTCTTAAGTCAGTAACTTCCTTAAATGGCCAATTTTCTTACTTTGAGTGTCATTTGAATCATGTATTGGCCACTTTCCCAATCCTTCTAAACATAAGTGCTCCAATTTAATAAAAATGCATGGCTTCCCATCTGTGTTTTAATATCAAGCTTTTACAGAAATCAACATGTGAAGTATGCTCAAGACAGTGAGAAAACATGGTCATTTAGGGTGAAAAATTGAAAAGAAGTCCCAGGGAGAACCAAAGCAGAAAAGGCACGTGCATTCCTTCTTGGGCTCTCATTTTTCTACGCTGTGTGGAGCTAGTGAAAGGCATGGCAGGCAACGAGCACTCCCCCATTGAATGGGGAAGGGCATAAATTCACCCCACGGCTGTGTGAACTGCATTGTGTGTTCTTTGTGAACATCTCTGAATGCCACCCTGTGGTAAGCATTTAATTTCATTCTATAATAATTCAGTTGCCAAAGTCTTTGTCCATGCTTCCTCGTATATGCCCCAAAGGCTTGTTTTGTGTGAGGAGATGCCACTAAAGGTTTGCTCAGTTTAAAGATAGAAAATACTCTCTAAACCTGCATGTATGTTGCAATACAGTTTTAAAATTGGATGAAATATCCCCTGAAGAAAATATAATGTTGATTTCTATGTGGCTTCAAATCACAGGCTTCCATAATTTCAAGAACTAATTAAGCAGATAGAAAGTCGGGCCTGTGGCCTAATCCTGTGATAAATCTGCATGAGCCCCAGACACTGGGGCATCTCTCTTGTCTGAATTTGCTTTGGATCAACAAAATAAACTAAATTCTGGAAGAAAGACTTCTTGCATAGTGATAGCTTAAATATATGCACTAAAATATTATTTCATTAAACAGCAATTGCAGATTATTCACTGGACTATATGAAAAGGAAGGTATGTGAACTATACAAACTGTAAATGTTATTCCTTAGAAAGAATGTGCAATAAGCAGGTTAGAATTGGCGAAATTCCTAAGCAATGAGAGAATCTCTCACTTGTTTCCCATTGATATGCCACAAAAGAACCAAACTTGGAAACCAATGTGGTTTTGAGGGAATAACTGAATAGAACTCTCAGTGGCATGCAGTTTTCAGAAGTTGGCACGTCGTTCAGTTTTGTCCAATTATCAATAAGTGAGAGGGATTAGCCGTTGGTAATAGAGCAGCAGATAAAGGACTCAGGTCATAAGCAGTGAATTTAGAAAAGTGAGGGTGTACTTAGGGGGGGAAAAGCTTTTCTAAATTAGCAATAAAATGAGATGATTAGGTTAACTGTTTAGTTTCTAAAGTAGATAAATCCTAAAGATATGAATTATACCCTGAGCAGTATGTCAAGGTTCATCTAATTTTCATCTTCTTACTGCAAAACAATCATTTAGGCTTTCATCTAAAAGGCAATGGAAGAGTCTAGGTAAAATTTTAAATGCCTTTGGAAATGGCAGCAAATGACCTTGAGGAGTGAAAGGGAAAAACAGAAAAGTAAAACTATGAATGGTTAACATCAAGTTTAGATTCAGATTAATGGTTTTCTTTGTTTAAATGTCAGTGCTTGTATTCACATGAAAATCTGTCCTTAAAAGTACAGTCAGATGCATCAATCCTAAATGCTGCATACCAGAGATAAATGAAAACTCATTGTGCCAAAAAATGTTGATTTATGGTTGGCAGGATCTGACTATGAGTTTTTCTATCATCATTTTGGGGTATCAGGTTAACCAGAAGAGGATTCAAAGTAATTAGGGATAGTAGAAAATTATGAATTTAGAAGGTGTTTTTGGCCTTTTTCTAATCATCTAAAATATTCACAGCACAGGAACTAAAAATTAAAGGCAAAAAAGAGGTGAAAAATGTGTGCATTCTTCCTCAGTCATTTGAAATTAACCTTTATTCACAGGACTCAGTTTAAAAGAACAGTGATGTCACATTTCTCGTGGTTAAGAAATACCTGCCTCTAAGAGGTGTTCCCAACTTTATTTTTGATCTCATGATCTAAAGCCAGCTAACTTCTCTGATGCCCCAAGTCATAGCTACAATACTATCTACAAGATAAGCATGATCTGGATATCTAAGAATCTCTTTCAGAGCTTTCTAAAGACAAACAGAAAGCATGTAGTTAATATTTGTAGAAGCTTAGCAAGAGAAACTCCAGCCAATAGAGCATTATGTGAGATCTGACATCATTTGTAATATAATTAACCGGTCAAGTCCACGAGGCATTCTCTCTTTTATACTGTGTAAGACATAGCAGTAGTTGCAAATCCAATTCAAGAGCTGTCTGAACAAATAATATGTGGTAGGAGTGAGTAGAAAGATGCTAGTATCATCATATATTTTCATTTTAACATGCCAACTTTTCTGCAAGCTGGGCTTCTGGACAATGTGAGAGTCAACTCAGTAGCAGGAAATTGATATTTCAAGTTAGTTTAAATCTCTAAATAATCCCGGTCAAGGAAGTGTCCAATGGCTGTTTTCTTATTAAAAATAATCAGCATGGTCAGCTACCTCTTAGCCCGTCTTTTCATTGCGTTTGGGTTGAGTGTGCCTGGAAGGGAGATAAAGGAGCTACTTCTGTCCCTTTTTCTATGAGATTTGGTCTATAAGGAAAAAATACATTCAGAGTAAAGCAGAGATAGGGATTCTGTTTTATGAAGAAAAATCTCCTGGTATAACAAAGCTTCAGAATATCTTCCAATTTGAAATTGATTGTATTGGTGCTAGAAAAACAAATAAAAAATAAGTCATGCTGTTATCAGAAATTGCCCCATCCCTCACTCTCATCCTCAAGGTGAAATTAATCCTTTAATATTATATCACCTTTATAGACTGGACGATTCCACTTTTCTACCTAAGTTTTAACTGTTTTTATTCAAAAAGCACAAAGACTTACATAACATTGTATTATATAAAGTTGGGAATTTGGGCTAATGATTTGGTATGTTTTAGTTGTATAATCCAGGAAATGACTGGTGTTTGCTAGGCAAGTGATGTTTATTGGCAATCATTTTTTGACTAGAAAGGAGAAACTTATACATGATGAGAGATTACAGAAAAATTGCTTTTTAGTGTTGGGTAATTAATTTTAGTAATATATCATTTTCTTCAGAAAGAAGACTATCCAACCAAAGGCTAAAGTCATTTATGCCAGAAGGGTGTCAAGTTTTTAAAAAATTTTTTGTATTTTCTTATAGAAGTTGTGAGATTACAAAACAATCATGCCTAATGTGCAGAATTACCATATATCACCCCTCCACCAACACCTTACATTGTTGTGGAATATTTGTTACAGATTATGAAAAAAACATGATCAGACTATTACCACTAACTATGGTCCATAGCATACACTTGGTGTATTTTTTCCATAGATCCCCTATTATTGACACTATGTATTAATATTGTACATTTGTTATAGTTCACAAGACAACTCTCTTCTATGTGTGCTGTTAACCACAGTCCATCATGCACCACAGGGTTCACTGTGTTACACTGTCCCAAGCATTGAATATTCTACCCAAAGTGTACACTTAGTGGCTCTCACTTTCATCACAGAGTTGTGCAGTTATTGCCACAGTAAACCTTTGAATGTTTTTCTTAGTGCAAAAGAATAAATCCCATACCCCCCATTATTGACCCTTAGCATCGATAAAATACTTTCTTTGACACTGATTCAAGAATATTCAATATTGCTGTTAATTATAGTGCAAAGTTACATTAATTGTATTTTTCCCATGAATCATTGTATTATTACCATCTTGTAATAGTAAACATTTGGTCTAGTTCATAGAAGAACATTTTTGTTTTTGTATTAACCACAATCCTCATCCATCTCTAGGTTCACTATATTATTCAGTATTAGGTTATTCTTTTGCTTTATTCAATTGACATTTATATCCCTATACTACCCCTATCAACCACAATCCCATTTATAAACCAGCCATGTTAGTTTTACTCACTATAATGTATTACATCAACTCTATCCATTTCTACACATTTACAAGCCAAAAATTCTACATACATTAAGCATCAGTACCCCTTCTCAGTTCTTACCCCATCTCTTAGTAACCTATTGTCTAGGTTTTGATTCCTTATTTATTCTTCATATTTCATATTAGTGAGACCATACTGTATTTATCCTTTTGTGCCTGGCTTATTTCACTTAGCATGATGTTCTCAAGGTTCATCCATGTTATCATATGTTTCCCAGTTTCATTTCTTCTTACAGAAGCATATAATTCCATCTTATGTATATACCACATTTTGTTTATACATTCATTGGTTGATGAAACTTGGGTTGTTTCCATTTTTGGCAATTGTTAATAATGCCATCATGAGCATCAGTGCACAAATGTCTGTTTGCATCACTATTTTCAGTACTTCTGGATATAGTCTTAGTAGAGGGATTGCTGGGACATAAGATGTTTCTATATTTAGCTTCCTCAGGAACTGCCAAACTGTCTTCCACAAAGGCTGCACCATTCGACATTCCCACCGACAGGGAAGAAGTGTTCCTATTTCTCCACATTCTGTCCAGCACTTGTTGGTTTGTTTTTTAAAATAATGTCCTCTCTACAAAGTATGAGATATCGCATTGTAGTTTTGATTTGCATTTCCCTAAAAGCTAGTGATACCAAACATTTTTTTCATGTGCTTTTTTACCATTTGTATTTCCTCTTGGGAGAACTATTTAAGTTTTTTGCCCACTTTTTAATTGGATTGCTTGCTTTTTTATTGTTGATTGTATGATATTTATATAAAATGGAAATCAAACCCTTATCAGATATATGGTTTCCAAATATTTTCTCCCATTGAGTTGGTTGCTTTTCTACTTTCTTGAAAAAAATCCTTTGCAGCATAAAATTATTTAAGTTTGAGGAGGTCCCATTTATCCATTTTTTTCTTTCATTCCTTATGCTTTTAATGTAAGATTTAAGAAACCACCACTTACCACCAGGTTATGAAGGAGTTTCCTACATTTTCTTCTAGGAGATTTATGGGTCTCATTTTTATATTTAGGTCTTTGATCCATCTTGCATTAATTTTTGTATAAATTATAAGGCAAGGGTCCTCTTTCTTTCTTTCGGATTTGGATATACAGTTCTCCCAGCAACATTTTTTGAATAACCTGTCCTGCCTCAGCTGAGTGGGTTTGACACCCTTCTCAAAAATCACTTGACAGTAGACTTAAAGGTCTCTTTCTGCACTATCAATTTGGTTCCATTTGTCTATATGTCTATCTTTATGCTAGTACCATGCTGTTTATTACCAGTGAAGCTAGGTAATATGATTTAAAGTTTGAAAGTAAAAGTCTTCCAACTTTGATCTTCCTATATATGATGTTTCTGACTATTCAGGGTCCCTTACCCTTCCAAATAAGTTTGATAATTTGGTTTTACATTTCTTTCAAAAAGACTCTTGGAACTTTTATTGGGATTGCTTGAATCTGTATATGAATTTCCGTAGCATTAACATCTTAATGATATTTAGCCTTCCCATCCTTGAACATGGCATGTTTTTCCATTAATTCAGGTCTCCTTTGATTTCATTAGCAATGAATTATAGTTTTCTGATTCTTTTTGTCAGTATTGTGAATGGAATTTTTTTTCCTGACTTCGGCCTCAGATTGCATATTACTAGAGTATAGAACACCACTGGATTTTTGCATATTGATCTTGTATCTGATACTCTATTGAAATCATTTATTAGGTCTAGCAGCTTTGTTGTAGGGTTTTCGGTACATTCTAGGTATAGGATCACATCATCTGTGAATAGCAAAAATTTTACTTCTTCCTTTCCAGTTTGGATGCCTTTTATATCTTTAGGCATCCTTGTCTTGTCCCTGATCTCAACTGGAAAGCTTTCAGTCTTTTACGCTTCAGTACAATGTTAGCTGTAGGTTTTTCATATATGGCCTTTATCATGTTGAGAAACTTTCCTTCAATTCTTATCATTTTTAGTATTATTATCAAGAAAGGATACTGTATTTTGGCAAATACCATTTCTGCATTGGTCAATAGGATCATGTGATTTTTCTTCTTTGATTTATTAAGTGGTGGGTGCATTATGCTGACTGATTTCCTATTGTTAAGCCAACCTTGCATGGTTGGTTTAAAACCCACTTGATCATGATGAATAATTCTTTTATTTATCATGTTGGATTCTATTAGCACGTTTTTGTTGGGGATTAAGGAAATGGATGTGCAATTTTCTTTTTTCATAATATCTTTATTTGGCTTTGGTATTAGGATGATATTGGCTTCATAGAATGAGTTTGGTAGTGCTTCTTTTGTTCAATTTTTTTAAAGAGCTTGGGTAAGATTGGTATTAAGTCTTCTTTGAATGCTTGGTAGAACTCATCTGTGAATCCATCTGGTCCCAGGCTTTTCATTTTGGGCAGTTGTTTGATGACTGTTTCAATCTCTTTTTGTGATTGGTTTGTTGAGGTCTTCTATTTCTTCTAGGGTCAGTGTAGGTTGTTCATATGTTCCTAGGAATTTTTCCATTTCTTCTACATTGTCTGATTTTTTGGCATACAGTTGCTCATAGTATTCACTTATGATGTCTTTTATTTCTGGGTGGTCAGTTAATACCCCATTCACACATTTTATTTTATTTATTTGCATCTTCTCTGTTTTTTTCTTTGTCATTCTAGCTAGGGGTTTGTTGATTATGTTAATCTTCTCAAAGAACCAACTTTTGGTTTTGTTAATTCTCTCTATTCTTTTTATAATTCTCATTTTCACTTATTTGTGCTATGAATTTTGTTATTTTGTTCTTTCTGCTTGCTTTCAGCATAGTTTGTTGTTCTTTTTCTTGTTCCTCCAGCAGTGTAGATTGTTGATTTTAGCTCTTTTTCCTTTTTAAATGTAAGCATTGAGGTTTTAAATTTTCCTCACAGCGTTCCTTTTTCCACAACCCATAGCTTTGATATGTTGTGTTCTCATTTTCATTCATAAGATGAGTCTCTTATAGATAGCGTATAGATATCTTGTATTTTCTTATCTCTTCCAAAAGTCCATTAACATTCAATATTATTACTTTATAGGCAGTTTTTACTTCATGCTTTTTGATCTTTGGATTTAATCTGTCATATCTTGTTTTCACAACTCTTTTTACACTTTTACTTTTACTGACATGATCTTTATTTCTAGACTCTCTTCCAAGCTTCTCCTGTCTTTTCTTTTCAAGCTGTAATATTCCCTGTAGTATTTTCTGCAAAGCCAATCTCTTGGTTACAAACTCTCTAACCTCCCTTTTATCTGTGAATATTCACAACTCACCCTCATTTTTGAAAGACAGTCTTGCCAGATATAGGATTATCAGCTGGCAGTTTTTCTCTTTCAGTATCTTAAATATATCATACCACTGCCTTTTTGCCTCCATGGTTTCTGATGAGAAATAAGCATTTAATCTTATTGGGTATACCTCATAGGTGATGAATTTATTTTTTCTTGATGCTCTCAAAATTCTCTCTTTGTCACTGGCATTTGACATTCTGATTAGTATGTATCTCATAGTATGTCTGTTTGGATTTATTCAGATGGGGATACATTGTGCTTCTTGGACATGGATATCTATGTCCTTCAATAGGGTTGGGAAATTTTCTGCTATTATTTACTCTAGTATTCCTTCTGTCACTTTTCCTTTCTCTTCTCCTTCTGGTACAGCCATCAAATCTATGTTTGCACATCTCTTCCCATCATTTAGTTCCCTGAGACCTTGGTTCAATATTTTTCTTTCTTTTCTTTGTTCTTTTGTATGGTTGCTTTAAGAGGTTCTGTCTTCAAGATCACTGATCTTTTCTTCTGCCTCCTCAAATCTGCTGTTATATGCCTCCAGAGTATTTTTTATTTCATTTATTGTGCCTTTCATTCGCAAAAGATCTGCTGTTTTTCTATGTATGTCTTCAAATTCTTCTTTTTGCTCACCCAGTATCTTCTAAATATCCTTAATCTCTTTAGCCATCTCACTGAATTTATTAAGGAGGGTTGTTTGAGATCTATGATTAGTTGTCTCAACTTCTTTATATCACCTGGAGGCTTAGTTTGTTCCTTTGGGTCATTCTTTCTGTTTTTTTGGGTGGGGATGGGCACCGGCCTCTGTGGTGAGGAGTGATTTAGTTATGAATCTTCACTGCTGATGTGCAGGCTCCTATTTTGGTTCTCCCAAGAATGTTGCAGGATGCTCTTCTGGTCTCCTGGGCCCCCAACAGGTGACATAGATAGCTTAGGCGTATTACTAATTGCACTGTAGGACAAGCTAACTCCTGGAGCTCCTTCCTGTGCTGCCATTTTGGTCAGTCATTTCTGGTGCCAAGTTTTAACTTGTTCCAAGATTTCCTACATATATTCAAGGACATTTTTTGAGTGTGTATGTAGCAGTTTGATATTATTGATGAATTCCCAAAAGAAATATTGGATTACGTTTGTAATCTGATCTGTACCTGGGCATGATTGAGTTATGATTAGGGCATTGAGTCCCCACCCACCAAGGGGTGGGGCCTCACAGATAAAAAGCAAAGCAAAGAACAGAGTTGAGGGCTTCTGATGTTGATGTTTTGATGTTGGAGTTTGATCCTGAAGACTCAAGCTGGAGCCCCTGGAAGTAAGCTCACAGAGGAGAGAGAAGCCAGCCCCAGGAAGAAAGGAACCTTGAACCCAGAGAAAAGCAAGCCCCAGGAATAGAGGAACCCAGGAAGCCTGAACCCTTGCAGACATTGGCAGTGATCCTGCTCCAAATAGACTTTGGTGAGGGAAGTAACTTATGCTTTATGGCCTGGTATCTGTAAGCCCCTACCCCAAATAAACACCCCTTATAAAAACCAACCAATTTCTGGTATTTTGCATCAGCACCCCTTTGGCTGACTAATACAGTGTATATACCAGGTTCATGGTGAACAACAAATTGAATTATTCTTTTAGCCCCCCCAACACACACACAAGTGTGACTATTTTTAATTAAGTGACAATTCTGCCGTGCATTGCCCTGGGCATATAACGTGTATCATCTCTAAGCTTCATAATCCCCCTAGTAAACTTTATATTTGAAGAATCTAAGGTTCAGGGAGTCTAAGCAAGTTGGCTATGCCTGCAGTTAGCAAAATGCTGCAATACTCCCTGACTGAAGTTAATATTCCCTTTTACTACCATTACTAAACAACAAGATAAAATCCTTGCTCTTAAAGATTTCTTATAGGGAAGGAGCACAGACACTTCAAAGATAATAGCAGACTTAAATGATAATCTCTCTAATCATAGGAATCTCTTCTAATCTATAGTTCCATTGTTGTCTTTTCTTTTTTCCCTTCAAATTTAATTTTTGAAAAACTGATCATTTTACTTGTAAATTTCCACAATCTGGATTTTTTCTGATTGCTTCTCCATGGTGTCATCTACCAGTCCCTTATATTCTATGTATTTCCTGTAAACTGGTAGTTGCACCTAAGGACTTAATCAGATCTTGTCTTTTCCACTTCTTTTCCCCTCCCTCCCCCCTCCCTCCCCTTACTTCCCTTCCCTTCCATGTCCCCTTCCTTTTCCTTTCTGTTCTTTTCCATTTTTGCAAAACTACCTAACCGGATCTGTTGTGTTCCTCTATAAGGAGGCACAATATGTCTGTCTTCTCACTTTTTGTGAAGTTAGCAGTTGTTGATGATTAATATACAGTCCCATTATTTTCTTAGGATTAAAAAATGTTTATATTTTACTTTTGTTGTTTCTTATTCGTTTTTATTTGGAATATTTCTGTGAAAAATATTTCCCTATTTTTGCTATTTTTTTTACTAATTGTACAGTTTTATATAAAAAGGAGATAAATGCTTGTTTTTTTTTCCTTTTAGTTACCACATTTCAAAATAATGAATTTGTTTACCAGTGACCATTTTTTAATTGTTGTTGTTGCTTTAATATCATTAGGCATTCAGAAACCTAAATATATCCAATGTATTTCAATCCATTGCATTTATTATCTTCATTGATGTTCTTATTATCCCATTATTAATAATCAGGATCCTCTTCTAGTTGACACAAGACCTCTTGACATGATTCTTTTGGGTCTTGAATAGTTTCCTTATTATCTAGTTTGACAAAATGGTCAGTCTAATATTGCGCATTCTACCCTAGACTTGGACTGAACAATTTCTCCAAAAAGCCCTGATGATGGTATTGCTAGATCACAATTTGGATGGAAGGGGTGCCCATTGTAAAGGGTTAATAATTGTTTCTATTCTTTTCCTGTGCAAGAAGATAGGATAAAGATATAATATACCATAAGTTTAAATTGATATTTCAAAATCAAATTCAGGATTACAGATTTGCTTTTACTTAAGCTTCTTTTTCTTAAAACTTGTTGTATTTTTCCTGACACAAAGAATCCCCATTCTTGTTGACTCTGGAAATAAGAGAATCAGGATACCATATAATTGATTCATTTGATTTTTTCCCTATTACACACACAACAGTCTTAGAACCAGGCTACCAACACTACTACCAACTACATGGTTACTGAAGAATTTTTTTATGCCACTTATTTTTTGTTCTAATATATATTAGACTAGAAATGTATTGTTAAATTACTATACAGTTAAATTACTATGTTCCAAAGTTCTTTGGCTTAATTCTTCTCTGGTAGTTATTACGCAGATTAAATACATGTTTATATTCATTTTTATTTTTTTAATTTTAGGAATTGTTTTTTATAATTTAATATTGTTTTATAATTATGTATTTTAATTGTTCTAATACCAAATCCTTGTAAGACAAGATATATCAAAGAAATACTTGTCCCTTCTAAGAGGGACAAGAAGGGAAATACTTGTCCCTTCTTCCTATTGGTAATTACTTTTAAAATGTTTTATTATTTTCCTTTTTAAAAAAATAAAATTATCCATTTTTCTATCATCTGTATAACTATGTATCGCTATAATTTATCATCTCCCCTTTCTTAGGTAAATGGAAGCTTAAACCCTCTACCTTCATTTACACTTAATGTATCTTAGGGATTGCTCAGTGATAGTGTATAGTGATACTCCTCATTGATTTTTACTAATTCCTAGATTCAATTGCATGGCATTATTATTGTTTTATTGAGTTAATATTACGTTAAAGTTAACACACATATTTATCCTTTGGGGAGCTCTTCATTTTTCTACATTATGATTCTGGGATTATGTTCCATCTAGCTGAAGAAATCCTCTTAGGTGTGAGAGTATTTTTATCTAAAACTTGCCTTCTAGTGATAATTTTTTCATTTTTTTTCCATAGGGGAGGTGTCTGGAAACATCCATTTTTGTCTCTATGAGTTTAGAATTCAGTATTGGAAGCACTTTGATACTTCTATTCAATGGACATCTGACTTTCATAATTTCTTTTAAGTATTCAAATGTTATTATTACTATAAATTCTTTAAGACAGTGTGCCTTTTTTTCTGGCCATTTTTATGAATTTCCCTTATACTTTGGTTTCAGAAACTTTACAATAAAGTGTCAAAGTGATTTTCTATGAACACTTGTTGGGGTTTATTAGTGCTTTAATCTTTGGCTTGACATCTTTCTTCAGTTTTAGAGGATTCTTAGCCAGTATTTCTTCAAATATTCTATTTCTTTCTTTCTTTTCTCCTTATGGAACTGAAAATTCACATGCATTCAAGTTTTTCATCACATCCTAAATATCTCTTAAACTCTTTTTAGTAGTTCTCTTCCTTTAAAAAAAAATTTATTTGTGCATTTCCTATTTAGCTGTATTCCATATCGATGATTTTCTCTTTGCCTAACCTGCTGTTAAACCCAGGTATTGAATTCTTAATTTTCAATTACTTTAAGTTTACAATTGCATTTGATTCACTTTTATTGTTTCCAATTGTATAGCAGACAGAGCCTAGGTTGTTCTTATGGTTCCAAGCTACCAGTGGTCACTTCCTGTTTAATCTTCCTATGAGTGTGTGCTGGGACATGTGACATACTTCTAGCCATGAGAATATGACAAAGGTATTTTGCAGAGGTAATAAGGGCCCCAAATCAGTTTATTTTGAATTAATAAAGGAGGAGATTATTTCATATGGACTTAACTTAATCAGGTGAAATCCCTTAAAAGAAAAAATTTCCCTGCAGACTGCATGAAGTATGCAGCCATGTTGGAGAAAAACATGTAGCAAGAAACCACATGTAGCCTCTAGAAACTGTGAATGATTTACATGCTGAGGGCAGCCTTCATCCCAGTCACTTAAAATTGTGGACTAGCAAAAACCTGCATACAGTCACAAAGAAATGAATTTGTCTATTAACCTGAATGAGCCTGGAAATAGATTCTTTTTAAGTCAAGCCTCCAGTTGAAAATATAGTCCAGCTGACATAGCCTGTGGGACCTTAAGCAGAGTACCCAGGTATATTGCACCTGGACTCCCGACCCAGGGAGTCCGTGAGAAAATAAATGGTTTTATTTTAAGTGATTAAGTTGTCATAATTTGTTACTCAGGAATGGAAAAATAATACTCAGGAATGGAAAAATAATACAAGTTTTCTGGTTAACTTATTCATGATGTCATCTATGTTCTTGAGTATGTAAATCATAGTTTTTCTGAAGACTGTGCATGTTGATTTCAAGCTGGATGCCTGTTAGTCTAGCACTTTGTCATGTGTCTTGGAATGTCTGGTAACTACTGAATGACAAAAAGATGAAAATAATGTTTAAACTGTTAATGTGTCTTTATCTTCCTGCAGGCAACTGGAGAAGGTTCATCTTAATACAGTCAAGGGATGAGTTGCTCCAGGGCTAGATTTTGATCTTTGTAAGGATCCATTTATTTCTTGTTTACTTTTACTCTGAGGTTTCATTCTTCACATATCCCAACAGAAAATTTAGAGTTTCCTTGGGCCCTTTCTCCTTAGACAGCACTGAATTGCACTTACTCTTCTCATTCCCTTGAAACAGCCTAATCTCTGTTTAGCTTTTTTTTTTTTTTTGAGAAGGAAAAATGATTTATTGATGGCCGGCCAGACTCAGGAGCTTTCTGTTTTAAACCCAAGCCCTGAACAAGAATTTTAGCTATTCATTTCTTGGCTTCAGGTTCTTTCTTGGCTTTTCATGGATGGTAGCAGGTCAAACTTTCAGGCTCACTTCTCTATGTCTCCCTTTTTAAAGGAATCTTAGCCCCACAGGTCCTGCGTGGCTTGGTAGATCCAGTTGTATATTCTTTTCCCCAGCCAGGGAGACTCCAAAAGATAAGGAAAGTTGAGTTGTTCTTAACATCTTCTTACTGCTTGGCTTCTCAGCTCTTCTGTACTGTTTAAGAAATGTCAAATGCCTTGATGGGACAGGTCTCTAAAATTTAGGCTCATTTAATTGAGTTCCACCTATTTCTAGATCCATGGCCCCTAAAACATATATAGGCTTATTCCTTCAAACAGATTTTTTTGCATGTAGCTAGCTTTTCTAATTTTGTCAGTATGTGTTTTAGTTGACTAGAAGCTAGTCTAACATCACTGAAAATGGAAATTTTCCTTCTTTCATAGTCAATGATGTGCTGGAGTCAGCTTCTACTCTAACTTTGACATCAAGTTGATAAATTAAAAGTGGGCCTTGGTGGCAGTATTTATCCCAATCAAGGCTTTATTTATTTTTTTGAAAGATTTTTTTTGTTTTTTTGTTTTTTACCTATGACAGTCATTGTATATTGTTTTAAGCTTAGGGGAAACTTGGTCAATTGAATGAGCTAGATAGATGGTTCACCAATTTTAGTGTTGAGAATAATCTGCTATGAACATTAATAATTCAACTTAATAGGCTCATCTTTAGACATCCTGATCTTAGACTAATGGGATATAAGGCAAAAATTTCATTTTTAAATTTGTTGAATCTAAAGTATGTGACTAAACTATGAGAAAGAGTGGCATAGGGCTTTTGTAGGCGCATAGGCAGAATCTTGTCGCTTTCTATCTTGTTTTATTCTCCTTTTTAAAAGACTATTTCTTGTTTGTTTGGTGTTTCTGTTTGTTTGTTTTTTACTATTTCTCCCGTTTAGTCTACTCCTTGATTTTGATTTTTTGTTCTATTTACTGAAGTAGGTATTTGCTTGTGGTTTTCTCCTGCTTCTATTTCCTCTTAATCCTCTCCTAAATAACCTAGCATTTCCAAAATAATTTGTGAAAGAAGTATTCCAGTAATCATGGGGTGTGCTAAGATTTTCCAAAGACTTTTAAGGGAATCATTTCCCAGATCCTCAGCTAACATATATGTTTTCCTAAAAGTGATCTACCTGAGAACCTTTGTCATACTGGTTTTTCATTCCTGCCTCACTTTCACAATATTATCATTGTTTATTTTCCCAGGATGTAAAATCATTGGAGATACCAAGCAAAAGGACAGTTTGACATACTATAAGTGAAAAACTCTAAAATCTAGATAACAAACACTTTTGAAATTCAAGTGATTTCCAGTTCTTTGATTTTAGTAAAACCAAAGAAGGTCCTAATTCAACAGGCAGCTGATTTCTAAAAACAATATTTCACGATAGATCACTTAAAATTATAAGAACTCTAAGAACATAGAGGGAGCATAAAGGAGAGACATTGCCTTGACCAAACTCTCTCCATTTCCATTGTCTTATTTATGAAGGAATTTTCTGATAGCTCATTAAGGTAGAAATATAAAAATGGAATAAATAAGGAAAAGATAAGAATTGAACCATTGCTCATTCTAGCAAATGTAGTAATTATCTATATGCTCATAAACTAATTGAAAAATTACCTACATCTACCTTATTAAAATATATTTTAATTATTTATTTTTATATGTAAAATGTTTGGTAACTATCATAATTTATTGTACATTTACTACTAATATATATAAAGATAAACTCAATCTATATACAATTTTAGAAACTTATGGTCACAGAAAATAAGAAAATTTAATGTTTAACTTCTATAATACTATTATAGCAAAGAAATACGATGAAGTGAAAATAAAATAATCTTAAGCATATAATATATTAGGATACACTATGTGAAGCAAGGGAATAAAATTATGAGACTAAGAAGAAAAAAAATTCCAATTTTTTTATTTTTTAAAAATTAACTCACCCTTTGTTTTCAAATGTATGATGTATAAATAGCTATAGTATTTATATTATGTGGAAATATAAAAGATTGTTGGAAAGGTTTTATTTTTTAATGTTATTTCATAATACTAGCAATTCTATTGTTTTTCAACTATTTAAATGTTTTTTAAACCTCCGAATTGGATTACTCATTTTCTTTGATTCATGACACACTCTCATCACTAGTTCATGCCTTGCCTTCTTTTGCTCTAGTATTTGTATCTGTGTTTAAAAATATAATAAACACCTCTGACTACTCCATTCAAAATAACAAATACAATATTAATTATACCTATGTGCTCCACCTCAGTGCCTTCCCTGCCTCCCCATCCAAGGTCTTCAATATCCCATGTTTCTCATTTTCTTGCTTTTTAAAATATATAGTTTTATATTCTAAGTATATTTTTGAATTATAAATTGGAGTAGCATTCTTGTACCCATAATAGCATGTTGGAAAATACGTTTTCATGGTTGCTGGGAAAGAAGATTCTTCCTTCCACAAGGACTGTTGGGAGAAAGAATTCTCTGCTTATGGTGGAGGTTAGTGAGAGAGCGTGTAAAATACAAGAGAAAGCAAGCCTGATGTTAGACTGACCTTATGAAAGTAAGACAATAATAATTTTGCCAGAATCATGAGTGCAAGGTGGGACTTCCAATCAACCTGGGATGGATAGTCACTCTACTGATGAGCCTTCCTGAAAAACTGATGAAGGGGGAAACTAAGAGTCTGTTGAGGGGAGCAGATGTGGCTCAAGTGATAGGGCTTCTGCCTTCCATATGGGAGGACCCAGGTTCAATCCCTGGGGCCTCCTGGTGAAAAAGAAGAGAAAGTGTACATGCATGGTGAGCTGAGTACCTGCATGATGAGCCGAGTGCCTGCATGGCAAGCCGAATACCTGTGTGAGTGCCTGCGTGGTGGGCCAAGTGCTCGCGTGGCAAGTCAAGTGCCCAGGTGAGTGCCCATGAGGTGAGCTAGTGCCTGCACAAGTGAGTTATGCAGCAAGATGATGATGCAACAAAAGAGAGACAAAGGAGAGAGTCAAGGTGAAGCATAGCAGAAACCAGGAACTGAGGTGGCACAATTGACAGGGAACCTCTCTTCACATCAAAGGTCCCCAAGATTGAATTCTGGTGAATTTTAGAGAAGAAAAAATGAGAAGAGAAGACAAAAAAAAAAAAAAAAAGAGAGAGAGAGAGAGAGAGAAATAGACACAGAGGATCATACAGCAAATGGATGCAGACAGCAAAAACGGCAGGATGGGGGTGGGAGAGGGGAAGGGGAAGGGGAAGGGGAAAAAAATAAAATAAGTCTTTAAAAGCAAAGTAAGAGACTATTGGTATTCCTCCTAACAATATTCTAGCTGTATTTTCCTTAGGTCAGTGAGAGCCCTTTGATGTGTATAAAATTCCATTTCTTATAACACTCAGATCATTTTAATTTTTGTTATTACTTTAAAATAAGTGAATTGCAATTCCTAATAGGAAAACACAAGTACCTACTGCATATATCTGAAGTAATATAAGGCACAGGCTATAAGCAAGAAATGTTCTGCTGGCCAATTAGGCATCTTGACCTGTCCCACAACTGGTTCAGGAGCAAGGTGTAAGTAGGTGAAACTGAGTCATTGAAGGGCCCAGTGCAAATGAAAATGCCAGGGCCCCATGTGCAAACACAGGAAAGAAGCACAATTAAAGGTACTAACGTGAAGCATTTTTCCACCCATGGTTTCTCTTTTGACTTGTAGTGTTTTTTTATTCATTTGTTTGTTTGTCTTTTTAATATATAAGAAAGCTGTGCATCTGAGCAGGAATTCTTTTTAGATTAGATGTCAATCAAGAAGGAACACAAACATTAGTTAATAAATTTTTCAAGGAAAGCATTACATTTTATTTTAACATTTATTGAGTAAAACATTAATGATGCATGTGGTTTTGTGGATAGTTTCAACTGTCTTTTTTTCCATTTAGTAAGGTAATCCTGACAAAGGCACTGAAAAAATAGCTTGTTGATCATCATTTTGATTTATTTAGAAATTAATAAGCAAAACAGGACTTTGCATTATAAATCTGTTCATCAGAATTACAGAGGGCAGAGTGCACTAATGGTAGGAGTTTGCTTGCATATCAAGGATATAAATAACTCCCCAAGAGAATATCATTAGGTTTAGTTCTGTGTGTTTGATACTATAAAGAAGATCTCAATAAATAGTAATAGAGGAAGTGGATGAGTAAAACAAGTTTGTGCAAAAAAAACGATAGTCTCGTCTTCTCTCTACATCTCTGATTTTGACTGGAAATAAATATATCTTTATGCTGCTATTTAAAGTTCCTGGAACTGTATAATAATGAGACCAGAAGTAGAAATATATGAAAATTATAATGCGGTGGGAATCAAGATGCATTCATAGCAACACCAATATGAAAATGTATCTTTTGTGTGTGCCTCTGATTTTTATTTTTATTTCTTTCCATATCCCATTCCCAACCTTCCCATGGTAAAAAGACTGCTGCCTCATCTCAATTCCGTAAGGACAGCAAAAGTAGACAAAGGCTGCAAAATTTAAACTGAAGAGACTTTTTAAAATCAACTGCCAGTATGATAAAGAAAGTAGAAACAAATTGAAACTTAGATGAAAATTTAGAGTGTGTTGATGTTCTTGGAGAAAGTTTACCTAGGTTTGCTTCAGCAGTAATCAAGCAACTAAATGATCATATATACCCATTCGTTTCAAAATAAAACCTAAAGTCATTCTTGAGCAACATACACTAAATCAGAACTTCTCAAACTTTAATGAGCATATTTGAATCACCAGAGGATCTTGTTGAAATGATTATTCTGATTGAATTGGTCTCGAACAGGGCCAGGGAAACTTTTTTTCCCCTAACAAGCTCCCAGTATGGTAATGTCGCTTATCCTGGGACCACACTTTGGGTTGCAAAGCCTTAAAAGACATGTGTGTAAGTCTACTATGAAGACAAATATAGTCGAACAAATATATTTCTCACTATCAGTTTTTTTTGCAGAATCAAATTTTTCTGAAGAGAATTTTTTTTGTTTGTGTGTTGACAGAAACAATATTAAATGCTAAAATGGAGATTTCATTGAAAGCAAATATGGAATAAATGCAAAAGAATTCTCCAATTCATTGTTCTACGTTCAACAGGATTTGAATGTCCTCAGTGCCTTCATTCTCTTTTCCATATATTTCCTTCCCTGGTATACTCACGTTTGACAGAACTGCAGCCTTCACGTGACCATCCCATTCAAAACTCCTTTCAATGACCAAGTATATAATACTACCCTTTTCCCCACTCCTTCAATGGGTCCAGGATAAAATCTACTGCCATTCCCTCAGATAATTTGATCCTTTAATACACTGTTGCCATTCCTAGATAATATTTATGCTTGATGCTTACATATCCCAGGAACTCTTATAACTACTTCACAAATATTAACTAGTTTAATTCCAAAAACAACCCTGTCAGGTAGATCCTGCCATTAGCCCCATTTTAGTAATGAGGAAATTGAGACATAAAGAGGCTAAATGTCTTCTCCGAGGGCATGTAGAAGTTTAGAGAGCTTGAATCTAGACCCAGGGAGCCTGGCCCTAGGGCCCTTACTCCAAAGCCCTCTGTCGGCATGGTAACCGAGCCCTTTAATATTGAAGACCGTGCCATGAGGGCCTCTTACTTGCCGGGAGAGGTGGGTTTGGTAAGCGACCCTATCTGCATGTTTGACCCTGTCTGTGGTCTACCTGACACCCTCCTGGCAGCTCCATTCCCCTTCCAGTCACGGCTGCGCTGAACAATTCTGCGCAGGTTTCCAACGGCTTCATGCTAGTGGGCCTCACCTCAGATCGGTGCTACCTGTCTCTTGCTTGGGTTGGGTTTCTTTGACAGTACTCAGACATGCGCAACCTGGAAGTCCACAGGAAATGTCCTCAGGGCAACCTCAACCAATGGGGCTGCAGTGGGAGCTGATGGAGACGTGCTTCTACCTTTCTTGCCTCAGGTGGACAATTGTGAGAAGATCCTGTAAACAAATCATTGTCTCTGTTATGCATTCAGGGAATCCTGACTAAGAAGGATTCTTCCCACCCTATTAATAGCTGCTTCCTCAGCATAAACGTAAACTTGGCTCTGGCCCGAGTCTCTGATTTCTTCACGAGTTTGGAACCTGGGCCTCTACCATTTTGTTTTTGTCTTGATAGATGACATAAAACATTAGATTCAGCTAACTCGTATTTCAAGAAACTGAAGTTACTTATATTGGATTTGTGTTTAACTATGTGATTTGTTAAGAGATTATTTTTAAAGAATAAGGTACTGCTTTGAAGATTGATCTGGTGTAGAAGGGGCATTTGGCACTTTTGTGTTTGTTCAGCAGAGAAATATTGGCATGCTTCCTTAGTCCCTGATGACAGTGTTTTCCTCAGCCATATTAAAAATCTCTTAGGGTGTTGCCCTTTGGTAAACTTTTCAGGTGAGAAGAACAACTTATTGATTTAATTAAAATAGAAGTCTCTTTGGAAACAAGTGAAAAAATTACAGCTTTGACTATGATAGCACCTCTATAGTTAATGCAGTTTCAAAAGGTACCTTTTATAGATACAATTTTGACTGCAGGTAGAGGGACTATTATTCTTACTTATAACAAAATGTCATTTCACATGGTTTTGTTGTTAATTAATATGAATTTGACAATTTCAAGCTTTTCTTACTAGAAATCTGATAATATTAGAGCAACATGCTCCCAAGTCTTTGATGTAAATCAACTTCCTTCCATCTTAGTTCTTTGGAGGAACATTAACATCTTTTTTGACACTTCAAAGCAATTAAAAAGAAAAAAAAAACCATGCCTCTAAAAAAAGAATTAGAAGGCCTAATATCTTACAACTGCCTAGGAATTCAGCACTGTGAATGAATTGTTCCAGCCACCTTTTTTGTGACTCCATATGACAATAAGCATAAGGTATATGAGACTTTCTGTATCAACTGTTAATAGATGACAAGTATATGGGCAGGGGCTGTGCAGGCATTCTAATCCTCAGTAGGTAGCCAAAAACCTACTAGGGTAAGGACACAAATTAATTCTGGAAAGGTTAAATTATCTTTTCTATTACTTTGCCTCGGTAATCAGTCAGAAGAGCAAAATGTTGTATTTAATGATATTTCTAGTTCATCTAATCACATTATGACTGAAAAAAATAATGATGTTTTCTAAAAATCATACTAAAAACTACCATATAAAAGGAAAGGGATTATGCAACTATCATCCAATCCCCCAAAATAAAATGGACAGCTAGTAGGTACAATTCAGATTTTTAGATGTTTGAAGGGTATAAACAATACAAAAACAGGCTCTTTTCTTAAGGGATTTACAAGCCATTCTAGAACAAAGTAAGTGGTTGTAGCCTGATTTTAAGTAGCTGGGCGTGAAGTAAACTGGACAGTATAAGCATTACTCAAAGACATTAGAATTTATGTTTTTTAACCTGTAGTTGGATAAACAAAACTTGGCCACTTTGCCACTGTTAAACTGACCTTTCTCTGTATTCTCACCACTGTGATATGACAACAGCACATATTTGTGCCATTTCTGGAAACTCTTTTCCTACACCCAAGTCTTTTGAATTACAAGAGATAATGACACTAAATGTTCAGACCAAATCCTCACAAAGCTAGGCTGGGTAAGCTAAAGAACAGGGTGGATATTGCACTGCTCTGTGCTGTGCTCCACCCTCTTGCTTCAGCCTTCTTGGAAATGGAATTCAGCTCTTTGTATCTTCCTTGGTTCTGTTGTCCTGAATGTCTTCCCAGAAGAACCAGAGTGCAATCTCCTTGACAGAGAGGTATTCTTTGTCTTGTTCAAAGCTACACATCTAGTACCTAGAAGAGGACTTAGGAGCTTGGAAAGTACTCAATAAAATTGCTGAATAATAAAATAATAGCATTGGTCAATCACTTTTAGTGTGGGTCCTACAGAATTTCTTCACTCTGGGGTGCACCCCAGAGTGCACAGAATGAGGAGCTCTGATAGAAGAGTCTCTCCACCATAATTATTGTCTGACATACTTTTCACAGGGCCATTGAAGCCCAGGAGGGAAAGTTTCCTTAAAGGCCATCTAGAGCAAAGCTTCCTCCTTCTGATGAATGGTTTCTGCCCTAAATTCCCCATCAAGCAATTATTTGACATGTGTCCACATTAGTGACAGACCCTCATCACCCCCAAACTGCCAGTGTTTCTCTAGAAGCATCATGTCAGCCAGTGCTTTATTAGGCCAAAGTGAAATAGGGTTCCTACAAGATAAGATACACTCTGATGTCTTTTTTACATTTCTTGAAATGAAAAAAAATGTGATCGATCTCTTTGTAGCCTAATGCTCCTTGAAATATTTGAATTCAAATGAATTATCTCTAGCAATCCTATGTTTTATATGACTTTGCAGACAAAATACTGGCAATTTCTTCACCTGTTCCTCATATGATAGGTGTTCAGGGCTCTTGCCATCTTACTTCCTCTCTTTATTTATTTTTTTACATTTTTTTGTTTTATTTTTAATTTTTTTCTCTTTTTTAAAAAACAATATTATATTCAAAAAATATAAGAGGTCCCCATTTACCCCCCACCCCCCTCACTCCACTCTTCCCACATCAACAGCCTCTTTCATCATCGTGGGACATTCACTGCATTTGGTGAATACATTTTGGAACACTATTGCACCACATGGATAGTGGTTTACATTGTCATTTACGCTCTCCCTCAGTCCACCCAGTGGGCCATGGCAGGACATACAATGTCCAGCATCTGTCCCTGCAGTACCACCCAGGACAACTCCAAGTCCTGAAAATGCCCCCACATCACATCTCTTCTTCCCTCTCCGTACCCTCAGCAGCTACTGTGGCCACTTCCTCCACATCAGTGCTACAATTTCTTCCATTACTAATCACAATAGTTCCAGAATGGAATATCAGTAAGTCCACTCTAGTCCATACTCTATTCCTCCATCCTGTGGACCCTGGGATGGTTATGTCCACTCTGCCTCTATATCGAGAGGGTGCTTAGATTCCACTTGGATCATGGATGCAATTCACCTGCTTGCTGTTGTAGGCACTCTTGGCTCCCTGGTGTGGTGGTTGACCTCCTTCACCTCCCTGGCTGGGGTAAGTCTAATAAACCAGATACTTCCTTTCTATAAATATACTTGTGTCCTCTTACAATATTGGTTCTTCCACTGGTAACCAACATAAAATAGATCGGGACAGACAACATCTCTCTTCTCTCAGAAGATGAGATTGGAGTTATATCAATTATTTTTTCAGAGACATGATACTGTTAAACATCACAGTAGCTTCACAATCAACTATAGTGCATGTTTTTAAATGAATAGTTCGGCTAATTACATGTCTCGTTTTTAAATTTTAATATGATTTGTGTGGGGGAGGGGAGGGCAGGTTGATCTTGAGCCTGCGGGGAGCAAGCTGGCTCCAGATTTCTCTAGGTCCCCATCTCTTTGCTTCCAATTCTTCTGTGTCCAAGAACAGGAACCACAGACACACCTTTGTAGGAGGGGTAAAATGAATTTTAATTAAATAAAAGTAGTACATAGGCATATAGTTAAAAAAAAGAAAACCCACAAAGGTATCTTCCTTTAAAATGTTGCTAATTTGCCACCTATATCCCTTTCCCAAGCCAGTGCAGGTTCCCAGCTGCCCTGAGTTTCTGCTGCTAGTTGGTCACAGCTGCCTCCTTGCCTGGAGAACAGTTCTTGGCCAATTATGCCCTTTACTTCCTCCACCAAGGGCAGCCTTCATTCACTGACTGGAGGGAAAAAGCTCAGCATCCTGCCTCAAGGTGGAACCAAATCTGTGGTGAGGTCTCCAGTGCTCCCAGGATGATCCCACCAAACTACTTGCCAGGTGAGACAACACTTTGCTGGCCATCCTACTTTCCTTATTTCCTTTTTTTTTTTTTTTTTTGAGAACATTCTGTCACTAAAGCATGTGCCCTGAAATCCTCATCTCAGGCTATGCTCTCGGGAACCTGGCCAAAATCAATTGCTAAAAGGATTATAAACACAGCAGTCCTGCTGGCTCGAAGAAGTAATTCCAGTGAGTTCTTTAAGTTGTGTGTCTGTGTTTTGTTTTGTTTTGTTTTTAGGAAGGGGTGGATGAAGGTGGAATATTTACCTCCATATTCCAAAATATTGTGCATATTTTTGCATTTCTTGAATTATACACTTTCATATTATTTTTATTTCCTTTGTGAGGAAATAAGCCCTTTGTTTTTCTTAACTTTATACTCCTAATAGTCATAATTTTGATAAATTAAGTAATTGATGGTTATGTTGCTCTGACAGTTTAAAGGTTCCTCATATTTAAGCCAAGTAGTATGTTAGGATTACAATTTTTCCTAATCCAGAATTTTTGTCTGGCTTTGATAACATTTTATGATTTTATGATTTTTTTATATACCAATCATTGTTTGTTCAAAATGATTTGCATTTTAAACTTTTTCTTTGTAATCTCTTTTGCTCTAAATGACTCAACAGGTCATCAAATAATCTGCCTGAAACCCCTCTGTCGCAGGACACGTCTTCCCTCAGCCCTTGCTTTACTAAGACAGATGTGTGGGCTCTGTAGGCCAGCTACCCTTCTCTCCTGTTTGTCATGGCCCATTTTTTCCCTTTCTTCATCCTACTGAGATTATCTCGAGAGCTTTCTAGAAAGGGTACGCGCAATCTAAATTGTCCTATCGTTATGATCTATTGATAATTTGACCAGACAATAGGACTCTCAGTTGAAAGTCTCTTCTTCCTGTCAGGATTTGAAAGAATTGCTGTATCACATTTGGCTGTTGTCCTTGCAACTGAATAGTCCAATGGCCTCCTGACTGGCTTCTTGGTATATGACTTTTTTTGTTTTATTCTCTTTTGCTTTACCATCTCAGTAGGCTTTGACGCTCTTTTCTTTACCCTGGGTTTGAATATTTCAGAATGATGTGTCCTGATATGGATATTTTATTTTTCCTTCACCTTGCACGGTGGACTTATTTAACATTACACATATTATCTTGGTTAATGCACAGTGAGAGAGGGCATAATTATCCTCATCTTTGGGATTAGAAAAGGGAATACAAAAGAAGTTTAGGGCCTAAGACCACATGGCAGCTATATAACAGAGTGAGTTCTGAAATGTTAACTTTCAAATTCACACCCTAGGGGAGCAGATGTAACAGTGGTTGAACACCCGCTTCCCATGGATGAGGTCCCAGGTTCAATTCCCAGTACCCCCTAAAAACATAACAAATAAACAAATGAAAAAGAAATCACACTCGAGAGCTCTTCCTTACACCACAACTTCCAGCTATATTTCATCTCCCACATTCTGACCTCCAGGTGTGGGTTTTTTATTGTCATGTTTGTGAAATAAGATTTGTACCAATTATTTGTTTGATTAGTAGAAACTAAATGTATCATTCTCCTTTCAATTTGACCAAAAACTTCTGGAAAGTAATTGTACTGTTAGTTGTATTAATGGTTGTTTTCAGCTTGATGTCATCTCCAAACCTGGCAATGAGAAATAAATTCTCTTTTATAGTAATTCTCCCTCCCAATGACCTCCCTTTAATTTCTGACTACTGGTAAGGCAGCATTAGAATCGCATATTACATAAAAATATAGACTTTGGATTCAGACAGCCCTGAGCTTCGAAACAAATTTTAAATGATATTTTAACCTTTCAGAGCCTCTTGATGTAGAATGTGAAAAGAAAAACCATACTTCAAAAATGATATGAAAATTAGCTGATATAGGAAATGTACCATGCAAATATTCAAGAAATGGTTAATTCGATTTTCAAAGGAAATTTCGGAGGTAATTGGTGAATACCTATTTTAAGGAACTTTCAAATTATATAATATTAGAATAATTAAATCTTGGGCCAACTCTTAGTACTCAGTATTTGAGTCAAGAAAATTTATTTGTATGTTTTGTATGAGGGGTGTGGTAGTTTCTATCCTGGTTACTTTTATTTTTTTTAGTCTCACCTCATGCTGTGGACAACGAACGTAGCTCTCAGTAATTCCTATATATTACCTCAGTGATAGGTTTTCATAAGCTAAAATACATATGTGAAAGGGTTACATAGGACATCACTGGGTATGTGTATGTGTGTGTTTAGAGAATGAGAAAGTGCGAGAGTGGTGTTTCCCTAAGAAATCTAGTTGCTGACTTACTGAGCATGTTGCATTTGAAACTTGTGGTTTTCCATTTTTACATTAAACCTTCATATTTGGAAAATGTCTTGAGAAAAGTATAAATGAGAAACAACTGTGAAAATATTGGTCTTGTGTCTTATCTGCATGGTAAGGGACTCTCACTTGCTTAGAAGGAACGGTAAGATTTTGGGGGGAAGTCAAAGGAAAGATCACGGAAACTTGCAGTCCTTATATATATTGGAAAAACTAAGGCTAAAAGTCCTAATATCTCCATTGTCATTTATTGGATGTTTTAACCATGATGCTTACATGAATTTGCTTACTCCTTGGGATAATTTGTCTTTGTAAACATAAATAAACCTTAGGTTAACTTCATGTCTTTCAGCACACACATAGATTGGATCATTTCTCAAAATGCTATCAGAAAGAACCTTATATTTTCAAAGAAAAATAACAATTAAAGTGAGTGGGGGAAAGTTGTCCAAAAAAAAAATAGACACAAAGCAAAGAAAAAACAAATAAAATCAAAGGAAAATGTCCAGGTCAGATTTTACTTTTAGCAACTACTAAGAACTTCTCAAGAACATTAGAAAACATTTTGAGTATTAGACCAATGTGGTCACAATGTGAGATTTTCTGATGTGAAGCAACCAAAAATAATCTAATAATCTATTGAAGATGAAAACAAAGCTCTTCTCTTCTCTTTTCTCTTCTCTTCTCTTCTCTTCTCTTCTCTTCTCTTCTCTTCTCTTCTCTTCTCTCTTCTTCTCTCTTCTCCTCTCTCTCCCTCTGTGTATGTGTATACATATAAACATACATATAAATACATAATCATAATTACTGTCAGCTTTAACAACAGTCCCTCCATGATACGGGGAATATTAAGTAATGTCTACCTTACCTTCCTTTAATACTTCTTTTAAGCTTTGAGTTTGCAAGAAGTAAGCTAGGAGCATTTAGATCAGGCAGTCTTGAATTGTTTAGAAAGAAAAGCTCTGTGATGTATTGATTGGCTTCAAGGGCATATTAGAGATGAAGCCATGTCTCTGGAGAAAGGTTGCTACCACCTTGACCTTGGATCAACATTAGACCACTGACTGTTGAACCCCAAGACCTATCTACGAGATACTGATATATTTCACGCCACCAGAGCAAGTCAGCAGGGGACACATGTCGACGTGGCTCGTGCCAAATCAGAATTGACTGGGCAGTAGGAAGCCTGAGAGCAGCGGGAAATGTGGGTTAAAGTATGTCAATAATGTTTCAGAAGAACGTTTTCTCCCTAGAATTGTAGCTGTTGGAATGTTTTGACATTTATTCGGTAGAGAAATGTAGCATGTTTTGTGAAGCACTTCAAGAGAGCTGCTGCTAACTGCTGTGGTATATTGATCTTTCTGTTAAATTGCATGGGCACACTTGGGAGATCATTGGGATTCAGGCAACAGGACAGAAAGGATCGGCTGCACCCGATGGTCACTAATGGTAATTGGTTTCGATCCTTGACTTGAAGAAGCCATGATTTACTTGGCTCACTGATGAATTGTAGACACTAAATATTTTGAAAAGAAAAAAAAATACTGTTTTCTAAACATTTGCAAGGCAGCATCTCTGTCTTTAAATATCTCAAATAAATAATCAGTTCAGCAATGTACAAAATATACCAAGTCATACAGTTTAAAATTCAGGTTTTCCTGCTAGAATTATTATTCTTTACTTATACCAATTGTTCTTTTGTCAGTTGTTTCTCAAATTGCTCAGAAATGAATTTATACCAGCCTACTCTGTGTATGTGTGTTTTTTTCCTTTAGACTTTGTTTCAGAATTATAAAAGAAGTATATCTTCATGGTGGAGGGAAAAACAGAATACCATAAGAATATGAATTAGAAACAAAGTGACCTCTTCTCACTTCGGTCATGTACTTTTTCCAAAATTTTATTGCACTATAGAATTTTTAGGAAAAGTAATTAAGAGAAACTTAATATAACTTAGATATTCTTCCATATTTATGCATCTATAAATATTCAATCATATAGTGACTACTTAGCAAACAATAGTACAGTGCTCATTTTGGATTGATATTTAGGATATTGCAAGGAATATTATTTTTTTGCTAGTTCTAACAATGTATGTACACATATATATGCATATACAATGTATGTACGTACATATAAATGTGTGTATATATAGGTATATATGTGATAGAATGGCTTGTGTTTTTGTACAAGAATTGTTAAACTAGCAAAGGAAATAATTATATCCATATATGCTGAGTACTGTGACAGTTTATTTAGAACACATCGCCAGAATTGTAGTCATTTTAATTTTAATAAGTATTACCAAATTTTCAGTTAAAACATAGATATTGAGCTGTTTTATATTGTTTATTGGCCTATTCCTTAATTTTCCCTATCCATGTTTATGATCCTAAGATATTTAACTAAAAATTGAATTGCTCTATTAATTTCAATATAGTTTAGATATTAGAATATTGCATAAATATTAAAATTAAAGAATAGAATTCATAAAATTATACCTTGATAAATCAAAGTAAGATCTTACATCTTCTTGCACATTACATTATCTAGTTATTTGTATTTTGTGGTGACATAGATGTTCTTGATATCCTAATAATCCCATAAAGAAAAAGGTCTCCTTTTGGCCAAAGTAGGTTTAAACATTTCATTCTGGGTCTATTTCTTTAACTTATATCTGGATGACAAAATGGTCTTCCAGCTGAATGTACAGGAAAGGAGAGAGATCTGCTATTGGCTTGGGGGCAATTTGCAAACTTGTATTACACATGAAATCCCTTACATATTTCATTGAATCACATTCATTAGGAATACAAGGACACTTAGTGGTCTCCATTGTAATAAAATCTAAAATAAGAGATAGAAGCCCCTGAAAGTTTCTATAAAGACCTTAAATAACATTATTGTTTCTTGGAACTCCCACATTCCATCCCTAGAATGAAGATAATGTTTGTGAGAGGCGTTGGCAGGAATCCCAGGAGGCAGATCTCTGTTCCTGCTGCCAATGGTGTAGTGACAGTGAACTTGCTCTCCAGATCCTACCAGTGTATTTCAATCTTGTTTCTGGAGAGATCAGCGTGAGTGAAGACAAAGGGATCATCCTTTCTGCCCACCTCTTTCTCAGGAATCTCTTCCAACTGTGACAGTTTGTATAATAATTAGAGCTAATTGATATTGGCTTTATGAAAATATAGGCACTAGTCTGGTAGGACCCAGCAGAAACCACCAACTCATTCAAATACAAAAATGTTTTGCCTCAGGCTGTGAATGCATGGATTTCGACTGTCTACTGCAAAGTAAACTAAAAATGTACTTCCAAATCTTATTATAATTTTTGAGACCTTTCTGTTTTTTGAAAGAATCTTCAAAATAAAAGGGTTTCTGGTTGATCTTCCAATTTTACCAATGGGTTAAGGATATTTTCTTCTACATCAATGACTTCAATAAAAGGCAGTGGGAAACAAATTATGGTAACAGATGAGAAACCAAGTTTTCTCTTTTCCTGATAGTGTATACTCAGGCATTTTTGGTACTTTTCATATTCCCTGATATTTCCCACAGAAAATACATATGTATTACTCCTTCTATTCAAGTTTCCCCACTGCCAGCATCCAGGTGCTCTCTGAAAACACGTTGCCATTGGTGTGTTATTGTCCGGAGTCCACGAAAGAGAACCATGACCAGCTTCTCTGTCCCACTGCTGCCCACCACAGTTGAGCACCCTAGGTCAAACTGCATCAGCAGGGACTTTACAGGGTTCCCGTAGCATGGGACGATTATCCATAGCTCCTTATTTCTGTCATCATCACATTCAATTATTGGCCCATAATTGTTTTCCTCTTTGCATAGAGAGCCCTTCGAAATGAAGAAGTAGCCATATTAATCAGTGAAAGAGTTCTCGAATGGAATAGAAGCTATTTGCAGGAAACAAAGATGTTCTATTTTAATTTCTACTGTTATAAACTCACATTGAAGTGCTCTTCAGGGCCCTAATCAAAATCACACAAGGACATTTTCAGAAGAGTGTCGTGTATCTATTCCTGGTGGATACCTGAATACGTTCACTGCATGTATTTGCAGGCACTTGCTTTTAAAAAAAGGATAAACAATTTCTCATAACTCAAAGAATCACACCTTCTCTAAGGTGGACTGCAAACTCTATTTGGTGCTTTCTCAACATGGTACATCTCGTGTCAGCAGGTGAACATGGAGAGAGGAAGGAGGGAAATCAATACACTCTTGCCCAGCACTTCAGGCAGCATGGACCCTGGCGGCATTTGGGGAGACATAGTGGAGCAAAGTTAAGGAAAGTCAATCAGTTCTTCCCAGTTTTTTTTCTAAATATCTCGTAAAGTTTTCTCCTAAAATTCTACTGTCATTTTATCACGTCAAAGCAGTGCGATCAAACTGTGTTTCGATATAGGCTATATAGTTAGGAAAAATGAAAATGGATCAATTGTAATTTTAATGATGATGCATCCTCCTCAAAATTATGGATGTGGCCCCTACCTCCATAGCATTTCACACACTGCTGGAAATTCTGAAATACTTACAAATGTTCGATAATGGCAATCCCAGGAGAAACCATGGAAACAGAAAGTGCACAAAAGATAGCCCAAGGCAATCGCTGATGAGGTCGGATCTACGTGGTCTGCGGGCTTTGCTTGAAAATCCTTTACTAAGGTGTCTCCATGCATGGTTTTGGGCTTTAAAATGAAGCAACTGTTCACCAAAGGAAGGTAGAGATTATTTACTGCAATCAGGAACAGGGAATCCAATATTCAACGAGACAAAGGTTATTATCTATCACACATTGAATTTACCACAGTTGTTTGACAACTCTCATAGCAACCAATCCCATCTTTAGCCGCTGCAAGCAGTGTTTCAGATGAAAGTTCATGCAATCACTTTAAAAGACCTTGTACTGTTAATCAAGAAATTTTGCTCCAGGCCTCATGTTTGTCTTTCACTTCAGGCTATTCAGCACAATACAGAGATGGTGGGATCCCAGAGGTCTGCAGTCAAAGGTGTGCCAATGTGGGTTTGCATGTGTTTGTGTCAGTGAAAGCCAGCATTTGAGGCTGGGGGTTCAAGGGACTACAGCTGCTTATTGGTTAGTACCTCGGGTTAGAAAAGCCAGGAAATAGGGAGTGATTTTACCTATTACCAAACTAAATATTATATTATTGTTTGGGGTATTTTTATATATATGTGTGTGTTCTTAAATTCTGTGTTGATTCATCTGTTTCTGGTCTCTGTTGAGAACAATTGAAAAAATTTAAACGCTCAAATATTGGTAGATTTTCTCATCAGGAATTCATTGCTTAAGTAATTAAATCTATATTGCTCTCAAGATTGCCATTATGAAAATTTCCAATAAGTTTCCAACATTGCATTAAACATGTTATTTTTGAATATCTATATTTGCCCATTTTGATGTGACATTCATGGGCTACTGTCGAGGAAGCTGCTATTCCCATTTTACTTATGAATGGGCTGAGAACGTACAGCTTCTCAGTAGTGAACTTACTATTCAAATACAGGCTCATCCACGATAAGGTGGAAGGGTGTAGTGGTACAGTGGATGGGCATGACAGTGCTGCAGTGATGCTGTTGGGTTTGGAGGTGCTGGTCAGTAAGGGGGTTGGGGGTCTTGGAATTGGACTATCCATGGAACTGTGGGGGGGTCGGGCTCATCTGTGGTTAAAACTACAACATCAGGAATCTTCTTTTGGCAAACATGGCAGGGGAGGATTGCTGGGGAGGGTGTTAGATGAGGGGCAGGGACATACAGGATGGGGCTCACCTGGGGCAGGCTTCTGTAGAATATGTAAGTGTTTTTCTTGTTATAGAGTGTTATATCAATGAGTGGAGACCATACAATAAACAAGAAACTATTAAACTCCCATCCTGGGGAGTCCTGCTATGTTCTCATAGAGAGCCAAGAGTCATGAACATAGGCAGAACATATTAAAAGAAAACAGACCAATATATCAGACCCTCAATATTATTGCAAGTAACTGTGAATCCTATTCTTCAAAAAGTAAAACTTAGTGGTTACCATAGGTCCAGAGAGAAGGAGGAAGGAAGAATAGAATAGATGGAACATAGGGTATTTTTAGGACACTAGAATTGTTTTGCCTGATCTCGTAATAATGGATACAGGCCGTTTTAAATTTCATAAAACTTTATAAAAGCGGACGGTCCAAAGTTTAAACCATAATGTAAATCATTGACCATGGTTAGTAGCAATGCTTCAATATTTGTACATCAATTGTAACAAACGTATCATCCACACGTAAAATGTTATTAATAGGGAAGAGGGGAAAAGGGGGAAGATGTTGGGTCTATGGGAATTCCATATATTCTGAATGTGACTTTATTATAACCTAAAGCTTCTTTGAAAGTAAAATGAAAAATTAAGACCCTGGGAAATATACAGAAGAAAACGTCACTACGTACAAGACAATATATCTTACAGTGATGAAAGACAGTGTCAAAAAGAATTTTATTTAAAGTTTTTTGTATTTTATTTGTTTTTTTTTTAAACTATCACTATTTCATTTTCTTATTAATTTTATTTGGTTATTTTGTTGGTTTCATTTTTGAAGAAGTTTTGGATCACAGAAGGGTCACAACTGTGGCAGGGGAGGATCGTTGGTGTGGGGCGTCAGTGATGGGGGCTGCATGGGAGGAGGTTCACCTGCGACATACTGTTAAGGCATATGAATGTGTTCAAGAGAGCCACACAATAACTGAAAGAATATTGTATTCCCAACCTAGGGAGCACTCTCACGTTCTCTAATAGGTCAGCAAGAATCCCCAAGTACAGGGGCAGTGCCTAGAGAAGGAGGATGGACCATTGTGATGGGCCCTTGATATTGATGACTATATGTATGAAACTTTTCTTTTCAAACTGAAACTTAGCCTAGTATAATATGTTGCCTAAGAATTACCTCCAGAGAGTCTCCCTGTTGCTCAGATGTGGCCTTTCTCTAAACCAAACTCAGCATATAAAGATTTACCTCCCCCCTCACCTCCCTTGATGGGACGAGAGCCTCCCTGGCACTGAGGGATATTATCAAGTGCCAACTAGCAATGCATCTGGAAAAAGACCTTAACCAAAAGGGAGAAAGGGTAAATACAAATGCATTATTATGGCTAAGGGAACTTCAAAGTGAGTTAGGAGGTCACTCTAGAGGTTACACTTATGCACACCTCAGCAGAATCTCATTGACTGCACAGTATTGCCTCAAATAGCAGGTCTCCTGAGAGACATCCAGACTGATAGGTGGGGTAGACAGTGCAGGAATATAGTTAGTACTAGTCTTGAAAGATCTATGTCCAAGAGCCTTAAATCTTTGGGGTGCTGTGTGCTAGTTGGGCCCTGATTCTCAATAGAGTTGTAACACCTTTTCCCCAGTTCATTGGACTCTCCCAGGACAACTAACAAGGAGATGATGATGGACAATGCCCATCCCAAGGGACAGAGATAGTCTGCAACTGCAAGCAAGATAGTCCCATCCATTTGCCTCATTGGATCTAATCTTACTCTCAGTTAGAGGTGGAGTGGGCATCACCACCCAGAATCCTCAGGATTGGGGAATGAATGATGGACTAGAGCAGACCTACTGGTATTCTGCTATAAACTTATTGTGATTCTAGCAATGGAAAAAATTATATCGTTGATATGGAGGCAGTGGCCACTGGAGGTTCTGAGAGGAGAGAGAGGTAAAAATAGGTGTAATACGGGGCATTTTCAGGGCATTGGAATTGTCCTGAATGACATTGCAATGATGAATACAGGCCATTACACATTTTGTCATAACCTACAAAATAATGTGGGACAGAATATAAACTATAAACTATAATCCACGCTTAGTGACATGTATCAATTGTAACAAATGTACCATACTAATGAGGGATGCTGTTAATGTGGGAAAGTGTGGGGGGGGTAGGGAGTGGGGTATATAGGAATGCCCTATATTTTTTATGTAACATTTATATAATCTAAAGTGTTATTTTAACTAAAAAAATGTATTTTAAAAAACAAGAAACAAATACAGGTCAGCAGAATCCATACCCCATGCTAAAATATGAGTCATTTATTCATCAGCATATATTTATTAAGTTGGACTGTATGCTTAACACTGGGGATATAGCAGCATCCTTACTTAAGTGTCTTTTACTTTAGAAAGGTAACAGTGATTTTCAATATCTCTCTGTGGAGATACCTGATGAAATAACCAACCTCCTTCAAGTGTGTATCCTCTGAAGCAGCCACATTTGTACCTGAATCTGCTTACAGGATCCATTCTGCTGCCATCAGACTCTTTTGGGCTACTAGCTCTCTCATTAAGCCACTTCTCTAACCATCTCAGGGTACTTGAAAATTGAGCTCTTCTTTCTGCACGATCTTGGGTACATGGGATCTCTGAAGGTCTCCTCAGACTCAGCCATATCGCTGCCATAGCTCCTCTAAGCCCCACACCACAGTAGAGTAAGTTTTCTACCTGGGGCCTAGGAAGGGGGCTGGGAGCAGGATCCTTTCCTGAGACCCCCAAGCCACCCCTCCTCTCTCTGTCTTTTCCCCTTCCAGCCCAGTCAGACCTAATTTTGTCGCTGAGTGTGGGAAGTGATAGAAGATAAAATGTGATTCTGACCAAAATTTCTTTGGAATACTTTCTCTAATCAGCTGAGATTAAGAAGTCAATTTTGAAAGCTAGAATCTAGGCGTATTGCCTGTTTATGTATTGTGCTCATCATTTTTTTTTTTTTTTTTTTTTTTTTACTGAGCAATAGGAACATATAGAAAAATGTGGTAGTGGGTGTTAAAATATTCTGTAGATGCATTGTAAAAGCTCAAACAGACACACACTATTCTTTTTCTGAAAAGTTTTATCTTAGTATATAGTACTATAGGTTGTAAGTAGTATCTTCTAATAAATCTATCCATCTATTTATCTACTATTTATATAGAATTGGATGACATGATTGTGGCCGCTGGCAAATTTGACTTTTATAAAGCAGCCTGGAGCCTAAAAATTTGGGTAAGGGTGATATTCTTTAGACCACATCTAAAAAGGAGGCCAGGAAGGAGTAAATGGTGTAGGGTTAAGGCAGTATCCCTTCTGAGTATCTGGAATATCCGTAACCCATAGTTCTTTGAGTTTTAAGGCCCGAACTAACTGGATGAAGTCCACTCATATTGTGGAGGGGGATATTGTTTACTTAAAAACAACCAATTGCAGGTGCAAATCCCATCTACAAAATAACTCCACAGTAACAAGTACACCAGTGTTTAACCAAACAGCTAGACACCATAACCTAGCCAAGATGACCCCAAATTAACTTTTGCAATTCCTAAGACCACCATTTATACAGAAGACTGGTTAACACCCAAATAAGAACTAATATCTTAGAATAAGCATGTACATATATGAAAATGTTTAAATAAAGCAAAACAATAGTATATTTTAACAGCAAGGGAAGTATCAATAGCATTATCAGATTATGAAAACTCCCTCAGAGGATTCTAGCATTACTCATGTTGGGCAGGGTTAAATTACCTACCACTGAAATATCGAACTTTTCAAATGTAGGAAATATGTTTCTCTGTATCTTATCAAGTTGCCACAAAATTTTAGTGTTCAGTATTCTTCCTTATATTTAACAGACTTTAGTTTGTATTGCTATACTTTAATCTTGTATATCTTTTTTTCTCTCTTTGTATTTTTTAATGTTACATTAAAAAAAATGAAGCCCCCATATACCCCCCACCCCTTTGTACATCTTCATTTTTTTTAAAGATTTATTTTTTATTTATTTCTCCCTCCCCCTTCCCCTGCCCCCTCCCCTCCAGTTGTCTGCTCTTTATGTCCATTCACTATGTTCTTCTGTGTCCGCCTGTATTCTTGTCAGTGGCACCCAGAATCTGTGTCTCTTTTTGTTGCATCATCTTGCTGCATCAGCTCTGTGTGTGTGTGGCACCACTCCTGGGCAGGCTGCACTTTTTTCATGCTGGGCGGCTCTCCTTACAAGGCAAACTCCTTGCACGTGGGGCTCTCCTACATGGGGGACACCCCTGCGTGGATCAGCACTTCTTGTGCACATCAGCACTGCACATGGGCCAGCTCACCACATGGGTCAGGAGGCCCTGGGTTTGAACCTTGGACCTCCCATGTGGTAGGCGGACACCTTATCCGTTGGGCCAAATCCGCTTCCTGATACATGAGTCAAATAAAAAAAATATTGTCGAGACAGAAAAGCCATTTTTCTTTGGAAATCTTTCCCAAAACCTGAATATTTTCAAATATGCATTTATATTGTTATATATAATCCATTTACTTTTACATCTTTTTACTTAAAGCAATTTTATCTCTTTAAGATGGAAGATAAGAACTTAGTTCTATGAAGTCTTGAGAGGTTCTGATGCCAAAATCTAGAAGTCTTGCTTACTTTCTTTTTATTATTTTTAAATTAAAGTTCTATATCATTGGTACCAATAGCCTGAAACCAACAACTCAGTTAACCTAAAGATCCTTTGTGTCTTATGTGAAAAATTAAGAGACTAGATTGGATGCCTTCAAAGATTCTGCAGTTCTATCGTTCAAACTCCTGAGTTTCTTAATGAATGCAAATCCTATTAAGGAAAGATTAGAATAAGAAAAACTATATGCAATTGTAATGAACATATCTCCTGCTCTGACCTACCCACCTCATTTTCCATAGTTTACTAGAAGCAGTGTCAAAGCCAGTGATATTATGCCTCATGCATTTGTTTGCCTATTTCTGCCTAGATTTCAAATAATTCATTATAGACGCAAACAATCCTAGCATGTTGGGTTGGATGTGACAATCAGTGCTGCATAACGCAGATGAGGAGATCAGCCTTTGAAGCAGAGATGCAGAGGTAAGCAGACATTGATGATTCAAGGAGATTCATGATATCAGGGGCTAATCTCCTTGGTGGAATTGAAGCATTTTTCTTAGAGAGATTGAAATGGAAGTGAAATATGAGTAGGATTGTACCTGGTAGAGAAAAGGGGTAAAGTTATTTCTAGCCCAGGGGCACCATGAATTAGTGTACAGAATTATGATTTATATAGGAAGCTGCTGAGAAATGCATTATGGTTTTCCAACCCATGAGCCACTTCATAAAATATGAGATCAGATAAGATTAGAGCTCAAACCTGACAGATGCCATCACCTTGAGGCTTTGTGTTAAACTCTCCACAGGGTCCAGTTTATGCGCCTCTCCACATTGGCATGACACCAGATTGGCATTGACTGCTTGCTCGACGGAACTTTCATCACAGTTATCTCTTCTCCTGATGTCACAGACTTCTGGTTTCTGCCAGACCTAGAGTAACAAGAGTTGCAACAGGTCCCATGCCCAGGTGCAGCCCACCTGGCTATTTGTGGACTCACAGTAAGTGCTATGTTGTGGAGTGTAGGATCCAGCTTCCCCCAGGGGTAAGAGAAAGGCAGGAAGGCAAATGGTTTCCAATGGCAGTTGCCCACAATTCCTCTCTTTCCTATCCAAGTGCCAGGCTGCCCCTCCCAGAAAGAGGTGAAGTCTAGTTCTCGTTCCCATACTCCAGCTCAACTTTGGGACTTGCTTTGGTCAACTCCAGGCCTAGGCAGAGAGAACTGGCTGCTTCCACATTCATTCTCTTGGCAGCCAGTCACCAAGTAAAAGGGCTTGGGCTAGTCTACTGAATAATGAGATTGTGAACAGGGACAGGCCCAGCCAGTTCACAGCTGAGATGACAACATAGTAAGGAAGTCAACTCATATGTTCCCTCCCCAGCCATGCTTCTAATTGCTTGTTGCTGTAGAAATGGTTCCAGCTGACATAGAAAAGTGACCTAGCTGACTCTCAGAATTATGAAAAATAATAAAACATTGTTATTTAAAGCCACTAAGTTTGGAGTAGTTAATTACAAAGCAAATGAAGAAGTCACTGAGCCAGGTAACTTACCCTGGGAATACAAGAGAGCTTATGAATTTACCAGTGAGAGATAGGAAAATGAAAAATGTCTCCAGATAAAATGTTCACTTTTTCTGCTCAGTACAGATCTACCTGTACTGTTGCTAACAGATATTTATATCTAGATATAAATAGATATTTATTTAGACCTATTTATTTTTATTTGACTTCTTACCAAAATAAAGAGTCATAAAATTATTTTAAATTCTCTGTTATTTGATAAATGAAAATCATCTTTCAAAATCTAAGCATATTAAAGTAATGAATGGTATATACATTATATTACCATTGGGAGGAAAATAAAGGTGGAAGGCTTGGACCTGTAATGATAAGATATTTCCATTACCACCTCCTTGGATCATTACAAACCTCATTTGTTTTTAATGCAAAAAGAATAGCAGACTGAGTGTTACATTTTCTTTAATTAAAATATTTTCAAGAGTGTGAGGTATTTAAAAATGCCATTATCCTTTCAATTGCATGGCAGAGATTTTATAAAATGGAATTAGCAGTTTTCATTAAAAATTACTTCCAGCAATTCCAATTTAAATGTTAAGAATTATACAATTTTTCCCCTAGATCTCAAAATTAAAAGAAAATAACATGTAGCTCTTTAATCACATAACTTCTTTTGTCTTTAAATACTGTCTAATTGTGGGAAAAAGTAGAGTACATTTATTTAGTTTTTACATAAATGGTGTTAAAATATTCTCCTTTCAAAAAGGAATATGGTCTGACTGACTTCTTAGAGGCCCCATAAGTATCAGGGAAGTATTGACTTGAGCCTAATATTTGGTTAATTTTGCTTTAGTATCTCCAATTAAAGCAAGAGGTACATTTTTCATAACTCAGTGTAGAAAACATATCATTAATGAGAACCCCCTATTGCGTCAGTGATAGCCTAAAGAGTATAAACTATAACATTTTAATCTTTGCATTTTTAGCCTAACATCACAGCTGTCACACAATAGGCACTTAGTAAATATTCACTGAAAATTTGCTTTGCAATACCAATCACCTGAAAAATTCACTTCACAGAGGAAGAATCACTTCATGGTACAGACATACCTAGAAACCAGGCATTCTTTCATTTTTTCAATTTTTGCAATGATAAAAAAACAGACAAACAACTAATATAAAACAACAGAAGCTACACAATTAAAACTATAGATTGACAGTAAACATTGAAAGTGAATCAAATCATAATTTAAATAGGAAGAGCAAATATAAGCAATGTCAATGACAATCAGCATGATCTAGGCCTATTTCATCATTTCATACTGAATTGATGGTGGAAATGTATTTAAATGTTTCAAGTTGATAGTAAATCAAAAAATCATTTTTCTTCAATTACACCAAAGGGACTATTTTCGTTTTCCAGAAAAATGAATTTCACAAAAATGTGGTGTTTTTGAGTTATTGTGTATTGTTTAATGAATGTTTCCCAAGGTTGCTGTGAGTACTACTGACTGGTGGCTTAAACAACAGGGACTTATTGTCTCACAGTTTTGGAGGCTGGCAGCCTGAAATCAAGGTGTTGGCAGGATCATGCTTTTGCTGGATTGTGTGCTGGATTGTGTGGCATTGTGGTGGTGGCTTGCTGGCCATCTACGACTCAATCTCTGCCTCTGTCACATGGCTATCACTCACCACATCTGTGTCCTACTGCATCCAGGTTTCTTCTGCATATAAGGACTCCAGTCATATGGGATTAATGTCCACTCTGATTCTAGTTGGCCTTACTTAGAAATAGGTTCACATCCACAGGAACTGGAGTTAGGATCTGAACCTAGCTTTGTGGGGGACGTAATCCAATTATATAATTTGTACAATAAATTAAAAGTAATCATGAAAGATATTTAAGAAGAGAACTATGATGCAAAACTGTAACCATTATGGCTGGGATATTTATATTAAAATCCAACTGGTAGTGATAAAGAATGATTCTTATAAAAATATCATCAATCTTCTAGATAGTTAAGGTAATTTTTCCTTTTTCTTCTTTCATAGGATGTTAGCTCAAATTTTAGAAAAATAACATATTAGGCTTCAGATTTCAGGGAACATTATTTTAAATTATATGAGGTTTTTTTTCATTGACAATTGTAGTAAATTATTTTGAAGTAAAACTGGAAAATGCGTAAAAGTTCAATGGAGATTTTAAGTATCTGTATCCCCATTGCATAGTAAGGATTATATATGGAAACAAATGATGGCTTTGCTCATGAGTTAAACAAGGTGAAAGCTTTTATCCATCTCATTTAGATGTTCACATTGGTGTTCCAGAGCTGGGATTGACACTCCATGCCATCAGGGATCCAGGCACCTCTCTTGCTACTCAAGTAAGAATCACTTTTGTGGTCTATTCCAACACGATAGCATCCACATTCTAGATGGAAAAAATGAAAGGGACACAAAAGAAGACAGCAGATGATAGTTGTGAGCTGACTCTTTAAGAAGGTTCTTGGGAACTATCATTTAATCATATTGTTTCAACTATTTGCAAGGGAGACTGAGAATGTAGTCTGTATTCTAAAGGGACACTCACTTTTCATTTTTATTATTGCATGAAAGGGTCATAAAGAATATTAAGAGAAAACTAGGTGTAGCAGTTTGGTATTATTTATGAATTCCAAAAATAGATATTGGATTATGTTTGTGAACTGGTCTGTTTCTCTGGGCATATTAGATCGTATTGGATTCAGAGGTTTTACTTTTACTTGACTGAATTGTGATTAGGACTTTGATTGGGCCAAGTCAGTGGGACGTCAAGTCCTGCAGCCTTGGTAGGCAGGGACTCACAGAGAAAATTAAAAGGAAAGGAGTCAGTTGGAGTTTAATGCTGGAGCTCAGGAAATAATACACAGAAAAGCAGATACATGAGGAAAGAAAGAAGGCTCCATTAGATATGGCAGAGGCCCCAGGAAGAGAGACAAGCCATTTGCCTGATAGTTTACAGCTGGCCTTGTGCAAAGAGCAGAGCAGCTGAACCTAGAGAGAAATGAGCTCTGAGAGAGATATTTATCCCAGTCTTCAGCTGGTATTGGAAGAAACTGGGACCACAGAGTCTTAAGAGGAAGAGGAAGCCTCAGCTCTTGCAGACATTGGCAGCCATCTTGCTCCAACACATGGCAATAGACTTTGGTGATGAAAGTAACTCATGCTTATGGCCTGGTAACCATAAGCTTCTACCCCATATAAATACCCTTTTATAAAAGCCAACAGATTTCTGGTATTTTGCATCAGCACCTCTTTAGCTGACTAATACATTTGGAATCTCAAATGCTCCATAGTGTCCACAGTTAATATATTAATATTTCTATTATTCATTTTCTCTCTGTGCTTATATATGCACAATTTTATACAGAATCAAGAGATATTCAATTTTTTTCATTTAAATTAGTTGACTGTTATTATTCAATGTTAAGTACCCTATCTTATGGATAGACCTTAATTTATGATATTTTAATATATGAGGAGGTTTCTTTTGCTTGGAAAGGAATACTTAAAACTAAAAATATATATATATATATATATATTTTTTTTTTTACTACACCCTTCTACCTTATTGTATATTTTGCATTGGTTCACAATCCTGTGCTTAAACTAAACTAAAGGAATACTTAAAACTAATATACTTTTAATCAATTATTACCTCATTAATTATACTTTTAAAAAATCAAGTTTGCATTAAGCTTTTAAGCTCAATTTATGTATCAATTTATGTAATGTATTAAAAATTAAATAGAGTGATATTTGTAACAGTAAAATCAATCTCTTTATCTTACATTTACTCTCCAATTTTAAACATAAAATTCCCCTATTATTTAACAGTTTCTCAAAACATTAATTAAATTCATTTTTAGATATTTAGAACTAAAATTTCAAATTTAGCATGTTTGATTTTTCCCTCAAAATTTAATATAGGGACTTATTTTCTTTCACTTTGGCACTGGAACTGATGGAGAGATTTTGAACAGGGCAGTGATATGATCAGAGCTGAGTGTACAACAAGTGGGACTGGGGACAGGCTGAATGTGGGGAGACCAGATAGAAGGCCAATATGAGGTCTAACAAGTTCCTCTTCAGGAAATAAAGAAATAAAACACCTCTGAAATCACCCTGGTCAAACATTAAGCCAAATTACGAGTTAATATCATCTTTGTTGAATGCCCACTATGCTCTATACTGGTGGCTTTCAAAGTTTTCTGGCCATTTATAAGAAGACATGTATTTTCTCCCTCAATCCAGTTCCACAAATATATTTGGAAACAAAAGTTTTTACAAAAACAATTCTTTGGACCATGTATTCTGCTATTTTTCTATTCTATTGTTTTTCTTCTATTCAGAACCATCAAATTTATTTATAGTTTGAAAAATCACTGCTTTAGGCAGCATAAGGAAGGCAGGAGGAGTACAATACAAGAGCTTATCCCAGTAACATCGGATAAGGGAAGGAAAACAGGTACAAACACAACCACAAGACAAGGAAGGAAAATCACAGAGTGTGGGGTCTGGAAGGTACATGAAAAGCCATCTAATCTTAGCCATTTCATGTAATAGGTGAAAAAATGAAGCTCAGATTGTAAAGTCACTTACTTAACAGCACACAGCCAGCTAGTGACAGGCCCAAGACAAGCAGAGCCTCTTGGAGAGGTCCAAATCTCCTCTTGGAGCATTTTAAAATAAAAAGAGCAAGTTTATGGAAAAGGTGGTGTATTTTCATTTTAATTAAACTTAATTTGGATTGAACAAAGTGTACAATGCAAATATGTTTTATACACATGCACACAAATGCTATTCAGAAGTTCTATTCATGAAATGACTGCAGTATTTTACTTTTAAACATTCATTTATGATATATAATAGGTGTGTGGACTGGCAATGGGACACAGATTTGAAGTTTCATGATAAATATCTTATATTAGTCCTGTCAGTGTATCCTGAATACTCTGTCATTTGAAGGTAATATCAAAAGTAAAGATCTGAAACTCTTAGTCCCTTTGGGAATAAACACTGGCCAAATGGATCAATTCTACCCTTTTGCTCCAATCCCCCTTCTCTATCAAGAAAACCCTGGGGTGTCTCGACACCTCATCCTTCTTCCATTCTTAGATGTGATTGGCTCATTAAAGAGTTACTCTCTTGTTCTTGGGTTTTCTGTTCTATGAAACTATCTTACATTTGACTTGTGGTTTGATATGACTGAAAAGTACTGAAGCAGATATTTCATGTTCCACACCTTGTTGAACATTTGCATATTCTCAGATTGACTGTTCCTCATGCAGAAAATATTATCAAGTAAATTTTGTTAATTTACTAGTTAAAAATATCAAAACTTTCCATTTAATAACCCATGTTAATGTTTTCAGTACTAAAATGTCTTTATTTATTGTGTTTATTTTTAAGGAATTGCTCAATTAAAACATATTTTAAAAACTTAATATAGGAGGGAAGAATTAAAACGGTTTTCAGATGATATGATTGTCTATGTAGAAATATTTGAGACACAAACAACTTCCTGGAACTAATAAGCAAATACAGCAAGGTTGTATGGTACAAGGTTAATATACAAAAGTCAATTGTTTTCCTATATATCAGTAATGAACAATTGGAATTTGCAATGAAAAAAACTACATCATTTACATTAGCACCAAAAAATAGAGGTACACAGAATAAATCTAACAAAATATGTACAATATTTTTATGAGGCAAACAACAAAACTCTGATGAAAGAAATCAAAGTAGATCGTAACAAATGGAAGGATACCCCATATTAATGGATAGAAGGACTTGGCATTCTTAAGATATTGATTCTTCCCAAACTACTGTTCTATATATTCAACACAAAGCCAACCAAATTGCCACAAATTATTTTGTGAATATTTTAAAAATACCCAAAAACAGATTCTAAAGTTTGTTTTGAAAAGCAAAAGACCAAGACCTAGAAAAGCCAACACAATATTGAAGAAGAAACAATCAGAGGACTGACACTTCCTGATAAGCAACACTTACTATGCAGCTACAGTGATCAATATATTTTGGTATTGGTGAAAGAATAGACAAACAGAGCAATAGAACAAAATAGAAAGCCCAGAAATAGGCTGATCTTTGACAAAGGAGCAAAAATGATTCAATTTAGAAATAATAGTCTTTCTTAACTAGTGGTGCAGAAACAACTGGGCCTAGACATGCAAAAAATGAATCTAGACACAGATGTTTCACCTTTCACAAAAATTAACTCAAAATAGATCATATATCTTAATGTAAATGTAAAATTAAACAATTTCTAGAAAATAATGTTGGAAAAAATCTTGGTGACTTTGCATTTCATTTAGACTGTTTAGACACAACACCAAAAGCACACTCTATGAAAGAAAAATTTGATAAGTAGGACTTCATTAAAGTGAAAACTTCTGCTCCAGGAAAGACACATGCTATGATGAGGAGACAAGCCTCAGATTGGGAGAAAATATTCATAAAATGCATATTTGATAAAGGTCTTCTATCTAAAATAAACAAAGAACTTGTAAAACTCTCATTAAGAAAGCAGAAACAATTATAAAATGGGCAGAAGAGCCTATTTTCTTTAACAAAGAAGATATACAGATGGTAAATAATGCATAAATAATTATGCAAAGATAATTATGTCATTAGGAAAGAGCGATGAATGAGATACCAGTACAGAACAATCAGCATGCGTAAAATCCCAAACCCTGACAATACCAAATGCTAGTGTGGATGTAGAGGACCAGGGACTCTCATTCATTGTTGGTGGGAATGCACAATGGTAAGGCCACTTATGAAGACAGTTTGGCAGTTTCTTACAAAGCTTACCATATGACTCAGCAGTCATGTTCCTTTTATTCATTTTAAATGAGTTGAAAACTTATGCCAACACAAAAACCTACATGTGATTGTTCACAACAGCTTTTAGTCATAACTGCAAAAAGAACTGAAGTAACCAGAAAGTCCTTCAATAGGTTAATGGATAAGCAATCTGTGGCACACCCATACAATGGAGTATAATTCAGCAATGAAAAGAAAGGAGCTATTAAGATTTGAAAAGACGTGGAAAAAGCTTAAATGTATATATAGTCAAGTGAAATGAGTTGTCTTAAAACAGGTGTATAACATTTGAAAAGGCAAAATTATAGAGGCAGTAAAACAATCAGTGGTTGCTAGGGGAGAGGAGAGAATAGGGATGAGTAGGTGAGCATGGGGCTTTTTTAAGGTAGTGAATCTATTCTGTATGATATTGTTATGGTAGATACATGACATTATGCATTTGTCAAAACCCATAGAACTTTGCAACAAAAAGAATGAACCCTAATGTAGACTTCATTCCTTAGTTTATAATAATTTAACAATATTGGTTCATTAGTTATAAGAAATACTATGTGTACTATACATACCCACAGCCATGCTAACTTCAAGATATGTGATTCTAAACCTCATGTATTTTCTACTAGAGTACATTGTGGCTTTGGTAAGTCTATACCCCCTACCATCTTACCGTCATATCTAGATAATGCAATTTTAAATACCTTAATTGGAGAAATAAGAAGAGGAAATTGTCTAATAGTTACTAATTTGATGCTGACAGGGATAGCTTGTGCAGAAATCATGGTGCATGTAGGCAGGTTGGTTTGACTCAAGAAGAAAGAAATGATAAAAATTGAAGTACCCAATCCCAAACTGTTCTGATTGCTGGAATTCAGGTGGTAGGTAGTAGCACCCCATATACTTGGGGTATATGAATATAGGGACTCAGGAAACTATTCAGTCAGTTCATCATCCAGGTTAGAGGACTAGAATCTTATCACAAGGAAGGAAAGAAAGAAAATTAGGAAAAGAAGAAAATCACAGAGGAAGAAATAAAAAAAGGAGGGAGAAAGGAAAGTGGAGAAGGAAAGAAAGAAACACAATCAGTTCAATAAATTCTGTATTCATGGGTACAACAGTAAGAGTTTCCCCAAAATTAGGCAGGATGAACAATAATGGTGAGTTCAATGTCTAAAAATGTATTTCATGAAAAGAATAGTTTTCAAGTGTTTTGGATTAAAATGCATGAAATGCAAATGCCCAATCAGATCAACCATGGCTGGAATCATAATGTTTAAAAAAATCTGCATTCCTATAAATGTACTTAATCTGTCTGAAGAAACTGCATGTTGAAGAAAAAGTGATTGTCTGTAAGGAGACAAGGAAAAAGATGATCTAAAGAACTTGCAATTGGCCATCTGTCTCCAGCCCTCTTCTTGATAGAGAATGCTCTCAAAAGCTGAAACAAGTTTCCCAAGCAGGGTGGAAATTCTATTTCTTATTGAAAATTAATCAATTGGCTTAGTGATGTACATCTGATACATTAAAATCATGCATTCTAAACACATGTATTAGTCAAATTGAAGTGCCTAATTTGGAAGATTATTTTAGTCATGAAAACATTTCCCAAAGAGAAGAGTGTTAGATGCCATAAAACATTATAGCAGTTGCAAAATCTTATTCATAGTTCTTTTTTAAGAAAGCAGCAACTTGTATCTTTTGAAATCTAAGGTCTGAATATAAGCATCCACAGTGGTACTGGGCTGAATAACTGCTGTTTCTTTTTTCCAATATTGAGACCTTCTGAGTATACTGAAGTTGGGACCCAGTCACTGTTTTTCAAGATTCCTCTGATATAGCATGTTATAGAAAGATTGAAGCAATACTATAGAAGCCAGAATTTGGAAAGGTCATTTAAAATATTAGCTTCCAATGTAATATAGGGTAGACATATATACCAAATAATAGCTTGGGGCACCTAAATGAATGCTGTTGTGAAATAAGTATAAAGGAATATAAATATGCCATAAAACTACCCTTGTTGACAGATGTATAGTCGCAGAAAAATCAACGTTATCTAATTAACATAAAAAGGAAACTTACATTGAGATATTGAAAGTCATTAAAGAGAAGCAGATGTGGCTCAAGTGACAGGGCTTCCACCTACCATATGGGAGGACCCAGGTTCAATCCCTGCAGCCTCCTGGTGAAAAAGAAGAGAAAGCATGCCTGAGTGGCAAGCCAGTGCCTGCGTGGTGAGACAAGTGCCTGCATGAGGGCCCACATGGCGAGCCAGTGCCCGCATGGCAAACTGAGTGCCTATGTGGTGAGCCAGTGTCTGCACAAGTGAGTCACAGCAAGATGATGATGCCACAAAAGAGAGATGAAGGGGAGAGTCAAGGTGAAGTGCAGCAGAAACCAGGAACTGAGGTGGTGCAACTGACAGGGAACCTCTCTCCACGTCAGAGGTCCCCAGAATTGAATCCTAGTGAATCATAGAGGAGAAAAAATGAGAAGACAAAAAAATGAGAGAGATAAAGATATAGAAGATCACACAGTGAATGGACATGGGGCAAAAACAGCAGGGGAGGAGATGGGGAGGGGAAGGGAGAGAGGAAGGGGAAGGGGGAAAAAGAAATCTTTTAAAAACAAAATAAAGTCATTAAAGATATTTTACAATTAATAGAGAAAGATGCCCTGACCCCTTTTATCTTAAGTGCAAATACTAACAAAAAATTGAGGTATTTTGTATTTCATTCTGGAATATAACACTCCTTAAAACTCATTTCTTCTTTCCAGTCCTCCCTGCCCTCTAGATGATGGACATGCAGCAGCAGCGTTCTAAACTCTCCTGTTGACCAGCTGAACTCCCTCCCTGGACCTCTTTGCCTTATCTACGAGAGGTAAATATTAACATTTACCAAATATGATTGTGTGAGAATGCAATTTACTGTGTTCATCTGATTTAAAAGATTAGCAGAGTGCCTGGGACATAGAATGAGTTTAATAATCTGTGGCTATTACTGTATTTGTGATTATTTCAACTTTGTCATTTGAATTAAAAACCTCTTCACAATTCTTCATCACTCTTCTAAAAATGATCATTTTGGTACCCAGTGTTTTAGTTTCTGAAATATTTAACAATTAGAAGAAATTGTTTCATGAACATGGAAATATTGGAATTAGTGTTATTAGATTCCTCTTGCTGCTGCAACAAAGCCCCACAAACACTGTGGCTTATAACGGCAAATTTATACTCTTAAATTTCTGGAGGTCAGAAGTCTAAAATCAAGGTCCTGGCAGGACTGCATTTCTTTTGCAGCCTTCAGGGAAGAATCAATTTCCTTGTCTTTTTCAGCTGTGAGAGGCCTCCTGCATTCCTTGGCTTATAGTCCCTTCTTTGCACACCTCCAACCTCCTGCTTCCTTCAGCCCATTTCCTACCACTGACCTGATCCTTCCCACTCTTGTGACTTCATCATGCCCACTCTCGTAATCCAGGATAATTTCCCCATTTTAAGATCTTTAACTTAACCTGATCTCCAAAGTGCTTTTTTGCCATGCGAGGTCACATATTCACAGGTTTTGGGTCCTAGGACATGAAGATCTTTGAGGGAGCGTTACTCATCCTACCACAGTTAGTAGTTCATATAGAACTCATTCTACAGGAGTTCCTGTAAAAGTTGCTACCACTTCCATCCTTGCTCCTCCTTGCCATAGGCTGACTGTGGCCATCCTTATCCTCCACTCCCCTGACTCATTTTCATTTCAGTCTAACAGAAGGGACGTGCATGTTTGAAATATCACTCGTTATGCTCCCGTTTTTGAAAAGTTAACTCTTCTTGATAATTTTGTTCTGAAAAGAAATAATCAGGATCATGTAAATAAAGTTTCTGCTTTTTAAGTAAAAAATAATATAAAAAATAAAAAGAGAGACTGTCTTATTCATAGACAATATAAAATCTACTTTGTAGAATGACTCACTCCATGGACACATCAATAATTCTTTTAAAAATTTCAAATATTTTGATTGGATTTCCCACCTAACCCCTATTCCTACCTGTAACCTGGCATTTTATAGATAACAAAAGGACCTAATGGATTATCAAAGAAAGTGAGCTCACCAGCTGTGGTGGTTTGAAGCTGTTTGTACCCCAGGAAAACATGTTTTTAATCTTATTCTGTTCCTTTGGATGTGAACCCATTTTAAGTAGGACCTTCTGATGTACTTCAGTTATGGTATGAGCCACCTCATTCAGGATAAGACTTAATCCTATTAATGGACTCCTTTATAAATGGTATGAATAAAAAGACTAAGAGAGCAAGAAAATAAAGCCACAGAAGCACAAGGCTTTAAGCAACAAAGCCAGAAAGAGAAGGGAGAAACCAGCAGACACCTCCATGTGCTTGCCATATGGAAGAGGAGCCAAGGATCACTGACAGCCGGTGTTCAGGAGGAAAATATCACCTTGATTCCTTGATTTGATGTCCTCACGACCTTGAACTGTTTGCTAATAAATTCTCATGTTATTAAAGCCAACTGCTTCGTGGTATCTGCTTTGAGCACTATAGGAAACTAAATCACCAGCCAACAAATATGGTTTTCTACATATATCCAGCTTTTGTAAATTGAATCTTTAATGCTCTGAATACCTGTCTTTCAGTTCCAGGTTCTTTTTGTAATTATAGCTCTATTTTTAATAGAAGTTTTCTTATTTGATCTTTTATTACATGTTTTCATCTCAGTATTATTTACTATATCTTCTTTGGATGTTTTTCACCTAAAAACCAGGATGAGATCATGAACTAGTAGAAGAGGGACTTGAAATTTTATAAGAATGGGGAACTCACCACCAAACTCTCTAAGGTTTATCGGACACACTTTTCCTTCTATCATACCCCATCAGTTTCCAAGTGATGAGTCAAAAGACAAGGAATGAACAAATGTTTCCTGTCTCAACCACCCCTCCCTACTCAGCTTTTTAAAAAAGAATAATTAGAAGTAGATATATTTAAACTTCAGCAGACTCTAGCTTATCAGAATGGATAAGTTGCCGCAACACACTGGTCAAACTGAAATATAACCTTTAAAATTGCAAAATGTATTATTTGTGGCCATGGTGGAATCCTTTTGTTTAACATCCTAAAATGGTAACATATTACTAATTTTAAATTCAGAAGTCATTTCTATATTTGTTAACAATTCAAGTGATCAAATATATTTTATATGGTCAAAATAGTTTGGGGAAACATATAAGTCTTTAACTTTGTTGCCTTATAAAGTAACAGAGTTTCATAACATCTCAAATTGTCTTCCACATGTGGACTCTCTGAGAGTGAAGTCAAGTTAAAAAACATCACTTTGTATTTAAATGGGCTATCATTTCTTCTCTTTAGCATTTAAAATAATTTTTATCATATCAAAAATAATACAAACTTAGCCTTTGAAATATCATCACTCCTATTTTTCAGGTAAGAAAATCAAGTCTCAGAAAGGTTGTGAAATTTACCCAAGGCCCCAGGTCTGATATGTAGCAGAGATAGGTTTTGACTCCAGGCCCAGAGGCTTTAGCTATCACCTGTGCCACCTCTACTTTACTCTCCCCTATCCCTCTCTCTTTTTAAAATTATTTTACATCACTATTAGTTGTTGATATTAACAATTTCTAGCATAGACTATTGAATTATTAGGACCATAAATCCTCATTTATTAAAATCCACACTAAGATCTCAAGAATGTGAGAAACGTTCTTGGTCTGTGGTCCATCTGCCCTCAAAATTGGCTTCTGTGGTGTTCTTACCGTAAATTCCGTTTTACGTGGATTTCTCCCAAGCCTCAGCCCTACATCAGAGCTCTTTCTTTCCCACCCAAACACCAGAAGTTCTGCCTGTTGGAAACCTAAAGAAGCAGAGATTTAGGACCATGGGATAAAAGTAGGACAAAAGAGTCCTTGTTGATGTTCAATTTGTGAGAAGAGCTTGTTGAGGACAGAGAGGTTTCTACCCTCATGGAGAGATGTGCTGGCAGGATAGAGTCCTACAGGCAGGAGAGTCAGGAGAAGGAACCGAGGTGAGTAAAAGTTCAGGCCAATAAAGCAGTGGCTCAGAGTGGCAATAGGAACAAAGGAGCCCTGCAACATTGCTGATATCAATGGAAACAAAACGAAACGAAAGAAAATATAAAAGCAGCCACAAACCAAAGAAATATGAACCACTGGTTCACTATAGTTTTGATGTAGAGACTCTCTAGCTCAAGTTTAATTTAGATACACCTAAACGGTAATTATTAAGAAGGTGATTGATTCTGAGCTTCTGAAAAATCTGACTTTGTTTTTGAATAAAGTAATGACATTAATGACTTTATAAAAATAGTTGGGAAGTAAAAGGGGTTGAAAGATTTTAGGAAGACAGAATAATTTTATATATAGCTAAAGAAAAAGGTAATATGTGTAAAAGTATTCCATAAACCTTAAAATACATTATGCACACATATACATGATCATTAAATAATATCTATAAAGAGGAGACATTTAGAATACAGTCTAAAGGTAATTACTGTCAGTTTAAAATCAATGTGTTTTGTTTATGAAAAAGTCTGTGAAAGTATAGCATAATTTTATATCATTTATTGAAAATCGATACTTGTATAACTCAATCATCTTTGGAAAATTGTGAGAAATGTTCTGTAAATAAGAGCAAAAATTAAGATGGTAGGCTAGTTCAAAATGTCCTACTTTTCAATGAAGAAAATAAATATGCTCATACCTTGAATTTCTGAATTCTCTGATCATTTTTTCTTCACAATGATATTTGCCCTAGTTTCACCTTTAGCCCTTGTATAATTATGTGTTTATGGAAAGTAAGCTAATACTAAGTTATTTAAATTATTTCAGATTTAAATAGAATAACTTTTTCCATTCTACCCAAATTTATTTAATTTCTTTAACTTTTCCATACAAATTTATTTATTATAGGTCAATTTTATTTGACAATAAAACTAAGTGTTTGTTTATTGTGGTAAACAGAGTTCTAAGAATGGCCTGGCCCTCCAAGATTCCTGCCCCCCTGTTTATTCAGTTAAACATTAATCTACATCTGGCCAGGGAGGAATTTTGCAATGTAAGGAAAGTCTTAAGTCAGTTGACCTTCAGATACAGAGATGATTCCGGAGAGCCCAGTGCAATCAAGGGAGCTCTTTAAACGTATAGACTTTTCTCCGGCTGGCATCAGAAGAGGAGGTTAGAGATTCCAAGCATGAGGGAGTGCAGCATTCCTTTCCCAGATTTGAAGAAGGAGCACAGCACATGACAAGGAATGCAAGGACCTTTAGGAGTTGAAAGAAGCCCTGAGCTGACACCCAGCGAGGAAATCGGGAGCCCCCACCGACACTCTCAAGGTACTGAATTTAGCTATCAGTCTGAATGAGTTTGGGGCCCCCAAATAAGAAACTAACCTGGCTGACACCGGCTTTCAGTCTTGTGATACCCTGAGCAGAGGACCCGTCTGAGCCCATCCCAAATTCTAACCTATGGAACTTGTGAGCTAATAAGTGGATACTATATTTAAACTGTTAAGTTTGTGGAAATTTGTTACCCAGCAAACAGAAGCTAATACATTCATTAAATACCAGCTACAGTTACATGGTTAATATACATGAAAATTTATTTCAGAGTTCTGCCTATTTTGTAAAGCAGGAAATAATTTGTCCAATTTACCAAAAGGCTCAGAGAGAAATGACTTGCGCAAGGATTTAGGGATAGAGCCAAGACTAGAGTTTAGATTTCTTGACTTGTATTCGAGAGACTTTTCACTTACACATTTCATTCTTTCTATTATGAAGTATCTGCATGATATTTATGACTTTTGTTTCTAACTACTTTGTGCTTTATTGAATCCTTCCTGCCACATAATATTTCAGATAGATGCCAAACCTTTACCTTCCAGCAGCTTTCAGTAATTAAAATTACCCTCTTTAGTCTAAAACTTTTAACGACATATCCAATTCAAAGCTTTCCCTTTCACTCAACCCTGGCTGAACATATGGTCAGGCATGGAGCTAGAAGGAGAAATGTATCTGCTCTGTTATTATTCCTTCCATTTTCTCTCTGTTTGACTTGCTATACTTTCACATTAGGGGCTGGTTGAAGGACTGGGTAAAAAATAAAATCCATCACTTTCTTAACTACTGTGATCCCATTTGTGTTGATTTTTTGATAACTCTCTGGCTAAAGGGAGGTGAGATAGGAGAACAAATATTTTTTTTTGCTAAGAAATTGCAATTTGCACTTACATTTTCTTTAAGTATGAAAAGAGTTTATAATTAATGTAGTTAAACTGAACCATAACTAGTGGTGATCATGGGGGCAGGTAATAACCTGCAGAAAAAGTTGAAACCAAAAAACATTGCTTTAAAAATAAGACCTTGAAGTTTTTCTTTAATTACATCAACTTCTGTATATAAATTTATAAACGGCAGTAAGTTTTGAATGATATAAGTAAATGAGTCTGTAGACTGTGATCTTTCCAAACTAAAAAGTACAGTACTGGGAATTGTGTTCTTTATGGTTATTGTGTTGGTAAAGCTCTAATATTTGTAGAAAATAAAGGAATTACATGGTGAAAAAAAAAAAACAACCCTGACTGTCTAACAATAATATCCTTTGGGAGGAGATGTCTAAAAGGACAGTGAGTGGTATGGAGTGGGTTCTTTGGAGAGCTCTGCCAGGATGTGTCTCATGCAGAATTCCCTGGGCTAGATCTTTTAAAGCCCTCTCCTGCTCCCACCGTCAACATCTCTCCCCCTTCAGTTTTGTCACTATGGGTCCTTCTATGGAGCCCATTCTCTTGGATACAGTATTGGCAAGGCTGCTCAAGAGAGGAACTTTCTGCAGTATCCACAAGAAAGTCACACATTCTTGGAACTCTAAGCTGTCATTCTACTCTGTGCTTGTGCCTGCCATCTGTCTCTACTTCTCTTCACACTGAAGAGGTAGGCATGGGGGATGAGCAGAAAGTCTGATGCTTAAGGGGACATCCCAGAAGGGAAAGCATGGCTAGCCACTGATTCCTGTAGTCATCCAAGCTGGGTGTAGGATAAATGCTTCAGAATAGAAATACTGTAGTTCTCATAGAGCCCAGGATGCTGATGACTATCAGGAATCGCTATCCCTCTCCTTTCTGCTCTTCCTATATAGAGGGGAGAAATGTCTGATGATATTAAGAGCAGTTCTGCCACCTCTTGGCAAGGCATTCCCTGGCACCAAATATTGGCCGCTTGCCTTATAATATGAGGCATGCAGTGCTACTTGTTTTCTGCTAATAGGTGCCCCAGTCCTTAGGTTTTGGGCAAAAAGGAAAGTCCTACTATGTTCTTATTACATTATTTTGAAACATTCTGTTATAGCCCAACTTTATAGAGGAGGAAAAGAGGAGAAAGAACTTGCTCAAGTGTTACAGCAGAGTCTATATCTCTGTTTATAATTCCAGCATTTTCAACCTGATAGAATTAATAAAGCAGAATCCAAGGAAATGTAATATAATTACAATAGGATCTGTATTTCAATTGCCGTATGTAAGTTACCTATTATCTGAAATCTTTGGAAATTTATTTTGGTTTAAGTACTTGAATAAATAAAATTGGGGCACAGTAAAGAAGCTTTTAAATGACAAAGAGAGGCAGCTTGCTTTAGTGTAATGGGTTTTGCAGTTATTCTGGTTTGATGAAAAAATACACACTGATGGTGTCGTTGGAAATTTGAATAGTTTGCATGAAAACACGTGAAATGACTCATGGTAGCACACTGATTCTCAAATCATGTGTAAATACAGATAGAGTTGCAATCAGGCATTTGCCACGTCTCTATTCAAAGGTGACAAATTTTTAGGCAGTTGACAAATGGGTGAGAAGGGGGAGAAGTTAGTGGCTTGTGATAGGGAAGTCCTAGGTTGACTGGGAGACAAGAAACCTAGCAGAAAATCAGTGTGCCTGCTGGAATTGACAGCCAAGCTGAAGTTAAGCTGAAGTCTCTAGGGCAGTCAGAGTGGAAGGGGAAAGGTCAATAGGATTGATAAAATCTGAGATGTCCTGAAGAAAAGAGTTATTAGTCCAAGATGGCACATAAATTACAAGCCTTTTCTGGTTGGGAGATAGTGAAAGTGCACAGGGAAATATATCATTATATTTTATTTATTGAGTGCTGGCATTGGACTGTGGATTACGTTAAGCAGGATGGATAAAACACGGCTATAATCCAATGCACTAACAGATTTAGTTACAAAGACCAAGCAAAGAGAGAAAAAAGATGCAATGGTAAACAGTACATGAGATGATGCATTATTTTTATAACTACTTGTATTTATCAAAAGAAATCTTCAAGTGGGAGAACCTTATTCATTAATTCAATAAAAATTCATTAATTTTTTGGTATGGGCCAGACACTGTACTAGGGAAACAGATATGAAAATCCTTAGATATTATCTTTGATGAAATTACAATTTAGAGAAAGAAATAGATATGAACACCAATAATTAATAGTCAGGAATGAAAATCTATTGCTCTGTTGTCTATCATATTTCCTTTCTTCTGAGAGAAGTCTTTTCTTCTAATGAGTTAACTTTGCCCTGCCCTTCCTGTCACCATGATTTCCTAAGGAAGGTATAATAATTGTATTGCCTGGCTCAGTGTCTGAGGCTGATTACTCAGAAGCCCTCTCCAGGACTTCTCTAATGGGGATCAGGGAAGAGGTTCACCCACCACAACCCCTCCCCAAGGGGTAAAGTTAGAGTTAAGAGTCCAGCATTTTCTGTGTGGAAGAAACCACGTTCTGTAGGGGAGCATGAAGCCAACAGTCTGAGAGTTGCTGGGTGATTGGTGAAGGAGCCCAGCCTGGTTCCATTCTCTAGATGTAGTCATTCCTGTGAGTCAGATATGCTTCCATCCCTGGTTTGGTGTTTTCAAAGACAGTGAAGGTCTGTGCTTTGTTTAAGCTAATTCTGGTTTAGTTTTTACTAATTGTTCCAAGAAATACATAATACATTTCCACAAAGTTATCACTTGGACAGGCATGTTCAAATATTACTATATAGACAGTGGGTATTAGAATAGTACAAAGGAAATAATAGGCACACCTCATAGGTAAATACTTCTAGCAAGGTTTTGTCTACTAATGACCCTACCTACAATTAGTTTTGCTCCAGGTAGGGAAGCCCAACAGTTGGTATTATCCCATCAATTCTATAAAGTTGCCATGAGAGCTTTGGGGTTTTGACATAGGCACAATGAAAAGAGACCATGAGAACTCGGGTGAAAAGAAGAGAAACAACCCATGAGCTCTAATGATTAAAAGGAGGGAGTAGAGAATAAAAGGAAAAAGATGAAGAAATGGTTGAATGATTCTTTCTTGACATAGAATTAAGATTTAAAAATAGGTACCAAACAATTAGCAATACAAGAAATAGGAACATTGACATGGAGGGAAGGCCAAAGTAGAAGTGTGGTGGAAAGTAAATCATCAATTATTGTTAAAGGATAATCCTCTAGCCCCCACCATTATGGTCCAAATACGAGTGTTTTAGTTTGCTATAAGATGCTGGGAGCAATATACCAGAAATGGGTTGGCTTTTACAATGAGAATTTGTTGGGTTAAAAGCTTGTATTCTGAGCCATGAAAGTGTCCAAATCAAGGCATCATTAGAGATGTGTTCTCTCCGAGCTGTAGCTGTGGTCAATTAGGCACATGGCAGGGCACAAGGGCCACACTGGCTCTTTTCCTGCCTCTCCTAATTCTGCTTCTGGCTGTGCTGTCTGTGGCTTTTTCTCTCTTCTAGGTTCATTGATTTCAACTTCTGGAGCCTTCCCTCTGTCTCTGCAGCTCTTTTCTCTGTTCTCTGCAGTTTTATTCTTCCCTTTCTTAAGGACTCCAGTAAAAGGATTAAGACCCACCCTGGGTCATACAATCTAATGAAAGACCCTTAGTGGAGGTAATTTAAACAAAAGGCCCCGCCTACAATAGGTTGACAATTACAGGAAAGGATTAACTCTAAGGATATGATCTTTTCAGTGGTCTATCCACTTTCAAACTGTCACAATGAGCAGTGGTATAAATGTGAAGAATTAAAAAGATTCATAATGAGAAATTTTGTTTTTAAATTATATATCAAAGGGAAATGATAGAAGAAATTGTATAATTATTTTAGACATTATAGATGCTTTGGTTCATAGAAACTGGGAATTATTTCCTCAAGTGTGTGGAAAACTGGCTTACCTGTTCCTTATTGTAAATGTTACTCCTGTTCTATTGTAGATGCTGCACTTGTTAGATGTTACAGTTGTTCCTTATTATTGTAGAGGATGTTGCAGTTCTAATAGCAAACAGCTGCTTGGTAGTTTCCAGTATCTATGAGGTGGACACTAGGATCGAGGCTCTCAGTTCCAGGAGCTCTGAGTCCCCTGGTCCCATCTTTATCTCCTCTCTTGTGTCTCTCTCTCTATCTTTTTATTTGGTAAAGTTCTGCATTGTCTTCCCTTCGAGCCAACCTATTGTGAGCTAATAGCAGCAACTGGTGCACAATGTGGGTCCCAAAGGGAGGCTGGCAGCAACTGGCACCCAACATGGGGCACGAAGGGAAGAAGACTCACAGCAACTGGTGCCCAATGTGGGGAACAAAGGGAAGAAGGATCACCTCGAGAGAAACTAAGGTTGGTGTAATGGCATAGAGCCCTGAATGCTTTGGAAAGCCTTCAAAGTCCTCGAGGGTTTGCTTGTATTTCCCCAGGAGATGGAGAACGTCCTGTGTGGGTACCAGCTCATCAGATAAAGCCATTCCATAAACGCCAAGAGAGGACAAAAGTTCCTATGGAACCCAGAACCTCCAGTCATGCAGATGGAGAGACAGACGCCGGAAACTGCACGGCTGGGTCTCATTCCAAAGACTAGAATGGCTTTACATCAAACTATCTAAACTACAGAACTTGTTCAAGCATGGCATCATAATGCAAGTATGACTTGGGGACAGAAAGAGTTTAAGAAAGAAATTGAGAGGAGGAAAACCGGAAAAGAAATATTGAATAATAAAAGGAAGCAATGAAAAAATTCTAGATTAATAGATTTGAAAATGCTTTTGTGTGTGTTTGTTCAATGTCAGTGTATGTGTTGTAATAAATAAATACAAGGTGGAAACTAGGGTCGAGGCTCTCAGTTCCAGAAGCTGTGAGTCCCCTGGTCCCATCTTTATCTCCTCTCTTGTGTATCTCTCTAACCTTTCATTTGGTAAAGTTCTGTGTTGCCTTCCCTTCGAGCCAACCTATTGTGAGCTGATCACAGCAACTGGTGCCCAACTGGGCCCAAAGGGAGCCTTGCAGCACTCAAGGAATAGGCAACACACTCAGTTGCTGAATTTTGAGAATCAGCTTATTTAAAATATTCTTCATTGCCAGATTTCTACTTATTGTTTTGAATCTTATCTTTGAAATCTGCATTTGTTTTCTCATATACATTGCAGAATTTGAAACCAGAAAAGAACACTTTAAACAGACTGCCCTTTGAAATATCACCTTGTTCTTGGGCACTGACTGTTAATATTTTATTTCAATAAGAAGAGACATTGGCCTATGATTTTGCCAATCTCATGTTATAATAGATTCAAAAATAATTGACAACACAATAGCACATTACTTGTAAATTCAAGTGAGACACTTTTTCTTTAGGAAAAAATTAAATGAGACAGCAAGGTTTTTTGTCTTGTGTATAAAACATTCTTAAACTATTTACAAATAAAATAATGGAAAATAATGATAGTTTTAAAAGTACAAAAATGAGGCATTGTTGATGACGATATAGAAATTGATTTGAGATGAATGGTCCTTTATAATTTTCTCTCCTATTTACTTTCAATTAATGGTACTTAATAGCAATTCAACATAGGCACCACAGAGGACAATAAGGAAAAGGACTCCATCAAGTAGAACACAGTAACTTTGCAAGAGTCCTTAACAATAGAGAAGATATAGGGTGATATTGTTACCACCCAAGTGGATTCGTTTGCCTGATGCACAAAGAAACCAATACCACGTCACCAGGATTTTGAGAAAAGAAAGAGATTATTGTGTGGTCAACCACCAAGGAGACCAGAGGCAAGCTCAGATTAGTACTGCTGAACAAAATGTGTGCTGGGGTTTTATACTGTCTGGGGAAGGCGGGCTTAAGGGAGTGGATAAGGATGGGGTAAGATGACATGGACCGATCCAGTTTGGGAAATGTGGCTGAGTGGCATGGTTAAGGATGATGTTTGACAATCAAGTTCAGGAAAGGTGGGGTTAACGGGAGTATGCACAGCTGCAAATTATGTTTGGTCTTAAAATAGAGACCTAGCATGCTCAGTGACTAGAACTGGTTGGAGCTGGTTTTAGCAGGTGCTGCCAGGTGGGGATGAAACAGTAACTCATCTCCTAAGGCAGCAAACCTCCTATGATTAAATGGGAGTTAGGCATTTTATGAAAGGGAAGGAGAAACGGCTACGAACCAGTAAGGGAGGGGCTACAATGAAAAGTGGGTTTGTAAGTGGCAATTTCAACATTTCACACAATCCTCAGTTATCAGTATTGAGCACTGATATATGTTCCTAAAGAGAGGTGTACCTGGCATTTTTTCAATCCTCAGTTCTTCACTAAGTGAGTAGAGTGTTCTGTAGCTTAAATCAGGAGATGGACGCAATGCACATTGCTCTGCCTTGTGTATTCCCATTACGAATTTTCCTCTCTTCCAGAATATACTCAAGACTACACATAATGCACTAGTTCCATCTAACTTAACATCCTTTCTCCTATTTCTGTATTTATGGTTTACGAGTTTGAGAATACTGACCATATGCATTAAAGAGTATGGTGTTAGCTGTAGTTTGCATGGAAATGGGGTAAGATTCAAAGTAAATAAAAATTAGGGAATTGACATAAACAAAGGACCTTACAATCTACTAGGCTTAATTGTATTTAGAAGATTTTGGAACTAAAAATGACTGTGCACTACTCATTGACTTAGGGAGGGATTAGCTATGACAGAAATGAAAGATTAAATAACTTCATCTTTGGGGGGAAATACTAAGTAAAGTGACTAATCCTTTTTTTTTTTTCAGGGCTACTGGACTGCTTCCCTGTGCTTTTTTTTGGCAGGAGCATTGGTAATCCATTGGAAAAAATGTTTATTTAAAGACAATGACTACTGTAGTAAAAATAACTCAGAAAATTATAATTTGGAAGAAGCCCCCTTTCAAAATATGGTAAGGAATAACGAAACATGTATGAGAAGTATAATGAACAATAGCCCTCAAGAATTGTAAAATAATGCTATAAAATGCCATGTATATACTCTGATGGGTTAAGGGTTTCAGGAGTGAAATAGCCAGGAAGAGAAGCCTGTGTGAGAGCCACTGTAAATCCAGCAATAAGTACGAAAGGAAAGAGAAATCAGCACAGAGATGGACCCAGACAAGCTTTCTGAGTGAACTGTCAGAACCAGCTCTAGTAAAAGTATTACAGTGGGTGAAGATTATGGTTGTCCTCAGACCGTCCTTTAATGCCCTTCAATGCTATTGCAGCACTTCCTCCATCACGCTTCAGTACTCCCATTCATTCATCTATTCTTTATCCCCTATTTTTTCTCTTAAAACCAGGACTTGTTCTCATGTTCTAACAAAAAAAATCAGTCTAGAGTACTCTGTTGAGAGTGGTGAGTTTTTGCCAAAGAAAAGATGAAAGTTTAAGCCAAGCAGTATAGAACAAAGTTGAATTCTAAACACTAAAAAAAGTAGTACTAAACAGTAAATCTGGAATGGCCCAAAACATGAATATATGCCAAGGAAAGGGTTCATATTTTAAATCTTTCTCAACCTACACCATTAGGCCCCACCACCTGATGTCAGTTGCTTATACTTTGACTTCTGATTGATTTGATATTATATCCCATTTACATTGTCATCTTCTCTCTATCATTTGTGCTATTTATATATTCACCTTTCATTCCCTTCTAGGCAGAAATAGCAGTGGAAAGTTCAAAAGTTTGGAAACTGTTTTGGTCTTCTGTTGTTGCATCTCAAAGCATCATAATCCACTTGGTGCCTTAATATAATAATTTATTATTATCTCTCCCAGTTCTGTGGTTCCACTGGGCCCTTGGGCATTCTCACAGAGGTCTTTGATGTGCTCACAGCTGGATGCGCCTGAGAGTGAGCTACCTGAAGACTCAAATGGACTGGATGCCTGAGAGAGCCCTTATATAGTTAGCAGTTGACGCTGGGTGTCAGCGGGGAGCTCAGCTATGGTTCTTGACCAGAGCACCTATGTGTGGCTTCTGAATTCCTGGAGGGAGCATGCCCAGGGGGAATGTTCCAAAAGAGAGGAAGCAGAAGCTGCTGGGCCAATTAAGGTCTCACCCAGTCCTGGCAAGGTGACTCTTCCAACGTATTTTATTAAAGTAGTCAAATAGCAAGCCTAGACTCAAGGATGTGGAAAAATTAACTTTGCCTCTGGATGCGAAGGGTGGTCATCTTTCATGTGCCATAGGCCTCAAACATGCAAAATTCCAACCCGGGCTTCACATTCTACAAATTGTGTGGCTTTGCTAAATGACTTGTTCTCTTTGAACCAGTATCCTAATCTGTTTCTGAGGGCTGTTCTAATAATTAGAGGTGATATTTGGAAAGCATTGCTTCTACAGTAGACACTCAAGAAATGATAACTTCTAAGGCAGTGACAAGAAGTTCTTTATAGGTCTTATTGTAGGTATTTTGTGAGTAGCAAAAATGCCTGAATATAGTAAGATTAAATTAATATTTGAATGAAAACATGGATAAGTGAATCCCCAATTCTGTAATTTGTCTTACTTACCTCTGCAGCATTCCACAGAAATCTTCTGTTCTGGATCCTGTATGTATTTCTTAATTGGATTATTGAACTGAAAACTGGTTTTCTGTGTTAAGTTAGCATTAACATTGACCAGAGTGCATAAGCATTATCAGCATTAAACTGGAAAGAATTGCATATGTACAAAAGCTTTCTATCAAGGTAGTTTCTACCATGCATTAGTGCTGGGACAGGAAGAAAGAAAGCCTTACTGGTATGTCACTTAAAAACTGATCTCACTTAGTAAACCAGTGGATCAAAGCATTTCTGAGGTTATTCAGAAAACAAATGATGCAGTCCACACATAAGTAAGGAAAGCTTTAGTTCTAGTTCTTTTCATGAACACTGCGCTACAAAGTTCCAAACTTTGCAGGAATTACTTTTATGGAAAGGGTAGGAATAATGGCAGTAGAGGTAAAATGCAGTGAAGTATTAATGGCAGTTAATTCTATATTCTGTGACATCATTTTTATTCAGTTATAAAATTTCACTGTAAAAGTGGCTCTCAATTTCATAGAAAATGAAATTATTTTCTATATGTTTTAATTGCTCATGGATGGTTTTAGAAATTTTGTTCACTTGGCAATATTTTAGGACATAATATGCAATAAGATTCAATGATGTACTTTGAGAATAACATTATAACAACATACTGTGTATATAACAGGAGAGTTATATAATTTTCCATATCTTATAGCGTAATGTACTCTCAATTATTCACAGTGCAAGTAATAATTTATTGATAAATACATTACTTGTGTTTTATGATTATTCATAGTTTTATATATAAACACTCTATATCCACCAGACACGTGCTACCACCCTCTCCTTTCCCATCCCCTGGTAACCATCTACTTTCTGTTTCTGCTAATTTGCTATTTCTAGATATTGCTTATGAATGGCATCATGCAATGTTTGTCCTTAACGTATCTTGCTTATTTCACTGAGCATAATGTTTCCAAGTTTCTTTCATGTTGTAGCATGCCTGAGAACTTAATTCTTTCTTATGGCTGAATAATATTCCATTGTATGTGTCACCTTTTGTTTATCCATTCATTTGTCAACAGACACCTTGGCTATTTCTATTTTGTCTGCTGTAAATATTGCTGCTGTAAACATTGGTGTGCAAGTATCCATTTGTGACCCTATTTTTCCTTTCTTTAGGTATATACCTAGGATTGGAATTGCTGGGTTATATGGTAATTCTATATTTAACTTTGTTATGAACCATCATATTGCTTTCCACAGTGGATATACCATTTTTCAGTCCTACTAATGTGCTAGAGTTTCGAATTCTCCATGTCCTCTCCAACACTTGTTATTTTCCATTTTTTAAAAAAAATAGCCATCCTTGTTTGTTAAAATAGTATTAGGTTTTGATTTGCACTGCCCTAATGATTAATGATGCTAAGTATCTTTTCACATGCTTATTGGTCATTTGTATGTCCTCTTTGGAAAAGTATCTAGTCGAGTCTTTTGCCTATTTTTAAATTGGGTTGTTTGCCTCTTTATTGTTTAATTGTTAAAGTTCTTTATTTTTTTCTGGATATTAAGCCTTAAAACTGATACATGATTTGCAACAATTTTGTCCCATTCTATAGGTTGTCTTTGTCATTTTCTTGATAATGTCCTTTAATGCACAAAAGTTTGTAATTTTGATGAAATCATGTTTCTCTATTGTTTCTTTTGTTGCTCTTGCCTTTTGGTGTCATGCCATACTTTTTGGTGTCCTACTTCATTCTTCTGCAAGTGGAGATTCACCACCATTTGTTGAGGGGATTTTTCTTTCTCCATTGCATGTACTTGGTACCTTTGTCAAAAATCAATTGGCCATAGATTTGTGAGTCTAAATATACTTTAATGGAAAATGATAGAAACTTTTAAAACCATGTGTTAATGTATTAGGTATTTATGATAAAGGACAAGGTTGTGCAAGAATATACAATACAATTTTAGTATTGGATTTCTTGCTCAGATGGGAAGAGTGTGAGAGGGTAGAAGAGATAATTAATGTTGCACTAGTACATATGAATAGTGTATCTTTACCTTATTCAAATCAGCGCTTACTTTTGTAATTTCAAGGATTAAATGGTATTTAGCAAACATACTTACCTAGTGTTAGTTAAAATTGTATAATGTTGTGATACCCAAGCAAGTTTCCATTGAATAGAACTGAGCCAGGTACATTTAGTAAGGTATGAATTTATTTTTATGCATTTGGGTAAAAAAGAAATTGCCATGCTTTTTCAATTTATTTAATTTTTATCCACACGTGATATGCATGGACACTAATAATATACAATATAATAAGAGAGAGGGAGGAAGAGCTATAGATTGTAAGAGATCATACATTATATTCCATGCTACAGAGCCTTTCACAGCCCAAGTTTATCATATGACAGCATTCATTTTGTACTATGTGTTAAGACAACAAGAAAGTCAGCAACTTCATGTGCTGACATTGCAGCAAAACATGATTTTAATTAGCTCACACAGAGGACACATTGAGGAAAAGTGACATTTCATCGAGGAATATACTATTAAATACAGCCCTCCTTGACCTGCCATTTATCAGGGTACAAGCTGAAAACTGCATGACTGGTTAAGACTTTTTCATTGTCCTTTAACCCAGGGGCATATGGCTCATTTGCAGAAACAGTTCTTTTGAGACTTTCCCAGATTTTTGACATCTTAGTTCTAAGTGCCTTCATATTACTCTTAGAGAGGAAAATACAGATCTTTAAGGAAATTAAAGGCATAACAAATATGTTTTGAAGGAAAATTTGGTAGTCATTGGAAAGAAAGGTGGATACAACTTTATTTAGCAGTAGTTAATTGTTAATAGTTGACATAAGTTTTGTTTCTGTTTTAAATTCATTTTGGGGTACACATTTCATCTGACTTGCTTTTATTTTATATTAAATTTTTTTTAAAGATTTATTTTATTTATTTATCCCTTCCTCCCCCCACCCCAGTTACTTACGCTTGCTGTCTGTTCTCTGTGTCCATCTACTGCATATTTTTCTGTGTCTGCTTGTCTTTTCTTCTTATCTTCCCTTTGGAAGCACTGGGAACCAATCCCAGGATCTTCTAACATGGGAGAGAAGCACTCAATTTCTTGAGCCACCTCAGCTCCCTGGTTTGTTGTGTCTCTCATTGTCTTTCCTCTGTGTCTCTTTTGTGACATAGTCTTTTTGTGTCAGCTCTCCACATGGGCCAGCTCTCCAGGTGAGCCATTTCGTCTTCACCAGGGGACTCTGGGAATCAAATCTAAGACCTCTTATATAGTAGATGGGTGCCCAATTGCTTGAGTCATTTCTGCTTCCCCTGACTTGCTTCTATCTAATTTTCTCTGTTTAGAAACTTGAGCAAAAATGTATTACTATTTTGAACTTTCATAAAGGAAAGCATCTCTTCTTCTTTATTTAGGGCTTATGTTCTCACTGGGATTTAAGAGATTCACTAGTAATGATACCTTGGGAATCACCTTGACACCTTCCTTTTGGGGTCTTCCATATAAAGTCCATCAAAAACAACAACAACAAAACTCCTGCCCATTATAACCTCTCCAGATCTCTGCAATCTGTCTCCGCCTTCCTATTTCTAATAGGACCACTGCTGCATGCATACTTCAGATGTCTGTCATTTGCCTCACATGGACTCTTGAATGGGCACAGAACTGAGTTCCTCAGGTCCTCTCTTGCCTCTTTCTAAACTTTTTCCCTCATGGTTCCAGGACTTAGAAATACTAAAGACTAAAGACATAAGTGAGAAAACAAACATTAGCTTAAACATGTTTTTAAGGATTGAAGTTAGAGTACAAGCCCTCATAAAGATGTTAGTGATAGTCTTTATTTATATCTATAGCTGCATAACAAATTACCACAAATTTAGTAGCCTAAACTGATGCCAACAGTTCTGTAGATCAGATGTCTAGTATGGTATGTCTGGCTCCTCTGCTTAGGATATCACAAAATAGAAGTCAAGGTGTCAGCCAGATAGTTAGGAAAAATTCCACTTTCAATTTCATTTTGGGGGGCAGAATCCAGTTCCTTGGAGTTGTGGAACTGAGGTGCCCATTTTCCTGCTGACTGTCAGCTGGGAGCCCCACTGAGCTCCTAGAGGTTCCCCATATTCTTTGTCACGTGAGCCACTCCAACTGTGTCTAATCCTTCTTCCTGCTCCCAAACTCTGATTTCCTTGATCTCTGACATCTAGATTTCAAGGGCACAAGTAATTAGTGCAGGCCCATCTGGATGATCTTATCTGAAAGTCAATGGATTTGAGAACTTAGTTACATCTGCAAGCTCTCTTCACAGTAGGGCATAGAATAGTGTTTAATTGAACAATGGAGAGAAGTTTATGTAAACCAGGGGTCAGGAAATTTGGAGGCCAGCTTAGAATTCTTCCCATGATTCATAATCTGGACCCAATTTATATTTGAAAATTCTTCATCAGCTCTTCCACCTCTAGGTCAGTGGTTTCAAACTGTATTCCCTGGACCTGCATCATTGTCATCAGTGGGGACTTGCGATAAATGCAATTCTCAAGCCCTCTCACTCCTCCGGACCTACTGGATCAGAAATTCTGGAGGACAGACCACATATGATTATTTTGATAAGCCCTCCAGGTTATTTTGATACACCCTAAGTTTAAGTACCACTTCTTTAGATAAGACTTCTCAAACTCACATCAGAATCATCTGGAGAAATTATTAAACACCTATTCCTGGGCCCTACCAGCTGTGACACTGATTCAGTAGGAATGGAATGGGGCCTGAGAATTTTCATTTCTCATAAGCTCTCAGCTAGCACAAATGCTTCTGGCCCCCAGACAAGACATTGTATAGGACTGTATTGGATACTCGAAAGTGAATTTTTCCCAGAACTAACAAGTACTTCCCAGGTACTTTGACTTTAGTCATGCCATTCTTTCTGTGTCAGCATGTGCTTTCATATTTTGTCCACCTGTGTAATCCTACTTAGCCTTTAAGCCAACTCCCTTTGGAGATTTACCAGATTTACCAACTTCTACTCTATTTCCCTAAGATTTAATATGCACTTCATTGCAGCACTCATGGTGGTGTGATTATTTAAATATCATGCTTTCCCACTAAACCCATCAGTCTTCTACCTTTTTTCTCATAAGCTAGAACATATTTGGCCCTCGAAATAGATGCTGAATTAATATATGTATGAATTAGTGCATGTCAAATAGGAAAAAGAAAACTAATCTTCTTATATATATTCATGAAAAACATTTTTCTTGTATATTGCTTATATTATCACAATGTTTGGGAAATTAAATGTATGACAATACACTGGGGTTTGTGTAGCTTCATTAATAATAAACTAAACAGAGCAAAATTTGTGGATTGCTGAATGCTTGACTGATTAGATAACCTATAAATTGCCATTAGCAATCTTATGGCATGTGAAAACAAGGGCTTGAAATTCTATTGTAATTCCTGTAAAATAAGAGAGGCTAATATTTGAATAACTATAGTAGAAGAGATATGATTTTGGAGGGCAACTTCTTAGGAATCATAACAGGTTAATTTGGAAAGAGAACTAATGGGTAACTCCTTAATATTTTTCCTTCTAATTTCCATAAAATAGACTAATATTTGACATGAAGGTTGCTAGGGTCTGTAGTTCTCATTCAGGCAAATTCAAATCAATTTAGGACTTAAAACATTTTAATGTTTTGTCATTTCACAAGTGGGAACACCATTTAAAAATTTTTTAAAGTAGAAAAGTTGTAGGTTTATAGAAAAATCATGTAAGAAAATACAGCATTCCAATATACCCCCCTATTGTTAACACTTTACATTAGTGTGGTGCCTTTGTTATAATTGAAGGAGAATATTAAAATTGTACTGTTAACTATAGACCATCATTTACAATAGGATTCACTATGTACAGTCCTATGTCTTTCAATTTTTATTCTAGCAGTGTATATGACCTAAAAGTTTCTATTTTAATCATATTAGAATATATAATATAGTGCTGTTAATTACATTCACAATATTGTGCTATTATTACCACCATCAATTTCTAAAACTTTAAAATCAACCTAAATAGAAATTCTGTATAAATTAAGCATTAATTGACCCTTCCCTATCCCCAGCCTCAGGAAACCTATATTTTATATTGTAACTCTATGGGTTTGCTTATTCTCATTACTTCATATGAGTAAGATCATGCATTATTTGTCTTAACATGTCTGTCTTATTTCACTCAACACAATGTCTTCAAGGTACATCCATGTTGTGGCATGTGTCAGGACTTCATTCTTTTTTATGGCTGAATAATATTTCATTTTATGTATATACAACATTTTATTTATGCATTGATTGATGGACACTTGGACGGCTTCCCTCTTTTGGCAATTGTGAATAATGTCACTATGAACCTGTGTGCAAGTATCTGTTTGAGTCCCTGCTTTCAATTCTTTTGAGTATATACCTAGTAGAGGGATTGCAAGATCGTATGGTAATTCTACACATAGTTTTCTGAGGAACTGCCAAACTGTCTTCCACAGCAATTGTACCATTTTACATTCCCACCAGGAATGAATAAGTGTTCCTATTTCTCTACGTCCTCTCCAACACTTGTATTTTTTTATTTTGTTTTTTAATTGTAGTCATTCTAGTGGGTGTGAAATGGTATCTCATTGTGGTTTTGATTTGCATTTACCTGATAGCCATTGATGTTGAGCATCTTTTAATATGCTTTTTATCGATTTGTATATCCTCTTTGGGAACATGTCTATTCAAGTCTATTGCCTATTTTTAATTGGATTGTTTGTCTTTTTATTGTTGAGTTGTAGGATTTCTTTATATATTCTCCATACAAACACTTACTGGATATGTGGTTTCCAAATACTTTCCTCCACTGAGAAGGTGGATGCTTTAGTTTCCTAAAAGCTGACAGAAACAATATACCAGAAATGGGCTTGCTTTATAATGTGAGTTTATTAGGTTAAAAGCTTACAACTTTAAGGCTCAGAAACATGCCCAAATCAATGCACCAGGTGAAGCTCTCTCCCCAAAAGTCAGTATCCAGCAATCCTGGACATCTGCCATGTGGCAGGGCACAATGGTGGTTCAGCTGATCCCTTCTTCTCCAGGCTGCATTGCTTTTAGCTTCTTGCTCTCATGGTGGGTCTCTGTCTCTGCAACCATTTGTTTGTATGTCTGCAGTTCTTTATTCTTCCCTTCATAAGGGACTCCAGTAAGAGGATTAAGATCCACCCTGGGTCATGCCCAACTGAAGTGATCTAATCAAAAGGGAGGTCCCTTTATTGAATCTATTCAAAGTTTCCATCTAGTAGGTTTACTATGCACAGTACGGATTAGCTTTAAAAACAGAATTTTCTGGCACCCACCCACTTCAAACAGTCACAATTGTGTTTCACTTTCATGAAAAAGTCATTTCATGCTTGAAAGTTCTTAATTTTGATGAGGTCCCTTTTATCAATTTTTTCTTTTGTTGCTTGTGGTTCAGGTGAGAAATCTAAGAAACCATTGCCTAACACAAGATCCTGAAAATGTTTCCCTATATTTTCTTCTGGAAGTTTTATAGTCCTGGTTCTTATATTAAATTTGAGTTAATTTTTGTGTATGGCTTGAGATAGTGGTCCTTCTTCATTCTTTTGGGGATCCAGTTCTCCCTGCACCATTTGTTGAAGTGATTATTCTCTGAGTGGACATGGCAGTCTTACCAAAAATAAGAAAGAGCTATAGATATGAGGGTCTTTCTGAACTCATTTTGATTCCATTGTTCTATATATCTATCCCTGTGCCAGTACCATGATGTTTTAACCACTGTAGCTTTGTAATAAGCTTTAAAGTGAGGAAGTGCAAGTACTCCAGCTAGGTTCTTTTCCAAAGATGACTTTGGCTATTCAGGGCCCTTTACCTTCCAAATAGTTTTGATAATTGGCTTGCCATTTCCAACAGGAAAGTAGACTGTTGGAATTTCTATTGGGATTTTATTGAATCTGTAAATCATTTTGGTTAGAGTTACATCTTAATAATATTTAGTGTTCCAATCCAAGAGCATGAATGTCTTTATATTTATTTACATCTTCTTTGATTTCTTTTAGCTAAGTTTTATAGTTTTCCATGCAGAAGTCCTTTACATCCTTGGATAAATTTATTCCTAAATATTTGATTGTTTCAGTTGCTGTTATAAATGATATTTGTTCTTGATTTGCTCTTAAGATTGTTCATTACTATCGTATAGAAACACTGCTGAATTCTTCAAGTTGATCACGTATCCTACCACTTTGCTAAATTAATTTTATTAGCTTTAGTAGCTTTTTTTTGTAGATTTTTGGGGACTTTCTATGTATAGGATCATATCATCTGTAACTAGAGAAAACTTTAATTATTCCTTTTCAATTTGTATGTCTTTTATTACTTTCTCTTGCCTAACTGCTCAGACATGGACTTCTAATACAATGTTGGACAACAGTGGTGACAGTAGGCAGCCTTGTCTTGTTCCATATCTTAGAGAGAAAGCTTTCAGTCTTTTCACCTTTAAGTATGGTGTGTTTTTCATTTATGCCCCTTATTATGTTTAGGAAGATTCCTTCTATTTCTATTTTTCTGAGCATTTTTATCAAGACAGGATGCTGGATTGTTGTCAAATGCCTTTTTTGCTTTGTGGTGTTTAAAATTCTTTATGGATCCCAGAAAGAAGATTAAGTTTGTGAATTAATCCTTTCTGGTGGGTGTGAGACCCCTTCAATTAAACTATGTCAGTGAGGCATAACTCAGGTTTAGTCTCTCCCCTCTTGATGGATCTGATAAAAATGAAGACACAGGAAAAGAGAACCACTATGTTCAATCCTGCCAGTTTTACCCACAGCTGTGCTGCAAGGAGAGAAACACCCAAGGGGCTCAAGAAGCTGAGGTCCAGGAAGAGATGAGCCATAAGCATGATAGTCTGCCCCTGAATTTAGGAAGAAAGCAAAGCAACCAAGACTGAGAGAGGGGGCCCAGAAAGAGGCAAGCCCTATGCCTGATTGCTCACATCTGAGCTCTGGGAGCTGTACTCTAGAGCTGGCTCTGAGAGAAGTTAGATCTGGAGGGGAAGGGATAGATCTCTGCAGAAATTAGTGGCCATATTGCTTCACCACATGGCAGCTGACTTTGGTGAGAAAGCATCTCTGCTGATGCCTAATTTGGACATTTCACAGCCGTGGAACTGTAAACTTTTACCCTAAATAAATTCCTGTTATAAAAGCCAAAAAATTTCTGATACTTTGCATCAGCAGCCCTTTGACAAACTAAAACTTGCATCAATGTAGATGATCATGTGGCTGTTTTCCCTTCATTTTTCAATGTGGTCTATTTCATTAATTATCTTATGTTGAACCACCCTTGTATACCTATGATAAAACCCACTTGATAATATAATTCTTTTAATGTGCTGTTAGATTCAATTTGCAAGTATTTTCTTGAGGAATTTTTCATCTATATTCGTAAGAGAAATTGGTCCGTAATTTTCTTTTCTTGTAGTATCTTTATCTGGCTTTGGTATCAGGGTGATTTTGGCATGCTGGAATGAGTTAGGTAGTGTTCCCTCCTGTTTAGTTTTTTGAAAGATTTTTTGCAGGATTGGTGTTAATCCTTTTTGGAATGATTGGTAAAATTCACCTGTGAGGCCATCTGGTCCTGGACTATTCTTTGTTGGGAGGGTTTTGATGACTGATTCAATCTGTTTACATGTAATTGGTCTCTTGAGGTCTTCTGTTTTTCCTAGATTCAGCATAGGTGGTTAGTATTTCTAGGAAGTTGTCCATTTCCTCTAAGTTGCCTAATTTATTGGTGTACAGTATCCTCTTATGATCCTAGTTATTTCTGTGGGGTCAATAGTGATGCCCCTTCTCTCCTTTCTGATTTTATCTATTTGTGTCTTTTCTCTTATTTTCTTTTTCAGTCAAGCTAGTTGTTTAGTCAATTTTGCTGATCTCGTCAAAGAACCAACTTTTGGTTTTGTTAATGCTCTCAATTTTTTTTATTCTCAATTTCATTTATTTCTGCTCTAAGCTTTCTTATTTATTTCCTTCTGCAAAGTTTAGGTTTTATTTGCTCTTCTTTCTCAAGTTCTCCCAGGTTTTCAATTATGTATTTGATTTTACCTCTTTTTTATTTTTTAATGTAAGCACTTTGGACTATAAATTTCCCTCTCAGTACTGCCTTAACTGCATCCCATAGGTATTTATATGTTTTATTCTTGTTTTCATTCATCTCAAGATATTTACCATTTTCCCTTGTGATTCTTCTTTGACCCACTGTTTGTTGAAGTGCTATTTAACTTCCATACATTTATGTGGTTTTTTTTTTTTCCAGTAGTCTGCCACTTATTGATATCCAGCTTCATTCCTTTATGGTCAGAGAAGATGATTTGTATAATTTCATTTTTTTAAAATTTACTGAGATTGATATGTGCCCCAACATGTTGTCTATACTGGAGAATGATCCATGTGTACTCAAGAAGAATGTATAGCTTGCTGTTTTGGGGTACTATGTTTTATAGATGTCTATTAGGTCAAGCTCACTTATCTATGTTTTCTTATTGATCTTCTATATTGATATTCTACTGATGAGAGTGCATTATTGAAGTCTCCAGCTATTATTGTATAGATGTCTATTTCTCCCTTCAGTTTTGCCAGTGTTTGTCTCATGTATTTTGGGGCCCTGTGTTAGGTGCATAAATTTTATGATTTTTATTTCTTCTTGGTTGATTGTCCCTTTTATTAATATACATTGTTCTTCTTTGTCTATTATAAGAGGTTTTGACTTAAAGTCTATTTTGTCCAATATCATTATAGCTACCCTAGGTCTTTTCTTGGTTACTAATATTTGGCATGGATTATATTTTGCCATATTTTTTCTTTCAACCTATTTGTGTCTTTGGGGTAATGTGAGTCTCTGGTAAACAACATATAATTGGATCATGTTTTGTTATCCATTCTGCCAGTCCGTGTCTTTTGATTGGGGAGTTTAATTCATTAACATTAAATGTTATTACTGTAAAGCAGTATTTACATCAGCCATTTTGTCCTTTGGTTTTTATATGTCATATCTTTTCTTTTTTTACCTCTCTTTTCCTTTATGCAACTTCCTATTTTGTATTATTGATTTTTTTTGTGTATGATGTATCTGACTGATCAGTTTCTCGTTTCTGTTTCTGTATATTTTTAAAATATTTTCTTTGTGGTTACCCTAGGATTTATATTACATGACCTACATCTATAACCTACTAATTTGAAAAGATACCAATATATAGCTTCAATAACATACATGTTCTTTGATCACATGTCCCTCTGGTTCCCCACTTTTATGTTGCTTTTGTCTCACAATACCTCTATTTTGTACATCCATTATCAGGAAATATGTTTTTTTCTTTTTTAGTTGTATTCTGACTCTTATAGAAATTAAATAGAGTCAGAATATTGAGTATACAGTATTCAATAATATTGAGTATACATTACTCTTGGGTTTTGTACTTATCCTTTTAGCCAACCTTACTGAAGATCTTTATTTCTTTACACTATTCCAAGCTACTCTCCCCTACATTTTCCTTTCAAACTGAAGAATTCCCTTTAGTAATTTTTGTAGGGCAGGTATTTTATTGACACACTCTCTCAGTTTCTGTTTATCTGTGAATATTTTAAACTCTCCCTCATTTTTCTTTTTCAGTACCTTAAAGATATCATACACTGCCTTCTCATCACCATAGTTTCTGATAAGAAATTGGCACTTAGTCTTGTAGTGAATTCCTTGTTTGTGAGGAATCATTTTTGTCTTGCTGCTTTTAGAATTCACTCTTTATCTTTGGCATTTGACATTCTAATTAGTATGTATCTTGGAATACATCTATTAGGATTTTTTTCTGTTTGGAGTATGTTATATTTCTTGGACATGTATATTTCAAGAGAGTTGGAAAATTTTGGGCCATTAATTCCTCAAATATTCTTTCTGACCCTTTCTCTTTTCTTCTCCTTCTGGCACACCCATGGTGCGTATGTTTTTGTGGTTTGTGCTGTCACTTAAATCCCCGAGACATTATTCAATCTTTTCTATTCTTTTTTCTATCTCTTCTTGTGACTGGATGATTTCAGTTGTCCTGTCTTCTAGTTTGCTGATTATTTTCTCTGCCTGCTCAAATCTGGTATTGTATGCCTCTAGTGTACTTATTTTTTATTTTTTATTTATTTCTATCCCCTTCCCCCATTGTCTGCTCTCTGTGTCCATTCACTGTGTGTTCTTCTGTGTCTGCTTGCATTATCAGGTAGTACTGAGAAACTGCATCTCTTTTTTGTTGCGTCATCTTGCTGCATCAGCTCTGTGTGTGTGCGGTGTCATTCCTGGGTGGGCTGTGCTTTTCTCATGTGGAGCGGCTCTCCTTGCAGGGTGCACTCCTTGTGCATGCACTCTTTGCATGTGGCAGCACTGCGCATGGGCCAGTTTACCACATGGGTCAGGAGGCCCTGGGTATTGAACCTTGGACCCTCCGTATGGTAGGTGGACACTCTGTCAGTTGAGCCACATCCACTGCCCTGTATGCCTCTAGTGTATTTTTAATCTCCATTGTTGTGACTTTCATCCCTATAATTTTTGTGATGTTCCTTTTTAAACTTTCAAATTCTTCTTTATGTTCACACATTTTTGTCTTAATATCCTTTATCTCTATATCCATATTTTCCTTCACTTTCTTGAAATAATTTTTAGATTTGTTTGAACTTCTTTGGTTAGTTTTTCTAAATTCTATGAATCCTCTGGAATTTTAATTTGTTCCTTTCACTGAACTATATCTAAATCTTTCTTAGTAAGCTTGTAATTTTTTGCTGATGTCTGGGCATCTGATTTGACTCTGAAAATCAGTATCTCTCTCTTGTTTAGGGTTTTCTTATTGATTGGCTTTCTGTTAAGGCTCTTCTTTAACACTTGGTCCAATTTATTCTTGACTTTTAGAGTAACTTGTGTTTATCTGTTTAGATAAACAGATAAGCTCTTCTATAGCTCTTCTCAGCTCTTCTACATCTAATTCTTGCCCTGGACATACAGTACAGTTTTTAAGATTGTACTTTTTGTGCTATTGTTTCACCTCTGGGTGTAAGCTTCCTTTCCTCCATTTCTTTTCTAGGAACCTTGATTGGTTGTGTTTGGTTTCATGCAGAATTTTCTCCCCAGTTTCTATGATTTGTTTAAATTCTCTCCCTCACTCCATGCTCTCTTTTCCTTGTACTTTTCTGTTCTTTCCTATCTTAGAGCAGTTCAGTCACCTTCAGTTTACTTGTTAGTGTATCCCACTCTGGAGACTCAGATGGAGTCAATCCAGATAGGTGGGTCAATCCAGAAAAGTCAGCTTTTAATGATTCACTTAACAGAAACTAGACTGAGAAATTCAGAAAAGTCCATTTTTCATATAGGTAGTTATACCAACAGAAACTGTATTTAGTGTGTGCACCTCTTGCTAATAGTTTTTCCATGGTCTTTTTCTCTCTCTTTTTCTTTCCCTTGCAGACCCTTTTGTATGCAACATACCTTAGCTGCTTGTTCTCCTCCCTAAGCCTCTGTGGACTTGGGTCCCTGTGCTTGGTTATGCCTGGTTTCTAACTTACTCCTGTGGGTGGCTCTATAGTCTACATCCAGGGCAGGAGTGAATTCAGACAGTGTTGCCTCTTTGCATCTCCCAAGCTGTTTGGGACTGAGGGATGGGGAGTGGTCTGGACATGACTCCAGGAAGAAAATCTCCTTCCTGATCTTGTAGAATATTTCTCTTTTTCTTAGATTCAGCATTTGTGGAGTCTCTCTCCAGTCTCTGCTGCCCTCCAGATTTATAGGCACATGGAATTACTAGACCCTTTATTAGCTGATTCTGAGGGGAGACTTTTCCAGGGGTGCCTTAGATCACCATGCTGATGATGTCACACCAGTAATAGCATCTTGAATTACAAAATTTCATTATGTGCAATAGCATCATAGCTATGAAATCTGGTATATTAAGCACAGGTTGCTCATAATCCTATATACCTGAGTCTCAGTAGTAAGGATTTTTCATTCTTCTTTAGCCTTGTTTTTATGACAACCTATTCTATGATGAAATTATGATTTATATTTTGCAGTAACATGCTTGTCATCCTTTTAAAAAGGCATGAAATAAATGTTGTACAAATGATAAGAGAAAAAAGTAGGATGGAGGAGGAGTGGGTATTGATAAATGCATACTATTTCATTTATTGAATTGATTCATCACACAATTTTTGAGCCACAACTTTCTGCCAAGTACTTCACATGTAAAGGTGATTAACACATAGCTTTTGAGAGGTCTTCATCTATGTAATACTAAACTAATTGTGTCAGATAGTCATTGTTATATAATAATCTTCAGTGGATGTAGTGGATTAAAACAGCAACCAGTTATTATTTCTCACAAGTCTGAGGGTAGTGTGGCTGGTTCCCTTGTCCCAGCTCTACTCTCCCATGCTTCCAAGGCTGGCTGGAAATCACATGGCTAATCTCAAGGCCAAGTTGTGGGCAGAACTTCCTGCCCACAAGGCGGGAATGGAAGAATGGGGGTCATAATGCACTCAATCTGCCACATTAATGAATGGTATTGAGGTAGGTGGAAGCAGGGAGTAGAGGTTAATGGTTGTTTAGGCAAAGCTAACCACAGGTACAAAGACATGGAGGTAAACAAAATTGAACACACCAGTTTGAAATAAGTTAATGTGATGGACAGATAGGCATTTGAAGGGAGCATGATCAAGGTGGTAGATAGAGATTGGAAACTTTCTTTATGAGAGGCTGATGAGTTTAATCTCTTACCAGCAGAGCCATGAGGAAGGACATGAGATGCGTGTTTTAGAATGCTAGATAGGGCAGAGTGTAGGTTTTGCAGGACTGAATCTAGGAACACAGAGACAAGGCAATTTAAAGATGTCTGACCCCAAGTCATATTTACTTGAGCCTAGCGGAAAGTAAGAAGTAAAAACTACTTCGATAACTTCCATCTTTGAAGAAACAGGAATTTTGGCATGGTAGCTAGAATAAAAGGCAATTTTGAAGAAAGGACTTCTACGCTTGCTTTTAGTTTTATCACAAGGGAAATGTGCATTCAGTGAAAGAAAGTAAAGATTTCACAATGGAGGTAAAGTAGTTAATATATTAATATGCGGAACAAAGTCTTAAAGGAGGTCAGAAAAATATGGGAGGAACGAATTTACATTGGGCAAGGAGAGAGACTCCTCATAACCTGAGAGGATTCTGAAGGTAGAGTGGGCAAGTAAATTGAAGAAATTCAAGACTGCTCAGCTCCACTTCTTTGTGAGATAGGAAGCAACGACATCTGGTGATAGTGAGGGTGGTGCCTGAGGAAACTTGGAAGCAGGGCAAGAGTGACTAAGAACAGAGCGCGAGCTGACAAATGTGGGGATGGCTGAGAGCACTGAGGGCCAACTGGAGGTCTGTGACCAGATTGAGGCAACTTTGGTGGACCACAGGATTTCTGTGGGACTAATTCTCTTTGAAAACTGCTTGTAAAGCTGATCTAAATCATCGCTGCTTGGCTGCTCTGAGCTCCAGTGAGTCAGTCTGACTAATTGATGAATAGGCATTATTCTATCCATAATAGAGTTAGCCAAGAGACAATGTGCATGTGTGAAGTCTCATTTTATCAATGGCAGGCTTCCCAGTTGAACACATCAAAATCACTATTCAGAGCCCATACACGGGCTTTAAATTGAAAATGGCATTGTTAATGTGCTTCTGGGATGTATTAAATTTTACAAATAAATAATGCAACAAGATGTTGGCAAGGATGAATCAAACAGAATCTGGGATGCTGCCTCCCTGTAATTCTGCTCCCTTAGCTTCCACTTCCCTACAGTCTTGGTTCTCCTTCCCTCTCATTGATAACTCTTCATGGTTTCCTAGTTTAGCTATTCTTCCTCTAGCTACTCAATGTCGTCTGTCTTTAAGACTTGCATATGGTGTCAGCTCTATTGTGAAGGCTTCTCTGATCCTGTTCAGTTGGAAATTAGTCTATTTTCTGGACTTCCTTGTGGTTTTGTTTCCACTTCTTGCTTTCTTGTGGTATAATTATTTCTAGCTCCCTCACTAGTTGGTATACAGGATTTGAGGAAAAGAACAGAGCATTGTGATTCATGAAAGTCACTGATAATGAGTTTCCAGGAGATGCCTTCAGAACTTCTGCTTGAGTCTTGTTCCCCCACAGTACTGAGCAAAGGACCCACGTAATCTATGTGTGTGGTTATTTACGAGGGGGGATATTGCATAATATCAATAAGATAATGCTTTAATATTACATTCAACAGCTTGTTTCATTTTACTCTTTGAATCAAGTTTAGACTCAAGTTTTAAAAATTTTTGTTTATCAACTTTATTGTGGTATGATTTATGTATCAAGGAAGAAGTTGTTTACTTTTTAAATGATGAATCCACGCTGCCTTTCACCTCCAAAAAGTCTCCCATCTTTAGAGGTATTATTGACTTTTAAGAGATGTGTTATTTTTTCTCTGGCAGCTTTCAAGATTTTCTTTTTATCTTCATTTTCACCAGTTTGACTAAAATGTGAGGTATACTGAGCTTCTTCAATCTGCAAAATGGTGTCTTTTGGGAAGCGGACTTGGCCCAGTGGTTAGGGCATCCATCTACCACATGGGAGGTCCACAGTTCAAACCCCGGGCCTCCTTGACCTGTGTGGAGCTGGCCCACATGCAGTGCTGATGCGCGCAAGGAGTGCTGTGCCATACAAGGGTGTCCCCCGTGTAGGGGAGCCCCACGCTCAAGGAGTGTGCCCTGTAAGGAGAGCCACCCAGCACAAAAGAAAGTTCGGTCTGCCCAGGAATGGTGCTGCACATACAGAGAGCTGACACAACAAAAAGAAACACAGATTCCCATGTCACTGACAACAATAAATGCGGACAAAGAACATGCAGCAAATAGACACAGAGAACAGACAACTGGGGCAGGGGGGAGAAGGGGAGAGAAATAAATAAATAAATATTTTTTTAAAAAATGGTGTCTTCTACCTACAATGAGAATTTTCAACTATACTTCATTCAATATGTTTTATCTAATCCATTCTATTCCTGGGATTCCAATTACCAGTATATCTTTTGATATTTTAATTTTTTAATATTTTAAACATGTCCATGAGGCTCTGTCCTTCCTTTTCTCAATAATTATCTCTCTTTTCTTCAGATTGTTTCATTTCTATTGATATATCTTCAAGTTCACTTATTCTGTCATCTCCATTCTATTAACCCTTCAGATAGTATACATTTGAATTCTAAATTTCATGTTCTCTATTTCTTTGCATAGATTTCTGATCTCTTCACTTATTTCTTCTCATGTGTTTCCTTTTAACTCATTGAATAGTTTACAATAGCTGATTAAGAGCCCTTATTTGATCATTTTAACATCCTTATTATCTGAGGGTGGACTTGAAAATTAACATGTTTTCCTGTGTCTTCATGTATTAAAAAATTTTGCACTAAATTCCAGCCTTTCTGAATGTCATGCTGTAGAGATTATGAATTGGTTATATATCTCCAAAGTGTGTCTATGATTGTCTGTTTGTTTAAGTGGAAAATTAAGTTAGTTAGACTTAAACTGCAAGTTCTGTCTTCCCTGTGAAGAGTGAGGTTCAAATCTCAGTTAATTTATTTTATCTTTACCTGGTCTTCCTCATGCACACACATTTCAAGGAATACCCAGAGATTTGGTCCAATTTATATGCAGAGTCTGCATATAGAATTTGAAGATGCTTTCCTTCAAGATTCCCTCTTACCCTCCGGTGGTCCTGCTTGCCTTGATAGCCAGACCCTGGTTCCTTAGTCCAGAGAGACAGTGGGATTTCTATCAGAGTGGTAGCTGCCATACGCCAGACCACCACTGTGGGCTGTGTTCAGGGCATGTTTTCAAAATGGGAAGCCACCCTGTACAAGTTGCTCCCTCCAAATTTCAACTCTGTCTTCAAAATCTCCCTGTTTTTGTTACTCTCCAAAGCCTTCAGATAGTCCCCTTTCCACAACCATGCCCCCAAAATTTATAGTTGTCTCCTATAGGATTAGTCTGTTAGGAGCTTACTCTTCCATATTTGAGGTAAAACCTTTGTGAATTAGCTTTTAATGATTCTTTCAAAGTGCTTTAAAATAAATTCCAGATGAAGATTTTGTGGCATTTACATTAGGATATAAGAATTTCCAGTGTCACTGTTTGCCAGTTCCAGGGGCTGAATTACAAAACTGAAAGTCAGTCATCCCACGGGGATTGGCTCGAATGTTACACAGCAAAAAGTATGTGTCCCCATGTGTTCCCAGAGTTTGAGTGCATTCCTGATTACTAAGAAAGGGGAGGGTGGCACTCTACATACATGCCATATTGGTTCATACCATGACATATCTATCAGTTTTTTGGTTTCTGACAGGGTAATCTCAATAATTCTATAGTCCCACCTCTTCAGAAGCTGACTAGTATAATAAGAAGATGTCTAAAACTAGAGATTGACTGATTGATATTTAAGCCCTGGATTAATTCCTGGTATCTACTGTTGCATTTCTTTTAAATATTAAGAATCATAGTAAGGGATTAAAAAGCTCAGACACAAACACATTGGAAACTGAGTATCCTTTTTTTCTTTTCTTTTCTTTTTTATCAGTCTAACAGTAGTTAGGAGGAAAGTTAATCCTTCAAGGACCAGAGTTAACTAGCCTTCCCCGATCCCTATTCCACACTCCCTTCAAACAAAATAAAACATAACCAAAAACCTTCATGGATGTATATCATTGATTATTTTAGATTAAAATAATGCATTGCAAGAGTTGCATTTAGTACAAAATAATACCTGGAAATTTGTTGGCATGTTAAAAATTAAAATACAAAGCAGAAACAAAAACTATTATGAAATAGCTTATAAATACTATTTTACATATCCCAAAGATTTTCAATACAAGCTATCCTTCCACAAAAACTGTATTAATTCCATATTCAGCTAAATATTTGCAGAACATGGACACTTTGAACAGACAATGGGGGTCACTTGTTTAATGTACAAATTTTGGTAATTTCCCTTGTAAAAGTCAAACTACATACTTACCATAAAGCTTTATTTTTATTATTTTATTTTTTTAAGATACTTAGATTACATAAATGTTACATAAAAATTGTAAGAGATTCCCATATGCCCTACTCCCTAACCCTCCCATGCTTTTCCACATTAACAACATCCTTCATTAGTAGTAGTACATTTGTTACAATTGATGACCACATATGGGAGCATTTCCATCAAGTGTGGGTTACACTTTACATTATAGTTTAAACTCTCTCCCACACATTTTTGTAAGTTATGACAAGATATATAATGGCCTGTATCCATCACTGCAACATCATTCAGGATGATTCCAAATGCCTCCATATTGCACCTGTTTTTTTTAAATGCTTAGGTTACATAAATGTTATATAAAAAATATAGGGGATTCCCATATGCCCCACTCCTCACTACTCCCATGTTTTCCTGTGTTAACAACATCCTTCATTAATGTGGTACATTCATTGCAACTGATGAACACATTTTGGAGCATTGCCACTAAGCATGGATTAAAGTTTACATTTTAGTTTATACTGTCTCCCACCCAATTCTGTAGGTTATGGAATGATTTATAATAGCCTGTATCTGTTGTTGCAATGTCATTCAGAATAATTCCCAAGTCCCCAAAATACCCCATATTACACCTGTTTCTCCCTCTCTCTGCCCTCAGAACCTCCAGTGGCCACTGCCTCCACATCAATGATATAATTTCTTCCATTGCTAGAATCACAATAAGTCTATAGTAGAATACCAGTATGTCTATATTAGTCCATAATTCATTCCCCAATCCTGAGGATTCTGGGATGGTGATATCTACTCTGCCTCTAATTGAAAGGGGGGTGCAATCCCATATGGCTGATGGATGGGACTTTCGGTTCCTTGGTATGGTAGTTGTCCATTGTCACCTCCTTGTTAGTTGTCCTGGGTGAGACCAATGAATTGAAGAGTAGTTGTTACAATTCCGTTGAGATTCAGGGCCCAGGTGGCACATGGACAGCTCAAAGATTTTAGTCTCTTGGATATACATCTACCAATCTAGTCCTAATTATAGGTTCAAATAGATGAACAGAAGAGCCATTGTAGGGAAACCACAACTGAATCCAACTCTGTCACTCTGGGGAGCATAAATTCCAAAGTAGAGTCCACTGGCAAGGCACCAAACTCCTGAGCTATCTGCCCTGACTATAGTGTCTGGATGTCTCTAGAGCCCTCAGGAGCCCGCTATTTGGCGTAGTATCTGCTTTTGCAGTCAATGAGATCCTGCTGAGACGTGCATAAGTGTAACCTCTGGAATGACCTCCTGACTCACTTTAAAGTCTCCTAGCTATAAACACATTTGTCTTTACCTTTCCCCCCTTTGGTCAAGGTCTTTTTCCAGTTGCATTGCTAGGTGGTGCTTGGTAGTAATCCCTCATCGCCAGGGAGGCTCATCCCCATGGGTCATGTCCTACCCTGGGGGGAAGGTAGTGTATTTATATGCTGAGTTCAGCTCAGAGAAAGGCCACATTTGAGCAACAAGGAGGCTCCCAGGAAGTAACTTGTAGGAATCCTATAATACAAGGCTAAGTTTCAATATCAAAAGTAAGGGTTCATAAGCACAGTCATCAATATCAAGGGCCTGTCAATGGACCAGCCTACTTTACTACTAGTCATTACCCCTGTACTTGGGTGATTCTTGCTGCTCCATTAGAGAATATGGCAGAGCTCCCCAGGATAGAGATTTGATATTCCTTCAGTAGTTATGTGAATCTCTACCCACTGTGACAACACCCCATGAACATTTGAACACATTTTATATGCCTTATATGTATGCCCAGTTGAGCTTCCTTCCATGTATCCCCCATCACTGATACCCCGCACCAAAATAATCATCCCCTGCTACAGTTGTAACCCTTCTGTGATCCAAAATGTCATAAAAAATGAAGACAATAAAATAGCCAAATGCAATTAATAAGAAAATGAAACAATAATGTTAGTTTTAAAAATAAGAAATAAAATACAATTTTTTAAAAAAATTTGGGTTTATAGAAACTAATGGGAAAATACTTAAAATTTTTTTTTGACATTTTACCTTTTATCACTGTAAGATCTGTTGTCCTATATGTACAGTGACATTTTCTTCTGTTTATTCCCCCAGTGTCTTACTTTTTTCATTTTGTCTTCAAAGAAGTTTTAGGTTACAGAAAAGTCACATACAGGGGGCCCCTATATACCCAACATCCTCACCCTTTTCCCCCTCCCTCTATTAATAACATTTTATATGTGGATGGTACATTATAACTGATGAGCAAATATTGAAATATAGCCACTAATGATGGTCAATGGTTTGGATTTTGGTTTATATTTTGGACCATACACTTTTATAAATTTTCATGTAATTTAACTTGGCCGGTATCCATCATAGCAAGATCATGTAGAACACTTCCATTGCCCCCAAATTGCCCCCTGTTCCATCTATTATATTCCTATTTCCTCCTCCCCTCAGGATCCACAGCAACCACCAGACTTCATGCCTTGAAGGACAAGATTCATAGTTACTTGCAACCACATTGACAGCTTGACACACTGGTCTGTCCTCCCCTATTAGGCACTGCCTATGTTCTTGAGAGACCCTTGCCCCTTTATTTGAGAACATAGCAATTCTCCCCAGGATGGGAGTCCACCACCTTGCCACTCATTATGTGGTTCTCCACTCACAGATATAACACACTATGGCAAAATGAACACTCACACACTCCCTAGAAACCTGCCCCAGGTGCACCGAATGCCCCCCACATCCAACATCCCAAACCAGCAACCCTCGCTTGCCATATTGCCAACAGAGCAGTCACAACGTCGTAGTTTCAACCATGACCTGCCAATCTCCAGTGTTCACCTGCTTCCTCCCTCAACTCCTCCCCCAGTTCCATGGATAAACACACCCTGCCCGCCCCCCTGACAAACCAGCACCACTCAACCCAACAGTATCATTACATCACTATCAAACTCACCACTATACAACTACATACTTCCACTTCATCATAGATTTGGAGTGTTGCCTCACAACTTTCTCCCTTTCTATTTCCTGTAAACCTATCTTTCAGACTCTAACTCGTGAGTCTTCTCAATTTGTTTAATTCATATCAGTGAGGTCATGTAATATTTGTCCTTCAACACCTGGCCTGCCTTCACTCAACATAAGGTCCTCAAGTTTCATCCATGTTATCCCATATGTTAATACTGTATTTCTTCTTACAGCTGAGTAATATTCCATTGCATGTATATACCACAATTTGTTTATCCATTTATCTGTTGAAGAACATTTGGGTTGATTCCAACTTTTGGCAATAGTGAATAATGCCACAATGAACATTGGTAGGCATCTATCTGTTCATGTCCTTGCTTTCAGTTCCTTTGGGTATATACCCAGCAGTGGAATTGCCTGATCGTATGGTAGTTCTATAGTTAGTTTTCTGAGAAATTGCCGAACTATACTCCACAATGGCTGCACCATTCTACATTTCCACCAGCAGTGGATGAGAGTTTCCATTCTTCTACATCCTCTCCAGCACTTGTAGTCCTGTTTTTTTTTTTTTTAATAACCACCAGTCTAATGGGTTTTAGATGATATTCATTGTAATTTTGATTTGCATTTCCCTAATAGTTAGTGATGTTGGGCATCTTTTCATGTGTTTTTTAGTCATTTGTATTTCTTCTTTGGAGAAGTGTCTATTTAAATCCCTTACCCATTTTTCAAATGGGTTTTCTTTTTATTTTCAAGGTGTAGCAATTCTTTTTATATACAGGCTATTAGGTCCCTCTCAGATATATGGTTACAAAATATTCTCTTCCTTTGAGTAGGCTGCCTTGTCACTTCCTTGACAAACTCCTTTGAGGTGCAAAAGTTTTTAATTTTGAGGCAGTCCCATTTGTCTATTTTTTCTTCACTGCTCATGCTTTGGGTGTGAAGTTCATGAAACCATTTCCTATTATAAGATCCTGTAGATGTTTCCCTATATTATCTTCCAAGGTCTTTATGGTCTTGGCTCTTATATTTAGATCTTTGATCCATCTTGAGTTAATTTTTGTATGAGGTGTGAGATGGTGTTCCTCTCTCATTTTTTTGGATATTGATATCAGTTCTCCAAGTACTATGTGTTGAAAGAAGCCGTTCTCTCCAGTTGAATGGGCTTGGTGGTCTTGTTGAAGTTGAGTTGAATATATATGTAAGGGTCTATATCAGAACACTCAATTCAGTTCCATTGGTCAGTATGTCTGTCTTTGTACCAATACCATGCAGCTTTGACCACTGTAGCTTTGTAGTATGTTTTAAAGTCAGGTAGTGTGATTCCTCCAATTTCATTTTTCTTTTTCAATATGTCTTTGGCTATTTGGGGCCTCTTGCCCTTCCAGATAAATTTCATAGTTAGTTTTTCCAATTCAGTAAAAAATATTGTGGTGATTTTTATTGGGATTGCATTAAGTCTGTAGATCAGTTTGGGTAGGATAGACATCTTAATCATATTTAGTTTTTCTATCCATAAACAGGGTATATTCTTCCATTTATTTAAGTCTTCTTTGATTTCCTTTAACAGGGTTGTGTAGTTTTCTTCTTACAAGTCATTTAAATCTTTAGTTAAATTTATTCCTAGGTATTTGATTCTTTTAGCTGCTATTGTAAATGGTATTTTTTTCTTTATTTCCTCCTCAGATTGCTCATTATTAGTGTACAGAAATGCTACTGATTTTTGCACTTCAATCTTACAACCTGTGACTTAACTGAACCCATTTATATGCTCTAGAAGCTTTGTTGTAGATTTCATAGGGCTTTCTATGTATAGGATTATGTCATCTGCAAATAGTGAAATTTTTACTTCTTTGTTTCCAATTTGGATGCCTTTTATATCTTTTTCTCTAAGTGCTCAAGCAAGTACTTCTAACACAATGTTAAATAGAAGTAGTGAAATTGGGTATCCTGTTTTGTTCCCAATCTTAGAGGAAGCTTTTAGGACTTCTCCATTGAATATTATGTTTGCTGTGGGTTTTTCATATCATGTTGACAAAGTTTCCTTCTATTCCTATCATTTATACTACTTTTTTTCAGGAAAGGTGTTGTATTGTATCAAATGCTTTTCCTGCATCTATAGAGATGATCATTTGATTTTTGTCTTTTAATTTGTTTATGTTGTGTATTGCATTGATTGATTTTGTTTTGTTGAACCATCCTTGTATACCAGGTATGAAACCCACTTGATCATGGTGTATAATTTGTTTGATGTGTTGTTGAATATGATTAGCAAGTATTTTGTTGAGGATTTTAGCATCTAAGCTCTTTGGAGATTAGTCTATAGTTTTCTTTTCTTGTGGTGTCTTTGTCTTTGGTATTAGGGTGATTTTGGCATCATACAATGAGTTAGGCAATGTTCCCTCCATTTCTATTTTTTGGAAGAGTTTAAGCAGGATTGGTGTTAGTTCTTCCCAGTATGTTTGGTAGAATTCACCTGTGAAGGCAACCAGTTCTGGGATCTTCTTAGCTGGGAGGTTTTTGATGACTAATTCTATCTCATTATTTGTGATTGGCCTGTTGAATTCATCAATTACTTCTTTCATCATGTAGGCTGCTTGTATGTTTCTAGGAATTTGTTGATTCCCTCTAAATTATCCATCTTGTTGGCATTTAATTTTTCAAAGTATCCTCTTATGATACTCTCTATTTCTGTGGGGTCATTGGTGATAACTGCTTCCTCATTTCTTATTTTATGTATTTGCATCTTCTCTCTTTTTTTTCTTTGTTAGCTTAGCTAAGGGTTTGTCAATTTTATTGATCTTCTCAAAGAACTGGCTTTTGGTTTTGTTTGTTTTTTCTAGTGCTTTCTTATTTTCAATTTCATTTAGTTCTGCTCTAATCTTTGTTATTTCCTTCTTTCTAATTTCTTTAGGGTTAGTTTGTTGTTCTTTTTCTAATTCCTCCAGGTGTGCAGTTAGGTCTTTGATTTTAGCTCTTTCTTCTTTTTTAATATAGGCATTTATAGCTATGAATTTTCCTCTCAGTACACTTTTGATGCATCCCATAGGTTTTGATTCATTGTGTTGTCATTTTCATTCATTTTGAGGTAATTACTGATTTCTTTTGCAATTTTCTCCTTGACCCACTCTTTGTCCAAGATTATCTTGTTCAACTTGCATATCTTTGTGCCTAATCTGGTTCTCTGTCCCCTACTGATTTCCAGCTTCATTCCATTGTGGTCAGAGATATTACTTTGTATAATTTCAATCTTTCTGAATTCATTGAGAGTTGTTCTGTGGCCTACCATGTGGTCTATCATGGAGAATGATCTCTGTGCACTAAAGAAGAATGTATATCCCACTGTATTTGGATGTAATGTTCTGTAGATGTCTAATAGGTTCAGATCCTCTAATGCATTATTCAAAGCCTTTGTTCCTTTATATATTCTCTGACAAGATGTTCTAACGGTGATAATGGTATATTAAAGTCCTCCACTATAATTGTAGAGACATCTATCTCTCCACTTAGTTTTTCCAGTGTTTGCTTCATGTAATTTGAGGTGCCCTGGTTAAGTGCATAAATGTTTATAATTGTCCTTTCTCCTTGATAGATTACCTCTTTTATTATATATAATGTCCATCTTTGTCTCTTACATTAGTTTTGCATTTAAAGTCCATTTTGCCTGTTATTAGTGCAGCTACTCCTGCCTTTTTATTGTTGTTGTTATTGTTTGCTTGTAAAATTGTTTTCCAACCATTTACTCTCAGCCTCCTTGGATCCCTGGGTCTTAGGTGGGTTTCTTATAGGCAACATATAGATTGGTCATATTTACTTATCCATTTTGCCAATCAGTATCTCTTGACTGGTGAGTTTAACCTATTAACATTCTGTGTTATTCCTGTCAAAAATTACTTACATTAACCATATATTTTTTTCTGGTTTATGTATGCCACATATTGTTTTATTTCTCTTCTTATCTTTTTAGTTGTTCTTACACTCTTCAATTCTCTCTCTCTTGTTTTTTCCTTTCAACCTGCAGAATTCCCTTCAGTATTTCTTGAAGTGCAGGTTTCTTATTGATATGCTCTCTTAATTTCTGTTTATCTGTGAATATTTTTGAACTTTCCCTCATTTTCGATTGCCAGTTTTGCTGGACAGAGAATTCTTGGCTGGAAGTTTTTTCTTTGAGCACCTTAATTATGTCATAGCACTCTCTTCTTGCCTCCATGGATTCAGATGAGAAATCAGCACTCAATCTTATCAAGCTTCCCTTGTATGTGATGATTCTCTTTTCTCTTGCTGTGTTCAGTATTCTCTCTTTATCTTAAGCATTGAAGAATTTGATAAGTTTGTGTTTTGGAGTAGGTCAACTAGGACTTATACTGTTTGGGGTGTGCTGTGATTCCTGGACAGATGTGTCCATGTCCTTCAATAGGGTTGGGAAGTTTTCAGCCATTATTTCCTCCAACAAACTCTTTCCCTTCTCTTCTCCTTCTGTATGCCTATAATGCATATGCTTGTGCCTTTCATGTTGTCATTCAAATCCCTGAGTCTCTGCTGGATTTTTTCTATGTTTTTTATCTATCTGTTCTACTATCTGTTTGATTTCAGCTCTACTGTCTTCCACATCACTGATTCTTTCTTCTGCATGTTCAAATCTGTTTTTATAAGATTCCAATGTTTTTTTTCAAGCATCTCTTTATTTATTTATTTAATATTACATTAAAAAAGTATGAGGTCCCCATATACCCCCCACCCCCGCCCCCCACTCCTCCCCCCATAACAACAATCTTCTCCATCATCATGAGACATTCATTGCATTTGGTGAATACATCTCTGAGCACCTCTGCACCTCATGGTCAATGGTCCACATCATGGCCCACACTCTCCCACAGTCCACTCAGTGGGCCATGGGAGCATACAATGTCCACACCACCCAGGAAAACTCTAAGTCCCGAAAACACCCCCACATCTCATCTCTTCCTCCCACTCCCTACCCCTGCAGCCACCATGGCCACTTATCCATACCAATGCCACATTTTCTTCAATTACTAATCACAATAATTCATGAATAGAATATCAGTAAGTCCACTCTAATCCATACTCTATTCCTCCACCCTGTGGACCTTGGAATGGTTGTGTCCACTCCACATCTATATCAAGAGGGGGCTTAGATTCCACATGGATGCTGGATGCAATCCTCCTGCTTTCAGTTGTAGGCACTCTTGGCTCCCTGGTGTGGTGGATGACATTCTTCAACTCCATGTTAGCTGAGTGGGGTAAGTCCAATAAACCAGAGTATAGGAGCTGAAGTCTGTTGAGGCTCAGGGCCTGGTTATCACATGGTCAGTCCAGAGATTCAGGTCCCCTGGGTATACATGAAACCCCAGCATCAACTACAGTTCCAGTAAAAGTAACAGTAGAGGCTTGTGAATAAAGATCACATCTGAGTCCAGCTCCATCACAGAGAAACACAAACTCCAAAGTAGGGCCAACTGACATGGCACTGAACTCCATCTGCTATGACCATAGAACCTGTGGGTCTCTGTAGCCCTCAGAAGAACCAATACCTGGGATTGTATCTACTTTATCTGTCTCTGGGACTCTGCTGAGGTGTGCATAAGGGCAACCCCTCTTATAACCTCCTGGCTCTTTTTGGAGACTCATAGCCATATAAACTCATTTGCCCTTTCCATTTCCCCCTTTTATTCAGGTCAAAAAGCATTTTTAACTCCTGATAATATATGTAGATTGAGATTCCAATGTATTTTTTATTTCTTGTATTGTGCCATTCATCACCTTCAAATCTGTTATCTTTTTATGTATGTTTACAATTTTTTCAGGGTGTCTTCTCGGTGTCTTCTTAATATCTTAAACTCTTCCTTCACTTCATTAAGTTGATTCATAATATTTGTTTGGACATCTCTGGTTAGTTGTTCCATGTTTTCATCTCCCCCAATTTTTTTAGTTGGGTCATTGGACGGGGCAATATCTTCCTCTTCCTTAGTATGTATTGTAATTCTTTGTTGGTGTCTAGGCATCAGTTTATATTGATGGGTTTGTTCAGTTGATTAGCTTCCCTTTTTAATCTAAGATTTTGTGATTTTGTGTGTGTGATCAGTTTTTACTTTGATGCTTTTTTCCTCTTATTCCATTTTCTTTTTTTTTTTTAAGATTTTAATTTTTTTTTATTTCTCTCCCCTTCCCCCCCACCCCCACCCCGGTTGTCTGTTCTCTGTGTCTATTTGCTGCGTCTTCTTTCTCCGCTTCTGTTGTTGTCAACGGCATGGGAATCTGTGTTTCTTTTTGTTGTGTCATCTTGCTGAGTCAGCTCTCCATGTGTGTGGCACCATTCCTGGGCAGGCTACACTTTCCTTCGTGCTGGGTGGCTCTCCGTACGGGGCGCACTCCTTACGTGTGGGGATCCCCTACGTGGGGGACACCCCTGCATGGCACAGCACTCCTTGTGCACATCAGCACTGTGCATGGGCCAGCTGCACATGGGTCAAGGAGGCCCGGGGTTTGAACCACAAACCTCCGATGTGGACACCCTAATACCACTGGGTCAAGTCTGCTGCCCCCATTATTCCATTTTCTTGCTGTTGTCCGTGTTCGCTTGGAAAAAAAAAATTAGGGGCAGAGAAAAGGACAGACGTATGAATAGGGAAAGGATAGTAGTAATAATAGTGAAAGGTACAAGAGAAACCATATAAAACCTAGGAAAATGAGTAATCAACTCAAGTAAGAAGTGCAGAGGAATAAAAGTAAACAGGTAGAGTACAAACAATGAAATGAGAAACTGAATAGAGAAAAATATATAGAATAAACTATAAGGCCAGAATGGTAAGGAGAGAGGAAAAGAGAAAAGAAAAGACAAAAAAGTAAAAAAAGAAAGAAAACAGAGAAAAAAGGAGAGGCAAATAAAAACAAGAAAAATTAATGACCAAACAAACAAAAAAATGGAATGAAAGAGCAACAGTAGAAAGCAGGAGATAAAACGATGATGGAGGGAAATGAAATAGCATAGGTAGGCAAAATTGGTAAACAAAAAATAGGGAAACAAAGGAAGGGGAAGCACAGCAAAGAAGAAATAAGTGAGCAGCAACTAATTAACAACAAAAATTGGGGAGGATAAAAGTGAGAAAAATAACAAAAAACAAGCAAATAAACAAACAAATAAACAAAAACCATGGAAAAACTGTCTTCCCTCTTAGGTCCCTAAGGAGTGCCTCAGGCTGCCAGTGATCAGCAGTCAATTACCCTGCAGCCTGCTCTCTGCAGATTTTGAACCAGGTTTTAGCAAGTAAATGAAGATAAATTGAAGAAAGGAATCTTTCTAAATAAAAATAAGAGATCCAAGAAAAGCTAATACAGAAAAAGTGTCTCTATGTTTCCTGTCCTAAAGTATCAGGGAGATGTCTGATAACCCAGTGGATCACTTCTCTAAGAAGACCTGGGAATCAAACCAACAATGTCTCTCTCCCTTTTTAAAAAATTTCTTTGTCTTTACTTATTTTTTTAATGCAACATTCAAAAAATATGAGGACCCCATACACCCCCCCCCACCCCCCTCACCCCACTCCTCTCATAACAACAACCTCCTCCAGCATCATGGAACATTCATTGCACTTGGTGAATACATCTCTGAGCACTGCTGCACCACATGGACAATGGTCCACATAATAGTTTACACTCTCCCCCAGTCCACCCAGTAAGCCATGGGAGGACATACAATGTCCAGTAACTGTCCCTGCAGTAACACCCAGGACAACTCCAAGTCCTGAAAATGCCCCCACATCATATCTCTTCTTCCCACTCCCTGCCCTCAGCAGCTACCATGGCCATTTTCTCCACATCAATGCTACATTTACTTCCATTATTAATCACAATAGTTCCAGAATAGAATATCAGTAAGTCCGCTCTAATCCAATTCTATTCTTCCATTCTGTGGACCCTGGGATGGTTATGTCTGTTCCACCTCTGTATCGAGAGGGTGCTTAGATTCCACTTGGATGATGGATGCAATTCTCCTGCTTGCAGTTGTAGGCACTCTTGACTCCCTGGTGTGTTGATTGACCTTCTTCACCTTCCTGTTAGCTGGCTGGGGTAGGACCAATAAGCCAGAGGGTGGGAGTTGCAAGTCTGTTGAGGCTCAGGGCCTGGCTATCACATGGGCAGTCTCACTCAGGAAGACAAACTCCAAAGTAGGGCCAACTGATGTGGCACTGAAGTCTATCTGCCATTACCAAAGAACCTGTGGGTCTCTATAGCCCTCAGAAGAACCAACACTTGGGGTTGTATCTACTTTAGCTTGTTTCTGGAACTCTGTTGAGGTGTGCATAAGGGCGACCCCTCTGATGACCTCCTGACTTTTTTGGAGACTCATAGCCATATAAACTCATTTGTCCTTTCCATTTCCCCCTTTTATTCAAGATCAAAAAGCATTTTTAACTCCTGATATTACATATAGGCTGAGATATTCTGCTGGTCTGAGTTGACCCTTTTATTCAAGGTCATTCTCCAGCAACATCATCAGCTGGTACTTGGTAGTAATCCCTTGGTGCCAGGGAGGCTCATCCCTGGGAGTCATGTGCCATGGTGGGGGGAAGACAATGCATTTATATGCTGAGTTTGGCTTTCAGACTGGCCACATTTGAGCAACATGGAGGCTCCCAGGAGGTAACTCTTAGGCACCCTGCAACTCTAGGCCTAGTTCTTATTTCAGGCACACAGGCTCACAAGCATAGTCATTAGCATCAAGGGCTCATTGTTGGACCATCCTTTCTTATTGGTCTTAGCCATTGCACTTGGGGGATTGTTGCTATTCCATTAAGGAATGCGACAGAGCTCTCCCAGCCAGGAACTCGGCACTCTCCCAGCCATCGTTCCCAACTGTAACCACTATGAAAATATCCAAACATTTTTATGCACCCCACACATATGCCCTGGAGAGCTGCCTCCGAACCATGCACCCCCCCACCAATAACACCCCACACCAGTATTCCTCCCCCACCACCATTGAACCTCTCTGTGGTCCAAAACCTCCCTGAAAATGAAGCCCAATATATTGCCAGGTTCCATTAAGAGTAAAATGGAATATAGTGATGGGTTTAAAGGTCAGATATAGAATACATACTAATTTAGAAAAATTAAAGTAAAAATAAATTGGGGTATCAAAAATTAAAAAATGAAAAAGCTTTGTTTTTGATGTTTTGCCTTCCATCACTGCAGTAAGTGTTGCCCTGCATGCACATTGGCAAGGCAACTTCTTCCATCTCTTTCTCAGGGTCTACATCCTTTCTTTTTTTTTCCTAATTATTAAACTTGTCTTTACAAAAGTTTTAGACCACAGTAATTCATATATACAATATACAGTACTCCCACATATTCAAATCAGATACTTTGTCCCTTCCACAACAATAATATTTTTACATGTTCATGCTATATTTACTGCAACTGATGTACAGATATTGAGACAATAGCTTTCAAAGAAGGTTAAACTTGGGTTTACATTATGGTTTATATTTTAGACTATAGAGTTTTCTAAATTTTTAATTATGTTTTACATTATGATTTACATTTTATCCTATAGGCCCCTATACATTTTTGGTGTAATTTAACATGTTCTATATCCATCCTTGCATAATCTTGTGGAACACTTCCCTTGCCCCACAGTTACACTGATTCCACCTATTCAATACCTCTTTCCCCCTCTCCTCAGGGCCCACAGTGACAATCACTCTTCATTGCCTGAAGGGCCATGTTCAGAGATACTTGCCACAATGTTGAGGGCTTGACATACTCCACTGCCCTAATGCATTGGGAGCCACCATTTCTCTCGAGAGATACAATTCCCTCTATTTGAGAACATCAGTCCTCCTCAGGATGTGGGTATATCTTCACTCTCATTGTATAGGTATCCATCCAATGATATAACTCACTATGACAAAATGAGCACTCACACACTCTTTAGAAGCCTGTCCTCTCTCAGATTCTCCCCTTTAAGCATCTTAAACAGGTAGTCCTACTTATTATATTTTTGAAGAAGTTTTCTCAACATTATACTCTCAACCACATACCTGACAATCTCCTATGTTCATATGTTCTCCTACCCTCCCCCCAATTTCTTGGCCATATTACCCATCCTCCCATCCCTAGCCCCCCTCAAGCCCACAAAGCCCCACCCAAAGGTATCCCTATGCCCCCATTTAATCCCTTTCCTGTAGAAATACTTACCTCCATCTTATCATAGATTTGACCCAGGTAGGTGTCAGCTCGCAACCTTCCTCTGCCCCCCAAATTCCTTTAAGCCTATCATCTGGTCTCTAGCTCTCTGAGGCAGCTTGGTTTACTTATTTCATATCATTGAGGTCATATAGTATTTGTCCTTCAATGCCTGGGTTGATTCACTCAATATAAGGTTCTCAAGATTCATCCATGTTATCACATGTGTTTGTAGTATATTCGTTCTTAAAGCTGAATAGTATTCCATTGTATGTATATACCATATTTTATTTATCCATTCATCTGTTGATGGGCATTTGGGTTGATTCCAACTTTTGGCAATAGTGAACAATGCTGCTATGAACATTGGTGTGCATATATCAGTTTGTGTCCTTGTTTTCAGTTCTACTGGGTAAATACCCAGTGGTGGAATTGCTGGGTCATATGGCAAATCTATAGATAGTTTACTAGATACTGCCAAACTGTCCTCCAGAATGACTGGATCCTTATGCATTCCCACTAGCAGTGGATGAGTGTTCCCTTTCTTCCACATCCTCTCCAGCACTTGTGTTCTTCTGTTTTGTTCATAGCTGCCAATCTTATGGGAGTAAGATGGTATCTCATTGTAGTTTTGATTCGCATTTCCCTAATAGCTAGAGATTTGGAGCATTTTTTCATGTGATTTTTAGTTATTTGTATTTCTTCTTTGGAGAAGTGTCTGTTTAAATATTTTTCCCATTTTTTAAATGGGTTGTTTGTCTTTTTATTTTCAAGATATAGGAATTATTTATATATGCAGGATATAAGTGTCCTATCAGATATATGGTTACCAAATATTTTCTCCCATTGTGTAGGTTCTCTTCTCACTTTCGTGACAAACTACTGTGAGGTGCAGAAGGCTTTAATTTTGAGGAAGTCCCATTTATCTATTTGTTCTTTTGCTGTTCATGCTTTGGGTGTGAAGTTCATGAAACCATTTCCTATTACAAGGTTCTGAAGATGGTTCCCAACATTGCTTTCCAAAGTCTTTATGGTCTTAGCTCTTATATTTAGGTCTTTGATCCATCTTGAGTTGATTTTTGTATAAGGTGTGAGTTGGTAATCCTCTTTCATTCTTTTACATATGGATATCCAGCTCTCCAGGCACCATTTGTTGAAAAGGCCATTCTCTCCCAGTTGAGAGGGTTTGGTAGCCTTATGGAATATTATATGACTGTATATTTGAGGATCTATATCAGAACTCTCAATTCAGTTCCATTGGTCAGTGTGTCTATCCTTGTGCCAATACCATGCTGTTTTCACTACTATAGCTTTGTAGTATGTTTTGAAAAAAGGTAGTGTGATTCCTCCTATTTCATTTTTCCTTTTCAATATGTCTTTGGCTATTTGGGGCCTCTTTCCTTTCCAAATAAATTTCATAGCTAGTTTTTCTAGATCATTAAAGAATGCTGTGTTGATTTTTATTGGGATTGCATTAAATGTGTAGAACAGTTTTGGTAGGACAGACATCTTAATAATATTTAGTCTTCCTATCCATGAACACAAAATATTCTTCCGTTTATTTAAGTCTTCTTTGATTTCCTTGAACAGTGTTGTGTAGTTTTCTGTGTATGAGTTTTTTACATCTTTAGTTAGATTTATTCCTAGGTATTTGACTTTTTTATTTACTTTTGTAAGTGGTATTTGTTTCTTGATTTCCTCCTAAGATTGTTTATTAGTGATGTACAGAAATGCTACTGATTTTTGCTCATTGATCTTATAACCTGCGACTGTACTGAACTCATTTATGAGTTCTAGAAGCTTTCTTGTAGACTTCTCAGGGTTTTCTATGTATGGAATCATGTCATCTGCAAATAATGAAATTTTGACTTCTCCCTTTCCAATTTGGATGCCTTTTATATCTGGTTCTTGCGTCAGTGCTCGAGCAAGTACTTCTAAGACAATGTTAAATAGAAAGGGTGATAGTGGGCAGTGTCTTGTTCCTGATCTTAGAGGGAAAGATTTTAGGATTTCACCATTGTAAATGATGTTGGCTGTGCATTTTTCATATGTACCCTTTATCAGGTTCAGAAAATTTCCTTGTATTCTGATCTTTTGCAGTGCTTTTATCAAGAAAGGGTGCTGTAGGTTGTCAAATGCTTTTTCTGCATCTGTAGATATGATCATGAGATTTTTTTCCCTTCAATCTGTTCATATAGTGTATTACATTGATCGATTTTCTTATGTTGAACCATCCTTGCATAACCAGAATGAATCCCACTTGGTCATGGTGTATAATTCATTTAATGTGTTGTTGAAAACAATTAGCAACTATTTTGTTGAGGGTTTTTACATCTGGGTTCATTAGAGAAATTGGTCTATAATTTTCCTTTCCTGTGGTGTCTTTGCTTGGCTTTCATACTAGGGTAATGTTTGCATCAGAGAATGAGTTAAGCAGTGTTCCTTCTGGTTTGATTTTTTGGAAGAGCTCCAGCAAGATTGGCATTAGTTCTTTCTGAAATGTTTTGTAGAATTCATCTGTGAAGCCAGCTGGCCCAGGCCTCTTCTTAGTTGGGAGGTTTTTAATGACTGATTCTATCTCTTTACTTGTGATTGGTTTGTTGAAATCATCAATTTCTTGTTTTGTCAATAGAGGTTGCTTATATGTTTCTAGAAATTTGTCCATTTCCTTTAAATTGTCCTTCTTGTTGGAATATAGTTTTTCAAAGTATCATCTTATGATAGTCTTTATTTCTGTGGGGTCAGTGGTGATATCTCCTTTCTCCTTTCTTATTTTGTGTATTTGTATCTTCTCTCTTTTTTTCTTTGTTAGTCTAGCTAAGGGTTTGTCAATTTTATAGATCTTCTCAAAGGACCAGCTCTTGGTTTTGTTTATCTTTTCAAGTGCTTTCTTATTTTCTATTTCATTTAGTTCTGCTCTTATCTTTGTTGTTTCTTTCTTTCTTCTTCCTTTGGGGTTACTTTGTTGTTTTTTTACTAATTCCTTCAAGTGTGCAGTTAGTTCTTCAATTTTAGCTCTTTCTTCTTTTTTGATGTATAAATTTATGGCTATAAATTTCCTTCTCAATACTGCTTTTGCTGCATCCAACAAGTTTTGGTATGTTGTGTTATCATTTTCATTAGTTTCAAGGTAGTTATTAATTGCTTTTGAGATTTCTTCCTTGACCCACTGTTCTTCCAAGAATGTGCTGTTTAATTTCCATATCTTGTTGTAAAATCTGGACCTCTGGTCCTTGCATATTTCCAGCTTCACTCCACTGTGGTCAGAGAGATTATTTTGTATGATTTCAATCTTTCTGAATTCATTGAGACTTTCTTTGTGGCCTAGCACATGTTCTATCTTGGAGAATGATCCATGTGCACTTGAGAAAAATGTATATCCTGCTGTATTTGGGTGTAATGTTCTGTATATGTCTATTAGGTCCAGCTCCTCTAATACACTGTTCAAAGTTTTTGTTTCTTTATTGATTCTCTTTTGAGATGTTCTGTTCAAAGTTGATAGTGGTGTATTAAAGTCCCCCACTATAATTGTAGAGGCATCTATTCTTTCACTTAGTGTTTCCAGTGTTTGCCTCATGTATTTGGAGGCACCCTTGTTAGAAGCATAAATGTTTATGATTGTTCGTTCTTCTTGAAAGATTATCCCTTTTACTAATATGTAGTGTCCATCTTTGTCTCTCACAATTATTTTGCATTTAAAGTCTATTTTGTTTGATATTAATATAGTTACTCCTGCCCTTTTTTGATTATTATTTGCTTGTAAGATTCTTTTCCAGCCATTCACTTTCAACCTCCTTAAATCCCTGGGCCTAAGATAAGTTTCTTGTAGACAACATATAGCTGGGTCATATTTCCTTATCCAATCTTCCAATCTGCATCTCTGAACAGGTGAGTTTAATCCATTGACATTTAGTGCTATTACTTTCAAGGAATTATTTATACTAGCCATATTTTCTTTGGATTTGTGTTTGTCTTATGTTGTTTGATTTTTTTCTCTTTTTGTAGTTTTAGTTGTTCTTATACTCTCCTCCAACTCTGCCTCTCCCCTTCATTTCTTTCCTCCTGCAGAACTTCCTTTAGTATTTCTTGAAGGGCAGGTTTCTTGTTGACATACTCTCTTAGTTTCTGTTTATTTGTGAATATTTTGAACTCTCCAACATTTTTGGATGCTAGCTTTGCTGGATAGAGTATTCTTGGTTGGAAATTCTTTTCTTTTAGTACCTTGACTATGTCATACCACTGCCTTCTTGTCTCCATGGTTTCAGATGAGAGATCAGCTCTTAATCTTATGGAACCTCCCTTGTATGTGATGGTTCTCTTTTCTCTTGCTGCTTTTAGTATTTTCTCTTTGTCTTGTGCATTGGATAATTTGACAAGTATATGTCTTGGGGTAGGATTGTTGAGATTTATGCTGTTCATTGTGCATTGTGCTTCCTGGACATGTATATCCATCTCCCTCAATAGGTTTCGGAAGTTTTCAGCCATCGTTTCCTCCAACACCCCTTGTCCCCTTTCCCTTCTCTTCTCCTTCTGGAATGCCCATAAGGTGTATGTTTGTGCATTTTTCATTGTCATTCATGGCCCTAAGTCCCTGCTGGATTTTTTCTATCTTTTTATGGATTAATTCTACTATCTGTTTGATTTCAGATGTACTGTCTTCCACATCACTAATTCATTCCTCTGCCTCTTCAAATCAGCTGTTATTTGCTGAGAGTGTATTTTTGATTTCTTGGATTGTGCTATTGATCTCCATCATCTCTGTGATCTTTTTGTGCATGATCACAATTTCTCCTGTATGTATTCCAAGTGTTTTCTTAATATGCTTAATTTCTTCCTTCACTTCATTGAATTGGTCCATGGTACATGTTTTGAGAGCTTTAATTACTTGTTTGGTGTTCCCCTTCTCTTCCTGGTTTTTAGTTTGTTCATTGTATTAGGCCATGTTTTCCTGATTATTGGTATGGTCTGTAAGTTTTTGTTGCTTTCGGTCATTATTTTATCTTGTTGAGTTTATTCTGTTGATTATCTTCTTATTCTAGCCTTGGGGTTTAATTATTTGTTGTTTCTGTGTGCATGTTAAATCTTCTCTTTGTCACTTTTTTCTTCTTATTCTATTCCCTTGTTGTTGGCTAAATTCCCTCAAAGGAAAATATCAGTCCAGAGAAAGCAAAAGGGGTAAGAAAAGAAAAATGTAATAGTAGTATTGATAGTGAGTGTTAGCAGAAGAACCATGTGAGATCTAGAAGAATGGATATAGAACTCACGGAAGCTGTATATAGTGATAACTGTAAAAAAGTGGAGTACCTATAATGAGATATTAAACTGAATATGGGGAGGAATATACTATGAATTAAAAGGTCAGTGTGGTCAGGAGAGAGGGAAAACAAAAAGAGAGGACAATAACATAAAGAGTGTATAAATAATAGAAAACAGATTAGAGGTATTAGAGATAAAAAATCAGAAATAATGGGGGCTAAACAGAGAGAGGTGGAATGAAAGTGAAAAAATAAATGATGGAGGAGAGAATGATGTAAAGGAAAGGAGATAGCATTGGTAGCCAAAATCAGTACACACAGAAAAGAGAAAATTGAGGATGAGGAAGTACAGCAAATAAGAAATGTTGCCAGCAGCACTAATATAAAAAAAGAAAGAGGGGGGGGGGGCAGAAGGAGAAAGAAAGAGAAGAAAAAAAAGCAGAGAGAGGGGAGAAAAAAAAAAAGGGCGGTGGGGGGGGGGGGGGATAAAGAGGAAGAAAAAACAAGAAAATAGACCAACAAAAAAGACCATACAAGGCCCCACGCAAAGAATCCTCTTTGCAACTGAATAAACTGCTTGTGAGTCTGACCTTCCCTTTTTCCCCCTTCCTCAACTTCCTTCTTTCCCAAGGCAGCAGGAAGGCTGTGTGAGGGCTCCTGTAGGAAATTCAAATGGGTCCCTGGTGAACCAACTCACCTGAGAAAATAATGACTCTAAATTTCTTGAGAGAGCATCCTCCCCTTGGCAGGAACACTAAATATGCTATTGAAGCCTGTAAAGCACATCTTACTGTCCCTCTCCCTTAGGTGTGCTACAAGGGAGCTGGTTAATTTTCTGACTCCACCTTCTTCCAGACCAAGTTTCCTATCCCAGGGCGCTTAGGTAAATTGGGCTCTCTCACTAGATTTGCCTTTTCTCTATTCCTAGGTTCTCCCCAAGTCAGCTAATATCTCCTCCAAACTCAATAAAAAGGGGGGGGGGCAGAAAATTGAACCGGCACTCCTTGGCCCCACTGTACCTCCCTCCTGAACTCTCCCACTTCCAGAGTTAATCCGTGTTCGGAGGGGTAGGGAAATGCCGGATTTCTGGGAGTGCTGGGATTGGGAAACAGAGGCCTGGGAGAATGTGGACTCAGGATATTTAGCATAGGCCACAGGGGTTCAGGGGACACAGACTTGGGGTTCACGTGTTTTGGGGACATGAAGCTTGGAAACTCCACCCCACGGCCCGCAGTTCTCAGTGAATGCTGTGGCTCTTAGCCCTAGGGGGCGGTTTACCTTCCCACGGATTCTGCCTTCAGTGTTAGAAACCCGCAGTTCTGCCTTGAGCAAACACCAATTCTGCTGCAGTCTCTCCAGATCGATGTCCAGACACCCGCCCTGCAGGTTTCTTAAACAGCCTGCTCCGGTAGGACCGGGTTACCACACAGCCGGTCTTTTGTAAGAGAGATGACGATGGTGTACTTACTCAGACTCCATCTTGCCCCACCTCCAGCAGTCTCTTATATTCAATGCAGGGACTCCTCCCCTGAGCTAAACTTTTTCCTTGGGTTTGTTAGCCTTTGAAAGCTATCAGCCACTTTCTTTTTTTTTTTTGAAATTCAACACAATTTTATTTATTTTTATATTTTATTTTTTACACTCTTTTAAAATTAAAGTTAATAGATCACAAAGAACATTACATTGAAAAACCATAAAAACATAAGAGGTCCCCATACACACCGCTCCCCACCCCCCACCCCATCATTTTTGCAAATTGTGTTTTTTTTCAGGATATAAACATCACACACACAAAATGTTACGTAAAAAAATATGAGGTTTCCATATGTCCCCCCCCACACACCCCCCACTCCTCCCACACCAACAACCTTCTCCATCATTGTGGCGCACTCATGGTACTCGGTGAACACATTTTGGAGCACTGCTGCACCACACAGACAATACTTTACCCTGTAGTTCACACTCTTCCCCAGTCCATTCAGTAGGTTAAGGAGCAGTTTCAAGATTCCTGCTGATGAGGCGCCGTTCTGTCTCGCCCCCTTTCTGTTCTAATTGCTTTCTCTCCCAAGGCAGCTGGGCATGACAGCCTGTATGAGCAGATCCCCCTTCCCCTCTCCTGGTCAGGTTGAGGTCCCTTTTGGGATTCAAAGAGGACCCTGGTGACCAAACTCACTGCAAAGAAACCTTCTTGCAGACCCCTCCTCCTCCCAGGGAACCCTAAGTAGCGCCCCCTACCACTCACCTCCCTTAGGGCAGTTGGAATTTTTATAGTTTTCAGGGCTAAACTAGTCTGTTGCCTGTCTCCACCCCTCTCCCCCACCCAAGTTCCTCTCTCCCAGGGTGGCTGGGATGTCATGCTGCCTGAGCAGATGTGCCTCTCTCCTCTTCCCAGGGCCACCTTAGTGCCAGCTGGTATGTTCCCTGAAGTTCAAAGGGGGCCCATATATTCAAGCCCACAGAAAGGAAACCCCTCTCCACCCTTCACCAGAACCCTCTTCCAGAGAATGCTCCCAAGGATCCCACTAGGTGGCTGGTGGGTCTCAGGGGGTTTATGGTAGCTTTTTGCCTTGAGGGTGGGGCTTAGCCGCCCACAGTTTCCAACTACAGGGGCGGGAAACTCTTGGTTTTCCCTTAGGCTCTTTATCTCTTTCTCAAGTTCCCTCCAGATTGATGCCCTGAAACCTCCTACTCTTTGCGTTCCCAAAAGAGCTCACTTGGGAAGGATTTTGCCCCTTCTCAGCCTTTTTTTCACGAGAGAATTAGGGAGTGTCCACCTAAGCCGACACCATCTTGCCAGAACTCCTCCAGCTTTCTTGTGTAAAGCCAAAACTGTAATTATCCCAGGGGAATCATTTTAAAAGCTTGAAAGAATAGGCTTTCTACATATTTAAAATGAGTAATTATTAATAGTATAAAATCTACTATTAATAGAGTGTTATTATTTTGCTATATTAAATCTAAAGAAAACATTTTGCAATCCTTTTTTATCTTATTTACATAAAGGAATGAAAACAGCATTTTATCTAACACTTAAATTTCTTAATGTTTTTATTTTGTTTTATGGATGCCACTGAAAATTAATTCAATATAAGTATACCATTTATATATCTTCATACATTATAGGTAAACATGACATTAATATCTAGCTCAAAGTCTAGATTTATTAGACAATCTCAGGCTTTGTTCTGAACTTTTTCTTTTCTTCTTTTAGTTAAAATATTGAGCCATTGTCATCATGCCTCCAGGATCTACAGCTTCTGAAGTTCTACCCACTCTCACAAACTATAGTCAATGCCCCATTCCAAGGTTCCCTCATGTCTCCATTGGACTAAAGCAAAGATCTCCTAAATGGCCTTTCATGAATAGACGGGTCTTTCTACTCACATTCTCCACGAGCCAGAGTTATCTCTATGAAATCAAATCTAAAATCAGTTCAGATCCAACACTCCATCACTGCAGTAGCCATTGTTTCTATCAATGTCCAACTTATCACAGTCATTTAAAGGTATTTGTTGCTAATGAAGAAGTCCATGGTATACCTTGTAATGTATCTAAACTATGGTATCTGTTATATAATAAATTAAAAGTGTTAAGAAATCACCCCCTCCAATTCCTGCCCTCCAACAAATCCGTTTCTATAGAGAAAAATCAGCCCAAATGGTGCTTTTCCTTTTACTGAGGTTTCTGAATAGTTCTGTGGTTAATATATAAGTGAACTTTATTACTAGGTTCTGCCTAAGCTCTGGAAAGGAAGAAGTCACCATTCCTTTTGGAAAGTGCACTTTGTGTGTAAAGGAAAGAGCACTATCAAACCAATTCCATTTTTAAAAAATCAATTGAGAATATGCTTAGAAGAATGTGGTATTATATATAGATCTTGTAGAGCTTAGAATTATTAAAATTGAGAATGAAATAACATATAATATACAGCTAAAGATTTGAGAAAAGATAAAACCTCTGTAAACTTCCTTTTCCCAGAGCTGTGATTCCTTGATCTCTTTTGACTTCCCCCAGCTCTACCCCACCTGCCCTTGATAGGCCAGATCACTCTTATGGGCCCACTTGCAAGATCACACACTTGCCCCAGGGGTCAGGTACAATCTAGTCTTTACATTGAAACTTTCTTTACAAGAAAACTTTCAGGAGTTCTTAACTCACACTGCTGGTCTCAACAGCCAGCAGTCCTTGCTTCGGCTCAGCACGTGGTCCGTGCCAGCTCCAGCACTTTCAGGACCATGGATGACAAATGCCACTACTTAAATCCAGTAGGTGAATAAAATCTGTAAGCAGGCTTTGGTGCAAGTTAGATTTACTTCTAGGAGCATGAACTTGGTTAGGCATTTATGTAAGAAGTTTGGAGTAAACACTTTTAAGACTTTATATTATGTTCATGCAAAGGCAGTCAGTAGCTATAAGGTACTTAGAATTCATCAAAAGAAGGTAGTGACACTTCTAAATCAATACACATAATGGGGTCTTCCTTCCAACTGAAATTAAATGCAGGAATGGTTTGTATGTTTACCAAAATTATACAGTCTTGGCTTTTTGAGGTGACAGCAGATGGTCCGATAAGAAGTGGCAGGACTAAATGCAGGCAACCGGCATCTCATCTCAAGCTCTCTTAACCATGAAATCTATGAGTTCATGCTTAACTGCGCCATGAGAAAAAGATCATGAGCAGTCTTAAGGCAAGTCAGGCTAACTGGGTGTACTCTGTACTTCAACAGAGTAATTAAATCTTAAGCATTTTATCTATCTCATATTTTAAAGAAGAGTATGCATTTCTACTTTCCTTAAAATGTCACTCATCAAAAAATGTCACTTACACATGCTTGTACTGTTTCATTTAGTTTTAGGTACTTTGTCACTTGGCTTAGATAATTTTTATTTCTTATTTCCAAGCTCCAGATCCTTCGCCAAGTAAGCATCAGTACTGACTCTATTTTCCAAATTCTATCATTCTTTAAATATCATTTGGGATGATTTCCAGTACCTCATTTACTTTTATGTTTTTCTCTTTTATTTTCCATTCAGAATAGTTGTGGTCCATGTCCATGTAGCTCTTAGTTTCAAGAATATTTTGGGTAATTTAGATGAAATCTGATATCAGATAATGGTATATCTGAGAAAAAAAGGAAAAGAATATAAAGGAATATTTGCATAGCAAATTCTTTTCAAAGGGATCAAATACCATGTTATAAAGAAATATTCAAATTATACCTACCAGGTAGGTAAATACATTCAATTCTTAATAGTTCTGGAATAATTAAATATTTTTTAAACTCATGCTTATCTTCTCAAATGAACTCAATCAATTTATTTTTAAAAAGCATTGAATGTTCTGTTCACCACAGAAACTATCCTACTTCTCCAAAATCAGTTAATTCATGCCAATCCGATTAGAAAAAAAAAAAAAACATTTTCAATCCTTGCTGAATTCTATGATATAATTGCTTTATTTTTAAATCTGTATGATTTAAACCAAGTTTATTGTTATTTCTATTTTAATGTCAGACCAAATATTAGGGAGATATTCTCCTGCCCTTGGAACTGTTATATCCATAGGGTTTTATGGCAGAATATTGAGAATAAAGCTTTTGGAGCCAGAATGTTAAAGATAAATGATCAATTTTTCAGGTGTTGTTTTGAAAGGTGAAGGGAGTCAAACTTAAAGTCAATGAACTGATAAGTTAAAGAGATGTTTACTCCCGTTATGGTGAACAGAAAAATAAAATTAACAAACAAAAGAACAGTCATTTTTCTTTATGAAAGAAAATTATATGTGAGGAAGGACTAGAAATAAAGAGGAAATCTCTTGAATTAATGGATTTCCTTTTATAAAGCATATTTAAAATAAATTAAGATGCTCTTAGCCTTTGGATATGTCCAATAGCAAAGGCAATCTCACTTCAAAACTGTCCAAGATGATCTTACATTTAAGTCACTGGGAGTGACAGTGACATTGAGGGAGAAGTCAAGAGCATGATTAATTGCATTTTGATTCCAGTCAACAACAAGCAGCAGTGTTTGCTAGACTTCAGCTACCATTTCCTTGATCTCAATGATGCTCTCTTAGGAAACTCATTAGCAACTGAATAAATGGGAACTGACTGATAAATCCTTTTAACTAAAGTAGCTTTCCAGATCTAAGCAGTATTTTGAAACTGAGTCTTTATATTTTTACAACAGGTAGTCAAATATTTAAATTCATTGCAATAGTCATGTACCATTTTTGCTGTTAGTTCTAGAAAAATTATACATAAAAAGGAATTACTCATTTAGATGGATAGATAGTAATAGGGTAAGAAAAAAGAGATAATGCATTACAGTGAAAGCTTAATACTCAATTTGATTTGCCTCATTCTCTCCATTCCCACCATACCCACTGCCAGTGCTCTCTTATATATCCTCAACCATTGCTCCTGAAATAGAGCCAGAGTGCCTCATGGATGGCACGCCCCATTGTGTCCTCTGTGGTCCATCCTGCACCTACAGATTACTTTTTATAAAACCAAGTCAAAAATAATTACAAAACAGTAACAATAGCAATGCTTCACATTTCCTGTAGGAAAAATGTCCCCAAATCATTAACGTGAAATCCATATACTGTGCTACACTATTTCTCATTTCTCCTTTCCCTGCCATTGCTATAATCCACCCAGAGTAATAGATTCTGTGTTTCCCCACCTTGCTTCTGGGTCTTTGCTCATATGTCTTCTTTGCTGACCTGAAATACTTGTCCCCAGTTCTCTGCAGGTCCAAGTGTAAGTTCAGCCAGGAAACAAAACAAAACTAAACTAAACTAAACTAAAACTAAACAACAAAACAACTTTCTCTCCTCTGAAATCCCTCAACTTTAACTCAGCACTTATCACTTTCTACCTCATGTCATGTTAATTCATGTAGTTAGGACTCAGGCTTAGTTCATCACATTCTTGATTACATTTAGTGTGGGACTTTGTAGATGATAAGCCCTCAAAACCTAATTGATGAAGCAATTGGTTCTCTAGTTTGAAGACTCTTTACCCCAACAGCTGTCCTATCATTGTTAATAGAAGGTATTAGCAAAGGTTATTGGTACTGAACACTGGAAAAAATGTGACCCCTTTTATGTAGTGAAGGAAAGTTTGGCAACATTGTTGCTTATAATGAGGTAAATAAAATATATACATAAGCCCTAGAGTATTTGGCTAAGGAGATTTTTCTTCTTTTTTATGTTTTTTCATTAAAATATACTTTATTAATAAAAAGTGCTAGCCATCATCTGAGCCTTTAGTGAGTCATAATTGTTTTGCTGGGGAAGGTTCTTGCCTCAGTGTTAATAGCTGCTGACTGATCAGGGGGGTGGTTGCTGAAGGTTTGTTTGTGTGGTTGTAGTAGTTTCTTAAAATAAGACAAACGTTTGCTTCATCAATGGACTCTCCCTTTCAGGAAAGATTTCTCTACAGCATTCAATGCTATTTGATAGCATTTTACCCACAGTAGAATTTCTTTCAAAATTGGAGTCAGTCCTCTCAAACCCTGCTGCTGCTTTATCAGCTAAGTTTATGTAACATTCTAAATCTCTTGTTGTCATTTTAACAATGTTTACAGCATCTTCACCAAGAATAGTTTCCGTCTCAAGAAACCACCTCCTTTGCTCATCCATAAAAAGCAACTTTTCATCCATTAAATTTTTTTCTTTTATGACTTTTATTTTTTTGTCTTTATTTATTTATTTTTTAATGTTACATTAAAAAAATAAGAGGTCCCCATATACCCTCCACCCCAGATGCCCCACTCCTCCCATAACAACAACCTCCTCCATTGTAATGGGACATTGTCATTGCACTTGGTGAATACATCTCTGAGCACAGCTGCACCACATGGTCAACGGTTCACATTATAGTTTACACTTTCCCCCAGTCCACCCAGTGGGCCATGGGAGGACATACAATGTCCAGTAACTGTCCCTGCAGTAACACCCAGGACAACTCCAAGTCCTGAAAATGCCCCCACATCACATCTCTTCTTCCTACTCCCTACCCTCAGCAGCTACCGTGGCCACTTTCTCCACATCAGTGCTACATTTACTTCCAATACTAATCACAATAGTTCCAGAATGGAGTATCAGTAAGTCCACTCTAATCCATACTCTATTCCTCCATTCTGTGGACCCTGGGATGGTTATGTCTACTCCACCTCTATATCGAGAGGGTGCTTAGATTCCACTTGGATGATGGATGCAATTCTCCTGCTTGCAGTTGTAGGCACTCTTTGCTCCCTGGTGTGGTGGTTGACCTTCTTCACCTTCCTGTTAGCTGGCTGGGAGAAGTCCAATAAACTAGAGGGTAGGAGTTGCAAGTCCCCAGGTATTGATTCTTCTGAGAGCTACAGAGATCCACAGGTTCTTTGGTCATGGCATATGGAGTTCAGTGCCATGGCAGTTGGCCCTACTTTGGAGTTTGTGTTCCTGAGTGTGATGGAGTTGGACTCAGATGTCATCTTTGTTCATAAGCCTCTCCTGTTACATTTACTGGACCTGTGGTTGGCGCTGGGGTTTAGTGTATACTCAGGGGACCTGAATCTCTGGACTGTCCATGTCATCCATTAAGTTTTGTTTTTTTTTTTAAGATTTATTTATTTAATTTCCCCCCCTCCCCCAGTTGTCTGTTATCTGTGTCTATTTGCTGTGTCTTGTTTCTTTGTCCGCTTCTGTTGTTGTCAGCGGCATGGGAAGTGTGGGCGGCGCCATTCCTGGGCAGGCTGCACTTTCTTTTCACACTGGGCAGCTCTCCTTATGGGGTGCACTCCTTGCGCGTGGGGCTCCCCTACACGGGGGACACCCCTGCGTGGTGCGGCACTCCTTGCGCACATCAGCACTGCGCATGGGCCAGCTTCACACGGGTTAAGGAGGCCGGGGTTTGAACCACGGACCTCCCATGTGGTAGACACATGCCCTAACCACTGGGCCAAGTCCGTTTCCCCACCATTAAGTTTTATTATGAGATTGCAGCAATTCAGTACATCTTCAGGCTCATCTTCTAATTCTAGTTCTCCCATGAATCATAAGTAGTCTTCATGGTATCTAGAATGGTGAGAGATTTTCAAGTAGAAAGTTGAAAATGACAAATTTTATCATAGCTCCTTATGATAAAATATAGATAACAAGAGATTTTTTAAAAGCCAGTGATATTCAATTTTCACATAAAATTCAGAGGAAATAGAAAATAGAAAATCCTTCTGCATTGAAAATAAAGCTGTTTCTCATCCTTAGTCTCTTTTATTAGCAAAAACCTCTCAAATATCCAATCTAGGAGGCTACTAGTAAAGCATGGTTTCAGAGAAAAGCTCTCAATGATATGACTATAAAACCTTTTGTACCAATATCCAAAAGATAGATGTGCTTTCCTCTTCATACCCATAAGTATCTTAAATGTGTACCTCTTAGACACTCTGGTAAATATGAAGACCTCTATGAATCTTAAAGGCATGCCTTGTAGATCTTTTCAATTTGTAGACTACTATGTACTTTTAGAAAGTGAACATTATCAAGAAATTGTCACGTTAACACTAGCAATCAAAACAAACTAATAAGATACCTATTCATAATTTAGTATAGAAGTATATATCATCTATAAATGTTATATGATACTAAAAATTCTTTAAAATGATATTTTCTAAATAAAACAAAAATGAGAATGATGTATTACGGGGCCCATACCATTTACAGAAGGAAAATATAAGACATAAGAACACAGAGTAGGGAAGTGGTAAATGGAATAATACTGCTGTATGACTTATACACTGATTATGATTTAGGATAATATTATTTGAAGACATACTTATAATTTAAAAGATGTTGAAAAGACATTCTAATTGCTACCATTAAAAAACTGTCAAAAAAAAAAAAGGCATAGATGTTTAGAAAAGTAGCTCCATTGTCTTACCTGCTCAGCCTTAGTGGCAACAGGCTTTTTGTGCATGCGACATCAAGTGACGAGCTCTACAGAAGGATCTCAGAGAATACCATGGCCTGGGAGGTGTAGGGCGATCCATACTGGCTGTGTGAATTCGGCTGTGATTGACACCTTAATTCCTCACTTGGTGTGGCAGGAAAAGTGGCCTGAGCTCATTGAGTTTTGCCAGTTGGACACTCCCAGGTCATTTGCTACCACAGAGAAGATAAAGAAGCTTTCTATCATCCCTTGAGGAGAAGCCCCGCAATGAAATGCTATGTACTCTTGGAAATGAGATGCCTTCAAGGTTCAGCCAAGATGTAGCACTAGTTATAACATCATTCCTTTGACAGCTAAGTAATATTCAATTGTGTGGATGTACAATTTGGTCATCCCATTCATCCATTGATGGACACTAGAGGTGCCCCCACCTTTTTGCTTTTGTGATTGATGTTGCTATGCACATTGGTGTGCGAATGTTTGCTCAGGTCCCTGCTTTCAGTTCTTCTGGGTGCATACCTAGAAGTGAGATTAAACTTCTGAGGAATCACCAAATTGTTTTAACAGTGGCTAGCCAATTTTACGTTTCCACCAACAATTGTACAAGTGTTTCTATTTCTTTGTATCCTTACCAACACTTTTTGTTTTCCTTTTTTTTAAAAATTAAAAACAATTTTTTACAATAATATACTTTCTAGTGATTGGGAAGGGTTATGCATGCTTTTGATTTACCTTTCCTTAATGACCAATGATATTGAGCACCTCTTCTTGTGCTTTTTTACCATATAGCAAATAAATGACTCCATTGGCTGCTAAAAAACAAAAACAAAAAAAGCATAGCTGAAAAGCCAAATCAGAATATAAAATGGCTTACTATAAGATAGACAATTCACTCAAAAGAAGACACAAAGGGAGAATCTGAAGACTAAAGAAATGGAATAAGTAAAAATAAAATATCAAAATAAGAGTTTTAAGTCCATGTATGTCAATAATTATAATTAATATAAATTAACTGAGGACGCCAATTAAAAAGCAGATATTTTCAACTTGAATAAAAACTCAAGATACAACTAACTGCTATTAAAATTAACACAATTTAAATTTAAGATTGAAAGTAAAAGAGTAGAAAATAGATACCAAAAAAAAACAGGAGAAATAATAACGCTGGAGTAATTATAGTAATAAACCATATCAGAAAAGAAGATTTGAGAACAGAGTATTATAAAGAAAAAAATCAATATTTCCAAATGATAAAATAATTCAAGAAGTCATAACAATCATAAATGTATATACATCTAATTACAGAGGTTCAAAATACTAAAAACAAAAAATGACAAAACTAGAGAAACATAAACCATGAAAGTATGAGATTTTAATCTCTCTTGGTAAATTATGTAGACAGTAGACCAAAAAAAGGCAATAAAGATATAGAAGATGTGAACAACATAATTGACCAAGTAGACCTAATTGGAGTTTATAGAACAGCAAATACAAGAGCAGAATAACATTCTTTCCAAGTACAAATTAAACATCAATCAAGATATACCATATACTGGGCCATAAAAATTGCATAAAGTTGACATCATATAGAGTATATTCTATGGTTATACACTAAAATAGAAAGTAATAACTATAAAATCTAGAATATCCTCAAATATCTGGAGATCAAACAGTGCCCTTCTAAATAACAGAAAGATCAAAGAAGAAACTATAATATATATTTTAAAATCTGAAATAAAGATAATGATAGGACAACATACTAAAATTGGGATGCAGGTAAAGCACTGCTTAGAAGGTTATTTATCAATGTAATGCTTGTATTGGACAATATGAAATGTCTACAACCAATGATCTAAGATTCCATTTTTAAGGGCTAAGTAAAGAAAAGGAAATTAAGCCCAGAGCAAGTAGTGAGAAGGACATAATAAACAGAAGAGCAGAAATCAGTGAAATCGATAGTCATATAAACAAAAGAGAAATTAAATTGAAGTTGTTTTTTTTAAAAAAGAGATTAATACAAATGATAAATTTTTTGCAGGATAGTTCAAGAAAATAAGAGAAAACACAATATGAGGAATGGAGACATCAAAACAGATGCAACAGACATTAAAGGGGCAATAAGGACGTACTATATGAAACAACATACCAATAAACTCAACCAGTTAGATGAAATGAACATATTATTTAAAAAAAAAAAAGTTTCTTAAAAAAATGTCTTAAAAACCCGTGTCTATTAAAAGGGTGCATCTATAACAAAAAATCTTCCCACATGAAAATTCCAAGCCTAGATGACTTGCTGGTAAATCCTATCAAATTTTCTAGGAGGAAATAATTCTACAAACTCAAAGAAGGGAACACTTCTGTATTATCTAGCATCCAATTAGAAGACAGAAACCACAGAGAAATTTGGATAGAGAAGTTTTAATATAAAGAATTTTCAATTATTTGTAGGAATTAACTTGGAATGAAATAAAACTCCTATGGTCAAAGAAAGTACCCAAGGAAGGAACAAAGTTGGAAGTGGAAGATGATGAAGGTTCCATTTGCAAGACTGAGATTTTGACTTCACTAGAAAGGTCTGACCCTGGATGGTAAGAACATTGCTCGGTTTTGGGGTCAGAGCTAGCCCAAAGCCAATAAGGCTGGTGGGCAGAAAATCACCTGTTGGAGTGTGGACAAAATTCACTTGGAAGCAATCACAAGAGTACTATTGAACTTGTTCAGAAGCTTGTTGGGGCATTGACTGGACTGGGAAGTCAGTGATGAAATTCACTGGGAAGCAGCTAGGAAAACAAGCCCTGCAAAACTCATCCAGAAGCTTCCAGTGGGGGGGCACCATTGGACTCAACAGAGATGAACTCCGTTGTGTCCTACATGCCGGCCTGGGATCAGGAAGGAACACAGCACACCAGAACCAGAAAAGAAGCCCCTTCTTCTTCTAAAAAGCCTCTACTGAAAGATTAATATTATCCTAACCAGAAAACGAGACCTGTTCCAGTATCACAAGCAGAAAATGAAGGGTGGATTTGGAGTAATTGTCACCACTTGCAATTCATTTCATGAGTCCAGCATAAGCCTAATATGAAAGCTAGAAAAAGACTAGAAGAAAAGAAATTCCCTCAAAATTCTTTTTGAACATAGACGTAAAATATTAACAAATGAAAGCCAATAGATAAAAAGAGTAGAGTAATATATCATGACCCATATAATCTGTACCTCACACCTTACACAAAATTATCTCAAAATGGATAGTATAGTTAAATATAGAGCATATAAGTATAAAATAGCAAAAATATAAAGAGAAAACCTTAGTGAACTGGGATTAGGCAAATATTTCTTAGATATGATTTAAAATCATGATCTATAAAAGGAAAAAATAGGATAAATCAGACTTCATCAAATTTAAAAACTCTTGCTCTGAAAAGACATGGTTAAAAGAAAAAGTGAAAAGCTTCAGACTTAGAGAAAAATACGTGCAGATCATACATCTGACAAAAGTCATTATATCCAGAACACATAAAGAACTCTTGAAATTCAACAATAAGAAAACAAAAAATACCAATTTAAAAAGGCACATGATTTCAACAAACAAAAAAATATATAAGATGGCAAATGAGCACAGAAAAAGTTGTCCAACCTTGTGAGCCATTGGGGAAATGGAAATCAAAAACACAGTGAGGTAGGACTGCACACCTGTTAGAACGGCTAGAAAAAAACAGCAAAAAAAAAAAAGTTTTAAAATCTCTAACAAATACCAACCAATAGTGAGGATTCAGAGCAAGTGGAATTCCTCACACATTGCTAATGAAAGAGTAAAAATGGACAGCCATGCTGGAATACAGTTCGGCAGTTTTTAGTAGGTTGAACATAAATAATGTGACCTGGCAATCTGAATCCTAGAAATGTACCTTAAAGTAGTGAAAAAACATGTTCACAGAAAAACCCATACACAAATATTTATGGCAGTATTATTCAAAATCACCCAAAACTTGGATAAAAACAATGTATCCTTCAATGGGTGAATGGATAAAATTCACGTGGTGGAATACTACTCGGCAATAAAAAGGAATGGGCTATTGATGCAGGAAGAACAAGGATGCAATCATGGACGTTATTCTGAACAAAAGGAGCCAGTCTCACCATATATAGAAGAAAATAAATTCCCTGTTTTATATCTAATCTAGGGAAGACAAGCAGATGAGCAGTTGGCAAAGGTTAGCAGTGAGGGAGGATTTGATGTAAAGGGAAGTTTTAAGGAATTTTTGATGGTAATGGATCTGGTCTGTATCCTGATTGGTTAGTTGTTATAAGAACCTATACATGTGTTGAAACTCTTAGAACTGTACATCAAAAAGGGCATATTAACAATATGTAAATTTTAAAAATAAAACACAATAAATCTAAAATGTCCATTAACAAAAATCTCCATTAAGAAAATGGGTATGCAGTGACTGACAGGGAAAAATATTTCCAGTACATATTTTAAAGAAAGGATTTATATTCAGAACTATTTATATTCAGATTTATATCCCTACAAATCTGAAGGGCAAAACAAAAAGTGAGCAAACTCTTGATCAGACATAACACAAGATATATCCAGCACCAATAACAAAAGAGAGTGTTCACCATAATTAGTTATCAGGGAAATGCAAACAGAAAACCACAGTCAGATGCCACTTCACACCCGTTTAATCGTGAAATATGACTGACAGCACTAAATATTGAAAATGATGTGAACCAACCGGATCACTCATGAGAGTAAAACATGGAGCAGGGCTAGAGAACATTTTGGCAGATTTGTGTCTATGCATACAATGAATTGTATTCAGCAATTTAAAAAGGAAACAAATAAGCAACTACTACTGAAGCATGAGTGAATTTCATAAAACATGCTTCACAAAAGTAGTCACATACATGCTCAACAATTACGTATTAAAAAAAAACAAAAACAAAAAACAATTACGTATTGAATGATTCAGTTCTATGGTGTCCCAGAATATACAAAGTTCTTGCTCATAGTGAATGTGGTGGGGAGTGGCAAGGATTGAGTGGAAGGGACAGGAAAGATTCTAGGTAATGGAAATCTTCTATTTCTTGTTTCGGTGGTGGGTGACAATTGTTAAAAGTCACCAAACTGAAAAGAAGTGAGTGTTTTATTTAATGTGTGTGATACTTCAATACAAATATTAAAAAGTACACCCTGAAATAATCTTGTATCTCAAAAATGAATTTTCAAAATGGCATTGTTTTGGGCTGTTTGAATGATGTATGGTATGGAATATTCCTGTAGATAATACAGTTTAGCGTTGTTTGATTGAGCCAGTTGTGCATCATATTACTTTTCCAAAGACTGTAGTCACATCAGCAATGATCCTGAAATTAGGGGCAGTGAACTGCTACCTGGTTAGTCTGTGTTAAGTCTCTTAAACCCCTTACATTTGTGACTAATCCTTGATAAAACAGAGTTAAAACAACCTAGCTAATTCTTGTAAAGTATTCTCTGCTAGAGTTGAGACTTTAAATTCTGGTCTGTAAATCTAGTCCCTCAGCTGTAGAACACATACTTTTTGTGAACCTTGGGAGCTCCCATTCTCTGGGGCATATAGGGAATTACTTAGTAAAATTAAAAGTGACATATGTATAATTATTATGACTAATTATTAATAATAATTATTACATTAGTAGTGGTAGAAATAATATTCTGGTTCCTGATGGTGTATTTGCAGGGTTACATTTAAATCTTGACAGTTTGGATTAAGGTACATGGAATTAACTTAAGCAGATTGGTGATTTATAGTGTTACCATTCTTTTTTTCTCTTTAATATTGCTTTATAAGCAATAAATATGATAGAAGTGAGGAAAGGAGTAAGATGCTGCAATGTTAAATTTCTAGAACGTAGAAAGTCTTTCTGTCTACGTCAATGTATAATCTATGTAGGGAAAAATCTTTTAAATTATTGAGGTACTGAAAGATATAATTTCTCATTTATTGTTCTTTCATTTGTCCTTTGCAGCAAAGCCAGTCTTTTGAAATCAAAATTGTTATTTTCTTACTTTTCCAATGTATTTGTTGAAAGCGTAGACACACAGAAAAATAGGAAGTTGTCTTCCAGAATGTTTAATGGCCTTTATTTTTTTATTTTATTGATGGATTTTAATGCCTGTTGGGGTATACATGTTAAAATTCAGATTTGTTTTCCTAAAGACCCCTTTTAACATAGAATTTGTGTATGTGTTTTTATGAAAAATAACCCTCTCTTTAATGTTCTTGTCTCCATATTTCTTTGCTTCCAAAGTGTTTGCAAACTGCTATTTTTTATGCTTCCCTCACCTGCAACTGTGCTCAGATTGTCCTTAGAACACTGCCTTAAAACATTCTCATCTCTCTGTAACAGTGTCTGAATCACACTCCATGCTCCTTCTTTATCTTTTGACCCTGATTAGCCCCTTACAAATAATGGAGGCGGCCAGATCCTACCTTTGGAAACACTGTAAAGTGCATTAATTTGATCAGTAGTATTGTCTAAAAAACTTAGAGCAACAAGAGGATTAGGGACACAAATGTACTAAATGATATGTGCAATGTCTGAATCTGTATAATTTTCTTTTTTAATGAAAATTACCATAAATACTGTAACAGTTAATGATTATTTGTACTCTGAAGTGGACAGATTGGTTTATTTCACAGAGAAGCTATCTAGATTTTTGCAAGTGTTATGTATCCTATTTTTTATCTTATGAAAATCAGTTACCATTACAGTTTCAGGTGTAAAATGTAGGAGGAGAGAAAGAAAGAAAAGGAAGGCAAATTCGCCTTTTTTGGACAGTTAATGGAAAATCAGGAATCCTAGTCAATTTGCTTAACTCCCATAAGTGCCAAGTGAAATAGTTATGATTATCTGCATTTTATAGATGCAGAAATTGAAGTATAGAAATGTTAAGTCCAAAATCATGTGAAGAGGTCAAAACTGGAAATGACATCTAACCATTTTCATGTCAAAAGAATGCTCTTATCACTGTGAAACTTCTTTCAAAGCAGTTATTTTACTATCTCAACAACACAAATCATGTTTCTGTTCAATGGTTTAGTAAAATATCACTGTTGAGGAGCTCTTAGTTAAGTGAATTAACTGAATTTGAAAAACTGAAGATTTTAGATGGTGCTTGGTCGGGCTGAGGATAATTTTTTCATCAATGTGGCATGAAAGTCTGTACTTACCATCACAATAGTATCGATAGGACATACTTTAATATATTTTTCATGGCTAAGTTTCAAAAATTTGAAATGCTGTTTTACTATAAAACATTATCTTTGTATGTTACCAGGAATTGCATAATAGTTATTAGCCAATACTAAACTTACAATCTTATACTAAATGGCCCTACAGATTTGGTTGGGGATGTTATTGTCAGCCTCTTCTAGTTTTCCTGTTCCTCTGGTCTATCAGTTGTCCCTTTTCTGTCAATACACTTGTCAATGCACACCTCCCTCTCTTTCCTAATTCGAGTGTGGACATGATTTAGGAATGAAAATAAAACAAGCAAGCCTACTAATTCTATTACCTAAAACAAGATTAAATAAGCCTTGGTAGAATATATGAAGAGCTCCTTTATAAATGAGCTTTACTGAATTTTGTGACATCTCTATTTAATTCTCTGAGGTATTTTCACATTTACTACTCTGCCTTTGGCTGAATTTCAGGAAGGTGAAGTTACTGAAGAGCTAAGATATGGCCAAGGTCAGTTGTTATTATTATTATAGCTTTCTTTTTGAATCACCTACAGTCTCCCAAAATGTTTCATTCACAATAATTTTCAAAAGAAAGTTAAAGACCAACGCTAAATTAAGCACATTTTAAACAATTTATAGTTTCTTTTTATATTTTTATTTAACTTAACATGTTTATTTCAATTTTTTGAAAATTAAAATGCCTTTAGAAATTTTGTATTTAAAGGAAGAACATCTCCTAAAGAAAATTTAACCCAAACTTTTTTCTATTTTGGTGTGATAACTTTTCATAACATTCTAATTTCTTAATCACTCAGTTTATCTTCAAGCATGACTAGAAAATTATTATCCCTAGAATGTCTCCTATTTCCCGTTGTATCCACAGACTTTAAAATTAAAAAGTGTTTTTTTGCTCAGCCTTGGAAACCTCTCATAGATAAATTGATTCACTATTTTTTCGAAACTGAAAAGATTGAAAAATGCATTTGTACAATCTCCTGTTTTCAATATCATGTCTGCTTGTTAAAAGTTTTTAAAAATTAAAAAGGGAAGTTTATTTATAAGTACAACCTGTTTGACACGATATATTATTAAAATAATATTACTGTAAAATGGTAATGGAAAAAGACAAAATGGTTAACAGATAATCATGGTTATAAATTTAATTCACTAGTCTTTGTACCATTTTTCATTTGGAGTTGGATAAATTTCAATTTTATCACTTCTTAAAATCTCATAAAAACATACAGAAAAGTACTTCTGATAGATACTCAGGACTGAAAATCTCTCATATTGTTAAGAAAAATAGCAGAAAATAAGACAACCCACTCTCAAACAGGTTGACGTAATATCACATATTATAAACATTATCAAAAGAGTCTACATATTTTTAAATATTTAAATATAAATTATGCATGTGGCTTATAAATGCATTCTTTTAAAATATAATTTATAGAAGTGTGATTTTAAAAATGTATCTTCATTTGCAAAAATCTGGCTATAATTTATTTTAGAGGGTATTTGACAAAGGGACCCAGCCAAAATGAAACCAGTCATTAACAAATATTAACAAGCATTTATTATGTTTAGGTTTCTCTGAAACCTACTGTCATGGAGAGGCTATTGCTCCTAAAATTAAGGATCTTAAAGCTTATAGCTTATGTAAAGTGAAGAACATGTGCAGGGAGGGGTTGATTTGTTTAATATAATCTAACTTCTCAACAAAATATTCAGAATAAGCAAAAATTGTATAGGTCTAAATTATTATTTATGTATCAGTAATATTTCAAAATTTTATATCAAAATATATGTATACCATTAAAAGGCAGCTTACTTTGAGATATTTATGGAAACCTGTATTTTCTAAGATTTTATTGATACCATCATAATACAGGTTTTTACTCCATTGAGTTTAAATCATTGAGATTTATCTAAGGCAAATAAAAGAACAAGATTGTATTTGGAACACTATATTCATAATTTATTAAGTTATCATCTCTGACAATTATTTACCTCGAGTATGAAGTAAAAAGTCCTCTCTCTCTTTTCTTTTTAAAATTGTTGTTTTTAAACATCAGTGAAGGAGATCCATGGTTGGAAAACTTGGGGTCTCTTTGGGAGAAGCCCTCCAGAGCTTCGCTCCAGCTGCCCTTGGCGCCACCCTCCGGGAGACCCTCTCTTTTCCTTTATCCCCTGCATCTGAAGAGGGAAGACCTGCCCTGCTTCGTCCTGACGTTGCTTGGGCATGCCTATGTAGATATCTGGTTTGGGTTTCAAACACGCACAGTCTCTTTAGGTTCTAGCTGGCAGCTCAGTGGCAATAAAATTCCCCAAGATTTTGTTTCTTATCTGCTTGATTCCAACTGTTTCTGTGCATCAATAGCTAGCTGGCTGTTCTTTTCAAGACAGCTCTCTCTCCACTGAATTTTGGATACTTTGATCCTGTGAATCTGTTGTGAGAGAAACCTAACTTTAAGTCTTTTTTGTTTCTACTGCTTAGTCAAACTGATGAAATTTCTATGATGACCATATCTTTGATTGGTTCTAATTAAAAGGTGAGGATTCCAGTTCTCTCTGGCTCTCTCAGCTTTCAAACACCCATATTCTAATTTCTGTAAACCCCCTATCACCTCTCCAGAAACCTTTGTGTAACAAAGGAATATAGGAGTTACCTTTCCTACCTCATTCAGTCTATTATAAAGCCCTGTTAGTTTTACCTACTAATGTCTCTTGAACTCACTTTGCACAGATTCCCAGTTGGCTTCCTAGTCCAGTCCATTCTCCCCTTTGCACTACTGCAATAACCTGCAAATGATCTCTGTGCTTACCTGATTCACTCCTAAGCGGTCTCTCCAGAGACCCTCCCCAGAGAAGCCAAATGGATTGTTTAAAACATTTTTTTTTTGTATTTTTTTGAAGATACATATATCACAAAAAATGTTACATTAAAAAATATAAAAGATTCCCACATACTCCACACCTCATCCCCACCCCCACCCCCACATCAACAACTGCTTCCATCATTGTATTTGGTGAACACATCTTGGAGCACTGCTGCACCACATGGATAATAGTTTACATTGTAGTTTACACCCTCCCCCAGTCCATTCAGTGGGTCATAGCAGAATATATAATGTCCAGTATTTGTCCCTGCAATATCATTTAAGACAACTCCAAGTCCTGAAGATGCCCCACATCACATCTCTTCTGCCTTCTCCCTGCTCTCAGCAACTACCGTGGCCACTTTCTCCAGATCAATGCTACAGTTTCTTATTGACTTTGTGTTATGGCTCTTACTCTAGACCTTAGAAAAGCCTATGTTTAACTTATCACATTTTTATAGGTCCTCTTTCTCTGATTCTTGTGCCAAATATACAATACAATTTTAAAGATTTTACTTTTCATGCAATTGTGCAATTCCAGGAGAAAGCTTCCTTTCCTCTGTTCTTTCCCTAGGAATGACAATCTGTTCTGTTCATTTTTTGTGTGTAGAATTTTCTCCCCAGCTCTTGTGATTTATTTAAGGTCTTTGCCTCACTCGATGCCCTGTTTTCCTTGTATTTTTCAGTTCTGGAGCCCTCCTGTCTTACTGTAATATAGTTTAGCCCCCATTTTTTTCTCTCTCTCTGTGAGCTTTACTGCCTCCAGCTGCTTCCCTGTTAGGGTATCCTGCCCTGGGGAGCCAGATGGGTTCATTCCAGAAAGATGGTTGCTCCAGAAAAGTCCATTTTGTTTTTAGGTGGCACAGCCAACAGAAACTGTATTGAGTGACTGTACCACTAGCCAGCTGCATTCTATGGCAGTCTCTCTCTCCACTCCCACCCATTAGGGGCACTTTTGCACTCCTCAGCTGTTTGTGTTCCTCCCTTGGAATCTGCAGACTTGGGTCCTTGTGCCTGGATATTCAGTTATTTTTTCTTCTTCTGTATTTTCTTTTAAATGTTATATTCAAAAAATATGAGGTCCCCATATAGTCCCCACCTCCCCTACCCCACTCCTCCCACATCAACAACCTCTTCCATCATCGTGGCACATTCACTGCCCCTGGTGAATATATCTTGGAGCACTGCTGCCCCACATGGACAGTGGTCTACATTGTAGTCTACACTCTCCCCCATTCTACCCAGTGGGCCATGGCAAAACACACAGTGTCCAGGTTCTGTCCCTGCATCACCACCCAGGACAACTCCAAATCCTGAAAATGCCCCCACGCCATATCTCTTCTTCCCTCTCCCTACCATCAGCAGCTACCATGGCCACTTTCTCCACATCAATATTACAATTTCTTCCCTTTCTAATCACTATAGTTCCCCAGCAGAACACCAGTAAGTCCACTCTAATCCATACTCTATTCCTCCATCCTGTGGACCCTGGGATGATTATGTCCAGTTTCTCTCTACATCAAGATGGGGCTTAGATTCCACATCAATGATGGATGTAATTCTCCTTGCAGTTGTAGGCACGCTTGGCTCCCTGGTGTGGTGGCTGATCTTCTTCACCTCCCTGTTAGCTGGCCAGGGTAAGTCCAATAAACCAGAGGGTTGGAGTTGCAAGCTGCTGAGGTTCAGGGTCTGGCTGCCACATTTTTTTTTTTTTTTTTTTAATACAGACTGGCTGTCTTTTCCCTCCTCAGTGTTCCATTACTCTTCTTTGTCCTAAAAATTCCTCACCTGGCCTATGGAGTCTTCTCTTCTTGCATTATTCTTGTCCTCTGTTCACATACATCCAATGAGACCTTCTCTATCAGACTTCTCCAACTTAGCCATACCTCTCTCATCAGTGCTTCCATACCTGAGCTTAAACATCGTATCTTCAGGGAAGACTATCATGACCTATCAGATTAGAACAGTTCCCTCAGTTATGTATTTTCAAAACACCTTTTTCCTTTGACATACCCATCTGAGTGGTGAGCTGATGTATTATATGATTATGTAATAAATTCCTGTCCTTCACTGCACTGGAAACTCTGGCAACCAGGAAAGCAGCTGTTTTTCTTATAATTATATCCCCAGGGCTTGGTACTATACCTGGTACATAGTGGGGGATTACTGAATACTGAATGAAGGAATGATAGAAGAGAAGAAGGATAGGGGGATGAGAGAGAATTTTTGGCATTAAAATAAAGACTATTGTCAAAATATAGTTCCAAAGAGTCTTACATCCTTGAACAAGACATTAAATTCACTTGTTGATTAGTAAGTTTAGTTTGAGCCAAATAGTTCTAGTGAAGGTGTCCGAAGTAAATAACTAATGTGATTTTCCCTTTGTATGAGCGTGTCCAAATTTAAAATAAACTAAAAAAGAGTGATAGGTAGATAATAAATAAAGCTTAACATTAGTTTCTGGACTTTTTTTGTATGATACTAGTGACCCACATTGACCAGTGACACTCAAAGGATTATTACATTTTCACTGGGAAAAAAAAAATAAAACCTTGAGGTAAAAAACACGAATGAAAATAGTAGAGCCCTGTGAAAGTCAGGGATGGCAAAGTAGTAAATAAGATTAAGGATCCTGACTGGTAGGAAAACTATAAGGCTCTTAAGAGACCATATTTACAGTTTGCTAAAGACCTCTGATATTTAGAAGACAAAAATAAATTGATGAGCTCAGATAGGTATTCAGACCCTTTTGAAGAGGAGCAGATCATTTGACAGGATTTTTTTGAGTGTAAGAGATAGGTCAAAGGTATTTTTCTAGCTTTCTGGATATAGCTTACTTATGAATATATTAAAGTATCTCAGAATTGGTGGAGCCTCCTAAAGATCAAAAGTTGCTCTCCCAAGATCACATTTTGTTGTGATTCAAGTAACTCTTCAGGAAACTTTTACTTAATGAGATCTGAACTTAAATATGCAAAGTTACTAAGTCAAGTGTGAGTTTGCCTTGCTGGAGAGTAAAAACATAGCATCTGATGGCTATATAATATAAAGAAGAAATATAAGTATGCTAAGAATAAACTCTGCAAAGAGGGCAAAGAATAAATACTCAGACCTGATAGCGAAAACTATCAGGGTACAAGCTTCCATGACAATATAAGAGAATGACGATAAGAGAAAGTGATCTTCAATAATTTGGAGAAGAGAAAAATTATGAGTATATATGCAGAATTACATTTACATATAGATGAATGTGTATGCTCAGGATTACAGACAGTCTTTTTGAAGGAAGATAGTATAAAACTATACCCATTAAATATATGGACCAGAGACAAATCTTCTGGCTGTTCATATGCCAGTTGAGCCCTGAATCTCAGCAGAGTTGCAGCCAACACCCATTCCCCAGCTCACCAGAATTGCTCAGGATAACTAAGAAAAGGATAATGATGGACAATGCCCATCCCAAAAAACAGAGCATCTGCAACTGCAGGCAAGACAGTTCCTTTCATCTACCTCATGAGATCTAAGCCCCCCTTAGCCAGAAGCAGAGTGGGCATCACTATCCTAAAATCATCAAGATTGAGGAATGAGCAAACATAGGGATGAATGCATCTATGGACTAAAATAGACTTATTATTCTAACAATGGAAAAACTTGTAACATTAATATTAAAGTAGTGGCCACCAGAGGTTCTGAGAGGAAGGAGAAGGAAGAATAGGTGTAACATGGGGCATTTTTGGGACATTAGAATTGTTCTGAATGGCATTGCAATAATGGATACAGCCATTATACATTTTGTCAAAACCTATAAAAAATGTGGAGGCCAAAGTATAAACTATAATGTTAACTATTGACCATCGATAGTAGCAATGCTCCAATAAGTTTTTATCAATTGTAAGAAATACACCACACTAATCAAAGATGTTGTTAATGAGGAAAAGTGCGGGAGGGGGAGAGGATATATGGGAATTCCCCCTATATTTTCAATGTATCATTTATGTAATTTAAAATTACTTTCAAAATAAAATTTTAAAAACTCCTTTATTAAGAAGATTAATTTGACCATGAGTATATGGAATGGCTCAAGGGAGAGATGATGAGAAACAATGGACCTTTGCCTTAAAACATGCCAGGAAATCAGGAATGAAGATGCTCCCATGAAAGTGTATGCTATTATTTTTCTCAAATAGATGATCCTACTTTGATGCCAAAGATTGGGTTTTCTCAAATTCATCTCTTATTTAAGGTCTCCATAATACTTCCAAATTTTGTAGTAAGGGATATTCCTACGCTTTGTGGAAGGCAGTTTACATACAAACCTTACAGATGTATTAGTATTTGCATTGCTTTTCTTTAAATTAAAACCTGATTGTTATGTGTGAGCCTAATGGGCCAATTATCTTTACACACAATATCAAGCTCATAGATGATTTCAGTATTGTACTGTGCAGCAGCAGAATGTGCAAACAGATTAAGTACTCTATTATAAAACCATGTCCTTTCAGTGGAGGAGAATTCATATCTGAGCTGGAGAAACATTGCGCATTGTCCAGTGTCGTACTTGTAGACAAAAGCTGTCCTTTGTGCATATGGGGTTTATGTGTCACTAGACAAGAAATATTTCAATAGGCCAGTCCTCAGCCACTGTGCAGTATGATGCTTCAAGTGTCGTGAGCTCAAAAGCTTTGCCAGATGGGCAATCATGTTCAGCTTTAAACTCAATTGAAAAAAGATCCTCTGCTATCAAAAGTCAAGATAGAAAACCAGTAGTACCTGAAGGCCATAGGTTTGTATTCATAGTTCAGATTGAATTTTCTCTTGCTAAATGTGTGACTTCAAGCAGATCACATAATATCTTGAAATTTCACTTTCTTCATCTGAAAATGGGCTCAACTAAAAGTACCTACCTCACTAGATTGTTTTGAAGGTTAGATAAGATAATGTATATAAATTGGTTAGCTCAGTGTCCTATTACCTCTCTTAAGAGTGCTCACCTATCTCAAGAGCTCTTGCTCTTGGCATTGCTACATTTTATCATGCGTTGACTAAATTCATCCATAGTTATATGCATTTTGCAATTCTTATTTTCCCTTTTCTTCTCCTTTTCTGCCTTCTCTTCCTTTTCATCAGTTTGTCAGTCTGTTCTTTTGCCACCTTCAATTACTGTTTTAGCTACTAAAACACTTGGTATATTTTAATATGATAGGGTAGTAAAACCTCCCATTAACTCTTCTACCAACTTGTTTTTGGTGGGATTTTTATAATTTAGATAACTTATTAACAAAATGCATAAGGTGCTGCAATACACATTTCAATACACTACCTGTTGCAGAATAAGTCCTAAAATTTAGAAATTCAAAAGTGTGCTTTAAACTAGTTGGTGTTAGTCAATGTTAAAATTTTTTAAATTTTAACTAAAAGGAATATTTTCTAGAAAAAATATAAATTATCCAAAGAATGTGATACTTACTATGAATCTGGAAAGAATAAAAATCATAGGAGAAGAAACTAGAAAAATATGAGCATATTTAATCCAATGAAATTAAAAGAAACAAAATGCTATGAATATATGTTTAAGTGACTGCCACGTTTAGTCACTTTTTTAAGGAGAGCTCTTCCAAAGTTTAAATCCACATGTCAGTGGCCAGGTACTTATGATATTCCAGTGCATGGAATAATAATGAATCATTTGTAAATATATATTTTTCAAGCTAGCTTAAACTTGATAATAAATCCTGTATGAAAACTCTCCACCTAACAAAATAAGGTATGTCCATGTATATCAGTGTTTACAAATCTGCAAAGATACCTAAATAAAATACTAAAAGTTGAACAATAGTATATTGAAGTAATAATGAATGATTAAAATTAAGTATTTTTCCACTGCCTTTTCATTTCAAGATATTTTAAAAACCTTGCTACTCTAAGAGAAGAAAAAACATTTAAGGGCAGCCAAAATAATTAGATGCCAGGCACTGTAAGCAGAAGACTAGAGCAGGGGTTCTTTAACAAGGGGTTCATGAACTTGAATTGAAATTCAAAAAAATTATTCTTGTGGGGACTTGTTGGTGTGGGAGTGATGTATTTATTAAATAATGCACAGTGTAGTGTGGACTTAGTAAGGGGTCTGTGATTTTTACCTTACTGGCAAAGGTGTCTGGGGAATAAAAAAGGTAAAGTACTCCTGCACTAGAGAGACCAGAGAGAAAGACATGAGAGAGTATCACATGGGTGCTTCCTAATCCCAACTTAAAAGTTTAGTAGGTAGATTGTTCTTAAAAAATCAGTGTTTCATTTCCTTTTAGGATTTCTCATCCTCTGGCAATACATTGTGATATGACATTGATTATAATGTTTAAGTGCTGAAAGAATGCCTTTTCCCCCCTTTCATTCCCTGAAAAACATTATTCCATAGCCTTCAAATTTCCATAGCGTTAGTCAAAAAGTCAGCCATTACCTTATTGTTGCTACTCTGAAGATAATTCTCTTTTTCTCTGAAGGATATTATGGTAATTTTTTGCATGCTCAAGTAAGGTTTTCTTCATATTGATCCTGATTGAGTTTTCTGAGGTGCTTCTTTCAGCAGTTTCAATAAATGCTTCACTATCACTCCTCAAGAATTGAAATCAGACACCTTTGATCTAGTCTCTCCTGTTACTCCAATTATCTTACATATATCTTATATCTTAGACCTTTGGATAATGACCCATATGAGTTTTATCATCTTTTTTGTTTATTCTTTTTTCTTTCACTGCTTCGATATGTATCATTTCACTAATCCTTTTTTGACTTCATACATCCTCTCTACTGCTATGCCAGCTCTGATGTTAAGCCTGTTGAATGACTCCTAAATGAAATGTTTTATTTTTCAGTTCCAGAGCCTGAATTTGATTCATATTATACATTTATATTCATTGTTAAAATTCACCATCTTTTCAGATATTTTGTTCTTCTTCCCTCTTATTTCATTGGACATACTAATCTCAAATATTTTGAAGCCCTATCTATTAAATTGAATGTCTGAATATCCTACACGATATTCCCTTTTATTTTGTTTTTGTTGTTGTTATTGTAATTTAATCCTTTGATATATTAGTTTCTTACCATGCCCTATAATTTCTTTAGTTGCAGGAATTTTGGACTAAAATTTTAATGACTCTGGTTAACACTACCTTTTATGAGAGAGGGTTTTTTTTTTTTTTTTTGCTTCTTGTGACAGTGAGATATAATACCAGGGTATTACTAATATCCTTTTGCTTTGTTTAATCTGGTCTATTTCAATTATTCCTTTAGTCCTAGGATGTGACATTTACTGCTAAAAACTGCCCTTTTTCCTAGGGTGCAGTCCTTCAGGTATCTCTGTTGAAAGCCTGTGATAGTCACCAAGGCTGCTCCACCTTGTTGGGACCATAATTCTACCGCCATGTTACAAAACACTTGTGGCTGCTAAAATAACTATAAGCTCTTTAACTTCCCAGTTGCTAATTGGCCTGAATTTATTGAAGTTTTTCCTACACATGCACAGCTTAATTATAAAATATTTACTTAAAGGTAATAGAATGCGAATATGTATTTGTTTTATTACAGAATTGTAATAAGATTGATTAGGAGGTGCCTCCCCAGGTCCCTTTGTCATATATAATATTCAATATATAGGCCATATTACTTTTCATATATCTGCATCATTTATAAATACATATATATGTGTATATATATATATATATGTATTTTAACATCTGAATTCCAAAATTCGTTTGTGCCCAAGAATTTCAGATATGGAATTGAGACCTATATAATTATTCCCATTTTTAGATGATGATACTAATTTGCAATGGAATTAAACAGCTTGTCTAAAGTTACACAAGTAATAAGGACTGGAACCTTGATTTTGTAAAGTACAGGCTATTTCCAGAGTCTCTACTAAAAAAGCCCACTCAACCACATCTTGGAATAGGTTAGAAAAATAGATTGAGGCCAGATAGCTAGAATCTTTAATTCTATACAAAACAATGTGGGCTTAATTTCCGCTGATACCATCAGTTAAAATAGTTTATTTCATAATTTACAGAAAATCAATTGGGTAGAATTAAGTTCCAGGTAAACTAAAAGTAGTAAAATTTTGTGCCAGCTAAATTAATTTTAGGAACATAGCAGTTTCCATTTTAAAATTTACCAGAAAACAAATAGTTTTCAAAGAGAATTAGCTCACAGAAGGTGGATGGTATGGCCAAAGACATATTGACATGACACATAATGGATAAAATACATTTCCCAGTCATTTCTTGCTGTGCGCAAAATTGACTTATGCTGTCAGAGGAATGGTGATTATACCCATTAGTGAAATATAAAAATTCACCTCAATTAAATTACTTATGCTATCTCTTTTTTCTTTCCTAGGAATATATTTTGACATTCAAGTACATCTTCATGAGCTAACAGAATTTGAAGCAGCTACAATTTACTCTGTTTTAATTGTGGTTAAATGATTATGTGATTCATCAATAAACAGATAGCTAAGATTCACTGTATATCTTAGTTTACAGAGAGATTATGACACCATGACATGCAGTAATGCAGGGAAAGGAGAGGTTGAATGCAGATTTGTTATTTCACAAATGCTTCCATAATTTAAGGCTTAATTTGATGTTTCAGCTGAAAGCTGTTATCCTGGAAGAGTTCAGAAAAATAAATTTGAAAACATAAATTGTAAAGAATATAACATTTCATCTCACCCAAGAGGTAGCAATTATTAACAACCACTTGCAAGGGAAGACATGGACTGTGAATGTGAATGATTTTAAATTATTGTACTTCCCCTCAATTACAATGTATCTAATTGAATCCGAAGGGTTGATTACAATAACTGGTACTAAATCTTTATTAGTTTGTGAAACATATTTTAGTGTATTTTCTTAGTGTGTAGTTCAGATTAGTATTTATTGGCTTGCATGAATATCTTGTACATGGCTTTGTAAATGTGGCATAGAGGTTCAAACAACTGTGATATTTACTTGTCTTTGATACTGTTGGGAAAACATGCACACTCAGATATGCACACAAATGCCAATAAAAAGTCTACAATTAAACTGGTAATTTGATATGCAATGCAAATGTCTCTTTCCAAAGTATTTGAGAAATAAGAATTTAAGATTTATTTTTTCATGTGTTACTCTCTTAGTTTCCTGGCTGTTAAAACAAACAAACATGCAAAAGGTTGGCTGAAACAATGAGAATTTATTGGTTCATGGTTTTGAGGCTAGGAGAAATCCAACCTTGATGTGTCAGCAAGGCAATGTTTGCTACAGGAAGACTATGTTGCTCTCTGGCTGTTAGCCCATGATCCTTGGGTTCTTCACTCTTCTGTCCATGGCAATGCAGTTGTCGCAGCTTTTCCTTTCTCCTCCAGGTTCTGTTGACTTCCAACTTCTTCTGGTGGTACTCTCTATGTCTGAAATCCATTCTACTTATAGAGGACTCCAGTAATCTGCATTAAAGTTCAGACTGATTCTTAGTCAAACTGTAACTAAGAATAGCATCATAAAAAGGTCCTATTTACAATAGGTCCACAGGAATGGATTTTCTGGGGTACATAATTCAACATACCACAGTTACAAAATCCAAGAATCTGAATGATGAGGTAGAATTAAAATTCTAATTTTAACACCACTCCTGTATTTGTTATTATATGCTCAATTTATTTATTTAATAAACTTCTAAAAATTTCTAGAATAATTTCAGAGTTATAGGAAAGTTGTAAGGATAATTCAGAGAGTTCCATATACTCCACACCGAGTCCCTTACCATTAAAATCATCTATTAGTATGATGAATTTGTCACAATAAATTAACCAATATTGATGCATAATAATTAGCTAAAGTCTATACTATATTTAGATTTCTTTAGTTATTATCTAATGTCCTTTTTTCTGTACCAGGATCCCATCCAGGATACATTACATTTAGTCTTCATGTCTCTTTAGTCTCCTCTTGATTGGCAGTTTCTCAGATGTTCCTCACTTTTGAAGATTTTGAAGAGTAATTATGAGGTGTTTTGTAACATGTCGCTCCATTGGGATTGGGATTGGTCTGATGTTTTCTTCCAAGTAGACTGGGATTACGGCCTCTGGGAAGGAAGACCACAGAGGTCATTCTCAGCATATCATATCCTGGGTACCTAGAATCAACAGGAATTATCGCTGTTGATTTAGCCTCAATCAACTGGATGATGTGGGTCTTATCAGGTTTCTCTACTTTAAAGCTTCTCATTTTACCCCTTTCCATTCTGTAGACTTTGGAAGGAAGACAACATGAGCAGTCCACACCTAAGTTGTGGGAAATTAGGCTCTACTCCTTAAGGGTGGAGTAGCTAACTATATAATTTGGGATTTTTCTGAATAGGAGATTTTTCTCTTTTCCTCTTCTATTTATTTATCTTATTTTATCAGTATGGACTCATGGATATTTATTTTATACTTTGTGTTAGATTCCACTTCATTATTTGTTTGTTTGTTTTTGTTTGTTTTCTTGCTCAAATAGTTCACCCTTGAGACATTGAGAACTCTTTCATGTCAGCTGCTAGCATACACCATCAAATTTTTTAGCACCTTCTTACTTACTGGCACTAAAATATGTTCCATATTCACCTTGTATATTTCCTATCCTAGTCCTAGAATCAGCCATTTCTCCAAGAAGTCCTCCACTGTATTTTTCAATAACATAATTTACTGTCCCTAATTTTGGCACTATATGGTATTATCCAGGGTATAAACAAGGTTAGGCAGTATTTTGGGTGAAAGAAAAACATTAGAATGGGCAGTAGCCTGGTTTGCATATACATTTCTGAGGGATTTTCACTTATTTATTTAATCATTCACTCATTCTATGAATTATTTATTGAAATCTTACTATGTGCCAGTCACTGTTGCAGGCTATGGCCATAATACAATGGATACAGATAATCTCTGTAACACAATTTACTCAATCTACTGCTTTTAATTCATAAACACATCTGATAATATGGATTTATTATGACAAAGTTGGCCAACTTTATGAATGGATGAAGTGTGTGCTTGCCTATGCAATATGATCCTAGGAACTCAGTAAAGGACATTGAAGACAGACAAGGAGCAGAGTGATTAAGAAAGACTACCCATTGCTCAACCCCTCCCTCTGGCTTCTTTTTGGGAGTTCTACATTCCTCCATAGTCCCTGTATCTTCTTAAGTCTGCAGGGGTAATATCTGAATTTTCTGAAAATGAGCACTTGTCCTCCATGTGGCAATGGGAACACATAATGGCTCACAATGCAAAGTGACATTGCCATTATACTTAATGTCAAACATTATGCCATAGTTTGCAATTTCCCCTCAGCAGTGATACATGGACCAAGAGCCTCTGGGTACTTAGCAGTAAAGCCAAGTATGCTTGCAAACCTGCATCATCTCCTTTTCCTTCTCCCCATTGCACGTTGTACCCAGTAGCTCACCTACATATTCAAGCAGTTTGTCCCATTACCTATGTTCCTAACTTCAGATCCAAGTCTTTACCCCTGCGTGGACTATATTTACTCTTTGACAGATGTCTAATATTTATCTTTCCCAAATAAGGCCACACAGTAAAACAACTATATTTAAAATGCAGGACTCTATAAAAGCAAATTCCTGTACTTGGATTTGATCTAAGAAAGGTACTTGGGACTTGACCAGTTACTCTTCGCTGCAGAAAAAATGATTTACACATTGTCTTTGGAATTCTACCTTTCTCTCCTGGTCAGATTTCTCTGAATAATTTCATTAAGATCTTAGCAAAATTGTAATATTTCTTCATATATTTCTCCATTAAAATCTAAGGCATTTTTGTCTCTCCCAAAATTGGCAAGGATCCATACAATAATCATTAAAAATCTATTTTGGATTTTGTTCCTACCTGGGCTCCATATGCCTCAAATATTTTATAAGGGCTACAAAAACCTGGCACTTAGCTAGGCCATATTAAAATCTGTCTTTAGCTAACAGTTAAGGAGATGAAGTAGTTGCCTCTTAAACTCTTCTAATGTGCCATGAAAGAAAATGAAGTATCCCAGGTACATAAGCAACTCCAAGTCTCCTGATACCATCCTTAAGCATTAAAAGGTAGCAAGGTGTTCTGAAATTCCCCAGAAGGAGAATTTCCATTTGATAAAATCCTGCCAGTTAGATAATGAATAGATTATCCTTTTCTGTATGAGACCCTGGCCCCTTGGAGAATCCTAAATGATTCTTGCATTCATGATACTGTACACTGATTGATTTCAGTTTTGCAATTCAGGATATATTTATCCACACATATTTAAATTATGCCACACATTTTTTTCTGAACACCACAATTGGAAATGCCAAAAGATCTAAGATTTATTAATCACCCCATGAACTAAGAGCCTTTTAGTGTAATCCATTAAGTCATTATCTTTTGGCAAAAAACATCATGACTGTTTAAGACTATAATATATTATTGTTGCCCTTGGGAATATCCTCATTTCAATTATGTAAAACAAAAATCAAAGTGGTTCTTAAACTTTGTATGTGGTTATGCATACCACAAATCCTTTGAAAATTTAATTAGAGCTATGGAAAAATATTAATACATATGAACATAAAATTTTGACATATTATTTTATGATTTTACCACTTATGTAATATGGGTCAAAAATTCCTGGTTTGAGGAAGGCTGGATCTCCTCTTGAGCTATGTCCTCACACATTTCAGTAGCTTCTTTAATGAAATAGGAATATAAGATATAGAGGATATTCTGCATTCCTGGAATAATGCTGAAAATTAGATAACAAATAAGTGATATATAACGTTTTCTTATGTTTTGGAGTATCTTTGTAGTAGGCCATTTTTCCAAAGATGGGCATAAATTTTTCTGGGAATGGCCATGACTGGTAATCTTTCATTGAACTAACTCTCTTGCCAAAAACAGCACTAAAATCTGTGCACTATAAACAAAACAACTATTTGAGGCATCAAAGTTCACCAATGCAGGAAGAGCATAAAATTTACAATCCATGAAAAACAGGTGAGAAAACAAGGTGATTTCAACATCCACCCTCTTGTTTTAACCCCATGAGGTGTTATTGCAAAATTTAACTTGGTAGCTTAAGTAGAAATCAGAATTTATGGTGGGCTGATGAGATATAGATCAGAGTTCAGAGATGCCATATTCAAGTAGAAACAACTCCAGTTCTATGAAAAAAATTCCCTTCAAGTAATTATTTTATACCTAAGTTATGCATGTGTAGGAAAAATTTCAATAAACTCAGAGCAAACAGCAACTGGGAAGCTAAAGAGGAAAATTAGTTAATTTAGCAGTCACAAGTGTTGGGTAATGTGGAGGTAGAATTATGTTCCCAACAAGGTGGAGCAGCCTTAGTGACTATCATAGGCTTTCAACAGAGCTACTAGAAGGACTGTGCCCTAGGAAAAAGACCAGATTAAACAGAGCAAAAGGAAAATAACAAAATCCCTGCTATCTCTTCTCTTTAAAAAGATAATGTCAACCAGAGCCATTAAAATTTTAATCCAAAATTTCTGCAACTAAAGAAGTTATATGGCTTGATTAAAAAAAAATATATATATATATATATATATATGGACTAAATTGCAGCAGCAACAACAGCAACAACATAAAATAGAAACTTATCCACAGGGTATTCAGACAGTGGAGTTAAAAGAAAGAGACTTCAAAATAATTAAGATTAATATGTCTAGTGAAATAAGAGGAAAGATGTACAAAATATCTGAAAAGATGGTCAATTTTAACAATTAATATAAAGGTAGAAAATGAATAAAATTCACATTCCGGAACTGAAAAATAAAATAAATTTCATTTAGGGTTCATTGAATAGGCTTAACACCAGATCCTGTACAGCAGTAGATAGGGTGTATGAAGTCCTAAAATGATCTGTTAAAATGATACATATTGAAGCACTGAGAGATACATGAACAAACAAAAAAGAAGCATACAAATCATGAGTCATTATCCAATGTCTAAGATATGTGTAAGATAATTGGAGTAACAGAAGGAGGAAATACACCAAATGTGACTGATTTCAATTCTTGAGGAAACTGCTGAAAGACATTAAAAGATAGAAACATCTCCGGAAACTCACTCAGGATCAATATAAAGAAAACAACATTTGTGCATGCAAAAGTTATCTTGATATCCTCCAGAAAAAAAGACAAATTATCTTCAGGGTAGCAACAATAAGGTGATGGCTGACTTTTCGACTGAACCCATGGAGGCCTGAAGGCTGTGGAATAATATATTTCAGGGAATGAAAAGGAATAGAGGTATTCTTTTAGCATTTAAGTACTATAATCCCTGAAAATGTTTGTCAAAAATGAACATGCAATAAAGACATTTTAGATTAGCAAGCACTAACTGAATGTATTGCTAAAGGATAAGAAATACTAAAAAGAGTTACAGATTAACAGAAAATCTCTACAGGAAGAAATGAAAAATACCCAAAAGAGTAAACATACGTATATGGATAAATGTAAAATATTATTGATTGTTTAAAACAATAGTAAGTATTATTTATTAAAAGAATTTACATATGGAGGAGTAAAATATATGGCAAAAATAACAAAGGAAGGAGGGATAAATGGGATTACACTGTTGTAAGCTTTTTGTATTATTTGAGAAATGAGAAAAGTACTCACTTAGAATAGGCTGTAATAGCTTCAATATCTAGAACAACTAGAAGAATAATATAAAAACATAAATAAAAAGTAATAAACCATCACAACAACAACAAAATGGAATACTATGAAAAAAACCTTCACAGAAAAAAGGACAGAAAAAATAAGGTAATAAAAGAACATACAGGACAAATAACAGGATGATAGGCTTAAATATACTACCTGTAATTATTAACAAAAATGCAAATATTCGATATATTACAATTCAGACAATTATTGTTTGAAGGACTTAGTTTGTCTGAACTACTATCACAAGTACCACATTGTGGGTTGGACTAAACAATGGGAATTTATTTTCTTGGTTTCAGAGGCTAGAATGCTTGCTTTCTCCTGCTGTTGTTAGCCTTCTAATACTGTTATTTTACACAGTTTTTGGGGTTCCTTGCCTTGCATCTCTGCCTCACATCCATGGTGATATCCTCTCCTTCCTTGCTGCTGTGACTTCTGAATTCTTTTTACAAGACCTCCTGTAATCCAGATTCACGTTCACCATCATTCAGTTGGGCCACACCTTGACAAATAGGAATTTCTTCAATGGTCCTATTAATAGCAGGTATACACTCACAGGAAAATAGATTAAATTTAAAAATGTTTCTTTTCCTGGGGTATATAATTCAATCTAACACATATCCTTTACATAAATCAACTTTATTTTTCTAAAAGATGTCATGCTATGCTTTTTAAAAATTGATTCCTTTGAGGTAAAATTGGTATTCGATACAATGTGTGGATTTTAAATGTGCCTCTTGATGGGTTTAGAACAATGTGTACAAATGTGGAACATTTCTATTATTCCACAGATTCTTACCTGGCATCTTACCACTTCATAGTAAATTTTCCCAAACCCGAGTTACAAGCAACCACGGATCCATTTTTGGTTGTTGTTGTTAACTATAATTTTGTCCTTTCCCACATTTCATATACTTGGAATGATACTGTGAATTTTTTTTGTGTCTGGCTTCTTTTGCTCAGCAGAAAATTTTTACTTTTTATGCAAGTTGTTGCCGAAATCATTAATTCATTCTTTTTATTATTGAATGAATATTTGTGTTTCGTTAAGTTTGGGACTCATGACTAAAGCTGATATGAACATTCATGTACAAGTCTCTGGTGTGCATAGGTTTTCATTTTTCTTGGGCAAGTGGAATTCTTGGGTTATAATTAAGTATATAATTTGTTCAAAAAGACTTCCAAAATATTTTCCAAGGTAGATATATCATTTTTCAAAACTTTTATGAGCAAAACAAATGAGTATTCTAGTTGTTCCACATCCTTGTCAGCATTTGTACTTGTCAGTCTTTCATTTAGGCACTATCATATGTGAAGTGATACTTCATTGTGGTTTTCATTTGGATTTTCCTGATGACTAATAATGTGCCTTTTTAATGTGTTTATTGACAATGTACATACTTTCTTTTGTGGAGTGTCTATTCAAATCAGTGTCCCATTTTTAAATGATGTCTGTTTATTATTGAAATGTGAGAGTTCTTTATGTATGTTCCAGATAAAATCTCTGTTCAGATATATGGATTTGAATGCTTTCTCCAAGACCATTTCTTGCTTTTATATTTTCATAATACAATAAAGTGCATACATTTTAAATTTTGATGAAGTTTTATCATGTTTTTAAATTTTATCTTTTGTGATTTAGGGGGAGGTCTTTCTAAGAAATCTTTGCCTAACTCAAGACAGAATTTTCTCCAATGTTTTCTTGTAGAAGTTGGATAGATTTAGCTTTAACATTAGGTTATATGGGAATGCTTATTTTGGGGCACAGAGGGAGTGAGAGAGTGAGAGATATGGTTCATTTTTTTTCTGTCTATAAATCTCCAGTTATCCCAGTAACTGGATACTGTTGTTGATACTGTTGTTAACGAGACTATCCTTTTCCCAATAAGCTACATTGGAAACTTTATCAAAAAAGCAATAGACCATACAAGGGTGTGCTTATTTCTGGACTCTATGATGTTCCACTTATCTACATGTCTGTCCCTTGAGCTATAACATTGTCTTGATTACTGCAAATTTATGTTGGTCTAAGTCCCCCCGATTTTTCTTTTGACCAGAGAAAAATTTGGGATAGTCTAGGTCTGAAATAGTTAGATATGACATTTAGAATTTTTATATAAATTTCTACAACAACAAAAGAACTTGTTCAAATTTTAAGTGGGCTATCTTGAATTTGTAAATTAATAAAGGAGGAAATTATACAGTCAATATTGAATCTTCCAATACATGAACATGGTACATCTTTCTGTTTATTTTAGATCTTAGCTAATTTCTCTTAAAAATGACTGTTGGCGATTTAATCATATCCCCCATAAAGGGCATGCTCAAGTCCTAGCCCCCAGTCCTGTGGGTAAATTTTCAGTACATTTGTATGGAACATCAATTTATTTTAGAATGCAAAAGGTTGGATCTTGCTTTTTTATCCAATTTCACAACCTCTTCTATTCAATTGTAGTCTTTAGGATGTAATGAACTATGTGGTTGTGTTTAAATCTATTTTCTTATAGTTGTTTTTTATTTGTCCCATGTTATTTTTCATTTGTCCTATTTTCTAGCTTTTGTGGGGATAAACTTAGGTTTAAATATTCCATTTCATCTCCACAGTCAGTTGATGTACAAGGAAAGAACCTTACAGCAGTGTCCTTCTATTTCTTCCTTTATGTGCAGGAATTTGTCATATATTTTACTTATGTGTATTTAAAAATTCTGTAACAAATTTCTATCATTTTTTCTTTAAATAGTAAAATAACTTCTAAATTAATTAAAATGAGGAAAAACTATATATTTACCATTTTAAGAACTCCTAATTCCTTTGTGCAAATCCAAGTATCTGTCTTGTATCATGTTGCACTTCACTGAAGAATCCCCTTTAGTATTTTCTTTAGTGGAGACTTGCCAATCACAAATTCTATCCACTTCTGTTTTCTCAATATTTTTTGTATTTTGTCTTCTTTTGGAATGACATTTCCACTGGATATAGAATTATAGCTTAAGGTTCTTTCAGCATTTTTAAATGGTATTATGACACTTCTGTCTTGCCTACATTCTGATGAGCTTTGGGTAGTTATTCTTATCTTTTCCCTGTATATAAAGTACCTTCTCTCACAGCCCCCATATCCTACTCACTGATAGCAACTTTGAAGATTTTTTCTTGATTACTAGTTTTCAGGAATTTCGCACATATGTGCTTTGGCATGTGCCTGTGTGTGTGTGCACACAACATACATGCACATGTAGTTGTCCTGTTTGCAGTTTTTGAGCTTCATGTACCTGTTGGCTTTATTTCTATCAATTTTGTACTATTTTTAGCTATTTATTCAAATATTCTTCTGCCCTAACCCTTTCTTGGATTGTAATTATACTTCTGTTAGATATTTAAAAAGCATCTCACAGGTTACTGAGGCTCAATTAATCTGTTTTCCCACTTTTTCCCTCTGTGTATCCTTTTTTCTAATAGCTATTGCTATGTCTTTGTGTTCACTGATCATTTCCTCTGCCATGTAAATAATTTGCTGTTAACTCCATTCATTGAAATTTTCATTTTAGATATTGTGTTCATCATCTCTAGAAGTTTCCTTTTCTTGTTTTTATAACTTCCTTTCCTGTCCCTCTTATATTCATGTTTTCTTCTAATATGTGAACATCGTTATAATAACTTTTTAAAGTAATTGTAAGTAGTTCTTAATATTTTTCATTGGGCACCAAATTATGAGAATACTAATTCAAATTCTTTAAACCCAAGTAGGTAATATTTTTAATACCCTAATTTTTGTGTTTGAAATTTCTTTCCTTTTATCTTGTTAATAATGTGAAAGTAGGAATTTATGAAAAGTATTTATGTATAGGAAAATAACATATCATGATCCCCTTATATTGCCTTTTATTTTTTATGCCAAAAAATCATAAATTATATTTTTCCTTCATAAAACAATTTTATTGAACATAGTTGAGCATCAGAATAACCAATGGAAAATTTAAAAAATTCAATTTCTCACACCTTTCACAGATAATTCTAATTTTGTAAGTCTGAAATTCTGCCTGGGAATCTATATTTATAATAACCCTTCAAGAGATTATGGTTTATCCAATTTATATAATATTTTAATTGCTTACTGATTTTGATTTACCAAACAATGTTTTATATTTTCTTAACACTCTGTGTATAATATATCAAAGCTAAAATATTTAAGTAACTTAATCCAAGCAAGACCTCTAAGATGCAGGCTTAAAGTCAACAGATATTTGTATTATATATCTGAATTGAAATATGTTGGGGAAAGACAATTACGTGGTTCAACACCCATGCATATTGACTCATCAAGTAAAAATAATTTAATTGACTATGCTTGTCTTAGTTTGCCATAAATAATATGATTACTACTCCACAGTAGCTTGTGATAGCCAACAGGACATTTTTTGGCTTGGGATTTTGAGGCTGGAAGTCCAAAATCAAGATATCAGCAAGGCTCGCTTCTCTCGGAGACTGGAGCATTCTGGTGCTGGCTGTTGGTATCCTTGGGGCTCCTTGGCTTATATTCTCTGCCTACCCCCTCATGGCGATGTCCGTTCTCTGCTGGATTCTTCACTTCTGGATTTTCTTTATAAGGGCTCAGTAATACCGTTGGCCACACTTTAGCTAAAAACAATATCTTCCTAAGGTTCTATTTATAAATTCACTCACACCCATTGGAAGAAGATTAAGAATATGTTTTTTTCTAGGGTACGTAACTCAATCTACCATGATGTTGTTATCAGGTATTTAAAAGACTGATAGTATTCAACTTGGAAAGAAATACTGGAAATTGCCATGGGAGTGGTTTTACGTGTTAAAAACTTAAAATCTAACAGTGTAGAATGGTAATGTGTATTCATGTGGGGCATGCTCCAACCTCTTTCATGAGTAAAGCATAGTCAAAATGTGCATGCCTATCTGATATAAAGATATAAAGGAGTCAGCTCATGAGACTAGTTTATAAAGTGTGTATCTCAAAACATATTGTGGCATTCTGACCCTCCTTTAGGTTTCTTCAGGTAAGACATCTGCATTTATTAAAAAACTGAAAGTGAGGATTGATGAACTAATGTTGCACTTGCCGAGATTGGAAGACTATTGGGTAGATGTGCATAGTGGTTTAAGGATCTCTGTTGGTGGTATTCCAGATTAATGGATACTTTTAACAGCTCTTTATAATGGAATGAGGCTAAACAAAAATTAAGAATTAAACAAATGCTGCTTGCATAGCAGAACTTAAATGGTTTTATACAAATACTACTTTGATAAGCTAACAAAACCCTTAGTTGCATATCTACACAGCAAAATTTCATTTCATTTAAAGAATAATAACAACCACATAGACACTTCTGGAGGTCTGCTTACCATTTTTTATGTAACTTGATAATCTAAGCAGCAATCTCTTACTACTGATATTAATGTGCAGGTAAAAATGCATCCACTCTTATGCATTTGTCAGCATGATACATTTAATGTTTAATTAGAGCAGCCATGAGTTAATTTTCTATTGTCTATAGATATTCTAGTTCAAGTAAAAATCAGTATAATTTTTGCACATATAATTTATTATTGTTTAGAAGGTTCGAGGAAAGATACTGTTTCTGATCAATCAGATACACACATTAGGTTTTCCTTTTCTTATTACCCAATGGAGGGTAACAAGGAAAGACAAATTTTTGTAGCTGGTACATATGGAATATTTCAGCTGAATAGAATAAAAGTGTTATATCTTCAAAGGCTGAATTAGAAAGGGAGCACATGAAAAACCTACCTTATTTGAATCCTTAATATCTCTTTATGTTGCTGAATAAGAATTATTGAGATGTAAATATTAAATAAATGTGGTAGGTTTATATACATCCAAAGGTTTTAGGGACAGCATGACTAGAGGTCTGGTGTAGATGATTTCAATAGTCTGTCTTTAGAAATGTGGTGCTTGTGATTCTTAGCCTTGTGAATCCTGAGAGACACTCTTTAACAGGAAATAGGTAAATGGAAGGGGATAATGGGTGGTGAGGGACAGTCTCCAGAATCTCCAAAATGAACCTTTAAAAGAGCAAACTTGCAGATGTCACCTACCCTCCATTTCCATCCTTTTCATGTTGTAGATTTTCAGAGGTAGTTGTATAATGACATGCAGCTAATACAATTTAACTAGTTGTACACAATGACCCTTGATTGATAAACCCTTCAGCAGTAATTTGTACCTACACTTCTCTTAGGGTAGTTAGTCCACTACAGAATGAAGATAAAGGAAACTGACAGCCTGTGAATGTCATCTATTGAGTTCATCACTTAGGAAGATAGCTATGTAAATGGAAGACATCTCAAGGTTCTAAAGCAAATGAATTAAAAAGCACAAGTTCAGAGCTAAACACTATGAAAAACATTAGTAATTACAAGGGAAATAAATCTCACTTAAAAAGTAAACTTTTCAGTTGATAGTGCCAAAATAGCAAGAAACTGTACAAGTATTTGGGAAAAAAAACTTCTAGATAGAGGACAGAAATTGCAAAAATTGTTAGAGTACTGTTAGAGGACACAGAGGACTGACAATTGCAGGTAGAAAGTTTACTGGGAAGCTCTCCCAACAGAGGGGCTCTGAAGAATAGACCTCAGCCCCCTGCTGGCATGGCAGGGGTCTGAAGAGAGACCAGCCCACCCCAGGCAGGGGCGGTTATGAATTTATACAGTACATCTATAAGTAGGAAAATGCTTAGTGTTTGGGAATGGGTTGGGGCTTGGGTAAGACCTGAGAGCCTATAGGGATGGCTAGGGGGTGGTGGGCTAGGGGCAGTGAATTCTAGGGGTGTGGGAGGGGTTAGTGGTGTCATGTGGCTCTTTATTCTTCTGAGGAAATAAACTGTATCTGAACACGTAGGCTCTGGATGAGGGGCTGTTCTATGTCACAGGAATGCAAGTCACTGTTTGTTAACCACTGTCAACCTTGTGATCAGTTAATCACTATAAACCTGGTAAAGGAGAAACCTCTAACAAGTACATCTTCAGCGCCACTGAGTTATATAACCTTGACTGTATGGGTGAAAGTCACTTAGGCTAAAGCAGGCTTGCAACTGGAGGTTGATAAGAATTTTTAAATTACCTTAAAAATTTTATTTTAAACTTAAAAAAATTTAGGTCTGAGCCTTATGTAACTATCATGCTCTCATCTTAATGGAATTAAAAAAAAGAATGAAACACACACATCAGCACATTAAGTTTGCTTCATTACTACCGTTTCTGTTAGTTCTACTTTTAGGGCAACAAATTTCCTGTTCTTGGTGATTCTGTGAGTAAATAGAACCAGCATCATTATCTAAAGCACCATGAGACAGGAAGCTCAACATAATCTTCACATGCATTACTGGTAATTATTATTTCAATTAATCAAAAATATTTTTTGAGCAGAGTGGGTATAGCTCAATGATTGAGCACCTACTTCACATGTATGAGGTCCTGGGTTCAATCCCCCATACCTCCTTATATATATATATATATATATATATATATATATACACACAAACACACACACACATACATATATATATGTGTGTGTGTGTGTATACTGTGATCATCATGTTAGGTGCTGCTCTGGTTACAAATACCCAGGAGAAATCATCTCTTCTTGAAGTTTAAGATCTGTTAAGGGGAGATTGAAAGGGGAAGACTATTTAGAAGTGATAAATGCTACATTTAAAGTGCAAATTTTTTTTTAAGAATGGAAGATGGGGAGAAACCCCACAGTAAATCAGGAAAAATTGTACAGAAGAGATAATAATTAGGCATGTTTCAAAAAGGACAAGTAGGAATCGCCAGAACAATGCACATGAAAAGAATATTTTACAAAAGGTACGACAAGCACAAAGGTAGTGTCTTTGGGAGAAACGATCAATCATTATATGTAGAACTATTTTTCAAGGGTACAAATCGCTCTGTATAGTACTGCATTTCAATGCTCTGTCTTGTTGAGGCTCTCCACTCTGGCCCATATTGGTGCTCAGAGCCCAGCAAGCTGCTTAAGCTCTCTAGATCAGCTCCACACTGTGAGGGAGATGCAAATATCGCCTGACTCAATGCCTTGTCTGGACAAGCAAATAAACTATTAGGCAATCACTTTTCTTTTCATGTCTGCCTCATTGTAAGAGCTCTTTAAAGGACAGTTAGTACACAACAACATGGATGATCCTTGAAGACATCATGTTGGGTGAAAGTATGGCAAATATTGCATGATCTCACCCACATGAAATAATTAGAACAAACAAGCTCATAGAGTCAAAAACTAGAATATAGGTTACCGGGGGCTGGGGTCGGAAATGGGAATTGGGAGTTAGTGCTTAAATTGTGCAGAATTTTTATTAAAGGCGACAGAAGAGTTTTGATAATGGATGATGGTGATGGTAGCACAACTTTATGAATATAATTAACACACTGAATTATATATTTGAATACGGTTAAAAGGAGAAATTTTAGGTTTTATATATGTTACCAGAATAAAAATACAATATAAGTCTGTACAACACAAACAGTGAACTCTGATGTAAACCATGGACTATAGCTAATAGCACAATTACAATAATATTCTTTCACCAGTTTTAACAAATGCACCACACTAATGCAAGGTGTTAGAACTGGAGAAGGTATATAGGCATGCTACTTTCTGCATGATTTTTCTGTAAGCCTACAACTTCTCTAATAAAAAATAGTACATAAATAACCTAATATATCAAAAAGGCAGGTTATTTTATTCTTACGTCTACTCATCTCATAAAGTGCTATTTTTACAGACATGAAAAAGGTGGCAAGGCCAGTGGCTTACTGATGGGTCTTGCTGCATAAATCCCCCCATTCAACTCTTTTCCCTTGCTAGGGACCTTGGCCCCACCCCCGGTCTTGTTCTTGGCCCTTTTTTATGTTTGCAGGGCACTTATCCTTCATGGCCCAAACAGACCTCTCACTCTTCAGGAATCACTTGTTTCTGGAAAATCATGGGGTCCCAAAGGTACAGTCTGCCCTAAAATCTATAAAATCTATAAGTGAAGTTTTACTATGTACTAGTCTTCTACAGCTAAATTAATCTTCTTGTATGTCAGTTATCTTCAAAATTTACTCTAAAGTTATTTTTGGTTCATTCAGAGCCAGTAGTCTGAAAGTTTTTTCCATATATTTTATCTGTCCAGGGTTAAATAAAGTTGAATATTTTTGAGTCTTAAGCAGGTTATCTTCTTTCATAACATTATTTCCTATGGAAAATCTGGTTACACTTACAAGGATCTACTTCACAAAATAACCCAGAGTTTGAGGTTTTTCTAACATTGAATTTGGTTTTCTTTTTTATGTAAAATAGAATTTTTGATTGTTTTATATTATCTGTTCCTAAATGTTTATTTCAGGCATACCAAAATTATAAGAATGTTGTCATAAATTCAACTACAAACCAGGGAACTTATCTAAAACTCAGAAAACTTTATTTGACATTAATTTTTTCTATTGTACCTGATGATCATAGTGTCATCATTAACAGAAAAAATATTGTTTTGTCATAAATTTGTATATTGGTTATTCAAATAGAAAGTTATGAATATGTATTGTTTTAGGTTGCACTGAATATACACAACTTACAAGATTTTTATCATAGGCTATATATTACAACAAATATCAAAAGAAGTATCAAGGAAAGCTGATGTGGCTCAAACAATTGTGCTCCTGCCTACCACATGGGAGGTCCTTGGTTGGGTTCCTGGTGCCTCCTAAAGAAGACAGTGACCTGGTGGTGTAACAGACAGGTGCAGCAAGCTGATGCAACTAGATAACACAACAAGAGACACAAGAAGAAGAAAACATAAAGAGAGATACAACAAAGCAGGGAGCAGAGGTTCCCAGTGCCTCCTAAAGAAAACAAACAAGACAGCAAGCTGATGCGGCAAGCTGACACAACCAGAAGATACAACAAGAGGCACAAGAAGAAAAACAAACCATAACGAAAGACACAACAAATCACGGAACAGAGATGATTCAAGCAATTCGTGCCTCCCTCCCATATCAGAGGACCTGGATTTGGTTTCCAGTGCCTCCCAAAAAAACAAAAAAGAAAGATAAGAAAAATAATATCAATATCTTAAGACAGATAGATACATTAAAAGTATACCAAGTACCTTTTAAATAAATGGATTAATTCTGCCCACTCTGTGAGCCTATTCCAATATTTTATTTGTCTTTTATTTTTTCAGGTATGTTTTGTTCCTTTTTACTTTTTCCTCCTTTGGTGACTGGATTATATTTCCTAACAGTTTTAGTATCAAAAGATACTATTTCAATTTCTGCTTAGCATTCATAATATAATGTAAAAATTTATCCCTATTATATTCTAATTTTGTGTGCCTAGCTTTTCTCTGTCTCTTTTGATCACATACTACCTTTTTCTTCCTTGCTTCATTTTTGTTATCCAGCTCACTTCCTCTTGACATTTGCATTTTGGTATCTTCAAATTAAAGACTCCACATAAATTTAAAAGTAATATAATAACTATTATTATTACTTTGGCATCACCCTTTATCTTTCAACTATTTATTTTTTACTTTATAGACCTCCTTTATTGTATTCACTTGTATTTCTTAAATCCTTTGAAATTGGGGTTTATTTTTATAATGCTGTTTCCCACATGGAGAATCAAGCCAAAACTTGTGACAATGTGCCCATGGGAGATAAATATATTCTATTCTACTATACAGTACAGAATGTGACACTGAATTGTTTCACTGAACTTGGGCATAGAAAAACAAAGTAACCTAAAACTCTAATTTAGTAATATCCCTTATCTAGTCCTTTTATTTGAGGATGCTAAATTTTAGCACCTCTATAGTCTATGTATGAAGTATTCATGCCTAATGCCTTCTCCTTCCTTTATTTTTATTTTAGAGTCGTTTTTCACCTCTTTCTAAAGAATCACTTCCATATCAGACTTGGTAAGTTTTCTCTTTGGGTAACATTGTTCTTTATAATCTTGCTTTTCTAAATTCAGTTTCTGCAAGTAATCTATTGTTTCTTGGCTGTCCATAGAATTGTTTGGTTCTTTTGAACAGGTGGTTTGAATTTAAAATACGTATAACATACCACAGAGGCTCTGGAAAACTCACCTGCTTTCAAGGTCGCCAGTAAATAGAATGTGAACAGCATAGATTGTGAATTCCACTGTGCTCTGTCAATACCTCTTGACTTTGTACCTAGGAATGTCAGTCTCTCTTTACCTATTTTTTCATATTATTGTTTAATATTCACCAGAGAGATGTTATATGTGCAAAGGCAGTTTGGATAGGGTTTTTAAAAGTTTTTTCTCCATGTGTCTTGGTATTAAATTCACATATTGGAGAATGAGAGCATTACGGATATTTGAGGCTTAGTCTTTTATGCACTAAGTTTTTAAATAATACAAGCACATGGTAAGATTGTATAATAATAGAATAGTTTGGCACACCCTTCTAGGAGCCTAACCCCAGTTACAAACCTTATAGGCAGCCTCTTTAGGTATTTAATTTTATGTCTTCTTCTAGTTACCTTCATTATTCTTAATAATGTCCTTTATCAATATTTTACTATGTGTTTTTAGACAATATATGCTGACTCAATAGGAAATATAAAAAATTAACTCAAAGTAATCACTCTCTCTCTTTCTTCCAATATTTGATACTGTTAATATCTTTATCTCTTATATCAGTTACCTTTCTACTTTAAAAATATCAAACATTTTTATCAATGTTTAGATCAACACAGTAATATAATATCCATTGTGAGGCCAGGATAATTCATCCATTCATACTTCCTTTCCCTTCTCATGAACATTTCTTTTGCAATGCAGTTGAATCTTAATAAATTTTCATAAGGAGCTTGGAATTGAATCGTATGGTAAGTATCTCTTCATATAAAGATGATTGTGATAATTTTCTTCTCCATGAAACTTTCAACTCCAGGTTCTGCTCACTGAGTAAGTGTTTTAGTTCCATGGACCACAAAATGTGAAAATTATACTGCCACAATTCTCTACTCCAATTATTACGTTTAGTGCCAGCTTCCTCTATTGGGCTAAGCTATTTGTTTTCAGTTATCACCACTGCCAGGGCTCTGACATCAGGGTTAGGAACACTGCTTTCTTCTAAATAGTTTATACAAGAGTGAGATAGCCCTTCTCCTTTCAACAAGGAGAAGGTTGGTTTTAACTTATTAATCTCCTCAAGAGGCCCAAGTATAATAGGGATAATTAGGACTATGTACAGGCATAGGGATAAATATGTAAAGCAAAAACAATGAGCAGACAATGAGCAAAACAACGAGCAGACAATGAGCAAAAAACACAGCAAGGAACAAGCCAATGAGCAGAAAATGTGCGGAAACAAATGAGCAGGGAGTAGATGTGGCTCAAAAGTAGAGCACCCACCTCCTGCATGGGAGGGCCTGGATTTGGTTTCTGGTGTCGCCTAAAGAAAAATGAAAAGGAGCAGACAATGAGTAAAAAAGCAAAACAAAAAACTTTAAGGAGATATCACTATTTACATATAAGAATGTGTAATATATTAAAAAATAGTGGCAACACCAAATTCTGGAAAGGATATGGAGAAACGGTTTTATGTTCACATAAAAACCTACCCAAAAATGTTTTATCAGCTTTATTCGTAACAGCCCAAACTGGAAACTACTCAGATGCTTTTCAATGGTTGAATGGTTAAAAATAAACTGCAGTACATCTTTACTCTGAAACACTAATGAACAATAAAAAGGAACAAACTATTGATATATACAACAAACTAGATGAATCTCCAGAGAATTTTGCTAAGTTAAAAAAAAAAGGGAACCCCCAAAGAGGGCAGGCTGTATCATTCCATTTACAAAGCGTTTTGAGACGACATAATTTTAGAAATGGATGCCAAGGGTTAGCAGAGGGTGGCCATGGGAGGGACATGGGAGTATCTATAAAAGGACAACCAGAGGGGTTCTTGTGGTAATGGAAATGTTCTGTATGTTGAGTGTATCAGTGTCATAATTCTGATTGTGATATTGTTTTGCAAGATGTTGCCACTGGAGTAAGCAAGCTAAGAGGTACATGGGCACTCTGCATTATTTCTTACAATTACATGTATATCAACAATTATCTCAAAATGAAAAACTCAATTAAAAAAACCTGAACAAAATACCTGACACATCTTCAAAGACATATAAGCAAATAAGCACATAAAAATATGCTCAATACTTGTGCATCATTAGGGAAATGCAAATTAAAACCATAATGTCACAGTAGTACACACCTAGTAGAATGACTAAAACTAAAAGTCATTTCACAAATGAAAACAATAATGAAAGACCACTGGATACCTACTAAAGTCACTAAAATCCAAAAAAGCTAGTGGAAATGGAAAGGAAACAGAAACTTTAGAAGAGAGTTGGCAGTTTATTACGAAGCTAACTGCAGTCTTAACATACTACCCATCAGTTATTCTCCTAAGTGTTTACCCAATTGATTTGAAAATTTATGTCCACACAAAAACCGACACTTGAATGTTTAGAATAAATTTATTCTTAATTGCCAAAAATTAGAAGCAGCCAAGGTAAGTGGATGAGTGGATTAACAAAATGTGTTACATTCACACAACAAAAAAAGAACACCACTCAGCAACAAAAAAGAATGATCCCTGCAACAACACAGATGAATTTTTGGAAAGCATTTTGCTAAGGAAAGGAAGCAACACTGAAAAGCCTACATACAGTAAGACTCCATTCATTTGAAAATCTGGAAAATGAAAAACTGTAGGAAAAGAATATTGTTTGCCAGGTATTTAGGGAGAGTGTTTTACTCAGGGAAGCTCAGGAGATTTTTTAGGGTAGTGAATAATCTGAATGGTACATTATGAAACTATGTAATACTGATGCTATCTATGCATTTGTCAAAACACATAGAACTGTACTAACTGTAATGCAGAGTAAAGTTTTAATTAAGATTTTAATATATACAAATTTTAAAAAAATCCAGGAGTTCAGGGCATCCCAGAAGGTAATATTGACTGTTATAAAATATTTTAATTGTATTACAAATGTAGGACATAAGCTCATTGAAGAGGGCATGGGGAAAAGGTATGGGACTGTATTTAATACTGTACTCTAGTTGCTAAAGTTATTTCTCTTGGGGCTATGGATTAAAAATTCTGAAATTCATATACATGTATATTGAGACTGAAAAAATAAGCAAATGAATGCCAGATAGTAGGTGCCAGATTCCCACTTTTAATAGAGTAAAGTTACAGATAAGTAATAGAGGAAGGCTAGAATGAAGCACGTGGTATTGGTTTAGAGTTAGAAATCCAGTATGAACTCATGTCCAAATTCATATATATATATAGAGAGAGAGATGGACAGACCCAAAAATGACTATGTGTGTTCACATGACTTAGTATACAGAAATACATTTCCTTATTCTTTCTGGAGAGAGGGTCTAGAAACAATGACACCTTAGCAATAAGCATGCAATCATCCAGCTCTTAGTTTCTGATACTATTCTCAATAAAAGGAACTGGACTCCTTACAGATAGGGCTGCTTCTAGAAGCTGAGTCAGGAAAATTTTTTTAAATGGGCCTGGAATATCCTATAGTGCCAGAATATAAAGTACTTTATAAAAAGGATTTTTAAGGGAAAGCACCCAATGGCCAAAACTAGAGCAATTTGAGCAACAAAATCTTCAACATAGTATTAGATTATAATGGAAAATATAACAAATACCCATAAGTCAATATTGATTAAAAACCCCAGATTAACCATGAGGAAAACATTAGACAAACCCATAATATATGACCAGTATGTAAACTGAGAAACTGTCAGACTATGAGGAAACTAAGTTGATATGATGCCTAATGCAATGTATCCTGAAAGAAAAAAAGAATATTAAGAAAACAAAACAGTGAAATCTGAAAGTTAGTTAATAGTAATATGCCATTATCGGTTCCTTATTTGTGTCAAATGTACCATAGTTGGGCCAAATCAAGTGTGGGTCAGAATATGGAACTTCCGAGCACTGTGCGTATGAATGCCACATGATACAACCACGTTGGAAAACAATTTGATTGCTTCCTAAAAAGTTAAACCTGCCAGGTGACACTGCCAGGCTGCTCCTAGGTGAAGGCATATATCCACGCAAAAGTTGATATGTGAATATTCATAGCAGCTTTATTTTTTTATAGTATTAGCCATACTCTAGATTTTAAATGCATGTGTTCATTCATCATATTTTGTTCGTATAGGTGAGACTATAAATATTTTTCCTTTAGTGTCTGACTTTTTTTCACTCAGTATAATGTCCTTGAGCTTCATGCATGTTTTCATATGTGACTCAATTTCATTTCTTCTTACAGCAGCAAAGTAGTATCCTATTATATGTATTTACAATATTTTGTTTATCCATTCATCAGTTGATGGACACTTGGGTTGTTTCCATCTTGTGACAATTGTGAATAATGCCACTATGAACATCGATAGGCAAATGTCTGCATAGCAGCTTTATTTTTAATAGCTCCAAAATAATTGATAAGCAAATTCCATGCCATAGAATACCCTTTAGCAACAAAAAGGAATGAGCTATTGTATTGATACACATAAGAATATGGATGAATTTCTAAAAATATGCTGAGTGAAAGAAGCCAGGCAAAGCAGAGTACATATCATATGATTCCATTTATTCAAAATTCTAGAAAATGTAACGTAATTGGGCAGAAAGGTCTTCAATGGTTGCTGGATAGGTTGAGGGCTGGGGAAGTAAGGATAGATTATAAATAGGATGAGGAATCTTGTGGGGCTGATGGATATTTTTGTTATGTTAATCATGATGATGTTTTCAGGGGTGTATACATATGTCAAAACTCATCAAACTGTACACTCAGAATAAGTGCAGCTAATTGTATGTCAATTATAACTCAATCAAGTTTTTCTTTTTTTCCACCTGCAGGTGATCCCACACCATGGTTTCTGGGTCAATGACCTCCCAGCCTCTCAGATAAAAGATGATCTTTCCCGCCTCGAAGCCCAGAGACATCTTCCCCCAGGCCTCATTTCCTAACCCAAAATTACTGATGGGAAAATCCACTTGACTTCTAGGAAAACCCTTTGTTCCTTTGTCCCCCAAGAGAAAATCAAACTAGAATTCAGCATCAGAATATTTTCTGTTCCTGATAATTCCTTTTTAAGGACACATGTAAGGCATCAGAAAGACCACAATAGTGTGGGCCTTTTTTCTAGAATCCAAACCTCCTTTCTAATTGGGTGAATATTTTCCTAAAAGGAAGCACTTTCCACATTGTGGAAGGTAGAATGCAGGCAATTGACCCATCCTTGGCCATATACCTATCCCTGCTTAGAACTTTTCATCTTGGGATTAGCTTTCATTTATTGTGGCACTATCCAGAACTTGGATGTTCTGCCATTGCAAAAGAGCACTGCCAGGGCAGCATCTGAAGACCCTGTTATTGCTGGTTGACCTTGATCAAAGCTTCTGAGGATCACCTATCTATTTTGACATGTGTCTTTCAGACCTTTTCCTCCCTCTCTTTCCAAAAAACCATCTTGCTGCTTTTTTTTAGTTTAATCAGTCTCTGTTGCAAAAAAATTAAGAGTATCAAATGACACATATGTACAAGTTCATGTACATACTTATATACCAATGCAGATAATGCATTTCTTGTGGGTCCTAGTAGGGTGATGCTCTATAATTTCTTGACCTTGCAGCGGAAAGAAAATTGGACGAGATTCAGGCAACTTCAAATTCCTTGTTGTAAGAGCTAATAGCTTGGGCTTTGAATGCAAACACTTGAGTTCATATCCCAGCTCCCTCATCCTGTTTGAATCAGAGTAAATGACATATCACTCTGACTCTCAATTTCTGCATCTATAAAATGGGTATCAAAATAATTTCAGCCTTAGAGGGTTTGGTGAGGATTAAAATAACTTAATCCATTACTTTCACTTAGAAGAGTGTCTGGTATATAACAAGCACTCAGTAAGTGCTGCTTATTTCTATTGTTATTGTTGCTGTTGATGATGTGGCTGTTTTACTATGTATTCTGGCAGCTGGGGTTTGAGTCCCAGTTCTAACACATTAATTTTGAGACTTAGAGCAAATGACATATCCTCTTTAATTCTTACTTTTGCTAGTTATGAAACATCAGTGATAATAAGGGTATTAAAGAGTGATAAGATAATGAAGACAGAGTGTGCAGCACAGTGTCTGGTAAGCACACTAGACATATTAGCTATAAATTTAATAATTATTTTATCCTTGTATCATTCTGGGTCTGGTAGTCCTTCTCTATTTAACGATGGGATTGAAACCAAGCTGTTGGTGGATTGCAGGTTTAAAGTAATCCTATGTGTTCCCCTAACTGCTGATTAAGATAAAGTCAACTAAAAATCCTGGACTCTTTGGGTACTTATTTCTCAAAGTGTGTCCAAAAGATGCTTTGAACACACTTCAAGATGTACAGGTGGACATCTTGCTGAAGCCTTGCATATACTAAGTAGTGTGCCTGCAAATTGAGTACAAGTCGGTCTGTCTCCAAACGGCCCACCTCAGCTATTACGTGGCACCTCGTGGTGATCCAGGTTGCAGAGGCCTGTTTATATATGGAAGTCAACTATAAATAGATGAAGTCTACTTTTAGTTACTTTTACTCATCCTCAGAGTATGTTGTTATATTTCACAAAGGACATAATTTTCCAAACCTATACAAATCTAATCCTCCTCTCTACATCTTTTTAGATGGCTGAGTTTTGAAGGGAAAGGGAAAAATCAGGACTTGTCAGCAAGGGAATAAATAGAACATTAAAAATGTGATCAAAGTAAGAGCCAGCAAACGAGCTCTCTCTCGGATGCCTGACTCGTTGACATTTAGGCCCAGGTGGAGCACGCCCCCCTAAGACAAGCTCAGAAAAAATGCAGTTGGAATGATAAGTGCAATCCAGCCATCAAGAGACTTCATATTATGGACATATGAGGAAAAATAAATAAATAAGTAAATCTATTATGTACTTATTGAACAAGTGCTGCAGGAAGTGTTTACAGGTGTTTCAATGTGTTTTTCCAAAAAAAAAAAAATGTATCCCTTATGGTTTTTCATACTGTAAAGATTGAAGGTAGCCAGTAACCTCTTAATTCCCCAAGATTCCAACAGTCTTACTTGTAACTTATAACTCTCTATTAAATCTAGGTTCCACCAACTACTAGTTGCGTATGATCTTGGGAAATCAGTACCTTGATTTCCTCATCTGTAAAACTGGAATAATAACAGGACACAACTCAGTGGATGGCTATGAGTTTAAACAAGTAATATGCTTATAAAAATGTTTGGCATGCCATAAAGCCTAAAATAATTCTGATAATAGGATGTGTATTAGTGAGGATTTTCTAGGGAAACAGAATCAACAAGAGATATCTGTCAGTAGTATGTGATTTTATAAGAGTCTCTCAGGCAGCCGTGGGAATGCACAAGTCCAGGTTCCACAGGCAGGCTGCAACTAGGGGCTCCAATGAAAGTCCAATGAAGGTTCTCCATGACTTCTGGGAGATGTTGGCTGTCCAAAGATGAGCTGGGAAATTCTCACTCAATGCTGGAATCACTTCCCTTTTTAAGCCATTCAACTGATTGGATAAAGCATCCCTTATTGCTGATGGCAATCTCCATGATTGATGTAATTGTAATCAGCTATCTATGGTTTACCACTGCAGTAAAGTCAATGGTGACTCAAGTCCATAAATGTCCTTATATTACAGTTAGCCCAGTGCTTGCTTGACCAAACAACTGGGCACAATTACCTGGCTGAGTTGACACATTAGCCTAACCATCACAGGGTGATTGATAATAATAGTTATTTTTCTTATTACTACCGCTGTTATTGTTGCTGAATGGAAGACAGCTATGAAGGCAAACAATATGAAGGGACCAAGTAGGAAGCATCTTCCAAGGGAAAAAAAAAAGTGAGAATTCTAGGTCCATATGTTGAGTTAGTGCCTAACGCCTGAATAATAAACAAATGAAATAATCCCAAGGCATCTGTTCTGACAAGTATATGATGCACACGCTAATGAAATGGATGAACAATTAATGATCTGTGCATTGATAAGAGCATGCTAGAAAGTTCCACAGAATGTTTGCTCATCACAGCATAGTCTAATATTGGTTGTTTTAATCCTTGCAAACTAATTTTACAGAATGTACTAATTATGACAACCCCCCTCACATGGCATGAAATGTAGTGCTTCTCAGAAGTCAAGTATAAGTGACAATCGTGGAATGTAGGTCCTTGAGGAAAAGCCTACCTGAAAGGAGAAGCACTGCTCTGCCCCACTCAGGCCGTACATTTAGGCTTCCATACATTGTGTTTTCTGGAAGCAGAGCATATCTAACTCGGTTGTCATTTAATGAATAAGAACTAAGAGGAAAAATAGAAATTACTGGTTCGAGTAATCTCAATGGTTTAGAACCTGAGACTCTTATGCCTATGCTAGTAAGGGCAGAATTACAATGAGCTTCTTCATGTTTATTCCTCCTTCCCTGTTTTAGGAATATGATGTTAGTATTTTCCATGTTATTTTTTATTGCAACTGTATCTTTGGAGTGATAGCTATTTTTTAAGTAACCTGCTTTTGGTGAGATTTGTTGCCTTCTTTGAAAATCTAACTATGCTCTATTAAACAGCTTTGAAAACTGAAAGCTGTTCTCTAGCCTGCTGAGTAAATATGAGTTTCACAGTTAAATACATAAAATAATGATTACATCCAGTGGTCATGAGGGACATGTTTTTAGGAGTATACTAATTAAACTACATCCTTCAGACAACATGTTTCTGTACTTACTAGCAATGAACCATATCTGATCGGTCATTAAGTAATTAGGAATGCTAATGTAAATAAAGCACCATTCAAATGGAGCGTCAGACTTGAGATGAATCATATATTTTGTCTTCTGGTCTGAACTATCTACAGATCAATCAAATAAAACAACCAAGCAAAGAAGTACTGAATAACAAAAGTTTGGCCTTCCATTTCCTGCTCGGATAGACCCCATATTTTTAAAGTGTTATTTTATTTTTTATTATACTGACAATATAAAAATGATATAAACAACTTGAGAAGGAATGGCCTAGATAGAGATCCTGAGTTTTTCTGTGCCAATTATAATTTATATTTCTGATTGTGAGAGTGCGTGAATCTAGTTCTCATGATACAGGATAGATGTGCGGTAAACGAATACATAAAGATAAAATCTTGAAGACAATGAGAGGGAAATGGAAAAATAAATGACATTGGAGCAGAAGTAGAGAGAAATACAAACTAAAGGCTAAAAGGAAGAATATGTAGCAAAGTGGGGGGAAAGGAAACGAGAAGAAATAGCAATGGGCTTGAAGCTATTAATAGAAGCCACATAACGCAGTGGAACTAGAAATCTTCAGCACACTATTTTCCTTAAATATGTAGTGTGTATGAGGGAAGTTTGGCAAAAATATTTACTTATGTATTTTAAAAAAACAGGAAAAGTGGTAAATTTATAGCAATGATTTTAAAGTGAGTTAGTACAAAATCCTTTAATACTGTGAATTTTTCAAAAGGATCATATTTTCTAAATGCTCATTTTAGGTAGTAAAAACTTAGCCAGCATATGACAGGTCTAAATAAATATTTTTAGATGAGTTAAGATATATGAATAAACTGTGTATATCAATATAAGATAGTTCCTTTTTCTAGAAAGCAAATAAAGTGCCACGTATTTTCTGTTTGTTATTTTGTTGGAAAGAGAACCTTTCAATAATGTTTTCACCACTCCTGCCCCATGGGTGTCATCTTCTGATGATTGCGGTACAGTTAAATTCAGTAAAGTACACAAATATTAAGTATGGACTTGATAACGTACATAAGTTTATACCCGTTAAACCAGCATCCAGGTAAGCATAGAGTAATTTTGCATCATGATAGAATAGTCTCTCATATCCTTTTACTGTCAAAAATAACCCCTTTAAAAATAACCACTATACTTTTAACTGTTCTTGAATTTCTTATAAGTGGAGGCACATACTGTGTGTTCTTTTCTGTCTGCCTTTTCAGTGAAGAAAATGGTTTTACTATTCATCCAAGTTGTTCATAAGTCAGTATGTTGTTCTTTTCTGTTGCTGCATAGTATTTTGCTGTAGGAATAATACATTACAACTTTTCATCCATTTCCTTGTTAATTAACATGTAAGTTTTTGGCAATTATGGACGTTATCATACAAGTCTTTTATTTTTATTTTTTAATATATTTTTATTTATTTTTAAAAGATACTTAGATTACATAAAATGTTACATAAAAAATATAAGGGTTTTCCATATGCCCCACTCCCCACACTTCCTACTTTTCCCCACATTAACAATTTCTTTCCTTAGTGTGGTACATTCATTGCAATTGAGGAACACATTTTGGAGCATTGCCACTAAGCATGGATTATAGTTTACATTGTAGTTTGTACTCTCTCCCACCCAACTCATATCTCCTGGGTATGTATCTCGGAGTGGAATTGCTAAGAAATAGGATAGGAATGTGTTCAACGTTGTTTGAAACTGCCAGTCATTTTCTTCAATGTGGTTGTGCCATTTTGCATTCATATAAGTTATGCCATTACCCCACATGCACAGCAACATTTTTAATTTTATCTATTTTTGGAGGTGTGTGGTGATGACTGATAATGACTTTAATTTGCATTTCCCTGATGCCTAATGATATGGGGAAGATTTTAATATGATACTTCCATAAGGTAATTTGTATATCTTCTTTTGGAAGGAAAGTCTTTTCATCTATGATACAAAGAAACAATACTGTATTAAAAAATACCAATCTTCACATCACACAATACATTAAAATTTATTTAAGATAGTTCATAGATGTAAAAAAGCTAAAAAAAAAAATAGGTTTTTAGAATTGGAATTGGTAAACTATAGTCCATGGCCAAATTTGGCCTAATATCTATCTTCTTTTAAATTAGAGAATTTGAGAGTTTACAGAACAAACATGCATAAATATAGGATTCCCAAATACCTCCTATAATTAATAGCTCTCATTATTGTGGTACATTTGTAACAATTGATGACAACATATTTTTATAATTATACTAGTAACTAGAGTCAGTGGTTTAACTTAAGATTCACTGTGTAGTGCAGTTTCATGGATTTTTAAAAAATGATTCTATAATATAACCTAACATATCCCCTTTTATTAGCATTCAGATTTGTATTTCAGTGCTCTTTAATTTGTTCACAATGTTGTGCTAACATCACCACCATCTACTGCCAAAATATTTCTATTGTTCCAAACAGGAACTCTGTGCATTTTTAAAATACCTGGATAAACTTTTTATTTTGAAGTATTTTAGATTCACATGATGTAGGAAGAAGTAACAGACTCTTTCTTGATATAACAGTCAACAAACTAGAACTAGAAGGGGCCTCCCTCAGCCTGATAAAGGACATGTATTAAGAACCCGCTGCAAATCATATTTAAGAGTGAAAGACTGAAAGCTTTCCATTAAGAGCAAGAACAGGACAAGGATATCTGCTCTTGACATTTTTATTCAGCATTGTACTGGAGGTCCTAGCCAGGGAAATTAGGCAAGGAAAAGAAAGAGGAAACACTATTTCTATTTGCATAATACATGATTGTATAGAAAATATCCCAAGAAAAAAATATCAGTGCTGATAAGCAAGTTAAGCAAAGGTACAGGACACAAAATCAATGTACAAAAATTATTTATATGTAAACACTTCTCTAGCAAGGAAAAAAGGAAAATGAAATTAAGAAAAAAATTCCCTTTATAATAGCATCATAAATAATAAAATACAAAGGGGTAAATTTAATTAAAGATGTGCAAGATTTTTCCACTGGAAACTACAAAATATTGTTAAAAGAATTAAAGAGCTAAATAAATGCAAAGCACGCTGAGGTCATGGATTGAAAGACTTAACATTATAAACCATGGCAGTTTGAAATTATTTTATGAATCCTAAAAGAAAGATTGCAAAATAATCCATTCCTGTGAATATGAGACCCTTTCACTTGGACTACATCAGTGAGGTGTGACCTCAAACATTTTTGGTGGGAATCTAAAATGCTGTATTCAGTTTGGAAAACGACTTGATAGTTGCTCAAACAAGTTAAACGTCAGAGTTACCCTATGGCTCTGCAATTCCTCTCCCAGGTAAATACCCAAGAGAATTGAAAACCTAAACTCATACAAAAACTTTTGTACGTGGGTGTTCATAGCACCATCATTCATAATAACCAAAAAGTGGAAACAAATGTCCATCTATTGGTAAATGAACAAGCAAAATGTGATATATCCAACATGGGAATAATATTCAGAACATAAAAAGGAACGAAGTACTGATACCTGCCATAACATGGATAAACCTTAAAAACATGCTAATTGAAAGAAGGCAGACAGGAAAGACCAGATATTTTATTATTCCATTCATATGAATTGTGCAAAATAGGCAAATTCATAGAGAAAGACAATAAATTAGTGGTTTCCAGGGCCTGGGGAGTAGGGGGCAAGGGGAATGACTGGTAACGTGCACAGGGTTTCTTTGGGGGGATGTATTAGTCAGCCAAAGGGGTGCTGATGCAAAATACCAGAAATTGGTTGGTTTTTATAAAGGGTATTTTTTTGGGGTAGGAACTTAAAGATACCAGGCCATAAGGCATAACTTACTTCCCTCGCCAAAGTCGATTTGGAGCAAGATGGCTGCCGACATCTGTGAGGGTTCAGGCTTCCTGGGTTCCTACGATCCCGGGGCTTGCTTTCCACTGGGTTCAAGGTTCCTTTCTTCCTGGGCCTGGCTTCTCTTTCCTCTGTGAGCTTACTTCCCAGGTCTTCAACATCAAACTCCAACATCAAAACTTCAACATCAAAAATACTCAACTCTATTCTTTGCCATGCCATTTATCTGTGAGTCCCTACCAAGGGGTGGGGACTCCACACCCTAATCATAGCTCAGTCAAGCCCAGGTACAGATCAGATTACAAACATAACCCAATATCTATTTTTGTAATTCATAATCATATCAAACTGCTATAAGGGATGATAAAAATGTTCTGGAATTAGTGGTAATAGTTGGATAATTTTGCAAATATACTAAAACCCATTGAGTTGTACCCTTTAAAATGGTGAATTTTGCAGCATATGAATTATATCTCAATAAAAATGTGTGAAATATATGATTTTAGAAAACTTCAAGAATACAGAGCAATCATGTCTGTCTTATAACCTTTCCCTCAATGATAAGATTGATTAAAAATATAGTACAATATCACAGCCAGCTTATTGACATTGACATTGTCAATGACCCAATTTTACTTTACATGTGTGTATGTGTGTATGTGTTTGTATTTAGTCTTATTCAATTTTATTACATGTATAGGTTCATGTATCTACCACCATAACAGTTATATCAGTACAAAGGTTCTCATTGTGCCCTTTTATAGCCACACCTACCATGTGCAAGTTTGTTCCATTTTGAGTTAAATTTTCTGTAAGGTGTGAGAGTTAGGTCACTCTTTTTTTCTTTTTCCTATGGATATCACATTGCTCCAGCACCGTTTGTTGAAAATTCTTCCATTGAATTGCCTTTATACCTTCGTAAAAATCAGTTTGGCATATTTTTGAGCACCTATTTTATTTTTTCTTGTCCATTGTTATTTGCAATGTATCCTTCTACCAATACCACCGTCTTGATTGCTGCAGCTTAATATCAGGTAGTAGAGAGTTTCCTTCCTATCAATTTGCCTTTTTTCAAAATTCAGCTATTCTAGATCTTTTGTCTTTTCATTTAAACTTTTAATGAGTTGGTCTGTGTCTACAAAAAATCTTGCTGGGATTTTGATAGGAATTGCACTAAAGCTGTAGATCACTTTGGGGAGAATTGACATCTTAACTGTGTTAAGTCTTCCAATCTATGAGCACAGTATGTCTCTCTATTTATTTAGGTCTTCCTTGATTTATTTCATCAGCATTTCCAATTTGGGGGGATACAGATCTATACATATGTTGTTAATTTTATACCACGCATTTTATATTCCTTGGAGCAATTTTAAACAGTATTGTGTTTTCATTCCGTTTTCCAAAAATGTTTGATGACCCTTGCTCTAGAAAGAATTAGAGGAGTACATATTCATGATGATAGGGTAGGGAAAAATTTCTTAGCATAGAAAATATAACAATCAGAAAAGGAAAGAATTGACAAATTGGACTTTACTGAAAATAAATTTTATACTCATCCAAAAACACCCATGTAGAAATTGAAAATGCTAGCTAGAGAATGGGAGAAAATATTTGTGCTTTTATGATTTAGTATTAAAAATATGACCTCTATATCTAGCCACTTCTCTAGTACTTGCTGTTCTCCCCACTAATAACTGGACCTGCTCTATCCTTTACTCCCCAAGTATCCATCCTGAGTAATTCATCTTCTGTTCCATCATATTCTCCCATGCAGGACACTACCCTTTCCCGGGGTGGTTTGGAAATCTCTGAGCATCTAGGCCATGCAGCTGCCATAGCTTTTGCCACCATCCCTTGTCCTCACTGGCAATTTGCCAACTAGGGAGCCCCAGCCTATTTTGACTCTGGCTCTCAGATCTGCCAGCTGAGTCCTCCTGCCCAGTGGAGACCCCTACTTGGGGTTCAAACCCTCTTGGAGAATTCTGTGTTCCTCTTAGGGACTCTTAGGGACTCCTGAAATTTACCCTTCTTGTTTGTTTCTGTGTAGCTTCAGAGACTGACATTTTTGGTCCCATTAAACTGCTATTCTAGACTTAATAGAGATACTTTATCCCCTAGTTCAATTATTTATTTTTCTTTTTAAAAAACTTTTCTCTTCTAGTTGCTCTGTTTTTATGAGATAATTGCCTTCAGTTTTAATTGATTTCTAAGGGAATGCTCAAACTAGTTCTCTATTAAGCATGATGTGGACTATAAATTTGGCACATCACTTTTACTAGGTTAAGGAAACGTCTTTCCATCTCTTGTTTTTACCATGCTCTTTGGAATTGCCTGAATTATTTTCCAGCATCTTGGAGATGATCACGTGTTTTTTCCCCCATTTCCATCTCTGAATGTGGTGGATTTTATAAGTAGATATCTAATGATTACACTTTGCAGATTTGTTTGGCTAATATTTAGATAGGAACGTTCACATCTAAGTTCATGAAAAACACTATCCTAATGTTAATATTTTTCTTTCTTATACTTTAAAAAAGTTCCTCGAATATACACAAAGTGAAATACAAGGCATTTTCTTAGATAAATACAATCACTTTCCCACTACTTCAAAGACATTCCATAAATAATTTTACAAGCAAAAGAGCCCCGATTAAAAAAAACGTAAGTGAAAACCTGACGCCGATACCTGGGAACACGAGGCAGTTCTCTCTGCAGGGACACAAGCAATGCCATCCAAGACGTCAACACCGCCCAGAGCTCGTCCTGTACTTCTGTCTTTTTCGAATGTGACCTGGCTGGAGCTTCCACCCTGCTTTACAGGCTCTAAGCGAAGCCTGAAAGTGCAAAGCGAGAGGAGGTTTCCTCCTGCTGGCTTGGTCCTCCGCCTAAAGCGCGGTTTGGACGCTGGAGCCTGACCCAGGCAGGCAGCAGGTGGACAGAAGCCCCCGTCGCCCCTGCTTTGGGTCTGCTGTGCCCTTCAGGCAAGGGAAAGCTCAGCGGCTCTCCCTGCCCAGTACTTGGCTATGGGACCCCTATGGGTGACGCTACAAGCTCTGGGATGAGGTCCTGCCTTTACCCAGCCACAAGTCAGAGTGATCATCACGGCCGTGGAGAGGTTCTGCAACAACACAGCTGGCTGGTTGAGAAGTGCTTGCTGGCAGCCGCCCCGGGATAAGCAGCCACCGCAGCGGTGCAGCTTTGTCCTCCGGATGGGATTCTGCAACTGCAAATAGGGGAATCGCATCCATCAGCCTTGTGGGATCCAAGTCCCCTCTCAATTTAGAGGTGAAGTGGACATCGCCGTCCAGGGTCCACAGGATGGAGGAACAAAATATGGATTAGAGTGGACATACTGGTGTTCTACTATAGAACTATTGTGACTCTAGCAATGGAAGAAACTGTATCGTTGTTGTGGAGACAGTGGCCACGGGAGTTGCTGAGGGCAGGGAGAGGGAGGAAGAGGTGTGATATGGGGCATTTTCGGGACTTGGAGTTGTCTTGAATGATATTGCAGGGAAGGATGCAGGACATTCTACATCCTGCCATAACCCACTGAATGCCCTGGCGGAAAGTGTGAACTGCAACATAGACTGTGGTCCGTGCGGTGTGGCAGTGCTCCAGAATGTATTCATCAAACGCAGTGAATGTGCCACACTGATGAGGGAGGTTGCTGATGTGGGAGGGGTAGCAGCTCTATCCCTAGCAGCCCGTCCTCGCCCCCTACCTGGTTTTGATGTCAGGATTGTATCTGATTTATAAAAAGTGAGTGGGTGACTATGACTTCTCTTTCTAATCTCTGAAAAAATGGGAACAAACTCTTCCTTGAAGGCTAGTAGAACTTGCCTATAAACCCATCTGAGCTTGGGAATTTCTTCTGGGGACATATTTATCTACCGATTCATGTTAATGATTATAGGACTAAGCATGTTTTCTGTTTCCTGTTGAATCCTTCTGTTTGTTTTTTACTGTATTTTTTCTAAGAATATTTCTATTTTATCTGTGTTTTTAAATTTATTGGCATAAAGTTGTTCATTGTGTTTTTGAACTTAATATTTGCCAAATCTCTTAGTATCTCCTTTTTCATTCCTAATTACAATAAGTCTTTAACTCTGGGCACCACCGCTGTCCCTTGTGTTTACAGGGCAATTTCTAATATTTCACAATAATGGGTAGGCCATATACTATTTTCAGTTTTGTAACTTGCTGGATGTTAACAATAGTAATCTGAGGTCTTTAATGCTCTATTCTACATTAGTAGCTTAAGTAAGTCTGAAAGAGTAAAAAATTATACTCGGGCCTTCAGCACCCTGAAGTTCCTTAATCTTCCATCTCCTGAGTACTAAGAGGGAGTTGAAAGTCAAGGTAGATGATCTTTACCCCTCCTAACTCACTCACTTTGATTTTAAATTGCCATGGCTTTGTTCAACTGCTTATGTGGTCTCAGGCATTCTTTAATCGAAGCCAGTGTATTTTTAAGGTAAGAATGATTCATTCATTTAAAAATGAATCTCTACGATACATTTGTTTGTCAAAGGTGCTAGTGGATACAAGTTATTAAGATGTGGCACTTTGAGAGCCTATCTAGAGATTTTATATTAATTATCATTGAAGTAATTCAGCATTGTTTTTATTTACCTAGAACCCAATCTCATTACCCTATACAATCGTATTTCTTGGGAGGGAACCCTGTAAATAAGCACTGCATTGTCAGAATTATAGCACTCATTAGTGAAAAAATTAAAAACTTCCTACTTATCAATTTGCAAGAAATGTTAAGTTGATTTACTTTCTCATTACCTATGAAATGTTTTCCATATTCCTGACTCATCTTCATTCTTTTCTTTGTACAGCAATGAAGTTATAAGTCCTGTAAAGTAATAGACTGCAAATTATAATGCTTCATTGCATAAGCAAGTAACAGGAAATGAATTATGAAGAACAAATTCCTTGCTATACAAGCTTCAATAATCCTTAATTCTGAACAGGAAAATAGCCAATCAGTTGTGTAAGGTCCCATGAACAAAGTAGGGTAATATGCATTTGAATTGTCATTGACTAAGATTTTCTTTTGGTAGAAGGAAAACTGTTTCAGAAAAGGCATGGGAAGTCACCTTTTTAGTGAATCACACAAAATACGTGTGCACTTGTTTCTTAATCTCCAGTAAAATTTGGTCTTCAAACTATTGGGAGTTGGCAAAATTAAGTAAATTATGCATAGGAAATAATAAAATGCAATTTAAGTGAAAGATTCATCAGTTACACCAAGATAATTAATATTTTTCAAGTTTCATACTGGCTATTCACCAAGAGATTATGGGCTACAGTTGATGATATTATATATAGTTGCACCATTATATCCACGATATGTTTGTAAAATTGACCTGCAGATCACTGTGGGTTCAATTGCAACACAGTTCTGAGGTAAGATAAAAGTAAGAGAGAAATGGTTTGTACAATTTGAGTGTGTGTTTGTTCTATATGATTCTAATAAATGAGCTTAATATCTATATGTTAGAAATCAGGCTTAAGTACAAACCTCTAGAAAGAGAAGTAATAATGAAGATTCCACTCGTCCAGGCCTTCATGAAGAAATGGATGATTTCAGGCCTGGTGCAGAACTGGTACAGAACTTCTGAATGTATCTGAAAATAGAGAAGCAATTAAATACAGGGATCATGAAAATAAAAATTTTATCATCTTCCCTGAAAGGGCTTCCACTGACCAAAGATACAATTTGAATATTAAAAAGAATGATGACTGCAATGAATTGAAAAAAAATAAATATGTAAGAGATCATGAGTTCAAAAATAATACCCCTAAATTAAAAATTACAAAAATGAATAAATAAAGCAAAGACAAAAAACACTCATTGGTCACCTGTCATTATTGGGGAAAATGGTAAATAATGTAAATGACTGATTGACCATTTATTGTAGAAAGTTTACTGCAGGGTAAGCAAATAAAGTTTAAAAACTAATTAAATATTATTTTTATTTAAAAATAAAGGGATTTTTAAAAATCAAATTCTACCTAATAAATGCACAATGAATGACAGAATTAAAAAGTCACCATTTTGATATCCCTAATGCATAACAAAGCTCAGCAGTGATTACCAATGACTCAGAACCCTCAGATGAATGCTTGTTTGGACACTTAGTAAGGGAAGGATGAGGCTGGTCTATTGATCAATCTTAGCATCCCCTGCTTTTATGTCTCTCTGACATGATGCAACAGAAAGTATATAACACCACTAATTGCCGAGTCAAGCAACAATATTAAAAAAAACAAAACAAAACTGGAGTCTTAGTCCGAAGATATAAATACTAGCTGACAGGAAATACAAAAGACATGGTAACTCACTATAATCTTCTCATTACTGTTGGGTATGCTCGAAAATGTCCTCAAACTAGAGAAGAGTCAGCCTTACCAAAATGAATAAGAAGCAGTCCTCTTCATGAAACAGTGCGGTGTAGCAGTTAGATTAAGAGCTTGGTATTTGGCATGCCTGGGTAGTCAATTGGTCTGGGTTTAATTTTGGGGTGTGCTGCTTAATAACTGTGTCATCTTTGGAATGTTACATGAACTCTATCTGCCTCAGTTAATTCAGTTGAACTAGTATAATAGTACCTGCAGCATAGAGCTGCCGAGAGTATGAAACATGACAGTGCTTGTAAAGAGTGCCTGGCATGAAACCATTCAATAAATATTTACTATTAACATTAACTCTAATTCAGGAAGTTCTGAATTTAAGTTACTATCTTGAACTGAAACCTGAAGTTAAATAAGTTCCCTACTATTTCCTCTTTGCAGAAAATTTGATTTGAGTAGATATTGGATTTCATATAAAGCTTTATGTGTCCACTGAGAAAATCATATATATTTGCTTTCACTTTTTAATTTGTTAATGTGGTGAATTATATTGATTTTTAAATGTTAACCCACCATTTGTATTTATGGGATGTATCCCACTTGGTCATGATGTACTTAACTTATTTATATTTTGTATTGTATTTACAAAAACTGTGTCAATTTTTTTTTTTTTTTTTTTTTTGCATTTAAGTTCATAAGGGATATTGGGCAGTAATGCTTTTTACTTGCAAAAAAAATGTTCTTTTCTGGTTTTACTATCAGGGAACTGCTGACCTCATAAAATGACTAGAGAATTGCTCTCTCTCCTGCAATTTTGTGGAAAAGTCTGGTAGATTTGGCATGATTTCCCCAAATGATTGATAGAATTCATCAGTGAAGCTCTCAACACATGCTGTTTTTTTTTTTTGTTGGAAGATTTTTAATTAGAAGTTCAATTTATTTAATGCATATATGGCTATTTGGGTTATCTATTTCCACTTGATGGAGTCTTAGAAATTCATGTCTGTCAAGACACTTCTAAGTAGTTGAATTTATTAACAAAATGTTCTTCATAATCTCTTATCATTCTTTTAGTGTCTGTGAGATCTGTACTAATATCTCTCTCTAATTTCTGATATTGATAATTTGTGTTTCTGTTCTCTCTCTCTCTCTCTCTCTCTCTCTCTCTCTCTCTATATATATATATATATATATATATATATATATATTCATAATCAGTCTGGCTGGAGATTTATCCATTATATTGCTTTTAAAAAATCTCTTTTGGTTCTTTTATTTGTTCTTGCTAGTGTTTCTGTTTTTAAATTCATTGATTTATACTTTCTTTTTCCCTTCCTTCTCTTTGGTCATTGTTTCTAAATCTTTCTTCTATTCTAATATAGATGTTTAATGACATAAACTTACCTTTTGCACTGCTTAACTGAATCCCATGGATTGTAATATGTCCTGTTTTTATTTCATGCCATTCAAAATTCTTTCTAACTTTCATTTTGATTTCTTCTTTGAACAAAGGCTATTTAGAAGCATGTTATTTAGTTTCTAAATATTGGTCACTTTGTAGATATCTTTCTATTATTGATTCCTAATTTAATTCCATTAGGATCAGAGAACATAATCGTTTGCAATTTGAATTCTTTTAAATTTATTGAGCCTTTCCTTATGGACCAAATGTGGTGTATCTTAGTAAATGCTTGGTGTGACTTGAGAAGAATGGATATTCTGATGTTGTTGAGAGTGTTTAATAAACTGCATCAACTTGGTTGGTAGTATTATTCAAGTCTTTTAGATCTCTAGTGATTTTCTGTCTACATTTTATCAATTTTGAGAGAAGAGTGTCAGATCTTTGATGATGACTGAGGATTAATTTGTTTTTTCTTTTGTACGATTAGTTTTTGCTTCATGTATTTTCTTTTTTAAATTTTTAAATTTTTTAATTTTTTAAAGATACATAAAATGTATAGGGGATTCCCACAGGTCCCACTCCTTGTACCTCTCACATTTTCCCACATTAACAACATCGTTCATTAGTGGGATATATTCGTGACAATTGATATACACATGTTGGAGCATTACCACTAAGTATGGATTATAGTTGTTTACATTGTAGTTTACACTCTTTCCCCACTCAATTTTGCAGGTTATGGCAAGATATATGATGGCCTGTATCTGTCATTACAATTTCATTCAGGCAAGTCCCAAGTCCAAAAAATGCCCTTATATTACACCTGTTTTCCCACTCCTCAGAACCTCCACTGGCCACTACCTCTACATCATTGAAATAAGTTCTTCCATTCCTAGAATCATAGTAAATCTATAGTAGAACACCAATAAGTCTACTTTAATCCATAGTTCATTCCCAATCCTGAGGATTCTGGAATGGTGATGCCCACTCTACCTCTAATTGAGAGGATGCTTTGGTCCCATAGAGCAGATGGATGGCACTCTCTTGTTTCCATTTGTAGACTCTCTCAGTTCCTTGGGATGGTCATTGTCCATTATCATCTCCTTTTTAGTTGACCTGGGTTAGTCCAATGGCCTAAAGAGTAGGTACAACGCCATTGAGATTCAGGGCCCAGCTGGTACATGGACAGCCCAATGACTTATGTCTCTTGGACATACACCTATCAACTAATTATAGAGCCATGTGTAGGGAAACCACAACTGAGCCCAACTCTGTCACACTGGGGACAAAGTTGGGCCCACTGGCAAGACACCAAACTCCTGAGCTATTTGCCCTGACTATAATATCTGGATGTTTCCAGAGCCCTCAGGAGCCCTGTGATTTGAAATAGTATTTACTTTGGAAGTCAATGAGATCTTGCTGTGATGTGCATAAGTGTAACCTCTGGAATGACCCCCTGACTCACTTTGAAGTATCTTAGCCATATAAATTCATTTGCCTTTACCTTTCCCCATTTTAGGTCAAGATCTTTCTCCAGTTGCATTTCTAGTTGGTGCTTGGTAGTAATCCCTTGGTGCCAGTGAGGTTCATCCCCAGGAGTCATGTCCCTTGCTAGGGGGATGGTAATGTGTTTATATGATGATTTTGGCTTAGAGAGAGGCCACATTTGAGCAACAAGGAAGCTCTCAGGAGGTAACTTTTAGGTACCCTATACTACTAGACTAAGTTTTAATTTCAAAGTAAAGGTTCATAAGTACCATCATATCAAGGGTCCATCAATGATCTGTCTTCCTTCACTAGTCATTGCCCCATGCTTGGGGGATTCTTGCTGTTCCATTAGAAAATGTGGCAGAGCTCCCCAGGATGGAAATTCTATATTCTTTTGGTTATTGTGTGAATCTCCACTACCCCGACAATGCCCCATGAACACCCGAGCACATTTATATGACTTATATGCATGCCCCAGGTGAACCTCCTCCTACGTATCCCCCATCACTGACACCCTGCATCAATGATCCTCTCCTGTCATAGTCGTAATCCTTCTGTAATCCAAAACATCTTCAAAAATAAAGCCAACGAAATAACCAAATACAATAGAGGAGAAAATGAAATAATACTGATAGTTTTAAAAAATAAGAAATAATATACAAAAATTTTTTAAATACAAAAAAATTTGGAATAATAAAAAATAATAAAAAGTTTAAAAAAATTTTTGACATTATGTCTTTCATCACTGTATTTGCAAGCTCTGTTTTTACATGTCTACATGTTTAGGATTGTTATGACATATTGATGAATTGACTCCTTTATCATTGTGAAATAACCCATTTTACCCCTGGTAGCATTCTTTGCTCTGAAATCTACATTCTGAAGTTTAAGTTCGGTTATCCATTTTATCTCTCTTGTTGATTTATTAGAGATAAGCCTCTGTTCTCCTTGTTTATATTAGTTTGTTTGTGTGTATATGTATGAGTTTGGGAGGGGGAGTTCCCTTAAGGTTTATATTATAGTTTACCCCCAAAATATGGCTATTTAAAAATATTTATGATGTTTCAGTCTTCACTTCTTTAAACTTCCTTATTACTCCTCTCTTAACCTATGAATTAATTGCCTCTTCCAGTCTTTTGCCTATAAAGTATAAGCCTGGCTGCCATGCTTTTAGGCACTAAGTCATCAATCCATTGGAATTGATTTTTGAGAATGGTAAGAACTAGGAATTATATTTTATATTGTGTAATTGGATAATTAATGATCCCAGGACTGCTTATTGAATTTATCTTTTCCCTCATTCATCTGAAATATGACATCTCCCATAAATCAAGTGTCAAATAAGTGTGAGTATGCTTTTGAGCTGTGTTGTTTCATTTGTGTGATTACCTTTAATGTACAAATACCACTGTATCTTAATGGTAGAAGCTTTAAAATCTAGTGAGACATATCTTCCCACTTTGTTTTTCGAAAGTATCATGGCTATGCTTTGCCATCAAGATGTGTATTTTGCAAAAATCAACCAGTTGATTCCTCTCAGGCAGGGGAGGGCAAATTGTTGGAATTTTAATGTAAGTCCACTAAATGTACCGACATAAACTATTTTGGTATTTTTTCATGAAAATTGTATACGCCAACTGTTTAAAGAGGTGAATGTTGTAAAGGAAAATTTCAAACACCAAATAATTAAGAATTTCTGTGCTGAGCATTAGAGAGACAAATGGATTGAGTGGTTTAAATTGGAGGCTCAAGTGCTAAGGCCCCTAGGCGATCTCAGTTCTTTCCACCTTCCAGAGTCTTCCTATACTTGTTTCTTGTGTTATACCTAGGGCCTCGTGGTTGTAAGAAAAAGCACCTGGGAGGAATGGGCCAGTCCATCTTTGCCAGGACAGGAAGTTTTCTAGTTTTTTTCTGAGTCAATTTTATTTTAGTTTTAGAGGAAATTGGTATCATTTGATTTTTTAAAAAAATGTATGTCATGTTCTTTCAAGTATTCTTTTATGATTTGTATAACTCCATAATGTTTATTTTTGTTTCTCTTTGGTCCTCATAATACTATTAATGTATTTTCTCTTCTTCCATTATGATATTTGGAGACATTTGTGATACTATGGTAGTTTTGAAAATTTTTCTTCTTTTTCATTATTTTATTGATTACAGGTTCATTAATTTTTACTCTATTATACTTTTCTCTATTTTGCTTTACTCTCTTGTTCTTCATCTTGTTTACTAATTTGAATGCTTTACACATATTTAATGCTATCATTTCTTATTAAATTTATTAAAGACTATAAATATGCTTCAAAACATTATTTTAGCTACATCCTACAAGCATAATATAAGGTGGAATTGTGAATATCTTGTCACATCAATTAATTCTTTGGTAACCCAGAAATTATTTAAGAATTAAATTTTACTTAAATAAGTATATGATCTACAATTTTAAACTGTTGTGTAACAAATTACCATAACACTTAGTGAGTTAAAACAACAAATGTTTATTGTTTTTCAAACCACTTCTGGGATAAGGAATTTGAGAGTGGCTTAGTCAGGTGGTTCTGGCTCAGGGGCTCCTGAGGTTGTGGTCAGGATTTCGGCTAGGATGACAGTCTTCTGAACTTAGTGTAGTTGGTGGACCCACTTCCAAGATGTTTCCCTCATGTACCTGCTGCTTGGAGAGATCCATTTCTTACTGGCTCTTGACAGGAGACCTCAGTTCCTTACCTTGTGGATCTCTCCACAGAATTGCTCCCTGGTTCTTTGGAGTGAGCCATTTAAGAGCCAATAGGGAGGAAGCTGTAATGTTCTTTATCATTTATAGATGTTCTTAGAAGAAGGCACAAACCATTACTTCTGTCATATTCTATTGGTCACACAGATCAACGGTGGCAAAATGTGGAAGGGTAACATAAAACGTCAGAATCGCAGAGAGCAAGGAACACTGGGCCAGTCATAAAAGCTAGCTACCACACTGGGTTATTTGTATCATTATTATTATTGTCTAGTTCTAGCTATCTATTGTTAATGGTTGTCTTTTGTTCTAGATCAATTGCATTTTGCTCAGAGAATTTAGTTGGTATTGCATCAATTCTTGGTATTTTTGAGACTCTCTTTGTGGCCTACTACATAATATTTTGTGATTGTTTCGTATTAACATGTATGGAATACACATCTCTATTAGTTGATTGCAGAGTCCTCTGGATATAAATATCTGTTAGATCACACTTTTAAGTTTTGCTTTTCATAAGTTATTTTTTTTGCTATCATAAGTTATTTGTTTGAGCTACAAGTTATTGATAGAGGTGTATCAAAATCTTTCATATATTGATTGTAAATATGTACATTTCTTATTATTTGTATACTTTCTGTATTTGGTGGCTAAGTTCACTAGCCTTAAACTCTAACTTTATTATGTCAGTGTTGTTAAGCCAGCTTTCTTTTGATGAGGATTTATACAGTTTATAATTTCTCATCTTTTTAATCTCTCACAAGCATCTTCAGCTTTCCATATTAAGTATTTTTAATTCTATCCATCACTACTCAATTGGCATAGCTCTAAATCACTTTCATTGGCATGTGGTCATTGGACATGCTCAGACATTAGGTGTAATACTAATTGCCCAAATAGTACATGATGGATTTAGAACTCAAATCCAGAACTGCAGATTTGTCCAGTGGCTTTAACCTCCCTCATATCAGTTAGCTTTCATGTCATAAACCTCATCAGCTATAATATTATTGTCATTATGGTAATTTATCTAATTCAATCTTCATAACAAATTCAGAAGGCAAATAGCAAAAATCTCAATAAAACTGAGAAAATTCTTGGAGAAAATGAACGCTATAACTATATTTAGAACCCAAACTTGACAAAAGTTTTTGTTATCCAAATGAAAAATAAAAGTGCAGTCAACCTTCACCAGGTTGTCATAAATAGCTAGCAGGTATCTGAAGAAGGAAGTCAGAAGTAATGATTATAAATCAGTTTCCAATTTGATATTTAACTGCTGTATGTTATTTATCAAGTAAGTGATTTGCATAGGGAAAATGTGTACTGATTATTAACTTGCAGAAAAGTGTGTATTATTCATTTCCCAACAAGAAAAATTTCAGTATCTTATGTATATTCTAGACTAAGTCCATAATAGATGAATGCAAGCTTTTCATAGGACAGATGACATCACACCTCCCCCGCTGTAGAGCTTACTCAAGATATTCCAATAGAGACATAATCCCTTTTGTACCTCTGAAATTAAAATGAATCATAAGAGAAAATAGAACTAGCCAAGAGGGTCTATGTAGCCCATTTTGATTATTATGTGTTACAGAACTGTATGCCTTGCTCTGCAATAGGTAAATTGTGCTAAATAAAGAATAGTATTTCTCTCTGTAATAATTACATTCTACAAAACGCCTGCTTGCCAGTAAGTTGATGGAGTGAGAGGAAAAGATTTTGATTCATATAAAAAAAGTTTGTTTTTGAATATAGAACATCCATTAAAACTCGGTTCATCGTGGATAATATAAAATAAAAAAGAACTTAAAAAATGAGTGCATATGCTGGCAATGTGGGTAGACCACAAAGCCATGCAACCTTAATAACCAAAATTCAAAAGACAGATGGCAGAAAGCTTAACAAAATGAAGGAAATTCCCCAAGTCTTTGAACATGTCTATACAGATGGGTAAAATGTCTTTTGACAAAAGAAATGTTCTACCACCACTTGAAATATACTTTTTAAATATTTAGAGTAGATTTGTATTATTATTATTTTTTAATCAGAAGTCTTGTTAACTTAAACTGCACTTAGGTCAGGAAAAAATCTGTTAGGGACTTGAGAAGTTTCCCAAAGTAAGGAAAATCTGGATGGAAACTCATTGACCTCTTTATGTTCTCCCTTTAAAAAAAATTAAACCTGCCATGGAAACATTACCCCCATGTCTCCGGTATGATCAGGCTACCCTCTTCCCTGTCCTTTTCCTTCATCAACCCTTCTCCCATTGTTGCCTCTAAGCTTCTCCCATATGGTCATTCTGGAGCTAATCCAAGTAACTAATCTTAGCAACTACACACTGATTCCATGATGCAGAATCAACATTACAAAACTCAGGTACTGGACAAATGAAAATAGGTCATTCTAGAGGTCAATTAACTGACATATTTTGCAGAGTAAATGTGAGGAACTAAACCTTTTGGTGAATGGAGATAATGAGAACTGTGTAATTTAAAATTCACTCATCCACCTAATGAATATTTATTGAGCACTTACTATGTGCCAAGTGCTTTATATGCTAAGGATACAGAGATAAAAATCCCTGTCCTCATGCAGTGTCTCTTCCTGTGAAAGGGACTACAATAACTAAGACATATTAGAAAAATACATATAACAACTTAATAGTGACATTTTAGTTTCCTATGCTGCCCCAGTTAATACTGTAAAAGAGATTGGCTTTTAACAATGGTACTTTATCAGCTTACAAGCTTACAGTTTCGAGGCTGAGAAAAATGTCCAAAGTAAGACACCATCAGGCAGCACTTTGTTCCAGAAGACTGGATGCCCATGATTCTGGACTCCTCTGTTACATGACAAGGCACATGGCAACATCTGTTGGTCTCTCCCTTCCCTTCTGATTTTTGCTGCTTTTGGCTTCTTGCTTTGGAGGCTTTCTTGCTCTCTGTCTACTTCTCTCTCCTCCCTTCCATCTCTCTCTCTCTCTCCACACACACACACACACACACACACATACACACACACACACATATGTCCCATTTATAAAGAACTCCAGTAAAAGGATTAAGATCCACCCTGGGCCATGCCATAACTGAGCTAACTGATTTAAAAGGTCCTACTTACAAAAGGTTTATACTCACAGGAATGAGTTACCTTTAAGAATGTGATTTTCTCGGGTACATACAGTTCCAAACTACCACAAGTGGTTATTGCTAAAGATAAAAAATAAAGCAGAAAAGGGTATAAGACATGTCCAGGGTGGTGGTGCCTTGAAATGTTAGATAGCATGACTAGGGTAGGGCTGACTAAGAAGGTGACTTGAGGAAAGATCAGAAGAAAGTAACAAGATTAACTGTGTAGCCATATGTGCATAGAGCATCTGACAAAGGAATAGTAATTCCCTGAGGTGGTGATATGCCTGGTATGTTTCAGAAACAGCAAAGATGTTGGTTCACAAGGAACAGGAACGAGGGCCAAGTAGTTGGACCTTGGAGTGTTTGCATACTGAGAAGCTGGGAACTGAGGGATTTTCCCACAATGAGTAAGTCAGGTCTGTATCACGGACATGAACTTCAGGTGCAGACCAATGGAGCAGAATAAGTGTATGCTGGGATAGCAAGATGCAAGAATCAGGAGAACCTAGATGAGAGGAACAAAATCTTCAGTCTGAACCAGAATAGAGACAGTTTCCTATCATGACAGACCTAGGTAAAGGTTTTCCATTTTCCCCTACTCCATGGCCAGTATGAAATTTTGGAAAGGGAGACCCAGAACCAGATTGCAGTATCTATGGGTGTTCCACACACATGATTCTCTTTATGAAAGCTTTACTAGGAATGTCTGTTCAACCTCAGATGCCTGTATATTTTCTTTTTTTTAATCCAATGATTAAATTCTAGAGGATATTGCCCATAGATTAGCCTCAAGCTCCTGGCATTCTATAGTTCTGTGAAGCCCCTGTAAAAAATTCTACCTTGTCTGTTCCACTCAAAAAGCACTTAGAACCTGAGGAGCTGTAGGCGAGAGACTCAGCTTATTCCCTCCCTTTCATCAGGACCTGCCTCCTAAAAATAGTCAAAGGAATAAATTTCTCAGGAAAATTCCAGGTTTCTTTTATACAACTTTCCTTAAATAATAAACACATAGTTCACTGCCCCCCTCACTCTTTTATTTTGTGTTTTGTTAGTATTGCTCCATAAAATAAAAGGATGCCCAGTTAAATCCAAACCTCAGATAAACAACAGACATGTTTTTCAACTATTACATGGGGCATACTTATAACTAAAATCACTCATTGTTATCTAAAATTCAAAGTTTAACTTATGTTCCTGTGTTTTTTAAAATAATTTTTTAAGAAAAGATTTAGATTTCCAGAAAACTTTTGAAGATAGCACACAGATTTCCCTTTGGCATCACATGCAGTTTTCTCTGCTACTAAAATCTTCTGTTACATTTGCTACAATTAGTAAATGATATGTTATTCACTGATATTGATACATTATTATTGTCCTTCATTTAGATTTTCTTTAATTTCTACCTAATTTCTGTCTTCTGTCCCAGGACCCCATCCCAGATAGAACACTGTGCTTCGTCATCATGTCACTTGAGGCTCCTCATGGCTGTGACAAGCTCTCAGGTTTCTCAAGTTTGATTTCGGTGACCTTACAAGAGTACAGTGCTTTTCTAGAGTTTCTTCTTCCATTACTGTCACAGACTCTACTCACTTCCACAGGTACTTAAGGCAGCACCTTTTCTTCCCATCTCCTTCACTGAGGTAGTTCCATGTATTTCTTTTTTTAAAAGGGGAAATATTTATTTTATTTTTATTTTTACTTTTTTATTATTGTCTTTTTTTAAAGATACATAGATCACAAAATATGTTATATTAAAAAATGAAAGAAGTTCCCACATACCCCACTCCCCACCCCCACTCCTCCCACATCAACAACCTCCCTCTTCACTGTGGCACATTCATTGCCTCTGGTGAATATATTTTGGAGCACTGCTGCGCCACATGGATTATAGTTTACATTGTAGTGTACACTCTCCCCGAGTCCATTCAGTGGGTTGTGGCAGGATATATAATGTCCAGCATCTCTCCCTGCAAATTCTTTTAGGACAACTCCAAGTCCTGAAAAAGCCCCCACGTCACATCTCTTCTTCCTTCTCCCTGCCTTCAGCAGCTACTGTGGCCACTTTCCCTGTTATCAGTGCTACAGTTTCTTCCATTACTAGTCACAATAGTTCTATGGTAAAATACCAGTAAATCCACTCCATTCTATGGAGCCTGGGTTGGTGATGTCCACTCCATTGTTTGTACACATTCTGCGTTCCATCCTCAGGCTCTCTTGCCCTCCTGAATGGTACAATTTTTACTTACATACATTAAGGAGCCCTCTGTGTTATAAAGTTCAATGGGTTTTGAAGAAAGCATAGCATCCACAATTACAGTATCTTACAGAATAGTCTCGCTGTCCTAAAAATTTCCCTATACTTCACCTATTCAACGCTTCCTTGTGCCACTGAAACCATGGCAACCACTGATCATTCCACTGTTTCTATAGTTTTGCCTTTTAAGAAGTCACATAATTGGTATTATAAAGTATACAACCTTTCTGACTGGCTTCTTTCACTTAGGTGTAGCTATTTAAGGTTCAGTCATGCTTTTCTGGGTGGTTGGAGAGCTCATTTCTTTTTATCACTGCATAATATTCCATTGTACGGATTTACCACAGTTTTTTTTTTAAAGAAACTTTAGATTGCATAAATGCTACATTAAAAATGTAAGGGATTCCCATATGCCCCCTCCTTCCCCCTCCCACACTTTCCCATGTTAACAACATCCTTCATTAGTGTGGTACATTTGTTACAATCAATGAACACATATTGAAGTATTGCTCCAAAGCATGGATTATAGTTTACATTCTGTACCACACAATTTTGTAAGTTATAACAAAATATATAATGGCCTGTATCTGTCATTGCAATGTCATGCAGAAGAAAAATAGATCGTAATATTGGGGCATTTTTGGGATCACAGTTGTTTTTTATGTATCCATTCACTTACTGAAGGACATCATGTTTTTTTCCAAGTTTTGGCAATTATGAAAAAAAAACTGCTATAAATATTTGCATTGAAGTCTTTTTGTGGAGATGAGTTTTAAAAGCAGTTGGCTAAATAGGAATGCAGTTGCTGGGCTGTATGGTAACACTATGTTTAGCTTTATAAGAAATTAGTTGCCAAAATACCTTCCAAAGTGACTGTACCATTTTTCACTCCCACCCACAATGCGATTACTGCTCTACATGCTCACCAACAATTGGTTTTGTTAGATTTTGTTTTTGAAGGTGCAGACATTTGTATTGGCCACCCATTCTCCAAAGAGCACCCTAATTTTGGCTGCCTCAATACCTCATAACTTGGGTGTCGTTGATCTCAGATATCACGTTGCAGGTGGTGATATCTGCAATCCTGCAGGTGGTGGTCTACTGGGTGGTTTGCGTGGAGTTGCTGCTGCCCAGGGCATCACAAAGCTTGAAGTCCTCCCTGTCTTCCAGCAGGCGATAGTAGGTGGCGGTCTCAGCCTCCAGCTTGACCTTGATGTTCATCAGGGCCTCATAGTCCTGGGTGCTGCTGCTCTGCCGGGGTCTGGGCCAGCTCCTACTCCATATGCAGCAGGACCCCATTCAGCTGCTCCATCTGTGGGGCGTAGCACCCTTCCACCTCCCACAGGCTGTTCTCCAAGTTGGCCTTTGGATTTCTCATGGTGTCCAGGTCAATTTCCAAGGACTGGACTGTCTGTCTAAGCTCCATGAGCATCGTCTCAGCAGCTCCTATCTCAGCAGACTGAGAGGTGACCACCATGGTGCTCTCTTCAATCTGCTGAGACCAGTACTTATCCAGCTCCTCTTAGTTCTTCCAGGTCAACTCGTTGTATTGGCCTGGAAGCCTGACATGATCAGCCAAGGTCCTGAGATTTGGGGATGTCCACTTCCACGGTCAGCCCACAGCTGGCAATCTGGGCTTGTAGACCCTTTACTTCTTCCTCATGGTTTTTCTTCATGAAGAGCAGCTCCTCCTTGAGAGCCTCAATCTCAGTCTCCAGCTGCAGCTGAGTAAAGTTGATGTCATCAATGACCTTGCAGAACCCATGGATGTCACTCTCCACTGACTGGTGCATGGCCAGCTCAGTCTCATACTTGACTCTGAAGTCATCAGCAGCCAGCCTAGCACTGTTGATCTGCAGAATGATGCAGGCATTGTCTATAGAATTTGCAAAGATCTGAGCCTTCAGTTCCTCAATGGTCTTGAAGTAATGCCCCCAGTCCCTAATCTGGGGTTCCTTCTTCTCTAGATGTTCCCAAATTTTGCCCTCCAGTCTCCTCTTCTCAGTCTCCAGGCTCCTCACTCTGTCCAGGTAGGAGGCCAGGTGGTCAGTCAGTTCTTGCATGGTCTCCTTCTCACCCTGGATGCCCCCTAGACCCACCAGGCCCCCGCCATCTCTGTGGCCAGGTCAGCCACCACGGGAGCTAGAGGAGTGGGACACGAAAATCCAGGAGCCCTGGCGTCTGGTGCCAGCATAGATTCTGGCTGCTCTGCTGGCCAGCTGGGCCCAGTAGCTGGGTGTCTGGACAGAGCCCAGTGACTGGTAGTTGGTGGAGTAGGTGGTGGAGTGGGTGGTGAAGCTCATGCTGTCTGAGGGGGAAGGTGAAAGACCAGGACTCAGCTTTAGACTGCATATTGGGTTTGTTAGATTTTTTAATGTTAGCCACTCTAATAGACATGTAATAGTATTTTGTGGGGCTTTTTTTTTGATTGTTTTATTTTGCATTTCCTTAAGAAAAATTATGTTGGACAGCTTTTCATATTATTATTAGCCATCTGTTCATCTTCTTTAATGAATGTCTGGTCACATCTTTACCAATTTTTAGCTGAGTTGTTCATTTTTTTGTTGAGATTTGAGTTCTTTGTATATTGTGGATATAGAAACTTTATGAAATATGTGTTTTGTAAATGCTTTCTACTAGTCTGTGTCTTCTCTTTCCATTTTCTTAATAGTGTCTATCGGAAAGCAGAAGTTTTAACTTTTATTAAAGCTCAACTCATGAATTTTTTTCTTTCAAGGGTGGTCCTTTTGGCATTGCTATCTACAAACATATCACTATTACCAAGAACATATAGATTTCCTCCTATGTTTTCCTCTAGAGATTTTAGAGTTTTCTGTTTACACATTGATCTAAGAGCCATTTTGACTTAAATTTTATGAAAGGTGTAAGTTCTGTCTAGGCTTAGTTTTTGCATATGGACATCCAATTTTTCAGGACCATTTGTTGAAAAGACTATCATCTTCTTCCATTGAATCGCCTTTACTTTTTGGTCAAAGATCAGTGACTATATTTGTATGACTATATGTCTGGGTTCGCTATTTTGTTTCATTGATATATGTGTTCAGACTTTCACCAATATGTTGATGTCTTGATTATTGTAGCATTATATGAAGTCTCAAAATTGGGTAGTGTGAGTCTTTCAACTTTGTTCTTCATCTGTGTATTGTTTGCCATCTAAACATAAGAATCAGTTTGTCAATACCTACAAAATAACTTGTTAGGATTTTGTTTGGAATTGTGTTTACTCTCTAGATAAAGTTGGGAAGAATTTTTCTCTTAAGAATATGGAGTCTTTCAAAGCATGAACCTGGACTATTTCTCCATATTTTTAGCTCCTCTTTGATTACTTTCATCAGAATTTTGTAGCTTTCTGCATTTAGTTTCTGGACGTAATTTGTCTGGTATTTACCTAAGTATTTCATTGTTTTCACTACTGTTGTAAATGTAAATTTACTGTTGTAAATTGTTTTATCTTTTTAAACCTCAATTGTCCTTTGATTTTATATTGGAAGCACCTGCTTTTGTGTATTTAACTTGCATCCTGCTTCCTTCCTATGCTTGATTATCAATTCCAGGAGCACAGTCAAATCTTCTTTGGTGAAAAATGGTTTATGTCTTCCTTCCCAATCTGTATAATTTACATTTCTTTTCCTAGGAAAATGTCTTTTAAATATGTCCTCCTATACAGTGTTACCTAGGAATGAATAGTTTATACCTCCAGTGGCTATAAACTATAAAGTTCTCTCTGAATTCACCTGCGTCTCCATATTTTGGAATTTCACTTCTCTGATGGAACTGAGAACAGTCATTGGTTTTCAGGGTTTTTTTTTTTTTCCAGCTTTTTACCTATTATAAAGAGAGGAGTGACAACTTCCAAGCTCTTTATGTGTAAGAACTGTAATCAGAAACCCCACTCCACTTACTTTAGTAACATTGCCTTAGGCTGATCCTCTCCTGAGTCTGCTGAGACACAGGAGTTGTCTCTTTATATATAGCTCCCCTAAAAGGAGAGGAAAAAGTAGTGCAGACTTGTGTAGGTCTATTGTTTTGGGTTTTTTTTTGTAATTTTATTCATGTTAAGTTTTGTTTTCATTGCTTTTCTATTTCCTATTTTATCTTTCATAGTTCTCATGAACGTCCATCAAAAATGAGACAATGATAAGACGGGAGGTAAGAGTGTGAGTCGGAGGTTTACTCTGAGTAAGAGGAGTCTTTTTTTTTTAACTTTATTTATTTATTTATTTACACTTTTTAAAGTAAAGTTAATAGATCACAAAGAATGTTATATTAAACAATATGAGGCTGCCACATACCCCACTCCCCACCCCCTCCAGCCCATCATTTTTGTAAAGTGTATTTTTTTGAAGATTTAAAGAGGAATCTTACTTCCTCTTTTTATGAGGAAGGACACTGGGGCTCAGAGAGGGAGCAAGATTTGGTGAAGGTGGTCTGGCTTTCAGCGCTAAAATCATGGGACTTGAGCTCAAGCTTTCTGAACCTCTTCCTCTATTCCGAATGTTATGAACGTAGCTCTAAGGAAACTGCCAATTTATTAACCGATATCACATAACTAATAGTGAAATACAGAATTCTTATGTTTTTGTGGGTCCTGAGGGGACACCACCTCTTAATTGAACGTTCTACCATCTTAGTAATAGAGTGTTGAAAATATGTGAGTTGACATTTGGACTCGGCAGGGCGGTCTCCATGAGACTATGTCACTAGGAATGTAGGTTACATTTGATCCAAATGTTAATTGACAGTGTTCTTTAATGTGCATTTTGGGGCTCAGGTAATAGCAATGAGGAAAACTCATTATAAGCCCGGCAAGAAGACAGTGTGTAAGCGCTGTGACATGCCATCTGATGTTTGAAAGGGGTTTTCACTGAACCCTTGTGGCTTTGCCTGAGGATAAAACCACCCTTTCACCAGCATGTGGCAGGAAAGCTTCAGTGGCCCATGGAAGAGCCCTCAGGCAGTGGGGGCCCTGTCACCTGAGGTATCACCCACACTTTGAAAAGCACTCCTTTCTCTTCTCTTTAAAGATCCAAACCTTTCACTCTCACTTTGTCCACCAAGGAAAACTGACGAGCATTTTTCTCATGTTTCAGCTTTTAAAAGTGCTTCCTGTTTGACAGATTTCCTTGTTCACAGATTAGTGTGTAGAAATGTTACCACTTGGAAGTCTGCTTCAATAAAAATCATTTATAATTTCTTTCTCAAGTTTTCAAGGTAGTTATAGGCCTATGGACAATGGTCTAGGTGATAAATACCAGTAATCATCTATTTGGTAAATATCAATGAAGCAAATTGCTAATTAACTTTCAAAAGTGAAGCAAATGAATAAAAACGACTAATACATTTTTAAAATTTTATTTTAAAGAGGATACTAATAGAACTTAAGGTTCTAATACCACATCACTGTTAAATCCTGGGCAGTAGATAAGCAGTTCCAAACTGTAGTGTGTGAGAAACAGAAACAGATGCCTATACAAACGTATTTTAATGGCCTACTCTGAAGTTTAATTTTTTTAAATTGTTTTTATACTCATTCAGTGAAACTAATTTTCTTGAGCTCTCACTGGTTTGGATTGGTTTGGGTTCTCTCAGAAACAGAACCTGAGGCAAGATTCAAGTGTAAGCCGTTTATTTGAGAGGTTATTTCAGGAAACATTGGTGGAGATTGGTGGCTGAAACAGACAGGTGAGAGAACCGGTTACCACCTGAAGATTCAGAGGCATCCCATCTAAGGCCAAGAAAGATGGGGTATTTATCCAGTGACTGCTTCCAGGTTAAGAGCTGTTGCTTCTGGGGCACCTCCGGTTTGCCTTCTTCACATGTGCTGAGGAACTCCTGTGGCCAGCCAAAAGCCGTCAGTCACAGACAGGCCTACCTAGGGCAGTAGTTCACAAAATTTAGTCTCAGAATAAGCAGCATCAGCATCACCTGGGAACTTACTAGGAATGAAAATTCTTGGGCTTCACCATATACCTACTGATGTAGGCTAAAAGGCCCTGAGATATATTGGTGGAGCACCAAGTATACCTGCTGTACTTGTCCGCCCCTACAACCTCCCTCTCTGCTCTTTTTGGCAACCAGTCACAAGGCTTCTGTGTGTATGTATTAGATATCTTGTTTTATTTATCTTCCTAATTTCAAATTATATGCTTATACTGTTATTTGGCTTTTATCAATTTAAATGCTATCCATTGATTTTCTGTTAAGGTAGTTAGGAATCTGGCTCTCTTGTTGTTCTTCATAATTTTCTCCACAAAACAACATTACAATTTTGGATATATTTGGATAGTCAATAGTCAGTATTTACATTATTAATTCAACATAAATATTGTTTCCTGCAGAGCCAATGACTGAAATAAGGTTATAATTTGTTACCAATATAGATTTTATTTTGCATCGTCTATTGATGCCTTGGTATTATTTTCTATTTGCTTTATTTTTTTTATATACCTCCTGCATTTTAAAAATACTCCTACAGATTAATCTAAAGCTAAACAATGGTTTTTTCCAAATGCTAAAAACACATCAGATCTTCTATCAGTTTCCTTGTTTTTCCCCTTAAGAGCTACAGCCCATGGCACTGTGTTTTCATGTTCCACTTTTTACTGGTTGCTCTTCAGGTCTGCTGCATAGCTATCACTCTTGGGCTTCTTTTCACAATTTTATATTGTGAAGATTCAGTTTCCTGAAATATTCACATTTATTTTATTGTTTGGGCATAAAATTCTTGTTTGAAAGTCTTTTCTCAGAAATTTAAAGGTAGTTTAAACTCTTTTCTAAAGCGTACATTGTTGCTTGAGAAATGTAAAGCCATGCTGATTCTAAATCCATTTCTATATGAGCTATTATCTTCTCGATTTTTTTGGAATATTCTATTCATGTCATGTGTTCTGAAATTTATCAAATTGGCTCTTTTGATCTAGAGTCTGTTACTCTTTGTTTTTGGTATTCATGTTCTTTTTTAGGGAAATTTGTTCCTATTTTAGTTTAGCCTTTTTTTTGCATGCAGTTATCTTTTCTTCATTTTCTGAAACTTCATTAGTCAAATGTGTCATTGCCTGAAATATGCTTTTAATTTTATTATCTAACTTTTCTTTTCTATTTTAATTACTTTTTCTTTATTTCTCCCATTCTCAGAGACATTCTTTAGTTTGTATTCCAATCTTTCTTTTGACTTTTTAATTTCAGTTATTATAGTTTTGGTTTAGAAATACTTTTTTTAAATTTTTAAACTTTTTATTGAAGTATATCATTCATACATGAACACACATAAACAATAAGTGTGTAGTAAAGATTGAAAACTTAGAAAATAAACATATATAACATCACACAGGGGTCTCATACATCACTCCTCTGCCAACTCTTTGCATTGGTGTGAAATATTTGTTACAAACTATGCAAGATTTTTGTCAAAATATTACCACCATCTATATTCCTTGTCTTACATATTGTGTATTTTCCCCCAACCCATACTATCTTTTTATGTATTTTTGTTACAGATATTGTGAACTGCAAAATGATCATACAGATGTGTAGATTTCCCATACAACTCCATGCCTTGGTGGAATATTTGTTACAAATTATGAGATAATATCATCAAACTATTACCACCAATCATGGTCCATAGCAAACATTTGGCATATTTTTTTCCATACATCTCCATTATCAACACAGTATAGCTTGGCATTAATGCAAGAATATTATAGTATTGCTGTTAACCACAGTCTATAGGTCACACCAGTTGTAGTTTTCCCATGTTTTTCTATATTCCCATCACCCTGCATCAGTGGTGTACATCTGCTCTAGCTAACTGAAGGACTCTCTTGCATTTGTACCCTTAATCACAATTCTCAAACACCTCTGGATTCACTGTATTATTCAGTCCCTAAATTATTCTTTAGCTTTCTTTCTATTGACATTTACTTCTCCATACTATCTTTTTCAGTCACAATCCCATTTATAAACCAGTTGTTACTCACTATAATGTGTTACTATCAACTCTATCCATCTCCACATTTTTACAGTCAAGGTAATTAAAACTTCTACATGCATTAAGGATCCATGGTTCTTCTGAACCCTCCTCTTACCTCCATATAACCTATACTCTAGGTTTTAATTCCATGTTCTTATTATTTGTATTTAGTTCATACTAATGAGACCATGCAATATTTGTCCTTTTGTGTCTGGCTTACTTTGCTTAGTATAATGGCTTCAAGACTCATCCATGTTGTCACATATGTCCCAATTGGTTTATAAGTACTTTTACTTCTGTTATTTTTTTCATAGCAAATCATTTTTAAGAAAAAATATTCACCCATAGTTCTGATTTTTTGATGTTAGAATTATAGAGAAGATTATTTGAAATTATCCTCTGCTTCTGCATTGCCATCCTTTTCATCCTATTTCACCCTTTTAATTTTTTGTATTATCATCCATATAGAAGGGATTTTCTCAAATTTCAAAGAATCATAACTTAAATAAGATGTACTAAAAAAATGATCGGAAGCTTTAGGTATGTGGATGGGATTTTCATAAGATGATTGTGGTCAGCTGAATAATGTTCCCTGCAGCATCCCTGGCATGATAAAGGGGGACATTGCAGATGGGTTTAAGTTAAAGTTCTCTAGATGGGGAGATGATTTTGATTATCAGGATGAGCCCAATTTAATGACAAGGGTACTTGTAAGAGGAAGGCAGGTGGTCAGGGAGAAGATGGAAGAAGAGGCCATGAGTAAAAGAATGGAGGCAGCCTGTAGATGCTGGAAAAAGCAAGAAACAGATTCTGTCCTGGAGTCTCCAGAAAGGTTGCAGCCCTACAGACTCATTTTCAACTTGTAACTAACAGAACTTCAAGATAATCCATCTGCGTTGTTTTAAGTCATCCAATGTAGCAGTTTGATATGGTTATGAATTCCAAAAATAGATACTGAATTATGTTTATAATCCGGTCTGTACCTGGGCATGATTAAGTTATGATTAGGGCTTTGATTGGGCCACGTCATTAGGGCATGGCCCCACCAAGGGGTGGGGACTCACAGATAAAAGGCAAAACAAAAGACAGAGTTGAGAATTTTTAATGTTGGAGTTTTGATGTTGGAGTTTGATGCTGAAGCCTTAAGCTGGCCCCAGGAATTAAGCTCACAGAGGAAAGAGAAGCCAGAACCAGAAAAGGAGGAACACAGGAAGCCTAAACCCTCACAGATGTCAGCAGTCATCTTGCTCCAACACATGAAAATAGACTTCGGTGAGGGAACTAACTTATGTTTTATGGCCTGATATCTCTAAGTTCCTACCCCAAATAATTACCTTTTATAATGGCCAGCAGATTCTGGTATTTTGCATCAACACCCCTTTGGCTGACTAATATAGAATTTGGTACCAAGAGTGGGGTAGTGCTTTTGCAATTATCAAAATGCTGAAAACAGTTTTATGAATGGCTAAGAGGTATTTTTTGGAGGAATTGTGAGATGCTTGGAAAAAAAGACCTACAGTGTTTTGAAGAGGCTGTTGACAACAATATGGATGCTCAAGAGACTTTTTATGATGCCTTAGAAGTAAATGAAACTATTATTGGAAACAGGAGGAAAGGTGATCCGTGTTTTAAAATTGCAGAGAACTTAGCAATATTAACTCCTGGTGTTTTATGGAAGGCAGAATTTGATACAAAGTACCGCAAATCTGTTGACTTTTATAAAGGGTATTTATTTGGGGGTAGAAGTTTACAGTTATCAGGTCCTAAAGAGTCCAACTTAGGGCTGCTTTCTCACCAAAGTCAGCTGCCATGTGTTGAAGCTTCCTATATCAGTCTTTGGCAAAAGGCTCATTTCTTTCTGGGCCTTTTCAGATGCTCAGCTGCTCTGTTCTCTTCAGCTGCAAACTAACAGGTGAATGGCTCATCTCTCCCTGGGGCCCCAGGATCAAACATGACAGAGCTCTCTCCTCTTCTGTGTGTCTTGTTGAGTGAGTATCCATTTGTATCAGCCCATCAAGGGGGCAGGGACTCAATCTGAGCCAAGACCTACTGACAGGGTTAAATCAAAACCCTAATCTTATATAGGTAATTTAATTTCATCTGAATCGAATGCATTCAAAGGGTATCACACCCAGACGAATAGATTAGTTTCCAAACAGAATCTTTCTTTTTGGGGATTCATAAATAATCTCAAACTGCCACTGTGTGATTTATACATGTAGTATATATGAACCTGTTGTGTCTAGACAAATTATTTTCAAGTCTCAGATCTATAAAAGTAGGTATAATCCTGCTTATACTAATGCAAGAGAATGGAAGAAAAAAGAGAAAAAAGAGATTGCTGAATAGAGAAAGGAAAATGTCAAGCTGTGTCAAGTAATCTGAGAAAGTGAGTGTTCAGACTATTTTTGGTAAATTTTTATTTTGATATAAATGGAAATTCACAGAATATTTGTGAGAATAGTACCTATAGCCTTTACTCAATTCACAAATTCATTTTAAGTTTTTCCCATTTGCTTCGTTGATACCTCTCTATTTACCTCATTCTGTGTGTGGCCATGTGTGTGGCACACAGATATATTTAATACATTTATATAGAACAGGTGGAAACATAATGCCTCTTATCTTTAAATGTTTTGCATTATATTTCCATATAATCACAATAAGTGAAATCATGAAATAAATCATTAAAACAATCTTATTTTCTAATCCAGTTGTTTCCAAACTTTTCTTAACAAGAGAATCTCCTGGGGGACTTTAAAAAATCTCTCAATGCCCAGGCCACATATATATCAATTACATCAGAATTAGATTATTCAGTATTTTTTCAAAAGACCATCCAGATGATTCCAATGTACAATAAAGGAACAACTATCATAATTCAGTCCCTAATAAAAATTTGTCACTTATTCTAACAATGTCCTTAATATCTACTAATTTTATCATCCAGGATCCAATCTAAGACCCCACATTTCATTTAAATGTAATGTCTTGTTTGTGTTCTTTAATCTGGAATATTTCCTCAGCCTTTCTTTGTGTTTTCTTTTTTTAAAAGATTTATTTAATTTATTTATTTGCCCCCCATCATTGTTTGTGCTTGCTGTCTTCTCTCTGTGTCCATTCATTGTTTGCTCATCTTTTTAGGAGGCACTGGGAACTGAACCAGGGAACTCACATGTGGTAGGGAGGCACCTATTGGCTTGAGCCACCTCTACTTCCTGCTTGTTGTGTCTCATTGTGTTTCCTTATTGTGTCTCTTCATTGCATCAGCTCTCTCTGCCAACCAGTCATGTCAGCTCTCTGTCTTGCTCATCTTCTTTAGGATGCACTGGGAATCAAACCTGGGACCTCCCATGTGGTAAGCAGGTACCCAACTGCTTGAGCCACATCTGTTTCCCTTTTTGTGTTTTCTATGATTTTTTTGGATGAGTGGGGGTGTTATTTGAAGAATATCTCTCGATTTTTGCATGTTTTCTGTTTCCTCATGGTTGGATTCAGGTTTTACATCTTTGGCAGGAGTATCCCTAAAGTGAAGTGATGTCTTCAACGCACATACTTAGGAGATACATGAGCTTGCTTTGTCCCAATGTTAGGGCTATTAAGTTTGATGACATAGTCTGGTGACTTGACAGTGTAAAAGTTTTATTTTCCCTTTGTAATTATTACCTAATTTGGAGGAAAATACTTTGAGACTATGTCAATACTCTATTCTTCCTCAAACTCTCACCCATTATTTTAGCATCCATTGATAATTTTTAACTCCCTTATAACTTCTATATTTACTAGCTGACAGTCCATTTTATAAAAGAGTTTTCCCTTTGTAGTTCATTTGTTCACATATTTATATCAGTATAGACTTATGGCCTCTTTCTTTTTAAAATGATTATAATGATTTGCCATCATTCTTCATTTTAACACTAAACTTGTGCACAGTTTTTTAGTGGAAGACCCTTCAAACCTTCAAACTAGCTTTGGTTTCCTTTTGATATATCTCCAAGATTCTCTGAGCATTTTCCTTTTTTCAGCCTAAAAAGGATGATCTAGGCTCATCTTACACTATTTCAGCACTCTTCCCTGGAATTAACCATTTCTCCAAGGAGCTCTGGACTCTTGATAGAAAAAATATTATTTCAAAACCAAGACTAGGAACTAGGATGCTCATGCTTATAGGTGATTGTTCCTAAGTCATGCATGTATTTGTGTATAGATATATTTATTTGCATAACTCCATCTATAAGAGGCGAGCAGACAGATAGATAAATAAAGCTATGAGTTCATATTGATAGTTCCAATTCTAATCCATCATGATGGTGCATTCTCACTTTCTTCCTGTCAATATTTGTAACTCTCTCAACCCATGGTGAGTACCAGACTCCTATTATCTTCAATATATTTATTCATTTGTTCAAATCTGCAGTGCACAGAAGTAGTTTAAGAATTGCTAACCCATGTAGCAAGAGTAAACCTATGAATCATAGTTCATATTTATTTACAATTCATGTTTAATTTTAAGGTAAAATTTAGATGCATTGAAATGCACGTCTTACAGGTGTAATTCAATGAGTTCAGCGCCCCCACCACCACCACCACACACTACCCCTGTTATGAATTTTTCACCACAAATTAGATTTTCTTGTTCTGGAGGTGGAATCAAATCTCAACATAAACCCACCTTCTCTTGAATAATTCCTGTTTATCCTTTGGGTCTTACCTTAAGCTTCCCTTCTTCAGAAGAATCTCTCTCTCTCTTTCTCTCTCTCTCTCATATATATATACTTGCATAGTCCACTGTTTTATCATTCTTTGTTCAATGCATTTTTCTCATGATGAGTTTTGAGCTACACGAGAGCCGTCTCTGTGTTTATGTTTTTCAGTCTCACCTCCATTCAAAGTGCTCAGCCTGGCTTGTAATAGAAACTCAACAAATATTTGTTGAATGGATGAAAAGAATATTACAAAATAGCAAGACTATATGCTTGTTTTAAACCTACAGATTTAAGTTATACACCTAACAAAAGTTTAACATTTTTACAATAGGCACCTCATTACCTTGTTCAGATTTAAATGTCTGTGACTTTTCCAAAACTGAAACACTATTTGATGACTATTTGCCAATATTGCTAATATTTAAGAAAATGTTATACATACCTAAAAATTGATGACAAATGAAAAAATTTTTGAAGACACTAAAAATGCCTTATTCATTTTATTAATTTTTGTTATGCTGGATATATACATACATTTATATATATATATATATATATATATATATATATATATCCCTAATTAATGAATGAGTAAAATAAGTAAAAAACTGACTAAATGCATCCAGTACTAACTGAAAAGAATCCACATGCACCTAGTTATAAAAATTAAGGCAATAGATCAGGTATAGGTTATTTAGCAAATTTAATTAAATCAATCACTCCAGAAATTTCCAGAAGAATAAAAATGGCATAAAACAGTAGGAACAGGCACTTGAATTTCACTGCATCATCACATAACATAATACAGGTCTCTTCTTTCTTTTCATTTCAAAACCAAATAATTTTTCCCTAAAAACAGAAAAAATAAAATTTAAGCAATTTTTTAAAATTCCTGTACTGCTTTGAAATACTGAGTCACTTGGACTGTTGCCCACCACACACTGGGTACTTGACCAAAGCAATCCTTGTTCATGGATTTTGTCAGATGTGTTCTACCTTTCGTGTAGAGGCTATGCCTGTGATTGTAGAAAATGAGGCCCGCCAGAGAGGGTTTCTGGGAAAATGGGTGGAGGAGGGTGGGGGCAGGATGCAGGGAGGAGGGCGGAGAGAAGGGAAATGGAAAAACCGATGCACTTCCAGGAAGAAAGTGGTTTGGACACAGCCCACGTAAGTTTTGTCTGACCATGTCACTTGAAAAATATTGAAGCAAAATGTGAACATACAGTTTTTGTCTTTGTTAATGAAAGGGTCACTGCTTTTCAACAATTTATTTGTTTATTCAGTGAAAAAGTCCTCTGATAGTTTTTCTTCTTTGCCTGCATATTAGGTTACTTCGTTTTTATGGTCTGGGTAGAGATCATGATGCTATTTTTGTTTACCAACACAGGACATAGTCAGAAGAGTAACTGAGTGTCTGAGCATTAATAATACACTCTGGATTCAAGTCCTTCCTCGCCCACATCAGTGTTTTCCTTTTCACTTGCTGTACTTTCTGTTTCTAGTAGACACCAATGACATATTGGAGACAATTGGACCGTGGTGTCATTATTTCAAGATCCAATGTCTAGCAATAGTTTTGAGTTTAATTAGGCATTTATGTTTCTTTGCCCTAGCAATCAAAAAGATTCTTCGATTTCTTACATAACATATAAAATGCAATGCCTAGTGTTTCTTCCTATTTTAATGCAACAAGTACAGTAGGACCTCATTTTCTATGACCAATATGATCCAAGACCCTTTCCACAAGGTGAAAATTGTACATAATAGTGAAACCCATTATTCAATAAATATTTCTTATACAAACATACTTATCACATATTTTTTGTAAATAAGGCAAAATACTCTGCTAACAATAAGTAACAATAACTAAACAAAATTATTAGAAATACTTTTTTTAAAGTATGGAAATGGATAGGGTTGACGGTAACACATTATCTCTAGTGGGAAGAGTTAGATCTGTATTCATAGGGGAAATGCATTTATCAGAGGGGCACATGTTTGTCAAACTCCAAATTACCTCTAGAGGAAGTGGCACCACTAGAAGAGGTTATGCAAGTATTGCAGGGTGTTAGTGGCCCTCTCACTGCTGTAGTAAATGACAAGGAGTCTCGTACATCTTGCTCAGGGTGTTGAAAGCACAGCCGATGCTCTCTAGCAAAAAGAAATCCAGTCTCTATGTTTATGATCACCCTGCTCAGCTGCAAAACTCCCTAACTTCTCACTGCACTTTAAGGCTATTCAATGTTGTTTTTAGCTGTTTAATGTTATTTACAGGCTGCTTCCTATATAACAGGAACTTTAATTTGTTCCTTAATGAAGTACTGCAACTTACCAATTTAGGATACAGATGGCAGTTAAGTATCAATATTGAGAGTTTTTCCCTAAGTTGTGTGAAATCCATAATAAAACTTTTAAAAGCAGGTTAAGCACACACCACCACCAAAAGTTGGAAACTAAAACCTTTGTTCTAGGCATATTACTCTAAAAAAGTGTGGCTGTACAGGTGATAAATTAGGGTGTGGTTAAAATATTAAAATATCTATTTATATTTATGTTCACCTCACCCTTTTCTTTATTTTCCCAAACTTTTATTTAAAAATGTTTAAACCTTCAGCAGAAAAGTCATAATAGTAATATGAGCACATATCCCTTTACATAGATTCACTAATAGTTAACATTTTTCTCATCAGGTTGAGTATGTCAACCCACACTTTATGGTATGCATGATTTCTGATGCATAATATACTATTAAACTTACAGAGGATCCCTTGTATGTGATAAGTTGCTTCTCTCTTGCTCCTTTCATTTCACTCCGCATTTATTGGCAATTTGATTATCATACATCTAGGTATTTAACAGTTTTGGAGTTCGTTGAAATTCTTAGATGTATAGACTATTTCTTTTATAAATATTGGAAGATTATGGCAATTATTTCTTCCAATATGTTTATGTCCCCTTCTCTCCTCTCTTTTTCCAATTCCCATTATGTTAATGTCCATAGGTATCTAAGGTTCTATCAGTTTTTCTCCATTTTTCTTTCTACTCTGACTTTCTTCTTTTTTTCAGAATAGAAAAGCTCAGTTGACTTATCTTCAAATTTGTTCATTCTTTCTTAGCCAAGTTAAAGCTGCTGCTGAGTTCCTTTCATGAATTTTTAATTTAGTTATTGAACTTTTATGTTCCTGGATTTCTACTTAATTTTTTAAAATATCTATCTTTTTATGGATAGTCTATTTCGTGTGGCATCACTCTCATACTTTCCTTTAGTATTTTAAACATGGTTTCCTTTTATTCTTTAGACATATGTAAATAATGATAGTCTTTCTCTAATAAGTCAAACATCTGCTCTTCCTCAGAGGTTTGACTGCTTTTCATATATTGTAAGATTTTGTTCTACCTCAAAGTTATAATAATAAAATGTGGCAACTCTGGAAATAATTCCTGACCCCAAGATTTGTTGTTGTTGTATGTGTTGTAGTTCTTGTTGCTTCTGTTTTTCTGTTTGTTCATTTAGTGGCTTTCATGAACTAAATCTATAAAATTTGCATTATTTGTTGAGTTTGACAGCTGAAGTTTCAGTCAGCTTAGTGGTCAGCAAAGAATTGGAGAGAAAAAAATTTCCTTAAATGCCAGGAACTAGTATATTTCCCAGCCTTTGCCAAGGGAGCCTGTGTGCATGTTGGTGAACACCCTCAATACCCAGATAATCAGTTTACAGCTCTGCCTAAGCCTTCACTTCCTGCTTGCACAGGGACGAGATTAGGCAATGGTGAAAGCCCAGGGCCTTCTTAGGTCTCTCTGAGCATTTTCCCAGCCCTGAGCCGTGCACACCTCTGAACACGTGCTTGGCCTACTGGAGTCATAGGAATAGGTTGAAGCTTTTCAAAGATCCCCTTGGGCATGTCATTCCCTAGTTTACTCTTTAACATTTTTGGCTAGCTTCTTGTTTCTCAAATGTTTATTACCTCCTTGGATTGCTGGGTGTTAAACAACAGCCACTGATTGGGGAGGTAAAACTTGCACTGAGCAAGTTCTGAGTCATGTTAAATAAAAACAATCCTGAAGATTGGGGTTTCCAATGAGCTACCAGATAGGTCAAACAATGGCAATTCTTTTATAATGATATTTTAGAATGTTTCAAACCTGCTCTGCTAATATTTGCTAGACTGCAGGTGTTCACCATGATGGCTGTTGGATTTCAAGGCTACCGAGGAGCCAAGGAGCATGGAAAAAGCCTGGATGAGAAAAGGACAAAGTCAAATCGCCACAAGGCTCACTGTTTTTACTGGAGATTCAGCCGTGTTTTTCGACATATTAGTTTTTTATTTATTTTTATTGGAGAAGTTGTGAGCTTACAAAGCAATCATACATCATGTGCAGGATTCCCATAAATCACCCCTCCATCAACAGCTTGCATTATTGTGGAACATTTGTTACAGATTCTGAAAGATCATGATTAGACTATTAACACTATGGTCCATAGCATACAGTTGGTATATTTTTTCATACACCCCCTATTATTAACACTATGTATTAATATTGTTCATTTATTATAATTCCTGAGAGAACACTCTCATATTTGCAGTGTAAACCAAAGTTCACCTTCCATCATCACGGGGTAGACGTGCATTTGTTCTAGTTCATAGCAGTAAACCCTTATATTTGTATTATTAAACACAATCCTCATCCATCTCCAGGTTCACTATGTTATTCAGTCCCAAGTTCATGTTCTAGCTTTATGAAATTGACATTTACATCCTTAGTCTACCTATTTCAGCTACAATCCTTTTATAAACCAGCTGAATTAGTTATACTCACTATAATGTATTATTACCAACTCTATCCTTTCCCGCATATTTACAGTCAAGCTGATTGGAAATATTCTACATACATTTAGCATTAGTAGCCCCTCTTAATCCTTATCCTACCTCCTAGCAACCTATAGTCAAGGTTTTTATTCCCTCTGTTTATTCTTCATATTTAGTTCTTATTAGTGAGATCATAAAATATTGGTCCTCTTGTTAGACTTATTTCACATAACATAATTTCCTTAAGATTCATCTATGTTAATATATGCATTCCAATTTCATTTCTTCTTACAGCAGCATAGTATTCATTGTGAATAATGTTGCTATGAATATCAGTGGGCAAATGTCTGTTAATGTCATTGATTTCAGTTCTTCTGGAGATATTCCTAGTAGAGGGATTGCTGGATCATAGGGCAGTAGTATATTTAGCTTCCTGAGAAACTGCCAAACTGTCTTCCACAGAGGCTGCACCATTGTACATTCCCATCAACAGTAAAGGAATGTTCCTATTTCTCTACATCCTTCCAGCACTTGTTGTTTTCTGTTTTGTTTTTTGTTTTGTTTTGTTTTGTTTATAATGCTGATCTGTGAGGAGTGAGGTGACATCTCACTGTAGTTTTGATTTGCCTTTCCCTAACAGGTAGTGATACTGAATATTTTTTTATGTGCTTTTTGGCTAGTTGTATTTCCTCTTTGGAGAAATGGCTATTTAAGCCTTTCGCCCATATTTAAAGTGAATTGCTTGCTCTTTTATTGTTGAGATGTATGATTGCTTTATATAGCATGGAAAGCAAACCCTTATCAGATATGTGGTTTCCAAATTTTCTTCCATTGAGTGGGTTGCCTTTTTACCTTCTTGACAAAATGCTTTGAAGCACAAAAGTGTTTAAGTTTGATGATGCCCCATTTATCCATTTTTTTCTTTCACTGCTCATGCTTTCAGTGTAAGGTTTAAGAAACCACCACCTATCACCATGTCTTGAAGATGTTTCCCTGTATTCTCTTCTAGGAGTTTTGTGGTTCTTGCTTTTATATTTAGGTCTTTGATCCATTTTGAGTTAATTTTTGTATGAGTTATGAGGTTCCTCAGGAAGCTAAATATAGAACTGCCCTATAATCTAGCAATTTCTCTACCAGGAATATAACCAGAAGAACTGAAAACTGTGACAAGAACAGACATTGGCACACAGTAATTTTGGCTTTATTCACAATTGCCAAAAGATGGAAACAACCTATCATCAGCCAGTGAATTGGATAACCAAAACGTGGTATATATATATGATGAAATACTATGCTACAGTAAGAAGAAATGAAAACGGGACACATATGATAACATGGATGAATTGAAGACATTATGTTAATTTAAGTAAGTCAAACACAAAAGGACAAATATTGCATGGTCTCATTAATATGAACTAAATACAAAGAATAAATGCATGGAATTAAAACCCAGAGTATAGTTTATTAGGAGATCAGAGGGGGGTTGGGAAGGATAGTGCTGCTTAATATATGTAGAAGTTTTAATTAACTTAACTATAAAAGTACGGAAATGGATAGGGTTGATGGTAACACATTATAATGAGTAACAGTTGGTTTATAAATGGGATAGTGACTGAAAAGAGTAGTTTAGGGATGTAAATGTCGATTGAAAGAAAGCTAGAGAATAATCTAGGGACTGAATAACAAGTGAACACAGAGGTAGATGAGAATTGTGGTTGATGGGTTGTAATACAAGAGTGTCCTGTGGCTAGAGAGGGTGTACATCACTATTGTAGGGTGGTAGGAGCATGGAGAAGCATGGAATAAATAAAATTGGTGTGACCTATGGACTGTTGTGAACAGCAATATTGTAATATTCTTGCACCAATGCCAAAGATGCACTGTGTTAATAATAGGGGGATATGGAAAAAGTGTGCCAAATGGGGAAACGGACTTTGGCCCAGTGGTTAGGGCGTCCATCTACCACATGGGAGGTCCGCGGTTCAAACCCCGGGCCTCCTTGACCCGTGTGGAGCTGGCCATGCGCAGCGCTGATGCGCGCAAGGAGTGCCCTGCCACGCAGGGGTGTCCCCCGCGTGGGGGAGCCCCACGCGCAAGGAGTGCGCCCATGAGGAAAGCCGCCCAGCGTGAAAAGAAAGAGCAGCCTGCCCAGGAATGGCGCCGCCCACACTTCCCGTGCTGCTGACGACAACAGAAGCGGACAAAGAAACAAGACGCAGCAAATAGACACCAAGAACAGACAACCAGGGGAGGGGGGAAATTAAATAAATTAATTAATTAAAAAAAAAAAAGTGTGCCAAATGTATGCTATGAACCATGGTTGGTGGTAGGAGTCAGATGATTTTATCTCATAATCTGTAACAAATATTCCAATATGATCAGGTGTGTTGGTGAAGTGATGTTGTATGGGAATTCTACCCATGTGAAAGATTGTTTTGTAAATTCACAACTTCCATAATAAAAATACATTAAAAAATAATAATAGGGTAGGTTGGGGGGAAATACACCAAATGTAAGATATGGATTATAGTTAGTAATATTTTCATGATATTCTTTCAAAATTTGTAGCAAATGTTTCACAACAATGCAAGGTGTTGGTAGTGGGATGATGTATGGGACCCCTGTATGATGTTATGCATGTTTGTTTTGTAAGTTCACAACTTTTGCTATACACTTATTGTATATATATTCATGTATGAATGATATACTTCGATACAATTTTTAAAATAAAAAAAAAGCCTGTTGGAATTTTAATCAGGATTGCATTGAATTTGTACATCAATTTAGGTAGAAATGATATCTTAACAATATTTACTCTTCCCATCCAGGAACGTGAAATGTTTTTCCATTTATTCAGGTCTTCTTTGATTTATTTTAGCAAGGTATTGTAGTCTTCTGAATAAAAGTGCTTTTTTTCTTGGTTAAGTTATTCCTAAATATTTAATTTTTTGCTGCTATTGTAAATGGATTTTTTTCTGACTTCCTCCTCAGATTGCTCATTATTAGTGTATAGAAACATTACTGATGTTTGCATATTAATCTTGTATCCTGCCACTCTGCTCAATTGGTTTAGTAGCTCTGATAGCTTTGTTTTACATTTTGGGGGGTTTTCTATGCATAGGACCATATCATCTATGAATAGTGAAAGTTTTACTTCTTCCTTTTCAATTTGGACACCTTTTATTTCTTTTGCTTGCCTGATTGCTCTAGCTGGAATCTCTAGCATTATATTGAACAACAATAGTGACAATGGACATCCTCTTCTTTTTCTCTGATCTCAATGATAAACCTTCAGTCCTTCACCATTGAGTACAATGTTAGCTGTGGGTTTCTCATACATGCTCTTTTTTGATTTAGAGAAAGTGTCCTTTGATTCCTATCTTTTGGTGTGTTTTTATCAAGAAAAGATGCTGGATTATGTCAAATGCCTTTTCTGCATCAATCAAGATGATATGAAATTTTTCTTCTTTGATTTATTACTGTGGTGCATTACACTGATTGATTTTCTTGTGTTGAACCACCCTTGCATGGGATAAAACCCACTTGATTATGATGAATAATTCTTTTAACGTGTTGTTGGAGTTGATTAGTGAATATTTTGTTAAGGATTTTTGCATCTGTATTCATTAGGGAAATGGGTTTTTATTTCTTTTTATATATATCTTTATCTGGCTTTGGTATTAGGGTGATATTGGCTTCATAGAATGAGCTTGGTAGCATTCCTTCTTGTTCAGTATTTTTGGAAGAGTTTGAGTGAGATTGGTATTAAATCTTCTTTGAATGCTTGGTAGAATTCACCTGTGAAGCCATCTGACCTTGGATTTTTCCTTTTGGGGAGTACTGTTTATTCTCCATGTATTGTGAATTTTCCCTTTTTCTGCCTGGTATTGATTTTCAACTTTATTTCATTACAGTCAGAGAAAGTGCTTATATAATTTTGATCTTTTAAAATTTATTGAGTTCTGCTTTGTGACCCAACATATAACTAGCCTAGAGAAGGACCCATGAGCACTTGAGACGAATGTATATCCTGCTGTTTTGCAGTGCAATGTTCTGTATATATCTATTATGTTTTGTTCATTTATCATATTATTCAAGCTCTCTATTTCTTTATTGATCCTCTGCCCAGATATTCTATCCAATATTGAGAGTGGTGTATGGAAGGCTCAGCTATTATTCTAGAGACATCTGTTTTTCCCTTCAGTTTTGCCAGGGTTTGCCTCATGTAATTTGGAGCATCCTGGTTAAGTGCATATACATTTATGATTGTTATTTCCTACTGGTGAATTGCTTCTTTTATTAGTATATAATGACCTCCTTTATCTCTAGTTAACAGCTTTACTTTTAAAGTCTGTTTTATCTGATATAGGTACAACTACTCCAGGGTGTTTTGTTTTGGTTTGTTTACTCCATGTGTGGATTGTCTTTTTCCACCATTTCACTTTCAGTCTATTGGTCTCCTTGGCAATCGGGTGAGTCTCTTATACAGCATATAGATGGCTTATGTTTTCTTATCTGTTACATCAGTCTGTCTTTTGCTTGGGATGTTTAATATATGTAGAAGTTTTAATTAACTTGACTATTAAAGTTTGGAAATGGATAGAGTTGATGGTAACACATTATAGCAAGTAGAAGCTGGTTTATAAATGTGATTGTGGCAGAAAAGGGTAGTGTAGGGATGTAAATGTCAACAGGAAGAAAGCTGGAGAATAATATAGGGACTGAATAACACTGCCACTGGTTCACTCCGAGTGAACCCAGAGGTGGATGTGTCTTTTGCTTAAGGAGTTTAACTCATTAACATTCAGTATTATTACTGTATAGGCAATTTTTACTTCACTCATTTTAATATTTGGATTTTATCTGCCACGTCTTGTCTTCACCTCTCTTTTTGTACTTTTAATGACAAAATCTTCATTTCTAGACTCTTTTCTAAGCCTCTCTCTCCTGACTTTTCTGGCCATAGCACACCCTTTATTATTTTCTGCAAAGCCAGCGACTTCGTTACAAACTCTCTCAGTTTGTTTATCTGTGAATATTCTTAACTCACCCTCATTTTTGAATGAAAACTTGACAGATAAAAGGCTCTTGGCTGGCAGTTTTTCTCTTTCAGTATTTTAAATATATTATACTCCTGCCTTCTTGCCTCCATGGTTTCTGATGAGAAATTAGCACTTAATCTTATTGGGCATTCCTCATATAGGATGAATATCTTTTCTCTTGCTGCTCTCAGGATTCTCTTTTTTTATCTTTGGTATTTGACATTCTGATTAGTTGTGTCTTGGAGTCCGTCTATTCAGATGTATTCCAATGGGCTTCTTGGACATGGATATCTATGTCCTAAATAGGGTTGGGAAATTTTCTACCATTATTTCCCTCAAATATTCCTTCTGCCCCCTTTCTCTTCTCTTCTGTATCTAGGACATCCATGACACTTATGTTTGCACATCTCTTTCCATTGTTTAGTTCCCTGAGACCCTGTCCAAAATTTTCCATTCTTCTCTTTATCTGTTCTTTTGCATTTCACTTTCAATCTTATTGACCCTTTCTTCTGCCTCTTTAAATCTGCTGTTATATGCCTCTAGTATATTTTTAATTTCATTTATTGTGCCTTTCATTCCCAAAAGAGCTGCTATTTTTCAAAGTATGCCTTCAAATTCTTCCTTGTGCTCACCCAGTTTCTTCTTGGTGCCTTTAATTTCTTCAGTCATCTCATTAAATGTATTAAGGAGATTTGTTTGAACATCTATGATTAGTTGTCCCAAGTCCTTTATGGTCATCTGAAGGCTTAGTTTGTTCCTTTGACTCGGCCATCTCATCCTGTTTCTTGACATGGATTTTAAATTTGTGTTGGTGTCTTGGCATCTTATTTACTGGAAGCATTTAATATTCTTGGTCTCTTTTCACTCTTTAGTCTCAGGCTTTCTATTTGACTGGCTTTGTGCTACAACCCCTCTTTGATACTTGGTTCAACTTAATTTGGAAATTTACAGTGGCTCATGTTTAGCCAATCTGATTTTTTTAGCCCTATTTCATCTGTTTCTTGCCCTTTCTTCCTTGCTGGCTGTAGAATATGAGCCAAGGACGTGGTAGAGGCTGAAGCTGCCAGCCTTGCCCCGGGAACCAATGAAGCTTCTCCCACTTTCCTCCCCTGCCAGTGGTAAAGACTGAGTTGCCACATGTGTAGTAATCCAAGCTGTGTAGGCTAACACTGTCTATAGCTGCCTAGAGAGACTGATGAAGTCCCATGCCCCTTCCTCCCCTGCCAGTGGTAGAAATGGAACCTCCGGTATGCCCAGGAATTTGGCCCATGAAGGCCAAAAGCTACTATACTTGCCAGAGAGTTTGAAGGAGCACTGTCCCTCCTTCTGTTCTGTCATGGGTGGGGAGGAGCCACAGGCATGTCCACTAATGTAGTTTGTGCAGGCAAAAAGTGGCTACAATTGGCTGGAGAGGCTAGTGGAGCATATCCCCCCTGATGCACTATCAAGTGTGGGGATGGAGTCAGAGATGTCTTCAACAATCTAGTCCAGGCAGGCTGAAAGTGTCTGCAATTGCTCTGAGAGGCTGAGGGAACACTGTCCCTTTTTTCCTGTCTGGGATGGGAATGGATCCACAAAAGTGCTCAACATTCTAGTCCAGGCAGGCTGAAAGTGTCTGCAGTCGCCCAGAGAGATTGAGGAAACACTGACGCCTCCTATCTTATTGGGGGCAGAGAGGTTTGCCCACCAAGGTAGTCCAAGCAGACCAACAGCACCTGCAGTTGCCTAGAGTGACTGGTACAGGTTCCTCCACCTTCCGCCCTGCTGGAGGTTGGACAGGAGCCTAAGCTAAGGCTGCAATCCCACCTGGGTGGAAAGATGCTGGCCCCCAACTTCACTGTGATTTTCCATCAGCCCCGCTTCCCCTCACGCTGGGGGTGGAATTAAAATGGAGGCTGCTGGCCTCTTTCTGACTTGTACAGGCTCAAACTTAAGCTGTTCTTAGGATAGACTTTAGCAAGCCAAACTTTTAAATCAGTAGCTGAATAGGTGCCTGACCATCTGTTCCTCCCCCATTTTTGCGAAATGGAGCTTCCAACTCCAGTCAGGGAATAGCCCCTAAGGTGGCTTGCACCGCCAGCACGGGACGGTCACCAGGCTCTGCAGCAAGGACTGTTCTATCAACAAATCTTCACTGCAGATGGGCAATCTCCTCCTTCCTTTCTTCCAGGGATGTTTCATGATGCTATTCTGGTCTCCTGGGTCCCCCAAACAGGTACTTTAGATAGCTCACCGTAGGTTAGTGGGTTGAGCTGACTTCTCAGAGCTACTTACTCTGCCATCATCTTGTACCTCCTCTTTTTACCATTTTTCTGAATAAATTCTTCTGTTGGGTCAAATCTTTTGATTGATTTCCAGAGTTCTGAAAAAAATTGCTTTGGCAATTTTTGCCAGTGTTCTTGTTCCTCTTATAGATGAGTGGTCTTTTGGAGATTATTACTCCTCCAATCCCACTGAAGTCACTTTCCTCAATTTGTGTTTGTTTATTTCCTCATGATTAGAGTTACTGACATGACGTAAAGTGATGCGATGCAGTTCTCCGTGCATCTCAGCAGGAGAAACAATGGTGGTTTGTCCCATTTTTTATGATGTTCAACATTTGGTTGAGTTGTTGTCCAGCAGATTTCTACACTACAAATGTCCCTCTCCCGAATATTCCCTTCCAAATCTAAATAAATTTTTGGGAGAGTCTTGGAGAGAGTGCATGCCATTATTTTAGATATCCAGTTGTGCAAATTTTAAGTGCATACAGTATATAACTAGCTCAAGGATATAATGTAAAAAATATATATGTTTATTTATTTTGGAAGTGCATCTTCCAAATATTTTATTGCTAAAATTGTGCAAGCAAAGATGCTTGGATGCCAGTATTTTACAGATACTACTTTCTCCTTCCCCTTCATTATTTAATTTGTTTTGCTTGAATTTTTCCTCATCCCCTAGGCCATGTGCTCTTGGTTTTGTACTCCAAACTCCCCAGTTCTCCCAGCATCTTTGAGTTTCAGAATGCTGCAGATTCCCCTCCAGGTTTTGTGGAAATCAGTCTCTCTCTTGCAAGGATTTATATGTCCCTGGCCTGGTCATTTTTAACACAGTCCATTGCCTCATGCATATCGCCCCCCTCCATCCCCCGTACATACATACACACAAAGGAGTCCTCCTTTCTCCCATTCCTGGACTTCAGTAAAGAGCAGCTCTAGCACCCAGTTTGCTTCTTTCCTCAAGTAGAACTATATACGTTGATCATATCGGAGCCACAATAGCTTTTGTTAATCTGAACAAGTTTCTCTGGATCAATAATGTGCTTTCATACCATCATATGTAGTACAAATATAAAACAAGTCACACTCTTTTTCATTCACTAATTTTTGAGCAAACTTATTCATATATGTACATATATGTACACATACATACACACACACACATTGTAATTCTCCTCAGGTTAATTTAAGGGATGCTCATGTTTTTCAAGCAAATGTTCGGTAAATTTCTCTCAGTGTGATAATGAAGGCTACAGTTCAGGAAACACAATTTAACACAGAACTAAGGCATAAGCTCTTAGGATACTCTAATGCTGTAATGCTTAGGGGAAATAAAAAGAAAGCAAACCCATCCATTCATTTACTCATTCAAGTTTTACTGAGGCCCCTTTAAATGCCAAACACTAGCAAAGGCAAAATGATAGGAAGTGAAAGATAGCCCCTCCTCTTTCTGTGAAACCAACAGATAGAATGTAAATTGGACTCATAGACTGCATGGCATGTGGCATGTAAGCACAGCCGGTGCCCCATATTCCAACTTAGAGAACAAGGCCATTGTCCAGGACATAATGAACTGTGAACTTGGTCTAAATGATGGGTACTACATGGCAACTGGAAGGGTGTGGGTGAGGAGGAAACAGCCTATACAAAGCTTAAGGTCATGGGGTGGTGAAGGAAGAGAGTAATGAGAATGAATACTAGAGAAATAGGCAAGTAGCAGGACGGCTTTGGGCCAAGCCAAGGAGTTGACATTTTACCCCCCAGGGAGGACGGCCATGGAGGACTGTGCCTTCACTGATTAGCAATGCACTGCTGAGAAATGTGCTGAAGCTGCATTAGAACTAGAATTTATCTTTGCTTTATTGAACACCTGCGATAGACATTCTTAAGTGTTCCAAAGATAGAAAAGACAAAATCCCTAAAATTCTAATATTAAAAATCTGCTTACAGATTTACATTGAGCAAAAAAAAAAGAGAACAGTAGAGCGGTACAGTTTCAAGTGTTAATTTGAACACAGCTGTAGTATTAGAAATATTGGCATTCAAGCCCTCGGAAATGAATGTGGACTGTCATTAACTCTGACAGGTTTGTGGGGGTGAGGACCTGGGTGGAAATCCCTCGTAAGTCAAATCACATTCTTCCACAGGCATTCAGGTTTGGTTTTTTTGAGCAAACAGCTTCAAATTTTTGCACTTATCCTATATTTTCCACCTTTGTGTTTGATATAGCTTTATTGTAATATTAGTCTTTATGCGCAAGTAACACTTTTTCTTTTAAAGTGCCATGTTGACAACAATGATTGTTTACACATTCTGATAAGTTGCCTAAAAAGACATATTTGGTGGTGTGAGTGGAGAGAGGGTGGAGCCCTGCCGAGGTGGTTGACTGTGAGGGCAGGTCTGTGTCTGGGAAGAAAATAATGTTCTTGGCAGAAGCATAGGTTGTGGTACCAAGGTGGAAATAAAATAATATCGTGACCAATTTATATTTTTCCTAGTGCGTAATGGTGTTTAAATTCTGTTCTGAAAATGTTTATTTCAATCCTTTTCTCAGGAAAAACATGTCCAGAAATATATCTTCTTCCAAAAACAGAAATATAAATGCACATATATTTATATATACACGTGTATATTACACATAGGCATATTTATATGCACATACATATTTCTATTTATATGTATACACATATTTATATTGTATATGTATAGATATATATACTTTTAGTACATATGTTACGAAAATTGTGCATCAGTCCTTGGGCAAATAAAGCAGGAGTTCATGAGTAAAGATCATGGTTGCACTTTGCAGCATTAGGAAAGAATTCTGCTGCTTTGTTAGGTAGTCGATTATTGGGGTCAGGTTCAAGGCGAGTGGTCTCTCATGTTCTACTCATAGAACCTTGTCATAGAGCTGCCTTGGGTAATAATTCTTATTAAAATAATTTACTAATGAAGCCATTTCTGAGAATTTTACAAATTATTTTGTTATTTTTAGCTCTAGATGCTATCTTTTTCAAGGAGCTGCTTCATTCATCCTATCCCTTTGTTACAATGAAGAGAATGATAAAAACACTTGCTCTACTGGATGAATGTATATGTATATTATTACATGCATGTATTTTCTGTTCTTCATTGCATCCTGATTGTGATATTGATATCCTGGGTAACTCATTTCCTATGTTTTCATCAATTTAAAGCATCGCAACATTTTTCTTTCATGCAGAATATCACATTTTTTAAAGCTTTGAAATTGTGAAAGTATCACTTGTTTGAATATTTTAATTTCCCTTACCCCAGTGTTACAACTCAGAATTCTATCCTATTTAAAGCTAATCTCAAATTTGCCATTTGTGCTTCTCACTAAACGGCGACCTTAAACCACCTTGTTTATACCTACTACTTCTCAACTTTGGTGTTTGCACTAACTTTTGCATACAGAACACCTTCAGAAGCCCTGAAGCCTACTCTTTCTGGACAGGGAATTACCTCTGAAAGGAAATAAGGTGATATTCCTCCTTTTGGTTCTCACAATCTTTCTGAAGCATTGACGAGGAGACAAATGGTGATTATAAAATATATATTAACACTATTTTATCATTTCTTAACACCATAGTTCACTAATGATTTATAGATCCAAATATAGCCAGCAATGCTTCCCAGTTAGTGCTAGGAGATACAGGGATTTTTTGCTCATTTTAGTTTTGTCATCACTTTACCATGATTTATGGATAGATTGCCAGTTCTGTTCAGTTTATTCTCTGGTGATTTTGGAGTGTTCCAGATTAAGGCTAATTACTTTTTAAATTAATCGCACTTGTTATATGTAAAGTCTAATGACAGTTTGTATCTTCAAACAACTTTACCTATACCTCTATGCTTACAGTAACTCCATGAAAAATATGATTTTGTCCTTTTTTTTTTGCAAATGATAGATTAAATAATTACCCACTAACAGAGTTTGGTAGTGCTAGAGCAGGTATTAGATACCACAACATCTAGAGAATAAACTATTTTAAGGTAATAAATGCAATGGGACTTTTCTTGGTAAAGTCCACTGAGTAAATCCTTGTTCCTGGGACCTAGGAGAAATTCAGTGTGTAATAGTTGAATTTATTTGAATAACAATTTAAGTGTAGAACATTTAAGATTTTGGATGCTGAAATGTCACTTTCTTTCTAACAGCATATCTGACTCTCTATTTTCCCAATTTGAGATTAGTAACATTGTATTACATCTTATGTGGAATTTGTTACATTGCCTATAAGTGTTGGAAATACATGTTTACCCACTAGACTGAAATTCTAGGGAGCTTCAACTGTGTTAATTTTTTTGTGTATTTTTAGCACCAACATTATAGGGAGACCTTTCAGTTTATATTTTCCTGAAGCAAGCTAGATGCTATTTGGTCTATTGATTTCAATATAAATTTGCATTGCCTGGGCCATAGTGGTTAAATCCCTTTGGGAGCAAGAAGAAATCTGGGAATGATTCCCTGAACTATTCCTACTGTTCTGTTTGAGTAGGTTTATTCCCCTGATCATATCAATGGGTGATAAAGGTGATAAAAAAATATGCTAAAAAGATCCTTGCTCCTGATTAGAATAATGGTTTTAGGAAAAGATAAGCTATTATTCTTGACTTTAAGAAACTGCTGTCAAATGGTGGATTTTCTCAATGATATTTTTAGGTATTAAAAGAACATCCTTATAGCTACAGAGATACTTTCATTATTTGAATTTCTTATTAAATATTTTACCAGAAGCCTGAGGGGAGGAAAAAAAAAATGGAAACAGCTCATTGATAATTACCAAATTCTCAGGAATATGACAATCATTTTAGAAGAAAACAGGCCTTATCGCCATTGATATTTGTGACAAATGAGTGAAAAAATGAGTAAATAGTAAATTTTAGGTCTGAGAATTTCCCTGGCCTGCCCAATGATCTTTTGAATGGGAAGGTAAACAGAAAGTGGTATTTTTAAGATCCATTGAATGACTCCTATATATATAGACACCGGTTTTCTGAGTAGTCACTTGAGATTTGCTAGGAACATTTTATATACATAAAGGAAATTTTATTACAAAGCATATGTATTGGCCAATTCTAAAACATAGATTGTGACTAAAAATAGAGAATCTGACTTATTTTATTCTGTAGAATAGCACACGTTCATTCTGCGGGAAAGAGCATGTTCCAGCCACTGTCCAATCTAACATCCCAAAGAGGAGGAGTCTGGGGGCTGGGCTGTGCTTGGGGTGGAATCTCAAATAGTTCAGTTGGGCATAGCAGCAACACAAGCAGTCAAAGGAATTGCCTGAGAGGCAGTGCTTGGAGAGCTACTACCCCAAACATTGGGTGAGCTGGTGGGGGCTGGAGAGAGAGGAAAGAGAGGAGAGCGAGCTTAGATGGATTTCTAGGATGGGATTTCTCACCTTGGCACTAGTGGCATTTGGGCTAGGTAACTTTGTAGTGGAAGGTTGTCCTTGTGTTGCATGTTTAGCAGCATCCCTGGCCATTTATGTACAAGAAATAGCACCTTCCCCCAAGTTGTGACAACCGAAAATGTCTCCAGATATTGTCAAATATCTCCTTGGGGACAAATTACTTTCCCTTGAGAAAGACTGCTCTAGCAGAAAGCGGAAAGCAAACTAAAAAACCAGCTGAGATGATACTCACTCACATAGGATGCGAGATGGAGCCTGGAGCTATTGCTTCACCTAACAGGAGTGAAACCATAGTGGTTTTTTGTGTGCTGTCTGTGGCCCCAGGTGTGAAAGGGAAGACAACTCTCACACAAGGCACTTGCATATATCAGGAACATGTTTATAGTTTCATATGTTAATAATAATTGCTAAATGTTAAAGTACAAAATTTATAGGGTGTATTCTATATTTATCTATGAAATGTTTTTAGGTTGTACCTGATGAAAGTGTTCTGTGCACAAAATGGGTGTGAAAATCCTTGCTTGAGCAGTGTAATTGTTGATGGCTGTAGCAATTTGATACAGTTATGAATTCCAAAAATAGGTATTGGATTATGTGTGTAAACTGGTCTATACCTGGGCATGATTAAATTATGATTAGGGCTTTGATTGGGTCCTGTCAGTAGGGTGAGGACTCACAGATAAAAGACATGCAAAGGACAGAGTTGGAGATTTTGATGTTGGAGTTTTGATGCTGGAGTCTTGAGGTGGAGTCCCAGGAAGTAAGCACACAGGAGAAGAACACAGAGGAGGAGAGACAGCTCCTTAGACACCATGGCAGAAACCCTGGGAAGAGAGACAGAGCCATTTGCCTGATAGTCTACAGCTAACCTTGTGGAGAAAACAGAGGAGCTGAGCCCAGAGAGAAATGAACCCTGGGAAGAAAAGAACCCAGGAAGCCTGAACCCTGGCAGACGTCGGCAGCCATCTTGCTCCAAAACGTGGCAAAAGGTTTTGATGAGGGAAGTAACTTATACTTTATGGCCTGGTAACTGTAAGCTTCTACCCCAAATAATTACTCTTTATAAAAGCCAGCAGGCTTCTGGTATTTTGCATCAGCACCCTTTTGGCTGACTAATACAGTGGACTTCTCAGAGCAATTAATATGCCAGTGAGCACTGTGGGTCTCTAAATATGTAAACTTACTTGACCACACTTTAAGAATAAATACTATATTATTAAGTGTAATGACATCAGTTAACTTTTATTGTTTTTATCCTTTACCTAGTAATGATACTTTACTAAGCAATTCTGCACATACTCTCTTATTTTATACTCCCAGAAGACATGTAATATCATTAAGAAAATATCATCCTTACTAATGTACAGATGAAAATACTCAGATTGAAAAATACAGTGTAATATGGAGATCAAAAATCAAATCTTTCTGATTATATGCCCATAGCTCCTTTAAGGCAACAGACTTCATGCAGAATAATAATCAATATTTAGCTATTTAGTTATACATTTTATTTGTCTTTGTTCCAATGCTGCTTTCACAAGCCATATAAATATTTTAAGTGCCAAATAAGGTCAAGTCAGTGTAGATGAAATATAGGCAGGTTATTGTTGTTGCTATCATTATTGTCAATATCCTTTTGGTAAACTTCTTGTGATGTCCAGGTGGATACACAAACATACTCAGGACGGTTATGAGGAAACAAATTTTAAAAATACCAAATGTTCTCAGAATCGTATGGCATGGGAGTGTACACCTGTATTTTTTAATTGTAACGTAGAAGCTGCTCTGAGGTAAACAGATTTTTCAGCTTCATGGTCTTCTGTATGTTATTTTTCCCCCTGAAAAAGTAAATGTTGCTTCTCACTGAATTAGTTTTAATATATTTGCAGTATATGTGAGTTCTGTGTATTTCAAGAGAAAATGTAAATCCCATCTGAAATCACATTTGGTTATAATTTGAAAGAATATTTTCTACCAAACTAACAAACAAATAAACAAATCAGTTTGATTTGCAGGGCAGATAATATTGAGAGGGAAGGTGTTTTTATGAAACAAAAATTCATTTTTCGGTGTGGAAGCTCTTCTCGCGGAAGGAGTACACGGTGAATTTCTGTGTCCTGAAAGGGCTCTGAGCCTCTTTCATGTAGCACGTTTCCCTGGCTGAGAGCTAAAAGAGGGTAGAGTGAATCTCAGTGGATCAATTAACAGAGGGACCTGTCCTTCAGCAGCAGAAGATCTATTTCAGGATTTGCATATCACTGAAAAAAATTACAAAGCTGAGATAAATACAAGCCCGATAATAACTCACTGCAGACTTGGCTCCAGTCCTAGATTTCCTTGGCTGTTTGTCCTAATAAAGTGTCTCCATGGCACTTAGGGCAGGAAGGTTATTAATAGCTGTCAATCAAGGGAGGGAGGAGGCCCCGGCAGGAGGAGGAAGAGAAGAGAGGTGACATTCATCGTCTCTTCTCACTGATATTGGGGAGAAAAGTCATTCAGAGCAAGTGGTTAAAAAGGGACAGGTCTCTCTTCATCCCCACGGAAAAAAAAGGAAAGCTGCCTTGGTTACCAACAATTTAATAATAAAACGAAATACATCAATCATTTTTTTTCTACCTTATTGAAGCCTGAACGTCCATTAATTCTAAGGAAATGAAGGACATATGAAAGAGATCTTCATGGGGGACTCTTGACTTAATATTGTTTTCTTATGTTTTCACACAACGCATACATATTGAGGCTTAAAATTAAAAAAGAAAGAATTCACCATTATCAGACATCTTTCTTTTTTTTTTTTCAATGTTGAAGTTTTTCTTACAACACATCAAATGGATGCCTTGAGGGGAAAAAAATCATGTAGCAAAACTAGAACATATTTTCTTAGTTCATTAAATCAGGCCGAGTGATTCTGACTTTACCAAGTTGGTACTCAGAACCTACCGATATGGCAATTAATTGATACTTTAAAGGTCTTTAATTTACTGTACCTTTTTTTTTTAATTAAAGTATATCTACTGCTCGAGCACATTGTCTCTCTATATGCCTATTTTCATAAGTAACAGAGTCCATAGAGTGCTAATTGATATCCTGGTCTCCAGACAATACTTTACTAAATGAAATGACAATTATAACCAATTAAAATTCACTTTACATAGTACTTCACCTATTTGGTATGTATTATGCATGAAGACCGAGAGCACATTGCCTCACTGCTCAGGATTTCTGCGTGTCTCAGAAATTGACGGACAGCTCCAAGATCTTCCTTTTAGTGTGTTCTTTTCCCTAAACCAGGGGTCATTTGGGGGCTTATCAGGAACCCTATATTTTGGTGTTACTTCGATTAAAGAGCTAATGAGAACTGTTATTTGTTGCAGATGGAGGCTTTCTCCTATTTACCTAACACACATCTAGAGCATTTCTCTGGTTACTCTTGTGATGAGAGGATATTTTCTATTCAATATGAAACCTTATTATTACATATCCAATCCTCCAGCTCCTAGCTGTGTAATATCTACATAAATACTATTCATGCCTACGGTTCATGATAACAATTATATATTAACCTGTTGCACTTCCCAGGACTGAACTTGGAGTTTTTAGACAAGCCCAGTTGACCTTGACCCAATATCAAACGGCACAATACGTAGCCGAACAAGGAGGAGAACGTTTTGAATATTTGTCTGCTTATTGCATAAAAGGGGTCTCCATTCCTTTCATTTATTTATTTAAAAATTTTTTTGCAAACTAGAAAGAATCTGGAAAAAAAAAAAAAGAACTCATTCAAAAGCAGGAAAACTGAGATATAGGAATTCTGGTAGAACAATATCTTGAAATTAAAAATGGATTTCTCTTTTTTTGAGTAATGTTCATTATAAATAAGCTATCCATTCTCTCTAGAGAACATGCATTTGTCTGTGCTTCTGTGCCCGCCAATTTTTATCTGCCTTATTATGAATAAAGGTTGCTTTCCAATTGGAGGATAAAATCCTTTAAAAAATATTTTTCCACTAGAGAATATTCGGATATGCTGAGGAATGGAAGGTGCTCCTGTGAGTAATGTTGACTCCCATTATTCATTCTCACCATAAGCCCGAATCATGGTCATTTCATGAATTTGCTTTTTATTCATCTATTTGCATGGCTCTTGCCTTGGGCAGACTAATTTCTGAGCAACAAGTGTGCAAGCAATTTTGAGGAAATTTTAGGCTTTTAGGGGTTGGAGCTGTAAACTGTTTATGTATGAACTATTTTGCAAAAGCATAAACAATGGAAAAGTCAATCTAGTTGTAGTTTCCTTATAGATTTTGGAAGTTTAACTGCTTCTGCTATAGTTATATTTTTATTTGCTTGTATATTTGTTTGGTTTTAATGGAAGATCAGACTAATTATCCAAGAAATAAACACTTGAGAATTTGACATCAGTCTATAGAAGATTTGCCTTGGAAAATAGATCTATATAATTAAATAATCTAATTTTAGTCAGCATCTTCTATCAGTATTAAATTTTATTTTGGTAGAATTTAAGAGTAAGACAGCATTCTTAATTACAACTCTTATAACCCAATATGTTAGATTTCAGTAGTATTAACAAGATGTCAATATCAAATATACCATAGAAAAATAACTTCAATTAGCCTTTTCCAAACCTATTTTCTGTAGTTCAAGTACAAAATGATGCCTAATAATTGTATATACACTTATTATTTATAATACATAATACATTATAAATGAGGAGATTTTATATCCATGATTTTCTATTTTTGCAATTGAATTTTTCTTCCATTCTCATTTACTTCCTTTTTCCATCTATTCTTCTGAAATAATCTATACTCTGAAACATGGGATCCTACCTAACTATCTATTAAAACATGCATTGATAAAAGAAAAAAATTTTAAGTAATTTTGTTTTAGTAATTTTGATTACTCTCCTCTATGATATAATATGAACTATATTATTTATTAAACCATTTCATGAACTGCTATGTTGATTTGTGTTAAAAAATAGTTGTCTTTCCCTAAAATGATTAAGTCCTGATATTTTCCCCTTTTTCACTTTTTGATATGTTAAATATTTCTGAACATTCCTCAGGTGCAAACATGATTACACATATGCTTCTTGCAATTATGGAGGTTGATTTTTCATTAAGTTTATTATATTTTTGCTTTGGTTTGTTTTTTTTTTCCTTTAGAAAAGTTGTTTTGCGTGGTAAATGAAGTGCCAATGCAGGCAAATGAACCAACACCAAGCTGGCCAATAGAATTCCACAAACTGCTAAGGTCATTAATATAATTTGTTTTGGCACTGTTACATTTCCTAGTGCTACTCTGAGTAGTTTGCTGGGCACATCAATTTGTTTTCAGCTATTGTGAAATTGGATATCTTGGCTTTCATCCAAAGCACCCTCTCAATTTGCATATCTTTGTTATCATTTCAGGTTCTCAGAACATACTGTGGACTATCACACCATCTGCACCAAGATCCTCACATCCAAACACAAATTAAAAATGAAACTGTAAAATTTGCAAGGAAACAATACAGACCTTTTATCTCATTCTCCCTCTGTTCATTTTCAAAAGAGAAACTTGCTTGTAGCCAAGCATAGCAAAAAAGGCTTTTATTAATTGGACTGGCATCAAGCATGCATACATAAAATTGTTTATTTTTCCCTATAAAGGGGTTGCCTGACATAAAAGGGTCTTTGAAGATGACATTCAGATTTTGACATTTGCATGATATTGTATAAATATCAGAGGTAGGAGACTTTTCTGACAAACCAGATGGGTCAAAAAAAAAAAAAAAGAAAGTAAAGAAAAAAGAAGGCACTACCGTAGAAAGATATTAGTCCTTTACTTAAAGGATATTAACTTCTTCTCTAAGCTGGATCTAAGCTGGAAATTATTAAGCAAAACAAACATATTCTTTTGTTTTTTTTCTCTTTTTTTGTAAGTGGATTCTGATCTTTGACAAATATGAACACAATTTTATATATTCTGTGTTTCAATTAGAAGCCCTTAATTAATTGACTCATGGCCTTCTAGGTGTTACAGAAATTAAACTTTATTGTTGAACTCACTAGTGCTGGGTTATCTCATTGCTCATTGTAGGTAGGGTGTTGGCATGTTTTGAAGGCTGGAAGGGCATTCCAGATCCATGTGTCCATCAACATCTGAGTTACTCAAGCATAACTTTTACTCCCCTTTTTGAATGCAGAGGGAGGCTGGTTATAATTTCTCATAATGATAAGCGTGCTCCTCCCAACTAACATCAGTAGACCTGTACATTTAACAAAACACACACACGTCTAGACGGCATTAGGGACAAAGGCAGGAGAGGAGAGCAGACAGATGCGAGAGGATTTGCTGATGGTGTACTTCCATATGGAATCTCCTCCATCTGAGTATATAATAGAAGAGCACAAATTCTATTAGACTCCTTGACCCTTGGTTATCAACCAGGAATCAGACACAATCAGCAACTTGTGCACAGAAGTCAGTTTATATATTCAGCCTTCAGCATAAACCCCCAGCATAAGTCCATTCTTCAGGTCTCTATAGCCTGCCTCATGGTTGTCTGTCTTCACCCTCACCATCATCTGTTTTTATTATGGGTCTTCTGGGGACGTGTGTGTATTTTGTTCTTTGTAAGGCTTTCCTTGAGTAATGACACTGTTCACCTCCTCTCCAGATGAATCCAAAACTAAGAGAAAAACACTAGTTCCCTGGAGATGATCATCAGTTAATTGGTCTGGATTCCACTCAGATGGAATCTAACTTCAGGTTGGAGTTGAAGGTCAATACACTAAAGGAGAGGAGGTTTCAGGATAACTGTCAGGAGGCTTTTGCATGTGTGAACATCTCCCTTCAGATGTTTGGTAGCCATCATCTCAATCCTTTTAAATGTTTGTTGCATAATCACTAGGTTCTGTCCCTCTGCTCTCATGGCATAAAAGTATGCTGCCCTTCTTCTCCTTTCTTTTTCAGATACCTTATGGTTGCTTCTTTGCTGTTTATCAGATGATCTACATTTCACTTCCACATTCTTCCTTCTGGAACTCTCTTCCCTTCTTTTCTTTACAATTTCACAATTTTCAGTATTTCCTTTCCCTTCATTTCTCCTCCAATTTTCCTCTTTATACTTTTTTTGCCAAAAATAATAATAGAAAATGGGTGTAGTGAGTGAAAATCACCTGTGTAGTTGAGTCAAGTGATATGAAGTCTGCATAGAATAAATCCTATCTCATGCCACCTGGTTAAGTTTCCTTAGTGCTGGTTGGAGTGGGGGTTCAGCTTTCAGCTGTCTTACAAATACTACTAGGCATGGGACCCACTCCGAGTGTGCACATGTGTGTGCAGTTCTTCCATTGGTGTTAGGATGCTCTAGGGCGAGTACTGTTAAAATGGTCTTCCATTGTTAAGCTACACTTTCCCAGCCTTTGGCTTCATTTCTTAGTGCTCTTTTTGTCTATGCCTATTGGTGGTTCCTGGTTGCAGTTTCTACAACACATGCTTAAGACAATTTGAAACTTTTGTGAATCCCAGAAAAGATCATGTCCTAGGAACTAATCCAATCCTTTCTGTGTGGGACCCTTTTGTTTGCATTTGATTTAATTAAGGGAATTTTTTATTAGATTACTTTTGATTAGCTGCCTTTAGGGCCTTTGATTGGAGTATGTTAGTGAGGCTTGACCCAGGCTGGGTCTCAACCCTCTTACATAAAGGAAGAAATGAAGGCAGACACACATAGAGAAAGAGAGCTGCCAGTTTTACCCTGCCATGGGAAAGAGGACTTTAGGATCACCTACTGCCACAGAAAGATAGAGAAACCCTAAGAAGCTGAGAGGCTAGAATCAGCCAGAGAGAGAGCAGCCATATGCCTGATCACCCACAGCTGAGCTTGGAGAGAAAGTGAGCCTGGAGAAGAAGGCAGAATCCCGCCACAATTTTGGCTTGCCATATGGCAGGAGTCCAGGATCTGAAAGCAGCCAACTTTGGTGAGATAGCATCTCTGATGATAATGCCTTGATTTGGAAATTTTCATAGCCTTGGAGATATAAGCTTTTACTGTAATAAATTCCTGTAATAAAAACTCCCAGCAGCCTTAGCAAACTGAAGCAACTGTCCAGGATGTGTATGAGCAGGAAGAAAACCCAGGACTCATCACATGTCATTCCTCAAGTCTGGAAGTCCCACAGCAGTCTACCTTCTTATTTCCAATTTTTAGGGTCTTCTTATGCTGGTTTATTACCTTAGGTCCAAAGTATTTGAGTTGTGAGAAGGAAAAGCTGAGAGGAAAGGGACTTTTTCATCTTGGTGGAATTAGCCACTATTAATTTATTCTGCCTTGGTTATTTCCCCCATTATCTAATATTGTTAGTTGTTACTAAAGATGCACCAAATGCCAAAAATATGGTGGGCAGCATTCATTCATTTCAATCAGATACAACTCTACATTTTATGTTCAGAATTAAACTCTAAAACTTTCCTTACCTTTTTTTTTCTTTTTTACTTCCTTCTTCTTCCCCATTTTTACCTGTCACCCTATTATTTTATCCTTTAGTACCTTTCGGGTCTAATATTACTTCACTATTACTGATTATCACTCCATATTTTCACATGAAATTTCAGCCTCTAACTTTCTTATAAACTTCAACGATTTTATTGATCATGAAAATAAAGCTAATTGACCTCACAGTCACATATTACCTCAAGTTGCAGAAGCAACAAAGATAGTTCTTATCACTCATATTCTAAACATCCAACATCTTAGACAACTGAAGCAAAGAAACCATATTTAAGGACCTTTTACTATGTGACAAGGATGCTATTTAGATTCTAAGTCTTAGAAGAACTTATGGTAGTTTGAAACTGCATGCACTCCAGAAAAGCATGTCCTTAAAGCTGGTCCATTCATGTTGGTGTCAACCTATCATGGGTGGGATCTTTTAATTAGGTTACTTCAGTTAAGGGCCCTTTGATAAGGTTACTTCAATTAAGGCGTGACCCAGGGTGGATCTTAATCCTCTTACAGGAATCCTTTATAAACAGGATGAAGCTAAAGAGAGAGACAGAGAAAGCTACAGAAGCCAAAAGTTGGAAGCAACAAAACCTGGAAGAGAAGGGAGAGACCAGCAGATGCTCTCATGTGGCTTGCCATGTGACGGAGGAGCTCAGGATCAATAGCAGCCTGTCTTTGGGAAAGAGGTATCGTCCTGGTCATGCCTCGATGTACACATTTCATGGCCTCAGAACTGTGAGCTTGTAAACTAATAAATTCTCATTGTTAAATGCCAGCTCATTTCTGGCATATTACATTTCTGCCGTATACCAGACTAAAACACACCCCTTCAATTAACAAGAAATTTTACACCATTGAAAAATTCGGGAAACGGACTTTGGCCCAGTGGTTAGGGCGTCCGTCTACCACATGGGAGGTCCGCGGTTCAAACCCCGGGCCTCCTTGACCCGTGTGGAGCTGGCCCATGCGCAGTGCTGATGGGCGCAAGGAGTGCCCTGTCACACAGGGGTGTCCCCCACATAGGGGAGCCCCACGCGCAAGGAGTGTGCCCCGTAAGGAGAGCCGCCCAGCGCGAAGGAGGGAGCAGCCTGCCCAGGAATGGCGCCGCCCACACTTCCCGTGCCGCTGACGACAACAGAAGCGAACAAAGAAACAAGACGCAGCAAAAAGACACAGAAAACAGACAACCGGGGGAGGGGAGGGGAATTAAATAAATAAAAAATAAATCTTTAAAAAAAAAAAAAAAGAAAAGAAAAATTCTAACATATAGGCATGAAGCTTTTTTTCAACCAAAAAAATTTATGGTTTTAGGCTAATGTAAGCATAGCTCTTTTTCTTTTTCAACTAGTTTTTTTTTCTCTACGGGTATCCATAAATGAATTTGTTTTTATGTATCCAATTTTAGAAACAAAAACTCAAAGTATAAACATTAAGTACAACACCTAAAAGGTCAATGCTATCATCTGGCCAAATTCATAATTAAATAAAGAATATTTTCAATATCTGTAGCAACCATAGCCTGTTCCTTTCTTTCTCTCCTGTTCCCCCTCCTGCACTGACAAGTTTTTTCCTCTCCTTCTCAGTGTTCCATTTCCATCTAGATCGCTCTTTCTTCGTCCATTTAAATGTTTTTGAAAGAAGCTGGTGTTCAGTCGTACAAAAGCAAAATTGCATGATAGGAAAATGGAGTATTTTCATAATAACAAGGAACATCTAAACCTGAAGGACTGGATGTCTTAGGTCTTGATACATTTGTGTGGCAGAGTAACATAGTGGTTGAAAACATCAGCTTTCAAATCAGAAGGCCTGAGTTCAAATTCTGGCCTTGAACCTATGTTTCAGTATCCATCTTATAAAATAGGATCAATACTAGTACTTGCCTCAGAAGATAGTGATAAGGAGTAAATTAATTCATTTAAATAAAGTATTTAAACAAGTGCCTGGCACATAGGCACATGCCCTCTTAAGTACCTACACATGGGAGATATAGTATTTTTTAAGTGGGGATACATTCAAGCACCTGTGAAATAAGTTGATTTTCAGTATGTGAAGGTGCCTGGATAAATAATGCTATATAAACGTAGATATAGATAGATAAAGAAAAACATGTAGGTAATGATATAGATGTTAACATGTAAGATATCATATAACATGTAAGATATTTCTTCACAATGACAAACCCAAATAACAATCTAATTAATTTTTAAAAATTGACAGCTTGGCATTTTTATCTTTTTTTTATTTTTGCTGGAAAAATAGGAATACTTTTCACATTAACTTGGGCAAAACACAAATAAAAGTACTGACAAACAGATCTTTACGTCCTTGCATAGTAAATGACACATGCAGAAGGGATTGTGTCTTAAATATAAGAGATAATTTGCCTCTTTGCCCTCAAATCTGTCCACTCCTGGGCTTTCTTCTCGCCTGCTCTATGCAATAGTTTCCCAGGTTCTGAACCCAGTTCAGATGGCAGCTGATGGGTGGCGTTGACAGAGGGCTGGGGGAGGGGAATGGTAGAGGCCAAGGAAATGAATTTCCCCCATTTTCTCTGCTTTAGGAAGTATGTCAGACAGCTGTGGCATCTGGTCTGCTGCTTCATCTCCTACCAAATATGCTCCCTGAGATCTGGCTTGCTTTGGGTGACCCTGGCTGGCCTTTGCTGCAGTTTCACCATCTCTTTCTTTTCCTAAAACGTATGGGTTAAGGCCATTGCCAGCTGTTATTTTTATCTGGATTACATGCCTTGTTTCACAGGGCTCCTCAGCAGTTCTACCCACTGTGTAATCAATTCTCAGAAACAAATTCCCGGGTAGGTATGTTACAAGGTTTCTATTTTCCTAGTTAGGCCTTGACTCAATTATGACACCCCTTACTATAAACTATAGTTAAGCCAAATCAAAACAAAACAGGATCAATAGATATTGCCTAAATAATACCAGGCTACCCCAGTGAAAACAGAAAGATGTACCTTAGCTGTGTTTTCAAGGTACAGTGTTCCAAATCACTGGTTTCGTTCAGTTACCTACTCCTTCATCCACTGACCACTTTCTGGGCCTCTGCCAGGTGCCAAGCACTTTTGGTAACTCTAATGGCATGTTCATGTCACTTCCATCAGGGTGGGGCAAGGCAGGTAGTAAATAATTAAAAGTCAGTATATTACATGGTGATGCATGTTAAAAATAAAAGCAAAACAAGGTGAGGGGCAGGAAGTGAACAGGGTGACATTATAGATTGGTCGGAGAAGGCTTTACTGATGGGCGACTTTAGCAAAGACGAGATCAAAGCAAAGACAAAAACCCTTGGGTATCTGCATGGAGCATCAGCCAGGCAGAGAGAGCAGCAAGCATTAACTTCCTGATTAAAAACAAACAAAAACAACAAAGCTTTCTATGCATAGAAAATTCCAACTCTATACTGCCTTGAAAAAACAGGAGTTAGGTGTTTTTATATCAGACGAATAAAAATACAGACCCAAACCATTAAACAAGGCTAAAAAGGACTTTTCATAACACTAAAGCTCACAACAATGAAGATACAACAAATTTTATTATCTGTGTCCAATCACACAGCAAAATCAGCAATTTTCATAATGCAGGACAGACAGAACACCTTAATAACAGGAGACCTTGAATTAAGTGGACTAAAAATTTAGTAAGGACATAGAACAGCTCTGTGCAATAGAACTATAATGGAAACCACATATATGAGTCATCAATGTAAATTAAATAATCTAAAAGCCAAATAAAAGAAGTGAAAAGAGACAGGTGAAATTAACTTTAAAAATATATTTTATTTAAGCCAGTGTATCCAAAATATTTTAAGTTTGTAATCAATAAAAAAAATTAGTGCAAGATTTTAATTTGTTATTTCTATCTAAGTCTTCAAAATCTGATTTGTATTTTTACTCTCTTTTTTTAAGATTTACTTATTCCCCCCTCCCAGTTATTTTCCACACCCATTTATAGACCCTACTAGAATATTATCATATGAACCAGAAAGTATTTGAGAATGATAGTTAAATGTTCTAGTGGCATAGAAGTTATAAAATGAAGTATGTTTTTTGTTTGGTTTGGTTTGGTTTTTCTAGTTTGAGATGCATACTGAGACTCTTGGGTGGGGGAGGGGGTGAAATGACATGTCTGCATGTCTGGAATTTTCTTTAGAATACTCCAGTAGAATAAAAGAAAGGAGACAAAGTGAGAGAGAAGAAGGGGGGAGGGGGAGGAGAAGAAAAGGAGGATGAGGAGGGAGAAGGAGGAGGAGGAAGAGTAGGAGAAGAACAAATGGTAGAAAAAAAGAAGCTTCTGGAAAGAAAGCAAAAAAATGCACCATGTCCCCTTGGACCCATCTGAGAATTGGCACCATCACTTCCCCATGTTCTACTGGCTAAAGTAAGGGAAGGAGAGAAAACTTGTTGAACAATAATCTAACCAGGAAATAAGATTAAGAGTTTAATTTTGGACATCACTTTTAGACATCTAAATGGAAGAGGAGATTAAATATTTGTATTCTGGATTTCAAGGACGGCTCTGGGATGAAGATAAAATTTTAATACTAATTTACCATTGCTTTCACTGAGTTGTCTTAATGTATTGGTGTCAAATATTAAGATACCACATTGATAAGACCAGTCATGGGGTTTGGCCACTGTGGCAGTTCAATATAATTTGTGAATTCCAAAAGATAATGATTATGTTTGTAAACTGGTCTGTTACTCTGGACATGACTTAAATGCAAAGGCTTTACATTTGCTTGATTAAATCAAGATTAGGGCTTTGATTCGACCACATCATTAGGGCATGCAGGATTGAGCCCCTGCCCCTTTGGTGGCCTATATAATGGACTCTCAATCAAAAACACAGAAGCAGATACACAGAGAAGATACACAGAGGAAGAGAAAGAGCTCTGTAGACATGGTAGAGGCCCCTGGAAGAGAGATGAGTCATTTGCCTATTAGTTTACAGCTGACCTTGTAAAGAGAACAGAGCAGATGAGCCTGGGAGGAAATGAGCCCCAGAAAGAGAGAGGAGCCCTATGTCAGCCTAAAGCTGAGATCAGAAGAAGCTGGACCCATGCAACCTTAAGAGGAAAGAGGAAGGCTGAACCCTCGCAGATGTTGCATGCCATCTTGCCTGCCCTTTATAAAAGCCAACAGATTTCTGGTACTTTGTATCAGCACCACTTTTGACTGACTAATACAGCCACCTTTTGACCAGATGTTCAATTAGCCATGATAAAAGTGAAACCTCTCACAGAAGATTTTGATTCAAGATGCCTGGTGTGTATCCAGCCTTAAAGATTATTGCTATAAAACAATGGTTCTTAAAGTGTGGTCCCTTGGACCAGTAGCAACAATATGACCTGGGAATTTGAAAGAAATCCAAATTCTCAGGTTGCAGACCAAGACTTCTTGAATCAGAAACTCTGGGATGGGGGATATCAATCTATGTTTTAATAAACCAGTTCTCCAGGTGATGCTGATGTACACTAAAGTTGACAATCCCCGCTCCAGGAAAAGAATCCAGTTGATTAATCAGTGACCTCAAATACCACTTTACCTTGCCTCAAGTAATATATACCAGGCAAGAATTATCAGAATACTTTAAAAATGTGAACTTTTGCTGTTATGTGCACACCTTCAAACTTCCAGCCCTTTCAAGCAATAAGATAGCTGTTTCTAAAACTGATTAAAAAAAACACAACTAAAGTGGATCTATCTTTGTGTCCCCACGCCCTGCATCCCCACATTTCCATACTGTGTCTGGTTGAAACCTTATACAAACCACCTTCCTTGGTTTATAATTGTGGAATCATCAAGGGTTACCTTGGCAATAAAATCCTCCCCCACCTCCATGGCAGTGAACATCTGGTGTGTAATTGTACATAAACAAAGTCCACTTTGATGAAACTTAAACCTATGAAATTTAAACAAAATAGTGTTAGGGCTGATTCCCAAAAGAAAAAGAAAGGAATTTGGGTTCCTGTTTTTTCTTTTCTTTTTTTTTTTTTTTTTGAGACCCAGGTGCACATTCAAGTTAGCGCCAGGCTAACAAGTCATGCACTTGTATAATTTGGCTGAAGTTCAGGTTTTCCTGACTAATGACATTAGCTTGGCTACCTCAAAATAACCACAGGCCTCCAGCTGCGTTAAGTAAGCCCCATCCTTCCAACCGCGGAAGAGGAAGGGCCTTGCTGAGGGGCCAGCAATGTGTTCCGCTGCACCACAGCTGTCAACTTGGTGTCAGGAACACCTTCACGAAAACAACGTTTTCTTCTTTGCATTGAATTTACTCGTCCAGTCAGTTCAGGACTCTGGTGCAGACCTATGGCTACATGAGATGCTGTAGCAAACCAGAAGCCAAAATATTGCCTCTCATGCTATCCTTATAAAATAAGTTAAGTAAAGGTTGATATGGCCCCCTTCGTTACACCTCTTGCAGAATATGAGGTGTAATGCTGAAATGGGATTAGTAGGTCTTTAATGTGCATTTTTAAAGATGTTATCAACCATAAAATCTTCACTTTGTAATGAACCATAACTCTTCCAGATTTATAATTCAAACTAATATACTCAGAGAACTTGAGCATGGCAACTAACAATAGTCACTGTACTTTCACCTTTAGTTGGTGTCCTGGCTCAACCCCTGAGAATTCAGTAAGCAAGCTCTGTTCTTTCCCCCATTTCCCAAATAAAATAAATAAATAAATAAATAAAAATTCCATTTAATTTCTTTAAAGTATTCCTTCTTCTCTAGCCTACCATTTGAGTGTGGTGTTCTCCAGAGTTGTAACGCTCCTCTTCCTGAATGGGTTGACCCAGAGGCTCCATTCCTAACATTGTCCCTTAGTTTCAGATTATCTGTAATTTGTTCAAATATGCTTCACTTTTTCATTTGAGTTTTCCAGAGACACATCAAACTTAATATATTCAAAAAGGACCTCAGTGATTTTTTCCCCTCTCGCCACAAACATGATAGACATCCTCTATTCTCAAATTGCATCATAAGCAGTAAATCCAAAGATTATTCCTGGCTCTTTTCTCTTACTTGTATTCCACATCTCCTGTATATATAGCATTCAATTCTTATCAATTCTATTTTAAAATTACCTTTTAAAATATGCCCTTGTATTCATTCTGTAACATAGTTTACCTAAACTGTTGTAATGTCATCATATTTTTCTACCATCTAGTTCTCTTTTTTTCCAACCTGTTTTGTACTTGCACAGTTTTCTTCTTGAAAATGTACTATGTCCTGATTATTTTTCTTTCTAAAAACTTTCATGGGAATCCCTATTGTTCATAGAATGGAACCTAGTAGCATAATATTTGAGGCCTTTCAAAATATGACACAAACTTGCTTTTTTACCTAGATTTCTATGTATTCAATTTAGACTCCAACCACCTGGACTTCCTTCTGTTATCAGAGGATGCCATTGTCTCTTTTGTCTATATGCTGTTGAATGTGCTGCTGCCTTTGACTGGAAGGTCCCTTATCTTCCTCTGTCGGCCCACTCCTTTTTGTCCTTTCATGCGAAGATGAATTGTTACCTCAAGAAAGGACTCCAAGCCTTCCTTGACTTACCCCAAGTAGGACAAAATTTTCTCTTTTGTAGTATTTTGCACAGTATATTGTGAGGTTTCTTGTCATAGATAATTCTAGCACTCACCCATCTCCAGTTTTCCTCTTGTCTCAGGACATATGGGAGGATTACACAGTTCTTCCCTTTTGTTATTAGGAACCACAGTCTCAGCTTTAGCCAAGGGACAGTGAGCAGAAGTGATAGGGATTGCTGCTAGCACATAGACATATGTAATTGTTCTCTTTTCCCGCTGCAGTCACCAAAGAAGTCTACCAAGTGTTGCAGAAGGGTTTGCCACAGCATGGTGGGACCTCTCAGACTGGATTCCTGTGTGACTCTGTGGGGCAGATCTTCCCTGCCAACCCATGGGGAACAAGGAGCATGAGTGAGACTGAACCTTTACAATATGCTTGTTACCTTTCCTGGATAACAAGAAAATAGGCCAAAATGTAGAAGTTTGAAATAACAATTTATAATTTGTCATGATTCTGTGGGTTGGTTGGGAAGTCTTTCTGTTGGCTTGGGGTCTGCTGATCTGCTGGTCTGGTTTGGGGTTCCATCACATGACAGTGAACATGACAGTGTCTTCTCCATTTTCCTCTGGGTTCTGTTGACTTCCAGCTTTTGGCTGCTCCCATGGCTTCTCTCTCTCACTCTCACTCTGCTTATAAAGGGCTCCAGTAATCTGGATTAAAGTTCAACCTGATTCAGTTGGGCCACACCTTAACTGAGGAACCACCTTAAAGAGATCTTATTTACAATGGGTCCATAACTATGAGAATGTGGACCAAGACCAAGAACGTATTCAAACTGGGGTACACAATTCAATCCACCACAATCACTTAACTTGTAACTATAGTTCCAAGAATAATGACTGAATCATAGTCGGCAATTCAATAAAAGCTTATTGAGTAAATGAACAAATAACTGAATAAATGGAGGTTTTAATTATGGTAACAATAGAGTTTGAAAACAATAAATGATAGTATAGAAGTCACAATATAATATTTGAGTCATGCAGTAAAATGAAAATAAAACGCTTGGTGCCTAACACCCGGTATATTTCTCATATCTAAAATATGTTCACATACACTATCTAATCTTTTATCCTCCCATGCTTTCTGTGAGCTATGATTAACTTGGATATTATTACAATAATTTTGCAAACCAAATGCTTAAATCTCAGACAGTTAGAGAGAATATTCAAGATCAAATAACTGGAGAGTTGCAGATATTAGTCTTGTGACTTAGAATTCAGTCCCCTATTCATATGTAACTACATTATTACATTGGAATTTGGGAAATTTTTTGAAAGTGAAAAGAAAAGAAATGAGATAAATGTGTAGAGAGTGAAGGTCAAGGCAAAGATTTAAAGGATGATAAATACATTCAGAGAAAGACAGCTTTATGCTGGAACAAAAATATGGGTAGATAATAGCTACAATGGATAATTTAATTAGTTGAAATGGATAAGAGTATTCAAGAAGAGTGTACAAAAATGAAAAACACTCAAAGAAGCAGTCCAGATATGTATCTGCCTATGTACAAAAGGCAAGTGACATAGATCATGAATCTTCTCTGCTAATTTAAGCATTTACAAAAGAGCAGTATACATGATTTCATAGAAATCATCCATGGCAAACAAAAAAAAAATAGGCCATTGGTTAGAAAGCTTTTTTTCAAGTTCCACTTGGAGCTTTATTCTCATCTGTAGAAGAAACTTCCCTTAGATATTTCCCTCTCACTCCCTTTTATTTGTATCTTAAAGACAGGCACTCTCTGGAGCATGTATTCCTACTCCAGAGACACTTCAGTCAGTTGATGGATGCCCATTAGAAGATCCTGAAACATTGCATGGGCCTTCCTTTGCCTTCCAAGGTCACCCCACCTTTGTGCTCTTGCTGGGATTTTGTGGATGTGTGGAAGTACTGGGGGTGGATATATGGAGGGCCCAGGGCCCAGAGGATACAGTGTTGTACTCTCCTTGTTACTTCATTCAGCTCATCATTATATAACAACTCTCCCACTCCACATACACACATGAATCTTATGACAGTGGGAATATAAGTCCTTTTCATCAAAAGATTTGGGGCTCAAAATCCTCACTTTTTTAGACTATACTCAATTGTGGTCATGAACCTGTATTCCTTGTACATTATGTTTTTTTGCAAAGCTATCCCATTCTTAAAAATATTTGCAATATACTAGAGTAGAAGTTCTCGAACAGTCTGGTCTCAGGATCCCCTTAAATTCTTAAAAAATCATTGTGGAAAACAAAGAGCTTTTGTGTATGTGGGTTATATCTATTAATATTTAGCGTATTGGAAATTTAAACCAAAATTTTAAATATCTACTTATCAATTCATTTAAAATACCAATAATGAATCCATTACATCTTCACATAAATAACATATTTTAGTAAAAACAGTTATCTCTTTCAAAGCAAAAATAATTAGTGAATTGAATAACATTTACATTTTTGTGAATATCTTTAAAGTCTTGCTTAATGAAAGGCAGCTGTATTCTCATATCTGCTTCTTGCACTCAACTATGTTGTGATATGATGTTTGGGTTGAAGTAAATGAAGAAAATCCAGCCTCATGCAGATATTAGAATGTGGCATTTTGTGAAGTCTCAGGACTGGTCTGGGAGACCCTCAGAGGTTCTCAGATTACACTTTGAAAACTGGTGTTTGAATGTGTGAGTGTGCGTGCGTGCGTGACATAAGTATTTTATAGGCTATTTCAAGAATATAGTTAAAACCCACGAAGCAGTGAATAAACAATACTTGATAACATATCTTAAAGTTTTAAGTTTTGGGACACAGTCAGCAATTCCTCCAAAAAAGAGATCACTGAGAACTGAAGAAATCAATTGAGGTTTCTTGGAAGTGGAAAGAATTTAGCTGGACATGGGAGATTAGGTAGGATTTGGATAGTCAAAGGAGGAACTTGGGACTTCCAGACAGGGGAAAAACATGGCAAAGGTATAGAGAAAGATTTTATCAGGTTGAGAGGCAGGAAAAACCCCTGAGAGCTCTCTGATATCTAGAAATCCTCCTATGTGATCCAGGCTCAAACTTGCTATTCAGGTATCCAGCTCGTTCTACACTGTAATGTATTTGCATCATTAAATATCACTTGTATTGTGTTGTAAGGGAGCACAGGTAGTCCTTCCTGTCTGAAACAGAGGCGCTGGCTCCCTGCCTCCATCCCAGTGTGAAAAAAGAACTCCACAATGAGTGGTTCCTCCTCCTCAGGCTGGACTGCTCTGGCAACTTGGGAAATAGTGTATGGTAATTAAGTACTACTAGTTGAAATCCCAGCATCTTAACTCAACATTCAAGTTCAACCTGGTCACCAATGCCCCCTCAAGTTTCCAAACCAAGCCACAGTTCTCTAAGAGCTTTCTGTTAATGATCATTTCTATAACAGGTAAGTTACAAGTAATTCCTTAAATTCAAGTTGACACCTTGAATTGACAAGAGCACGAAAAAGGCATCAGGGGAATATTAAAGGCAATTTGTATAATTTAATAGTTTATTCTCTTGGTGATTTAATAATAGTGTGTATACAACTTCTTCATCCTTGTATTAGAGGCTCTCCTTGGTTGAGAGAGTGCTTGTTTTTGCCATCTTTGGAATAGAAGCTGAGTCTTCTGTGGCCTGGAGTTGGGAAGACTGGCTCCCATGGTTCCATGCTATAGAGGGAACATGATGTGCTCCAGAGAGCATGCTGGGAATGGAGCTGAGGGCACTTGAAAGAGGGTAAGGGAAATGGAGGATTTCCAGCAGCAGAAGGTAAACTTGGAGAAGATAAAACAAGTATGATTTCTTTTCTTAATACAGAGCAAAGAAAAGTCCAGAGATAATTAAGCCTTATCGAAAGTACCACTCTAAAGAGAAGTTAATTCATTACAAATGATGGAAATCTTAAGGCATCAGGACTTCATTTTCTTGCTGTAAATGTTTGAGCAAGGTTGGATTAGAGAAATTAACTGCACAAGGTAAGGGGTGTTTGAAGCTGCTGTCTTCACATGAAGACACATTAGTAGTTGTGATACTGAGTGTAGCAGTTTGATATTGTTTATGAATTCCAAAAATAGATATTGGATTATGTTTGTGAACTAATCTGTTCCTTTGGGCATATTAGATTGGTTTGGATTCAGAGGTTTAACTTTTACTTGATTATATAATGATTAAGGCTTTGATTGGGCCACATCAATAGGACATTGAGTTCTCACCCCCTTGGTGGGCAGGGACTCACAGAGAAAACAACATGGCAGAGTAGAAAGTAGGAGTTTTAATGCTGGAGAACAGGAAAGTAAATACACAGAGAAGCAGATACATGAGGAAAGAGAGAAGGCTCCGTTAGATGTGGCAGAGGCCACGGGAAGAGAGATGAGCTGTTTGCCTGATAGTTTACAGCTGGCCTTGTGGAGAGAGCAGAACAGCTGAGCCTAGAGAGAAATAAGCCCTGGGTTCAGGATAAGAGACAAGACTTATCCCAGCCTACAGCTGATATCTGAAAAAGTTGGGACCACGGAGTCTTAAGAAGAAGCGGAAGCCTGAACCCTCACAGACATCGGCAGCCATCTTGCTCCAATACATGTCAACAGACTTTGGTGAGGCAAGTCACTTATGCTTTATGGCCTGGTATCTGTAAGCTTCTGCCCCAAATAAATACCTTTATAAAAGCCAACAGATTTCTGGTATTTTGCATCAGCACTCTTTTGGCTGACTAATACACTGAGCAAGGATAGAAGAGCAACACGAGATACTCTGTTGTAAGCATCATGATCCCACTATTAAAAGAATTTCAATGCTCCTGTCAAGTAAGGCTTGGTTTCTTGTGGTCTGTCTTTATTTCTGGCCAAGGTCCTAGGATGCTCATTCCATGTATTTTTTTCCTACCTTTTCAAAACTCTATGCTATTCTCACTGAGTTGAACATCGTCGGTCCAGCAAAACACACTCCATGTTGTGCACCTGAAGCATTAGAAGGAACTGATAAAGGCTAACAAAAATTAATGGGAAATCACAAGGAGTGGAGAGATCTAAAAATTCTTACTACAGTGAGAACAAGTGGTCATTGAGTGCAAAGCTTAATATCAGGCTCTGAGTTGAGGTTAATGATACCAAAGAGAAGAGAACAAAATTTCCAGTCTTTGAAAGGTTTCAAATCACATTGTAAAAAATGAGTGGAAAAGTATGTGTATGTAGTGAGGGGTGGAAATGATGCAGGCGACCTTTTAGGTATTTTAAAATAAGTAAAGAACAATGGGATCTATCATAGACTGAAAGAATGATGGGGTTATGAAACAATGGAATATTTCCCACTTTTCTGGTAGCACAGAAGAAATACCTAAGTATTTGTGTGGGGACAGAGTTTTGTGTTGATAGAGGAGATGGCATTTGCATGATTTCCTTTAATGATGAATAATAGTTTTCCATGATGAACTTGAGTGAATTGCTGTCTTAGTTTGCTATGGCTGCAGTAACAAATTCCAAGGACCGACTGGTTTAAAACAGCAAGGAATGACCTCACAGTTTTGGAAAAGTCCAAAATCAAGGTGTGGGCAGAATGATGCTTTCTCTGAAGTCTGTGGTGTTCTGGTGTAGCACTCCATAACTCAGTCTCTACATGGTCATCTGTCTCTCTGTCTGCCTCCTCCTGCTTCCAAATTTCCTTGGCTTATAAAGACCCCAGTCATACTGGATTCAGGCACCTCCAGATTCAGTTTGATCTCACCTTAACTTAGTGGTTCTTAACCTTTTTTTCCACGGACCCTTTTGCCAGTCAAGTAAAATGAATACTACTATAATTTATTTAGCGCATACATTCAGAAGTGAGAGAAATGCTAGATTTCAGTTAGAGGTCAGAGAAAATAAAGATGATAAGTTGATTTTTTTTTCAATTCAATCTCATGGACCTCTTGGGCATTCACAGACCCCTGGTTAAGAACACCTGCCTTTAAAAAAAAGAACACCTGCCTTAACTAATAATAACATCTTTAAAGAACTTTTATACAAATGGGTTCACATTCACAGGGTGAGGGATGAAGACAGATACAAGATGCAAGCAGCTTGGGTTTTTTGAGTCACTGCTTAGAAAGAAATTGCCCTAGAAGGCCAGTGAAACAAGAGAAGACTTTAACAAGAAACATATCTTCATGAGTTAAGTCACTGAAAATGTAGGATTTATGCGCTATCACATTAGGAATACAATGGATAAGGTTGAGATTGTTCCAGGAGATCATTTATCACAGGAAGATAAGAGTTCATCATACAGAAATTGTGAGAACAATTTAAAGTTGCGGTTTTAAACTCTGGGTGCTCCTCAAAATGAACTGGGAGACTTTTAATTTTTAAAAGATCTAGATTCTACCTCAATTTCTGGCTTAATTGGTCTGAGGTGAGTCCAGGCATTATTAGGCTGCCGAGAGTCCCCATGGTGGTGGTTTTGATGTGCAGCCAGGGTTGCAGACCACTGGTTAAGGAGGACGCCAAGGCAAGGAAGACCACAAGGAAGTTTTGAGGATGAAATGACATAAAAGTTGTCAAAGAAAGGCTACCATGAAAACCAAAGGAAACCCCAGATTCAATAAGGAAAAAAGTCATCATTACCAAAGTAAGGGAAGAATGGAAAGCAATCCATTATATTGGACCATCAGCAGATGAGCTTAATAAGAACTGTTTGGGTGTAAAGATGACAGAAGGTTGACTCCATGAGAAATAAGTGACAACTGAAATTAAATATTTAAGTTTGACTGTGATTTCAAGAGAAATAAAATGAAAATCAGGGATGAGTGGGTTTTTCTTTTTTTTCTTGTTTGTTACTTATCATTTGGTTTAATTTGTTACTTATCATTTGGTTTATTTGAGGTTCAAGTAGATATATCATCCTGTGTATACCATTCAATAATTATTTTGCGTTTGCATACATCCATATTAACACAACACAGGCAAAAATCAAGAAAACTTCCTTCATGCCAGCAGGATCGATACCCCTTCAAATAAATATACCTAAAAGGTAATGACATGCATCTATCATAAAAGAGTAGTTTTACCTATTCTTCATATAAATAGAATCATAAGATATGTGATGTATTTTTGTGTGTTCTTTTATTCAACATTATGTATTTGAGAGTCATCCATTTTGTAGTGTGTATCATTCCACACTATTATTACTGTTCTTCTGTGTAAAATTGCACACGTTGTTTTCTCCCACATCAAGACTGCCATTCTCTGCTTGGGCTCTGTTTTCCCATGTAATGATTTAATTAAAAAACTCCACAGAGGGGGTACCATGGGGTCCATTTCATCCATTTCCCTTCACTTAAGGACCATAGCTCTCTGTTCCTTGCTGTCCAGGCCTGTAAGATATTAATTTATGTATTATTTTTATAGTTTTGTACAGTGAGAGAGTAAGAACCCAAGGACTCTGCTATGGGCAGGACTGCAAGCCCTCGGTTATCTGTTTCTGTTTTTAAATCATGGGAAAAAATGGAACTTTGTTATGTAATGAAAGACAACCAAGCTGGGGAGGTTGAGAGGTTTCAGAAGAAGAGAGAGGGGATGGTTAATAGAATGAACTGTAGACGAACTTGTGGAATGGCATGTAACTAGAGAAAAGGGAGCTGGGTTTGACCTTTTACTGTCAGCACAGCTTCTCCTCTGTACATAGAAGAAGGGACATATGGATATATTGAAAAATGGGGGTGACCCTGGTATTCCCAAACAACCTCTTTTCTAGGTTTCCTTCCCTCCATTCCACTCCCCTCCCCTCCCTTCCCTTCTCTTCCCCTTCCTATTCTTCTCCTCCTGCCACCCCCCTTTCCTTTTTAAAAATAGTGTCTGTGACCAGATCAAGTGCTGAGAGTCAGAGAGACTTGGAGTCAGTGCTCCGACAGATGACGATTGTGTGTAAGAGCCACACTGGTGATAGAAAAGGAGGTCAGGGGCTCCGATTCAATGGAAACCACAAGGAAAGTCCACCACAGTTGGAAATCAGACAGTTGTGCTACTAATATGATTGGCTTCTTTTCTTTTTTTAAATTTAATTTAATTTTTAAATTATCTTTTTTTAAAGTTAATAGATCACACAAAATGTTACATTAAGAACATAAGAGGTTCCCATATACCCTACTCCCTACCTCCCCACCCAATCGCTTTTTTAGCTGTATTTTTCTGAAGATACATAGATCACAAAAAATGTTACATTAGAAATTATAAGAAATTCCCATATACCCCACCCAACTCATCCCACATCAACAACCTCTTTTGTCATTGAGGCACATTCATTGCATTTGGTGAATACATTTTGAAGCCCTGCTGTACCACCTGGATAATAGTTTACATTGTAGTTTATACTCTCCTGCAGTACATTCAGTGGGTTATGGCAGGATATATAATGTCCAGCTTCTGTCCCTGCAATATGGCTTCTTTTCTGTTTGTCCAGATTCACTTTTAGTAAAACGAACTGTAAGCAACTTTTATATAGTACCACAGTGCAAGTAATTATGAAAGCGTAATGGAAAACATGAGTAAAAAATCCATATAGAGTTTGGGTAAATTAAGTGCATGTAATATATATTCTGTGGTCAATGGGACATGAAGAAGGAGGTTGGGTAGAAGTGGTAGCCACGGGCCCAAGATGCAGATGTAAGGGGTTGAGTTTTTTCATAGAAAATTTAAAATCTACAATAAAATAAACTGTAAATCATTTCAGGGTCTAGTGTCTCACAATTGCTGAAGTTATTTTTAATAACATATATAAGCTCCAAATTTGAATATGCTTATTACATATCTCTAATAAATATTTTATTACACATGGCTGTTAAGTTGGGGAATCCCAGTTACCCAGTCCCAATTATACTCTGTTCATTTGCTTTGGAAATAAGCAAATGAACATTCATTTTGGAAATAAGTTGTAATGGTTTGGAATGACTCAGATTGTCTTTAGACACCATCTTTGTCTTCTCTCCCTTTGGCCTTACAAAGTCCTGCATTTAACAGTAGGTTTTAAATAAACAAAAGTATAATGGCATGATAATTATAGAACATAAATTAATTCAATTCTGAAATTCCTTTGGAGCCTTTATTTGCGCTTAAAATCTCAAACAGTGAAACACAGTGAGAACTGCAAGGTGTCATATTTTTGTTTGCTAATTGCTGACTTGAGTGTGTACACAGTTACTGAATGTGAATATCTTTAAAATTGAAATTTCCTGTTGTGTAGTTGTTAATTGTTTCTTTTAAAGCTAAAGAAAGCATCAAGAAAAAATTGTTGCTCATCAATACTGATACATTTTCTTTATTTGGAGGAGATGGTCTTAAAAAATTATCCACTCAAGGGAACAAATATCCTAGGTATACCACTGGTTGAAATCCTGAAATGCTCCTAGAGCTGGCCAAAATTTGTATCTGAACTTCATAGCAGCCACCACAAAAGAAAATAGAATTAGCAAGTATTTTAGCATGCTTTGGAGGAAGAGATAATCAAGTTGCTAAAGAGTATTGTTTCTCATAGTAATGAAGCTAATGGAAGGTTCTCCCATGAGTGACTGTCAAAACTTTATTACATGAGGTAGTGGGCAGAGTGGAAAAAAAAAATCTCTCATAACGAATTGGAGAAAAAGTGTCATGGGCCTGATTTTGCTAATACCTTCCAGTGAGCGCTGTGGTCATAAAAACTTAGAAAAGGCAATTTTTTGAATCACCAAAATGAAATCATCTTGCCACAGAGCTTTCTTATGCTTTTGCCCGAACCAAAGGAAAATTTTGGTGTAGAGAATTACTTCCCAAAATTCTTAAGAGGAACACGGTTCCACAAAAATGACCCTTAGAGTAAACCTTCTGCAATTAAGTAAGGTTGAGAAATAAGGTATTCTCTAACACTTCTTCTACTCCTTAGATACTTCTAGAGCACATTAGCACGTTAAAAGCTCAGCGAAGTCACTGGGTTAAAGCTTATAGAATTTTAACCTGGTGTTTCTCATGTTTATTTTGAAATAACCCCCCCTTTTTATTCCCTTCCCCCAAGTAGTATCCCTTAGAATTTGTGTTTGAGGAAAACACTTGAGAAATAAAAGTGTTTCATATCCTTTAAACACTGTTGCCTGATGCTTTGTCCATTCTTTTTAAAGAATGACAGACAGGCTTTGCTAACAACGGCACTAAGAAAAAGTCAAGCGGTACAAGCCCGCACTATTGGAAGTGCCAGCAATAATGTTGGCTTGGAAAACTTTCAAAGTTGTGTTATTTTGCCACCAGTTTTGTAGCAATGCCAATATGATCCAAGGAAGACCCGTTAGTCCTTTCAAAGATATAATCAGAATATACCTTCTTCTGTAATCAGAAGGCAAGGCTCAGAAAGGCCTTTTTCCCCCTGTGTTCACAAGAATAGCTTCATTTCTGCTTCTGATGCATTATTTAGATCAAGAAGATTTCTGAAGGAAGCTAGCCAAAACATAGAAAGATTGTACCAAGTTACAAAGAAAAAAGTGAAACTGAGCGGCTTATCAATATTTTTTTCGTGATAAGAAAACAGAACAATATCCATCAGCTGTGCAGCTATGGGGAGGGTTTAGAGAGAGAAGAGCCTATTTTAGCAGAGCAGAAGTGTTCCTAAAATTACCAAAAGTATGATTCAGAGACACAGTTCCTTTTCTTCTGCCTCATGGGAAAGCTCACCATTGCATACTCATTTGCTGAATTCCAAGACAGAAACTTGACAGAAAAAGAAGTCACAGAGAAAAGAAAAAGGGATCAAAAGTAGTCAAAATATTCTTTAGAGCAAGGTCATAAATTGAGGGAAATAGTTAACTTACAGGATGTTTGGGAGTCTGGCAGAACTACTAAAATTTCAGGAAGTTTGATGGAAACTGCAAATTTAGGGCAAGAAAGTCCTGTCAGGATTAATACTAATGTGTAACTAACTAAACACTACTGCTTGCAAGGTGGGAGGAGTAGCCCTGGCCGGGTTGGCACAGATGCCCAGGGTTGAGGTTGGATGAGAAAGGGCTAACTATGACTAAGTGCAAGGAAACCTGAGGCATTGGAGGGAGGAGGCACCTGGGAGAGGAGGTGCTTTTGGGAAGACCTAGAGGATTGGAATAAGCAAAAAGGGGCAGCTTGGGCAGATAGTGCCACCCAAGCTGTTGCCAAGTAGCCCGTTTTCCAAACTCTACAAGGTCCTGGCTAATTTTAAATAGCCTGAGAGAGTTGAAAATGCAACACATAATAGGACTGGAGGTCAAAATGGTTAGGGGGAAAAATCAAGTCAATGGCTAGAGTCAGAAAGAAAATATTATTGGGCAGCGGTTAAGAGCAGCACAGACTTTATAGTCAGATGCCAGTATGACACAGTACCAGTTATATCACATCGGGCAGGTTACTGAATCTTTGACTTAGTGTTTTTTACCCATAAAATGGAAATAATAATATCATCTGTCTCCTAGGATTACTAATCTAGATTCGTAGGGCTCAAGGCAATGTCTGATACTTAGCTTCCAGTTTTTGAGTAATTCCTAAATGCAAAAATGTGAAAATCTGTTCAAAGAGTGAAGCCAGCTATAACTTTTGGGGTAATCTGGAACCAAATGCAAATGCATCTTTTAGGGGTCTTTTCAATAAATGCAAAGTATATTTATTTCAGTATTTTCTTGTTTGGAGTGATAAAGAAATTTAAAATACATTTTAAGAACTAAAAGAAAAGTCAATTCCTCAATCATTTCAACCTGAAAAAACCGAAGTATGAAAGAAATCTTACGGAAACTCATCTTGCTTTGAAATTTGGGGTCTTTTCTTTTTCTGAAGAGTAGTTGAAGTAAACACTTGGATATTTGAATGCCAATATGAACTTAGTCATTGAGCAGTAAAGTTAATTTTCTAGTAAGTGCTGTTATTGCTCATCATATCATCCACACAGAAGGGGAGGTATATTCAAGCTGATACCCACTGAATCCAAACATCCGAGTTACACTTTTCCCTAACATAACATAGATTGCCTTTCTGTGGCCCAGATGTTACATGAGTCTACCCAGAAAGAGAAAAGAAAAGAAAAAGAAAAAGAAAAAATATATATCATGTTCAGTGAACACTGTAAACTCTTGGGAATTGGAACAGCTTGTCTCCACCATGAGGGCGGGGCATGCCGGGTTTTCCTAATAGAATCTTGAATTGTGAACTTGGAGTCCATGTTCACATACCTCCCTCCTATGGGGGTGGTGGACAAAGGGAGCATCCCTCCAGCAACAGCTGCTATTATTATTGATTAAGCATGCTACGGACAGTATTTCCACCCAAGGTTTAATCTTCATGTGAAGAGACAGATAATGCACAGGTGAGCAAATAAGGTAATTCCAGAGGTAAGGGAGCTTAGAGGCTGCTGTCAGGAAATTCTTGTAGAATGGAAGAAGGAAAACGACTTTCTTCACAAATGTTAACTGGCAGTCACTCCAGGTAAACACATATGGCTCCTCCTGAGGTCATGATAGTGAAGTTTCTTCCCCGCCTGTTACGAAATAAATAAAGACCCATATAGAGAGAGTCCCCTGACTCCATCATGCCCCTCCCCTGACACACATTTCCTCTTTATAAAAGCAGGGCTGGCTCTCATTGGAATGATTCTCAGTCAAGAGGTCTGTTAGAGAGATACATTCTTCCAGTGCTTCCTATAAGCCAGGTCCTATTTTTAAAACTTTACATGTTTTACAGTCAATAGATACAAAAACCCTATAATAATGCAGGTGTTCTTTCTATCCCCTTTTTACAAGTGAGATAAGGCACACAGAAATTTAGTAATTGGACCACACATCTGCTAAGTGGCAGAGTGGAGATTTAAACAAGGCAGTTTGACCTCAGGTTCTGAGCTCTTTCCTTGCTGGCATGGTCCACGGAGAAGCTTCTATTAGGAAGGATAAGGTATTTTCCTCCCTGTGCTCTCCTCTTTATTTATGTACACTTTCTAATCAAGTCTCTGCATGCACAGGTCTTGTTTGCTTAGAAGGAGTGTGAGAGAGCCACCATTGGAAGATATGTGCATCATCCCTAAAGAGAGACACACCTTGCTGTCCCCTTCTGCAATCTCCTCAACAAAGTTCTTTTAGATCATCAAGCTGTCTCAGCATTTCCTAATCTCTAGCACCCACCCTGGACTCCAGAAAATGAGATTTTGTCCTATGAAATTGTTTTTGTTGGTCATTCCCCCCACTAAACTATATACTGCTAGAGGACATAGGCTTCATCTTGGTTAGTGATTTATCTCAAGCATTTAGCAAAGTTCCAGATATGTAAAATTATTCATTAATCACTTTTCAATGAATGAATGAAAGCATGATGAAAGACAGCTCCCAACCTATATGTAATCATGACTTCATTATTCATTCTAAGCTTTCCCTGTAGGATAGTAATTTTTGCAGAAAGCACTGTGCCATCAAGCAATAAAATGCTGCTGCTCTCAACTGGACCACCCAACAATGTCAGTAATAGAAAATGAAGAAAATAAAAATAATTGTTGCTTCAAACTCTTCACAGCTGAGGAACCTTTATTTAGACCTTCCTCTAAAATAATTATCTTTTTATAAACATGCATTTGATCTCATCCACTCTTTCACGAGTTATTCCTGTGTTCGGTGCTCTGTTTTGACTCCAAGCTACCTTCTGGGTCCCCATCTGCCAATAGCAAAGTGTTACAATTACGACTTCCCCTCAGTCAAATCTGCTAGTTTTGTCATACTCAGTTGCTATAGCACTTCAGCCTCCCTCTAAAGAGCCTTGTTTTTAATACTGCACATCTTTCCATACTATTCATTTACTTACACCCTTTCACAGATTTTTGTCGACACGCTACTGACTTTGACACTTGACAGTTTTCTGAAGCTTTTGCTAAGTAAATTGAAAATTGGGATAGTACAACAGGACTCCAGCCTGGATTCATGCTCACTGAGCCTGTCGCTCAATCCCATCAGAAGTCCTACTGTATCACCTCTTTGTTGCGCCAAGTATGAGTTTGCCATCCTTGTTTATTACTGTCAATGGTACATCTTTCGACCGTAAAGAACGGAAAGCTTGGCTGAATGAAAAATCAAAGAACAATACTGTGAGAGAACATGTTTGCAAATTATACATCTGATAAGGGACTTGCATCCAGAATACATAAAGGATACATACAACTCAACAATATAAAAGACAAATAAGGGAAACGGACTTTGGCCCAGTGGTTAGGGCGTCCGTCTACCATATGGGAGGTCCGCGGTTCAAACCCCGGGCCTCCTTGACCCGTGTGGAGCTGGCCATGCGCAGTGCTGATGCGCGCAAGGAGTGCTGTGCCACGCAAAGGGTGTCCCCCGCGTGGGGGAGCCCCACGCGCAAGGAGTGCGCCCGTGAGGAGAGCCGCCCAGCGTGAAAAGAAAGAGCAGCCTGTCCAGGAATGGCGCCGCCCACACTTCCCGTGCCGCTGACGACAACAGAAGCGGACAAAGAAACAAGACGCAGCAAATAGACACCAAGAACAGACAACCAGGGGAGGGGGGGAATTAAATAAATAAATACATCTTTAAAAAAAAAAAAAAAAAAAAAAATAAAAGACAAATAAACCAATTTAGCATGGCAAAGGATTTGAACAGGAATTTCTCCAATAAAGATACACAAATGGCCAATAAACACATGAAAAGATGCTTAACATCATTAGTCATTAAGGAAATACAACTGGAAAACCACAATAACCGCTTCACTTCCACTATGATGACTATAATAAAAAAAAACACTAAAAATGTTGGCAAAAATGGGGAGAAATTGGAATTGCTGGTAGAAATGTAAAATGGTGCAGGCCACTTTGGAAAAGGTCTGGTAGGTTCACAAGAGGTTATCCTATGACCCAGCAATTCCACACCTTGCAATATGCTGTCCAAAAAGAACTGTTTTGCCAATAATAATCAACATGCAATGGTTTAATTGACAGAGAAATTTTTCAAGCAGGCAGAGCTCAAACTGAAATAAGAGTCTCAAAATAGCATGTTACATTGGCTTATAAAGGCAACTAGGGGATTTCCAAAGGTCAAGTTACAATAATTGGTTGATATTTAGATTCCATATTATAAAGGAGGGTCTTACAAAGCACAGCATGATTAAAGATTGGTTATTACACTATATTTGTCTATTTCTGATATGCTGTTTCTCTTAGACCAAAACCAGTTTATATCCGATTTTTACTTAAATTGCAACTTTTGTAAGTTCTATTTTTACCAGAAAGCCCCCACTTTTATTTTTAACTCTTTACAAAGTCCCTGTCTTCCCTCAGAAAAGGGGTTCACTGACAGCAAAGCCAATATGGGAAATCAATATATTTTCTTAACAATATTGAAGATTAGTGAAAACACAGAACTACCCAAAATTTATACACTAATGTTTAGAGTAGCAATATTTATAATAGTCAAAATATAGAAATAACCCAAACATACATCAACTGGTGAATGAATAAACAAAATGTGGTCTATCAGTGCAATATAATCTTATTCTGCCATAAAAAGGGATGGAATATACTGATACCTGATACATTGTGGATGAACTTTGAAAACATTATGCTAAGTAGAACAGTCCAGATGCAAAAGGCCTCATATTTTATGATTCCATTTATATGAAATATCCAAAGTTTGCAAATCCATAAAGACATAAAGCAGGTTAAAGTTTGCTATGGCTGGGGAGGGAGGAGGTGAGGAGTGAGAGTGACTGCTAATGAGTAAAGAATTTCTTTTGGAGGTGATGGCAATGTTCCGAAATCAAATTGTGATGATGGTTATATAACTCTGTAAATATACTAAAAACCACTGAACTTTAACATCTAAATGGGTGTATTTTATATGTGAACACTATCTCAATAAATCTGTGAAAAAAATGTTATATTTCCCCCCCAAATTCCTCTCCCAAAAAGCTATCATTGATTCACAGATGTTGTAAACTCTTGGGCAAGGTTGAAAGAAGCAAAATTATTTCCTCAAATGGAATTATCAGTGAGTGTGAGTGAGGCCAATGACCATGTTTTGAGGGTACAACACTAACTATTGCACAGAACTATTGGTACAGCACTAACTATTGCTAGAAAAGTGTTCATCCAGAGTAATATGTAGATGTAAACATTATATTTGATTTTTTGAGATGAAGACATTCGATTATTAATATATATGTATTTTACATATCTTAGAAAAATATCTGAAAGCACTTTGATTATTTCCATATAAAATAATATGAAAAGGACAAATTAAAATAAAAAATGATTTTTTTCTCATCTTTTGTATCCTTTGTTCCCAAAAGGCTGTTATCTACTAAATGTGGAAAGTTTGTAGATTTTGTCTAGATTCGGAGATTTCCAACCTAATTCATTCTGTGTCTGTGATATATAATTTGGGGATCACCACTGATGAGTAGAGATGATGCCCTCTTACATTTTGTCAGACCTTATAGCTGTGGAATTTCCTAGCAGACTATTTCTCTAAAATAATAGTGTTTCATATAAGAAAGAATAGGTGCCTCATTTTTAGTGCTGTATGGCCTAACAAGTGAGTGCATGGATTTCTGGGTGCATATTTTTCAGTGTGTAAGTGTATGTTCATGTATTTGTGTATATTGATATCCCCAGAAGATATAAGGCCTCATTTCAAATTGTGAAATTGCTTAGGAAGTTGATACCATATAGTGAGATATTTGTTCTCTTTATAATGAAGTAACAAAACTGGTATGAAACTACTGTATTTAATTTTGGAATTATATTTTAGCAAGAGAAACCTAGTTTCTATTGACTCAGTGGATTCTTGTCATATCTAATTTATTGTGGTAGAGTTTTGTGAGAGCAAATATTTATAAATGTGTAAGTTTCAAGTATAATTGGGAAGCATAGATAAAAATAATTTGACATTGAAATTTATACTTAAGAAATAGTGCACTTCACTGCAATCAATTTTTCATTATGCTGTTGAGATCAATAGCTACAAATAAGATATAAAAACTCTGTTATTGATGGGGCACATGTAAGTGTAAAATATGGAGTTTTCTATAGCATTTCAGGGGTAGAAAATTGTATTATACAGCTTCCAATGATATTCATATTGCTCTATAGAGAAGGCCTATTAAAATCAATGTACAGTAAGTCAACATGGGGATATTTTATAACATTGAGAAAGGGCCAAACACATTTAAAAAAAAAGACACTACCTTTAAAAATATTACCCTAAATTATTTTGTCAGGGGATTGCTTGCGTTGTTGAAATAATGAGGACACATGAGGTTTTTATCATTTGGAATCCAATCCAGGCTTCTCATTACAAAATGTGATTTCCAAACAGAAAGTGGTTTAGTCTTGAGACATTTATTAAAAAAGTGTTCCCCATCAATATTTCACATCATTGATGGTCATTGGGATAGCCACAGAGTATTCATTTAAGATGGAGGAGAGAGTAAAACATATGGAATATCTTTGGACATCAAAGAAATGGTATACATGGTATAGGGTTTAGTACCACAAAGCCTAAAGCTGTGGATTACAAACTCTGTAATCCGTTCATTTAGAAAATAATTTTCTGAGTGATGAAGGTAATAGGGAATATTCTGTGTTTGATATCTTAAAGAGCAGTGGACTTAGATGAGGACATTTATTTCCTTTAAAAAAATCTTGATTTTTTTTTGTTAAATTCATATGTGAATTTTTCTGAAAAATAGAGTGATAAGTGCTAATTCCCATATATTTTTTAAAGATGTATTTTTTTTATTTTATTTCCTTTTTATTTATTTATTTACTTTCCCTCCACTTGTGGATTCCTTGCTGTCTGCTCTCTGTGTCCATTCGCTGCACTTTCTTCTGTGTCTGCTTGTCTCCCTTTGTTGCATCATCTTGCTGCACCAGCTCTCTGTGGGCATGGGCAGTCAGCTCTCCATGGGTGTGTGCCAGCTTGCCTTCACAAGGAGGTCCCAGAACACAAGCCCAGGGCCTCCCATATAGTAGATGGGAGCTGAATTGATTGAACCACAGCCACTTCCTCCCATATTTTTATTAAATCACCAGACTTCTAAATTACTTCAATCACTTCTGCCTCAATGATAAGCCATTTAACCATAATATAAATGCATTTTAATCCACACACACAAAAATTGCCAGTCTCTGACCCATTTGAAACAGTAGCAATTTTACTTTTCTCATCATTGGAATAAGACTTGTTTAAAACAAATAATGCCACAACGCAACCTGTTTCCAAAAGGTTCATGTTATAGTCAAATGATATTTATTCATTATCTGGGCAGATTTGGCACTCTGTGTGGGCACCTACACCTACTTGTAAAGCATAAAGAGAGGTGAAATTCACCTACAGGGATTGATATTCAGATTTTGAAAGGCACGTATTTCTAATTTAGAGGATGATTCATTTCCTAGTAAAGCAAATATTAGTAGCAGTACTTTGAAAGAAAAGAGGGAGTAAAATATGACTCCATGTATGGCCTAAAGGTGCATGTGTGTGTGTGCATGCGCGTGTGAAGAAGTCGTCATGGAAAAAATTCTATCATTCTACAAATATTTATAGAACCATGCTCCAGCACCCTGGAACAGTCAAAGACTGTTACCAACATGCTTTTCATCTCAAAGGAGAGTCGAAAAATGTTCACAGGTATCTTCACTACATTTAATCTTCACTACTTCCAAAAAATGCCGAGGGATTCAAGAGAAGGGGAAATCCTTTTAGAACCTGAACATGGGCTATTTCATCCCTAAGATGAAGTCTCTATAATATGGACTTTCCACCTCAAAACGACAGAAAGCTCTGTAATTGGGATCAAAGCAGACTTCATCAACCAGGTAAGCAGGTGGGCCTGAAGAGCAGGTAGCTCTCCCAAAGGTGGAGGTGGGGTGGGGTGGGCAACACCAGCAGTGAGGAAGGCCGGAGCTAACAGGTGCAGTCATGGGTAGCCTTGTTCAGAGGATGGTGGGCAGTACGATTTGGTAAGACCTTGGAAGACCCACAGGGGAACTGTGGAAATGACACTCAAGTTGGTGAGCATTAAAGGGACTCGATAGCAAATCTGATGATTTTATACTTTGATTGGATGCCAGTGGCAGTATTTGTAATTTTTCAGCATGGAGGAAATACACGTAAGTTGATCCTCTAAGAATCTTTGTCTTATAGAGCAAAGGAGACTGGATTGCCAGGTCAGATAGAGGCAAGAAGGCTGCCTTCAGAACCCCTAACGTTTGCTCTTAGCTTTTGAGGTCCACTGAAGCAGCTACATGCAGCCTCAGACTCGTGGCCACTTCTAAGCCGTAAACTCAACTTACTTCTATTTCCAAGAGATTTTGCTCTTGATTTACGAAAACAACAAACAGACAGCAAACATTGTTTCCTGAAAGGGCAGGAGGGAGCTAGTGATTACGGTGTGCGCTTCCAGCTGCTTCGCATTTGTTAGGTCATTTAACCCTCAAGGTGGACCCGCGAGGTGGGTGCAGCATCCTGTTCCGTGGGGTTATTGGCAAGGCGGGGGGGACCCAAGGTCACCACACTGCTTATGAAGAATTCATCAAGGGAGCTGATCGCTGTTGGCTCCAAGAGCGAGCTTATTGCAAGGCATCGTGTACTCTCCAGCGTGCTGACACGACGGGGCAGGGCACGGAGTGCTGAATAATGGAAGTAGGTGAGGGGGTGGCAAGATGGCATCCTGGCGCGCGGGGCTTCGTGTCAGGAAGGGGAGGCGTGGCAGTCAGGGGACCCCAGGAATCGTGAGGGTCACTGCAGAAAGGCGGAGGTCCAGAGGAAAGCTGACAGCACCGCATCCTACCCCCTTGCCTCTCACCGCCCTGACTTCCCTTCTTTCCTGTGTGGCACTAGAGTAAGAGATGATATTAAACAGGTCAAGTTCTGCAGTTCACTACCATAGGAGCTTACGGTAGCGAGCGAAATAGAATAGGGAAATGAAAGCAAGCTGACTTAAACTTGGGTTTACGTCAAATAATAATATACTAAATAATACAGTGAACGAACAAATGAGCATGTACTTGCACCTGGAAGACAGTCCCTCAGGCCTGTGCTTGTGACTTGGGGGGATCTTACAGCCACAGTGACTGTCCTAGTAGAATTTAATTGTGGGTACTCATTTCGAACAGAATGCTACCTCCTCTCTGAGATGGACCCTGTTTCCCTTGAACTCTTCCCTTTCTCTCTGGGAACTTCTTAGTCCAATGAAGTTATTCTCTACTGAATATATTTAAGGTATGCTTCTCAGCAATGTGGTAAATACTATTGAGCGGTTTATTACACATACACACAAATGAATACACGTTTCTGTCTCTGGATATGAGTTCTGGTGTAAATATACATGGTCCTATGGAATTCTCAAGATATTTGTAAGATATCAGAAATGAAATAGGGTTTAGAAATAGCAATGCTTATTCTTGTTTACTTGAATATTCTAATTTTGAAATTTGGGGAAATTTAGTATAAATTATAACAAATGTACTGACAGAACATAAAGCAGACAGCTTAGAATGTAAAATATTGGATCATTTAAAATTTTTTATTTTTAAAGAAGCTTTAGATTACATAAATGTTACATAAAAAATATAGGGGGCAGAGAGTGGATGTAGTTCAAGTAGTTGAATGCCTGCTTCCTGTGTATGAGGTCCCAGGTTCAATCTCCAGTGCCTCCTAAAAAGAAAGAAAAAAAAAATATATAAAACCTACTCTCTCCCCCTCCCCCAATTTCCTCCATGAACAATATCTTTCATTACTGTGATACATTTGTTACAACTAATGAACACATATTGAAGTATTGCTACTAACCATGGACTATAGTTTACATTATAGTTTACACTTTGATGCACAAAATTTTATAGGTTTTTGACAAAATGTATAATGGCCTGTATTCATCATTGCAGTGTCATGCAGGAAAATTCTAATGTCCCAAAATGTCCCATGTTACACCTATTCTTCCCGCTCCCTCCCCTCACAACCTCTGGTGGACACTGACTTTTTATCAGTGTTACAAGTTCCTCCATTGTTAGAATAATAATGTCTACTTTATTCTGCAGTTGCATCCCGCCATTATGTTTGTTCATTCTTCAATCTTGAGGATTTGGGGATGGTGATGCCCACTCTGTTTCTGATTGTGGGGGACTTGGATCTCATGAGGCAGATGGGTGGGACTGTCTTATCTGCAGTTGTAGATACTTTCTGTTTTTTTTTTGGTATGGGTTTTGTCCTTCATCATCGTTTTGTTAGTTGTCCTGGGCAAGTCCAATGCACTGGAGAGTAGGTATTGGCTGCAACTCTGTTGAGATTCAGGACTCAACTGGCATATGAACACACTGAATATTTGGGACATACATTTAACTACTATGGTGCTAATTATAGGTTCAAATAAGAGGGGCAAAAGAGCCACGTGTAGGGAATTATAAATGAGTCTAATTCTGTTACTTTGGGGAGCATATATTTCAAAGTAAGGCCCACTGACAGGGTGCTGAGTTCCTGAGATTTCTGCCCTGCCTATAGCGTCTAGAGGTCTCTAGAGCCCTCTCTTTGTGAAAGTGGAGTAAATATTCATCTCAAATATATAGTACACATTTTCCAGGAATAAACTTCAAAATATGAAAAAAAAGGTACTTCTTATGTTCCTTTAATTTAGCTTATTTAGAAGTCTTTATCTATGGGAACTGGATCTCTTTAAAATTGTGGGGAAGAAAGATTTTTGACCACTTATGTTTTGGGGGTCGAAAGTATTCACTGTTCACTGTATAAAGTTAGGCTTCCTAGAGAAAAGAACAAGTAGAGTGATTTTATTTTCTCATGAAGAGTGATGTTATTCAAGGTTAAAAAAAAATCTAACAAAAGTAGTAAAGGAAGTCCAACTGGGAGGTATAACAGAGAATAAAGATTAGATATTAAGTAATAAGTTGATTTGGTAATAAATTACTGAGAAGGCTTTGATAGATAACATGAAATAGAAGTAATGCCATTGTATAGATATCTTTGGGAGGGGAATATGATGTCATTTAGTTAATAAGACAACAAATCCAAATATAAATCTAGCTGAAATGCCATTCCGAGTCAGTTGTGTAAATGCAGAGGAAACAACACAGGTCCTAGAGTCAGGCAACCTTGGCTCATATCCCAATCTGCCATTCTCTGTGAATTACCTTCTGTTCAAGTTACTTACACAATTTATGCCTCCATTTCCTTATCTATAAAGTGGGGGTAATAATAGTATGATTATGAGAATTATATTAATATATATATGATGTACAATTAAAACATTGCTATAACCTCGCTAGACATTTTGATATTAATTCAAACTGTAGCACTGATATAATGCTTTTGAAATTACATATATAATTCTTAATGTGAAAAAGAAATAATTCCTGCTATCTGGTTTCAGAAACATATACTTGAACTATTTTAATTAAAATTCATTCAAATCATGAATAAGTTTTTACTTATTTCTTGGAAAATATCATTTCATTTAATGTTAATCGATTTATTTTAATTACTTATTAAAATTATTGATCACTTGTGTGTCTTGTGCTATGGCTGGGAATGCAAATTCAATGACTATTGTAACACAGTTCAATATATAAAGAAGGAGGTTTTTGCGAATCAATATTAACTCTTTGAGATCACTAGGTACCATTCTGAACATAACCTATGACTGAAATACAGTCGAAATGATACTCTGTTAGCCTTCTCTAAGGAAATAATTTAGCGTAAGAAGAAATTGTTTTAACTAGCCTTTTGTAGATAACTGTTAATTGGTTATTTGAGGCTTAGACAGAAGTGGGCTTTTTTTAAGGAAATAAATTAATAATTTAAGAGTTGTCCATTTAAATGTTTTGGCCAAATCTAGTACATCCTTCAGCATATTAATCACTGATACTTTGAGATTGAGGGATAAATATACATTCAAATGATTACATGACAATCCAAAAATAATTTAGTACAATAATGGATTAAAAAGTTCAAGAATATTTGTAGCTCAGAGAATTGTAATGAATTAGAATGAATATTTCATTATGTGCCCTTTTTCTTTTACAATATATTACTCCCGATTAAGGAAGCAAATAAATAAGAGACAATAATTGCTACTATTGTCTTATCATGTAGTTGAAGGACGTCTACAAATTCACTCTGACTGCTCTTCAGTTTTCTAATCTGCTGTATGCTGACTCACCAGCCACAGGGCCATGGACTTTTTTAGACCAAAGAGAACAGATAAACTGTCTCATAATTTTTTAAAACCTCCTCCTACAATCTGTGAAGACATGAGTTTATTGACATTTGCACTCATGCTCTAAAAGAGATGCTTGTGGACTGAACAAATCCTGTGGTATTTGTATTACTATAAGTAAATTATAAACTGATAACTCACTGCGGTGTTAGTGCTGAAATTTTCTAGCTTTATGAAATGCTACAAGTTTACCTGGACCGTATTTTTAACACTTAGGTGAGTTTAGTATATTTCATTACGTTTATGTATTGACAATTTTATTTGATAAATTCATTAATCAAGCTTTATTGATTGCCTACTATGTGCTAGACACAAGGGATTGAAACCAATGAGTAATGTTTAGCTTTAATTTTCAAGCGGAATACAACTCGATGGTGAATACAGATGCAGAAAAAAGTGGACAATGATAAAGACGCGCAGCACACCCTAGCACGCTGTGCCCATCTCTAAGCTGCTCATTTATATTATTTAAATCAATCCTCTCCTTGAGGTAGGGGCTATTTTTCCTCTCCCTTTCTAGAGGACCATGTTGAGAGACAAAGATGGTAAGTAGCTTGCCCAAGGTCACACAGCCAGAATTCAAACCAGAACACCTGGGGAAGAGGCCCAGGCAGATAACTGAAACAGCAGGGAGACATTTAGGCAGGAGACTCCGCACAGGGCCCGGGCGAAGCTTCCCTGGCAGAGCAGGCAGCTTGGGTGACTACTGTAGGCAGGACCCAGCTGCTTATGAGGTCTGCGCATGCGCAGCCCAGGGTTGGCAAGTGCGTGGGGGCGTGGAAGACTAGCTAGCGGGAGGCACGGGGTAAAGCACTGGCGTTAACCCACAGGGGGGTTTCTGAAATTGTGCTCCCTCTTACTCTGTTCCCAAGGAATGTTATTAGATGTTGCTTGAGAAAAAGACTCCATAATAAAAAAAACCGTAAGTAGAGTATCAGTGTTCTACTATGGAACTATTGTGACTAGAAATGGAAGAAATTGTAGCACTGATGTGGAGAAAATGGCCATGGTAGTTGCTGAGGGCAGGGAGAGGGAAGAAGAGATGTGACGTGGGGCGTTTTGGGGACTTGAAGTTGTCCTAAATGATATTGCAGGGACAGATGCTGGACATTATATATCCTGCCACAACCCACTGACTGGACGGGGGGAGAGTGTCAACTACATTGTAAACTATTATCCATGTGGTGCAGCAGTGCTGCAAAATGTGTTCACCAAGTGCAATGAATGTGCCACGCTGATGAAAGAGGTTGTTGATGTGGGAGGAGTGGGGTGAGGAGGGGTGGGGGACATATGGGAACTTCTTATAGTTTTTTAATGTAACATTAAAAATAAATAAAGAAATCATAGGGAAAAAAATCAAACCTTAAGAACTTGGGTTAAGCATATTTCAATAGGGTTCTTTTCAGCAAGCTTTGGCAGAGTCCTGAACACCTTACTCTGTATTGTAACTCTCTTAAGATCCAGCTTTCAATATTCCCCAAAGCTTTTGGTCCCCTGAACTATATATATCATCTCATGAGACATTTTGGGAAAGGTGCTGAGTGCAATAGGGACTTGCTTAGTGAACTAAGTGGAGAAGAGCCCTGCACTTCATGTTGGTCCTTTGGAACCTGTGGGGAATCTGGGTTTGAAAAGGTTAAATAGGATGTATAGTGACCACCGGGAAACTACGTCTATGGTAAGTGAAATTGTCTTTACCACATTTGTACCTTCTTTTTCAAAAACCATTTCTTACTGCTTGTAGCTGCTTCCATCCTTCTCCCAAATTCAGGACAACTTCCATTTGTCCTTATTATCTCCAGCTAAGTCATGAAAAATAGCACTGAGTTGAGAATATAGGGAGGTAAAGAGTATTAATATACAAATACTGTGGGGTGTCCAGGACTTAAGGTTATTTGTTCTATTAGAGACTCTTGAAGACCAAAATATACTCACGATTCAAAACCATGAACAATAATAGTAGAAAAGAAGACAAGGTAGTTGCATCTATTAACACAAGATACACTGCCTCCTGCCCAGCCTGCTGACGGGCTCGCCTGGCTTGGGATTAACCTCATTTTGGATGCGATTCATAAAGACTCTTTTTCTTTACCTTTGTAAAATATGGAATATCTGAGTTATAGCGAAGGCTGTAGGGCCAGCAACTTGACAGCCGTATTCTAGAGGATATGGGAGAAAGTAAAAAGCAGTGGCTAAATATTAGGATTAGGGTTAGGAAAAATAGGTCCCCAAAGACTGTGGATGTTAGTATTAATTATGTAATATGGTAGCCATTCACATTTTCATTCAGTTCCTATGAGTAAGAACAAGAGTCCCCAGAGGAAATTTCCATATCACTGAGTGAAATGGAGGTTTATCTGCAAATATATATTAGGACAAGAAACTAAAACCACTTCTAATATTAATAAGGCTCCTAGGGCCATCATTTATGTTAGCATAATTGTTGTGTGCACTCAGAGCACAAGCAAAGGATATGCAGAGCACACATCTAAAATTTTTTGAGAGATTGGCTTTTCTTCATTTTATTCTGAAGTTTTTCTCTTCTTTTTAAGGGAGGTCTAATATTTCTTGAAAGAAAAGTAACGTGGCTGTGCACTTTTTCTGAAACCAGAAAGTTAGTCCAGCAATTTGGAGCTACTACCCAGAAAGATTTTCTTCCACTGTCAGTTTTGGCTTTAGGCATCTCAAAATTAATAGACTGGGTCGAGTAGAGGGTGTATTTTCAGCCCACATTGTATAAAAGTGAACATAAATATGCTTCTACCAAATGACTATGAGGAAACATTTAAAAGGAGATGAAAAAAAAAAATCCTGTGAAAATAAAGCAGTTGGATTGAATCCGAGAAAACATATACCGGCTCTTACTTGTAGTCTATAATCGGTTTTATATTATTTTATTTTTATTTTATGTTATGTTGTATTCTCGGGCTGACTATGAGCAGTGTTGGCTTTGCTTCGTGGCTCTCAGCAATACCATTCAGGCAATGACACTTCAGCTATTAGAGGTCTCCGCATTGGCTTATATTAATTTGTGTATGAGAGCAAAATGCTTCTGGTAGATACTATCATGGAACAATTATTTTGACAACTTTTTTTTCAATTGCTGGGAAATTGATCTGAACTATAAAAAAGGGATAAGAAGCAATGCCTGGCAACATGAATGCTAGCTGGTAATATCAAGTAAAGCTCTAACTGGATTTAAAATATTTTGTAATTTAAATCATTTAAAGAAATAAGTGTTATAAACATTGTACCTCCATCATAGCATCAATTGTAAATATGCAATTTATAGCTTTAAATATATTTCTGGGTATATTAGCAGAGGAATAAATTGGGAAAATTGAAACAGCCAAAATATACCAAACCCATTTTAATAAGTAATATTGAACTTACCTGTTCTTGTCTTTTCTAAAAACATAAAGAGAGTGGTTTGAATCCTGAAAAGTAGTCTAAAACTACACAGGACTGTTTGCTTTACAGGTGGGGCCAGCTTCATCGGCCCTTGGGACCAGTCTGCTTTGGGGATGGAGACCATTCCAGAGCTTTGTTTAATGCTTGGTGGGCACCCTTTTGAATGTTTCCTAGTATTATTTTTGGATTTGTGTTTTCATAAATGAAGTCTGATGGAGTGATGGAGAACTCCCTGGGAACTCGAAGTCTGTAGTTACCTGCTGCTTTGCCTCCCACCACTTGCCCACCTCTCCAGGGTGGGTTCTTGGCTGCCCACTCCCCAGCCACTGCTGTTGCCCTCTTCCCCAGCAGGGATCTGGGAACTCAGAGGGTTGGAGTCAGACGCATGTGGCTCTGTGTCCAGAAGGGCAGGGTGGGACTGAGCACCCTTGAGTATCTGCACTAGCCTTACCCTGCAAGCATCTCAGTGTTCAAAGGAGTGTGGCATGAAATACCAAAGAAAGTCACCCAAAGACAAGGGAGCCAGAGAGCCAGAGCCAGAAAGACAAAGACAGAGAGAGATTATAAAAATAAATTTTATTTTCCTCTTTATTTATTTTTATTTTTTGCACAAAGATCCCTCCAGCATTTTCATTTTGTACTGGAACCACAAATTACATAGCTAGCCCCGATTTAGAATACTGTTTCTATGAAAAAAATCCCAACCAATATTACGTATGCATCTAATAGTGCCTGATACCAATTATCGGCGTACTTGTAGTAAGGGACACCGTCAACTGTGGTCTGGCTTGGGCGATGGCTTGCTCTCCAGGGAATGTGGAGGGTGAAAGAGAAGGGCACAGGAAGGCGGCAATGACCCTTGTCAAGTGTTTGTGATTTTCACTTGGCCACGGGGACCTGAGCCACCTCAGTCCTGGATGGCAGAGCAAGCCAGAGAGTGTTTCTCTCCAACCATCCTGGGGCTTAGACCGCGTGGGCTGCCCCGGGGTGACTGTGCATGGTAGACCAGGAGTGCTTTCACCCCTACCTGTAGAATGAGCTTTCTGTAGTCCAAGAATATAGGGAAAGAGGGTGGAGGAAAAACAAAAACAAAAGCAAAGGCCATTCCTCACTTTTCAGTCTCTAGAAAGAGCTTTTTTGCCCCCTTCTTAGTCCTGTGGTGCTGAGTTCAGGAGTCACTCCACAGGAACATACTGGCAGGGCTAAGGGGATTCCCCTCACTTCTCTTTCATTATCCTTTGGACTCCTGTGCCTGTGATTTTAGCAGGGAAGGCTTTCTTTGTCTTTTTTCCTTCTAGTACTCTCTTTGTACTGGGTTCTCCAACTAATTCTTGTCAACTTAGTAGCTGATTAAACCTTTCAAAGCTTTTTGGCTCTTCCTTCTCTAGATTGTTTACTTTTTGTTCTTTTTCTTCATTTTGAGCTATCTCCCTATATGTCAGTGACCTCAGTGTTACTTAATTAGAGGATAGAGGGAAAAGGAACATCTGGTACAAGCCTTTATCTTACTCTTCATCACATCATCTAATTTGATAATGTAGTAATGTTCCAAAATTTAAAGTAGCATTTTACGTGTGAGAGACTACATTAGCTATGGGTTTCTCTGTCCAAAGCAGAGTAATCAAGTATCCCTGGACTTATAGGGTTATGTTTCCTCCTGCTAAATTTTCTAGGGGAAAAAATTCTGTCAAGTCATGTTTAATAGTCTGTGTTTTTGTTGATGTTTGTTCATGTTAATGTTATAGGCTTATTCTCCCACTGAGTAATTCAGTGTCATTTCTCTGAAACACAAGCGATCATAGCCATAATAGAATGATTCGATTGTCTTGTTATTTCAATTTATATCCCTTTTTGGTCCACATGGCCCAAGCAGACAGAGAACAAAGTCATCTCCTATCATTCTTAAACCCAAGATAAATAGGGCTACTTCCCCAAAGGCTTGCTCTCTAATTAACCTCAATTCAGGGAACTGCAGGAAAACATTGTTGTTCAAACCTTGTATTCTTACCAAAGTTGGCAGTGTCGTGTCCTTTCACTGGTGTACCAAGAGAGAAACAGAAGGAAGTCCCTTCACTTCCCCACCTTGCCTCTTACATACAGAAAGTAAGGGACAGGAATATTGTCCTAATTCAGAAAGTCTTGGTTTTGATTTCCAGCTTCATCCTCGAAGTCTCTGTACACAGAAGCAAATTCCCCTGCAATTTCCCATGCAACCTGGTGAGTTTAACCTCAAGATGCCCGTTTTCTGCACCCAGCTTAAAAGACAATCTGAGGAAATATGGAGCTGTATTGTTGTTGTAATTAACCATGTACCTTCTATTGGACAATAGATAGATAAACATTTACAGAAGTGTGTTTTAACTTGCCTAATATACTATAACATGTTATGCTTCATGAAAATGATGAAGTAATTCTACATAAGCTTATTTCCAACTGCCAAAAATACTTTTCTGAAAATCCATCTCATCTTGTTCTTTATCATTTCTATTATACAAATTAGGTCATCTTGCATAATACCTGTGACTTGTTCAAACATTTTAGATCTTGAAACCCTCATAATTATATGTTTGGTTTGAAATCTGAATTTACCTATAGTGTAGAATACCCGCTCTCTTTACAGATTGCTGGCGGGATTTGTTTTTCACTTTGGGGAGAAATCTATTCTTTTTAGAATATTCCCACACATGTCTGTGTCTATTTCTCAGAGCCATGCCACAAAGGATATGACCTCTTTGCTCCCAGTAACCTTTCATGGTGCTGAATCGCCTGGGACATTGGTGCCAGTCAGCCCGATTTGATTTGCTATGGTAAGAATAAGATTATATCTAACAGACTATGTCATTTCCAGGTTCAATAGGCACAGATTTAAAAGTAGTCCTCTCTTTGACCCTCTGGATTCTCTTGAACTCTTGCACCTTCTTTGACAGTGTTTGTGAATGAATGAATTAATGAAAATTCAAGGTTATTTTAATGATAATGGCACCACAGTGACAAAGGAAGAAGGCAGGGCTGCAAGGCTCCTTCAGCACAGCCAACTTCCTTCCTGACAGACTGACTGTGGAGTGAATTCCTGTTGATGGTCAAAGGCTGAGAGCGGTTGGTTGTGTGTCTGCAGCAGAGCTGCTGCTACTGATCTGTGAACATGACATGCCTGAGAATATCGCATCGCCATGGCAACAACAAACATGGGGCAAAATTCCATTAGCTGTAGTGACTCAGTGAGTCAAACGGACAATGTGCTGGGCCGGGCCAACTGCCCACAAAGGCTTGTGTGAAAGTTGTGCTGAATTAACTTCAGCTTGTTAGGCCTCCTTTGGTATAAATTCGTTTTGTTGCTTAAGTCCTTATATTTATGGTATTTGTTAAATAAATACTTAAAAACCCATTAGATAGTCCACTCCCGGGAATGCACATTTTGTGCTACTTTCAACGTATTCAAAATTCCCATATTTCTCACTGCTACATGTTTTTATTTCTTTCATTGACTCTAGATCATTTTTCTTCTTCTTTTTATTCCCTACAAATTGGTGACAGGGAGTTGAAAAGTTTAAATTGCACTTATGTTCAAATGATCTTCTTTGAAACATATAGAATGAATGGGAACCAGACAACATGCTTCCTCAAGGTCAATGATAATCAAGATTTTTAAAAAGAGGGGCCCTGATTTTAAAAAAAGAAGAAGGAAAAGTTATTTGAGATATTCACTGCAATTGGGGGGGACACACAATTCCAGATAAAAATTAAGAGAATAGGCATTTTTGGAATTACCTTGAATATGTGCATATAATAGCCTTAAACAATTTCACATAATGTACCTATCTCCTAATATTATAAATTCAAAAGGGTTATGATCCTTCTTCAAAGAAAAATGTGATTAACTAATTTGCCTTCTTTCACACAACTAGTTAATGGCACAGATAAGAAAAATAGAATGCTGATCTCCTAAGAGCATGCTAGCCTGCCTTCTTTTTTTTTTTTTTTTAAGGAACTGAATTTGAACTCTGCACCTCATATGTGGGAAGCCAACCACTGAGCCACATGGGCTCCCTGCGTCCTTTCGCATACCAGGACCAGGTGCTCTTTATCAGCACCTTGGTTTACATCTGTGAAACATACACCTTCCTGCTAGCTTCTTCTATTACATGATGGATTTGTGGACTCTTACTAATCAAATGAGAAATCAAAATATCCAGCTCCTGCCACAAAAGAAAGAATGACGCAGCCGATGACCCACAGAGTATCTCATTTAATAATTTCCACTCAAAGAACCAGCTCAGTCTGGCAAACTTTTCTTGATTTTGTCCATAATCCTCTTGGAAGAATGAATAAGAAAAGAGTATTAAAGATGGAAAATTTTAATAATTATCAATATATATCATTGCTTTTCTTCAGAAAAATCTAAATGAACAAAATGAAATCACATACATACATAAATGTATGTTTTGCCTTATTTATAGCCAAAGATGTCTTTCTCAGTTTTGCCTCTTCTTTTTCCCAACAAAACAATAGATATCATCTGAGATCCTGTGGGATCTCATGTTTTAAACAGTGATTGAAGTTAAGAAGCAGCCAATCAATTTCAGACCTGAAAGACAGAGCCTGTGCTCTGAAAACCTACAGTTTAAAATTCCAGTTTAATGTATGGAAGAGTCTAGAACATAAAGAAGTCAGGTGTTTATTTCTGACCACACACAGGAGGATTTAGAAGACAATTTAATGATAGAGAGAGGACTTCACCCCTGGGTGAAAGAACCAGGGAATTCCCCACTATGTAAAGACTGTAAACATTATTCAGGGGAAATTTGATAGTGGGAGGAAGAAAGAGAGAAACAATTAGTAAAAAGACAAATAGAATTCAAAGAAACATGCCCATTTAGTAATAGTAAATGCAGTTCAATAACAGTGACCAAAAAAAAAAACAAAAAACACAACAGATTACCTTTTATTTATTTCTCTAAATAACCACAGAACACTTTCTAAATCCTGGCCATGCCACATACTACCTTTACTTTTTATTCTTACTTAAGAATGATCTTTAAATTAAGTCACTTTCATTTAAATAAATATTTTTAAAAGAAAACTTAGTATCATTCCTGAAGTACTCAGGATGGAATAGTGGCTGAGAATGCGGACTCTAGATCCATTCTGACTCTGCCCTTTCCTAGCTGTGGCTCTCTAGGTAGGGACTAAATTTCTCTGAACCTCAGTTTCCAGATCTGTAAAATGGGGATATCAGAACCTCTCTAATGGATTTATTGTGAGGACAAAATGAGTTTATCAGAAAGCATTTACAGCATTTCCTGGAAATGGTAAGTGTGAGACGCTACCATAAGTATAAGATAACTATAAAAATAAACACAGTGGAAATCAAACCATTTATGAAATTTTATCTGGAGAATTCTTGCCTGAAACTGAGTTTTTCTGTGGGTGTTAAAAAGAGACATTAATAAAAGTTCGAGAAATGTTAAAAGAAAAAAACCTATAAACAAACTACAAGGAGATACAACTCCATACCCACTAGGATGGCTGTTATTAAAAGAATCAGGAAAATAACAAGTGTTGGTGAGGATATTGGGAAATAGAAATCCTCACACACTGTTAGTGGGTAAGTGAAATAGTGGGAGACACTGTGGAAAATAGTTTGGCAGTTCCTCAGAAAGTTAAGTATTAGACCCAGCAAATCCACTTCTAGAATTGTGTACACCTCAAAGAATTGAAAGAAGGGACACAAAAAGATCTTTGCACACCAATGCTTACAGCATCATTATTCACAGTAGCTGAAAGGTGGAAGCAACCCATGTCCTTCAACAGATGAATGGATAAAGATGATGTGTATATTCCAATACAGTAGAATGTTATTCTCCCACAAAAAGGAATGGAGTTCTGATACATGCTACAAAATGGATGAAAATTGAAGACATCATGTTGAGTGGAACAAGCCAGAAACAAAAGGACAGATATTATATAATTTCACCTATGTGAAATAACTATGATATGCAAATTCATAGAGATAGAAAATAGATTACTGGTTACCAGTGGTTGGGGGGGAGGGGGAATGGGGAGTTAATGCTTAATTGGTACAGTCATTTTATTTGTGGTGGTGGAAAAGTTTTGGTATTGGATGGTGGTGATGGTTGCATGATATCATGAATTAACACCACTGAATTGTATACTTGAAAGTGGTTTAAATGAGAAATTTTAGGCAGTATATGTGTTACTACAATATTTTTTCTTAAGAGGAAGGCCAGAGAGAGCAAGAGACGAGAGAGAGATAGAGAGAGAGAGAGAGAGAGAGAGAGAGAGAATCAGAAGAAATTAGACTCTTATTTGGAACCTAAATATTAATGAAATTTCTTTAAGTTTTTTAAAAAAAGTACATCTGAAAGTTTCAATATTAGGGGTAGAGTTGAGCTGGTTAATCTTCTCATTGGGTAATTATTGCCTTTAGGTCATGATCACTTGGGAATTGTCCAGAATAATAGTACTTCATGGAATATGTATTTAAATTTGTGCTGAAAGGATTTGAGCAAAGTATATAAATTGCCCTATTCTAGGACAAATACATTCATACATATTTAGAAACTGGAGGTAAAAGAGTAGAATTAAATATCTCATTTGCCAAGGATGACTTGTTATAAAAGACTACTATAGTGTTCTATTGAATAAGAGCTCTTCTTTCAAAATGTACATCCAAGATTCTAAAAGTCTGCTTTTACACTGTGGATTGAGTTCCCATTTGTCTAATTTCATAAATTTCAATATATCTTCAGGGTCCACCAGAGAGTATAAGAACAAAAATAGAAAGATCATGAAAGTGGCATATCTAATAAAATTCCAAATTTCCAGAAAAGTCTGTGGAGTTACAGGTCTGAAATAATTTATGGTCAAGGCATTTCTGAATACGATGGTAAAAGGCAGCATGGATTTTTTTTAGCTTTGCTCTTCTTCCCTATCTCTCAACTTAATAGAGTTTAGTTCACGTAACAACAAAAGCTATAAATCAGAATCTGTGAGAGACGTTGTGGCTACAGTGAAAAATAAGGCCTGGTTCCCTCCTCCTAGCAGCTTACAATCTAGGAGAAGAGAAAGACTTATAAGCTGCCAAGTGCAGCACTATGTATCAAAAATAATAATTCCTTTCCTCCTTTTACACAAAACCACTGAGTAACCTGTACAATGGCTCCAACAATGATAATAATATTATCAACCTGATTCTTACTCTGTGCTAGGCACTCTAACCACTTTAAAACATAACGACTTTAAAACCACTTTAAAAGCTATAAACTTATTTTATCCTTACAATGACCTAATGAAATAGGTATTAATACAGTTGCTGTCTTCATTTTTAAAAATGAGGAAATTGAGGCAGGTAGAGCAATTTGTAATCTTACTGGGGAGAGAAACTACAATGGCACATTTAAAATGACAGAAGATGATTAAACGCTGGTGCAAACACTGGAGTCATTTAGCAGAAGAAAAGGCTATGGAATAGGAGGCCACTTTGGAGGTGAGGTTATCTGGGTTAGACTTGGGGGGCGGTGGCCAGGCGGCTGTGGAAGCCTCAGGCCGAGTGCCCTGAGCAGCCCTCCATGGTGGCTGGTGGCGGTGGGCAGTGTTTGGGGCGGTAGGCATGAAAGGAAAGGCACTCAGCTGGTGCAGAGCTTCCTCTGAAGGGGGCCTTAAGGAACGCAAGTCTTGGGACGCTTTTGAGCAGTTCAATGATATGATGAAGGTGAAGCCTCAGGATAATCTAGGAACAGGGCTACAAGAGGCCAAGTCAGTAATTTTAATAGTCTAGGCTATATGAAGGGCTAGAGTTTAATATAATCGATACAAATGGAAAGGAACTGGCTGGTATGAGAGAAATGGGGATTTAGATTATTCTTATGGTTACAACTTTGTTGGACATTATTCTCATGAAAGCCATAATTATGAGATTTTTTGTGTACATTTAAAATATTTGAATATAATTCTTCTATCAGGGAAACCCACATGCTTGAAAATACCAGAAGAATAGTGTTAGGTCTATCTTTATCAGGTAAACAGTGAAAATGTTTCATAATCCCTGGCTATTTTAAAGCATCAGACCCAAATTCTAAATTGATTGGAATCACTCTTTTTCTTTTATTTCTTTATTTTTAGAGAAGGAGAAAAAAATACCATTGTTCCCTTTACAATTTCATTATCTTATTAGAGCGCCCATGTACTTAAGAGCTTGTAGAAATTAGAGGAAAAATAAACAATTTGTTAATTATTTGTTCAATATATAGTAAAATCTTAGTATCTTAAGCCAATTAAGAAAACCATTCTAAGCCAATTAAATTTTAATATGAAATTGAAACAAAATAAATCAGTATTAGTTTCAAGCCCTTGTACTAATTCAAAATAGGGCAATATATTTTCCATAGAGATTGTATAAGATGGTTGTTAATAAAGGGTTAAAATTATTTGCAATTAGCATACACTTTTTGAATGAGGATGAGTACTAAGCACTTCAGGATGTTTGAAAACAGTTTGTCTTAAATATTTCATGTATTCCCCTTCACTTTAAGTACTTTCCTTTGTAAAAATTTTGAGGATAAACCTCAGATAAAGCCTCTTCCCTATTTATTTTAAATTCAAGAAGATTTTTGAATGATTAAGACTTTTCTGGGCTGAAAATAATCAATTTCCATTAATAAAGAAAAATTTTATTAACAATCTAAGATAAAATTTACAATTCCCATTTTCTTGTCCATAAGACCCTGCAACTAGGTGCTGTTTTAAGGCAATTCCCTTAGTGACTAAGGCAGATCCTTTTCAATATAGTATCTTTAATAAGGTGTGAGCTCCTGCCTTTTTATTCTTTTTGTTGGAGTTTTAGAGGTGAGGATGTGAACTTGTTGTCATCTCCAATTTGTTCCTTGTCTCTATGTGTGTGTGTGCCCCATATCAGCACTGCAATAACTCAAATAGGTCAAAACTGTAAGGCGCCTATGCCCTGCGTTACTGTATAGCAGCTCTTCCCCAACTCTCTTATGTGCTCCTGCTACTTTTTATTATTGCCAGCCTCTTTGATATACTCCAACACTGCCCTTTCATCATTCTCAATGTCAACACATACACCAGGTGACAGTATTATCAGCAAGTTCAGCATCGGCCCCCTATACCATTGTGTCAGCATCTGACCCTGGGCTGGTCTGCAGTGTGATTTTAAATTCAAATTCATTTATTTCATGCTGAGACTTTACTGATATTTAGAGGAAAAATTATCTACTTGAATTAAAAGGGAGAAGCCGACACCTTTTCATTTTTTGTGGATTAGATTAACTCAAAAGGAAAATAATGGTGAAATCCTCATTCTTTCAAGGGGCTATGTGCCATCCCTATGTTTTGTCTTGGCTTCTTCTAACCTGTCAGGTACATCGGTTCCCCAAATTATTTTTCTATCTTTATTTCACATATAGCTTGGAATCTCTAATTTGTGTTGTCCTTTTGGACTACCAGAAAGCTGCTTGTAGGAGAAACGTTTGTGTCCTAAAAACCCCATTGTACCAAGCTTCTCATGGATTGACTCCTCCACTTCTGATTTGTTCTGCCAGTGCACTAAGACCCGTGATGCCCTTAATGCTACAAGGCTACCCACCACAGGGTGACTTCCTTCTGTATGGACAACTCGAAAGATTCTTTTGACAATAATTATGGACATCTTATGACAGAGGGCTTTTACTTGGTCATAAGACCTCATCCCCTACTAGGTTGTAGTATACTCTATGAATTGCTCCCACCCCTCACAGCCCTGCTGTTCTTCACTGTCTTACCTCCTCATAGCTTCTCACCTTAATTCCAGGGCAGCTTACAACAGGCTTCTCGATAGAATTGGTAAAGGAGAAGGAGGAAAGCTATATAAATTGCCTAGCTCCTTTCTGCGCCTGTCTAGAATCAGCAGCATCATGCTCTGATTCTTCTTCTCATTCATTCATTTGTTAAACAACATTAGTTTTCCCGCTGCAAAAGCAAATACCATACCATGGGTTGGCTTATAGGCAGGGACATTTTGGCTCATGGTTTCAGAGGTTAGAAAGCTTGCTTACTCCTGGGGTTCCTCGTTTGGGGTCCCTTGGCTTTTCTGTCACATGGTATTGCAAATGGCAGCATTTTCTCCATTCTCTTCCAAGTTCTGTTGCCCAATTTCCTTTGCTCTCAGGGCCTTTGGTCGTATTGCAGTAAGGCCCACTTTCAGTGAGTTTGTGCACACTTCAATAAAAGCTTCAAAGGTCTTATTTACAAATAGGTCCACACACAGGGGACCAGGGGTTGGGATCTCAACATGCCATTTATGGAGGCATGAGTCAGTCCCCAACTACAGCCTCGTACGTGCCTGTTGCTACATGAAGTCACGAAGACATCCCCACACGCCTAAACTAAACCTTTTGTTTTACTTAAGACACGTTATCCCACCAGCAATAAACAAGAATGGGAAGAAGGAATAGGGCAGCATTTTCCTACATTAAATAACCTTGTTAAAGGACAGAGTATCCAGAAGTAGCTGTGCTAAGGCCAGAGATAGCAAAAGGAAGATTCTCAAGGCCAAAAGGAAAACCATTCGTAAGGGAGGAGACGCCTAAGGCTAGACCATACCTATCAATAAATTTTCTGAATAAAGCAAGTTCTGAGAATTATTTTAGCCACTGATGTATTTAGAGCAGATTATTTTACTCATCTGGAACATATTTTGCAGGCATTTATTCAATTGGTCGTTTTTTTTTTTTAATTAAAGCACTCTATGACCAGAACCTAAGAATAGAAATATAAATATCAGAGGGCTTTCCCCAAGAAATACATCGCCTTAGGGAAGTGGCAGATGAGGGCAGGAGGCGAGTCGTTATGATACAAAGACGCAAGTGCCACGGGAGCACCAAGGATGAAGCGACAAACAGCAAGGACACATGGGTCCGGCAGAGCCCTGCGCAGGCAAGTGCTGGGCCACCACGTGAGGAAGGGACGGCCGAGGAAGAGTTTTACAGCCGGGATGGCTGAGGTGCGGCTGGCAGAGGGCAGATGATGGAAAACCTAGGAAGCCTGCTGAGAGAGTTTTATTTTATCCTGAAAGACCTTGAGCCTAAGAGAAACATGATAAAATTTGCATTTTAGAAAGGGCACTGTGGCCGAGTGTGAAAGATAAACTGGAGCAAGGAGAAAGTAGAGATCGAGAGACGAGGAGCGAGATAATGAGGACATGAACTCAGGCAGTGGTGCTTCCAGAGCGCCTTCTAAAATTGGCATTTTGTCCTCTCAGCTCGCTGCTCATTCGCTCTCACACACCCTTTCTTGTGTGTGTGTGCAGGTACTGCCCCTCCCACTCTTTCTCTACACACACAGTGATTTATATAATGCGTTACTTCTAACTGGTCATCGTCCATAAAAAACATCTTATACTACCTCACTACTTAGGAAGACAGTGCTTCACAGACACATTTAATAAAACAATACAATACGCCTAATAATACATAGTGTGCATCCAGAAATGCCTGCAGAGTTCAATGGCACTGTTACAATTATCCAAATGCTAATTCAGTATCTGATTAAATAGTTTTTATAATATTTAAATTAAGAAACATATAGACCAGGACAAGTGAGCAGAAGAATAATTAAAAATTAGAAAGATGGATCATTGCTAATGTTGGGAAATTAAGTTTGTCAGGAGTGAGAATTATAGACTTACGTAATTTTTACCCCCTCGAGCTCCTGATGGGCCTGAGGGACCTGACAATGGCAAAAGTCCTGCCAGACTTAAAGATCATAGGGTTTCATGAGGCTCCCTGGCGTAAAGATGCTTGGCATTCCCTTTCCTCAGGATTTCTGAAGTCACACACACCCTTCCTTTCTCATCGTTGCGTGTTTCTGTTACCCACCATCATCTGACCCAAAGAAAGGCAAACCCTGAATTCAGAAGTTGTGCGATGGGGAAGGAACGGGGCCACAGGTTTTCTAAAATGCCTCCTTCAGTGAGTAATCATGGCATTAAAGATGCCATGGCTGTCAAATCACCACATGCCACCAGGTGCCCAGTGTAAATCTTCCAAGGAGAGAGAACTTGGTAGTTGTTGACCACATTGTGGGATTGTTATAAACAAATTAATCATAGGAGGTAAGTGCAAGTCAAGTGTGTTTTTTGTTGGGTCAAATTTCCACAGTGTTCAGGTTGGCCAGACAGTGAGCAGAGTATCATGTCTAACTTATGGTTTCTCCAAGGGTGATGTAAATTAGAACTTGAAGTAATTTAGAAGGATGGTTATGGAAGTGACTCCATGTACCATACACATCAAGGATATTGATTTGCTCATACTGGATAAAAGAGAGTTATTCAATAATGTGATTTTTCAAAGAGGTAATTAATGTAAGCTCTTAAATGAAAGTTGAACATATGCTGTTAGATGTAAGATTCATAAAGTTACCTGGAAAGTATTCTAGAAACAAGACAGATCATCTCTAAAAAATTGTCTCAGGGTGGGATTCTGTGATCATGCTAATTTACTTTTTCAACTTACGTTCTTCACATTAAAATGTAAATGTATAATAATAATGATTGTTGTGCAATTAACTTCCTACTTTTCCTTTCTAACCTTTATTCGACATACATGACTTTTAGGCTTCCAATATAACTATAATGATAAAAATTGTTAAACTAGATATTGTGTATTTCTATGATATCTAATAAATCATTCTATTCCTGATTGAAGAGTTTTTCTTTCCATTTTTATAATTTTATATAAAATGCAAATGTGAAATGCTATGGTGGACAAAACAGAATCAAATCACTGTGTACGTGTGAGAGAAAAAGTTTTATTGACCTTAAATCTAATGTTAAAATTCACTTTAAAAATCATTATGGTCCTTACTTTGCCTCAAGATATAGCTTAGGAAAAAGTCTCACATATAACAGCATTGTGCTTTAGAGCTTCAAATTATTTCACTAGTCTTCATATTCAGAAATGATGCCTTGAGAGTGAGTAGTCACTAAACCATGTGTTTGCTATGTATTGCTGAAAATATTTGAGTGGTGGCAAATAATGGCCATGTATCATTATTAAATTATACTAAACAAATCACTAATAAATAAAATGTAGATAAATATTGTCCAGAATTGACGATCGTATTTAAAAATTAAATATATCATTATTTAAATGAATATGTAAAATAAATTTTAAAAAAGCATTTTTTGCGTTTGTCTAAGTATTAATTATGTTGTTGAAATTGATAAAGATACATTTCAATGCAGTTACTAAATGTGGTGGCTTATTTTAGGGAAAGGCAAAATGAAAATTATCAACATATCAAATATATTAAAACAATGTGTTTAAAGTTGTTTTTGCAGTCGACATTGTTACAGACTTTTTAAAACAGAAATATTTCAAATCCAAATATACTTTCAGATATGTTTTCTTGTGAATATTTAGTGAAACACTAAGTCTTATTAAGCTAACATCCCTTAATTTTAAATTACAGATCCTTGAAAACTCTTACTACTCATCTTGATTGAATATTGCCTGGTTTAAAATTATTTTATACAAATTTGACTAACATTATATATGAATTTTAATTCTTTAAAATTAACAATTATTCTTTGTTTTGTGGTCTTTCACTGCACAGTTATTAATATTTTATTGATTCTCTTCTGGACATCTGTGAAGACAAACAATGTTATTTACAATTACCATATTGAAATCTTCTAACTTAACTAATCAGAAGTTCCTTTGTCCATTGAACACTCCTTTCACATTGCATTTATAGGTAATGTGGCTGAAATTTGAAGAAAGAGAATGTTTTCTGGTATGTGTGTGTATTTCCGGAAGTGCAGTATTTTCACACATGCACATACACATATACACACCATGAGACTAAAAGAATTATTTTTTAATTTGCATTGTATTTTTCCCATCATCTCTTTTTTGTCCATTATTCTTAGGTACCCACTCTAAGTCATGGGTGGGTGAACCTTTTATTTCAGTCATTAGATGTCAATTTTTTTGCCTTAATTGTATTTCATAATGAGATTTTAACTTGACTAGTTTATTATATCCTTCCTTTGTGAAAGCACCAGTGGAAAGGAACTTTCATTTCCACATCTTTACTACTAAATAAAAACTGGGGAAGAAGGAATGAAGTTTTATATCAAATGCACATTATGTGCTTTAATTCATCAAATACATATTGAACATGAAATAAGAACAGAAATTTTTCATTGATGACAGAAAGAAACACAGTGATGAAAAATCAAAAACATGTCCAAGCAACTTAAGAGCTCATGGGGAGATTGAAAATTAAACATGAAATTGCGATGCAGAACCATGACAGGCAAATAACTGGATGTTTCCAGATCACACAGAAGAGGCAGCTAATCCAGGATCCTTTGAAGGCTTTCCTGGACGTGGTGTCCTCTAAAGCAAGACCAATAGGAGGGTTCCAAGTAGCCAAGTGCTGAGTCTGACCCAAAGAGGGAGGAAAAATGGGGTGGGCTCAGAAAATGCAAAGGTCCATAACCGAAAGTGTGCCCTTTTAGGGAATGATGGGTCATTGGTGTGGCTACTTCTCTAATATAATCAGAGTTTTCAGAAAAACAAGCACTAAAAACAAAAATAACCTGCCTCAATATAATTGTCCATAGATTTGGGGAAACAAAAGCTAGTAAGTCTGGAACCATCACCCCTGTCTCCCACCCCGCCACAGCCCTTGCCCGGTTAGGGAAGCATCTGCGGTCCCTGAAGCACAGACGTGCCTGAGTGGATGAAAAACTAAGGGACCTCGTGGAGAAAAACAAAACGAAACAACTACTATTTCAAAGAAGCTCCTAAGCACATGCACTGCTTATCTGAGGATAACAACAGCAAAGTGAAGTGCCAAGCCTCACGGCACAGTTTAGAGAACATCTGAATAACAAACTCAGGCCTCATTACTAGGCTGTCGCTTCACCTTCTTCAGAGGGATTTTCTGTGTTCGTGGAGTTTAAAATCCGCGCTTTTCACTTCCGATACCAGGGCCGGTGAAAGCCCATTCTGAAGGCCTTGCGAGTGCCCGTTCCCACTTTGTATCCTGACCCCACCTTCCCCAGTGAGATTTCCTGAGGCCTCAGCTCTTCCCAGGCTCAGGAGCTGCCAGGCCTCTGAGCAGGCCATCAGCTCTTGACTAGAACAGCAGGGAGACTGCAGCTGTGACATTGAACCTGAGCAACAATAGGACCAGGGCAAGTGGCTCCCTGTGGAGGCAATTTAATGGCCGGGAAAGAAGAAGGTGGAGGCTGTTTGGGGTCGGGGTGGGGGGAAAGCACTTAGGCAAAGGATGGGAAAAAGACCCCTCAGCTGTGCTGGTGGGAGAGGCATGATGCCCTGGATGCTCCGTGAAGTGGGGGGATTTGCCCTGTGAAAGAAGATTTCCATGAACCAGCCCAGCTAAAGAGCTGGGAGGACAAAAGTCCCTGCTGTGGACTGACATGGGAAGTCACACTTTAAAGGAAAAATAAAAATAGAAAAGACAGGAAAGAAGCATCGCTGGTGATGGTCTTGGTTAAAGAGCGTAAAAGGACAACCCAGCCACCTTTTGGAGTTGGCCTGGGGAAGGGTGGAATTGGTGAGCAGGGCCACGAGGTTCTTTGCTGTTTGCTCAAGTTGACTGAAAGCTGAACAGGATGGTGTCTGCTTGATTGGCTGTAGGCTGGGCCCGGTACGGTGCCATGAGCAGATAGTCACTGATGCATATGTTTGGATGATTGTGCAGATTATTAGATACCAGGAAGAAGTGAGGATGGATAAGTGTGGATGTAATTTTCAATTGGGAATTTGATCTTTTTTTAGATGTAGTAATACTTAGCTCAATGATTTAAAAAAAAAAAGTTAAAACTTTTTCAACATTAGAAGGGAGGTCATTTTGATTTTATATTACAGGTTACTACTTGTTACAGAGAGGAACATGTTTTTTCATCATTTAAGTCTGTTCTTTCTTGATGGGGGACTGAAAAAGCTACCAGGCCTGGGATGACAGTTCTCTGAAGATTTAGATGAAGGTCAAGAGAGAAAAGTATTTCAGCTGCTACGTCCATTCTCTTACATGCTAAGTGTGAACCATATTTCTATCCTGAAAATTGGGAAGCCAGCCAGCTAAAGCCAGAATGGATTAATCCTATGCAAAACTTGCAAACATGCTATTAGGGAATTGCTCTCACCAGGGTCGGGGGTGAGGGGAGGTGAAATCTAAAGTGGAGCAAGCCAAGGGAAGTGGAATGGGATGGGCACAGGGTTTGGGAGAATCCTATTCAGCAATAACATGGAGCAAACTATTGATACAAAAAATATGGTTGAATTCCAAATTTTACTAAGAGAAAAAGTACATGATTTATTATTTTTTATGTAAATTATGTTTAAATGTAAACTAATTTACAATGACGGAAAGCAGATTGACAGAAAGTAGATCTGTGGTTGCCTGGAGACCAGGGGCAGGGCAGGAACCAGTGAAGATCGGGATGGATTACAAATGGGCAGAAGGAAACTTTTTATGGTGATTGCTATGTTCATTATCTTGACTGTGATGTGGTTTCACAGGTGTATGAAAATGTCAAAATTCATCAAATTGTACACTTTAAATACGTGCAGTTTATTGTGCTTCAATTTTTCTTAGTAAATCTGTTTTAAAAAGAAAGAATGATCAAATACCAAGGTAGAGAGCATATGATGAAAAGGCACATTGAAATATATTCAAATATCCAAGCCCAATGACTCATCTTTGGTTTCTGGAGTAGCTTGCAGATGTGATCTCAGGTTGCTGTCAGTACATCATAAGAAACCATGAAGAATGGGACAGGTGTCAGAAGCCTGGAGATAAGCAAATGTCCAAGTTGTTAAAATGAGCGGGAAGAGAGGATTCTATAAGTGAGCAATCTTAATGTTAATAGGCAACAAAGATTAAAGTCCATACTCAAATTTCTACAGCTCTATATTGCTACATCACAGTAAATGATTTGCATTCAGTATCCTGTTTAATCTGTCAAGAATTGTGGAGGCAGGTATGAATTCCCCCGTATTGCAGAACACATGACAAGTGAAATTTGTCCGAAGCAATACAATCCAGGCTGTGCAATTGGAAATCCTTTGGGATTAACCAGTATTGATGCCGCCTTCCATGAAAGAGTGTAGTTTCAGGGAGGAATATTTTCACTTATTACAGATCTTCTGAAAATTTGCTATATTTAACAATAACCACTACCTGGAAGTATTTGGACTCCTACTTGATAATTCTCTATCAGATATCTTCTAAAGGGGAGGTCTGGAATATATAAGATTTCAGGCATTCTCCCTTTTTTTCCTACTAAATAAGAGATACTAAATAAGTATCTCTTGACTTTGTGTCATCATTTCCATCCAGGATCAGTCAGTGTTTGGGGCTGCAGCCACCAGGATGCCTGCTAACTCGTTTTAGCACATGGTGGTGTCTTAAGAGTCCTAGAAATGTCATGGACTCATTAGTAGATATAAAGAAATGGACTCCCTGCTCAAATTCTAGGATGAACTTTCCAGATTACATTTTAATTCTGGGCCACCAAAAACACTGCAGTGTTTACATCAGAAAGCCATGAAACCAAAAGCTGCTTCCAACGAGTGCCTTCAGAGCAGTGCTGCTTTCCAGGATACACTTCAGTAAAGTATTATCCTGCCTTTCCCTCTTTGGGTCACTCAATTCATACCAAGGCCTCATGCCCATAAGTCTAAATAATATCCCAGACCCTAAGTACAAGAGAATATGGGAAAAGTGAGGTTCATGTTTCAAAGCTTCCCTCCTCTGCATGTTCAAAAGTATTGGAATAGATGTTGGGTGAGTTAATCTGCTCTATCCACTACCATTTACCCTTTTGGTTACAGAAAACCCATGATGCCCTGTATGTTGGTGAGAATCAGGAGCACAGCTTCTGAAAGTATGAGCCACCTTTTTGGGCAATTTACTTGTTATATACTCAGTCTTTTTATAACACCTCTATTCTATAATGGAGATTTTTCCAAATATTCCATAAGGCTTGGTAGATAAGAAAGCACTAATTCATGAAGAGAAGCTCAGGCCATGTGGTCTCCTGATGTGGATGACCAGGTAGTCAATCTCCATTCAGGTCCAGTAGCAAAGCCAGGAAGTCTCTCTCTATATTTCTTTCTAAGTATTTTCCAAGGAGGTCATGGTTTTTCTCCAAAACTCAGAGGTACCTTAGAGCATATTGGATCAGCAAGGTCACATACCCAAGTGATCTAAATGACTGAACTGAAGCCTATTCTAGCTGAAGATCCCAAGCAGGGGCTTGCTCTGGGCCCTACTCAAAGCTGGCACGTTACTGACTACTCCATAAATGGAGGCAGCCAGCACGCCCAATGTGACCTGCTTTACCTCCAAAATTCAGAGGCCCAGCAAGCATTGCTCTTTCTAGAAGTAAGGAGTACATGGTAGAGAAACTCATTTGTTACGTCCCAGACTGCTAGGCCCTCAGAAACTTGAATACATTTTCAGGAGTTTAGTTCCCTGTCTTGATCACTCATGTTATCACAAATTCTTCATCCTCAACAGGTCCTATCATTATGATGCCATCGACAAAGGGATCAGTGTGACATTTTGTCAGAGAGTGAGATGATCATGATGCTTGAAGATTTAATTATAATGCAGTGCTGGAGAATTGACTTAGTTCCAAGATTCTACATGAAATGTTACCTATTTATCTATCTACCTACTTACTTTATATGGGAATGTAAAAGAAAATTGTTTCTGATGTTCTGTGTTTTATGGGATAAATAAAAACAAATTGTCATGATGGTAGATATCAGAATGTTAATGTTCTCTATAAAAGGGACTGTATCTTAAATAGTAACTGCAATTTGAGTCAGCACCTTGTGTTATACAAGCTTCACCTGTTATTTGTTCTGACCAAGCAGCCTAGTTAAAAATTGACATGAAAGAAGTGTCCAACAATGCATCCACATCTATGATTTTAACACTAAATTATATATTGTATTGGTTTTAATGCACTATATTGGTAAGAAAAGGTGATTTGAGAGGCTTCAATGTAAACTTTTCTACCTTTATTGGCCTTCATTGCATGGATCACAGAGCCAAAATAGGCATTTTGCCAGGTGCTCAGAATGTCCATTCCAAACCTATATATTCAGGAACTGGAGTCCACTTTGTGATGGATTTGGAATGAACCTCTGGAATCCTCCACGATGACCAGTGAACCACAGGGGTGTACTAGATCTCCATAAAGTACTGTAAATTTAGAGAAAATATTTTAAAAACTCAGAAACATATGGATAATTCCCCATTCCCAGGTATAGTTGATACAAAGCTAAAAGTCTTTGATGGGAAAGATAGGCAATGGATTTATACTTAATCGTTGCCATGTTTTTATGGCATCATTCCTCAGGTGTGCACTTCCTGCTTTTCATTCAAGAAATTCATGGTTGGGAAATGGACAGAAGGCCATGACTTTTTACCATGGTGACTCAACTCTTACCTTCATTCCTTAAAGCTAGATTTTTGTTTTGCTTTACTTTGTTCTGCAGTATGATGGGGTTTCTAAATATAAATTAGGGCCCTATAGTCCTAGAGACTTCCATGTCAACTAGCCATTGCTAAAGATCCTAAAGTAATAAGTTCATATTAATTCTTCAGCTTTCCTGCTTTTTATGGCAACCATGCCAACATTGGTTCAGCCTGGCCCTTTAGCCTGGGCCTCTCCAGGATCCCATTTAGTCATTGAGATGTGGGAGGCTACTTACATGGCAGTATTTCATACCTTTTCCCTGAGCTTGCAAAGGATAACCATTATAGCACTTTTCTAGAATTCTTTTTTTTTTTTTTTAAGATTTTTATTTTATTTATTTATTTAATTCCCCTCCTCTCTCCCGGTTGTCTGTTTTCTGTGTCTTTTTGCTGCATCTTGTTTCTTTGTCCGCTTCTGTTGTTGTCAGCGGCACGGGAAGTGTGGGCGGCACCATTCCTGGGCAGGCTGCACTTTCCTTCACGCTGGGTGGCTCTCCTTATGGGTGCACTCCTTGCAGGGGACACCCCTGTGTGGCAGGGCACTCCTTGCGCGCATCAGCACTGCGCATGGGCCAGCTCCACACGGGTCAAGGAGGCCCGGGGTTTGAACCGCGGACCTCCCATGTGGTAGACGGACGCCCTAACCACTGGGCCAAAGTCCGTTTCCCATAGCACTTTTCTAGAATTCTTGTCTCCCCTTCACTGCTGTACTCTTCACCCTGAGTGGAGTCATTACGTGAATTTCACGTAAGGGGTGACAGCCAGCTTCGCAAAGCAGTACAGAGGAATGCCCTCATGGTAGAGGTGGAACGTGAACTAGCCTTACAGAATAGGTAGCATTTAGATGTGTGTTGAAATGCAGAAGACATTCCTGGAGTGCAGCATTAAATACAGAAGAGAGCCCAGGGAATGCTTAGATATCTGTTAGTAAACTAGCCTGGCAAAAGGGGAAAGGTTGGAATAGGGCTTAAAGAAGAAAATATGATTCCTATCCTGTCTTGTACCTATAACTAATAAAATTATTTGGAAAAAAAATATCTAATATCTAAATGTTTGTTTAGGAAATCACTTAAGAGACTTGGAACAAGAATGTGAAAATAGCTATTAAAATAAGTAGAAAACAATGTATGTAGGAGTCCTTTGAATACTGTTAGAAAGTATGAGTTGAATGGACTGTGTACTGACAATTTTCATTGTTGTTGTTTTAGGTTCTTAGTCTGTAATGGGGATTTGCATTTCACAACAGCCATTGTTGTTTCTGGGCCCTCTTCTTTTCTCTGCATTTTATCATTGCTCTATTCAAGCTAGCGTCTCTGTAATCCTAGTGGCAAGACAGAGCCATTCAGGGACTGAATTGGGCACAATTGCTTCAACTGCCTTTTTTTTCTTTTTATCTTTTATTTTATTTTTTCCTTTTTTGAATTGTTCTTTCACTTGATTATCAATATTCCCTCTTATTAGAATTAACTGAAGATATCTTTCAAAAGAAAGAGTCTGTTACTTAAGTGAGTAACAGATCAGGTATCCTTCAGACAAATGTGTGCTTTCTGCAATCAGTAAACCGATTTAAGGAAGAGAGCATATTGACAAATTTATGGATGGACTATTTGGCACATGCTCGGTGGTAGAAATATCCTTTCTTCTCTTTCAAATTTTTAAGTTATATTTCCCAAAGTTACTTTCAAGTGCAATAGATCACAGGTGAAATTAATTTCCCACCTTCCAAATCAACACTTATCACTGGCTTTTAGAGATCTCTGATGGCATTAAAGGCAATATACTTGGGAAGAAACAACTTTACACTGGAGACTTCACTGCCTCTCAGTCAAGCATAGTTCTGCTGCTCACCCGTTTCAAAAGTGCACTTTGAGGATCAATTAAATGATTCTTAACTCAATCTTAAATGTAATGTTGTTGATATAGGGCACACATACTTTTATTTTTAAGTATAGTTTAAAAGGGATGTTCAGAGGAGAAGAGTAAATGCCAAGAAATAATCAGGTTTTCTCTATCACAACAAAAAGAAAAGTAAATTGTATTTTGATGAAAGTCAATAATTATTTTTGATTCCAAAAACCAAATTACTTTTCCATATTAAATTCCCTTTACCATGGATTCTATCTCAATATTCTAAATGCATAAGCAATTACTATAGCCAGTAAGCAAATGAATGAATCATATTTTTATGACCATGGGTCCAAAGATCCAGGCTTTTTTTGTTCCAACTATGAAATATTTTACAAGATATTTAATTAAATAGAATAGACTAGTAATGAATCACTGGAAATGGAATGTTTAGAAGTATATTTTGATGAAAATAAAAGACAGCATTGATATTCATGCAGGTACTTAGAAGTACATCAGCACACAATAAAATGAAACTATATACTGAGCAGCTCCATATGCCCTGTTATAATTTAGCATTCTTATTATCAATACAAATTTTGGTTTTGATCTGATTGTAGCTAATTTATGAACTACATTAAAAAAAAAAACCCTATTAACTCACTATTTAATTCCCGATTCTGCTTATCCAACTATATTTGAACTTCTCAGCCAAGATTTTAATTGATTTCTGTAGTAGCCAGTTGTTAATAAGATAATTTGTCAATACAATAATAAAACAATTGTTTCAATGGCTCCAGGAGCTCAGTTCATCAGATAACAAAGTTGAGTTTTGTTTCTTTAATTGAATGCAGGTGTAGGATTTGTTGGATGAAAGATATAAATCCCTGTGGATCTGTGGAAATCTGGGTCAGAGATCACTGAAAAATTAGTTAAGCATGATGGGTCAACAGTGACCTGGACAGGTGTCCCAGCTTTGTTTCACTGTGTCACTTCCTGTGCTCTAACTTAAACACTGGTCTGTTGAGCTTGGGCATATAGGTCAACACATGTATTTCTAAGTCTGTAGTAAATTAGAAGCCAGGCTAGGATTCCTTAAACTTACAAACACGTGATCCCAAACATCCAGCCAGTTTTAACCCCTCAGGGTAAAATTTTAACTACATTTTTAATGGTTTCAAAGAAGTGAGTGAGAACTTTTTTTCATCCCTTAAAGATGAGCCATAATCTCAAAAGAGATGTTCTTTTTTATTCTTATTTAAAAATAATTTTTAAATAAAGAAAAATAGAACATAAGACTGCCCTTTGAACCCAAAAGGGAAATGAGATTATAGAGAAAATGAGAAGAATACTTATCCTATTTTTAAAATCATCCTGAAATTTCAGACTTCTAATGTTCTCTAGTTAATCCATAGTCACGACACTTACAGTTCTTTTTGTTTCTGCCATTTTGTTATACGTTAAAAGTTACCAATTCCGATTCTTTTTACATCTTATTACTCTTCTCAGTAGTAAAATAGTGGAGTTATTCTTGAATACCTACACAATAGTTACTGCAGAACTCAGATTGGATGTGAGCCATCGGATTGGATTCTAGGGAGAGCCCTGCTGAAAAGGTTTCTAAACCCATACATTTTTTAAATGAGCAGGTCCACACAGGAGCCAGAGCTTAGTCATGGCCTCGATTATGCCTTGACCTCCTAAAATACAGACACACATACACACACATATCCTCCAACATCTTGTTCTTGTTTCCTTATTTTAAAAAGCAACTTTTTAATAGGTTTGAAATTTCTTAATTGCAAAGGTAAGCATAATTCAGGGAGAAAAGTTAAGACAAAGCCAGAAAATAAATTAAAAAAAAAAGATATTCCATATAAATAAATTAGCCAGTCCTGGGAAGAAAAGCTGAAAGAGCTATGTGAGTCGAACTGACACATTATAACTAAACCTATGTTATATTTTATTGCAATAATTATCTTTGCTACATATTAAGGAATGTTTATATTTGCCATTTAAGTTTATTTCGATAGTATCTAATTAGATAAATATTTAATTTTCCCAGGTGCTATTTTTCATAGATTCCAAGATGCAGACTTTTTCACATATTAATATATGTGGAATTCAGATGTATATTAAAATATCGGTTTTAGCATACCTAATGGTAGTGTTGTTGCAGTTCTGTCATATTGGTTCACATAACAATAGTGCATATTACACAATGGCAGTATCTTAGATTTGATGAAATACTGATGTTAGCACTCATTTCTACAATAGTAATGCTTAATTTCTGCAACATTTTTAATACGCTCACATACGATCATATCCAATGATAACATGGCTGAGAAACTGACACTCTCTCATCCTAGATCAGAAGGAATGAGGTGCTAAATAAATAAAATTTAACAAGAACTGGTGCCATGAAAGCAGTTTAGTTTTGTTTCTGTATGTGTGTGAATATAATATCACCAGTCACCAAGATGGTCTGTAAAACGAAGTACCTCATTGTAATAGCGAGTGCCTATTTGCACAAAAGCATTCATGTCTCCAAGAAAAATTATTTTTGTAAGTGATGTGATTTCTTGATCAATAAGTAAGAGACGTTGCAGACCCTTATTTCCTATTGTTTGTAAGAATGATCTGAAAGTGAACACTCCTGGTCACCCAAGTTCATAAGATTAGAATCCAAGGTCACGTGCTCCAGAGACTCTGGGATCAGACAGGTGCAAGCATCACACTTCCTGAGCCACACCTAGGGAACTGAATTTTGAGGATCCAAGAGGGAAAGAGGAAAGGAAGTGCCAGTGCCCTACTGTACAAGGTGTGAAGTTTCCACTGGAGAATGGATTGGTCAATCTGTGAAACTTCAAGAGAGAGAGATGGACGTTCCAGGCAGGACTCTGAGGAAGGAGCACTACCTCAGCAGGAAAGGGAGCTGGTCCCAGAGGAAACCTCCTTGAGCAGACCTTCTCAGCCTCCTGGGAAGTGAAAAAAGCCAGCTCCAGTGCAAATAATGGAGCTTTGCCCCACCCTCCCACTGTGATTTTGGTTTAAAACTCTTTTCCTATTTATATCACATCCACGTTGAAGGTTGAGGTTGCTAGGAGTCCAGGGAACAGGGGAGAGAAATATGCTGCTTCTTGATCACTTCAGAGAAGAGGGACCCAACGTCCTTTCAATGGGACTACAAAGAAAAGCATCTGCAAGAACCTTCGATTTTATCAGCCCCACAGTGAGATTAAACTTTCTGATGGCCCCAGAGCCAGGCAATCAGTCTCAGAGAGGAGAAAAGGAAAAGTTAGGGTCACATAAGTTTTAGCAGCAGGAACTCCGTCTTCCATCTCACAGACAGGACAATCGAGCCACAGAGGTGATTGATGTGACTTGCTTCGGATCTCATATTTATATAGCTTGAAAGTTAATGCTAAAACAAAAAGGTACTTATGCTCCAAAGTCATCACTATTACAACTGCAATGTCCTCCATGCATTGCCAGTTCAGTGTCATTAATAAAATCCTTCATATTTATGTGGGACACTTGGTTGTGTGGATTCCACATACGTAGCACTATTCCTCAGAAAATTTACTGTAAGAGATTGGAAAACAGAAAAGAATCCTCAAATGTCTCTTTCCCTGGATAATTGCTTCTCATGATTTCGGCAATTGAAAAACTACCTTTGAATTACAAATCCAATATTTAGTGCAAAGAATGTTAATAATTTTCAAAGTGGATTTTACACCACTGACTAGATACTTTTCTATTCGGCACATTTTGACGTAGATGCATTACATAGTCTCCCAAATAGTAGAAATTAAACTGTATTGCCTGAATGCAAAATATTTATTTAAAAATGGTATTAAGATTAGTTTTAATTTTATATGCTCAACTTCTCAATATACAAATGAAAAACGTAACACATTCAATATTTAGATTTTTATCAAGCACAGTTACTTATCACAAAGCACCTGTACTGTTAACAAAGTCATGAAAATGGCTGGCTGGGGAGACGGCTCAGCATGGAGTGGTAGGTGGATCAACACCTCCACACAGGTCCCTCTGATTCTGCTGCCTTAATAATTAAGGTCAAAAGCAAAATTACTTAGATGCATTTTGGTTAAATCGGTATAGTTTAGGAGAAAAATTAGTGAGAAAAGATTGGCCTGAAATACTCGGCTTGGTTAACTGTATTATAAACATGCACTGGCTAACTACAAAATATCTACCTCCCTGAAATGAATCTGGAAATATTTAAGTTCACACTGCAATGATATTTTTTTGTTGTTTGTTTGTTTTCTGAAAGTCCTGTTTAGTTGAAAATGACCCCACTTAGCTTCCTTCTTTATCACACTGCTTTTCCAAGGCTGCTCAGGATATAAGAATGTTTTGGTAGATTTGTTTGTTTCTTTGGTTTATTTTAGGATTGGTTATTAGATTTGGTGATGGTCTTTGATGGTTTGAATCTGAATTCCTGGCTTTTAAAATGAACCCCCCCCCCCTTCCTGAGGAAAATAATGTCTTTTTAAATAAAGCATTTAAAAATTATATTTCTTTCATCAAACTTTGCTCCACAAAACATTTTCAATACCCCATTTCCAATGTTGGGAATCACTACTGCCTGAGGTCCCCACAGGCTACAGAGAGAACTGTACTCAAAATACTCATCTCTCAGTGGTAGAAAAGAAAGCTACGACCCCACCTAAGGCATGCAACAAAATTTGAGCCATTTTTTCTACTATTACTTACTTTTGAAATCTAATTTTAAAATAGAGCTCATGGTCGTATATTGAAGAATCGTTTTTAAAAATATTTAAACAAAACAATATCTGGTTTAAGATGAAAAGAAATTGCTCAAAATACTTTAAAATACCAGGTGGCTCCAATACAATTACACAAGTAGAATACATTTTAAAATGACACACGACAATTTGAAGTAATTTTACATTTTTATATTTTTAGAGTTGGCAAATTAATAAATGCCGTAATTTTTATATTGTTTCAAAATTAAATAAATGCTTCATTTTGAAGGTAAGCTCTGCAGTTTGAAGCCAAACGGTGACTGCCAAATGCATTTCAGACAGTGCCAGAATGTCATTTACCTTTACTCAAATTCAATTACAAAAAGACTAGAGAAAGTGCCTTTCTAATTCTACTCAGTTATCTAAAATTTTGTTATTCTCTCATTTTCATGTCCATCTTTGAGTTACACTGCAAGAAATGAACACACTAAGAACTAATGTTTGTTGTCTTCTCAACCAAGCACATATTCACCTATACTTTAAGCTAAAAAAAGTCTTGTTTGACATGATGTGAGCATGGCATGATGACACATAGCAGAATGAAGGCAGAGCAACTTCACTTTTGGTGGCATACCAAAGCTTAATCATAAGTATAGTGACAATTGAGAGAAGAGCTATTTAGGCTTTAACAAATTCTAGAAAA